>NW_026991710.1:34789154-36165404 GCF_029215605.1 Mirounga angustirostris
CAGCCTCTTTTCCCTCCCTCACCATGTTCCATCTTCCTCAGTAAAGCATTCATGTCCTTTAGCTTCACCTAGTCTAATTGACAGGATCTATTGTTGTCTGCCTGAAACTTTTGTTCTTTTTGTCTTTATCCCCCAAAGTGGGAATGCAATGCCCAATGCACATCTCTCTCCCTCTCTCTCTCTTTTTTAAGATTTCTTGGGCTGATTCCATACAAGGCAGCATTCTACGTAAAAGGCAATGGTTAACCCAGGACAGAGAAACTTACAGATCCCAGGAGCCATGCTGGAGCTGGACGCCACCCAGAAAAGGTTCCTACACATCTGGGGCCTGGCAAGGGTCAAGAAAATATATCTATGAGTTTACAGAGTGGAGTTTTCTTAGGGTTTTGCAAAGTGAAGAAAAATACATTTAAATGGGGACATAGCTTGTACTTTATCCCTTGTGACAAATGTGAGAACTTGCTGCCAAATCTGGGGGAGGAGTTAGGTTGGGGAGGGGGAATTCTACCATCAATATCAGCCCTGAGAAGAAGTAACAATGCTGTCAGCATTATTGGCCAGGATGTCTGGAACGTTTGCCTCTTACTATCCAGAATTGCCTTAGCAGTTCTGACCTGGGCTTCCAGCCCCCATCTCTAGGCAGGGGTTCTGATCCCACCGCCCATAGGTGCAGTCTTGTTGCCTTTGGGCCTGAGGGAGAAGGAGAGGGCTTGGTAAATTGTCACTGGAGGATCATGAAAAGGGACCTCCATATTTTATGATGATCTAGAGAATCTGATCTTCACTTCTCAGGATTCCCTGACATCAGTGACAAATCATTTTCTCGTAGGTGAATTTAGAGCTAAGAGGATATCCATTAGCTTGACTAGCAAAATGTTTTAGTTAATGGATTCTATGAGACATTCTAATTTAGATTTATTCTTTGTTCTATATTACACCCTTATTAAGTACAAAAAAATTTACCATGCCATTCTCAGCCTCAGAGGCACGTATCTCTGTCCAACGGTAATTATCATCAAGGAGATTTTATCTGAGAGCTGCCTGCCACACAGATTCATTTCCTTCTTCAGAGACACAGTGTAGTCAGGCAGTGCTCGGTGGGCCCCTTCTTTTTTGGCATTTCATCAAGGGGGTGCTTCACGGTGGAATAAATCCCCCATGTCTGGAAAAGGGAGCCAGTATGTGCCCACGTATTGATTCTCCCTGGTTTGATTCCTCAAGTAACTTGCCTCCTAAACTCTATATTTTCCCGGCAATCCACCTCTTGGACCATCCTCCATCTTTTACTTTAAAGTCTTTAGTTTTTTTTCAAAGATTTTATTTATTTATTTGGCACAGAGAGAGCACAAGAAGGGGGAGCAGCAGAGGGAGAAGCAGGCTCCCCACTAAACAGAGAGCCCAAGGTGGGACTCAATCCCAGGACCCTGGGATCATGACCTGAGCCGAAGGCAGATGCTTAGCCAACTGAGCCACCCAGGCGCCCCATAAAGTCTTTATTTTTGTCATCGGTGCCCACTTGTAACTGTGGCCTCGCTTCTTGAGACTGGTAGTGTTTAGATATGGCAGCACCTGGAGTTGGGGGAACTGGCTCTGAGTTCCAGCTTCATACATTCTCACTGTGGATAGAGTAGAAGAGGAAGAAATCTCTTATGCAACATTCTGATTTAATTTGACTGGTTTCCAACCTGAGCCTCAGTACCTTTTACAACTCACCAGAGCATTCTTAGGTTCAGCAAAGGTTAAAATCCTCTGCTCACTGGGGTGCCTGGCTGGCTCAGTCGGTGGACTGTGAGACTCGATCTTGGGGTTGTGAGTTCAATTCTCACACTGGGTGTGGAGCCTACTTTAAAAAAGATAAAGGAAAATAAAATTAAAAACCTCTGCTCACACCTTAAACTTACACAATGCTATATGTCAATTATATCTCAATAAAGCTAGAAGAAAAAAAAAAAAAAACCTCTGCTCTAAACTGATGCATGGACAGAGCACTTGGGGTACAGGAAACCACAAGGCCAGGACCAGAAGGATGGGAAAGCTAATAGTGAGGTATCTGACTGAGGCTCTCACTTTGTTATATTCTTCAAGGAAAAAAAAAAAGACTCCAAACCCTCTTTATGGTATCATTCATGTTTATTGTGAATAGTGTCTAGGAGCATGCACTGAAAAAAGAGAAAACATGCATGAGCTCAATTCCAGGTTCTGACATTTCAGCCTTTGTGACCTTGGATACGTCACTTGACTTCTCTTGGACCTCAGATGTTCAAAATCTGTCAATATGAAGATGGTGATCTCTACTGTATGGGATTGTTGGAGGACTGAAGTATAATAATAACAGGTGACATTCATTGTGGGCTGGCTCAGATGCTCCAAGGGCTTTGTGTGAACTATCTCATTACCTCTTGCAAAATCCCATCCGAAGAAAGTCTTATGGGGAGATGACGTGCTGAAAAGATGGTGCTTTGTAATTGGGAAAGCTTTGTGAATATCTGATACAATTATGTTCCCCATGGTAGAGAGACTTCTACATCTGATTTGACTTTATTTCTTCCTTATACCTTAAATTATTAGCCATTCATAGTTTTCCAAAACTCTCTTACCTATGTAATACCCAAGGCTGCATAACCGAAAAGTAGAGACACTAGAATTTGTATTTGCCCCTTTTAACACTGAGATCATTGATCATTCCATTATACCTGATTAGTCCCTTGTAAATTGCAAAGCATAGCATGCTCGAACCCAACTGTCCCCTTAGTTCCTTGTTATACAAAGTGTGATCCACGGACTTGCAGCATTAACTTCACCAAAATCCAGAGAAGTTTCCAAGTTTATAATGTTTAATTTCATTCTGTCATTAAGTAGGGTTTCTATATTCTGGTAGTGGTCTGTATCTATTCCAGCCCTACATGTCAATTCTGAGCATATGAAATAGAACCATTTATTTGAATGCAAAGTCTTCGCCAAAATGTGAAGCAGTAATCCTGAATTTAGGGATGTATTTCTTAACTGAGAAGCTCAGAGTTGTTCTGCTTTTACAGCTGCTATTTTTCTCACCACATTTTAGAGGAGGCAGGAGACATAGAACACTCTTTGGTGAATAGGTAGGTACTAGGTACTTAAAGCCTTAATTGTCCCACTAATTATCACTAGTTCTCTTGCATTTAAACCCCGTTCTGTACAGTGAATTCGGCCGTGGTCCATTTCACTTGCTAGGGTCCGCTTGACCCATCATGGGTTTGCCTGGTTTTGAGACCGAATTATGGATTAGTACTTCCTTTTGCTTTCTCCTGTCTCTTGATCATCCATTTACCAGAAAGTAGGAACAAGGAATAGTTTTGTTATGTGGTTGTAACCCTGGTAAAATTTATTGAAACCGAAACTAATTTAAAATGTGATTCTTTTTTTAATTACGGATTTTATTTATTATTTCTGTCCTTGGTTTTAATGAATGGACTGCCCCCTGGTGGACAAGAACCGTCAGCTCATTTGAAAACTGGTGCTTTTGTTACTTCAGATAAATCTGAATTATTTTCCTTCAGTTAATATGAATTAGACTCACATAAACAGTAAGAATTAAATCCCTAATATGTCAAATTCAATAAAATACAGAACTCTAAGATTCTTCTAGATAGACTTGCAACATCCTCAAGTACAAGGAAGGGATCTTAATCTTTGTATGGTAATTTTCCGTTTTTCTGGAGTGACCGGGGAAGTGTGAATTCTAATTGGTGTGTTACCTCACAATCACTGATAATGAATTTCATAGATGAATCATTTGCAAAAACTTGGCACACAGCATGGAGTGGAGTTCATGGACTGCTAAGTGACAATTTCAGCAATGTTGGATGATAATAGCTAATACTTAGATAACTTACACTGAGTGCTTTAGATAAGCTTCTTCTCTATGAGATAGGTACGGTTACTATTCCTCTTGTGCAAGTGAAGAAACAGAGCTGCCACGTAGCTAGGAAGCGACAGAGCTGGAATTTAAACCCTGGTAATCGGGCTCCAGAGAGCATGTTCTTAACCCTTGCCTACGAGTCTCAGCACACTGCCAGATGCCACAGGATCTCTCTTCTGAGCGTGGTCGCTCATCATACTGTGCTGTCAATGCAGACACGGTAGGCAATTAAAATTAGCCTGTGGCAGACCCATCTCCTTTTCCCTTCCTGCACTTTCTGCTACCTTCACCACTGTGACACCTATCAAAACATTGCACATACTGGGGGCTGCGATAACTTATCAATGAAAAATTTTTATCAATGAACCTAGATTATTCAAAGTGTTCTTTCAAAAATCTCAGCTCTCGGTTTATTTGTCCTTCATTTCTTTTTCACACAATCATGGTGGATCCTACATCAACCAGATCTGGTTATTTGACTCTTCAGTTCAGGATAACGTGCTAGCTTCTTCACACATACTGGAATCACATGTAGCACATCCAGACCAAACCAGACCCTGTCCAATTTGGCAAGGGAGGTTTCATCCTTTCAAGGCACGTTCTCTTGTTCAAGCCAGATGAACCAGATCTACATTTTTATATGTAACACCTTAAAGGGGATCTTCGACAACAGACTTTGTGAAGGTCACGAAAGGATTTTATTGAAAATCACTGAACTACAGGGGTGCCTGGGTGGCTCAGTCAATTACAAGTCTGCCTTCGGCTCAGGTCATGATCTCAGGGTCCTGGGATCCAGCCCCAAGTCGGGCTCCGTGCTCAGTGGGAGTGTACTTCTCCCTCTCCCCCTCCCCATTTGTGCTCTCTCTCTCTCTCAAATAAATAAATAAAATCTCTAAAAAAAAAAAAAAAAAGTTTCTCTAACTCTCTAAAAAAAGAAAGAAAATCACTGAACTCCAGAATGAGATCTGTACAACAAGTATCCTGTGGGTTCACACCTCCCCCCGCAAAGGGTGGCTGTGGAGCATGCTCGATCCTGAAACACTCCTTTTCCGGGTGAGCCACATTATTCCTGTTGAAATATTTGCTTCTGGTTTCGGGCTCTTATAGACTTGCTTACCCGTGAAGAGCATGGCCACTGGGCCTACAGGTCTCTCTCCCATTGACTGCTCCATGACCTTGATCTTCCAAGGGGTTTGATCTCCCTTTTGGAAGCAAGGGCCACTTGCTATTCCGAGAGCCGAAAACATCTCCCGTTACACAGAAATGTGGACTCTTGACTTTGCTGAGGCCACAGTATTTTATCACTTCATGTCCAACAGCGTGGGTTTCCCTGTGCACCACCCAGGATGCAATAAGCATTCCTAAGGGATGGTGGCTGTGCACTGATCTGGGGGTACCCCACAAACCAATTTTGTTTCTATACGACCATTTTCCTGGGAATCAATGAGGCTCTTGAAAACTGCTTCAGGACTCTGTATATAATCATAAACTTCAAAGATATTTTTGAAGAAAGGAGGAGGAGGCTACCTCAGTGGCCTAAGAAGAATAACATGGTTTAAAAATCCAGTCTATTATATCTAGTAATGCAGACATGTTACTTTGTCTTTAAACTAACTCTTTAAGCAGCCAGAAAACTTCCTGCTTCTCCCTGTTCCTAATAAAGCTCATTTCAAATGGTATTTGGTTGGTTTTTAGTAAATCTAGAAAGAGGAAACACTCCAGTAGGCAATATAACTTTAAAACATTACACTTTACACACATACAAAAATGAAATTCTAAAAACTGTCAGGCTTGAAGGATTGAGATAATTAATATAGGTTTTAATTAACTCTCCTTTTTTTCCCCAAAAGGAAAAAAAAAAAAAAAACAACTTACCATCTGCATTCACCCAGAAGCACTTAATGGTTGAAATCAGACTGTCTGGGTGTTTTGGACACAAAAGAAACCTTTGAAAACTCTGATTTGGGCATATGAGTGTCAAGAACCCCCACAACAGAGCCAATCCAAAACGTGCTACAGGGTTTCCATTCAGAGGGTATCAATGTGCCTCTTTAATGGTTTTTCAGAATCCCAGGAAATTGTGATTACATGGCATTAGCTTTTCATTTTCTAAAGAATGGATGAAAAGCATGAAAGTCCTCTAAACAATGTGAAGAAAAGTATTTTTGGTTCTGGTAAACTTCTGCTGCTCTCTGATAAAAACTACACAGAAAACGCTTTTAAGATACCACACAATTACAGATACAATTGTAGCTCAGTGGTATGGGTGCTGGAGAGACTACAACCTTATTCAGCCTGAAAAAGACCCCCAAATGGCTATTGTTCTCCCTCCACAGTTGTTTAGCCAAGGATGGTATTCATTCTAGTGATATCATGAATTTATTTTCTCTTCTCTGTTAGATGCTCTTATTTTTCCGTGGATTTGGGGGAGGAAATAGTTCCAAGTAAACCACTATAGGTTTTGGTGGAAATTTACTTCATCCAGTTGACTCCGTATTTCCTATAAAGAGGAAGAAAGTACATGGTACTCCACTAGAAATTGTACAAACTGTGGAAGTACCATTGACCTGGCTATATTATATACGCCCTAGTAGTATTTACTGAATATCAACAAAAAACACCTGGAATAGGACCAGATTGTCAGTGGAGTCTAATGACATTTCCAGAAACTTCAGTACTGATTCCTTAGGCAAGAAACCAAAGTCAAAAATCACAGAATATTTTAGGGCAAGATAAGGATTGGGGCTACCATCACTCACACCATTATCAATTCAATGTCTTGTGAGATCATCAAATGATACAAAGTCTTATCGGTGACCTCAAAGGCCCTACATTAGTGCTCCTTGAATTTTAATGTGAGTAACAATTGCCTGAATGAGCTTCAGATGCTCAGGCTCCCCCATGAAGATCATGAGTCATTATATCTGA
The DNA here is from genome assembly GCF_029215605.1 of Mirounga angustirostris. Taxonomy (NCBI): domain Eukaryota; kingdom Metazoa; phylum Chordata; class Mammalia; order Carnivora; family Phocidae; genus Mirounga; species Mirounga angustirostris. The sequence goes on from NW_026991710.1 coordinate 34,795,981, forward strand.
GGTGGATCCCAGGAGCCAGCATTTGAACCATACCAGATGGTTCTTAAGGTAGACTCTTTTTTTTTTTTTTAAAGATTTTATTTATTTATTTGAGAGAGAGAGAATGAGAAAGAGAGCACATGAGAGGGGGGAGGGTCTGAGGGAGAAGCAGACCCCCTGCTGAGCAGGGAGCCCGATGTGGGACTCGATCCCGGGACTCCAGGATCATGACCTGAGCCGAAGGCAGTCGCTTAACCAACTGAGCCACCCAGGCGCCCCTTAAGGTAGACTCTTAAAGAAATAGAATTTAATCCTTTTTAATCCACTTTGGATATTCACCTAATCTGAACCTGCAGAGATCATCCCTACTTGTTGGAGTGCTTTTACTCGTCTTGTTATTAATTTGAAGGTTTAGACAGATAATTTGTATTTTCTTTCCACATAGTAATATAGTCATAAATACCCACTCCACTGTCAACTGGGGCGGGGCGGAAGGCTAAGCAGATACATCATGGAAAAACTCTATCACAGCCACGCGTATCTTGAAACAGTTCAAGTTAGAATGGGTTTTCCTAGGCCTGGACATCTGTTTACTTAGCAATGGTCAAGGAAAAAGATATATGCATTTTTTTTTCCCTCTTCAGCTGTGTTTCGTGTCCCTTTTACTGAAAGTGTGGTGCACGGACCTGCAGCATTGGTATCCCCTGGGAGCTTACAGAATCTTGTGTCCCAGCCAGACCTACAGAATTACATTCTGCATTTGAGCAAGATCCTCAGTGATCCCTGTGCACATGAAAAATGCACATGATGAAGTTATTTTTGGAAAGGAATACATGCGTGGGCATGGATTTCTTGGCAGCAAAATTAAGCATCATATCAAAATGACCAAGTAAGTTTTATGGACTAAGTGGAAAGTTTTTTTTTTTTTCCTTCCAGGATCACTTATTTGGCATTATCACAAACAGTTGATCTGATTTCCACCTCCCAACGTTTCTTCCCTTGAGGCCTGCCTCAGGATTTTTATTGCTGTGACAGGATTTTACCGCACTGTGCCACTGTGCCTCCCCAGCAGCCTCCCAGATCCCTCCAGATTCTCACTTCAACAGACTTGACCAACCTCTCCTCTGAGCAAGGCTCTGGGCAGAGGTGAATGCAAAGGAGAACCTAGAAAGCCTCGGCCTCTGGAAGGCTCTTGAGTGTTAACACAGTCTCCACACCTGTGGAGTATGTGAGAAGTCACTGGCCAAACACTGCGCAACTAGGAAGGTCACACAACTGGGAAGGGACAGAGGGCTGGCTGCAAAGCCTGAGCCCTGAACCTCCACACAAGGAAAAAGGCAGCGGGGTTGAGAGGTGATTGCTAAGGAAATGGGGCACATTGAACACCAACAAAATCCCCGTCTTCCTAATGAAATTGACAATGTCTCAGTCTCGTGGAACATGTGAAGCAGACACAGTTCCAGCCACCAAGCCCCCACTTTGACCCCTGCACTAACTCCTCCTGAAAAAGGTTCTGGAACTTCCACGGACTGTTGAGTGCATTTACAAACCACTAACTGCGAGGTGTGCAAGCGCCACCGAAGGTAAGAGTACTGTGGAAGCACTGAGAGCTAAGAGAGTAGCAGATCCATGAAGCAATGAGGGGTAAAGGAATCTCCTTGGCAAAGTAATCTCTAGGCTTCCTGGAGGAGGTGGCCCTGGAGTCAGGCAGTGTGGGTCATGCGGATGACTAAGGGACGGAGGGCCATCTGGGCAGTGGGCATAGCATGAGGAGGCATGGGACTGGCCACTCTCAGTCTCATTGAAGTCATGAGTTGTGTTTAGCGGCTTGGAGGGTCAAGGGAGGGGAGCAGTAGGAAGAACAGCTCGTTTTGCTCTGCCATGTCATAAAGAGAGCTAAAGTCTCCAGGGACGCCTGGGTGGCTCAGTCGGTTAAGCGTCTGCCTTCTGCACAGGTCATGACCCCAGGGTCCTCGGATGGAGCCCCGTATCGGGCTCTCTGCTTGGCGGGGAGCCTGCTTCTCCCTCTCCCTCTGCCTGCCGCTCTGCTTACTTGTGCGCGCTCTCTCTGAGACAAATGAAGAAATAAAATCTTAAAAAAAGTCTTTTAAATAAAATCTTTAAAAAAAAGAAATTTATGAAAAAGAGGGAGGATATGTGTGTATTACATATCATTTATTATATTGACCATATCTTTGAAGCATACTCTTCTTGTCAAGGAATATTTTTAGAGATGAAGCATGTGACTCTCTAGTGTCCATTCCCTTCCATTTTCAGGTAAATGAGTGCTAACCAGCAAGTCATACCTCAGTTAGGTCTTCCTTATCTTGCACATCACTTCTCCCTTTAGGACTCCCTGCTTCCAGTATTTCTAATTGATTTTTTAAAATTTTATTTTATTTTATTTTATTATTTTTTTAAAGATTTTAAGATTTTAAATAAATATAAGGGTCTGCCTTTGGCTCAGGTCATGATCCTAGGGTCCTGGGATCGATCCCTGCATCGGGCTCCCTGCCCTGCTGGGGAGCCTGCTTCTCCCTTTCCCTCTGCATGCTGCTCCCCCTGATTGTGTTCTCTCTCTCTCTCTCTCTGTCAAGTAAACAAATAAAATCTTAAAAATAAATAAATAAATAAATTGACAATTTATTTGTGAGTCTGCTATCCTCCACCTACTTTGCATAATTAATATTGCAAAGAATATTAATAACATTCTTTGATATTGGAGTTGGAAATGAATATTTCATTTGAAATGTTTTCTGCAAATAATTTGATAGTTGATCCTGTAAATGTCATTTTTAATGTACGTATAACTGTTTCCCCAACAACTGCTCTGGCAATAAGCCACACAATGCAGGGAATATTCTCTTTATTTTCTTGGATTAAATAAAACAACATATTGACCTTCATCTTTGCTATGCTTGCTGTGATAGAATTTGCCAGTTCTGAATTTTAAAAAGAAGTGTAAATTCTGATCACCTCTTGTTTTCTCACCATATCTGAAAAAGAAAAAAGAAAAAAAGGATAAATACAAACTTAAAATAGGAATATAAAGTGCCTCTAATTAATCTGTTACAACCCAATTTCAGAAGACAGACAATTGTATTCATTTTGTAGGCAGGCCATAACCAAGTATTACAAACGAGGTGACTTCAAACAGCATAAATGTACTGTCTCATTGTTCTGGAAGCCAGTAGTCTGATATCCAGACTGGGCCATGCTCCCTCAAAAAGCTGTAGGAGAATCCTTCTTTGCCTCTTACTAGCTTCTAGTGGCTTGGCAGATCTTTGGTGTTGCTTGGCTTAAAGATGCATTATTCCAACCTTCTGTCTTCACATGGCATTCTTCCTGTACTTGTGTTTTCACATGGTCATCTTCCAATGAGGCCAGCAGTCATATTGGATTAGGGGTCCCCCCACTCAGTATGACCTTACTTAACTGATTACATATGTAGCACTGACCCTCTTTCTAAATAAGGTCACATTCTGAAATACTGGGAGTTAGGACTTCAACATATCTTCTTTTGGGTGGGGAACATAATCCAATTTCTAATAACAAGTACTTTGCTATTAAAAATTAATGAATATTTGGGGGTCGCCTGGGTGGCTCAGTTGGTTAAGCATCTGCCTTAGGCTCAGGTCATGATCCCAGGACCCTGGGATCGAGCCCTGCATCAAGCTCCCTGATCTGCGGGGAATCTGCTTCTCTCTCTCCCTCTGCCCCTCCCACCTGCTCATGTGCTCTCTCTTTCTCAAATAAATAAATAAAATCTTAAAAAAAAAAAGTGCCACCATGGATTGCTTCATAAACTACTTAATGAAGAGGAGTAAATCATATGAATATTTTGGAAAAGTATTTAAATTTATATTTCTTGTTTCTTGGACATGCAGTGTTGCCATTAACGAAGATAACATAAAACCCATAATATCCTACTACCATGAGTCTTGTCAGTGCAAGGATTATATATTCACCCCGTAGGAACTCTTAGTTGAGGAGCACTTATATATTCTTATAGTTCATGCATGGGTGAAATTCGATTGAGTTTTTCTCAGATTTGACAGTAATTCTAAAAATTTAATTGCATATAATGTCATGTGAAGCTGAAAGGAAATTTTCTAAGTTACTGGTCATATTTTCTTTTCAATCAATCCTGCTAAAGAAAAGACTGAAAAGCTGTGGAGCCCTGTGGAAAGCTGAACTGGGAGATGTACCCATCTCCCAGTTGAGGGGTGTGAATCCGAGAGGCTAGATCCAAGGCCCTATGTCTCCACCATTCTGTGTATTCATACTTAAAAACAAAAATTTTTTTAAGTAGGCTCCATGCCCAACATGGGGCTTGATCCCAGCACCCTGAGGTGAAAGACAGAGTATTTTTTATTTTTTAATTGAAATATAATTAACATACAATAGTCTATTAGTTTCAGATGTACATCATAGTTATTTGATATTTTTTTACAGAATGAAATGGTAAGTCGAGTTACCATTTTAGGCCGAGTACATTTGAGCAATTCTTTTTTTTTTTTTTAAGATTTTATTTATTTATTTGAGAGAGAGAGAGTGTGTGCGCACGAGCCGGGGCGGGGGAGGGCAGAGGGAGAAGGAGAAGCAGACTCCCTGCTGAGCAAGGAACCAGATCTGGGACTCGATCCCTGGACCCTGGGATCACAACCCGAGCTGAAGGCAGACGCTTAACTGACTGAGCCACCCAGGCACCCCACATTTGAGAAATTCTTAAAAACAAGGATTTATCAGGTTCATGAAAATTTGCCAGAGGTACATCAGTTGGTTTTGCTAACCCAAGACATTCTTCTAGAGAGCTAACAAATTCTTCCTAAATAGTTTTCTCTTCATTTTTCCTTTTCCTTCCTTTCAAAAAGTATCTACTGAGTACCTTTACTGTGTGTGGCACTATTTGGGAGATATCATGGAGAAAAAATGGCAATATGGAGAGTAATTAAACATAAGCACTTTATTAAATGCCAGTTTTCCCCCCCATTATCCATGAGCACATTAATTAACCTCTTTGTACCTCAGTTTCCACACCTGCAAAATGGGCACAATAATACTACTCATTTTAGAGTATTTGTGCTGAACATCTTCTGTGTGTCCCTCCAGATCCACTACTTTTCTCTGCCCTGTTCCTGGCCCTGGGAGTCTGGCCTACATGGGCTCTATCAATAAATTTCCTTGCTTTCTAGTTTCAATTTGTATTTGACCAATCCTGGGAGATCAGATCAGGGAGAAGATCAGAAGTAGGTAGGAAAAGAGAGTTCAGTTGTTTCTTTTTTTCAAATCCCAGGCTTTCTCCTTACTGGGTTGCTGCAGAATGGCTGCCTCCTAGAGCGAACTGCTGTGAAGACCGCCCTCTCCACAGGACATCCTTTCTCTGAGCGACCCCAAACATTCCCTCCTTTAATAACAAGCCTAGAAGTTTTCACGTTCACATTAACCAGCTACCACTGAAGACGTGAGTACCAAGAGAGGGGCTGTACCTTTCAAGTAACTCAGTATGGGGTTCTGATTCTTCAACATTAGCAGCCAGATCCCAGAGAACATTATCTAGACCATGCTAAAGAGTTTGAAGATGATCCAGCCAGCCCTAAAATGAAAGCTAATAAAGTCTTTCTTATTACCTATCCTCTTTCTAATGTCTGTTATCTAGTTAGGGCTCCTTCAATATTTAATGGATAAATGAACGAATATTGAAAAACCAGCGTTGAATAGAACTAAAGAGAATAGTGCTTAAAACTGGCTTCGGGCGCCTGGGTGGCTCAGTCATTAAGTGTCTGCCTTCGGCTCAGGTCATGATCCCAGGGTCCTGGGATTGAGTCCCACATCGGGCTCCCTGCTCGGCAGGAAGCCTGCTTCTCCCTCTCCCACTCCCCCTGCTTGTGTTCCTGCTCTCGCTGTCTCTCTCTCTGTCAAATAAATAAATAAAATCTTAAAAAAAAAAAAAACTGGCTTCTATTTTATTTTTATATTATATGTTTGTTGCCTACTTTTACAAGCTGTTCTTACTAAGCTTGTGGTCCATATATGTTTATTATTATACAATATGGATAACAATGATTATAGTGGAAAGAATTTCTAATTGTCTTTAAAACTAGGTGGACTCGGGTGCCTGGGTGGCTCAGTCGTTAAGCGTCTGCCTTCGGCTCAGGTCATGATCCCAGGGTCCTGGGATCGAGTCCCACATCGGGCTCCCTGCTCGGCAGGAAGCCTGCTTCTCCCTCTCCCACTCCCCCTGCTTCTCCCTCTCCCACTCCCCCTGCTTGTGTTCCTGCTCTTGCTGTCTCTCTCTCTGTCAAATAAATAAAATCTTTAAAAAAAAAAAAAAAAACTAGGTGGACTCATGGACAAATCTTTTAGTGATCTGTCTTGAGTTTTACGGGGTATTTTAAAGCTTCTACTGGAGAAATTTAAGGATAAAGAATCTGAATTTTATGTTTTGAAATTGTTAATATAACTACTGAATTTTGTTCTTCATAAACTCATATAAATTGTTTAACTAACAAGAAGCAGTAATAAAAACTTGGATAAATATCTTTGCAGCCACAATAAAAGGCAAATCTCTATTATAGCCATAAAGAACAAAAATGCAAATATTACTTAAACTGTGGAATACCTACCTGGTGAAAAATTATGTAGCCAATAAAAAATCATGTAACAATGACATAGGAATTGCTTATTATATTAAGTGAGATGAACAATATAAAAAATTTTATATATGAAAGATTATTACAGTATAAGAAAAAAGTCCAACAAACACTTAGGCATTAATAAAAGCCAATGGTTGTCTGGATGGTTGTATTGTGAATAATTTTTCCTCTTATTTTTAAAATGTTTTTTCCTAATTTTCTAATATAAACATATATTATTTTCTTTTTTTAAAAAAAGATTTTATTTATTTATCTGAGAGAGAGAAAGCATGAGCAGAGGGAGGGACAGAGGGAGAAGCAGACTCCCCGCTGAGCAGGGAGCTCCATCCCAGGACCCCGAGATCATGACCTGAGTCGAATGTAGACACTTAACCAACTGAGCCACCCAGGCACCGCAAACATATATTATTCTCATAATGAAAAATATTAAAGCATAGGAAACCTATAGTTTAAAATATAAATAATTTTCTTCACTAATGGAGAGAAAACATGTAGATCATACACAAATAAATATAGGGGCACTGGGCTGGCTTAGCTGGTAGAGCCTGTGACTCTTGATCTCAAGGTTGTGAGTTCAAGCTCCACGTTGAGTATAGAGATAAAAATATTAAAAAATCTTTACATTTGTTGGGATGCCTGGGTGGCTCAGTCGGTTAGGCATCTGCGTTCGGCTCAGGTCATGATCCTGGCATCAGGCTCCCTGCTCAGAGGGGAGTCTGCTTCTCTCCCTCTGCTGCTCCCCCTGCTTGTGCTCTCACTCTCAAATAAATAAATAAAACCTTTTAAAAACACCAACCGAAGATCTTTACATTTGCAACGATGTGGATGGAGCTAGAGTGTATTATGCTAAGTGAAATAAATTAATCAGAGAAAAGACAAATACCATATGATTTCACTCATATGTGGAATTTAAGAAACAAAATGGATGAAGATATGGGAGGGGAAAAAGAGAAAGAGAGGGAAACAAATCACGAGAGACTCTTAACTATGGGGAACAAACAGAGTTGATGGAGGGAGGTGGGTGGGGCATGGGATAGGTGGGTGAGGGTTATTAAGGAGGGCACTTGTTATATGATGAGCACTGGGTGTTATACATAAATAATGAACCACTGAACTCTACTCTTGAAACCAATATTGAACTGTATGTCAACTAACCAGAATTTAAAAAAAAAAAGAATAAAAGAAATCTTTAAAAAATAAAATAAAATACAAATAATTTTCTTTACTAATGGAGAGAAAATATGTAGATCATAGAGAAATAAACATAAAATTATTCTTTTGGACTTTGATCAAAAGGATATATACAGGGGTGCCTGGGTGGCTCAGCTGGTTAAGTGTCCGACTCTTGATTTTGGCTCGGGTCCTGATCTTGGGGTTGTGGGATTGAGCCCCAAGAGGGGCTCCACAGTCATGGAGGAGTCTGCTTCTCTCTCTCTCTTCTTCTCCCCCTGCCCCTCCCCCTTCTCTCACTTGCATGCTCTCTTTCTCAAATAATAAATAAAATTAATCTTTAAAAAAAAAGGATAAATATAGCACTCAAAACTGACTCTTTCAGGCTTCCAACAAGCTTACAAATCCCACTATATGAAAAAAAACCCCACAGCTAATATCATCCTCAACAGGGAAAAACTAAGAGCTTTTCCTCTATGGTCAGGGGAGTCTGCTTCTCTCCCTCTGCTGCTCCCCCTGCTTGTGCTCTCACTCTCAAATAAATAAATAAAATCTTTTACAATTGCACCAAAACCCATAACATACCTAGGAATAAACCTAACCAAAGAGGTAAGAGATCTGTGCTCTGAAAATTAAAAAACACTGATGAAAGAAATTGAAGATGACACGAAGAAATGGAAAAACTTCATGCTCAAGGATTAGAAGAACAAATACTGTTAAAATGTCTATACTACCCAAAGCAATCTATACATTCAATGCAATCCCTATCAAATCCTATGTTATTTATTTTATTATTATTCACGTTTTTATTTTACTGAAACTTTGTTACAATTAAAGCATAGCTGGATAACACAATCTTTTTTTTTTTTAAAGATTTTATTTATTTGAGAGAGAGAGAATGAGAGAGAGAGAGCACATGAGAGGGGGAGGGTCAGAGGGAGAAGCAGACTCCCTGCCGAGCAGGGAGCCTGATGCGGGACTCGATCCAGGGACTCGATCCAGGGACTCCAGGATCATGACCTGAGCCGAAGGCAGTTGCTTAACCAACTGAGACACCCAGGCACCCTGGATAACACAATCTTGATCTATTGAGCTATTGGTCAGCTCTTCTGTGATAAAATAGCAAATGAAAAGGATTTGGATTGGTAATAAGGAAGCTGCAAGTCCATTATCTTCTATTTCTTTGTTTCTTCTAGATTACCAGAAATTTTGATCTACTGAATTCAATAGGTAGGGTAAAGTTTATAGGAAGCTATTCTGTCCAAGCTAGTTGAGAGCTTCAAGTGAAAGGAAACAAAGCTAGGGTGGTTGAGGCATCAGAACAGAAAACTCCAACTTCCTTGTGAAGATTAGCTGGATACTTTACACTTTTAAGCAGAAATGCTTAAAATTTTCACTTCAGTCTTACAAAAACACTATTTGCGGGTCAATGATTGGAGTTCATTTGTGGAAGTTCACAGTTAGGGTAATGAACAGATGATCTTAGACAATTCTCTTGAATTGCCTGGGATTCAAACTTGAGTTTCTTTTCTTTTTTAAATTTTTATTAACATATAATGTATTATTTGTTTCAGGGTACAGGTTTGTGACTTATCAGTCTTACACAATTCACAGAGCAAACCATAGCACATATCCTCCCCAATGTCCATCACCCAGCCACCCCATCCCTCCCACCCCCCTCCACTCCAGCAACCCTCAGTTTGTTTCCTGAGATTAAGGGTCTCTTATGGTTTGTCTCCCTCTCTGGTTTCATCTTGTTCCATTTTTCCCTCCCTTCCCCTATGATCCTCTGCCTTGTTTCTCAAATTCCACATATCAGTGAGATCATATGATAATTGTCTTTCTCTGAGTGACTTATTTAGCTTAGCATAATACCCTCTAGTTCCATTTACGTTGTTGCAAATGGCAAGATTTCATATTTTTGATGGCTGCATAATATTCCATTGTATATATATACCACATCTTCTTTATCTATTCATCTGTCAATGGACATCTAGGCTCTTTCCATAGTTTGGCTACTGTGGACATTGCCGCTATAAACATTGGGGTGCACATTCCTCTTCGGATCACTACATTTGTATCTTTGGGGTAAATACCCAGTAGTGCAATTGCTGGGTTGTAAGGTAGCTCTATTTTTAACTTTTTGAGGAACCTCCATACTGTTTTCCAGAGTGGCTGCACCAGCTTGCATTCCCACCAACAGTGTAGGAGGGTTCCCCTTTCTCTGCATCCTTGCCAACATGTCATTTCCTGACTTGTTAATTTTAGCCATTCTGACTAGTGTGAGGTTGTATCTCATTGTGGTCTTGAGTTTCTAATGTCAGAAGGAAGTAACCTGATCTCTGACTTTCAACCAGTAGCTGTTAGAGTCCCAGCCAGGTCTATCTCCTGCTCATGTTAAAATCTGTAAGAGGATGGAAGAGAGTGGGGGATATCTTCATTTTCTGAAGCCCTAGAATGTATCTCTAGTATATATATATATGTGTGTATATATATATATGTATATATATATATACATATATATATCATATTCAATCTCTAGTACCTAAGCTTCTGATAAATTTTCAAAATAAGGTAAAATTATGACATATAAATATGTAATATTTATAAGCTAAGAAATTATTTTACAGGATGTATAAAATAAACACATGTCAAAGACTTTACGTAGCTCATTAAATAATAAGAGAACTGGAACAAACTACAACTTTATATGGAGTAAAGGAATGTTGAAATGGAAGCAAAACTGGATTTTGCTGTAGGAATGGGTGGTAGAGAAGTCAATTCAACCTCTATCTGGCAGGATTAATTTGCATGTCTATAGATGGTGGAAGGCAGAATAATGTCTCCTTCCCTAACCTCCAAAATAGTCCAGGCTAATCCTCAGAACCTCGGAATATGTTAGATGGCGAAGGGGAATTAAGGAGATACAGATGGAATTAAGATTGTTAATCAGTTGACTTTATTATAGAGATTATTTGGGGCCATTCAGATGGGTTCAATGTAATCACAAGGGTCTTTAAAAGTGGAAGAGGGTAAGCAGGAGAGTCAGAGGGAGGTGCAACTGTGGAAGGGTGGTCAGAAAGATGCAACGTTGCTGGCTTTGAAGATAGAAAAAGGGCCCAAGAGCTCAGGAATGGGGGAGGGGCCTCTAAAAGCTAGAAAAGGCAAGGAAATATAATTTTCCCTACAGCGTCTAGAACGGAATGGAGCCCTGCAGATACCTTGATCTTAGCCCAGCACAACCGCTGTGGGACTCCTGGCTTCCAGAACTATAAGACAGTAAAGTTGTGTGGTTTTAATGTGCCAAATTTGTGGTGATTTTTTTTTATTTTTATTTTTTTAATTTTTATTTTTTTAAGATTTTATTTATTTGCAAGAGAGACAATGAGAGACAGAGAGCATGAGAGGGAGGAGGGTCAGAGGGAGAAGCAGACTTGTGGTGATTTTTAAGAACAGCTATAGAAAACTAAGATAATAGAAAAGAAATTAGTTGCATTGCTATCAGATATCTACAACTTACAGAGTTTAAAAATAGCTCAGTCAAAAACAAAGGCACACACACTTACATAATGCACATACATAGTTAAGACCTAATACTCATGGGCGCCTGGGTGGCTCAGATGGTTAAGCGTCTGCCTTCGGCTCAGGTCATGATCCCAGGGTCCCGGGATTGAGTCCCGCATCGGGCTCCCTGCTCAGCAGGGAGCCTGCTTCTCCCTCTGCCTCTCTCTCTCTCTCTCTCTGTCTGTCATGAATAAATAAATAAAATCTTTAAAAAAAAAAAAAAAGACCTAATACTCATGCTGTATCTGCAGAGCTTATGGAGCTTACTTTTTGGGCAGCAAATAAAAGTAGGAATGTGTTCCTAATGAGATGAATGACTCAGCACTTAACAATTGCAAAGATGCCCTATCCAACCTCAGGATATTTAATCACTGATGGAAGCAGAAATGAGCAAATTGATGACTTGATGGTTCAGTAGAATCCCCCTTGGAAACTGGGGAGAGCCAAATCATCAATAACTCTGGAATCAATTCTTGCTCCATCAGCCAATTTCTAGCCAAAGGAATAATGGCCTTTTAGTAGCCAACTGCTTCAGCTTTGGGGTTGTGTTACAGCAGAATTTTCTGCCTTCAATTAAAATAAGCTGGATAACAGGAATTGATGTTCACCCTAAGGAAACTCTTATCAAGTCAAAATTGATAGACATGGTGGGGGGGAAGCAAAAATATAAAAAGCATCAGATAAAAAATGATGATTCAAGTGGGATTATATTGTTTTTGTTTCCTGGCATCTATACTTCGTTCTTTTCATAGCAACAGGCTTAGAGTTTCAGATGAGGTTGACCCACACATATTCCTCTTACTACTCTATTCAGACAAGAGTGGGTGAATGACCTAAGCCTGGCCCATCTCTCTTAATGATATGTTAAGAATTTATGAGACCAGGGGCACCTGGCTGACTCAGTTAGTAGAACATGTGACTCTTGATCTCAGGGTCTTGACTTCAAGCCCCATGTTAGGGGTAGAGCTTACTTTAAAAATTAAAATAAAATAAAATAAAATAAAATAAAATAAAATAAAATAAAATAAAAAACTCTTCACATTCAAGTGCACTCTTTAAAAAAAAAAAAAGTGTGTGTGTGTGTGGTGGGGTGGGTAGTGACCTGGCTGGCTCAGTCAGTAGAGCATGTGACTCTTGAACTCCGGGGTTGCATAGAGCTTACTTAAAAATAAATTTAAAAAATCAAAAAATCGGGCTCCTGGTGGCTGAGTCGGTTAAGTGTTTGCCTTCAGCTCAGGTCATAATCCTGGAGTCCTGGGATTGAGCCCTGCATCTGCTTCTCCCTCTTCCTCTGCCCCTTCCCCCGCCCCCTCTCCCCACCCCCCCAGCCCGCCCTCTGCTTGTTCTCTCTTTCTCAAATACATAAAAATCTTTTAAAAATTTTTTTAAAATAATTGAATAAATAAAAAAATTATGGGACCAGATCTAACCCATTGAGAATCAAGCTTGGATCATTATAGTCCCTCTGGTCTTTTGAAGTAGTAAATTATTTTACCCCTTTTCCCCCATAAGTCTGTTTGGGATTGATTTCTGGTTACTTACAGTCAAGAGAGTGCTTACTAAGACAACCATGTGCATTTGGTAAGTTATTTCACTATTGTTAAAGATAAAATGAAGGCATATTAAAAATTTTAAGAGCTTATTTGAGCAAAAATCGATTTGAATCAGGCAATGCCAAACCAAAAGTGATAGTCCACTGACAGGAGCTAGGAGAAAGGCTTCTATAGAAGAGAAAAGGCAGAAGCCAAGTGAGGAAATTATTTGATTGGCCATAGCTTAAACTTTTTTATTTGGAAATAAATAAATAGGGCACCTGGGTGGCTCAGTCGTTAAGCGTCTGCCTTCAGCTTAGGTCGTGATCCCAGGGTCCTGGGATCGAGCCCCACATCGGGCTCCCTGCTCGGCAGGGAGCCTGCTTCTCCCTCTCCCACTCCCCCTGCTTGTGTTCCCTCTCTTGCTGTCTCTCTCTGTCAAATAAATAAATAAAATCTTAAAAAAAAAAAAAAACTCTTGAAAAAAAAAAAAGAAAGAAAGAAATAAGCCTATTTGGAAAGTCTAGTTGGCTCTTTGTGACTGATTATCCTTAGATTTTGTATTCTTAACCTTGAGGCCTCTACAGGCTTAGGTTCTGGATTGCTCACTTAGGTTTTGGAATACACTGATAAGGTATGAGCACCACCTCAGTCTAATGGCCTCCTTGATTTAACACTGCCAAACACACTGATGAAGGAAGAAAGTAAAGAAATACACCAGGGGAGGGGCACCTGGGTGGCTCAGTTGGCTGAACATCTGACTCTTGATTTCATCTCAGATCATGATTTCAGGCTCATGGGATTGAGCCACATGTTGGGCTCCCTGCTCAGCAGGGAGTCTGCTTAAGATTCTCTGTCTTCCTCCTCTTTTGCATCCCACCCTTGTGCACACGTGCACTCTCTCTCTCTCAAATAAATAAATCTTTTTTAAAAAAGTACACCAGGGGGAAAAATTCCAATCGTTAAAGAAAAGCAAGGGGGTTAAATAACATCTGTACATAACATAAAATGATTCATGATACTTCCTACAGAAGAAAAATGATAGATGTCCCTGCATTCAATAGTTAGCACTAACCACTGAAAGCTCTTAGAGAATCAAATATCTTTGCAAAGTGGTTTCAGCTTCTTCCGCTATGACTTCAATATATATTATACTGTCCCCAAGTTGCCTGAAACACTGTCCTGGAATCCACATCAGTATCTATAGTTATGGGATACCTGGGTGGCTTAGCCAGTTAAGTGTCTGCCTTCAGCTCGGGTTATGATCCCAGTGTCCTGGGATTGAGTCCTGTTTTGGGCTCCTTGCTCAGTGGGGAACCTGCTTTTCCCTCTGCCTCCCACTCCCCCTGCTTGTACTCTCTCTCTCTTTGACAAATAAATAAAATCTTAAAAATAGGGGTGCCTGGGTGATTCAGTCGTTAAGTGTCTGCCTTCAGCTCAGGTCATGGTCCCAGGGTCCTGGGATAGAGCCCCGCATCGGGCTCCCTGCTCCGCGGGAAGCCTGCTTCTCCCTCTCCCACTCCCCCTGCTTGTGTTCCCTCTCTGGCTGTGTCTCTCTCTGTCAAATAAATAAATAAAATCTTTTAAGAAAATCTTAAAAAAAAAAGGATCTATAGTTATATTTGAAGCCCAAGGGAATGACACAGAAATGGAAAAAATATAGTCTTTGTGATGCTTCTGCTCTCAGAAGAAACAGCAGCAGAAGAAAATCTACCAGTTACTAAAAGTAAGCTCCATTTGTAAGAATAATTATAGTACAATCTGATAAGTTGTTATCTCCTTATTTTCATCCACTCAAAATAAATGATTTTTTTTTTTGTAGCATTTCTAGAACCTCCATTGTAGGGTGACATCTGTGGTTCTTTTAGTCCTCAGCACATCTGAGAATGCAGAAGAAGCAAAAAGAATAAAATCAAAGGAACCCAATTATTAGAATAATATGATTAAGTTGGGTCAGTCAGCAAAATGAAGTCAACCTACTAAAAAGAGTTTTAATGGGGAGTATCATCCTTCATAAATCAGGCAAGCAAACCATGAACCATTCAGAAAGCAACTTGGTTTGTGCCCTTTTCATTTATCTTAATTTAATAGCTCCATGGAGCCATGGCCTGGCAGCGTCTAGCTAAGCTTGGGGTCTAATGTTGTGGGACAGATTCTTCCTCCATCCTTCCCCCATATATTCACTGACTGTTTTTGTTTAGCTTTCAAAAGCAAAGGAAAAAATTTCAACTCATAACAAAGGACTAGTATCAAAACATAATTTTAACATTTAAACATACTTTTTTTTTTTTTTAAAGGTTTTCTATTTATTTGACAGAGAGAAAGGCAGCCAGAGAGGGAACACAAGCAGGGGGAGTGGGAGAGGGAGAAGTGGGCTTCCCGTGGAGCAGGGAGCCCGATGCGGGGCTCGATCCCAGGACCCTGGGATCATGACCTGAGCCAAAGGCAGATGCTTAACGACTGAGCCACCCAGGCGCCCCCATTTAAGCATACTTTTAAAAAAATTCCGGCAAACCAATAATAATAGACAGTATAAGAGACAAAACAATCCAATAGAAAAAGAGGCAACAGAATAGAAAACCTGAATGGCCAATAAAGGTGTGAAAGGATGCTTAACTTCACTGCTACTAAGGAACATGCACAATAGAACAAAAATGATATACCATTTTCATACACATAAGATTGGCAGTAACTAAAAATAACAAATGATGGCAGGGATTAGGGATATTCTCGGAATCTAAATACAACCACTAGGAGTAAATCTGCAGTTATTTTAATATACAAAGTTGAAGACATCTTGACTTACCAATTCCACTTCTATTTTTATTTATTTTTACTATTATTGGTTTTTTTTTTTTTTGAGTAAGCACTATACCCAAAGTGGAACTCAAACTCACAGCTCCAGCCCCCCCACACCCCACCCCCGAGATCGGGGTATATGCTCCACCAACTGAACCCGTCAGGAGCCCTATATTCCACTTCTAAACACTTATTCTATATAAACTCTCATGTAAAGCTGTCCGTTTCAGAATTGATTTTAAAAGTAAAAGAAATGTCCATTAAGATGCCAAATAAATTCATTTTGGTAATTCATAAATTGGATACCAGAGGATAGCTAGAATAGATGAACTAAACCTAAGTATAGCAACATGGTTACATCTTAAACACAATGTTGACTGAAAAAAAGTAGATTCCAAAAACATGCATGAAGTGTGGTACCATTTATTTTTTTTTAAGATTTTATTCATTTGAGAGATAGCACAAATTGGGGGGAGGGGCAGAGGGCAAAGGAGAAGCAGACTCCCTCCTGAGCACAGAGCCCAACACTGGGGTCCATTCCAGGGCCCCGAGGTCATGACCGAGCAGAAGTCAGACACTTAACCAACCAAGTCACCCAGGCACCCCGGTATGGTACCATCTACTTAAAATGTAAAAGGATACTAAACTATACTGTATATTGTTTAGTATGCATGTACAGAGGTAATACAAATTTATGTAATAAAAGTATAAAAACATAAACAGAAAGAATACAGTAACTTCAGTGAAAAGGTAGCTCTGGATAGTTAGAATAATGGAATGGGGATGGGTTTCAACTGTATATACTGTTTGATAAAAAAGAAAAAATCTGAAGCAAATATGGCAAAAAATTAACTTTTGTGATACATGTATACCTGGGAGCACAAAAAATTATCTGAAAGATGTATTGGCATTCCATATTTCTTTTTTTTTAAAATTTATTTATTTGCAGAGAGAGACACAGCAAGAGAGGGAACACAAGCAGGGGGAGTGGGAGAAGGAGAAGCAGGCTCCCCGCTGAGCAGGGAGCCCGATGTGGGGCTCGATCCCAGGATCCTGGGATCATGACCTGAGCCAAAGGCAGATGCTTAACAACTGAGCCACCCAGGTGCCCCTGGCATTCCATATTTCAATGGAATGAACCAAAGCAAAACTTCCACGTATTTGTTTTCCTAAAAGTTATCTTCTTGAGAACTTGTCACACTGGTTCTTTCCACGTTCTGAAAGGCATCTCTTGCAACTTTCTAAATCTTAGTAGTTGTCAAATTTTCCAGGGCATCAAATAAAGGGACAGTTTGAAATATCAAGTAAGATGTTGAGAAAGAATGACTCTAACTGGGTAACAAATCCTTTTGCAATCCAGTAAACCGGCCATAGTTTTCCTTTATTCCTCAACATCATCAGAACCGACAGTTATTCACCAAGAGTAACAGAGGTGTTTGTGAGCTTGGGGCTCTCCTGGGAACACTGTACTGTGCTTTGGGATGTATGTTAATCCCTCAGTTTCACTTACTTGCTGCTTAAAATGTAAAATGTTGAATAAAAATTTCTGGATACAGTTGTGAGGCCCCTTGTCCTGACTCCCCTTATAGGCCCCAGGGCAACTTTTTCCCTGTTACCCATTTAGGGTGTAGAGATTACTTAAAAATAAAATCTTAAAAAAAAAAAAAAAAGCTATCAACCAAAAGTCCTCCACCTTCTTCTATTCCCATTGTTAAGTTTCTCATGTTTGCTTCCTTGACACTTAAGAACTTTGAGAATGTAAAGTCATTGGATTATAAGAAAAGATTAAAAAAATTCTCTAAAGTAATAAGAATATATCCAGGGGTTTCAATGGGCGATTTTTTCTGATGGGAAAATTGGGAGATTGGTGATAATGTCACTGAGCAGTGAGATTGAGTAGGCATTTGAGTAGGCACATAGTGGTAGGCTGGAGGCCACTCATATTGGCTTGCAAGAGTTGATGGTTAAATTTTTCAGAATTTTGTGAGCTGGTTGTTATGCACAGCCATTATTAAAAGTTAAAGTGTATACATTTACAACAAGTTATATTAAAAATAGATAATAGAGGCACGTTGCTGGACTCAGTTGGTAGAGCATAAGACTCTATCTCGGGGTTGTGAGTTCACACTCCATGATGGGCATAGAGATTACTTAAAAAAATATATAATAAACACTTAAAACTCATTGATTCTTAATTATTTTTTACTGCATTTTATCAGTTTCTATGCCCTTGAGGTTGTTTATGTCTATTGTATCTGCATGATGGAAATATTATATAATGGTGTGTTATACACATCTCTTCCCATTTCCACATTCAGTGACATTATGTTGATAGCTTGAAATAGGTCGTGGTGGGGGTATTTACAACATGGCAACACCAGCAAGCATTACAAATCAAGTCTCAATTTATTATTTTGTCAATTGTCTAGACTTAAAAGTTATGGAGAGAATGTTGATGCAGATTAAACTTAAAAGTGTGCTATGTCTGTAGCTGTTAACATTGTGAATAGCATTAAAAAATTGAGTAAGAGCGCCTGGGTGGCTCAGTCTGTTAAGCATCTGCTTTTGGCTCAGGTCATGATCTCAGGGTCCTGGGATTGAGCCCAGCATCAGTCTCCTTGCTCAGTGGGGAGTCTTCTTCCTCTCCCTCTGCCCCCCTCTCTGTCCCTCCCCTCTGCTCGTGCTCTCTCTCTCTCTTTCAAGTAAATAAATAAAATCTTCTTAAAAATTGAGTAAATATTCATCCAGTATTCAAAAACTATTCAATTCAGCAAAGAAGTTGCTCACATCATTGTTGAAAGAGTGAAGTTTCAATATATGTCTTAGTTGTTTTACATTCATTTTATTGCTTAACAAAAATATCAAGGAACATTCATTGAATTATGCTGGTTTATCAATAGCAACAATATATTGCTTTGGTTATAAACACTCAGTAAAAACAAAAGTGTTTTGTGAGAGTCAATTGGTTACATGGAATTTAAATAGATGACATTTTATAGGTTAATATTTTTGTAATAAGAGCATTTTTTTTTAAGTAGGCTTCAGGCTTGAACTCACAACCCTGAGACTGAGAGTCACATGCTCTACGGACTGACCCAGCCAGGCACTCCATAGAGGATTCTTATAAGTCAGTAATACACGGGGAGGTGGGTGGGGGGTTGGTGTAACTGGGTGACTGGCATTTAGGAGAGCCCATGATGTGACAAGCACTAGGTGTTATAGGCAACTGATGAATTACTGAACTCTACATCTGAAACTAATGATATGTTGACTAATTGAATTTAAATTAAAAAATAAACCAGTTATACATATACATATATATTGCTACGGACTGAATTGTGTCCTTCTAAAATTCATATGTTGAAGCCCTAACTCCCAATATGACTATTTTTGGAGATAACATCTTTATTTTTTAAAAAGATTTTACTTATTTATTTGACAGAGAGAGAATATAAGCAGGGGAGTAGGAGAGGGAGAAGCAGGCTTCCCGCTGAGCAGGGAACCTGACGCAGGGCTTGATCCCAGGATCCTGGGATCAAGACCTGAACCAAAGGCAGACGCTTAACAACTGAACCACCCAGGCCCCCCTTGGTGATAACATCTTTAGGAGGTAATTAAGTGTAAATGAGGTATAAGGGTGTGGCCCTACTAATAAAACTAGGTGGCCTTATAAAAAGGGAAGCGAGATCTCTCTCCCTTCCCTCTCCCTAGCAGGGAAAGGCCATGTGAGCACACAATGAAATGGCAGCCACGTACAAGTGAAGAGAAGAGGCCTCAGAATGAGACCTACCTGCCAGCAACTTGGTCTTGAACTTTCCAGCCTCCAGAACTGTGAGAAATAAACTTCTGTTGTTTAAGCCACCCAGCCTATGGTATTTTGTTATGGCGCCCAAGCTTGGACACACACACACACACACACACACACACACACACACACTGTTGATAGGTACACAAATAATTGTAAGAAATGTTAAAGAATGCTAAGTGCTATAAAAATATGGAGTAAATGATATGTGAGGAGTGCAGTGGAGGTGGCATTTTAGGTAATCCAGGCTGTAGATCATGAGAACCTGAACTTGGGCAGTGACCTTAGAAAAATCGAAGATTACATGGCTTCAAGAGGGCACCATTTGACTTGTCAGCTACAACTGACCAGCACCCGGACTGCCCATGGATGTTGGATATTTCTTCTGTATGTATGTAAAACATCCCACTTAATCCCCCGAGTTTTATTTTGTTCCTCTGATCATCCTCCATCCTATTGCCAGAGTGATTGTTCTAAATCTCATGATGTCACATTTCTGCTTACAATAGTATCATGATTGCCTGGATCTCAAGGTCAAGTTCAGATCTCCTCCTTAACATGTTTCCCTGCCTCTCTTTCTCAAATCTTTTCAACCCACTTCTCCCAGTCCCACCCCTACCCCCAACACACACATCCCTTCATTCTGGTCATACTCAGCTAGTTCCTTTACTCTGTCCTATTGCTTCACGAAATTTCTGTTGCTGTATCTGGAATTCCCTCCTCTGTTTAGCCAACTTCTCCTTGTCCTTCAAAATTTAGGGCCAGAATTACCTTTTCGAGGAAATCTTCCCAGACCCTTTCTGATTTAGGTCCCCTCCTCTGTGCTCTCTGTGATTAGCTTGGCCTCTGTCCATATCACGTAAGTGCTGTGCTGTGGTATTGGTTTACTTGTCTTTCTTTCCCACAATCTGTGCCATAGTCATTCTTTTTATCCTCCATGCCAAACCTGGGGGCCTGTCACATGGCTGGTCTCATTAAGTGCTTGTTGGAAGAATTAATTTTTTTAAAAAAGATTTTATTTATTTATTTGAGAGAGAGAGTGCAAGAGCATGAGCAGCAGAAGGGGTAGAGGCAGAGGGAGAAGCAAGCTGCCTGCTGATCAGGGAGCCCCCCATGGAGCTCCATCCCAGGACCCTGGGATCATAAGCTGATCCCAAGGCAGACGCTTAATCAACTGAGCCATCCAGAAGACTTAATTTTGTAAGTAGAACCACAGGGCTTAGGGAGCCCCTGGAGAAAAACAGCAAGAAAATATTTCTGAGGCTTAACGAGTAGACATTTTGTGGCTTGGACATTGACAGGGAGGACCATCTGGAAGCTGGAGAAGAGGAAAACATTGCTTCGCCAGCCTCTCTTCTTAGCTTACACATCCAGAGTGCAGGACAGGTGAAACTGAAACAAGAAAAACTACACTTCCCGTCATGCCTCAAGGCACGGCTATCGTTTCCCCTCTTCGTCACCGCCTCTTCCCCACGGAAGTGAAAGGAGCACTTCCGGGTTTGGCAATAACGTGCACCCGGCGGCGGCGTTAGATCGGCCCTGTTGGGTCTTGCCCCGAAGCTCCGCCTTTCTCTGGTTTTTCTAGAAACCCGGCTTCGCACTTGGTGGTGTCCTACAGGTATTTCCCGACCACTTCGGGTGCTCTGAAGGCAGTTTGCTGCTCTGGAGCGGGCGAGACTTTCTGTTGAGTTTCGGAGTGCCCGTAGGGCGCGGCGGGCTTGTGGCACAGGGCAAGGAAACCGGTTACCGGAATCGTGGCCCCGTGCTGACATTCCCTTTCTTTCCTTCCCGATTGCAGCGTCCCAGACGCGTGTTTGGGTCTCCCAATGGCGGATACGGCCCCGAACGGCCCCCAAGGGGCGGGCGCAGTGGTAAGTGAGCGAGCAGCGTCTTCTGGCTTGATTTACTAGAGTTAGGAAGGAGCGGAAAGTGTCGCCAAGTCTGTTCGGAGACGTTCCACCTCAGTGCTTAAAGGGACTGGGATTAGTGATTGAGGTCGGGGTAGCGTAGAGAGGAGAGGTCTTGAGCAGAGATGTCGAGGAAGCTACAAGTTTTGTTTCTTAAGCCACTGTGGGCCGGGCTGGAGCAGGTGGCTCTCAGCTGTATGCCAAGGAAATCGGGCCTTTTAGCCGCCCCGCCCCCCCGCGTTTCTAATTGTCTTAGGTTCCAAGGTTGAAGATGCCAGCTGAGGGGGTGCCGTGACACAGGCCTCATTCCGCACACGCATGCTAGCAGAGAACGTCTCTGCCCGTTTTATGCTATTATATGGAAATTACGCAGTGGGGGAAGAGCAGTCTTTTTTTTTTTTTTTCCTTTTCATCATTTTGTCTTTACTTCTTTACGAAGAGAGATAACTAGGCTTCTGTAAATATTTTATTCTTAACATGCAGATCTGCCTACTAGTTATTTGTACCCAAAGTATTATTGCTCTGTAATCTTAAACACTATGAATATGTGAATTGAGCATGTCACTTTTTCCCCTTTAAACATTTTACAACATTTCCGTTTATAGACACAGTTTTCTTTTTTATTTTGTTGAACCCTTGGAGAGTTATTTGCATACACAATGATGGCTAATACCACATTGCAGTCATTGCTGCAATTTTTGCAATTAAATTTGAAAAATTTAACATTGATACATGTTATTACCTGATTTAGAATCCATATTCAGATTTCCTCCGTTGTCTGTTAAAGCTGCTTTCTCCTTATCCAGGATTTAATCCAAAGCATGCATTGCTTTTACTGGCCTTTAGTCTCTTTAGTCTAGAATAGTTCCCTTTGCCTTTCTGGTGCCATTTTTGACTGTCAAGAATTCAGACTTGTTTTGCTTCTCAAATTGAAGTTGCCTGTTTTTTCCCCCTCATGACTAGAATCAAGTTAAACATTTTGGCAGGAATATTACATAAGTGATATTCTGTCATTTTCAGTGCGTTATATGTTTCAGGAAACATTTTATGTTAATTTATGTCATCATTGGAGAGAAGTTTGATTATTTGGTTCAGGTGGTATCCAGCAGACTCTCCATTGTAAAGATACCGTTTTTCTTTTGTAATTAAAAAGTATTCTGTGGCCTGATGCTTTGAGACTGTGTGAATAGTTTTTCACCTCAGTAGGTTTTCACCCAAAGTTTCATTGATGTTTTTTGCCCAAACTATTTATAACATGGCTGGGTTGTTGACTCTTAAAGTGTAAACCAATACACTTTTTTAAACCTTTTTTACTGTGTACTAAAATGCAGATACATAAAAGTGTACAAAATGAAATGAATAGATCAGTGGTTTATTACAAAATAAACACGCTAACCAAATAGATTTCATTGTATTTTATTTTTAAAAATATTTTATTTATTTTTTAAAGATTTTTTTATTTCAGAGAGGGAGAGCACGTGCACAGTGGGGAGGGGGACAGGGAGAGAAACTTAAGCAGACACTGCTGAAATCAGAGCCCAACTCGAGGCTTGACCTCACCACCCTGAGATCGTGACTGGAGCCGAAACTAAGAGTTGGAGGCTTAACCCACTGCGCCACCCAGGCACCCCAGAAAGATTTTATTTTTAAGCAATCTTTATACCCAGTGTAGGACTTGAATACACAACCCCAAGATCAAGAGTTGCTGCTCCGCTGACTGAGCCAGTGCACCTAAGCTTAAATTTTAAAGAACATGTTCTAAAATTTCAGACTATGGTGTAAAGTCTGAGTATTTGTGGAGAGCCTGAGTACAGTAAGCCAGATTCATTCTTCCACTTGACTATGAGTGATCATTTAAATTTAGAGGAGTCACAGTATAGTAGGTTTGGTTACAATAAACCAGGCATGTTTCTGAAATTACCCGCATATTGTTAAAAAGACATGCAGTGAAACATCTTTGGATTTTAAAATGTACTTGCATTTTTTCCGAAAAGGTTTTCATATCTTTCTTTTTTTTATTATTTTTTTAAAGATTTTATTTATTTATTTGACAGAGAGACACAGCGAGAGAGGGAACACAAGCAGGGGGAGTGGGAGAGGGAGAAGCAGGCCTCCCGGTGAGCAGGGAGCCCGATGCAGGGCTCGATCCCAGGACCCCGAAGGCAGACGCTTAACAACTGAGCCACCCAGGCGCCCTCTTTTTTTTTTTTTCCTTAATTAAAGATTTATTTATTTATTTGAGAGACAGGGACAGAGCATGAGCGGGGGGAGGGGCAGAGGAAGACGGAGAGGAACAAGCAGACTCCTCACTGAGCAGGGAGCCCTATGTGGGACCCAATCCCAGGATCCTGGGATCATGACCTGAGCAGAAGGCAGACGCTTAACCGACTGAGCCACTCAGGCTCCCGGTTTTTATATCTTTCAAAAGATAATTTAGATTGCTTGTAGTGTTTTAGACTCCACATTAAGATTCATTAGTGAGTTTTGAAATCCATTTAGTGAAAACACTATTTCTAAACATTAAATAGAATACAAAATACAAAAATCCGTTATACATAGGGAAGATACTGTTTTGTGAAACTTCTTTATAGAAGTTTATATATCCGTGTATGTTTGTATTAGACTTTGATGTAAAAATTAATAACATAGATTCTGTCAGAAAATGTAAAAGCCACTTTAGGATTTGAAGACAAGATACATTTTGAATGAGAAAACAGATTTTAAGTGATTCTATTAGTGATAATGGATCCATCTTTGGCAAACGCAGCAAGGGCAAAGATAGAATGAGAAAACATGGAGAATAAAGTGGGATATGGGATTTTAATTTAGGGCCAGTGAAATAGGGTAAGACGAATGGGGCAGCTTCCAAGGGGATGAAGAGAGTCATAAAATTGGAGAGGCAGGTGCTATTTAACATTTCACAGCCATATTTTGAACACTTAGAGTATGTCAGGCCCTTGTGTGTATGTAAGCAAATTATAATGAGTTAGGTAGTGAGTGACTATTACCATGGTTTTACATTTCTCCTTTGTAAGGTTTATTTAATGCAAACTGGCTTTGTGTAATGCCTTTTTACTCAGATCTGAAACCTACCTATTTGAATTTGAGATTTCTAAGAATAGGCATTATGGTTCTCTTGAGAGCAATTAGTTCTTATTTAACGTTCTTTTAAAATAGATGAAGCCAGTATTACAAGTGTTGAAGGAATACAGACAATTGTAGTTAAATTTCTGTTCAAAGGTTTCATTCTTAATTAGTCTTTATTTTTTTAAATATCAACTGGTATTTTTCTATTTAAGTACTTCCGCTGCTTTCTACGTTAAAACTATAAGGTGTTCGGAGATGTTGCTGAGCATATAGGTGAAACAGTTGCCTTAGGAGTTTTCATTTAATGATCTCAAATAATTGCTACAGGGTTGTTAAAACATTTTGAGTAGGAATAAGACTATGTGATCTTCATCCTTGGAAAGATAATTTGCCGGCTTAGTTTACTACAGTATTTTTCTTTCTAAATTTAGCAATTCATGATGACCAATAAACTGGACACGGCAATGTGGCTTTCTCGTTTGTTCACAGTTTACTGCTCTGCTTTGTTTGTCCTGCCTGTTCTTGGGTATGTATTACACAGATTTTCTGCCTTTGATATTCAGTTGTTTGGTTGGTTTTTCTGTACTACCTTTTATGTGCAAGACTTGTTAAATTGCAAGAGGTTCTGGGACAGATAAAACACAGGTCTCCTGCTTTAGGTGCTAATAACTCAGTAATAGTACCAACTGGAGGAAGTCATGCGCTTTGTGAAAGCTGACATCACGTTGAAAATCAGAAAGAAAATGGATGTGTAGGGATGAGAGGAGTTCATATTTTTTTCATTTTTGATTTTTTAACTTAAAAGGAGGAAGGCTGCTTTATAAAATTCAGTTGGGTATATATATGAGGTGATGCTTCTAAGAATGTATAATAGGTTCAAGTAATTTTTTTCTATTGACAAGTGAGAGATTTAGGTGTTGTGCAATTCTGATGCAATCCACAAAGGAGGAAGAGACACGGTAGTTATGTCCCATGATAACCTCTCCTCTGGTAATTTGCAGGTTGCATGAAGCTGCCAGCTTTTACCAGCGTGCTTTACTGGCAAATGCTCTTACCAGTGCTCTGAGGCTGCACCAAAGATTACCACATTTCCAGTTAAGCAGAGCATTCCTGGCCCAGGCTTTACTAGAAGACAGCTGCCACTACCTGCTCTACTCACTCATCTTTGTCAATTCCTACCCTGTCACAAGTATCCTTTCCGTGCCTTTTTGACAAAGGCGTGCCCTACCGAGTGTATAGGAGGTCTCTTTGGATTATTTTTCGCAATAGGAAGGGTTCAGCAATGCGGGTTTCCGTGAACCTGGGTTGGTTAAGGTTTGTTGACACTTAATTTGAATGAAGCTGCATTTAGTGTAAGAATTTCTGACTCTAAAGTGTGAAATCTAAATTTGAAGAGCTGACGTGGCGTGGGAATTTTAAATTTTGTATCTTTGTTCTTGCCTCTTGTAAACTTCTCTATTAGTGATGGATATTTTAAACTTCAGATTCCAAGCACAGGACTATGGAGGACTTATTTTAGTATTTACACTTGTTTTTCATTTAATTCACATCTTTGGGCAGTTGTCCATATGTCTTGCTTTAAAAAAAAGAGAAATCCTCAGCTCTTTCAACTCCTCGTGAGCTAGAAACAAATGGAAATTCATCAAGAAATAACTTATTTAAGCAGAAGATTGGATAATTAATAAATGCAATAAAAATTTAGTATTTACTGTGGATAGAGTAGAAAATAAGGACACATGGATAATCTTTGGAGCTAAGGAGAATGAAATAACTCATTTGGAATTGTATATTTACACATTTCAAACGTGTGTTGGATGATAATAGGTTTTCTCAAAAGGCTGGGGAGAGTTGGGGGGGAGAGCTGTAGTTTAGTGTGTTTGGGAAGCACTGGATTAAATAGTTTTAAGTAGGTTTCTTTACTACAGGACTTTGATGTGCTAATGTGCATTGTGAGGCCAAAGAGTGACTGGAGTTTCACAATCATTTTTTTTTTTTTTTAGAGCACTAAATGAGAAAAATATGCAGTCAAGATTACTATATCCAGCTAGGCTGTCATTGAAAATAGAAGGAGAGATAAAAAGCTTCCAGGACAAACAAAAACTAAAGGAATTTGCAAACACGAAAGCAGCCCTACAAGAAATATTGAAAGGGGTCCTCTAAGCAAAGAGAGAGCCTAAAAGTAACATAGACCAGAAAGGAACACAGACCATATACAGTAACAGTCACCTCGCAATCATTTTAATAGTTCTGTCCCCACTGTCGTCCCTCTGTCCTCCAGAAAGTATTTTGTGCTTTAAGTGCTGCTCCTAAGAGTTCTTAAATGTTTCTGATACATTCTGATAATAATCATAAACAGTACGTGTATCTACATAACTATACCTAATGGAAAACACAGTAAAATATGTCTCTAGGGCTAAATATTACCTATTTAGATAACACTTTCTATGTTTGTGAAGTATCAAATTTTAAATAGATTTTTAAAAAGTCTTAAGGAAAAGAGAATAGGTAACTGAACTTTTTTGAGTACCTATTTTGTCAGTGCATACAAACTTGGCATATTTAATCCTTGCAATACTGAAAAAAATCATAGCATCATATTTTTTTAAGATTTTATTTATTTATTAGAGCACCATTGGGGGGGCAGAGGGAGAGGGAGAAGCAGACTTCCCCCTGAGCAGGTAGTCTAACATGGGGCTCCTTGATCCCAGGACCCTGAGATCATGACCTGAGCCGAAGGCAGAGACTTAACCAACTGAGCCTACCCCAGGTGCCCGGAGCATCATATTGATAAGGCCACTGAGGCTCAGAGAGTTTCAGATAACTTGCCTGGACATCACATTGGCAAGTACATAGTAATGCTAACAAGGTCTATCTTTTTTTTTTTTTTTTAAGATTTATTTTGGGCGCCTGGGTGGCTCAGATGGTTAAGCGTCTGCCTTCGGCTCAGGTCATGATCCCGGGGTCCTGGGATCGAGTCTCGCATTGGGCTCCCTGCTAGGCGGGGAGCCTGCTTCTCCCTCTGCCTCTGCCTCTCTGACTCTCATGAATAAATAAAAAAACATTTAAAAAAAAAAAAGATTTTTTTTTTTTTTTTAAATTTATTTGACAGAGAGAGAGAGAATACAAGCCGGGGGAGTGGGAGAAGGAGTAGCAGGCTTACTGCACAGCAGGGAGCCCGATGCGGGGCTTGATCCCAGGACCCTGGGATCATGACCTGAGCCAAAGGCAGATGCTTAACGACTGAGCCACTCAGGCACCCCAAGGTCTATCTGACTTAAAAGGTCTACCTAATTTACAGTTAATGTATGAGTAACACTTAAGTATAGTTTTGTTTTTTTTTTTAAGATTTTATTTATTTATTTGAGAGAGAATGAGAGAGAACACATGAGAGGGGGGAGGGTCAGAGGGAGAAGCAGACTCCCTGCTGAGCAGGGAGCCCGATGCGGGACTCGATCCAGGGACTCCAGGATCATGACCTGAGCCGAAGGCAGTCGCTTAACCAACCGAGCCACCCAGGCGCTCCTTAAGTATAGTTTTGAAATATTTCTTTCTGTACCTGGACAAAGCCAGTCCACACAGTAGGTGATCACAAAGTTTGTTGAGTGAATCCTGAGTTGATGCCAAATGAGGCTCATGACCAGTTAAGACAACCTGTCTGCCTTTTCTATGCAATTGGTTGTTTGCTAGCCCCTCTCTATGGGTATGTTGAAGATTAAGGATTTCATGTTCCTTAAATTCTACATTAGGGGTGGAGGTTGGGGAGTAGTGAGCAATAGGAATAGCCTAAACTAGTAACTGGCAAGAAATACTAATCTGATTCTTAAAGTAGTTGGTTATTAGGTTAGTAAATAAAGGTGAGCCCAAAGTCATTACCAAGTTGTGTTCTGATCTTTGGGTTTAAAAAGATGATGCTGTCCTTGCTCTGACAATGATAGGTACTTACACCCTTTATATTTTCTGAGTAGTTTAAAGGTGACATTGAAAGCTAAGATTATGAATCTCTTATCAAGGATTTGTGAACTACAGAATGTTAGCTGTAAAAAAACTCATAAGAAATCTGCAGCTTTTTAAAAAATATTTGAGAGAGAGAGCAAGCATGCGCGCACAGGAGGTGGGGGGGCGGGGAGAGGGAGAATCTCCCAACAGAATCCCTGCTGGAGGAGCGTGGAGGCCCCGCTGAGCACAGAGACAGACTCAGGGCTCCATCCCATGACCCAAGATCGTGACCTGAGCCGAAATCAAGAGTTGGATGCTTAACTGACTGAGCCACCCAGGCACCCCCCCCCCCTTTTTTTTTTAAAGATTTATTTATTTGAGAGGGAGAGGGAAATGAGCAGGGGAGATGGAGAGAAATCTGTAGCTTTGATGAAACTTAGCCTAGGAGATGAAGTTAGTGTCAGATCCATGATTGGAACCCAGATATCTTGATTGTCCTTTCAGGGTTCTGTTTTCATTACCTGCATTGCTTCTCCTGAATCAGGCTTCAAGTTAGGATATGTGTCAAAGTTTAAATTTAACTGTTTAAGAAGCAACAGAATTTTACAGTGGCCTTGGAGAGGAGAGGCTTATAGCTTTCATCAGTTCCAAAGGGATCTATGATGGATTAAAAAATATGAAACTATACATGGTTTCTACTGAGGAAATTGGCAATTTACTTAATTCTTATGAGTGTCAGGGAAAGATTGGTCAGGATATCAATTTGGAGAACTATATTAGAGAGGTAGGATTTTTCTAATCCTTGGGTATAGGTCACTGTCTTGCTTGCCAGTTGGAATTAGGCATTTTTGGATCCTAATGAGTTATGGTGGTTATGAATTTGGAACTCCTTGTGTTACAGTAATCACCATTTCCCATCACACCAAAGCTTTCAGGTAGTGTAGAAAAATACAATGGTTCATTTCTTAGAAACTGCAAATACTTTTTTTTTAAATGAGGGTAATTTAAACATTTTTTTGATTTTTTTTTTTTAAGTAAACTTTACACCCAACATCAGGCTTGCACTCACAACCTTGAGATCAGGTCACATGCTCTACTGACTGAGCCAGCCAGGCACCCCAGAAACTGCAAATACTTTTAGGACACATATTTTTGCCATTCATAATGGACTAAAGTCTATATCATTTTTTTTTTTTTTAAGATTTTACTTATTTATTTGAGAGAGAATGAGATAGAGAGAGAGCATGAGAGGGGGGAGGGTCAGAGGGAGAAGCAGACTCCCTGCTGAGCAGGGAGCCCGATGCGGGACTCGATCCCAGGACCCTGGGATCATGACCTGAGCCAAAGGCAGTTGCTTAACCAACTGAGCCACCCAGGCGCCCTAAAGTCTATATCATTTTATGAAAATATTTGACAAGTTTTGTTGTTGTTCTTGTTATCAGCCTGGCAGAAATTGGGGTAAATAGGGTCTTTTGAGCAATTTTTATTTTTCAAAAAGCTGAATGAAAATTGCATATTTATCCATGACATAAAGCCAAACAGTTGAACTCCAATAGGTGTCTGTAATTAAACTGATGAGACTCTCAATTAACTGTACTACACAAACCCAAATATATATACACTTTTTATTTGTACAGGTTGAGAACACATGAACTGTACAAGCTTGATAGGTACAGTATCTTGAAATAATGGGGATCTTGTAGGAAAGAAATAATGAAAGATCTTTAGTTGAGGAAAATTGGGGAAGTACTTTTTAAAAGTTTTTTATTTTTATTTTTTTTACATAAACTCTACACCCTGTGTGGGGCTTGACCTTATCGCTTCAAGATCAAGTACCACCCCGAGATGGAGTCCCATGCTCTACTGACTGAGCCAGCTGGGGCACCACCGAAGAAATACCTTTTAAACCATTACCCCAGACTCTTTCCTAAGCAGTTATGATGAGGAAAGCAGGACCAAAGACTTTATATTTGAAGGCCAAATTATTCTGGCCAGGATGGCCATTGTGGGATTAAAAATTGTAATATTTTGAGGTGGCCTAGATTTCAATTGAATTTAGCAAATGTTTACAATATTTTATTATCTAATAGAAAAGAAAAAAACTTTTCACTATTAATAAAATTGTGAGCTTTAGAAAATGAAGTTATTTACAGGTAGAAAAAAAAAACTTTATTTGATTAAAAGTAAAACAAAAGCCATCACTGAAGTCCTTTTAGCAGATGCTGGTTCAGATATATATTGGGCATAATACATAGCCTGTTTTGCAAAGTACTTGATAAATGTTAAATATTTTCCTTAATTGTTTTCTCCAGTGAGTATTTTCCCAGTCTTGTTATTCTCTTTGCTTCATGCCGCCACATACACGAAAAAGGTCCTTGATGTAAGTAGAGCTGTGCTGTTTTTTTGACTTCTGGATTGCAGATTGTTGGCATGAATTTAGTTCTGAGACATTTTTGTATTTGTCACAAAAATTTCCTTCAATCCCTGCAAACTTGTTGTAAATTATTAGTGATTTAAAAGTTTTAAATTTGAAGTTTTTTAAGTTTCACAAAATACATTTTGTGAAGGATTGTGTTGGATTGTATTGCAGAATACCCCACAGTTCCAGAGAATTTCTGAAGTTTGAAATAGATCTCTTTGTTTTTTTAAAAAAAAGTCATTTAGGTTTGGTAAGTTGTCAGAGATCTCTTGTTCTGTCATTGTTTAATTTTAACATACTGGGTAAGTAGAGTGTACTGAATTTCTTTTACATTAGTGTTCAGAGCTGCTACTTTGCGAAAATATTTTCTTATTCCTGGGTTGGAACAGGAAGCCTCACTTAAGTGTGCCAGGTGGATTGACTGCGTATGCACTGACATTTGAATTAAAATATCCAAATATTTGCCTTGCATTGGCCTGTTTCTTTTATCCCTACAGTTCTTTGGTCACAGCAGTGATTGGACTCTGTAATTTATTTAGCTAAGGATTAACAAATACCTTAACTGTATTACTAGGTAGTCTGATTTTGTTATGGTTAGATAGAAGTAATCACCATTTTTTGGTGAAATAATCTAGTCTTTTTTTTAACAAAAAATAAAGCATGAAAATGACTTACTCAAGCTGTCTTTATTTTTCAAATACACAAAATACAACAAAGCAGGAAAATACACTAAATTTTACATTATTTTGTAAACTTTTATATTACTGTTTCCAAAATAATTGTCTTTTAGTTGCATTACCTGTTGGATATGCTGTTTATCTAAAGAAAGAAAATAATTGAGTAATCAAAAATGCTTCATTATTTCTAATATTTGTTTTCTTATGTTTTAGGCAAAGGGTTCAAATAGTTTACCTCTCCTGAGATCTATCTTGGATAAATTAAGCGCTAATCAACAGAATATTCTGAAATTCATTGCTTGTAATGAAATATTCTTGATGCCTGCTACAGTTTTTATGCTTTTTAGGTAAGAATAAAAATATATTTGTTTTGAGAGGCAGATGACTAAGTGAATATATTAAATACATTAACTCATTTTATCCTGCTTAAATCTGTTAGATACTGGTGTGCAGAGCTAGATTGATCTTAGCAACCATTTTTCATTTTATCGTAGAGAACTGAGATGTTATGGTAAACCTTAGGAACTTGTCTTATTTATCATTCCTTGTGATATACCATTTAACATTTTGAAAATTAATTTTAGAACTGCTGCCTATGAAAGAATCTTGGGAAGCCTAGTTTATCTGCCACTATTTAGATGATTTTTCTTTTAGAAATTTTTCAAAAATATTATGGTCTGATATTAATAGCTGCCTACTATCGTCTCCATGTTTTGTTTGTATCTTTTTTTTTTTTTTTTAAGATTTATTTATTTGAGAGAGACAGAGATAGCGAGAGAGAGAGCACTAGAGGGGAGAAGAGCATGAGCTGGGAGCAGAGGGAGAAGCAGGCTCCTTGCTGAGCAGGGAGCCTGACTTGGGGCTCCATCTCAGGACCCTGGGATCATGACCTAGCCAAAGGCAGATGCTTGACTGACTAAGCCACCCAGGCGCCCCTTGTTTTTATCTTAATTATAGAAGTAATGCATGAATAAAGAAAGCTGTTCTGTTAAAAATTAGAACATCAGGCTAGTATTGACCCTCCCCATCAAGATTCTTGCATTTACGTTTTAAAACTACATTTCTGGGGAGATGGGTGGGAGAATGGGTGAAATAGATGATGGGGATGAAGGAGTGCACTTGTGATGAGCACTGGGTGATTAAAATTAAAACTTAACCAAAAAAAAAGGAAGGAAAGGGGAGGAGCATAAGCTTTGGTTACCAAGTCAAAAGTTCTTCTCTGTCTCTATTAATGTGTTTATCTTCTTTGTTGTAGAAAAAAAAATTACTAGTTTCAGAGCTAAATTGGAAAATATAAATAATTCAGATTAGCAGGAAAAAAATAAAACTACATTTCTGCCTAGATTATTGCTTTTTTAGTTTTTCCAATAAGAGGACATTACAGATAAAAGCTAAAATATCATTTGACTCTAAACTGTTGCAATTCTGTCCTCTCCTTCTCCTATGTGTATGTGCATGTAGTACTTTAAAAATACATATACAGATACATAGAAAATACAAATTATGGGTGTGGGGTTTTTTGTTTGTTTTTTTAGTTTTTTATTTTGCATCAGAAGTGCCATAATGCATCAGTTATCTGCATCTTGCTTTTTTTCACTCCTACAGTATGTTTTCATGACCTATTTATGTTGATAGATACAATTCTGGTTTGTTCCATTTAATGGCCATGTAGTGTTTGGTCATATTCATATGCTGCATTTTACTACCTGTTGCCCTGGTGATGGGGAAACATTTGTTTCCAAAGTTTTGCTTTTCCAAATATTGATGGAGTAAACATCTTCTTACCCTTTTTTTAAAAAATTTTTTATTTATTTTAAGTAATCTCTCCTCCCAATGTGGAGCTCAAACTCAGGACCCTGAGATCAAGAGTTTCATGCTCCTCCAACTGAGCCAGCCAGGCCACCCCTCTTTTTACCTTTCTGCTTATACTTTTGTGCCTGCGTTTTCTCTAAACAAGAATTGATTTTGCTGAATGTAAGCTAAGTGCATTTTATATTTAATAGATGATGCCAAATTGTCCTTTAAGATGTCAGTATTAGCTGTTTTCCATAATCTCATTAACTTGTAAAAACTTATCTTTGTTTATGACATATTTCATTTTAGTGTGCATTGCTTAATAATTAGTGAGATTTTTGCATATCTGCCTCTTCAGCAGTCTGTAAGCTAGTAACAGTTTTATAGATTTCCTCATAAATGCCTTCGTTCCATTCTTTTAAGTAATGTTTTTCTCCGGAAACTCCAGGACCACTGCATGTTGCTCAGGTCAGAGGATCATAAGTTAGATAATATAATCTAAATAAAGTCTGGGAATGGCACAATGGAAAGACTTCTTATTGGATGTTAGGGACCTGGATTCTAGTTGATGTGATCATTAACTTAACCTTTTGAGCATTGATTTTTCACATTTAAAAAACTTAAACCTTAAAACAAACTGATGTTAATTTTCAAGATTATTGTAAAAGAGATGAGAATTTACTAGAAGTATTTAAATAGAGAAATCACTTTGTTATTCTAAAAGACTATGGTAAGATTATAAGGTTTTATTCAGTCCCTAGTAGGAAAAGCTGTTGATGCTTTAACATGTCACTTGCATATAACACAGACTATAAAATTAAAAATAATTTAAAATCATTATTCCTTAGATGTTCCCTCCATGATAGAAGCACAATCTAATATTAGAAGGCTTCATTAAGTTACATTTTTCTGAGTGATGCATCAAGCTTTGTATTTAAAAATGAAGGTAAAGTCTGTGAGTTTATCTTATATGTACATGAACATGAGTGTAAAAAAAGATAAAAGGATGAGATATTTGTAGCTTTATTCATTAGTAGAGCTTGTTACATAATAGTAATACATAAGATGAATTGCTTGAAGCTGTAAAAAGAATGAGGTAAATTTATGGTGCAGATAATCTTCAAGATATAATAAATTTAAAAATTTATTAAGAACTGTGTAGGGTGTTCCCTTTTATATTTTGGGGTGTGTTTGTGTATTTAAGGGCATAGAGATGTTTTTTCTGCGTCAGTTTCTTCATCTTTGAAATGGGAGTGATAATGCCCCTTCCCTCTTAGAATTGTTTTAAGTGGATTCAGTGAATTGTAAAGTGAGCACTGTATTAGTGTTAGTCATTATATACACTTGTGCATGTGAATTTCTGGAAGGATATATTAGAGACTGAGCTGTAACTCTGAGGAAGGAGCTAACTTGGATGATGGAAAATTTGTTTTTCATTGAATATGCCTTTCTGTATTTTCTGTAGTATGTGTATTTTTCAATTTGAAGAGTTCAAGATTTGTCACAGGAGTTATTGGGGAAAGTGGATGTAACATTTAGTTTAGTGATTAGTTTGTAATCACAAATTTTTATTATGAAAGTAATCACAATTTAGAAGAAAAGGTAAAAATTAACTTTAAAAACCACATTGGCATCTCTAATGTATTTCTTCAAAAAGTTTTAAAATACAGTTATCATAATATGTATAATTTTATACTCTGCATTCTTCAGAGTTGCTCTCTGGTTTTCATAATCAGGGTTTTAGGTAGTTGCATATTAACTCTGTCAAGTAAAGATAATATACTTAGCCTTGCTACCTCACTATCCAAATAGTGATGCATTTAATTTGTGGTGATTGGTAGTGAATGTCTTAACCCAGATAATCTTTCCTAGGAAAGAATTCTTGACTTAGAATTGCATAAATATGTAAATGGCTCTTGGGTATTATAAATGTGCTTTTTAACCAAGCAAAATAGTAGAATCAGCTATGCAAATTTACTAGGGAGCCTGTGTGATTTTACTGTTTTTTTTGTTTGTTTATATAAGATGAACCACTTTTCATTTACTATGTTATAAAGTTTCAAAATTTGATGATCAGTTATTAGTGGTAATTATGGAAGCATTTATACATTTTCTTTTTTTCTTTTGAAAGATTTTATTTATTTGAGAGACAGAGTGGGGGTGGGGGGCAGAGGGAGAGGGAGAGGGACAAGCGGACTCCCTGCTGAGCAGGGAGTGTGACCTGGGACCACGCCCAGGACCCTGAGATCATGACCTGAGCTGAAGTCAGAGGCTTAACCAACTGAGCCGCCCAGGCACCCATATACATTTTCTGGTTCATTTAATAGCTTTTAAATTTTTTAAAAGTGGGCGCCTGGGTTGCTCAGTTGGTTAAGCGACTGCCTTCGGCTCAGGTCATGATCCCAGGGTCCTGGGATCGAGTCCCACATCGGGCTCCCGGCTCAGTGGGGAGCCTGCTTCTCCCTCTGACCCTCTCCTCTCTCATGCTGTTTCTCTCTCGCTCGCTCTCTAATAAATAAATAAATAAAATCTTTAAAAAAAATTTTTTTTTAAGTAATATATACATGAATCTGTCTTTATAAAAATTTAAGCAATAACATTTTACTCCTTAGCAATCATATAAATTCTTTTATTTCATTTTTTTTTAAGTAAGCTTGGGACTTGAACTTACAACCCCAAGATCAAGAGTCGCATGCTCTACCAACTGAGCTAGCCAGGTGCCACTCTTTTATTTCCTTTTTTGGAATAACTTCGATTTAGAGGTGCCTGGGTGGCTCAGTTGGTTAAGTGTCCAACTCTTGATTTCTGCTCAGTTTATGATCTTGGAGTGATGAGATCAAAGCCCCATGTTGTGGTCTGTGCTCAATGGGGAGTCTGCTTCTCTCTCTCTGCCTTTCTCTGCCCCTTCCCCTGCTTGCACCCTTGCTCTCTCTAATGTAAATAAATAAATCTTAAAGAAAAAAGAATAACTTTGGTTTAGACATGATAGGTATTACCATGACTGTTTCTTATTTTATTTATTTTTAGAGAGCGAGCGAGCTCACACATGTGCACCAAGCAGGTGGGGAGGGGCAGAGGGAGAGGGAGATAGAGAATCTTAAGCAGGCTCTATGCCCAGCACTGAGCTGGACATGGGGCTCAGTCTCACGATCCTGAGATCATGACCTGAGCCGAAATCAAGAATCGGACGCTTAACTGACGCACCTAGGCGCCCCTACCGTGACCATTTAATGAATCAAGACACACATTCTCCAATTAAATTGCTTTAAGTTTTGAGAGTATACATATGAATTGATAATGTATATTTCTTACCCTTGTATTTGTTTATTTCAGTGGGCAAGGAAGTTTGCTCCAGCCTTTTATATACTATAGATTTCTTACTCTTCGATATTCCTCTCGAAGAAATCCATATTGTCGGTAAGCTGATGATTAGTTTAAATGTTTTATTTGTTGAGAGTATTGTGAAATACAGCATTTATAACTTTTAAGAGTTGTTTAGCTTTTATGTTA
Organism: Mirounga angustirostris; assembly: GCF_029215605.1. Taxonomy (NCBI): domain Eukaryota; kingdom Metazoa; phylum Chordata; class Mammalia; order Carnivora; family Phocidae; genus Mirounga; species Mirounga angustirostris. The sequence goes on from NW_026991710.1 coordinate 34,832,816, forward strand.
GAATTTAGAAGCAAGTGATATTTTTGTAAACTTAAGTTCCAGGCCTTAGTAGGGTTGATGAGGAGGTGGTTGTATTTCTTTTTAGAAGCTGAGACCAGATTTACCTTTATCTCTACTAAAATAGTACTCAAAATAGTATTGAAGATGTCTAAGACATTAGTCCCAAACTCAAGGCACTTTCCTAATTGAAGAAACAAAGCCATATGTCAAATAATAAGGAAACAATAGTTGAGGATACAGTGTTCACAAACCAATATATGATGCATTGTTATGTTTGCCTTATCATTATCAATACTGTAGTCCACAGGAAGGAGAGATCATTGAGCCGGAAAATAAAAAGAGCCCATGAAAGTTTCACAAAGTAGAGATTTTATTTTGTTCAAGAAAGATTAAAGCCTTTGAATAGACAGAATAGGTAAAAGCATTTTAGACAGGAAGATAGTAGGAACTATCTTCAGAGGCAAGAAGGAGTAAGCTGTGTTTAAGGGGCATTGAATAGACCTGTTTGACTATACCAGGGATTCTGAATGGTAAGTGGTTGCAGCTAAGATTAAAAAGGTATATTGGAGCCAAATCATAAAATTTCTTGAATTTCAGGATAAGAAGTTTAGAATTTATCTTTTAGATGTATGAGAATGGTGGTTTGGACATGATCATATTCTTCTGATAGCCTTGTGCAGAATAGTTTGGAGTGGAAAAATGAGGAAGCAGAAATATTTTAAGGAGTTACTATAATGTTCAGGAATGGAGGCTTCAGTGATACAGTAAGTTATGCATGTGGATCTCAGAAGCTAGAGTAAAACTGAAATGAATAGCTGTTTTTAATAGCTTCTTGGATATGTTACTGAGAATACTAATGTTAACATAGTTTGTTTATAAATTTAAAATAAATTCATCGTACAGTATAATTCAGTCAGAAATCCAGTGAGTGTTTTAACGTGATCCTTAATTTCACGAGCAAAGTAAAAAGAACTGAAAATGAATGTTGGTCCATCATTTGCCAGGTGTGTAACTTTAAGCAAGTTATTTAAATTTTAATTTCTTCATTGGTAGAGGAGAAAATACCCTCCTTGGGGTGAAATGAAGTAATGTTTTAAAAGTGCTTAGATTCTGTTATGTTTTAATACATAGTTTATTTTCCTTTTTCTGTGACTCTGATTGTCCTTAGAGGGGCTTTTATGTTCTGTTAGACAATGTCTTTCTTACAGTACTTCCTAAAGTAGAGCTTACTTCAGACATAGGTTCTTAATGAGTCCCTAGTCAGAAATAAATCTTCAGTTTTACTTGATTCCATCAGTTTTTGCCTCTTTTTTTTTTTTTTCTGGTTCATGTATTCATTTTAGACAGTATCTTCTGGTGCCCTGCCCTATTATCCATTTTTCATCAGATTTGTTTTTCTCTGCTTCTTTATACCCTTTTTATCTCTACTCCCATTTTTCTCACATGCCTTTAAATCAGATTAGCAGACAGAAATTTAGAAGTGTTCAGTGGGATGAAAAAGGGAAGGATAGCAGTGGATCCGGGTAACACAAATATGTGCGAATAAGCATTTTCAAAGATCTCACGTAAGCACACAAAACAAATCAAAACAGTGGAAAGGTAATGGGAAATATTTGAGCTTATAAATATTGATAAGTGGCCTATAAAACTACATTTTCTATGCTACACTTTGTTAGGGATTTTGCCAGTTTGTACCATTTTCACTCATCATGATATCCCTCAAGTTAGTTGTATCAGTCCTTTGTAGATGTCTAGTGTAGATCAGTCAGAGCTGTGCTGTGGCATGGCAACCACATGGCAACCACCAGCTACATTTGACCTTTTTTTTTTTTTTAAGTAGGCTCCATGCCCAATGTGGAGCCCAACGTGGAGCTTGAACTCACGACTCTGAGATCAAGACCTGAGCTGAGATCAAGAGTCAGATGCTTAACTGATTGAGCCACCCATGTGCCCCACATTTGACCATTGAAATAAAAAGTTAATTAAAATTCATAGACTTTAAAACTCAGTTCCTGAGTCACATTAACCAGTTTCACGCACTCAAAAGCCATGTGTGGCTGAGGGTCACCCTATTAGACAGTGCAGAGAGACACTTCAGTCATCACTGACCGTATATTGTCAGCACTGCTCCAAAGCGACTCTGCAACTTGGTCTAGATTATGCCAGGGGTATGGCCAGGGATGAAAGACCTAGCCCTGTGACTTTAGGCAAGCCATTGACCTCTTTAGGCCTCATCTGTAACCTGAGGGGTTAGACTAGAGTATTTTCAAGGTGCTGTCTAGTTTTATTCATTAGAGTCATTTATTCAGAAGACAGTGATTGTGTGTTGGTGATAAAACGTTTGTGTAGGATTGCAGTACTTGCTTTCTAGAGACTTAGGGCTGAGTGAATTAGACAGCTGTGTAAGTCTGTGATGGTGACAGTTCTGTGAAAGCACAGGAAACTGAGGGAGGCAGCTGAGAATTCACTGAGGAGGTGGTAGTAGAAGCCAAGTCTTTTGAAGTCTGAGTTCTGGCACATGGGTGCCTGAAAATGCATGTTGCTGGAGTTAAGTATATAGGGAAGTAATGAAGATTTGTGCCTGGAAGGTAAGACAGGGACTAGATCATGAAAGCGTTTGGAATTCATTTCAAGATAGGAAGAGCATTTGAAATTCATAATATGGAGGGTTTGAGAACGTGATGAGATCTGATTTAGAAATACTCCAGAAGATGCATTACAGGCTCAGCAAGAGGAAGAGAGGACCATTTTGGAGACTGTGAGGGTAGTCCAGAGCCTGAACTAATTCTGTGTAAAATAAAAAGGGGATAAATTTGGAAGATTTACCAGGTAGGAGCTTAGGGTTTGGGGAAGACTAAGATAAAGGAAGCCCAGCACAGGATACAGAAAGGTAGAACAGGAATTGTCTTTATGCAGGATGAGTCAGCACATAAAGTGTGAAAACTCAAAAGTGAATGATCAAAATTATTTTTGGTGATATTTCAGATATCTTGTAAATTACAGGTCAACCAATACACATGATTTTGTGTCTGCTAGCCTATACAATGTATGTGTGATGTGTACAGTATGTAATAAAGAGTCCTTTGGAGACAGCAAGCACAGTAAAAGTCGACAACCTGTTTTGGGTACAAAAGTGCAACATAACTGGAATATAGGAGTCATGGCAGAGAGTGGGAGAGGAGATGAAGCAGAAAATTAGATTAAGACCAGATTCTGGAAGGCATTAGATGTTAAGGAGTTGGACTTTAGTCTAAAGGTAGACAAGAGCTGGTTTGATCAGTGGGCTAATCCAACTGGAAAATGGCATTTATTGAGTATCTTCTATGCTTTCTTACTTAAATTACTCTATGACTGACTCCATGAAGTACATATTCCTATTTTATAGATGAGGAAAGCTCTGAGAATAGTAGGTGGGATTGCCCATAGTATATAATTTTGGCTCTCTTGTTCTCTTTTTTAGAACTAGTTGAATTTACCAAAGTTAAATGTGAAAATGATGTGACTCTACTATAAAGATATAAATCACCCCTTATCTCAGCCCTTGGAGATAACCATTTACTAGATGCTTTTGTTAAATGAACTAACTTCCCACCCCCCAAAAAAACACCACACAAATGTTGATTTTGAGAATTTTATTTTGTGCGTTTCCTACAGTACATTCTTGGTATTCCTTTTACTTTAAATTCTTTAGTGACTGGGAAATTCCTTCATCAGCATTTGCTTTGTATTCTTTTTCCTTTTGTGTCTGAATGAAAACTGTTTTATCTTGCAGGACCTTGTTTAATGAACTGAGGATTGTTGTTGAACATGTAATAATGAAACCTGCTTGCCCACTGTTTGTGAGAAGACTTTGTCTCCAGAGTATTGCTTTTATAAGCAGACTGGCACCAACAGTTGCGTAGTTTAATATCCAGCTAAGTTATATATAGTAGAAATAAGCATTTTTAGCAGTTGGTACTTCTGCTAGGGGTTGTTAATTCCAGGTGTAAAACTGACCTCAATCCAATTTACATAAATGCATCTCAATGGAAAAATTACCATTTTCCTGGCATGTTAAATCAAGCCTTTTCCCAAGAAAATTTTACTGTGCTGTGTTGTTAATGGTTAAGGATGTTTCTATCTTGTGATTAATGTATCAAAAATTTTTTTAAATGCTGCTGTGCCTTTATCATGAAGTACATTTATTTCTCTTGTAAAAGTAGCTGTAAAATTTCTTTCAACCTAATTGGTACCCTCAATTTATATCTGGCATGATTTCATTATGGTAATATTAACATACATGAATTCATTATGTTTTGAGTCCGTATTCTTTTGCCATTCAGTAATTTCGGTTGATGATTTTAAAAGAAACATTTACCACTGTATTTAATTTCAAATTGTTATTAAATTGATTTTCTGCTGCTTTGTTAGGATATATTTTGGATATACCATTATAAGAGGAATTCTGCATGCACCTTGCATCTTATGCTATGATCTTCCAAAATTTTTAATGTGGCTTTGAATATTTTTTAAAAAGACTGAACTGTAAGCGTGTTAGCCAATTGGGTCAATATATGGGGTCACAACTGTTTTACATCAGAAAGCCTTAGTAGTTAATACAGTTTTCTTTCAGAGACCCATTAAGTAACCTTCCTTAAGTAGGAAACCCTTTAACAAATGTGGACACATAGATGACTAGTAGTATTATACCTTATAGAATTACTTAGATTCTTGACTACCAATTTTCTCGGTTTCTTAGGCTTGAATTTTCATAGACAGTTGCAGCAGTTCAGATGTCTTTTGAAAGGAATGTAACTGAAGACTGAGCATATGCCTGTGCTTGGTGTCTGTTCTGAAATAAGGAAGATTATCCTGTAGATACATACTTACCCATCAAATCTGATTTAAAAGTTTAAATGGAAAGGTTTATAGGTAAGATAATTGATTGGGAATGGGGCTGGAAGAGGAATTGTGGGGGGAATAGTGTGCATTTTAATTTTGTAACGTGTAGGTAAATTTGGGAGTCTTGGGTGTATTATGCAGCTGTGATTTGAGTTGTATAATATGTTAAATCCTGTTTGTTGAGCTGCCATCAACTTCTTTATAAAATTCATTCTGATCTTTATTACTGTTGCATGATTGGGAATGTTTAAAACACTGCAAAAATTTTAGTACACAGTAATGTAATGGTTTTTGTAACCAGTTGTCTTTTGTCTGCATGTAATTGGATTTCTCAGATACATTCATTAGTAACTTGTCAGTAACATCAGTTTTCTTTTTGTTCAACTTTCCCATCTCTGGAAATGTGATATCTACTTGATAGCTCAACTGTAGCCAACTGTTTTTGTATTTTTGTAATATTTATCTACTAAGTTAGAAAAGCAGCCTCATGCAATACAGTTGATTGGGGTGGGTGGGTGGGTGTGTGGTTAGCCTCATTATCACTATATATGTAATCTGATGGTTTTAAGAACTAATTTTCTAGAGCAATAAAGTGACTATAATGTTAAGTAAACAGTATATTGATTCCTAATGATGTCTTTAAAAATTAAGTCTTGAATTATATCAAGAAATTTTGGCAGCTGAAGTATTTATTTTTCAGTTACTAGTTTTTTTGTTTTCTACAATTTTTTAAAATCTTGAGATAATTTTAGATTTATAGAAGAGTTGCAAAAACAGCACAGAGGGTTCTTGTATACCTTTTACTCAGCTTCCCCTTATATTAACATCTTATATAACTATACAGCATTTATCAAAACTAAGAAATTAACTTTGGAACAATACTATTAATTAAAGTATAGAATTTACTCAAATTTCACCATTTTTTCTGTTAATTAATTTTTTTCTGAGCTGTTTTTACTGGTTGTCTTTTAATGACCTATGAGTATATCTCTCTTTTGAGGTTTACTCTTTAGTTTGGAAATTACCATTGGTCAAAAAGATTTTCCTAGAGGAAATAATTTCATGTTGGTTTTGACAAAAAGAATTTTAATATTAAAACAACAATGTAGAATACCCTGTGCTTTAAAAGTTGAGGCTTTTTATCACATAACAGGATTATGTTTCTGATATGCTCATGTTGGACTGTTCTTTAATGGAAGGCTTGATTTTTAAATAAAATACTCCTCCACTCATGAAAAGTAAATTTTACAATTTGAGCATTACTAGATGTTTAGTTTGCATGAGCTTGTAGCTAAGAATTCCATGATATGTATATGTACAACCAGCTGATTTGGCATCTGGAATTATAGTTTAATATGTACATCTATCAAATTAAAATTAAGGAAATACTGTAGCAGTATATGGAATGAATGAAGTAGGAGAAACTATAGCATAGCTGAACTTAATTTTACTTCCAGGTTTAAAAAAGTTAACACCCAGAATATTTAATTCTTTAGAAGTGGTGTAGTGCTATTCTTCTTCTAGTACTTTTAGATATTAAACCCTCTTGGACAGGTGGAAGGAAGCCTAACATAAAACCTACTTTTATTATAACAAGAATTCTGTATTCCTTTTGTATACTTGATTCTTCATGAATTTAAACTCTATTTAATATCAGTCCAAAACTGAAATTTCTTAAATAAGAATTTGTATTTAAATTTTCTTGGAATAAAATTTACCAAGGTAGATGCTCCTGGAAGTAAGTGAATAATTAAATTTAGGTATTTAGGAACTTCCCTTACAGGAAAAATCAAGGCATGCTGGTATTAAATGAGAAGTTTTTATGGAAGACTTAAGAGGTCTGTTTTATAACTATGATTTGTAAAGCTGTCAGAATACCTTTTCTTCCTAAAAATCAAGATCAAAAATTCTGATTAGGTTTGTAAGTTTAGGACATGAATATTATTCTATGTGGAAAGGAAAATGAGTGTATATGTAGTCAGATAAGTGGAACCGAGGGACTTCGTTTTTTTAAAAGTTTGAGATCAGAGTGAATGAAATTAGTTTTGAGGGATTGTGGTTAAAGACTCTTATCTAATCCTAAGGAGTTTATTTTGATTAAAATAGTTATTCCGAAACCTTCCCCCACTCATGTCCACCCAAATCCCCCAAGGATCTGCTAGCCTCAAAGCTACCACCCAAATTTAGACCAATTTTGATCTGACTCTACCTCAAGGGAGAAAGTAACCACAGATGGTTACGGGATATGATCAGTAGGTGGCACTCTTTCCTCAGGTCACAGGCCCTGTTGGAAGGTTAAATGCCACCAAAAGTGCAGAGTCAGCCATAAAAGGATCTGATTTCGCCTTTTTTAATATGTAATTACTCAAAATTCAACAAATATTTAGTAAGCATTTACTATGAGTACATAGTAATATTGAAACTACATTACATGTATTCAGTTATATTGAAATCATAGTAAAATATTGAAATGTTGAAAAGCTGGAAGAGTACCCTATTAATGTTTACTTTCTAGTCAAATGGTAATATAGGCCACAGTTAGGTGCGGCATTATTCAGATCATGGGCCCTGTGTTGTTTTTTTCTTTATAAAGAGTGCCTAAATCACCTAAATATACATCAATTATGAAATTGTTCTTTCTCCTTAATTTTCAGCTGTGTAGAAAAATGGTACTTAAAATTTTTTCATGGTCATTCTGTAGGTACACAAGGTAAGGCCAGTTTAACCTCTTAAAATTTAGACTTTTCATGGTAATATAAAAGCATACTGAGAGTTTTGGTTATTGTATCAAGAATAATAACCTAGACTTGTAAATTCAGTTTGAGTTGCAGAGACAACTAGTTTCTCTTTTATACCTCGTTGGAATTTCTCTAGGATTAGGAGAATTCTGCAGAGGCTGTATGATAATGTAGTTTAATAGGTAGTGTGCCAAAGGTATATGTTTATAAATCCAGGAGTCTTTTCCAGGGTTTGTTTTAATGAGCAGCCCTCTTCTAATATTCAGAGTGGAAAGGTGTTAACTGGATCTGGTATTAAGGTTAAGAAAGGAACTGCTGAAAGTTTGGAAGGATTCCTGGTAGTAATTATTCTAGGACATGTGTACCTTCTAAGGTGGTATTCAGGTGGGTTCTTAGAAGGAACCTGTTTTTTCTGTGTGAGGGATAAACTCTAGAGTGCTCTTGTGCAGTGCAAATAGGAAAACTGCTTTGAGTTTGAGTTGATGTGATGAGATAAAGTACAGTATTGTTAAAATCTAAAGCAGATTCTGTTTCTTAGGAAAGTGATAAAAAATTGATAGATACTTTTGCTGGAATCTAAAAATTAACTCCTATTAAAGGAGAAGGAAAGTCTCAAGAGTCATTTCACATTTTCCTTCATAGTGTTCTTAAAGCTAACTTTTTGATATGCTCAGTCCTTTTAAACTAATTTTTTTCCTTGGTTCATGACAGTTGAATTCCAGATTTTCTTTTGTACCTATAAAGCAGAACAATTGCTTTTGACATGAATTTTTGCTTACATATATATATGTAAGTTGAGACCAAACGGTCAAAGTCTTGGCCAGGTAACATTTGTGATGTGTCTATATTGGAACAAATGTTAAAAGGGTCACAAAGATTAGAAAGAGTCATAAAAAACTGCTTGATTTATAAATGCATTAGTTCTGGTGCTCCATATAATGGGATATATTGAACTAAAAAATTTGTATATATAGTTTATGTCAGCGTTTCTTAGTAACTTCTCGAATCCATTTTTAATATCTAATATTGTACAGGTTGGGGAGTTATACTCTTCAGGCCAATACTATCCAGACTGTATAAACTTATAAAATAAATTGAAAAATTCATCATTCTCCTATATTCAAGACCAACGAACATAAATGCTAATGTAGGGCTCAGAGGGGAAATATATTTCTCCTGAATATTTGAGAAAATGTGAGTCCTTTCAAGAAAATCTAATAAACATAATAATCATAGCCTGCTGACATTAAGGAAAAAGGACCTCATTGCTCTTTCTTTTATGCAGCGATTTACTGGTCCCTACTGATTTCCAAATTGGGTCACTGTAGTAAATTATCTATGCTGGTACCTGTGAAAGTAAGCCCTGGGATCCATATTTGTTTTGCGTTCTGCTTAAATCAGCAAGAATGATAAATTTGATGGTGTGAAATTGAAAGTGTCAAGGGCTTTCTTTGGTGACTGAACAAAATGATGTCTCCACTTTAATTTATTGTGACCCTTTTTCACTCTGTGTGCTTTGTATATCTAATATTTATTTCAATACAAATTAAATTCTTGTTCCTTCATCTGTATTGTTATATACCTAAGATTTTATTGATGTAAAAATCGAGTTGTGTAATAAAAATCTCTCTGGATTTAAGCAGATTTGAAAATACTATGTTGCAAAAAAACATTTACAGTTAGAATTCAGCTTTCCATTGTGCTTCATTGCCTTATTGTTAGAATAAGGTGAATTTGAACACTTCTATTGTCCTCAGCCCATCACAAATAATAGAAATGGTGTAATTTTGTGGCCTAAGGTGGAACTGGAAAAAAAAAGTTATAGTGGATCTCTAAGCTGTTTGAGTGCTTTCTTCTGTACTTTTTTTTAGTGAGATTTATAGCCTAGTGGATAAGTTATTTATAACCCTCAAATTACTTACAGTATACACTATAGTCAAAGTACTAAATCAACACAGAGTAACATAGAGGAATATATTTTCCTTCTAGTTGGTTAGAATTGGCAGATATTTTCTGTGGCAATTTTAACCTATACTAAGCAAAATGCTGTACAATGTAGTAAGTAGTTTATGGTACTTTTTTGGTTGAATTCTTCACAACTTGGACCTCTGCAACCATTATGACCAAGAGTTCAAGAGTAACAGGCCATTTGACTTAAATAACCAAAAACTCTCAGGACAAAGAATTGAAACTTGCAGTGATCCAGAATAAAATGGATGTATTTTTTTAACTCCTAAAAGATAGAGTTGTATATGCAGGTTTGTCTGATCTGAAATAATGGTCCTTGATGCAGTTAACTATCAGATTCATGTTTTACAGTTCATTGTAGTAATATCCAAAGCATATGTTTCATCTTATGAAGTGTTTAGAAATACCCTTTTTATTCCTTTATCTAAAAAGCTAAATTTCCTTTTGGGGCTTATAGTCTTATTGGGCTTATTTTGAATTAATATTTTATATATGAACTTCATGTTTCTCTTTCCCAAGGACAGTCCTCAATTTTAAAAAAAGCTGAAGAACATTTCTTTAAAAATACTGGAAGAGGGGTGCCTGGCTGGCTCAGTTGGTAGAGCATGCGACTCTTGATCTTGGGGTTGTAAGTTCAAGTCCCACGTTGGCTGTAGCGATTACTTAAAAAAAAAAAAACAACTTAAAAAAAAATGGAACAGCTTTTAGAAAACTATTTTATACTTTTATATGGGCATATTGCTGCGAGTAAAATATTTTTTTGAAGTGAGTAAACATTTACCCTATTTAAATGAATCTACCAGAGGGTTGGTTTGTTTTTGCCTTTTAATATTATAAAGTCAAAGGATCTGTAAGGCTTATTACTATTTGGGTTTTTATGTTCATTATAGTTGCTCTAAAATGGTTTTGTGGCAGCTATACTTAAGATATTTATATAGCACTAACAGCTTTCAATAACATCAGTATTTTTTAACGCTTTGACATTAATGCCCAAATAACTTTGAAGCAGGTTTGTAAAATCATTCTTAGTCTATTGTCTGTATACTGGGAGTTATCAGATTCTCAAATTTTAAAACATTAGAATCTTATTTTAATTACAAGCACACTGCCCCCTACTGGCAAATTTTCTGAAAAATTCTAATGGCTCAGTTTGCATGTAATAAAAATCATGGGGGGAAACATAGCTTGACTCCTGATTTTTATTTCCAGTTGGTTTTTACATTAAACACTAATTAAGGTCATGGGATTCTTTTTTTTTTTTTTTAAAGATTTTATTTATTTATTTGACAGAGAGACACAGCGAGAGAGGGAACACAAGCAGGCGGAGTGGGAGAGGGAGAAGCAGGCTTCCCACGGAGCAGGGAGCCCAATGCGGGGCTCGATCCCAGGACCCTGGGATCACGACCTGAGCCAAAGGCAGACGCTTAACGACTGAGCCACCCAGGCGCCCGGTCATGGGATTCTTATTCATGATTTCAACCTTTTAATGTTATGAAGTTTTTAGACCGTTATCATTGGTTAATAATCACTATTTCAAGATGCCTAAGTGAGCTAATGAATTTTTTTATTATATTTATGAGACAAGTAGACTTTTTGTCTCTATTTTAAGACTGAGAAACCAGAATTCCAGACAAGCGCATGGGAATTCCTGACTGATAATTTGTGAAGGAAATCAGAGTAAAACCCTCATTCAGACCATGCTCACTGAATGCACATTTTTATAGTCTCAGTGATAGTCTTAGGAAACAGCGGCCCATGGCTGTTCTTTGTGATACCATCATAATTTGGGTATTCATACAATTCTTTTTCAGAATTTGTAGAATAAATCATTCAATACTTAGGAGATGCTTTCAAGCATTTGCTTTTTGCCCCACCTCAGAAGGTCATTTTAACCAACTGAGCCACCCAGGCGCCCAGAAGGTCATTTTAGACACCTCACATGTCTTCAGAGTTTTGAGCAAGGATAAGAGGAGATAACTTCTCTAGTAAATGAACATTTTTTTTTTTTTGGTTGTTATAATGATTATCCTATACATGGATCTCCTAATTACCATGCCAAGAAAAAAAAGTATTACATAACCATTTATACCAAATACTCGAATTTTTCCTTTGAAATAATGTTATCACTCTCAGACATCAGTAGAACTTACCACTGGTTAAGTATTTTAGTGTCGTTTTGTATAATCTTATTGATTTAACCCATCCCCTGTATTTTCACATTTTAGTATCGCCATAGATGGAATATACAAAAAGTCCTTTGAAAATACAAAGCAAGTTTGGGTTGTAATTAGCCACTAGTAAATCTGGTTGTAAATCTTGGTGCTAAGTCACATAGAATCTTTTGAGGTTTTTCTTTTCCTGAATGTTGATCAAGGCTCTTAAAAAGAAACACATATCCAAGATCCCAAGTTTTCAACTATTTACTATTACCCAAGGAAAATAAACTGAAAGGATAATGCCACACATGCCAACATCCATAGGAGTTCTAACAATAGATGGAGTCAATGACGGACTGCTGCGAGCCATGGGAAGACTGAACTGAGCAGGAGGGTACATGGGCATTGAAATTCAAATTAAAACATTTTGACACTCCCAGTCTCACTGTGGACCCAATTCAGCAAGAGGCTACCAGCTCTGGTCTCCCTGGGCCAGTATACACTTTAATGGTGAAGAGCTCTGTCCCAGACCTTCCTTGATCTCCTGCTGTGGGAAATAGGGCTGGATTACATTAACCTCAAGAACTCATTCCTTTTGCTGAGCTCCTTCCCCATCTCTTTGCCCCATACTCCATCATTGTTACTGACCCTGTCCCTGACCCACATCCCTTCTGGTGGAGAAAATACTGAAGCTTGAGCCCTGCAAGACTCCAATCTTGTAACTCCCTTGCCAACAATTTTCAATTTTGACCAGAGATAGGAGGGAAGGGAAAGGAGAATGGGCACCTCTCAAGTTGGGGGAGAATCTCAGGCCCCTAAGGCTTAGTACATTTTCCCACTTCTCTGAAGTACAGAAAGACAAACCCAGGAGAAAGAACTTCTCCCTGAGGCCTAGAGCTGAGCTAAAGTGAAAAGCCCCCAGCACTCGGAAGACCTATCACCTATCAATGAAGCGTCATTCCACAAATGCTCTATTGCTTCCTTTTTTCTGAACTTAACCTTGTCTTTATTTCCATTTTTCTCTACCTCCAGACATCTCATGAACCTTTCTTTTGGCAGTGTCCTCAACACTTGCCCCATTCTGTTGCATTTGCCCTGTGAAACCTCGATCTTCAATCTAAAGTAATACCTTCCTGCACCTTCTCTCTGAGCATTCTCAGTTTTTCCTTTACGCTTACTAGTGTTACTCACATCTTGTATACTCTTTCTTATTCCTTGTCTGCTGTTACCATTAAATCTCAGAAAGGTATGTCAAAGTCTGTCACTGTGATAACATTTGTCAGTTTCTCTTGTAATCTCAATTGCTTTATGTATTAAGGCTATATTATTAGATGTATGCAATTTTGAGAAGTTTATTTTTTAGTTGAACACTTTCTATAATGACCCTCTAACTCTTGAAAATAATTTTTGCTTTAAATTTTACTGTTGATTTTAATATAGGTATACACAGGTTTCATTTGCTTAAGTTTTTTGCCTGACGTGTCTTTCCATTCTTTATGTTTCAGGTGTGTCTTTTTTTTTTTTTTTTTTTTTTTTTTTAGAGAGGGAGAGAAGGGGAGAAGAGAGGCAGAGGGAGAGGGAGAAAGAGAATCTTAAGCAGGCTCCATGCCCAGCGCCGAGCCTGACGCGGTGCTCCATCTCACAACCCTGAGATCCAGACCCGAGCTGAAATTTAAGAGTCGGATGCTTAACCAGATTGAGCCACCCAGGCACCCCTACGTGTGTCTTTTATGAACAGCTGCTCTGGATTATTCTATGATCAGCTTGGTCAAGCTGAGAACTACATTTTCCCAGAATTCCCTTTCCTGGGTTAGAGTGAGCCCAAAGATGAATTTGTGTGGGAACTGACAGGCTGAAATGAAGGTGTGGCCTTTATTCTGTAGACGGGGTGATGAATAGCTCAACAGGTGCCCAGCAGGGTCTGGCGTGTTCTTGCTCTTTGTACTTCATCCAGCTCTTCTTCTGAATGCTGCCCCAGCTTGGCCCCCTGGTGCTTGGCTCCAGACCCACAGAGGTGGTAGCTGCACAGGGGCGGTGGCTTCTCACAGAACTTTCCACAAATTCCTGTTGCGTTCCCACTTCACAGCTGGGTGGCATGTGCTTTCTCAGTTTTCCCCGATAATTTCCAACACTAATAGTGCTTAGGAGCACTAGTTAGTATCTTTGACTCTCCATCTCCCTGTTCCAGATCTCCTCTCACATTGGTATTGTCTACTTTTAATATAAATCCCTTATCCCATAACAGCAGCTCTGCTTCTGCAACCTAACTCTGACAATAACACATAGCTAGATTTTTTTTAAACAATAATTTGGTAACTTTGTTTTTTAACTGGATAGTTTAGTCCACTTAAACTTACTGTCATTACTGATATATTTGGGCTTATTGTCAGTATATTGTGCTCTTTGTCCTGCCTTTTGTGTTTCTTTTTCCTCCTTTCTTGATTTTTCTTTAATTGGATTTTTTTTTCATCCTATTTTACCTACCTCCCGTTTTGGAATTTGTATACACTTACTACTGTTTCTTTTTTTCCATTAAACTTTAGAAATTTGAACATCCATACCTAAAGTATTTTTTTTTTTTTTTTTTTTTTTTTAAGATTTTATTCATTCACCTGACAGAGAGATAGCGAGAGAGGGAACACAAGCAGGGGGAGTGGGAGAGGGAGAAGCAGGCTTCCCGCAGAGCAGGGAGCCCGATGCCGGGCTCGATCCCAGGACCCTGGGATCATGACCTGAGCCAAAGGCAGATGCTTAACGACTGAGCCACCCAGGCGCCCCCATACCTAAAGTTTTGTGTTAAAAATTTTAGTATGTTTCTGCTAGGGGCTTCGGGGCACTACCAAGCTGGGACCACTTAAATTCTCAGCTAGATTTTTTTTTTCCTATATAGAAAGTATAAATTGGAGACACAAATGTTACAGATATTGGCTTGTGGTTATGCAGAGTTTTCTTCCCTCTACCTGGCTCCAAGGGTAGAAAAAGGCAACTTTCCTAGCTGCCTCTTTAAACTTCAAATGCAATTTTTTGTTATGCTGATGTCTCTTGTTAGAATCCCCTCCTTGGGTGGCCTTCTTTATCCCCTGCCTTCTTGTCTGGTACTGGCTTCCCACCTCTTACTCCATGTTTGAGAGGTACTAGATAGATTACCTGTGTATTCACTTATTCTGAAAATTCTTTACATTTTATCATCTTGTGGTTTTTTTTTTTTTTTTTTTTTAAGGTGTGTGTGTGTGGTGGGGTGCATTTATTTTACCATTTAACCAGATTTTTTAGGTTGATTTTAGTGGAAAGATTATTTGGGGTGTTGGCCATACTACTAGAAACAAATCAGTCCAAAGTTAGGTTTTGAGATTTGAGAGCTGGTCAGCACCAACAAAAGAAAGGTCTTTTGGTAGGGTTTCATTCTGAAGAATCGGAAGGATCCAAAGCCTCCCCTTCAAGATAGGTGGAACTTAAATGATCCTTTATTGCTGGTCCAAGATAGACATGGGAACCTAATGGGATGCAAGGGGCAGGAAAAGACTGGGGAGAAGGGAAGGTGATGGTGGAGAGGCAAGGAGCCTTAGAAAAGGGACTACTGTCTATCTGAAGTAGACTCTGATACAGGTTGATAAGAGACTCCATGGGAAAAGTAAATAAATGTTTTGCCATATTCTCGGAGCTCTTTATTCAGGATCTCTCAGTTTTCTTTTTGGTTGATGGATTCAAACTGGCATACCAGCTGTATGTTAAAGTATGATCAAGGAGTTGCAAATACGTGTAACATCAATCAAGTGTAATGTCAGAAAGTCCACAAATGGTGGTTATAATCTTTAGACATTCTCTTGGTTTCCTTGGGCCTCAGTTTCCTCATTTGTAGAATGCGGCCAATAGACAGTTATTTTGAGGATTGTTTGAAGTGAACATATTCGTACACTGTAATGGTTTGTACAAACAAATAGCTACGTTTTATATTATGTTTCTCATTTTACCTTAGGGGATTCCGGGACTCCTGGAATTTAAAGAACTTCTTTGAAGATCCTGCTTGATGAGTCAGTGTTTAGTTAAAACTTGTGTTATCATGTTTTAAGTCAACACCTTTCTGGGCAAAGAAGAAACTGGACATGTTAAGAGACTCCCTGCCCCTGCCTTAAAATACAAAGCCTTATGTTGGCAGTTGGATATTTCCAGGGATATAAAGGTTCATGCAAGGGACAGAAAGCAAAAATGCTGTTACTTGGCACACATCAGATCGGCTTCTGGAATTGTGAGAGCTCTCTTCAGAAGTACATCTTCAAAATCAGTAAATGATTAAAAGTCCTCTCTAAAACATGCTATTTCTAAACTATCCCAAATGAGTGCATAAGAAGGATGCAAAAATAGTCTAAGAAATGCTCAAAACTAAATTTATCTGTAATATGCAGAGAATGAGGCCCAGAATTACAATTCTTTCCTCTTTAGGGAATTTGCCAGAATTTGGGAGTGACTTCATTCTTTTATCCCAAGTGAGACACCTAGAAGTAGTGGAGATAAAACCATTATTATTGGAAGGCAGTAGAGCATGGCCCAGCTCTAGGGTCTGAAATCTGACAGGCTTGGTTTCAGTCAATTCTTAGCCCTGTGATCAGTTTCTCCTATAAAATGGGGTTACTAGGACCCCATACACTGTGAGATGATAAAATGAGCTCAAGCACAGAGTGTTTAGTACAGTGCTTCATATCTAAGGGTGTACAACATTTTGACTGTCATCATCATCATCATCTGTAATTTAGAACAATTCTGTGGAGTGCTTTATTGAATTGCTTGAGTAGCTAACATAATTTCCCACTTATCTATATCCCAAACAGAAAATAACTAATTATTTTCCAGGTAGTGTTTAGTTTGTATCAGTGCCACCTCTTATTTTCTCCCTAACCCAAGTTCTATAAAATTTTGAATTGTCAAAAGTTTGAATTTTGGAGATTACATGATATTGTGATATAATGGTAAGAGCACAGAATCTGGTTAGAGCTCAAATTTCGGTAGAAATCTACTTCATGCAGATCTGTGACCTTGGGTAATGCATTTAATCACTCTTGACAGCTTTTCTCTTTTGAAAAATAGGGAGTAGTATAGGATCAAAATCATTAATGTATGTATGATAGGATAGAGTTATCTTCCCTGCCACTCCCTTCCATTTCCTGGAATGTTGTATTCTAAAGGCTGCATTATTAGAAGGGTCTTTTAAAAATAATGTTACCTAGGGTGCCTGGGTGGCTCAGTTGGTTAAGCGACTGCCTTCGGCTCAGGTCATGATCCCAGAGTCCCGGGATCAAGTCCCACATCGGGCTTCCTGCTCGGCAGGGAGTCTGCTTCTCCCTCTAACCCTACCCCCTCTTGCGCTCTCTCTCTCTCTCTCTCAAATAAATAAATAAAATCTTAAAAAAAAAAGTTACCTAAAATAGTGGAGAAAAAGTATCAGTGCAACGAGGAAAGATCTAATTGCATTCAATATTTTATCCAGGGATGGGGGGGTTTAGACTCCCATAAGGTCTTCTCCCTTCTGCCTCATGCATATTCAAGTTCTGAAATCTGCCCACAACAATAGTAGAACTAGTTGGAGCAGGAAAGACAGGTAACATCCTTTGGAGGCAAGACCCAAGAAGAGCTGGAGCTGAGATTCTGAGGAAAGTGTAAGTGTATCAAAAGGACTAATAAACTGTGTGTGTGTGTGTGTGTGTGTATGGAGAAGCAATAGAAATAGAATGCAAAGCACAAATGCAAGCCACATATGTAATTTTAAATTTTCTAGGAGCACATTAAAAACAGTAAAAAGAAATGTGAAATTAATTTTTATAATATTTAACCCACTGTATCCAAAATACTATTCAACAGTTATTAATATATTTTATATATATTTTTTCATACTAAGTTTTTGAAATCCGGTATATACTTTATTCTTATAGCACATCTCAATTCACACTAGCCATATATCAAATACTTATTCTCCACATATAACTAGTGGCTAATTTATTGGACAACACAGGTGTTGAAGGTATGAAGGAGATTGTAAGAGATTCTCTGGTGAACTTGGCCTTAGCACATGTTGCTCCCCCAGAGGCTACGAGTAAGACTCCATGGCTGTGAATGGTGCTTAGGGGCCAGCTGAATGGAGCATAAAAGAATGACTCTAATCTCCACCGGCTTGTGGACTTTGTGTGGTTTGGATTATTCATGGCCTGAAAATGAAGTTGGAATTGAATATTTCTTTGGGGTTCCGTGTATATGTTAAATTGGCCACATTAAGTGTTAAGAGATTAATCCACCTTTCTCTTCCATAATAATGGTGTATTAGTCTACTCGGGCTGCCACAGCAAAATACCATAGGCTGAGTAACTTAAACAACAAAATTTATTTTCTCAAGAGTTCTGGAGGCTGGAAAGTCCAAGGTCAAGGTGCTAGCAAGGTAGATTTCATTCTGAGGCCTTTTCTCTTGGCTTGTAAATAGCTACCATCTCACTGTATGTTCAGATATGTATACCTGGAGGAGAAAGATCTCTTTCTCTTACAAGCCCACCATTCCTATTGGCTTAAGGCTTGCCCTTATAATTTAACCTTAATTACCTCCTAAAAGCCCTATATTCTAATATAGTCACATTGGGTAGGTTAGGACTGCAATATAAGAATTTTTAGGGGGTGAGGAGGGAACAAAATTCTGTCCACCATATATGGGCTTAGTGTTTAAGATACATATGTAGAAAGTATTTTATAACTAAGAAAAGTGAAACCTGAGATGGTAGAATGCCACTTTAGAGTGTATCTGTGATACAGCACTTTAATCTGTGAGTAAAGGATCTGTGGCCATGTTCAAGGCTGGCTCTGCCAGGAGGTGACCTGAGGCAAGTTATTTATGTTTCTAGGGCTCAGTTTCCATATCTGTAAAACAGGTAATACCTGTTTCTCTTTAAGTGGTTGTGAGTTTAATAATGTGTTAAAGTGCTTTGTGAACTCTAGTGCTATTTACGTTTTTGGTGATATCAAATTACCATGTCCTGTGCATAATAAACACTGAAGTTTTTTTTGTTAAAGATCTTATTTTTAAGTAATCTCTACACCCAAAGCAGGCCTTGAACTTAACAACCCTGAAATCAAGAGTCACATGCTCTACCGACTGAGCCAGCCAGGTACCCCCACTGAAAATATTTTTTAAATGACTTCAGCAGAGTAAGGATGATTGGTAATATATGTATCAGGTAGTGTTAATGCTAAAGCTCTCTATTAGTGTAAGAGAGTTTATATTACCAATGTTGAGAATACATATATTTCTGCCTTTTGATTCTTAGAAAACACATTACATCATATATGCTAATCCTGTATGTCAGAAGCATGAAATTATCAGAATGTCCCCAAACCAACCTGTCAATAAATGGGTGTCAGTTATATCTTCAAAATATATCCAGAATCAGCCTATGTCTCCTCACCTGCCTTAATTACCACCATGGGCCAAACCATCTTCACTTCTCACCTAGTTTGTTATAGTAGTTCTTCACTTTTCTCTTTCTTCTGCTTTTGCCCAGCCCCTTTCCTTATGTCTGTTTTCAATGCAGCAATCACAGTGATCCTTTTAAATCATACATGTCTCCTCTGCTCAAAGCCCTTCAGTGTTTCCACTCTCAAAGCCCCTGCAGTAACCTACCAGCACCTAATGGATCCCTCACCTTTTGGTCCTCATCACCTACTACTTTTCCCCTTGTTCACCTTGTTCCAGCCACACTGGTTTCCTTGCTCTTCCTTGAATGTGCCAAGTACACTCTCACGCACTCAAGTACTCCTTGTTTCCCTTCTACTTAGAATGTTTACCTAGATATCCATTTAACTCATTCCTTTACATCCTTCAGATCTTTATTCAAATGTCATCTTGGTCAGAACTTTCCTTTTTTTTTAATTATTTTTAAAAAATTATTTATTTTGGGGGGCAGAGGGAGAGGAAGAATCAGACTCCCCACTGAGTGTGGAGTCCTGTGTGGGGCTTGATCGCACAACCCCGAGATCATGACCCAAGCCAAAATTAAAGAGTTGGATGCTCAACCGACCGAGCCACCCAGGTACCCCCTCCCTTTTTAAAAAAAATTTAAATTCAGTTAACTTTAACTTCAATTAACATATAATGTATTAGTATTTTCAGAGGTAGAGTTCAGTGACTTATCAGTCTGTATAATACCCAGTGCTCATCACATCACATGCCCTCCTTAATGACCCATCACCCAGTTACCCCATCCCCCCACCCTCTCCTCTCCAGCAACCCTCAGTTTTTTTCCTATGATTAAGAGTCTCTTATGGTTTATCTCCCTCTCTGGTTTCGTCTTGTTTTATTTTTCCCCTCCCTTCCCCTATGATCCTGTTTTGTTTCTTAAATTCCATATAAGAGTGAGATCATTATCATATCATATGATAATTGTCTTTCTCTGGCTGACTTATTTCGCTTAGCATAATCTCTAGTTCCATCCACGTTGCATATGGGAAGATTTCAGTTTCTTTTGATGGCTGAGTAGTATTCCATTGTATATATATATATATATATACACCACATCTTTATAGTCGATGGACATCTAGTCTCTTTCCATAGTTTGGCTACTGTGGATATTGCTGCTATAATCATTGGGGTACATGCGCCCCGTCAGATCACTACATTTTTATCTTTGGGATAAATACCTAGTAGTGCAATTGCTGGGTCATAGGGTAGCTCTATTTTTAACGTCCTCAGGAGCTTCCACACTGTTTTCCAGAGTGGTTGCACCAGCCTGCATTCCCACCAACAGTGTAAGAGGGTTCCGCTTTTTCCACATCCTCGCCAACATCTGTCATTTCCTGAGTAGTTAGTTTTAGCCATTCTTGGTCAGAACTTTCCTGACCACCCTATCTAAATGTGCCATACTCCAACCCTGGCACTTTTTCTCCTTAGCTGCTTTATTTTTCTCTACAATACTTACGGTCTTATAGTGCTTATCATGTGGCATGTAGCATTATCATATATTTATTTTTATCATCTGTCTCCCCTACCAGAGTGTAAGCTTTATTAGGACAAGAATATGTTCCTATTTTTCCATTGTTAAAAGCCAGTTCCTAGAATATACACTGAATGTTTGAAACAAAATCCACCATAGTTAAATAGAAAAAGATCCTTTTCAAAGTATATTGGGTAGCTAACAAAATCTGGAAGTAGAGAATCAAGCTTGGAAGCTATACAACCAGGAGTGATACAACCTCCACTGGAGACTGTGGGGCCACTCACCAAAACTTCTGTCCCTGTTCTCTCTGAAAACTGCATTATCTTGGCCTCATACCTCTTCCCTTGTTCCAAATTTATTCCATGAGATGCCTTGCTTTTCCCATTACTTTCTTTCAAATGGAAGTCTCTGTCACATCTGTGGGCCCTAAGCTGCAAGGGGGCCTGGGGAAGCAAGTCCCAGCCTTCTACCTTGGGGAAGTGGACCCCACAAGGTGGGAGATTCCCCAGATATTGGAATTACATTAAAGTATGCTGGGCAGACAGAAAATATGATAAATGTCCTTCACTGGCACTGAACTACTCCATCATTAAAAAAAAAAAAAAAATTCCAGGGGCATCTGGCCAGCTCAGTCAGAAGAGCGTGCAACTCCTGATCTTGGGGTCATAGGTTTGAGCCTATGGGTGCAGAGATTACTTAAAAAAAAAAAAAAAATGAACAAACTTAAAAACTGCAAAAGAATTTCATTTAAAAAAAATTCCACATCAGGAGATCTGAATTTAGATAGAAATTTTGTTTAATCTAGAATTTGTTGTTTTTTTTAATTTTAGAAACAATTCCTAAAACTGCCCCAATGGTTGGTCTAACTGTTCTGTACAATCAAATGCACCTGCTTGAAAGGAGCAACCCAGCAAAGAGATGTGCTCTTAGCAAGAAAGGTCAGGACCACTGTAGCCAGCCCCTTGGCAGCCCAGAGACCTGGGGGCAGAGCAGGCCAGTAGGTGTAGAGGAAGCCGGGGGTGGGCTTAGCAAATAGCTTTGGGGTGGCCAGAATTTGTTTCTAATAACAAACTGTTAAACAGTCTGTTTTCAGATTTATTTTTCTTCATTCCTGATTTTGTTTCTAAGCTTTGTCAGTTGCATATTTTCTCATTTCACATCCTGATAAATAATAGCCAAAATCCATTGCCTAGAGTATGGTTTCCATCATGAACTTGTACTTCTTGGCCAGAGGGTGGAATGAGTAAACAGTCTGATACTTTACTTATGGAAAGGGAATGAGTGTGAGCCCATTATCAGAAAAAACAGCAGGGGTGAAAAATACTGGGCTACCTCAGAGTTTTTCTTCTGTCGCCCTAAAAACTGTATTCAGCAGTTACATCAGTGAGCAGCCTGCTGCCCAGCCCTGTTCAAAGACATTAGATTCTAGGGCTAGTCTTGATTCCATTTAACCACTTTTTCAAATTATTATTATTTCTTGCAAGTATGGGATAGGAATGACTCTGCCACATTATTACAGATTTAAGTTTAGAATTCATTGTCATTACTGCACAATTTAGTTGCTGAAATAACATGTAGCAGAGGCTACACTGCAAGTTAATGAATAATTATTTTTTGTACTCTGGCCTCTGATTGCAATTCATTTGTCCCAGCCATGTGGGGTTAGTAATTATTTTTTTGACACTTTCTAAAATGTTTTTAGCTTTTTAAAAAATATTTTTGCTGCTTATTTTTTATTTCCTCATTTTTAAAATTCTTTTCTGTTTATTAAATTCTTCCATTTGCCCCAATTCTTTGAAAAGGCTTTTTATGGTCTCTTTCTGTTTAGGTATGAATAAGAATGTAAAATGCTTCAATTGATTTATTCCTTATTGTAAATAAGCCAAAGCCACAGTCAAGCTTGTTTACCATTTTACGGGTACAATTTAGGCCCTAGCCTTCAAGGGCGTATTTTCAGGTTGTTACAAAGCATGCTTTGGCTTCCCTTCTCTAAAGTCTGCTCCTTCCTAACCAGGAAACAGGGCATGGACAGGATTCTTTTTTTCCTTTTTGTTTCTCTGTAGCTGCTGTGTCCAGATATGGCTTAGCCAAAATACAAGAATTGATTCAGTTCAAACCCTCCCCCTTTTTTTTTAATGGCTAAAAAGTAAAAGTCTGGATATTTTTAGAAAGAGCAAATAATCAGTGAAAAATTTCACAGAACTCTGATATATATATCTCCATATATATATATATATATGGAGAGAGAGAGAGAGAGAGATGCCAGACAAAAGTACTTCCAGCTAGCTCTCCAAACACAAGGACTGTTGGAGGTGTCAGGAGAAAGGGTAGCACAGCTGGTGGGAACGAAACAGCTGAAATGAAGCATGGCCATGTTACTGAAATACTTGGTGGAAGATGGGTTCACAAGAGGCTAGGAATAAAAAAAGAGCAAGACTCTGGCCATTTATCTTTTTACCCTCCTATCCCCACTTGTATAGATATTTGAGGAGAGAAGGAAAGACCTACTGCCTCCCATTCCTCTCTCCCAGATTCCCAACAGTGATGCTGAGTGGGGAAGTGGCTTAAACATGGACAGAACTGGTACATGGCAAGGCCAGAGGGGCAGAGTTACGAGGTTACTGATGGAGAAATGGGAGGAGATGGTGGATGAGGAAATTGAGTAGAATGCTGGAGACAGAGCAGGGCGATCCCTAAAAGAGAGGGAAAGGATTCTAGAGGCTGAGAGAGCCTCTTAGGAATGCAGCTCAAAGTCATGTAACATTTCAGGGTAAGTCCTTCTTCCTCCTAGTAGAGTTATGTATGTGTTTATTGGGGGGGGAAGGAGAGCTGATTAGAAAAAGAGGTGAAAGTGGATTGAAAGCTCTCTGTAGGGTGAACGTTGTAGAGATTTTACGGACATAACCGTAACTTTCTCTCTCTGAAGGAGACTCTGTACTTACGGAGAATTAGAACAGTTATGTAGTTCTTAGAGTTTGCATGCATTCATTCACTCACTCACCTACATCTTATGTTCCATGTACTATTGTACGCTAGACACCAAGGCTTGAGAGATGAATACTAAACAATCCCTGTCTAAAGATACCAGGGGAAACAAAGATGTGGAGCCAGTTTGAGAATCTCAAGACGCATAAGCATGAAATTTTCATATTTTCTACACTTGGTACTTGGTCAAACTTCATTGTTTTGGGGTAGTAGCCTCCCTGGTTCTTAAAACTTTAATTCCAGGTACTGCGATTTAGTTCTCTTCATTTAAAACATTAATCTTCGGCATCTGGGCATCTGGGTGGTTCAGTTGGTTGAGTATCTGACTCTTGGTTTTGGCTCAGGTCGTGATTTTGGGGTCATGGGATTGAGCCCTGTGTAGGGCTTTGTGCTCAGCAAGGGGTCTGCTTCTCTCCCTCTCCTCCCCCCTTTGGCCCCTGCTGTGCTCTCTCTTTCAAATAAATAAATACATCTTTTAAAAAAACATTAATCTCATATTTAATTTAAAAACACTCACGCCCCCTCCAGGGTAGAGTAGACGAGACCTGTGTGGTTCCAACTCACTTTACACACACCTCTTTCTCTTCCATATTCTTGCTTTTCTGATGGTGGGGTCAGGAGCTCAACAAGGGAAATACGTGATCTCCCAAATGCATGAGTGTGGTAAAGTTGTTGTCCCCTTTCTGTAGGTCATTGTGGCTTATCTAGCTACTTGTCAGTGAGGACACATGGGGCTCCCTGACAGGCCCCACTGAGGAGAAATTCAATCCCAAGCAGCTCCCCATGTTTTGATAGTTCTTTGCAGGACTTGCTGTATCTATCAGCTGACTACTGGCTGGCAGTGATGATACACACATACCTGATACACACATACTTGTTGCCCCATGTTTTGGTGTTCTATGACAAGTCTGTAGGTCTCAATCTCATTTACTCTCTGTGATCCCAACTTGAGGTCTGTAGGATCAGTCAGGATCCACAGTCTCTGCTCTCTGTACCATCTCCTCCCAGTCCTCAAAATTTCCTCTCAAATTCATAGCACTGGGATAGGTCAGCAAGCTTGGTGGTTAAGCAAACATACAATGGGGATGGAAATATCATTCTCCTCATCTTGAAGATGCTACAAAACTTTATAAGTCCCGAAGCATAAGTACAAATTTTCAAAATAGAACACAAAATATATTAACTATTAGTAAAATAAATTGGTAATTTGGACAATTTGATAATGTGTAACATTAAGAACTTCCTTTCCTTAAAAGATACCACTAAAAAATGGTAAGACAATTCACAAGAGTGGAAGATGATATTTGTAATACATATATCCAACAAAAGACTTGTTTCCAGAATATACAAATCATTAAGAATCATACAAATCAATCATACAAATCAGTAAGAAAAGGACAGACAACCTAAAAGAAAGGTGGGCAATAATAGTCTTAAATAGGATATGAAAAGCATATCCAAATGGACAATATGTATTTGAAAAGGTATCCAACTTCATTTATCATCAAGGAAATACAAATTAAAACTACAATGCCATGCCACTCCATACCTACCATGAGGCTAAAAAAGAAGATAGTAGCAAATGTCGGTGCGGTCATGAGGAAACAGAACTTTCACATACTGCTGTTGGGAGTGTATATTGGTACAACTACTTTGGAAAACTGCTAGTAACTGCCAAAGCTGGAAGTTTGCATACTGTGACCCAGTAATTTTAGTCCTAGGAATACATCCATCAGAAACACATACACATGTCCGTGATAATTTGTAATAGCTCCGAAATGAAACTACCCAAATGCTAATCAGCAGTAAAATGGGTAAATTGTGGGATATCCATACAATGGGATCTTACATAGCTGTGAGAATGAAAACAATATGAATTCCACAAACATAATACTGAGGTAAAGAAACTAGATTCTTTCATATGTACTATGAAGGAATACACAGTGTATATATAATTCATGCATATAAAGTCCCCAGACAGGGAAGATCAATCTATGTTGTTAGAAGCATGTTACCTTGAGGGGTGGGAGAGTAGTGAGTGGAAGAGAAGCTTCTGGGGAGCCAGTAATGCTGTGTACCGTTAACATAGTTTCATTCCTTAGTTAAAATCCTTAGAGGTGTGCCCGTAGGATTTATGCTTGCTTCTGCATATTATACTTCAATAAAAAGTTAAATTTTTAAAGGGGTGCCTGGGTGGCTCAGTCGGTTAAGTGGCTGCCTTAACCCAGGATCCCGGGGTCCTGGGATCGAGCCCCGCATTGGGCTCCTTGCTCAGTGGGGAGCCTGCTTCTCCCTCTCCCTCTGCCTGCCACTCTGCCTGCTTGTGCTGTCTCTCTCTCTCTCTCTGTAAAATAAATAAATAAAATCTTTAAAAAAAAAAGTTAAAATTTTAAAAACCTACGAGAATTTCTTTTGGTGCCCCCACCTGTGGCTTTGCAGAAGAAATTTACTCTCTTCACAAATGCTGCCCTTCCCAAAAGTACCAAATCAACTTGCTCTCAGTCCCCAGCTTATTTTTCTCAAGGATAAAGGTTATCAAACATTTCAGTCTCCTCTGTCCCCAGGAGTATTTAGTAACTTGATTTTCCCAATTGTAATGTCTGTAATCCCCTGATCACTAACCTCTGAGGAAGGGAGCCAGGGGCACATGGTGAAAGATGCATACATATAAATTTACATATAAAATCCCCCCCCCCCAACTTGACAAAGTGAATTGCAGAAGGGGCTATTATTGGAGAAACTAAGATGGATAAAAGAGCTAGGACCCAGGAATATGGTCATCATTGGAGAAATCACTCTTTTTATTCCTGGATGGAAGTGGCAAAGAGTGAATCTGAATGCAAGTGGAGTTACCATATAGTTTTTTCACGTAATAATTGTGATTAAGAAACAAGTTACTTCACAGAATAATGTGGGGACAAAACCCATCAGAACAACCAACCTCTGCCTCTCCCCCGTGCACCCCATGCTCACACACCTACAGATTTGGAGTCAGGGGACCAGTGTCTGATTCCATGTTCAAGCCCATCCTTGCTGAGTGGTTTTGGGAAAATCACTCAACAGCTCTGAAAAATGGAGAGGAGGATTAGCAGCCTGGTCAGACATCGTATCAAATTCACATTTCACTTTCTTTACTTATGCAGATGTTTGCCTATACATGCAAACTATGTCTGTGCAGGCCCACACTGCTTCTGACCACGTTTGTACAGTAGGCATTGAGACTCGCGGCTGTGGCCAGGTCGTCTCCCTTTTATCCACACATAAGCTGTTTTCTTTTTGAAGTGTTTAGTTGGGCAAGCTCCCTCCACCCCCAATCCTGCATGCAAAAATCAACATGATGCCCACAAATATATGCATTCAAAATTAAATTTGTATTATTAGTATACCTCATGGTAGAACCACTCACTTTATCTTGCAATGGATTATCTAAGTCAATTTTCCAAATAAATGGCCAAGTTTGTCTCATGATCAGCAATCACTATTTTCCCAAAGCAACAGACAAGGTGGAACCAAGGAACAGTCAGCTCAATTACAGAAGCACATTCCTGAAAGATGTAGGAACTTATTCAGAGTTCATGGAAAACCCTGCAGGCGTTGTGGTATGGCCTAATAATCAAATGACACTTCACTCCTTTCCTACTTCTATTTCCATCTCTCTGACTTAACAGTTACCTATATTTAGGCGTCTATTTATATCACAAATCCTCGTGAAAGTTTATTTTTTTGAAACTCAGTATCATGTTGATCATACATAAAAAAATCTAGGGACATGCTCTCTTGACCTACATTTCAGGAAACAAAAGACCATGTTGTCATTCAAGTCTTTTGAAAGACCTCGTATTTTCTTCCAGAGGATAAAACCCACTGACTTAGAAAGTAATGTGTGGTGGTAAAAAGCACGATCTCTGCCTTATTTTCCTCATCTATAACTTGCTTAAGTGTTATGAATGAGATAATGCACATGGAGAGTGTGGCAATTAGTAAGTGATCAATATTATTACTAATATTTTTTAAGTAAATTGTACCCCAAATGTGGGGCTCAAACTCACAACCCCAAGATCAAGAGTCGCATGCTCTACCGACTAAGCCAGCCAGACACTCCTAATAACATCACTATTTGAAATTATGTGTTTATTTTTAAATTTTATGCTTCCTCTGATAGAAAATAAGCTCCATGATATTGGAATCTTACCCATTTTGTACATATAGGCAGCTGCTGAATGTGTCTGAAGTGGAGCAGTAAGGCAAAATATCTTGGTAAGGATGGGATTTCTCAAAGAATTTAGGGTCAAAGGAAATTCTCCTAAGGAACTCTAAAACTGACATTGCCTCAATTTTCATTCAGCACTTGGGGAAATTTTGAGGACTGTCCAGCAGGACAAGTATATAATGACAATATAGGTGTAAACACCAAGACAGCTGCAGAAGTATTTTAATCCAAGTCCATGGAGACCTTATTATTTGATAGAACCCAGCATGATCTGCTTTATTCTTCAAATTTATTTGGCAAGTCAAGACTTCTGGAGGTTTATCAAAATTAATACAGTATCCAAGTTAAGAAACGAGGGGCTACATTAAGAATCCAAAGCAGGTAAGCATTAGTAGTGAAGGCCAATGGATATTTACATAAAATTAGAGCTAAGCCTTTATGTATTTTATATCATAGAGTTGAATTTCCGTTAAAATCTATTACAAGGAAGAGATAACTTTCCAGTAATATTCAGATATTTGAGTAATCGTGAAGTTATGCATATTTATGGCACATTTTTAAATGTCCACTTAATTTTTTTTAAGTGAAAGAAGGTAACCAAGTAAGTGGTGAAATTATTTTATTTTTTTTTTAAAGATTTTTATTTATTTGAGAGAGACAGAGGGGGAAGAGAGTGCTGCACGAGAGGGGGGAGGGTAGGACCAAAGGGGGAGGGCTCCCTGTGGGGCTCCATCCCACCATCCGGAGAGGATGACCTGAGCTGAAGTCAAGAGTGGGACGCTTAGGGGCACCTGGGTGGCTCAGTAGGTTGGGCCTCTGCCTTTGGCTGGGGTCATGATACCAGTGTCCTCAGATTGAGCCTCATCTGGCTCCCTCTGGCTCCCTGCTCAGCGGAGAGTCTGCTTCTCCCTCTTCCTCTGCCACTCCCCCTGCTTGTGCTCTCTGGAGGGCCAGCACGCCCTCTCTCCCTGTGTCAAATAAGTAAAAAAATCTAAAAAAAAAAAAAAAAAAAGTGGGACCCTTAACCGACTAAGCCACTGAGATGCCCTGACCATTTAACGTTTTAAACTATGTTTGTCACAGAAGCTAACTTTACCATCCTTATAATTTCATCCCTATGACTTCACAAACCGGTTATCTAAATTAGCATAAGACTGTTGATTCTAGGAACATGCTAATTTATTTCTCTTTGAAATAGTTATTGTGTAGTAACATAGTTAAGCTACTCAGATTGATTTCAAAACAAACCACCATGCATTCCCCTCAACTTACTTGTTGTGCCAGCTATTGTTTTTTACCCTCTTGAAAACAGCAATGTACAAAACCTAAGATTCCAGCATCCTGATGCTTATTTTCTATTCTGAGAGACAGAAAATTAAAAAAAATAAATACACAGATAATTCCGAATAGTGATAAGCATTTTGAAGAAAATATACAAGGCAACCCGGCAGAGAATAACCAGCCCTACTACATTGGCCAGGGTTAAGGAAAGCCTCTCCCGAGTTTACGCTGAGACCTGAACGAGCGTGTAAGGGGTAAACACCGCGGTGAATATTGTTCCGGTCTCTTTCTCTCTAGAACCAGACTGACTCCTTTTCCAATGTCTGCACGTCTCCCTTTACTCAGGCAAATCTTGAACATATGAAAGCCTTACTTTACTACATTACACACGAGAATCTGAGGTTCAGAGGTTAGTAAGGCAAGTACTGATTCCAAAGTGAGTACTTGCCTTCATGTACTGGCTACACAAAAGTGTGTTACAAAGAGGAGAACGACGTACTGTGGCAATGTTCGGAGAGTACTGAGTTCGGTGCGTTAGCCGCCGCTTAGGCTCATCCAAGAAGGCTCCCGAAAGAGGTTAAGAAAACCAGCATCCTTCTTTTCCACCTTTCTTCCCATTTCCAACACCACCGCCCAAATTTCGAGCTCACAAAATAGAAAGGAGCAGGCAGATGCCGGAAAAGGCCCTGTCACTTGTCCCAAAGCTTTCCTAGCTGTTCAGATGAAAACGATACGCGATGGTTTCCGACTAAAGCGAAAAGATACGGATGCGGGAAAAAGAAGGGCGGACACCGAACCCTGACTGCAGCCACGCCCTGCCCACGCCGCGGGTCTCGGTCTGCGGAGACAAGGCCTCCAGATTTGTACTCCTAGTCTACGTCACTTCCGCCACCTGCGCGACCGGCGCCGATAAATGATGTTACCATTTCCGGTTCAATGAGGCCGCAGCGGCGGCGCAGGCGTGAGTGTTAGCAGGTGTCCGGTCTATGGAGTCAGTTCCCCGCGGCGTCGCGGAGGCAGGAGGTGGTGTCCGAGTGGGGGCCTTTGCCCCGCCAGGATGTTACCGGGCTTGGCCGCCGCCGCTGCCGCCCACAGATGTAGCTGGTCCTCCCTGTGCCGGCTCCGTCTGCGCTGCAGGGCGGCGGCCCACGGCTCCAGCGAGCGCCAGGGTGAGTGTCCCGCCTCGGCCGCTGGCTCCACGGCAGCGGGCCTGGAGGAGCAGGCCGGGCTCGGCACCTCGCCTCCGGCGCTTCGCCCGCTTGCCCTTCCCCAACCCCAGAACCTTCCTTTCGGGTCTGTCTTTGCAATTCAGCCCGCCCAGCTGGCGGGGACTTCTGACAGCTCTCCCAGACCCTGGTTTTGCCTAAGGCCCTAGCACGACTCCCATGGAAACTTGCGGGTAGCCCTCCGGCTGGGTCGCATACATGAAGCCAACTACTTTGTACCAGATAAAACGCTACGTGCGCATTGCGGTGTCCCCCGATGACAACCCCTCTCCCCTAGGTGATGAGAAATTGCGGAATCCTAAAAGTGCCAGGGTCTTTCGATTTCACCGACTCCCCTTCATTGAGCGTCTTGGGCTCAACAGATTTTCTTGCCCTGCTCCTTTTCCCGTTTTCCCAACTTTTTTTCTTAAATTTCCTAAAAAGGAGGGAGGGAGGGAGGGATGGGGGTGCTACTCATCATTTACGAATCATTGAGTATGAGGATATGACCATGCTGCAGTCATTGAATGAGCCCAGTTTTGGATCGTAAAGCAAAAGAACTAACTCTTGAGCTCTGTTAACAGTCTTTTTGGTTAAATCCTGTGTCCTGGAGCTGTAACCCAGAAAAAGGTGGTTGACGAGAATTTTTATTCCTCTCTTTACATATTCTTTTTTGACTCATATTTAAGTTGTCCCACAGTTTCCAAAATAGCACTGAACTTGTAGGTTTTAGTCAGGCTTACCTATGTTTTTCTGCCATAGCTTGACCCCTTGAGAACAGAGGGAAAAACACAGAACCAAATCCACCCCTAGTCTAATTCCTTAGATTCTTGAGCATACAGAGTATTTACAGAAACATCTCCCAAAAATTCATGTTTGAAAAAATCTGTAGCATGTTTGTGGCCTGGCAATAGAAGTTAGAACTTGTAGTCGAGTCATTCAAGTCTACAAGTAACATAAGTTATAGTGACGCCTGTGCTATGCAGATAAATTAGAATATATTAGTATCTTTTATTTGCAATAAATATAAAAACTGGCTTTTAAAATTTCAGAAGGGTTACTTTTAACATGTTCTGGGGCTTTTTGGTGGGTATAGAAAAGTTGAATTTTTCAAATTTTCTAGAATGAATATGTTTTCTTTAACCATTGAAAGCATTAAAAAAAAAAAGTTGAATTTTTCTCTATTGGCGATATAGCTGGTTCTCTTATGAACAAAATGAATCTTCTGATTATACAGTACTCCAGAATCCTCAAGTAAACTTTCTAGCATAGTTGATTCTATTGTCCAAGCAGTTTTGGCATTTTACACTTAAGTTAGGTATATTGGCTAAACTGCCTTCTAAGTTGGTAGAAAGGACTTAAAATAGTGTAATTTGTTATTCCTATTCTCTGTAGCTGTCATCATGCCGAAAATTATGTACTCTTTGTCTCATCCGCCTGTGAACCACATAATAAGTACCTATTTCTTCAGTCAGAATGACTTTGCAAAGTTCTTTGGAATGTTTATCAATAGAAAATTAAAATGTGTTTTCACACTTAACACATAGTAGGTTTTAAAAATAACCTTCTTTGTGAAAATTTAGTTCCAGTACTAACTGAAACAGTTTTTAAAAGGGCAGCCATTATGGTAAAATTTAGAAAGCATTTAGAAAAAGGGTACTATTTAAGTAGATGAATGTAAGAAGAAAAGGATATTTGAAGAACTTTTGGGAAAAAAAAAATCAAAACAGATGTTTTTCTTTGTCAAGAAATAAAGTTTATGCTTCTAAAATTCCTGTATGGCAGAGGGGGTAAACTTAAGAAGGAGAGAAGGAAACCTTAAGGGAAACAATTGCTTTATCTGCATACTTAAAAATGAGAAATGCCTATACACTGAAAGCTCAGTTTAAAGGTGAAAAGGAAAATAGTATTGTAGAGGATCACTGTCCAAAAGAAAGATAACGTGAGCCATGTATGTAACCTTGGGTTGTCTGATAGCCATATGTGAAACAGTAAAAACAGATAGTTAATTTTAGTATTATTTTATCCAGTATATTAAAAAGATTTCAATATGTAATCAAGATAAAGATTGAGATATTTTACATCATCTTTTTGTACTACATCTTTGAAGTCCAGTGTGTATTTTACATTTAGCACATTTTAGTTCAGAATAGTCACATTTCAAGTGCTCAGTGAACAGTGACTACTGTTTTGGACAGGGCAGTTACAAAAGTAGTATCCCGAATTTATGAAGAATTCTTACAAACCAATGTATCTTACAGTAAAAAAAAAAAGAAAAAAAATGGCTGAAGGAAATGAATGAGTTCATAAAGGAGTTCAAGTGGCCAATAAAAGTGTAAAAATGTACCATACTTACCAATAAGCATAGAAATGTAAGTTTAAGGATTTGCTACTCATTTCCTGTCTCATATTGGCTAAGTTTTACATAATGATAACCTCATACTGAGGGTACAGGAAAGCAGGAACTCTCTTTTTCTATTGATTGGGACTTAGAGTTGAACAGTGTTTTGGAGGTCAGTTATTTTATGAAAAGAACTTTAGGGGCTCTTGGGTGGCTCAGTTGGTTGGGCGTCTGCCTTCTGTTCAGGTCCTGATTCCGGGGTCCTGGGATCTAGTCCCGCATCGGGCTCCCTGCTCAGTAGGGAGCCTGCTTCTCCCTCTCCCTCTGCTGGCTGCTCTCCCTGCTTGTGTGCGCTCTCTGTCCAATGAGCGAATAAGGGCACCTGGGTGGCTCAGTTGGTTAAGCGACTGCCTTCGGCTCAGGTCATGATCCTGGAGTCCCGGGATCGAGTCCCGCATCGGGCTCCCTGCTCGGCGGGGAGTCTGCTTCTCCCTCTGACCCTCCCTATGCTCTCTCATGCTCTCTCTATCTCATTCTCTCTCTCAAATAAATAAATAAATTCTTAAAAAAATGTATAAAAATGAGCGAATAAAATCTTAAAAAAAAAACTTTAAAGGTTTATACCTTCTGACCCAGTGGTTCTATTTTTTTTTTTTTTTAAAGGTTTTATGTATTTGAGAGAGAGCGGGGGTAGGAGGGAAGAGCAAAGGGACGGGGACTAGCGGACTCCGCACAGAGCCCCACGTGGGGCTCGATCCCAAGACCCTGGGATCAGGACCTGAGCCGAAGGCAGATGCTTAACTGACTGAGTCACCCAGGTGCTGCGCCGCCCCCCCCCACCCCCCGGCTCCGCCCCGTGATTCTATTTAAAGTTACATAAAGAAATAATCAGACAGGTATTACGATGTGTGCACAAGTTCATTATTCATAGTAATAAATTGATAACGTTTATAGTTACAGAGAGTTGGAAACTGAAATATATTTTGGTGCCTTTATTATGTGCTTAAAAAATCAATTTAGAAGAATAGTATCATGGGAAAATGCTATTATACTGTTAGGTAAAACTAGAAAAAAGTACAGTTAATATATATTAACAGTAAGTTTCTCTAGAAAAATTTTTTTATTAACCTTTTGTTTTTCAAACAATTTATAATAAACATAATCCTCTTAAATGATAAAAATGTGACTTAGTTTCTATAGTAAATATTTCCTTTTTAAGTTCCTCTGACTTTGCATAGAGCACTTACTGTTCATATATTTATGCCTTGCCTCATTTGGCAAAAATTGAGATGGGAGGATGCTCCTTTAAGTACAGCATACCAAATTAACAGATATGTGCTTTTGCTTAAATCTGAGGTTAATAGAAGTGTAGTTTTAAATAAAAAGGTATAAATTAAATTTTTGTGTTTTATTTTTTTCTCTAATCTGACAAGAATTTTGTTTTGTTATGCCCGCCACCCCCACCCCACTTTGAATAACTAGCAATGAAAGACCATTCTGGCAGGCTGACACCATGATTCTATGTAGTTCAAGTTAATGATAGGATTTTTAACTGTAAAATGATACTAACTATACTATGCACCTCATAACCTTTAGAGAGTGAGGTTCAATTCAACAAAGAGGTCCAAGGCGAGGCATTGTTGCTGGTGCTGTGGTGCTGAACAAGACAGACATAGTATCCACCTTTATTGGGCAGACACCGGGAACGAGAAAACATGTCTGAGTGCTGTGAAAGAAGTAAATTGGGTGATGGGCTAGAAAGTAGCTAGCGGAGGCCATTTCATTAGATATGCTGAGGAGGTGGTGACTGAGTTAAGTCTTGAACAATGAAAATGAGCAAGCCAGGTGAAGATCAATCCAGGTAGAGCAAATAGGAATCCTAAAGACCAGACTAGTGTATTCAGGAGCAGAAAAGAAAACTGCTGTGGCTTGGGTACAGGGGGATAGGGTATGAAATGAAGTTTGAGAGGCATTGGAGCCTTTTAGGCCATAGGTTTCAAAAAAGGGCAATATTTTAAAAATTATCAGTCTGACTACTGTTTGGAAAATGGATTAGAAAGGAGAGGGTGAATTAAAGAGATCATTTGGGAGTTATCTAGGCAAACAAGGCTGGGGCTAAGCCAGGGTAGTTAGCAATGAAGATGGAGGGAGGTAGATGGCTTTGAGGTATATTTTGGAATATAAATTATATAGTGTGATAATACAGGTAAAGTATTTTGGACAATGGCACTTGGTAAGCCCTGAATATATTAGATATTGTTGTTTTTACTTTTCTAAGCAAATATTAATAAGAATTAAGTGCACTAGGGATGTATACCAAGAGGCAGTGCAGGAAGTTGCCAGGATCTCATATTCTTTACTTAATAAAAACCCAAAAAACAGAATTTTCCTGTTGCTGGATAAAAATCACGTCAGCGATAGTCCTAGGCTGAGCTACCTGATCTAGGTCACACTTTTGCTTGGTAGATGATTAGGCACAAGAGGTTTTTCTGCATTTTTGGCTAGCCAAAAGCATTAAAGTAAACTAGATAATGTTGTATTGGTAGTAATAATAATAAAATTAATTTGGCAATGACTATATTCTTAGTTTTTAAAAATTTAGGCATTTTTGAAAATACAGAAAAGTGTAAATTATAGAGTAAAAATTATGCATAATCTAGATGTTTCACCAGTCACTTTTTTTTTTAAATGATTTTATTTATTTATTTGACAGAGAGAGAGAGCACACAAGCAGGCAGAACAGCAGGCAAACGGAGAGGGAGAAGCAGACTCTCCACGGAACAGGGAGCCTGACCTGGGGCTCGATCCCAGGACCCTGGGATCATGACCTGAGCTGAAGGCAGCCACTTAACCGACTGAGCCACCCAGGTGCCCCAACATTTTTTTTTTTTTAAGTAGGCTCTGCACCTAGTGTGGGGCTCAAACTCAACCTCTAGATCAAGGGTCACATGCTCTACCGAATGAGCCAGCCAGGTACCCCCACTAGTCACGTTTTTAATAGTTGAAATCCCATTTGTTATTTTGTCTCTTGCTTTTTTTTTAATGCTACATTATGAATATTTCCCCACATATTTAAAAGATTTAAATGTATACACAATGAAAATATAGGGACCTCTCATAATTTAATTACTTTTCCATTAGGAAACATGTAAGTTGTTTCCTGTTTTTGCCATGATAAATATTACCACGAAGAGCAGTTTTTGCATTTTATATTATTGTGTATTTAATGGGTCCAGCAAGCTTCTGCTGTGCTACTCTGCTTATTATTGTGTATTTTAAGTTCACACTAACCTCTTATAAAATTAAGTGTAACAATGATTTAGTTTTTGATATGTCAGTGTTTTAGGAATTTTGGGGGAGAATCTACTGAAATTGTCTCTTAAGTAAAGAGACTGATCTCTAGAAGACTTAGGCTACAAGTTTGACTCTCTAGTCCTGAAATTAGCCAATAAGAAAACAGTACAAACTGCAAGAAATCTTTTTGTTTGTTTTTGGTTATGGTTATTGCAGAAGCAACATACACAGTAGACAGAAGTGTCAGTTTGCATGAGACAAAAAGAGTTTCTTTTGTTGTTTGTTGTAATCTGAAAAAGAAGGCCAAATTTCCTCTGAAAGCCAGATTAAGTGGTAGGTGACAAACCAGACTGGAGAGAGAGGACAAGTGCTTATCAGCAGTGATTGTTAGGAGCTACAGAGGCAATAGCAGTAAAATAAAAGCAGAGTGATTTTTGTAACTAGACTGACAAGAGTCTCTTTGCAATCTTGGTGAAGAAAGAGCTCTTATATATACAGTAATGAGAAGTCCTTGTCCAAACCCAAAGAACAGTGAGGACCAAACTCTCAAAGGTTAATCTTCTGTATGCAACATATTTTAGACGTCACCTTGAAGAAAGGGTATATTAGTGGTGGGTAATATTTTTTTACTATTTTTCTGCCTCCTCGAATTAATTAATAAATTCAATAATTGATTAAAAATGGTTCTTTTTTTTTAAGATTTTATTTATTTATTAGAGAGAGCAAGCACAAGTGGGGGGAGCGGCAGAGGGAAGAGGAGAAGCAGACTCCCCATTGAGCGGGGAGCCCAATGCGGGGCTTGATCCCAAGACCCTGGGATCATGACGTGAGCCGAAGGCAGACACTTAACCGATTGAGTCACCCAGGTGCCCGTTCGTTTTTTTTTTTAAATGGTTGTGTTTCTGTTGCTGTATGTTAGATACTGTATTTGTTTTATTGAATCAAATATGGTCCTGTGTATTTTTGAGAGTATAAAGTGTTAAAGATGGTAATGTATTCTCCAAGTTTTGTGCAATTTTTGATCTTGCATTAATGCCAAATGTGTACTTTTAAAGTTGCTGATACCTGAAATTCTACTGAAGTTAAAAATTAAGGACTTTGCAGAACAGCTAGCAAGGAGGCTGTCAAAGATTAGTACTAGGATAGTGTCAAAAGAATGCAGGAGTCAATTTGAAGAGACCCTTCTGGCCAAAAATGGGACAGATTGACCATTAATCAGAATGACTAAAATGGGTTGAAATATATCAAAGAATGTTTAAATCTATGAAATAATGATACAAACTTATGTGTCACTACTTCAGGATGGTAGGTAGTGAACTCATTATTTTGAGAACTGGTAAATAAGGAGACAATTTAGCCTGATTTTCCTATATGAACTATACTGCTGAGTAACCAAAGAAATGTGGGGAATTTTCTCTTTTTGAAGTATTCTGACAAATGAAGAAGTGGTAAAATTTGAATATCACCATTTTATAACCACCTAATGGATAAATGGTTCTGGGCACTGAACAACAGCAGACACTACACAAATAAAGAGTCAACCAAATATTATGTGGTTCCTGATGAAACAACTTAACACTGCCCTTTTTTTTTTTTTTTTAAAGTAGGCTCTATGCCCAACTTGAGGCTCGAACTCATGACCGTGAGATCAAGAGTTGTTAGCCATACCAACTGAGCCAGGCAGGTATCCCAGAACTCCTCACTGCTTAATAAGTAGTGTTGTTCTAATAAAAAGAGTCAGAATTTCAATAAAACCTGTATATCCATTGATTTATAGAACATATAGAAGAACAGGTTAAACAACACCATGGGAATTAAGTCAGCAAAATTCAGACTGGAAAACTACCAAGACAAAAATTTAGGGCAAACAACTTGGTTTCTTCAATTTAAAATTGGCTCTTAAAAAAAGACATCCTGGGGGCACCTGGGTGGCTCAGTTGGTGAAGTGTCTGACTCTTGATCTTAGCTCAGGTCTTGAGCTCAGGGTTGTGGGTTCAGGCCCTGCTTTGGGCTCTGTGCTGGTATGGAGCCTACCTTAAAAAAAAAAAAAATACATCCTGTGGCTTACAGGAGACTTAAAAGACATCTCAGTCAACAATAGTATATGGATCTTATTAGGATCTGTTCACACACACAAAAATTCTTAACACTTGTAAACAGTTGGAAATTGAGGCTATTTGATGATTTTATTTTTTTTATAATGGTGGTTTGGCTGTGTTTTAAAAAGTTCTTGTCTCTTAGAATACATACTGAAAAATTTATGAATTAAATTATTTTATGTCTGGGGGTGCCTAGGTGGCTTATTCCGTTAAGCGGCTGCCTTTGACTCAGGTCATGATCCCAGGGTCCCGGGTTCGAGCCCCATGTTGGGCTCCCTGCTCAGGAGGGAGTCTGCCTCTCCCTCTCCCTCTCTCCCCAGCTTGTGCACTCTCCCTCAAATAAATAAATAAAATCTTTATAAATAAATTAAAAAATTAACTATCTGAGTTTTGCATCAAATTAACATGGAAGTAAGGAAGTATTGGTGCAGGTAGAGATGAGACTAGGTTCACCATGAGTTGATAATTGCTGAAGGTGGGCAATGAGTACCTGGACATTGTACTTTTTTCCTACCTTTGCATATGTTTGAAATTTAATGTTTGAAAAACTAAGGAGAACCTTGAAAAAAAATCTAGGATCAAGTCATGGAAATACTATCTTCTGAGGAAGGATTTTTAGACTGTGGAGTAGGGAAGCCTAGGTGGCTTAGTCAGTGAAGCATCTGCCTTCAGCTCAGGTCATGATCCCAGGGTCCTGGGATTGAGTCCCGCATCAGGCTCCCTGCTCAGTGGGGAACCTGCTCCTCCCTCTGCCTGCCGCTTCCCCTGCTTGTACTCTCTCTCACTCTCTCTGACAAATAAATAAAATCTTAAAAAAAAAAAAAAGACTGTGGAGTAGTCTCTCTTTAAACACTTTAGCACAGTCTCTATAAAAGCATTTGATCAGTGGGTGAAAAAAAAGCGTTGGTGGCATATTGGCTTTGTTAGGTAATAATCACAAAAGATACTTTGAATAGGACTGACAGGTCAGAACACCAGTGGCCATGGTAAACAAGATGCTTTTCTGGAGGGTGAGTTTCTTAGGAAAATGTGCTTTAATTCTTGTGTCACTGATTTGGCTAGTAGGCTACAGATTTTAATGTGCAAGGAGGTACATTGTTATATTTGCTTTACTTTAGAGTAAGAGTAAGCCTTTAAAAAATAGAGGCAAATGACCAAAAACATACTGGGTCTTCAACAGTTATTTGCCAAATAAGTGAAACAGTAAGTTGACATCAGGAAGTTTTTCAAAAGTTCCAAGCCTGAAGCTTGAGTGAATATTTATACTGCTTTATGTTCCTCATGCTTTTCGAATTATCTTTGACATTCACGATAACTTATGTTCCTGATGAATTCTCGGAGTCATTAAGAAAAGATTTATTTTTCTTGATTTCAGAAGGCGTGTATCTGCACATGCACATACATGAGTTAACATTTTGGGAAGATCATTATTAAACAGAAAAGTTTCGCCCTTGGGGCGCTTGGCTGGTTCAGTAGGTAAAGCATGTGACTCTTGATCTCAGGGTTGTGAGTTCAGTCCCCAAGTTGGGTGTAGAGATTACTTAGGGAAAAGAAAAGGAAAGAGAAGTTTCAGCCCTTAAATGCTTAACTCTCCACTCTCAGGAAAAACTTGACTATCTCTAATGGTATAATTTCATTATTTCACCTAACACTTTAAAAAATATGTAAATTATTTACAAGGTGTTCAAGATCTAATACTTATAGTAAAAAAAAAAGAGAGAAAGAGGGTCACATGAGCGTAGAGACAGATTTAGTTTTCTGCCACATCAGTGCAAGTATGGAATATATTTTTCTTCGGTATTTCAGCCCTCCAAAGCCCACTGTCAACCAGATGCAGCAGCTGAAGTGCTTTGTAATTAGTCTTCTATTCTTCCCTCAATTAGAATTCCTATATACCGAGGAATCTCACCAAATGTTGATCTAATTATCTGATTAAAAAAAAATCAGTGACAGTATGAATGATTAATATAATTCACTTATTGATTGTGAAATGAAAGAGGAATAAATCTCTAGCTAGCAGAAGGACACGGTAATTTTGAGTAGGAAGCCCACCATACCTCCCCACTCTCTGAGTTCTCTATTCTGCAAAGTACATTATGCCAACATTTTTTTAAAATGAACCTAGTCTCATCTCTACCTGCACCAATACTTCCTTACTTCCATGTTTTTAAAATTTGGATGGAACCAGCATACAAAATAAAAAGTATCTATTATATGTCAGAGATGTTTCAGAAGAGGTGAATAAGAATGTCTTACCTGATTTTACATATTTTAAAAGTTTCCAGGGGTGCCTGGTTGGGCTAAGTGGGTTAAACATCTGATTTTTGCTTAGGTCATGGTCTCGGGGTCCTGCGATTGAGCCCTGGGTCAGGCTGCAGGAGGAAGCTGCTTGTCCCTCTGCCCCTTCCTCTGCTCTTGCTTGCGCGTGCTGTCTCTCTCTCTCTCGTTCTCTCAAATAAATAAATGAAAAAAATCTTTTAAAAAAAGACTTAAAAAATAAAAGATTGCCATATAAATAAATTTACAAATTAGAGAATAGGAGTATTATCATTATTTTTTCTTTACAAAATGTAGTCCCCATACACCTACGGGTCAATGAAACCCCTCCATAGAGAGGGTGGATTAGCATGTGCATTTGAGTATATAGCAGAATGAAAGTTTTATTGTTATTCTGTAAAATTATTCTCTTTCATAGTGGGTATGTTTTATTGGGTATAAAATCTTTGTTGTGAGTTTGTTTGAAATTAATTTTTTTTTCTTGTAGAATGGCAGAATTTGGTGACATTGGGAAGCTTTTCAAACATGGTTCACTGTAGTCACCCATATATTTGTACACTGAGTCAAGTGAAGTCATACTCCACAAATGTTCAGAAAGAAGGACAGGGATCACAGACTCTCAGAGTGGAAAAAGTACCATCATTTGATGAAACAGGTGTGTATAAATCTTTTAAAATAATTTTTTTTTCTGTATACTGAATTAGCTTGTGTAAGATTATTTGTCCCTTGAATGTTCATTAGAACTTATGTACAAAACTATCTAAATTAGTGTTTACTTTGTGGAAAGCTATTAAACTGCTAATTTTAATTTTTTTGCTTTTGACTCAGTTTTGGTAAGTTCTCTTTTTCTGGGAGTTTGTTCACTTAAACTAAATTTTTAATTTATTGGCATCAAGTTCATAATAGTCTCTGTATACTCTTAGCAGCATATATAGTTATATCCTTTTTTTTCATTCTTAATGGTGTTTGTCATTTTCTTGATTAATCTTGCCAGAGCTCTGTCCATTTTCTTATTTTTCCAAGTAATATCTTTTTACTTTGAACATTTATATTGTATGTTTGTTTCCTGTTTCGTTAATTTTTATTCTTACCTTAATTGTATCCTCTTTCTTTGTGTTTATTCTGTCATTCATTTTTAAATTATCAGGGAGCTGTTTTGTTCTTTAATTCTGAACCTTCTTTCTTTTCTAAAGTAGGCATTTAAGCCATGATAGCTCTGATGGATTTGACAGTCTTTCCTTTAACCGTTCTTCCTAAAATTTTGCTTTATATATTTTGAAGCTATGTTATTAGATACATAAACATTTAGAGTTGTTACATAACACTGATGAATTACATCCTTTATTTTTATGTAACAACTCTTTTTTTTTTTTTTTAGTATTATCTCTACCAGATTTTATTAGTATTTTCCTGGTATAAATTTTCCCATCCTCTGACTTTAACCTTTTTTTGGTCCTGATTTGATAATCTTTGTCTTATAATTGGAAATTTAGTCTGTTTATATTTACTGTTATCACTGATATGTTTGGGCATATTTCTGCCACTGTATCATGAACTTCCTTGTGGTTTTATTTTTTTTTTTAATTTCTTTTTGGCATTTTAAAATTTTTTTCTTTTTTAGTTTTCTTTTTTCTCATTGCATTATCCTCTTTTCCCCATATGCACACACATACATGGACTTGTTTGGGAGTTATATACTCTATGTACTTCAAAGTCTAAAGGTTATTAAAAAGTTTACATTCTTTTCTGAAAAATATAAAGAAATTAGAATTCTTTAATTCTGGTCACTTTCTCCCAATTTACATGCTACTTATTGGCTAGTATTTTGTGTCTGTTCTGCTCTTTCCCTTCTATACAATATACATTGTTATTTGTTCAGATTTCTCTAAAATCTTTGTTAACCACTTTTTCTTATTTCTCTGGTCTTTCTGTCTGATGTGCATCCTAGGCAAACAAGTTCCTTTAGGTGAGGATCTTTTTATGGTAAAGGCACATTTAAGATGTTATTCCAGTGTCTTTTGGCTTCTGTTGGTGTTGAAAAGTCACATATCATGCTTTTGTTCTCATGTCTTTTCTATTTTATTGCTTTTTAAATTTGATTAACTTTATTTTGAAAATCTTTTTCTTTGGTGTAAACTTTAATTTTACTATATATGTATTTCTGCATACTAGGTATGTATTTATCCTGCTTGAGATTTGTTGAGCTTCCAGCATCTGAGGATTAGTATTATTCTACAGATCTCTGTCACTCTCTATTACCTTTTCTCAGTTCTCTTTTTTTTGCTCTTAAGTTTATTTACTTATTTACTTAAAGATTTATTTATTTGAGAGAGAGAGTGTGAGCAAGCACAGCGGGGAGAGTCAGAGGAAGAGGAAGACGGAGAGAGGAACTCTAAGTAGATGCAGAGCCTAATGTGGGGCTTGATCTTATGACCCTGAGATCATAACCTGAACCAAAACCAAGAGTCGGACACTTAACCGACTGTACCACCCAGGTGCCCCTTTGCTCATTTATTTTTAAGTAATCTATACACCCAACATGGGGCTCGTGAACTCTCAACCCTGAGATCAAGAGTCACATGCTCCACTGACTGAGCCAGTTCTCAGTTCTCTTTTATCTCCTTTTGGAACTCTAATTAGAATTATGTTAGGTCTTTTTGCTTTATTTTCCATGTCTCTAAACCTCTCTGTCATATTTTGTATTTCATTATCTTTCTGGCCTGAATTCTGCATTATTTTCTTAGGTCTGCCTAGTTTGCTAATTCCCTTGTTAGTTTGCCTCTGATCTACTGGTTGATATGTATGTTGGGTTTTTAATTTCAATGATTATATTTTTCATTTCTAGAAATCATTTATTTTTCACCTTGCTTATTCTTTTTTTCCTTATGTTTTCAAACTCCTGTTTTATTACTTACCATATTAAACATGCCTATTTTATATTCTATAAATGAAAATTCTATCTGAAATTTTTTGGTTCTTACTATATTATCTTTTTCCTTTGTGCACTCATTCATGATGCCATATCTATATTTTTTAATTGAGAGTTCATTTTCCATGTAGTTTTATATTTTGGAACTATTTGAAGTCTCTCTGGATTGAAGATGCATTCCTGCATAGCATTTACTTCTGCCTTTATTAGCTGCTGGAAATACAGCTTAGGACCAAATTAACTTAAATTCTTTGCTCTAGACTTTTTAGACCACTTTGGTAGCATGAATTCAGACTGCAAGCTTGTGTGAGGGCTGACTTAGCCTTATGTTTTTCACCCCCACTATTTAACACCAAAGGAGAGGTTGGCATGCTTTCTTGCTATTCCCTTCTGTATTTTTTTTTTTTTTTTTTTTTTTTTTTTTTTAGTTCACAGCTGTACTGTCTGTCTAGCTTTTTTTCTGGGTGTCTCCTATTAGATGTTCCATCTCGAATAGAATGTAGTCTTGTTCTCTGGTCTCTCATGCCCCTAGCAGCAATGGAAGTAGAAGCTCAAA
Source organism: Mirounga angustirostris (assembly GCF_029215605.1). NCBI lineage: Eukaryota > Metazoa > Chordata > Mammalia > Carnivora > Phocidae > Mirounga > Mirounga angustirostris. The sequence goes on from NW_026991710.1 coordinate 34,876,702, forward strand.
GACTATAAACCTCAACAGAAATCTCAGGGGAAAGGTTGGCTTTGGTGTTCTCACTTAGTCTGTAGAGGTTCTGCTTTCCTTTTGTTTTTGCCCTCTTTGCATCATTTTTTGTGAGCTTAGCAATGTGTTTGGAAAGATTTTGTTCAGGATATCTAGTCTGCTGTGCAGCACTAAAATGAAGTCCTTTATTCATTAATTTATTCAAGAAGTATTTTTTTTTAAGGATTTTATTTATTCACTTAGGAGGTAGAACAGGGGGAGGAGCAGAGAGAGAGGGAGAAGCAGACTGCTCTGAGCGCAGAGCCGGACTCAAGGCTTGATCCCACATCCCTGAGATCATGACGTGAGTCAAAATCAAGAGTCGGACGCTCAACCGACTTAGCCACCCAGGCACCTCAAGGTATATTTATTGAACACTTTTTATATGGCAGCAAATAGAATGACTCTGGGTTCATTACTAAAACAGAAAATTGCTAAAACCAAGTTAAGCAAACAAATATAATACTGTGTAGTAAACACTGTGATGGAGGAAATGTGATGGAGGAAATACTGTATGCTGCAGGAGCACTTAGAGGTCAAGAACTGAGGCTTGAGTGGTTGAGCAAGTTTTCCATGAGGAAGTATTATCTAATTAGGGACCTAAAAGAAAATTAGGTATTGGTGTGATGAATGGTAGAGAAAGAAGGTAAAATGCAAGTAATTTAGTGTGATTAGATTAGTGAGTATAGGACCTGGTGGTGATGTTGGTAGTTTTGAGAGCACAAGGGATGAATATCAGGATGTAAGTAAAGTCAGATCAAGGTTTTGTTGAGGAGTTTGGACTTCGTTTTCTAGGCAGTGGGAATCTGTTAAGAGTTTTAAGTAGAGGACGTACTTGATCAGATTTAAAATTTTAGAAAGATAATTAGTTGCTGACTGGAAAACCGATTGGAAAAGAAAGAGAGATTAAGAGCAGTAATACAAATGAGGATCTAGACTAGGTTAATGGCAATGCTTTTTTTAAGTGAGTAGATGAACTGGAGATTTAGCAGCTGAATAATTAGGACTTGGTGATTGAATTTAGGAAAAAGAGAAGAGGATCAAGTAAAGCATGGTGCCTGGTTACTGACTGGATTGGATGATCGTTTGGATGATTCACTGATTTCTAAAATTGGGAATGCCAAAGCAAGAGTGTATTTTAATGAGAAGATGGTGATTTAGTTTTGGACATCTGAATTGTAGGTGCCTCTCTGACATCTTAACAGATGACTGGTAGGCAGTTGGGTATGCTACTTTTCTGCTGTGAGACATCATTATCTCTTGGCTGGATTACTGCCTTCTCCCTGGGCTCCGTGCTTTCACTCTCTTTCATGCTTATTACGTTTCAGCCAAACCAGTCTCCTTTTAATACAAACCTTATTCTCATTATAGGGCCTTTGCTCTAGGTACTTTCTCTTTCCAAGGTACCCTTCTACAAATGGCTGACCCTTCCGGTCGTTTACATTTTAGTTAAAATGTCAACTCTGCACAAAGTCATTCTTTAATCACTTCATCTAAAGTAGCCACCCCCTCAGTCGGTTAAGTGTCTGTCTTTGGCTCAGGTCATGACCCATGGTCCTGGAATCTAGCCCCGTGTGGGGCTCCCTGCTCAGCAGGGAATCTGTTTCTCCCTCTCCCTCTCCCTGTGTCCCCTGCCCACTTGTGCATGCATGCGCGTGCTCTCTCTTTCTCTCTCTGTCTAAAATAAATAAATAGAACCTTTAAAAAATAAAATAAAGCAGCCACCCAGTCTTTAATATTAGCCTAATTTTAATTCTCTTTGTAAGTAGCAGCTAATACTGATTGATATTTTCAACATTTATTTATTTCTCATCTCCTACTTGTTTCCAAAGCCCTATGAGAGCAGAAGCCTCAGTGCCTAGAGCAGTGGTTTGCACATAGTAGGGGTTTAATCAATACTTGTAAATGAGTGAATGCAGAGTTCTAACTTGGGGAGAGATTTAGGAGTAGTTATTAGCTATACCCAGGAGACAACTAAGTCATGAGTGTGTTTGAGACAGTACAGGAAGGGAGTTCAGAGTGAGGAGATAAGATCTTCTAGTACAAAAATCCCCAGTAAATAAGGGACAGGTGGAAGAGGAGAAGCCTGCAAAGAATACTTAAGAAGGAGCAGCCTGGAGAGGTAGGAGAAAAACCAAGGAGAATATGGTGTCAGAAGAAGGGAGTGTTTGAGGAATAATAAACATTTCAAGACTACCTTTTCTTTAGTTGGATGTCTTTTACAGGGGAATATCTTATAGATTCCTCGAGAAACCTGTGCTTGTGTTTACAATTCCTGTTTTTCATCCTTTTCCCTAAGCCCCATCTTCCCTTTGGGCTTACTGTGCAGTTTTAGCCAATTTGTTCTCTTTTCCTTGTGATGATGGAGAACTGCGAGGACGAATATTGATTGAGAGTTTGATATTAGAAGGTGAAGGGATGGAGAGTATAATGAGTCCCTCAGTTCCAGAAATAAGTATATTTATTGGAACATAGAAATGGGAAAAGAAACAAGTGAGGAAATAATATAATTAAAGGTAAAATATGGTATTATACTCCTCTGACGTGAACATAGACTCAGACAAAAATACTTAATGTTGGTTCTGCTATACGAAATGCTTGAAATGGAAATCCATGACCCGGTTTCTTTTTTCTCCACTGACTGAAATCAAAATGTTAGTTTATTTTCTTATATTAGAAATATATTGTTTATTGGTTGTTTTATTTTGGGCTCAATTTTCCAGAATTTGCTTAGGCCAAAGTAGAACTTGTTAGCCATTAGATAGACATCAAGTAATTGCTTGATTGAAAGATAATTTGTATATTTAAGCTTTTGAGATTGACTTTTGAATAATTCAAATCACATGGTAAAGTCAGGAACAGCTCATTAAGAGGCAAAGACTTGCTAAGGAATCCTTAAATTTTTAAGGAGCATTCAGATGTTTTAAATTTTAGTAAAATTAGTTTTAATTTTGCTAATGACAGCAGATGTGTGGCAAACAGCCAGGGGTTGAGCTTTAAACAAGTGTCTAGAGATATTCATGGATAGAATGTCTAGTTATTTATTGAAATCATAAAGATTCTACCCCAGTGATACAGTATAAGCTTATTAAGATGTTGGTGGGCAAGATAAGTATTCATACATGTGTTTGAACCATTTACTAACATTTGTCATTTATGATTCTTAGCACTATATTATTAGTATCATCTAGACAGTTTGTAGTAAGAAAAATATCCAGAAATATCAGTCTTAGAGCAACTCATTTCATGTGATGTGGTTGAATTATTTTGATCATTGTGGAAAAGAGGGTTGTCTCTGAAACTTTCGACAGATTTTAGTTGTTCAGATACTAGGTGAGTGTTGAAAGCTTTTCCTTCACTTTTGTCTACCTTACTCTTCCTCAAAACAAAATTTTAAGTAATTGATATATAGATTTTATAAAGATGCTTTAGAATTTGCAAATAAATAAAAATAAAAAATAAAATCATATTATTGAACTGTTCAATGTCAGATGTTACAAGCTGTAGTTATTAGTGTGTTTTAAATTTATTTTTTTATTTTTTAAGTAATCTCTACACCCAGCATAGGGCTTGAACTCACAACCCCGACATCAAGAGTTGTGTGCTGTACTGACTGAGACAGCCAGGCACCCCTATATAGGAGTGTTTTTAAACCTATCTTTAATTTACCAATATACTATCATAACCTACTTAGGATTTGAAGGATAATTAAAGCCTTTTGGATTTTGTGTACATGTTTTAGTTATCAAAACATAATATACCATGTTAAGTCATTTCTCCAGTGGCTTTCACTAAAAAACCCTAAGAATATACTAAAAATAAGATGTAAGATTTTTGCTTTTTTTTTTTTATTTTTGAAGATTTTATTTATTTATTTTTGCAAGAGAGAGAGAGAGGAGCAGAGGGAGAAGTAGAGTCTCTGCTGAGCAGGGAGCCCAATGCTGGACTTGATCCCAGGACACTGGGATCATGACCTGAGCCGAAGGCAGACACTTAACCGACTGCGCCACCCAGGCACCCTTTGCTTTTGTAAAAGAGAGTTTTACCTTTGTTAGTGCCTAGTCTGTTGGCATTTAATTTATCCTTAAAACTCTTGAAGGAAGATAAATCAGTGGCTTAGGCAGAAATTCTGATCAAGATGGTGTTGTGAATAGATGCTTTGAGGTATCTTTTCTACTTCTCCTTGGAATGATAGATAAAATATAGAAAGAGAAAACTGAAAAAACAACTGGACTCCAAAAAAGATATGCTTGTACAAAAAAAAGAGTGTAACAGAAGGTACTGGACTCTAGTCTATAATCAGGCATTGGCAACCAGGGGTTTGGTTTGGTTAGGGTGCTACATGCGTAGCCAGGTGCTGGAGTCAGACTCATTGTTTGAACTTACACACACACTCTCATATAGGAGGCTGAACTAGCCTCTTCCATTTGTTATGTGAGGCTTTGTCTTGTAGGAGGCTGTAAAGTAGGGAGGCAAGAGGGAAAAACAGGACTTGGAACCTACTATTTGCTGGTTCGGAGACTGGATAGAGGGGTAGGAATTTCAAACTGGCAGTAGGAAATCTGGTTCAAGGCAGAAGGATCAGATTGAGTTTTGAGCTAGAGCATGAGAAGGAGAGTGAAAGGATATGTCCTATTCAGAATAAGATTGTAAATTCCAAAATTTAAAAGTACAGGAAGGATCATATTGCAATATATAAATTTCAGATCAACACATTATACACCTTAAATTTATAAAAATCTTTTATAAAATCTTTTATATCAATAAAAAAATAAAAGTACGTGAAAAATCCTAGTTGTAAGAAAGCCAACAAATTCAAATGTGTATTAACTCTAGATGATATTAAAATAACAGCCTGAATTGCTTTAAAATAAGTTTAATATCCTCAAAAAAATAAATGAAGAACTCGTATTTTGAAATACAAACTGGCAGAGTAAAACCAGAACAAATACATCTGGAAAAGAGCCAACTAGAAATCTTAGAAATGAAAGTGTAGTCACTAAAATAAAAATTTAATAGATTAGGGGTGCCTGGGTGGCACAGTTGGTTAAGTGTCTGACTCTTGGTTTTGGCTCAGGTCATGATCTTAGGGTCCTTGGTTCGAGCCCTGTGTTGGGCTTGGCGTGGGGTCTGCTTGAGATTCTCTCTCCCTCTTCCCCTACCCCTCCTGCTCGTTCTCACTCTCTAAAATAAAGAAATAAATCTTAAAAAAAAAAGTTTAATAGATTAAATAGTCATCATCTAGTAGAGGATTAGTAAATTGAAATTGACCCTCAATGTGCAGAGGAAAGCAAAAAGATTAAAAAAAAAAAAATGAAAAGCATTTACGAGGCATGAAGGTCTAGCCTACATTTAGTAGGCCATTTCAGAGAGAACAGAGAAAAAAAGAATCTTCAGATCAGAAGTATACTTTGAATACTAAGCGGGATAAGTAAAAATAAATTCACAGATTTAGAAACAAAAACAAGAAACAGCCCAACTTAAAAACTTCCAAAGAGAAAAGTGAAAATGCTATCCAGTTGTTGTTCTTTTGAAATAGACTTTTTATCTGCTACAATATGCAGAAAACATAAGGAGGAGTGATTTGGAGTAACATCCATGAAAGGGTAAAAGGAAAAATGAATGTTACTCTAGAATTTTACACTGGTCTAAATAACCAGTCTAGAGTGAAGGCAACATGAAAATATTTCACATCTAAGTAATATATGTTAATAAAAAAATTTAAAAAAGAAAAAAATATTTCACATCTAGAAAGATGAATGTCATTTACTATTAACCCACCCACATTAAAAAAGGAAACTTAAGTATGTATCTGTGTAAGATGCAGAGTAAACCCAGAGGGAAAAAAGCATTGGAGGGGCGCCTGGGTGGCTCAGTTAAGTGTCTGCCTTTGGCTTGGGTCATGATCCCAGGGTCCTGGGATGGAGCCCCGTGTTGGGCTCCCCGCTCATCGGAGAGCCTGCTTCTCTCTATCCCTCTGCTGCTCCTCCTGCTTGTGCTTTAAATAAATAAATAAATAAATAAAATTAAAAAAAAAAAAAGAAAAACGTATTGTGATGTAAAAGAGACCATGAAGAGCCAGCAAGGGATAAAATGTGTGGGTAAAATTAACTATTGATAATAAAAACAAGAACAACCTTTTAAAATATTAAATACTAAAATTTTAGTCAAGAGTAATAAGATCAAAGAAGCTTTCCGTGATTAAAGGTTTTTTTCTTGTTTAGAGGAGAGTTGATATACTAAATAACTTTACTGATGGTTAGAAAGATTTATAAGAAAGTATATTAAATTTTTAAGTGGAATCATTAAAACAAAAGAAATATAATCTTATAAATTTCACACCATCATAGGGGATGGGGTGGGAAGAAGATGTAGATAATTTTATCAATCTAACAGATGGCAAGAAAGGCAAAATAAAAATAAAAGCAAAAAAAAGGGGGGGAATGGTAAACTGAACACGGACAGTAAAACGGCAGAAGTCCAAATGTACCACTACTCAAGTAGTCAGATTTCATGGTGCTGCATATCATTTAAGTACACTGATAATCTAAATATTTGGAAACACTTTTTATTACATGTTTTCAAAGACATGTTCTGGACCCTCTACTATCTCAGCTGCTCAAGTTCTTTGCTCTTAATGATTATCCTCTTGATCTACTACACCAGCATTTTCTTCCTCTTCATCATTCTCATCTCTATGTAAAATCCAATCAGTCCTTCCTTGATTTCATTCTCCTTTCTAGCTCCTGCTAAAAGTCCAAATATTGCTTTCATATCTCATCTCCCATTCTCACCTCAGCCTATTGCTTCTATCCCCATTCTTCCTGCTGAAACTGCTATTGTCAGAAGCTTACCAGTAACCTCCGTGTTGCTAATCCAGTTTTTACTTCTGTCCTTACCCCTCCCCCTGCCACCATGAAAAATACACAAATATCCACTCATATATCAAATGTTGTTTTAAACAGAGAGACAATGTAGGAAATTGGTTAAGAGTATAGACTAATCAAAATGACTTCAGTTTCAATCCTGACTGTGCCTTCATGTTTAAAATCCTAGCTGTGTGGCTTTGGGGAAGTTGAAAACTTTCCTGTGCCTCAGTTTCCTCATCTGTAAGATGAAGATAATGTAGTACTTAATTCAGCAGCTTTGTTAGGATTAAATGAAATAATGCACATAAAACTTGTAGTACAGTATGTGGCATATTTTAAATGCTTAGTAAATGTTAGCTGTTATTAATAAACTTAATGTATTTTATTGAGTGAGGATATAAATACAAGGGAACTTTTTTTAAGGGTGAGATTTTTATTACAAAATATTTGATATATATGAAAGAATACATATAATATATATGTAAATTAGAAAACATAATAAAATCAATACCTGGGAATTTACCACCCAATCTAAGAGCCTTACTATATTTGATCACATTCTCCTCATATTTCCCTTCACCCTATGTATCCAAAGTGACCGTCCTGGTCAGTCCCCTCAGCCTCTGACACCAGAGTCAGACTCAGGATTGAGAATCATAGCTGAGCCCGACATACTATGTTACATCAGCTTTCATGTTTGCAGTTAACATCATTGCCAAAACACTGGTATTAAGGGGTGCCTGGGTGGCTCAGTGCCTGGTTAAGCAACTGCCTTCGGCTCAGGTCATGATCCTGGAGTCCTGGGATCTAGTCCCACATCGGGCTCCCTGCTCAGCGGGGAGTCTGCTTCTTCCTCTAACCCTCCCCCCCTCATACTCTATCTCATTCTCTCTCTCTCAAATAAATAAATAAAATCTTAAAAAAAAAAACCACTTGTATTAAAGGAACAGACAGGCTCTGATGATGAGGATGAATCGAGTGAACAAGCCTTTATTACATGAATGATGGAGTATATGGATCATTTAATTGGATCCTTTATGATCATGCACATGTGAAGCCCCTTCTGCGGAAGAGACCCAAACCAAATTCGAGGTACGACTCAACTAGCATATTGGGACTAACATGTGACAGCCTTGATCACATTGGTGAGAGCTGTGATTTGCCCGAGATGCATGTGGGTGATTGGATGCTCTTTGAAAACGTGGGTGCTTACGCTGTTGCTGCTGCTTCTACTTTGGATGGGTACCAGAGGCCAGGTAGATACTATAAGATGTCGGTGCCAACATGGCAACTGATGCAGCAAATCCATAGTTTTGAAAAGTCTTTGTAAGTAGAGTTGGCACGGATGCAACAATATGGAAGGCTAGGAGATGGGGCCAGTTATCTGTGTTCCTATGGAAACTATTTGAATAATTATTTTTATAGGATTTTTATTCACTTCTCAAACATGCTACTAAAGAGTGCTCCTCAGCTGCTGAGCAAGTGTTTCTAGCTTGTACATTGGCAGAATGGGCCAAAAGCTTAGTGTTGTGACCTGTTTTAAAAATAAAGTATCTTGGGGTTCTTGGCTGCCTCAGTCAGTTGGGCATCCTACTCTTGGTTTTGGCTCAAGTCATGATCTCAGGGTCCTGGGGTCAAGCCCTGCGTTGGCCTCTGCACTCAGTGTGGAGTCTTCTTAGGATTCTTTCCCTCCTCCTCTTTCACCCCCTCTGCCCCTCTTCCTGATAAATCTTAAAAAAAAAAATACTTTGAGGGACATCTGACTGGCTCAGTTGGTGGAGCCTGTGACTCTTAATTTCAGGGTTGTAAGTTTGAGCCCCATGTTGGGTGTAGAGTTTACTTTAAAATCTATATTAAAAAAAAGTATCTTGAAATAAAAAACAAAAACAAAAACCAAAGTGACTATCCTGAATTTTGTGTCGATTTCTAAAAAAAGGAATAGATTTAGACATTTGTATGTATCTCTAATTGTTTAGCTTGTTTTTATACTTTATTGTGTGATAACTTATTGTGTGTATGCTTTTGTGATTTACTTTTTTCATTAAATTTTGCTAAGATTTATCCTAACAGTATATGTGTCTGGTTCATTAATTTTTGTGGAGATAATTAGAGTACATACTTTCGAGGGTTGTGTGAATTAAATGAGTTGATAAATGTAAATAAATAGCGGTTGTCACATAGTAAAGGCTCAAAGAAAGATAACTATTATTATTTTTATTATATTCACTACTGTATGAAATCTATGACTATAACATGGTATATCTGTCTTTTCTCATGCTTATGGACATTTGGGTTTCCAGTGTGAAGCAACAGAACAGTGTGGCTCTGAAACACTCATATACTTTTCTCCTTGTACTCTTGTGCAAGTTTCTATTAAGGCAAACATATTGACTTAGAAGTGCAATTTGCTAGGTCATAAGTTATGCTTGTGTTCAACCATATCGATAATGGCAGCTTGTTTAGCAAGGTTATTGTGCCTGTTTATTTTTCCACCAGCAGTGTATGAATTCCCATTGCTCCGTATCCTTACCAACATTAGATATTGATATATTTTTTCATTTTTTCTAATCTGATGGTTGTAAAATGTAAAGGGTCCTGGGATCGAGCCCTGCATCAGGCTCCTTGCTTGGTGGGAAGCTTGCTTCTCTCTCTCCCACTCCCCCTGCTTGTGTTCCCTCTCTCGCTGTGTCTCTCTCTGTCAAATAAATAAATAAAAATCTTTAAAAAAAAAAAAAAGAAATATATTCTCCCAATTTGAGGCTTTTCTTTCTTTCTTTCTTTTTTTTTAAGGATCTTTTGATGGGCAGAAGTTTTGATTTAGCAGAATATACCCATTTTTTCTTGTTTGAGAAATCTCTCTATCATAAAAATATTCTCTGTCATTGTTTGTTAGACATGTAAATGCCTTAACACGTAAGTCCTTAATCTACCTGAAATTGTCTGTTTATGGGGTGACGTATATTTAATTTTTAACTTTTGTTTATTCATTTATTTTGGGGGGAGAGAGTTACATAGTTGTCCCAGTAGCAACTCAATAGTCATTCTTTCCTCACTGAATAATATCTCTAGAATATTTTTTTTTTTTAAGATTTTATTTATTTATTTGAGAGAGAGAGCAGAAGCAGGGGAAGGAGCAGAGGGAGAGGAGAAGGACAAGCAGACTCCTGCTGAGCAGGAAGCCCGACACAGGTCTCTATCCCAGGACCCTGAGATCATGACCTGAGACAAAGTCAGATGCTTAATCGACTGAGCCACCCAGGCGCCCCTCTAGAGTAGTTTTGAGTAAAAGAATTTATAGTGTGTGTCCTCGTTTTGTTCCTTGTTTTAAAGAAATGCATCTAAATTTTCACCATTGAGTATGTTTTAGAGGTTTGTTTTATTTTTTAAGAAAATTCCTTTTTGTGTTAATTTTCAAAAAAGGCTTGAAACTTGCATGGGTGTTGAATTTTAGTGAATGCTTTTTCATTAGCTCCTGAAATGATTCTATGGCTTTCGTCCTTTAGTGTGTTAATGATGAGGGGCATTAATAGTTTTACTAATGTTTGACTACTCTTGAATTCCTAGGATAAATCCAACTTGGTCTATCATATGTTATCTTTTTTACACATTGCCAGGTCGTTAGCTAATATTAAGTTTATAGGTTTGTATGAAAGCAACTACTTATTGTTACTTTTTTAATAAACCTTATAGCAGAAAATATAGGCGCTGAACTGAAAGCTCCACTTAAGCAAGAACCTCTCCAAGTAAGAGGTAAATATATTTTATTCTATTTTTTATTATAATGGTGTTTTGAATTAAATATACAAAATTAGTTTATATAGAGCTCTGTATAATTATATTATTCTGAGTGTACAGTCCATTTTTACTTTTCTGTAAATACACCGGCCATAAAGATTTATTCTCCTGCTTATAAGCTAATTTTCTACTGAAGTTCACTTTGCATTTTGGTTATAAATTTTGTGGTAATTGTTTTTTCAAAAGCCCAAAGAAGGCAGTAATGGCAAATAAAAGACATCAATTACTTTATCATTTTTAGAAAAGTAATGTGATTAAAGAGACCAGTACCTTTCAGTTACAGCGTGTTCAAATCCAGATAGAGTTTGGACATTCTTGTCCAACTTTATTTTTTAGGCATAACTGAGTGACGAAGGCATGCTTGTTAGCAGCTCTGCCCTTTGTAATGAGCTTTGGCTCCTGTCTCCAAAGCAGCATGATTGACAGGGGCGGTAACTCTGTGATTAGAAGCACCATGGCTTCGGCATCAGACGAAAGTGGACTCAGTTTGTGGCTCCAGCGCGTACTAGCTGTATGGCCTTGGGCATTTTCCCTGAGCCATAGTTGTTCTCCCCTATCAGATTGTGCTAAAAATGGGATTTCTTTCCTAGGGTAACCTTGAAGATTGTCCGTAGTATATAGTTACAGCTAAGAATAATGAACATGATAGCAGTCATCATTGTCAATAATCTGGGCCAGGACAGGCCAATAGGGATTTCTATATACTTTGAAGAAATCTTTAAAAAGTAATTAAAAAAAAACCCACTCATCTTTTAAAAGAAATTAGTAATTCTTTGCTCCAGAGGAGCTCATCTGGATAGAGAATTTTAGGATTATTAGAGTAAGGCAGTTTAGAGACTTGAAACTCATGGAAAAAGAAACCTGAACTTCCTTAGATGTATTTTTTTCAAATAAAGTTTTGATTTTTATACTGAACTTTATGTTTGAAATGTTATTATTATTTGTACATTTGATTTTATGAGTTAATGTGTTATTTTAAGTCTTTTTTACCTCTGTAGAGATGAATCATTTTAGTCTTAATTTGCTCTTTCCACTTCAAAATACAACGGAAAACTCATTAATTAATATCTGAGAATAGAATATGAAGTGACAGGGTGACAGTTTCAAACAGAACACATGACTTTCTATTGTTTTGCCCCAGCTCTTCAGATATTTGCTTATTTTATTTATCTATGTCATACGACCAAAAGTCTCACTTTATAATGATTTATAAATATAGACCTATATTGAGTGTAATTTTTAATTCACAGACTATAATTGATGCCAAATTGGTATTTTGTTATTGATATCTCTGGTTTTTTTTTAATAAACAATTTGATACTTGGTAATAGGGAAATAATTTAATAGAAGGCAGTATTTTACCTATAATCTGTGATAAACTTCCTATAATTTTTAACTGATAAAAATATTTATGTTTACTTCAGCTTTCTTATGGACTGTGTGAAATAGTCCAGCAGCTTTCAGGCTTTTTTGACTGCAACTCCCATAAGAAATACTAATGACCTACTATGTACATACATTATTGTATATAACTGAAACAAAAGTTTTCACAAAAAGTACTTATTCACTGTATGTGGTACTCTTTGATCACTTTCTATTTTCATTTTTTATGAAATGCTGGTTTCACCCTACAGTTTGAAAAACATTCAATGAGCATATAATTTTTTTATTGAAACTTCATTTTCATTTAGACCCTAGACAATTTATTATTACTATTTTTAGGCCATAGACAATTTATATTGTATTGGTACAATTTAAACAGACCAGGAATACCTCTACAGGGTGTCCATTAGACAAAGGATTGACATTTTGGCATCAGTTACAGATGACTATGGAAGTAAAATCTAGATGGCGACAAATGGAATTCTGTCCTGTTCTGCACTTGGGAGACTCTCTTCTTCTGATGCCATTCAGTGCATCAGGAAAAACATCAATTTTCTATGAAATTCATTAGTGAACCCCCTAAGTATCAGCATATGTTCATCTTCTAATGTGATTTCTAGTGTGCATATTTTTTATGTTTTTTTATATTTTTGAATTTAGTCAAAGCAGTCCTTAAGAAGAGGGAATATGGACCAAAGTACACTCAGAATAATTTCATCACTGGAGTCAGAGCAATAAATGAGTTCTGCCTTAAATCCAGGTACAGCAGTTGGTTTTTTTTAATGTGGTAGTTCTAGCTAATCTAAATAACCATTTATTTCTTAGAATGTGTTACTTGCTACTGTCCATGTGAAAACTTTCCCATGACTCCTTCCTAAATTGAAGAACTATTTGTTCAGTTTAAAAATGTTAAAATTGTTAGCTTATTAAACTGAATTCTGCTTCAGTGTGAGCAATTGCAGTCTTTCGTGGTATCTTAAACTCAAAAAAGCAGGTTATTCAAAATGTCTGAATCACACAAGAACCTTAGGAGTTTTATTACTATGTTAATATGTGGCAGATAAGATATCTTATCAATAAGATATTTGAATATTTGTATGTTTAACTTTTTAAAGTTACGGTTTTATTTGGCTAGCAGGGTTGAGTAATTAATTTAGTTACATATATGTTCACACTCCAACTCTGTTGAGCATAAATTATTTTTGTTTTCTGGTATCTTTTTGTTATTAATTTTCTTGTAATTGTAGAGATTTGTTGAGATATTTGTCACAAATTAAAAATTTCCCCTTCCTTTCTGTGTTTATCTAAGAAAGTCATATTACATGGAAAATTTCTTGGCAATTTAGTTATCAGAGTTAGCCTTTTTTTTTCCCTTTCCCTCCTGGTCACATCCTCTATTGTATATTATCAAGAAATAAGAATTCTTATAATCAGTTTTATAACTTTCATAACTATTAACAGCCAGTTGTGACATTGATGTAAAACAATGTCCTGTTTCACATGGAGTATTTCATGTAGTTCTCACAAAAATTTTGTGAATTAAGTAGATTAGGTATTGCTGTCTCCACTTGTAGGCCAGGAAACATAGTAAAGATGTTAGTGAAGACCCAGCTTATTTACTGAGTCAGCATCAGGGGGTTAGAATACATATCTTTGATACCTTGTCCAAACTTTTTACTAATATGTGATGGTTGGTTGTTGACTTATTGTATTGTATTGTATTTATTTTAAAGATTTTATTTTTAAGTAATCTCCATACCCAGTGTGGGGCTCAAACCCACAATCCCGAGATCAAGAGTCACATGCTCCACTGACTGAGCCAGCCAGGTTCCCTATAAACTCCCAAGTTTAATTTCTTGGAACTTATACCAGCTTTTTATTTATAAGCCTTTTCATAACTCTTATAAAATTTCCATAGGAAGTACAATGATCAAATTTAGAATGACTGTTGAGCAGTGACTTGATGAATACATAAACCTTTCAGAATTCAAGAGAATGGAAAATAAATAACATAGAATTGACAGATACTCTTTATGACTTGATACCTATAAATAGTATTACCATTTAGTATCACCATTTAGTATTAATCTGGATATAAACAAGTATGACTATAAATTTTAAATTTAAATTCTTAAGTAGGGGATGGTACTCTGATCCATGTTTTTTCCACACATCAGACATTGCAGTGGGGTGTCCATAGCAGATAAATACAAACACTGATGAAGGAGTTGAATCTCTGCATATTATGTAATACATATTATGTATTTTTAGTGAGCATCAAGAATAATTGTTATTTTTTCATTGTCTCTAGACCAATTTTTGTGTACAAAATGAAATGCCATCTTTAAACTGATCTTTCAAGGCTTAAACTGATCTGTATAGCCTTTAAAGGTCGGGATCTAGGTAGTGGCTTTTATCTACACCTAATAATCCTTCTAAGAAAAGAACAAAAACTGTATGAACCTTTTCTGAATAAATTCAGCATGTTTTTTTTCTTCAGTGATCTAGAACAACTTAGAAAAATCAGACGACGAAGTCCTCATGAAGATACCGAGTCCTTTACTGTATACCTGAGATCAGATGTGGAGGCAAAGTAAGAACATACTTCTTTTTTTTTTAAGATTTTATTTATTTATTTGACAGAGAGAGACACAGTGAGAGCAGGAACACAGCAGGGGGAGTGGGAGAGGGAGAAGCAGGCTTCCCGCAGAGCGGGGAGCCCGACGCGGGGCTTGATCCGAGGACGCCGGGATCATGACCTGAGCCGAAGGCAGACGCTCAACGACTGAGCCACCCAGGCGCCCCAAGAACATACTTCTTTTAGAATAAATGTACAAGCCAAATTTTGGATTAATAAAAACCCATATTAGATAGAGGTTTTTAAATGATATATTTTAAAAGCAGAGTATTTTCATCTTTGCAAACTTGTCTGCGAATTACTAGTATGTACTAGTTAACTAAAAGTATGTGATAATTTATAAGAAAATTTGCTGTTGAATTTACTTGCTGTTTAGATTTAATTTAGAAAAATTTCTTGACTGCTTTATATTTTTCCTAAAGGACCTTAGGCTTTTTTGTAAGATTCTCAGGTAGTTACAGTTCATCTCGATTTAAATATGATTACAATAAAGTCATTAAAATTGTCCATTGTTAATGGCCATGTGTGTATGCACAGATCTTTGGAAGTTTGGGGAAGCCCTGAGGCTCTTGCCAGAGAGAAAAAACTGCGTAAGGAAGCAGAAATAGAATACAGAGAAAGTAAGTATATTCAATTTAAATTGGAGTTAATTGAAAGTAGGTAAAACTTGGGCCTTTAATAATTACACTCCCTAGCAGTTGCATGCCTCTTGGCTTTGGCTCTGTTGGTTCCAGCAAATACCAGTTGCCACTTCAGGATTCTGTTACTTTTTAAAAACAGTATCAGGACGCCTGAGTGGGCTGACTCCGTTAAGCGTCTGCCTTCGGCTCAGGTCATGATCTCAGGGTCCTGGGATCAAGTCCTGGAGCCTGCTTCTCCCTCTGCCTGCCACTCCCCCTGCTTGTGGGCGTGTGCACTTGCTCTCTCACAAATAAAATCTTAAAAAAATAAATATATAAAAATAAAAACAGTATCTGTTTTTTTGGCTTTCTCCTCCATAGCTCTTTAAAGAGGAAACAAAGCTGGTTGGTGGTTTATTAAAAAATATATGAATATTATAATTTATGGTCTGATTTGAAGATTATACTTGTTCTAAAAGTAGTAGTGCTTTCTTACAGAAAAGTCTGTTAATTCAGTTTCCCCATTTCTACTTTACTTTTTTTTTTTTATTTTTTTAGATTTATTTATTTATTTATTTATTTGAGACTGAGAGAATGAGAGCGCACATGAGAGGGGGGAAGGTCAGAGGGAGAAGCAGACTCCCTGCCGAGCAGGGAGCCCGATGCGGGACTCGATCCTGGGACTCCAGGATCATGACCTGAGCTGAAAGCAGTCACTTAACCAACTGAGCCACCCAGGTGCCCACTTTTTTTTTTTTTAAAGATTTATTTATTCCAGAGAGAGTTGCATGAGTTGGGGGAGGGGCAGAGGGAAAGGGAGAGAGAGAGAAGCAGACTCCCTGCTGAACGCAGAGATGCCAGGCTGATCTATGACCCATGAGATCATGACCTGAGCTGAAACCAAAACTTGGATGCCTAACTGACTGAGCCATCCAGGCGCTCCCCGCCCCCATTTCTACCTTAAATAATTCATTCAGCAGATACTTACCAAACATTTACTGTGAACCAGAAACTGTGCTTGATGCTTGAGATTTAGTTGCGAATAAGACTTTCAGGGCATTTAACAATCCAATAGTTGAGTGACAAAGCCACCTTTATGGAATTGGGATTCAGGATTATGTGAAATGTAATTTAGATAATTCTTTGATTTATATATATTTATGTATTCACTAATGACAAAAGTGATGCACCCTTGTGATTTAAAAAAGAATACAAAAATATAAAGAATAAAAAGTCTCCTTTCATTCTCTCTAGTTACCATCTCATTTTACTTCCTATAGATAACTGTTGCTGGCAGTTTGGGATGCATCTATCCAGAATATTTCTGATGCATTTTCAAATTTATATACATACATTTTTTTCACTTAAACATAAATGGGGTGACACTATTCCTATTGTTTTGCATCTTGTTCTTTATACTTACCAGTGTAACCATAAACATATTTCCATGTCTACATATGGAAATCTACCTCTCACTCATTCTTTTTTAACAGCTGCATAGTATTCCATTGTATGGATGTAATAAGCTTTATGTTTTCCAATTTTTTTTACCTTTACAAAGAACACATTAGTGAATGTCATATTTCTTAAATATATAATAATATATTATGCTCTTATTACAAATACATGGGATAAAATGCTAGTAGTATTTCAGGGTCAAAGGACATGGGCATTTTAAAATTTGGTAGAATATTCTCCAAAGGAATATAGTGCCAGTTTACATTTACATTTATAGTGTACGAGGGTGACTATTTCCTCATGCCCTTGACAATGCTGGATATTGCCATTGTTTTAACTTTCTTGTGTATTTGATGGGCAACAGATGGTATCTTTAATTTGAGTTTCTCTAAATTAAGATGGTAAGACCTCTATCTGAGACCAAATCCTTATCCTATCTTTACCCAGCTGCCCACAGAATGGATCGTGTTCCCCTTATGTTGAGGTGACCACTTATTTTCTCTCCTGCCTCCTTGAAGGAAAAAAAGAAAATTATGTGTTTGCCACTCATTTAGTCATATGAAACAAACTCCCATCTCATCACCCTTTGCTGGGCCCGAAGATGCTGTCTCTAAAGTGTGATCTCGTGCTTTGTATCAGTTAGTGCTGGAGAAATCTTGAATAGATTATGTACAAAACTGTTTTTAAATTTTATATTATTGTGAAACTTTGCTTCTTTAAGGGTTGGGGCACATTGGCCACCCTGTCTGGCTGAGAACTCTCTACAGTCTGTGGGCTGATAGTGTGCTGATCTTTTAAAGTTTCTTTCCCTCCCCAATTCCCCTTTTTGGTGAGGTTTCTGTGAGGCCTGTTAGGTGTGCATCCTGCAGCTTATTGGCCTAAAATGCACTCTCCTTTGGTGTGCTCTCTGGGGCCCGATTGGGAGAAAGAAACCAATAGTGCAAACTGTTTTGATACTGAAAATTGACAAGTGTCTTTTTGAAATAAAGAACCAGTCCCTCTAAAAAAAAAATTTTTTTTTTGAGTTTCTCTGATATTACTGAGGTTGGTTATCTTTTAATATGTTTATTTGTTTTTCTTAATTCTGTGATAATTTTTATACCCTTTACTCGTCTTCTATTACATTGTGTGTCTTCTTAAATTGATTTTCATGAGTTTTTGATAGATTTTAATTCTTAATTGTGTATATTCTGAATATTTTTTTTTTGAGTTACCTACTTTTTATTTATTTTTTAAATTTTATCTTTGTTTCAAGTTTTTATTTAAATTCCAGTTAGTTGACATATAGTGTAATATTGGTTTCAGGAGTAGAATTTAGTGACTCATCACTTACGTATAACACCAAGTGCTCATCACAAGTGTCCTCCTTAATACCCATCACCCATTTAGCCCATCCTGTGCCCACCTCCCCTCCATCAGCCCTCAATTTGTTCTCTATAGTTAAGAGTCTCTTATAGTTTGCCTCCCTTTCTTTTTTTGTTGTTGTTGTTCCCTTCCCCCATGTTCATCTGTTTTGTTTCTTAAATTCCACATATGAGTGAAATCATATAGTATTTGTTTTTCTTTGACTGACTTATTTTGCTTAGCATAATACTCTGGCTCCATCCACATCGTTGCAAATGGCAAGATTTCATTCTTTTTGATGGATGAGTAATACTCCATTGTATATATATACACCACATTTTCTTTATCCATTCATCAGTTGATGGACATTTGGGCTCTTTCCATAATTTGGCTATTGTTGAGAGTGCTGCTGTAAACAATGGGGTGCGTATGCTTCTTTGAATCAGTATTTTTGTACCCTTTGGGTAAATACCTAGTAGTACAATTGCTGGGTGGTAGGGTAGCTCTATTTTTAACTTTTTGAGGAACCTCTGTACTATTTTCCAGAGTGGCTGCACCAGTTTGCATTTCCCCCAGCAGTGTAAGAGGGTTCCCTTCTCTCCGCATTCTCACCATCTGTTGTTTCCTGGGTTGTTAATTTTAGCCATTAGTGTGAGGTGGTATCTCATGGTGGTTTTGATTTGTATTTCCCTGATGATCAGTGATGTTGAGCATCTTTTCAGGGTCTGTTGGCTATCTGTATGTCTTATTTGGGAAAATGTCTATTCATGTCTTCTGCCCACTTTTTACCTGGATTATTTGTTTTTGGGGGTGTTGAGTTTGATAAGTTCTTTATAGATTTTGGATATTAACCCTTTATTGGATATGTCATTTGCAAATATCTTCTGCCATTCTGTAGGTTACCTTTTAGTTTTGTTGTTTCCTTAGCTGTGCAGAAGCTTTTTATCTTGATATGAAGTCCCAGTAGTTCATTTTTGCTTTTGTTTTCCTTGCCTCTGGAGACATGTCTAGTAAGAAGTTGCCATGGCTGAGGTCAAAGAGTTTGCTGCCTGTGTTCTCCTCTAGGATTTTGTTGGTTTCCTGCCTCACATTTAGATCTTTCATCCATTTTGAATTTATTTTTGTGTATGGTGTAAGAAAGTGGTCCAGTTTCATTCTGCATGTGGCTGTCCAGTTTTCCCAACACCAATGGGTTGAAGAGATGGTCTTGTTTTCATTGATATTCTTTCCTGCTTTGTCAAAGATTAGTTTTTGTTTTTTTTTAAGATTTTATTTATTTTTCGACAGAGAGAGAGTTAGCGAGAGAGGGAACACAAGCAGGGGGAATGGGAGAGGGAGAAGCAGGCTTCCCGCGGAGCAGGGAGCCTGACGCGGGGCTCGATCCCAGGACCCTGGGAGCATGACCTGAGCTGAAGGCAGACGCTTAACGACTGAGCCACCCAGGCACCCCTCAAAGATTAGTTGACCATATCGTTGTGGACCCATTTCTGGGTTTTCTATTCTGTTTCATTGATCTATGTGTCTGTTTTTGTGCCAGTACCATACTGTCTTGATGACTACAGCTTCGTAATATAGCATGAAGTCCGGAATTGTGATGCTTCCAGCTTTGCTTTTCAAGATTGCTTTGGCTATTTGGGGTCTTTTGTGGTTCCATACAAATTTTAGGATTGTTTGTTCTAGCTCTGTGAAAAATGCTGGTGGTATTTTGATAGGGGTTGCATTAAATGTGTAGATTGCTTTGGGTAATATAGACATTTTAACAATGTTTGTTCTTCCAATCCATGAACATGGAATGTTTTTCCATTTCTCTGTGTCCTCTTCAATTTCTTTCATAAATATTCTGTAGTTTTCAGAGTACAGACCTTTTACCTCTTCGGTTAGGTTTATTCTTAGGTATCTTATGGTTTTTGGTGCAATTGTAAATGGAATCAATCCCTTGATTTCTCTTTCTGCTGCTTTATTTTTGGTGTATAGAAATGCAACAGATTTCTGTATGTTTATTTTGTATCCTGTGACTTTGCTGAGTTTGTGTATCAGTTCTAGCAATATTTTGGTGGAGTCTTTTGGGTTTTCTACATAGAGTATCATGTTATTTGTGAATTGTGAAAATTTGACTTCTTCCTTACTGATTTGGATGCCTCTTATTTCCTTTTTTTTTTTAGATTTTTATTTTTTATTTTTTTTAGATTTTTTATTTATTTATTTGACAGAGAGAGACACAGCGAGATAGGGAACACAAGCAGGGGGAGTGGGAGAGGGAGAAGCAGGCTTCCCGCGGAGCAGGGAGCCTGATGTGGGGCTCGATCCCAGGATCCTGGGATCATGACCTGAGCCGAAGGCAGACGTTTAATGACTGAGCCACCCAGGCGCCCCTCCTTTTTTTTTTTTTTCTCTAGTGAGGGAGAGGGTGGGGCAGGGAAGAGGGAGTGGGGGAGAGAGAGAGAGAGAGAGAGAGAGATTCCTAAGCAGATTCCACACCCAGCATGGAGCCCAATGTGAGGCTCAATATCATAACCCTGAGATCATGACCTGAGCCAAAACCAAGAGTCGGATGCTTAACCGACTGAGCCACCTGGGCGCCCCAGGATGCCTTTCATTTCTTTTTGTTGTATGGTTGCTGAGGCTAGGACTTCCAGTACGATGTTTAACAATGGTGAGAGTGGACATTCCTGTCTTGTTCCTGACTTAGAGGAAAAGCTCTCAGTTTTTCCCCATTGAGGATGATATTAGCTGTGGGTCTTTCATACATGACCTTTATGATGTTGAGATATGTTCCCTCTGTCCCTACTTTGTTGTGGGTTTTTGTTCTGAATATTTTCTAATGTTCTTTCTTCACATTTTGTTTCATTCCCCCCCCCATCAGTGGGGATATTTCAAACTTAGAAGTACAGCGGAAAGTATAACAACCCCTCAAGAATCCAATTATCAACACATGGCCAATCTTGTTTTATCTATAGCTCCCTTACCCCCACTCTACTAAATTACTTTGAAACCAGTCCATTTCATCTTTAAATATTTCAGTCTATATCTCTAAAAAACAGGTATTTGTTTTAGTTTATATGATAGTGGTAGTTGAACTGTTTTAGAAAGTTCACTAAGCACTGCCTATAGTAATCTGTCGTCGGTCCTAATATCCTCTCAGTTGCACCTTGGTTGAAAATCTAGGATGATTTTGGATGGTTTGAATTCGGGCAAAGAAAATGAGTGACCTTCTGCTGATTATTCCTTTTCTTGACAAAATTGAAAACATTTTGTCTCTTTCCAACTAATCCAGTCAGGAGGAGTAAGGAATATATTTGAGGTTCTAGTAGGCCTGCAATATAATATTAAGTCATCTGCATGTTGAGCAAGTGTAGATTTTTTTGCAGAATCCTTTAAATCATTAGTTTAGCATTTTGAAAGTAATAAAGAGAATCAGTGAATCCTAGTATCTGTGGGGTTTTGGCCTCTCAGGAGAAGCAAACAGTTGTTGATTGATTATCTTTATATTCACAGATATGCTAAAGAGAGCTGCAGTTAAATCCACAGGGGTGAAATATTTTAGTAAAAGAAATATATATTAGGGTCAGGTAGCTTCAGAATTTTGTTATCACTATTCAGTTAAAGGCTTCCATTGGGTTCTTTTAGGTAATAGAGATGTTAATACAGGATATGACCAAATGTTGTTCCAGTAGGGCAGATTGTATTGGGGAATTTAGATGCTTGCACTGCAGTTATAGTTCTGGTTACTTTGGGGAACAGATATAACGTGGCAGGATTAAAATAGAGATAGAGGTGCCAGTATCTGAGAAAAATGTACACATATTTTTGTTTGACGGTCAGGCTTTATTTAGGAGACTATGAATTTTTAACTGTATTTCTAAATGCTGTATATTTCTAAAGCTTAAAGGTGACAGTATTACCTTCCCTTGATGAGTTGGTTAAATTTCTAAGTGGAAATTGAGAGACAATTATGGTCAGTAATATAGGAAGAAAAGGGGCAGAGAGAGTTTCTGGAGAGCATGGGAGTTCAGTATAAAGAGGGGGAGCAGTGAGATAGGAAGGTGATCAAGGAGAAGGGAAAGGGTGGAGGAGACATGCTAGGAAGGAAGGAACAAAATAGGCAAAGTAGTGGGGCTCAAATTGTCCCATTTTTGGCCAATGGAAGCACTTCAAGTTGGTTCTGAAGTCCCTTTGTCATAACCCTAGTATTGTAGCATCCTTGCTTTTAGGTACAATAAGACGTTTCAGGTTTATCTTGTATATGTCCTGCCCCAAACTGGGCATTACCCATCTCTGAAAGGAACCCCATTTCTTTTTAGTGGTAAATAAAATTGAGAGATTGTACTCGGGGTATTAGCATTAGGGGTACTTTTTTTTTTTTTTTTTTTTTTGAGAGAGAGAGAGAGGTGTGGAGCGGCAAAGGGAGAGGGAGAAAGAGAATCCCAAGCAGGCTCTATGCCCACCATGGAGCCTGATGCAGGGATCAGTCTCATCACCCCAAGATCATGACCTGAGCAGAAATCAAGAGTTGGATGTTTAACTGACTGAGCCATCCAGGTGCCCCAGGGGTACTCATTTTTAATAGGTTGGCATATTTTTAAGGTCTTTCCAGTGGACAGTAATAGGAAATACTTCATTTTTCTTAAGAGAGAAGATATACAGGCTATTCTGAAAAACTTAATTTTTTTTTCTTTGTTGTGTTTTGTAACTCTTTTCTTACACTGGAAATCTTATTTCTTTCTTTCTTTTTTTTTTTTATTTGAGAGGCAGCAAGAGAGGGAACACAAGCAGGGCGAGTGGGAGAGGGAGAAGCAGGCTTCCCGCTGAGCAGGGAGCCCGATGCGGGGCTCGATCCCAGGACCCTGGGATCATGACCTGAGCCGAAGGCAGCCGTTTAACGACTGAGCCACCCAGGCACCCCTGAAAATCTTATTTCTTAATCCATTAGTATAATTAATTACAATTTTGGTTTATTCTTACAGTGTAGTTTCAAAATAGTAATAGCAATGTTATTGCCATCAGGATGATTTAAGTTTTCTTGACTTTTCTTTTTGTCTTTAGTATATATTCCACTAGGGATGTATAGTTATATTTCTTTGTTTTAAATTCACTTGAAATTTCTGTCTGCATGGATAAACCATAAAATAGATGTAAAATTAAGTTCCTTTGTTTATTTTGCTTTAGATTTTTAGAAATAAATTTTGAAAAAAATTTTTAGAAAAAAATTTTGATTTTTATTTTATAATTTTGTAAAATATTTACATGATTCCAAAGTCACATCTACCAGACAAAACCTTCAGAGAAATTTAGTTTCCATCCTTATCTTTTCTACCTTATTCCTCCTTCTCGCATCAGTAACCATTTAAAAAATTAGTTTTGAAGCTATTTTTTCCATTAAAAAACATATTATGAAATGCATATATACTGGTATTAACCCTCCCCCCAGTCCCCTTTCATAAATAAGGTATACTTTCTGTCTTTTCTTTTTTTATTGACATTATGTCCTGAGGACCATTCTATAGCAGTAAATAGAGACATTTCTTCATTCCTTTTATAATACTCCATTTTTGGGGGTACACCATAGTTTACTCAATCATTCCCCCCACAGGTTGTTTCCAGTCTTATGCTATTAAAATAATGATACCATGAATAGGCTGTACATACTTTAAAGGAAATATTTAAACACTATTTGAGAAAATAATAGAAATTTGTTTTTCTTGTATTTTTAAACCTTGAGCTAAAAAATGAAGACTTGATTCTTTTATTAAGATTAAGTAACTCATATTTTTAGATAGTATTGAGAAGAGACCTTATATCAAAGTACCTTTCTCGTGGCTGGGTGGCTCAGTTGGTTAAGTGTCCAACTCTAGATTTCAGCTCAGGTCATGATCTCTGGGTTGTGAGATCAAGCCCCGCCTCAGGCTCTGCACTAGGCCTGGAGCCTGCTTAAGATTCTTTCTCTCCTTCTGCCCCTGCCTACCCCCACACTCTAAAATAAATAAACAAATAAATATTTTATTTTTTTAAAGATTTATTTATTTGTTTTTTTGAGAGAGAGAGAGACAGCAAGAGAGGGAACACAAGCAGGGGGAGTGGGAGAGGGAGAAGCAGGCCTCCCGCAGAGCAGGGAGCCCGATGTGGGGCTGGATCCCAGGACCCTGGGATCATGACCTGAGGCGAAGGCAGACGCTTAAAAACTGAGGCAGACGCTTAAAGACTGAGCCACCCAGGCGCCCCAACAAATAAATATTTTAAAAAGTGCCTTTCTCTCATTGCAAATCTAGATTTCTCCCTGCCTTTTTTTTATTGTGTTAAAAAAACACAACAGAATTTATCATTTTAACAGAATTGTTAAGTATATTCACATTGTTATGAAACAGATATTCAGAAAATTTTTTCCCAGAACTTTTTCATCATGTAAAACTGAAACTCTGTTACCCAGTGGTTCCCCTTTTCCCCTACCTATAGCCCTTGGTAACCAGTCTCCTACTTTCTGTTTCTATGAATTTGACTGCTATAGATATCTCATATAAATAGAATCATACAAAATTTGTCTTTTTAACTGCGTTATCTCACATAGCTTAATGTCCTCAAGGTTCATCTGTGTGCCAGAATTTCCTTTTTAAGTTTGAATAATATTTCATTGTATGCATATACTGCATTTTGTTTATCCATGGACATTTTGGATGCTTCCACTTCTTGACTATTCTGAATAGTGGTGCTCTGAATATGGGTATGTAAATATTTCTTTGAGACCCTGTTTGCTTGCTTGCTTTTCTTTTTCTTTTTCTTTCTTTCTTTCTTTCTTTTTTTTTTTTTTTTTTTGATGTATACCTGCAAGTGGGATTACTAGATCATATGGTAGTGTTTAATTTTTTGAGGAACCCTCCATGTTGCTTTCCATGGCGGTTGCACCATTTTACAGTCCCACCAGTATACAGAAGGTTTTCAGTTTCTCCACATCCTCACCAACGCTTATTATTTTCTGGGTTTGGTTTGGTTTGGTTTTTGGATAATGGCCATTCTGATGGGTGTGAGGTGATACCTCGTTGTAGTTTTAATCTGCGTTTTTCTGATAATAAGTTTGATATGAGCATCCTTTAATGTGCTTGTTGGCCATTTGTATATCATCTTTGGAGAAAGGTCTGTTCTAGTCTTTTGCCCATTTTTTATTTGAGTTGCAGATCCAGATTTTTTATAATAATCTGATATTTTTGCTGATAGCCAGTAGAACATATTTAACATACTCTCAAAGAGAATAATTGTGTTACCCTAAAATGTGACTAACAGAATATGTATGAGCTAAATGTATTTTGTAATTCTTTTCTTATAAAGGGCTATTTAGAAACCAAAAAATATTAAGAGAATATAGAGACTTCCTGGGAAATACCAAGGTAAGATTATCTTTCTGATAATGTTATGTGTGTATATTTTGCACAGTGAAATTTTAGTATCAGTCCATTGTGAAATTTTAGCATGTCTGATCATAATTCAAGATTTTCTTGAGCACATTGTAACTTAACAAATTATATAGTCTGTTTGTCTCTGTGAAATTAAAAAAAACTGGGACAACTTCTCTTTAAATTCATAACAGTGTTGTGGG
The DNA here is from genome assembly GCF_029215605.1 of Mirounga angustirostris. NCBI lineage: Eukaryota > Metazoa > Chordata > Mammalia > Carnivora > Phocidae > Mirounga > Mirounga angustirostris. The sequence continues at coordinate 34,902,433 of NW_026991710.1, forward strand.
GGTGGGAGGGATGGGGTGGCTGGGTGATAGACATTGGGGAGGGTATGTGCTATGGTGAGTGCTGTGAATTGTGCAAGACTGTTGAATCACAGATCTGTACCTCTGAAACAAATAATGCAATATATGTTAAGAAAAGAAAAAGATAGCAGGAGGGGAAGAATGAAGGGGGGGAATCGGAGGGGGAGACGAACCATGAGAGATGATGGACTCTGAAAAACAAACTGAGGGTTCTAGAGGGGAGGGGGGTGGGAGGATGGGTTAGCCTGGTGATGGGTATTAAAGAGGGCACATTCTGCATGGAGCACTGGGTGTTATATGCAGACAATGAATCATGGAACACTACATCAAAAACTAATGATGTAATGTATGGTGATTAACATAACAATAACAAATTAAAAAAATTCATAACAGTGTTATAAACCATAGGTGTATAGATAGAGGTAAGGGAGAAGACTTATTTTCTTAGGTTTTTAGCAAAATTCAGCTCTCATAAACACCTTTAATTTCCTTTGTCCTCTCTCCTACTTCTAACCCTGATTAAATATTCAAACTGCCACTTCTCTGCTTGTACTCAAAAAGTTTAGCCCTTGGAGGAGAAAATTACACAGCCATTCTGATTCTTTTTTTCGTATTATATGAGTATATATAAAACCAGCAGACATGATGCTATTTGAGAGTCTTACTGAACTTCCATAGTGCATTCAGTCTCTCTCTCAGGTAGCTGTTGCATACTTTTCCTCTCTTCCCAAACTTCCTACAGCCTTACTCTTCAGCTGATGACCTTGCTTCATCTTTCACTGAAAAAAATAGATGTAATTGATAAAAGTACCTCCCTTTCCATCACCAGATTTAATAACTTATCTACTTCCTATTAGAAGGAAATTAATATTGGGACTAGTATAGAAAGTTTACTTCTATTATCCTACCTCTTATTCTCTTCTGAATCCTCTTCATTTGGGCTTTCATCCCCACCACTCCACTGAATGGCTCTTATCAAAGTCACCATTACCTCCAACATACCAAGTAGTCATGTCCAGAGTCACCATTGCATTTAAACCTAATTGGGAAGTATCTCCTGTCAAGAAGTGAATGTCCTATCTGGAGAAAAGGCTAGCTGTGCAAATTGTCTCCTTTCTTCTGAGTTACATTTGAGACCTTGCTCCCTTTTGGCAAAATTTAGGTTGGCAATGATGACAACTGTAGTCATATTTTATTTGATGTTCTTTTCTTTTCCATTCATTATATTCAAAACTCCGTAATTTCCATTTCCCATTTGAATTTTGTGTTTCTGGCATTCCATTGGTGGAGTCCTTGTCTGCCTCATGAGCCAACCTTTTCACTTCGGTGCCCTGGCAGCTGTGGAATAGCTTAGGCTGGTGAGACCAGCCTCCTGGGAAGATCTGTTCCTAGGTGTTAGATCTGTTTCACATGGAGGATCATTGTCACCGGATGTTTGAGAGTAGCTGCTGACTTCTGAAATCAGTGTCACTAGAAGCCTTTTGAGGATTCATACTTGTCAACCTTGAAACATTCCACGGTTTGAATGGAATTTCTTTTTTTTTTTTTTTAAGATTTTATTTATTTATTTATTTATTTGAGTGAGCAAGAAAGAGAGAGCATGATTAGGGGCAGAGGGAGAGGGAGAAGCAGACCTCCCTTCTGAGCAGGAGCCGGACGTGGGGCTCGATCCCAGGACCCTGAGATTATGCTCTGAGCCGAAGGCAGACGCTTTTCACCGACTGAGCCACCCAGGCACCCCTAGAATTTGTTTCTATTACATTCTTTTTTTTGTAGTAATAGGATAACACTTTAATTTCCCTCTACTGTTCCCATATTTCTGTAAGGAACATTTACTCTTCTACTGAAGATGGCTGCTTTCCTTCTTTAAAATATATGGGGCTAGTCCTGTTAAATATTAAATATTTTTAAATTAAATATTAAGTTCTTTACTTTTTTTTTTTCTGATCCAGACACTTGTTTTTCTTTGGTATTTTTCTATGTATTAGGGGAGCTCTAGTAGTGATATATATGAACTCACTATGTCCTGGGTCTGCCAAAAGCATTCTCTCGTCAGAACAATATCTAACTGTCTGATATCTAATTTCTCAATGTCCTTTTAATACATTTCTCCTTTAATACATTTCTACTTTCTTGTGCCTTTCCTTAGAATTCTAATTCTGTGGATTTATTTGTGATAGTCCTTTAGAGCATCAGAAGTACCTTTATCTCTACTTGCCGTTATAACCTTGAAGTACAAGTAGTGCTTTGAGTATTTTACACTGATTTTGCTGGTAGTCCTTTTTGAAATATTGCCAAATTTTCTAATTTTGTTCCAATATTTTATTTTTATTTTTTTTAAGTTTGCAGACCCCTGAAGTATGAAGTTCATGAAGCAGTTTTTTTTTTTTTTTAAGATTTTATTTATTTATTTGACAGAGAGAGACACACAGCAAGAGAGGGAACACAAACATGGGGAGTGGGAGTGGGAGCAGCAGGCCTTCCACTGAGGAGGGAGCACAATGCAGAGCTCGATCCCAGGACCCTGGAATCATGACCTGAGCCGAAGGCAGACACTTAACGACTGAGCCATCCAGGCACCCTGTTCCAATATTTTAAAAAAATTGTTTATTATGAAAAATTTCAAATATATACAAAAGTAGAAAAAAATAAATATTTGATATACCCATCTTCCAGTTTCAGTAATTCCCAGCATATTGGCCATTCTGATTTCTAAGGGGTAGTTCTCTAATTGCTTTTATTAATGGAATTTAGGGGTGACTTTAACAGGATGCTTCCCAAGGGGGTTGTGAATCCTGGCTCCTTGTAGATCTCTTGCTTTTCCTTGGACTTTGTCACTATTTCTGATCTCATGAATACCAACATGTTTTCACCTTTTCTGTAATCATTTTTTATCAACAATCTGTGCTCCATGAATCTCTTTTTCCTTATAATATTCTATTCTAATTTTAAAGATCTCATTTTCCTTCCTTATCTGTCTTACTTATCCCAAAAGTTCTCATACCTTTCTTCTAAAGAAAGATTTCTCATCTTCCACTTTAAAGAACATCTTTTCATTTATCTCTGCATTTTTTTTACTGTTCCTAAAATAATTTTTTTGAGTTTTGTTTTTCTCTATTCAGCCAAAGGATACAGCACATTCTCATTATAATAAAACAGACATACTCTGGTTTTTATTAATCAATAAACAATAGAACTCAGAAATCTAGAGCCATGGTCAGAATTTGTAGTTTGCAAATCTAAGTTCAAGTAAAATCATGGATAAGGTTTCTTCCTGCCTAATTCCTTGTCTTAGCTCTGGGGGCAGTTCAAAACAGAATTTGGGGGCATCTAATTGCACATTGTTTGTCAAGAGCTGGCCTTAACACTTAAAATCTAGAAGCTCCCTCTTGTGTTCTCTTGTCCACAGGGAATGTAGGAGGTGCTATTTAAAATCTTGGTCTGCAGACCTGACTGCAAAACACTATAATAGTGAGAAAAAATTTAAATAGGCACTTTTCTCCCCTAATTCCTGATATGGAATCTCACCTCAGCTTTCTTGGCAATACCCAGCCAGGGTGCATCTATGGCATTCAAGTGTAAGCTGCAGCAAGCAGCCTGTCTTACAGCTCTCAATGAGGGCTGTTTCTACGTCCTCAAGGGTATTGTCGTCTGTATGCAAGGGGACAAAACCGCCATAAGCTGTGGGGACTTACCAAGAAGTAACTCTTCCATGTCATGACCCCAGTAACAACCTAAAATTTTACTCCTTATTTGTTTTCCTCATCTGTTTCTCAGAGTTCCAAGCCAGTACGTTAGATCTTAAAGACTCTTTTGATTTAGACTTACCCAGTAAATTGTAGACAGCTCTACCTGTCTTGCCCAAATATGGAGCCATGAAAGAACAGAAAAGAATGTGTACCAATTCCCAAAACAAAGGAGGGAGCTAATAAGCATGCCCAGCATTCTCTCCTAAATTTACCTCACTAAACTTAGTCAACCTCCAGAGGGCCACTGGGGAGGAGGGGAGGCCACCATTACCGCAGGGCGGGGTGGGGGGCAGGAATCTCTTCTCATGGAAATCTGAGAAGGAAGAAGTATTCAAGTGTCCACCACCAGTAGCAAGTATTCCTTTTCCTTGGAACACCTTGTTCTCTAGGAGCCCAAGATAGTCTTTCTCCTGGTTTTCCTTGTACTTCATTAATACCTCCACTTCCTTCATCTCTTCTGCAAAAAATCTCTGCTTATTTACTCAATCGCCAAATATTGGAGATTCATTATAGACCCTTTTATATTTAAAGCCCATTAGCAGGTCCAACTGGCATTTTCTCCAAGATAGATACCTAGTGTACTTGCTTCTCACCATGCCTCTTACTGAAACCTTAGTCTAAATCATCACCATCCTTTACCTGGAGTACCCTCCTAATTGTTCTCTCCACCTCTGCTTTTGTCCCCATAATTTATTCTCTACATTTTATTGAAAGATTTTATTTATTTTTATTTATTTGTCAGAGACAGAGAACACACAAGCAGGGGGAGCACCAGGCAGAGGGAGAAGCAGGCTCCCCGCTGAGCAGGGAGCCCGATACGGGACTCGATCCCAGGACCCTGGGATCACGACCTGAGCCGAAGGCACACGCTTACCTGACTGAGCCACCCAGGCACCCCTATGCTCTACATTTTAAACTATATCTTTGTAAAACCTAAATTTGACTATACCAAATACCTGCTTAAAAGCATATGGTGACTTTTTGCCAGTAGAATAAGAGTTATACTCCTTACCATAGTTTCCAAAATCCTGTGGAATGTGGTCCCTGCCTCCTTCTCTGTCCTCAACCCCTACCATTTTCCTTGCTTTCTATGCTCTTAGCCACACCAACCCAACCTTATTTTGTCCTTTCCATATACCAAACTTATTTCTTTTCCACAGTCTTTAAATGTGCTGTATGTATACTTTGCCTGAAACCATTCTTCCATATTTTTTCATGGTTGCTGCCTTCTCATCTTTGAACCTCTTTCCTACTCTAGCTAAAATAACGCTTTCCACATACACCCTCCCCCCCATACATGATCCTCTCCGTTCTGTTTTATTTTGTTATGTTCATTACTATCTGATGTTATATTTTTGTTTATGGATTTATTTTCTATCTTCCTGGACTAGATTGTGAAATCAGTGAAGGCAGGACTCTTGTTTTGTTTACTGTCAGGTCCTAGCATCTAGAATTATGCCAAGCATGTAGTAGTTGCACAATAAATATTTCTTGAATAAATTACATAAGGCAGAATTATATGAAGTACTTTAATAGAAATGTAAAGTTCAATAATAAATGTGCAGCAGAGTGAGTATTTATTCTCTGTGACCGACCAAGGAAGGCTTTACATAGAAAAATGCCAGTTGGCCTAACATGGAACAGGATAAGTAAAAGCTGGATAAATTGTGGTAGAAGATGATGATAGCATTCCAGGGAGAGGAAAGAGCAGGAGAAAAAACATAGAAAGTATACACTGAAGGAACAGCAAAGCTACATTTAACTCAAGAAAAATAGTTTTCTTTACTTGATTTCTTTCTTTTGGTCTGTTTTGGAATTAAACATATTATCACTTGAGGTCTTTGGTATTTAGAGAGCAGTAAGGAGTTAAATTAGAGAAGCAAACTTGGCTTTGGCCATTCCTTGTTTAAAAGTTAAGTTGCTCAGGAAATGGAAAAATTTTAGAATATATCGATTTTAGTTCAGTACATTTTTCTCACTTTATCCCTGGTTTCTATGTAACCAACTCAGATCTTTTCTGGCAGTAGGCAGGAGATTACTTACAAGGAAACAAACAATTAAGGTTTTGGAAAAGGACTCATATGTACTCTCAGTTTCTATCTTCTCACTTTTTAAAGTGGAGATTCTGGAGAAAAAAGCAAATAACTAAATCTAGTTGTTCAGAGGGTTTAATAGAGGACATATTTTCTGGTGTGTCAGATCACTTATAAGCATTAAACTGTTTCTCTGGGAAATTTTAAAGATTTTTTCTGTGTGTTTTTTTGTTTGTTTTTTTATAGCCACGGTCCAGAACAACATCAGTTTTTTTTAAAGGGCCAGGAAAAGTGGTGATGGTTGCCATTTGCATGTAAGTACCATTTAAAATAGAAATATATTATTTTTGGGACGCCTGGGTGGCTCAGACGATTAAGCATCTGCCTTTGGCTCAGGTCATGATCCCAGGGTCCTGGGATCGAGCCCCATGTCGGGCTCCCTGCTGAGCAGGGAGCCTGCTTCTTCCTCTGCCTGCTGCTTCCCCTGTTTGTACGCTTGCTCTCTCTGTCAAAAAAAAAAAAAAAGTATATTATTTTTAATGTGTATATCTATGAATGTAAAAATTTATTACTTGGTATTTAGGTAAAGGGTTATAAGTTCATGTTATTAGAAGGAAGTTGAATGAGCCTTTGTTAATATTGTCAGTAAAATGATGAGGGAAGAGTCCACGTAGATATCCATGCTTGTGCTGGGTCTATTTTTGGAGTGGTTAGGATGTAAGAATATTTGCTCTCTGAAAATTCTTTTATTTTCACTGGAGTTGAAAGAAGTCTTTTTTAAAAAGGTGAATTGGCTGAGATCATTTTTTGAGTAACTAAATCAACCTGGGTCATAACTACTGAAGAATATTTATATTTCTTGTTTTTCCCCATTTAACTTGGAAGAACATAATTGATATTTGTGCCTCTTCTTTTTCCTTCTGTCTTCTTGATTCGTATTGTTTTGTTATCTTTTTTCTCTTTTGCTGATTAACCTATTTTAGGATATTTAAAAGTATTAATTCCATAATTCATTAGTTTATTTCTAAAATATATACATATGACATGTCAGGAATTGTGGTCGGGTCTTGAAATACAAAGATACAATTCATAATTCTCATCTTTAAGGATTGGAGGGGCACTAGACTGGAGAATGTCATGTACAGTAATGTAGAGAAGAGATGATGATGCACTAAACTGAGATAATGAAGGTAGGGATGGAAAGACATGTTTAGGTCCAAGAAGTTTTAGGAGGTATGGTCAAGGATGGGTCCAGGTTTCTGGTTTGGACAATTGGATAGATAATGGCATCATCATTGAGAGAAGGAGCACTTGAAGGAGGGGCAGGCTGGCAGCAAAGGAAATGATGAGTGTATTTTTGAGTTTGAGTGATCTGCCTGTAGGGCACCCAAGTGGAGTTGGTCAATGGCATTAATTCCTCTCTTCAGTAAAGTGAGGTTAGCAATTAAAACTTTCTTCATTGGAAGAATGTATGTAATATATGTAAACTGCTTTGTGTAATACCTAGTACATAACAGGTCCTTAATAAATACTAATATATGTTGGGTCTGAAGCTCACAAAGGAAAGCTGGATTAGGGATTTAGAGTTGAGGGTTATTAATACAGAGATGATAATTAAAGCCATAGGAGTAATTTTTTTTTTTTTTTTTAGATTTTATTTATTTATTTGACAGAGAAAGACACAGCGAGAGAGGGAACACAGGCAGGGGGAGTGGGAGAGGGAGAAGCAGGCTTTCCTGCTGAGCAGGGAGCCAGATGCGGGGCTCCATTCCAGGACCCTGTGATCATGACCTGAGCCGAAGGCAGACGCTTAACGACTGAGCCACCCAGGTGCCCCAAGCCACAGGAGTAATTAAGATCACCTGGAGAATGTGTATGAAGTGTGAGGAAGAAAAATCCCTCAGGAGGAAACCTTGAAGAATGCTAACATCTGTGAAATGGGTAGAGGAAAAGAGCCTGCAGAGGAGACTGAGGAAGAGAAAGGAGCAAGACAGAAAGGAAAGCAAATCAGGAACTAGGAGGAAAACCAGGGATATCATGGATGCCAAGGAAGACAGTCCTTTAAGAAAAAAGTGGCATATGCTTCTGTGAGATTAAGGAAAATACTAAAATGTTTTCAGGAATTTAGTAGCAAGAAACAGTTGTGGTATTGATAAGAATAATCTACTGAGGTATCTGAGGCATAAGCCATTGTTAAATGGACTGAAGTCTTAGTGCAAAATGTGGAAAATGGATACAGCAAGAGGAGCTATAATTCTTTCAATGAAGTGGAAAAGAGGGGAAAGAGAGCTGGAAGGGGATGTACAGTTTCCTTATTTATACAATGAGGATATTAATATTTATATAATAATAGTGTTATAATAAAACATGGTAAGTGACTAAGTGTAGTGCCCGAGGTAAACCGTACCAGTCATTACTGTTGCAATCTGAACAGCTAGCTTCCTCAGAGCTAACCATGTTTATTTTTAGCATCTATTATCTTCTAGTATGATTCTGAGACTGCTTGGTCTAGATTTGTCTTCACCTCTGGCATCTGGCCTGCTTAAGTAAATGGACTTTGTGACATTAGTGCGCTGGACAATATCAAGTGTAGATCCTCTTTAACCTACCCTAAGACACTTAATTTCTAACTTTACTTCATCCAAATATAAAACACACTCTTCTCATAAGTTCTCAAAATATACTTAAGTAATTTGTTTACACATATCATGTTTCTTCATTTGAATATTTAATGATATCATAACTGTGTTTTTCAAATTTATTCTCTTATTACCTAAAATATAATAAATTCTTAAAGGCTAGAGATTCTTTTTAATTTACTTTGAACAGAATCTAGTATGGAGGTTTATATACTCAATTAAATAAGCTTTTGGTGGAAATTTTTATCAAAACCTATGCTAAATTGTTTTATCTTTCTCTCCTAGCAATGGATTAAACTGCTTCTTTAAATTTCTTGCCTGGATTTATACCGGTTCAGCAAGTATGTTCTCTGAAGCTATACACTCTTTATCTGATACTTGTAATCAGGTAAGGTGTAAAAGTTTTTTTCTTATTAATTTTAAAGTAAATTTTTTAAGGCTTTAGTCTAAAAGTTGACCTATTTAAAAAACAGATGATTCCTATAGTTGGCTTGAGGAATAAAATGAAAGTTTTTTTTACTTTTGATGATGAAGTACATAGAAATTTGATCATAGTATTTTATTTATTATTATTTTTTAAATCAAGGATCTTCTTTATTACTTTTGTTTTGAGAGAGAGAAAATGAGGTGAGTGGGTAGGGAGAGGGGCAGAGGGAGAACGAGAAACTCAAGCAGGCTCCACACCCAGTATGGAGCCCAGTGCAGGGCTTGATCTCATAACCCTGAGATCATGACCTGAGCTGAAATCAAGAGTCAGATGCTTAACTGACTGAACCACCCAGGTGCCCCTGATCATATTTAAAGCACGTTGTTATGCTTTAAGAACTTACAACAGTGGAATATGAAGTATAACATTATCAATAGTAAGTGTTGGGCAGAATCTTTTGTATAAGAGATTCTTATCATTAGGTAGAAATTTGGTCTCTGAATATGAATTCTTATGACTATAGGGGCCAATTAAGTTTTTTGAATAAAGCTATAAAATAATCGAGGTGCCTGGGTGGCTCAGTAGGTTAAGTTTCTGACTCTTGATTTTGGCTCAGCTTGTGATCTCAGGGTCATGGGATCGAGCCCCACATTGGGCTCCATGCTCAGTGTGGAGTCTGCTTGTCCCTCTCCCTCTGCTCCTCCTCCGCGCGCGCGCACACACGCACACACTCTCTCTCTCTCGCTCAAATAAAGAAATAAAGTCTTAAAAAAATAAAGCTATAAAATAATCACAAGTGATTAATGAACTAAAATGATTTTACATTAGACTGTTTTTTTTTTTCTTTAGATTTTATTTATTAGAGAGAGAGAGAGAGCATGAGCCGGGGGAGGGCCAGAGGGAGAAGGAGAGGGAGAATCTCAAATAGACTCTCTGCTGAGCATGGAGCCTGATGCGGGGCTTGATCTCACAACCTTGAGGTCATGACCTGAGCTGAAATCCAGAGTTGGACGCTTAACTGACTGAGCCACCCAAGTGCCCCTAAACTGGGATTTTTAATTCCTTTGCTTGAATGTACAAATGAAGATTTTTATAAAATTAAGAGCAAAAAACAAAACCCAAAGCCAGCAGAAGGAAGGAAATAATAAAGATTAGAGAAGAAATAAATGATATAGAAACTAGAAAAACAATAGATCAATGAAACCAGGATCTGATTCTTTTTTTTTTTTTTTAATGAGAGCACACATATTCCGTGTAAGCGATGGGGGAGAGTGGCAGAGGGAGAGAGAATTTTAAGCAGACTCCACCGTTATCATGGAGCCCCACATGGGACTCGATCTCACAACCCTGAGATCATGACCTGAGTCAAAGTCAAGAGTCAGATGCTTACCAGCTGAGCCACCCAGGCGCCCCTAGGAGCTGGTTCTTTGAAAAAAATCAGCAAAATTGATAAGCCTCTAGCTAGATTGATCAAGAAGAAAAGAAAAAGAACTTAAAAATCACAAATGAGAGAGAAATAACCAATACCACAGAAATGCAGAAGACTGTAAGAGAATATTATGAAAAGTTATGTGCCAACAAATTGGATAACCTAGAAGAAATGGATAAATGAAACTACCAAAACTAAAGCAGGAAGAAAGAGAAAATTTGAACAGACTGATGACTAGCAAGGAAATTGAATCAGTAATCAAAAACTCCAGGGGTGCCTAGGTGGCTCATGCTCTCTCTCTCTCTCTCTCACATGAATAAATAAAATCTTTAAAAGAAAAAAAAAAAAGCCTCCCAACAAATGAAAGTACAGGACCAGACGGCTTTGCAGATGATTTCTACCAAACATTTAAAGAAGAGTTAATACCTATTCTTTTGAAACTATCCCAGAAAAATAGAAGAAGGAGAACTTCCAAATCCATTCTATGAAGCCAACATTACCCTGATACCAAAACCAGGTAAAGATACCACCAAAAAAGAGAACTACAGGCCAAACCTCTGATGAACATAGATACAAAAATCCTCAACAAAATACTAGCAAACCAAATCCAACAATACATTAAAATAATCATTCACCACAGTCAAGTGGGATTTATTCCTGGGGTGCTAGGGTGGTTCAGTATTCCCAAATCAATCAATGTGATACATCACATCAATAAGAGAAAGGATAAGAACCATTTGATCCCTTGGGGGGATGGGTTGGCCTGGTGATGGGTATTAAAGAGGGCACATACTGCCTGGAACACTGGGTGTTATATGTAAACAATGAATCGTGGAATGCTGCAAAAAATAAAAATAAAAAAAAGGAACCATATGATCCTTTCAATAGTTGGGGGAAAAGCACTTGATAAAGTACAACATCCATTCATAATAAAAACCCTCAACAAAGTAGGTTTAGAGGGAACATACGTCAACAAATAAAGTAAAGGTCTTATATGAAAAACTCACAGGGAACATCATAGTGAATGGGGGAAAACTGAGAGCTTTTCCCCTAAGGTCAGGAACAAGTCAAGGATTTCCACTCTCACCACTTTTATTCAACATAGTACTGGAAGTTCTAGCCACAGCAACCAGACAACAGAAAGAAATAAAAGGCATCCAAATTGATAAGGAAGAAGTAAAACTGTCACTATTTGCAGATGACATACATGGTATATATAGAAAATCCTAAAGACTCCCCCAAGAAACTACTAGAACTGGTAAGTGAATTAAGTAAAATCTTAGGATGCAAAATCACCATACATAAATCTGTTGCATTTCTATATACTAATAATGAAGCAGCAGGAAGAGAAGTTAACAAAACAATCACATTTACAATTGTATCAAAAATAATAAAGTCTGTAGGAATAAACTTAACCAAAGAGGTGAAAGACCTATACTTGGAAAACTATAAAACACCAATGAAAGAAATTTAAGAAGACACAAAGAAATGGAAAGACATTCTATGCTCATGGATTGGAAGAACAAATATTGTTAAAATGTCGTATTACCTAAAGCAATCTACAGATTTAATGCAGTCCCTATCAAAATACCAACATTTTTCACCAAATTAGAACAAACCTAAAATTTGTATAGAACCACAAAAGACCCTGAAGAGCCAAAAGAATCTTGAAAAAAGAAAAGCTAAACTGGTGGTATCACAATTCCAGGCTTCAAGTTATATTACAAAGCTGTATTAATCAAAATAGTATGGAACTGGCACAAAAATAGACACAGAGATCAATGGAACAGAATAGAAAACCCAGAAATAAACCCACAATTATATAGTCAATTAATCTTCAACAAAGCAGGAAAGAATATCCAGTGGGAAAAAGACAGTATCTTCCATAAATGGTGTTGGGGAAACTGGATAGCTACATAGCAAAAGAATGAAACTAGACAACTTCCTTACATTGTACCCCAAAATAAATACAAAATGCATTAAAGACCTAAACATGAGACCTGAAACCATAAAAATGCAGAAGAGAGCAGAGGCAGTAATTTCTTTGACAAAGTATTGGGACTACATCAAAATAAAAAGCTTTTGCACAGTGAAGGAAACAGTCAACAAGACTAAAAGGCAACCTATTGAGTGGGAGAAGATATTTGCAAATGACATATTTGATAAAGGGTTAGTATCCAAAATATATAGAGAACTGATACAATTCAACACCTCCCAAAACAAATAATCCAATTAAAAAATGGGCAGAAGTCAGGGGCGCCTGGGTGGCTCAGTCGTTAAGCTTCTGCATTTGGCTCAGGTCATGGTCCCAGAGTCCTGGGATCAAGCCCCGCATCAGGCTCCCTGCTCGGTGGGAAGCCTGCTTCTTCCTCTCCCACTCCCCCTGCTTGTGTTCCCTCTCTCGCTGTATCTCTCTCTGTCAAATAAATAAATAAAATCTTTAAAAAAAATAAAAATAAATAAAAAATGGGCAGAAGGCATAAATAGATATTTCTCCAAAGAAGACATGCAGATGGCCAACAGACACATGAAAGGATGCTCAGTATCACTCCTTATCAGGGAAATGCAGATCAAAACTACAATGAGATATTACCTCACACCTGTCAGAATGGTTAAAATCAAAAACACAACAAACACCAGTATTGGCAAGGATGAAGAAAAGGAATGCTCATGCAGTGTTGGTAGGAATGCAAACTGGTTCAGTCGCTGTGGAAAACAGTATGGAGGTTCCTCAAAAAGTTAAAAATGGAACTATAATACAGTAGTTGTACTACTGGGTATGATCCAAAAAATACAAGAACACGAGCACCTGGGTGGCTCAGTCGGTTAGGCATCTGCCTTTGGCTCAGGTCATGACCCCAGGACCCTGGAATCAAGCCCTCCATTAGGCTGCCTGCTCAGCGGGGAGCCTTCTTCTCCCTCTCCTGCTCCCCCTGCTTGTGCTCTCTCTCTCTCTGTGTCAAATAAGTAAATAAAATCTTAAAAAAAAATACAAGAACACTAATTCAAAGGGATACACGCTTAACGACTGAGCCACCCAGGCGCCCCTCTATTGGGTTTTTAAAAAATGTTTTATCCATCTCTCTGTATGTTGAAAATTTCCATAATATAAAGTGCAAAAAGACATGATGTCAATTGTGATCATCTTTTCAAGCACACACACACCCCTCCCTGAAATCTCTCACAAATATATTCACAAAAGCAACATTAACAACTATATACAAGTGTATATAAAGATAGTCTGAAATATCCATCAGACTCTTAAATGATCCCCCCCCCCAGGAATATTATTCAGCCATTAGAGAAAAAAAGAAAGAAATCCTGCCATTTGTGACAACATGGATGGACTTTGAGGGCATTACGCTAAGTGAAATAAAGTCAGAGATAGATACTGAATGATCTCACTTATATGTGGAATAAAATAAAAACACCCCAAACTTAAGGATATAGAAAACAGATTGGTGGTTGCCAGAGACAGGGAGTTAGTGGAGGTGGGTGAAATGGGTGAAGGTGGTCAAAAGGTACAAACTTCCAGTTATTAAAAAATTAATTTGTTGTAATATTTTTATAACTATAGTATTTTTTTCTTTACCTCTTGAGAGACTAAAATACCTCAAGTTTTAAATTTAGACCTGTGCTTCTAGTGATATTTAGGTTTACAATTTCTGTATAGTTCATTTTTTAAAACTTTTCTGCTAAGTAATATACAGTACATCATTAATATTAATTGATATGAATTTATCGAGCACCTGAGTTTATAATGTAGTGTTTAGAAGAAATCAGTCTTTGCTCCTCTGTAAGGGGGTCAGAACAATTAGAAAGATATTCCAAGATGACATTTAAGCAGTTGCATGATAGTATGATACTGAGGGAAAAATCAAAAAAGGAAAGGAAAATCATGGAGGGGGAAGCATTTATAATGCTTCTTAGCCAGTAGATATTAATATCCATTATGTTGCAAACCAAGCAGATGTAGGTTATATTTACAGATATATATATATCAGTGTGTATATTTATATATGTATACACACACATTGTAATTATGCAGAAAAAGGTGTGAAAGGACCTATCTCGTGTTACCCTACCTCTTGGGGGTAGTGAGGGGGACAGGATTAGGGATGGTCTGTGATACCTTATTTTTATAGGAAAAACTAATAAATTTGGTCCACATTCAGTTTATGAAAAACTTGATATCCTACACTTTATTGTGTGGCCAACCTGAATATTAAGGATTTTAAAAATAATTGAATACCCATTGGCTATTTTGTAAACATTATAAACACACACACATATATATATATACACACACACACACATATACACAGTGTGAATTAATGAATATTTCAATTTAATTTGCAAGTTTAAAAGGATCCTGTGCTCTATCTTAATTTGCTCTCATTTTCTTGGTTTGATTCACTGAAAAGCCATCATCTGTGTTTTAGGTAGTTTTAACTCTCTTTTTCTTTGGAATCCATAGAAAAAAACCTGTAATACTCTGTGTATTTAGGGTAGGATTTCCAGTATCAAAACTTAAAAGTCCAATCATGTATTTGTTTTAGCCATTTTCAAGGTGGTGTAATCTCTATTTTACTAGAGAGAATGTTTCTATCAAGTTTTTTGTAACCTACAGGGAAACCTCATCTATGAAGAATTTGGTTGTCTTGAAGCTTTACCTATCTGATTATTTGATACCATGCTGAAAAAATGGAAAAGCCCCAGATTAGGGAAATAATACCACGTAGGGTATTCACTTGGAGGCCTTGTATTTTTATTAAACAAATAATTCTAATAAGGTAATCTTTTTTGGATCTCTAAACTCACATCAAATTAGAATAGAAAGGACTTACTAGGGGCAAGCATACTAATATCGGGAGTTTCCAGTGATAACTCTTTTTAACAAAAGATGCAATTGAAAAACCAAATAAATGAAAGAAAGGAAGAAAAGATCAAGTCTGGGGAGGAAGGAAGGAAGGAGAGAAAGGTGGTAACTAGGATTAAAGACATGTTCGTATTTTTGCCATATTTACTTTATGTTTTTGGTTTTTTAAAGAAATAAAGTCTTAGTTGTAATTAGCCCTACATCTTTATTCCCTCCTTCCACACCCCAGATAATGTACATATTGATATGTATACTCCTTGTGCATGGCTTTGGAAGATCTGGTAGAAATATATTTGTCTGTATACAATGTATACTATTTAAAATTTTTACTGTCTTTTATTTGTATAGCAATATGTTACTTTTCCTATAAAAATATCAGATATTACAGACTATCCTAATCCTATTTCTCTCCTCAGAGGTATAAACAGTTGAATGTATATTCTTTTAGACCTTTTGCTGTGCTTTACATTATGTGTTGTCTACAAAACGACGTAAGTTTTTTTGTACTTTACACACTGTTCCTGATTTTTTTTTTTTCCTTCCACTTTAATGGTATGTGTAGGAGCTTTTACCATGTCAGTACAGAAAGCTCTGTCTCAATTCCATTCTTTTAAACTGTTGTAGATGTAACTATGGTTTGGCAATACCAGCATTTATTTTGCCATTCCTTATTGAGCGCTTTTTAGGTTGGCTTTCACATTTTTTGTCTTTATAAGCAATGGTGTTTTGAACCCCTTTGGGTTCATCTTTATTTCTCTAAGGTAAGGACTGTAAACCAGAATTGCTGGGCTGTTGTGTATGTGCATGTGAAGTGGTTCTTTGCCATTGTCAGATTGCACGCTCCAGATTGGTTCTACCACACTATACTCTCCATCTTGCTAATAATTATTTACCCTTTTTTCTTCTTCTCCATAGGGTTTACTAGCAGTGGGCATCAGTAAGTCTGTTCAAACACCAGATCCTACTCATCCGTAAGGACATTGCCTTTATTTTATTTTATTTTTTGGCAGCAAGTCATTGAAATAAAAGCAGTTGAATTTTGGAAGTCTCCTGCAGTTTATATACCTGCATTTTTGTGTTAAAGATTTGGTCAGTTCTTTCACTATAGGATCTAAAATGTAGGACTCAAACACAGTGTCAAAATAAATTCAAGATATAATTTGAAATTTGTGTTTAAATTATTTTTATGCTTTGTAACAGCATAGAGATCTTGTCCTCTTCATATTTGATAATAACAAAGCACATATTTTGATCTTAGAGTTCTATTTTATTTGGTTAAAGGAAACATTCTACATCTAGACTAATAGGCACTGAGTCTAAAATTGTAGTGATAACTTTTATTAAATCCATATTTATTGTATTTTAATCCTGTTGTGATTTGGAAATAGTATTCTGCTAACATTTTAAAATTATTTATTTATAAAATGAGTATTCTTTTATATTATTTTGAGTCACATCAGTTATTTTATAGAGATTTTTTCCTTTTACTAACATACCCAGCTAATACTTTTGAATTCCACATGTATCATTTATTTAACAAGTTTCAATAATAAAATTTGATCAGTCTTAAGGCAGAAAAAATGTACTTTTATTTCTGTAAAGGAGTCTGCCTCTGTGCTTTATATAAAGGCCTTTTTTTTGCTTAAAAGCAAGACACTACTGTTTTCTCATAAATGATAGTATATTTTGAATATCCTAGAACTATCAATAAGCAATTATAGAGAGCAAGTAGCTTTCTTATCTACTAATTACACATCATTACACTATTTTACTGTGTCAAGAAAAGAATTTTTTTCCTGATTAGTTTTATACACCAAAATTTTTAAAACAGGATAAAATTTTATAATTTTAGGTTGTGAAGATTTCTTTTTAAGGCATTTTCAACGATCTACTTGAGTGCTGCTCAATAAAATTTTCTAGTGATAGAAATATTTTATATCTGTCCAGTATGATAGTCAGTAGCTACACGTGGCTGTTGAGCATTTGGAATGTGGCTAGTGTAAAGATCTACATTTAAATTTTTATTGTTTTAATTAATTTAAATTTAAATAGCGTTATGTGGCCGATGATTAATATGGGACAGTGAAGATCTACATAGTTAAAATTTTCAGTCAGAACCTACAATTTTTTGAAAACACATAGAAGGAAAGTATTAGCATTTAATTTAGATCTTAATTTACTTTAACTGAAATAAATATATATATATATATATCCTATATTACTTTGGGGGGTACATTTAGAAAAAGTAAGTTTTTCTAAATCAAATAGGTAGAACATTGTCATATCTATAAACTGAGAATTCCCTATTGCAATATTACTACATATTTGCAGAAATAATTAAAAACAGTTTTAATTAAGACCTATTGTTTAAATTTGCATCTGCCAGAAGGGTGCCATAGAGTTTGGCTTTGGGAGTAAATTTCTCAGGAAATATTTTTATTAATGAGTGATTCCTTTCCTCGTATAGTATTATCATGTTTTTGAGCTTCTTAAAACTCAGTATTTTATTGATACATACAGTAATACAAAATAATACACACATTGACAAAGATTCTTTAAAATGAGATTTTTTTAAAAAAAACTTGCCATAAAAATGCCCGAAAAACTGAAGCTCATAGTCCTAATAATAGTAGTTAGTTGCTGTGTGCTAAACTATTCAGAACCAGCCCCAAGTATCCAACGTCAAATTATAGGCAAGAAGACCAAATGTTTAGTTAGAAAGCTGTATTACAGGGAAATTTAAATGTCTTCCTCTACATTAAACACCTGAATGCATTTTTAAAAAGATGAATTTTATCAGTATTTGTGGTACATAATAGTGTATTGACTCTATGTAATCAGAACAGACTATATGAAAGAGGGATTAGAAAATACCTGAATTCAGTCATATTCACCGTTTTTCTATATTTTCAAAGATCTTGCAGTTTTTTCCCTTTATATGTTATTTTCCAATTAGATTTAAGTTTGGCATTTACATTTTACTTAAATATAAAACCATAAACATCTTTATATTGTAAGAAGTTTTTGGTTTTCTTTTGCATTGGCTTATTCAACATATAAAACGATTTGTATTTTTTGTAAACTTTTTTTTTTTTAATTTTTCAGGTATGGATTTTCAAATATGCGCTATATTGCTTCACTAATTAGTGGTGTTGGTATTTTCATGATGGGTGCAGGATTATCTTGGTACCACGGAATCATGGGATTGCTTAATCCTCAACCAATGGAATCCCTTCTATGGGTAATCTTTTTCCCCCCTCAGTTTTCAAGTAATATAAGAGTGATTAAGTACAGTAGAATGCCTTTGTCATATTGATATTAAAGAAAGGGACTAACACATACCTTTTTGACTGTAATATGGGGTTATGTAGCTGTAGTTGTGTTTTTTAGAACATGACTACACATGACCTCTAAATTCATATGGTTCAATGATGTTGAACAAGAGTATCTCTGTAGGTACAGGGGCACCTGGCTGGCTTAGTTGGTGGATTGTGTAACTCTTGATCTCAGGGTTGTGAGTTCGAGCCCCACATTGGGTGTAGAGATTACTTAAAAATAAAATCTTAAAAAAAAAGAAGAAAGAAAAGAGTATCTCTGTAGGTACAATCATTAAGTACTGACTCCTGGGTTAAAATCTTGGGCAGTTCCATTAATTTCTTCAGTTATATTGAAGAACAAGAAGATCTCTGTTCATTTTTAGTCCCAAGAATAATCTATCAGTAATTAAAATATCCAGTGCCACAAGACAGTCATAAGTTGGAATTGTTGTATTTAAAGATTTTTTTTTTTTCACTCATGTAGGTAGGAAGCCTGTACCAGGGGAATGGGAGGATGGGAGCATGGTCACCTTCTGTATTTTCCTCGCTAGGGCTTCTGCCCTTCTCTCCTACTCCTGAGCTTGCCTCTGGCAGCATCAAATGTAGGGAGAGAGGACAGAAAATACTACTCTATTGTACTTTACTGGCACCAGCATCATTTTACATTGGATTCCTCTGACCTTTGTAGATACTTAAAGCTGCCTTTTTCTCTCATGGAAACTTCTTGGAGATTACCCTGCATGTCCACTCTGACTCTGGCTCCCTTGACAAGCATGGATTGGTCATTTGGCACCCCTTTTAGCTTCTGCTTCTTAGGATGTAGTTCCAGACTCTTTCTGCTGAGGTTGCCTTGCATTTTCGAGAAGGCTCTTTGGGCAGTTGATCTCTTTTCCAAAGACTCTTACTCAGAATCCTGTTTGGGCTCTGTGTGTTAAAACAGACATCTTTAATGCCCTCCCAGTGAGAGTGCAGTTTTGTTTTATTTTTCCCCCAAACATAATCATCTACTCTGTTGACACAATCAATATCAGTAGACTTGCCAATAAATTTATTTTTATATGTGAATTAGACATAGTTCACTGTAATCTCTAAACACCAGGGACGTACATCCAGCTTTCTGAACAATCTTAACAGCTTAATAGCTTTCTCCAAAGAAATCTTCGCTTTTGGCCTTAACCTTAGCTCTTCCTCATGGGTTAGTGGGTGTGGAGCTAGGAGTTGTAAAATGAGGCTTGGGCGTTCTCTGTGCAAAGCCTGAAGAAATGGTACAGCACCTCATTTTGGAATGTGGGAGTACTTATAGCCTAATTTGTTCTCAGTTGGAATGAATCTCATTTAACATCTTTTCCTCCATTCTGAAAAGGTTCAGCCACTTTATAGATACCTCATTCTTTTTTTTTTTTTTAAAGATTTTATTTATTTATTTGAGAGAGAGAATGAGATAGAGCATGAGAGGGGGAAGGGTCAGAGGGAGAAGCAGACTCTCCGCTCAGCAGGGAGCCCAATGTGGGACTCGATCCCGGGACCCCAGGATCATGACCTGAGCCGAAGGCAGTCGCTTAAACAACTGAGCCACCCAGGCGCCCTATAGATACCTCATTCTTACAGCATTCATCTGATTTGTATAGTATTATTTTACAGACTAAGTGGTTAATGAAAATTAGTTAAATTTTCTATTGTATTTAAGTTTTAAAGCTACTAGGAGCTCGGGGTGCCTGGGTGGCTCAGTCGGTTATGCACCTGATTCTCAATCTCAGCTCAGGTCTTGATCTCAGGGTCCTGAGTTCAAGCTCTGTGTTGGGCTCCATGCTGGGTGTGGAGCCTATTTAAAAAAAAAAAATGCTAGAAGCTCTTCTATCTTTTTGCAACTAAATGAGGTTACATCAGACTATGACTCTTAGTTAATAAATAGATTCAATGTACCATAGACCAATTTATGTTTATTAGGTATTGGAATCTTTTGCTGATATATGCTGTTTCCCTTTATTAGGTGATAAGTGTGTCTTAAATCCTTTCAGGAAGGAGATCAAAGGATTAAAAAAATATTGGACAGTTTAGCTACTGTTTTAATTATGTTGTAGGTTGGCAGTAAGATTCAGTGGAGATAGCCTAGAGTTGAGACTGGAAAACCCATATTCTAGCTTTTACCCTGGTATCATTTCTATGTACTCAAGCAAATCACATAGCCTTGGGACATCTCAGTTTCCTTAACAAAATTATAAGAGTATTAGACTAGGTTCAGAATTTTCCAAACTTCTATTTCAGGGAAGCCCAGGGTTCCAAAAAGATGATGCTGAAAATTCTACATATGTTTCGTTTGAATTTCATTGAAATTGTTAAAAATTTGTGTTGCTAGGTTATCTCTTGGATTAAAGTTTTTTGTGAATCTTTATTTAATTCAAGTGTGTCCTGGTACTGCAAGGAGGGTGGTGTAATCCCCCTCTCCCAAATTGATCACTATTTATAACTGCTTATCTTTCTGAATCAGGATTGGTACTGGGAATCCAAACAAAAGCCAGAAGTTACATGGGTATGGGTGTGGATCTTACTGTATGTATCCTGGTATCCACACCCCAGATTTCAAATGTTTGTGTTCATTTTGAACTTCAGAAAATTTTTTATACTTATTTTTTCATCTCTTATGTCATGAATTTAACTTAGGTCATGGTATAACACTCTATAGAGTAGACAGATTACTCTTCTAAGTATTAAAAAATGAAATGACCATCAAATCTTTAACTTTTATTTTTTTCCTTTTATGAAGATATACCCTCTATTTCATTGCCCTCATTTGAGCTATCTCCTATCAAGATTCTTATCTGGCTAGGATTTGAATTTATGTTTCCATTTTAAACATTATAAACTTTATGCATGAATCGTTGTGACTCTCTAATGAAATATTAACTTACACTTTATTTTAATACTTCTTTTCTAGGCATATTGTATTTTAGCGGGATCATTAGCATCTGAAGGAGGTATGTACTGTTACAGTATCTCTTTATTCTTAATTTAGTAATATATATTCAGCAGTTCATTTTTATAAATTGCTAAATTCCACTGATTAAAGAAAAACTATTGAAATAGGAATCTACTTCGAGGGAGTAAATTCTTTGTATAATGTACTATGGTTATTCCTCTAATGGATGTGGGCAAGGGAAAACCTCTTTTTTTTTGTTCTTGAGTATCTTAATCATAACACTCAGAACATTTGGAATGGAGTCTAAAAACATAACTATATATTGAATTTTTTAAAATTATGTTTTAGTGGGGCACCTGGGTGGCTCAGTCAAGCAGCTGCCTTCGGCTTACGTCATGATCTCAGGGTCCTGAGATTGAGCCCTGCTTTGGGCTCCCTGTTCCATAGGGAGTCTGCTTCTCCCTCTCCCTCTGCTTGTCCCCCCAGCTTGTATTCTCTCTCTGTCTCTCTCGATCGCTCCCATTCTCTGTCAAATAAATAAAATCCTTAAAAAAAATAAATGAAAATCAGGTTTTAGTAGTGTTAATCATGGAAGGCTGACTCTTTGCAATAAAATATTTCCAGGTTTCTGCAAGGTTCAGCTGTAGCAAGTTTTATGACAGAAAAGCGCTACATCATGTAGGAAACTGCCTAACTCATTGTATTCATAGTATGCTTACTTCCGATACATTGTCATTTGCTATGCATAGTGTTCCCTTAATCTTTGACAGTCTGTAAAATGGTGATAACACCACCTGCCTCAAAAGGTTGGGAGGATCAGAAGAGTTATGCTTAGTGTGGTGCCTGCCAACTAGTTGGCTGTCCAATAAATTAAGGTCATTAAGGTGGTGGTAATGATATTTAAATTATTATGGTTTAGAAATATGGGATTCCTTGTATTATGATAGTCGGAGTCTAGATAATGACTAATTAATATAGAACTTTTCTTTATTGACAACCCCGGCATTAAAAGTGTTGTACCTATTTATTTTGAGAAGCCATCTTTAAAATTTGGAGGCATGAAGTTTTTTTCTTGCTGATATGAATGCTTTTCTTTCAGCAACACTTCTTGTTGCTGTAAATGAACTTCGTAGGAGTGCTCGGGCCAAAGGAATGTCATTTTATAAATATGGTATGTATGTTAGAAACCAGGTGTCTTACTTCATCTCCTTTATTTTCTAAAATTACCCAGTACTATTGCTTTTTCCTTATAGGTGTGTACAAAATATATCTCGATGTCTTCTCTGTATGGCTCTTATATTATATATCATCTCTTTTAAAAAGAGAAACAGGGGCGCCTGGGTGGCTCAGTTGGTTAAGCAACTGCCTTTGGCTCAGGTCATGATCCTGGAGTCCTGGATCGAGTCCCACATCGGGCTCCCTGCTCAGCGAGGAGCCTGCTTCTCCCTCTGACCCTCCCCCGTCTCATGTACTCTCTCTCATTCTCGCTCTCTCAAATAAATAAATAAATCTTAAAAAAAAAAAAAAAGAGAGAAACATAGTGTGATATGAACATGAATACTTTATATTTGAATTTTAACTTAAGTGACTACAGTTTTTCTATATATGTTTTTATAACTAGAGAAAGTAATTTGACTTTAAATTTCAGTTACTGTCAACATTTAAACTAATAAATTGTGTTTACATTGAACTGGGTTTTTAAAATCAGGATCTCATACATTTTTTATCTTAATTTATATCTTAATTTTAAATGGATACTTACTAAAATGTTACGTGATAGTATCAAATTAGGATTTCAGAAGTTTCTTTTCTTGTCTCTACCCCAATGATTAAGTAATGGAAAGTCGTGATCCTAGTACAAACGTTATATTACTGGAGGATACTGCAGCGGTCTTGGGAGTGACAATAGCAGCTACGTGTATGGGCCTTACTTCCCTAACAGGTAAATATTTCTTAAGTTGCAGGTGATTTATTTGTCCTACTTAAATAATTCCCTAATATGTGGGTATTTTCTTTTATATCACTGAATAGTTTTAAACCAATAGATTGTTAAATGCTAATTGCATACTGACCATTTATTTGTATAAGACAAATAAGACAGTAGAAGTCTTCAGAGTTCTCTCTCAGAAATTTTCTTAGTTTGAAACAAAGACGGCTGTTGTTAGAGCATTTCTGTAATGTGCTAAACCTTTCTAGCTGTGCCTTAATAAATTATGCAACTACTCTGAGCTTAGTATTGATAATATTTGGCCTAGTGACCTCAAAGGTTTATTAAGGTAATATATGGGAGAGAACTTTAATAAACTCTAATATTGTAAATAAATATATATTGTAGCTCTGATTCAGAAAATCTTAGGTAAGGCCTAAGAACTTGCATTTTTACCAAGTTCTCAAGTGATGCTGATGCTGCTGGTTAAAGAACTGTACTTTGAGAACCACTGCTCTAAGGTACCTGTAGCATGCAATGAATTAACTTCTCCCCTTTGTATCTAGAATGGTACTAGCTATGCATCATCCTTGGTTGAATGAAAAGAGTGATCCATATCATTTTTTTGTATGGCTTAATTCTCTCACAGAACCTTGATAAGAATAAGAAACAAAAGGTGGTTATTTTTTTCAGCTGTTGGTCTCACAGTGTTGTCAGCGTGGGACAGGAAAAGTGCTACTGATATATCAAAAAGAAATGGATTTTATTAAATTAGTAGTATGTATATGATGTTTCTAAAATGCTCTGAACCCTCACTCATGTAATGACCATATGCAAGAAATAGATCTTAAATATTAAACCACATAATACTCCTGTGTAATGTAAAGCATATGGTAGCATCTCCATTTTGTAGTATAGTAAACTTATTAGGAAAAAGTCATTAAAGGAATTAGGGAATGAATTTCAGGTCCTTTGTTTTACTAATTCTGGTTCTTTACTCACTAAAGCTGATTGATGAAATAATAGAAAATGTTAATTTACTGACTTCTTCTGTGCTTTATGTAGGTAATCCACTGTATGACAGCCTAGGTTCTTTGGGTGTGGGCACGTTATTAGGCATTGTCTCAGCATTCCTCATCTACACTAACACGGAAGCGCTCTTAGGGCGATCCATCCAGCCAGAGCAAGTACAACGGCTTACTGAACTCCTGGAGAACGACCCATCAGTAAGGTCAGCTTATTCCAGTGATGCTGCTAAGGTTTATAAAAACATATTAAGAAATAGAAATGCTTGGTTTGTAAATACTTCCAGAAGAGTTTGTGGTTTCCTAGCCTTTAGACTTTTAATCTATGACTTTTCAGACTTGCAACCTTAGAAGAAAACAAGTGAAAGCATTTAGGAAACTCCCTGTTTTCTTTTAAATTCTATATATCGTCAATCTTTAGAATAAGGAACACTTAGATGATGTAATGGGAACCGAAGTTTGCAAGTGGTTATCTCCATAATGTAGAACACTTCTGTGGAACCTTCATATTTATTTTGCCTTATATTTGTATTATAATTACAAATTGCTATATTAAATTTAAGAAAATTTTTATTCAATGGGGAAGTGATTACCAAATTGAATATAATTTATACTCCTTTTGAAAATAGACTTCTTGTTTTAGCTCATTTTAAAAGTGTTTCCTTATAATCTTTATCTTTTAAATGATATGAAAATGAAGAACTGAAGGGGCACCTGGCTGGCTCAGTCAGTAGAGCATGCAGCTCTTGATCTTGGAGTCGTGAGTTCAAGCCCCACGTTGGGGGTAGAGTTTACTTTTAAAAAAAAAAAAATGAAGAACTGAAGACTTAGGAGATAATCAGAAGAGATATGGCATTCTAATTAGTACTTTTTAGTGAAATCCAAGTTTCAGAGTGATACGGAAGGAATAAACCTTTAAAATCCCAATTTTCTACTAACTACATATATATGTTAAACTTTAAATGAATATATTTTTCTTCTGTGTTATAACCAGATCTTTTTAAGATTATTTATTTGAGAGAGAGAAAACACAAACTGGGGAGGGGCAGAGGGAAAGAATCTCAAGCAGACGCCCTGCTGAGCATAGAGCCCAACATGGGGCTTGATCCCACAACCCTGAGATCATGACTTGAGCCAAAATCAAGAGTTAGACGCTTAACAGACTTGAGCCACTCAGGCACCCTTAAAACCAGAATCTTTAAGTTAAATCTTTTAAGAATGACCTGTATATCTGAATCAGTAAAACAAATGAGTAAATTATTACTAGATTTATATTCTAAGCCCTACATTTTTAATCTGGAAAAGTAGTTACCCAACTATATCTAGATTAGAAGTTGAATATTCTTAGAATCAGTATTAGGCTTAGTACTTGATTAGTCCATGTTAATATTCTTTTCCTTGTAATATCTTTGTCTGATTTTGGTATCAAGGTAATACTGACATTATAGAATGAGTTGGGAAGTGTTTTCTCATCTTCTATTTTTTAGAAAAGTTTATGAACTGTTGGTATTTCTTCTTTTAATGTTTGGTAGAATTCACCAGTGATATCATCTGGGCATGGGCTTTTCTATGTGGGTAGTTTTTTGATTACTTACTCTACCTATTTTCTTGTTAAGGATCTGATCAGATTGTCTATTTCTTCTTGAGTCAGTTTCAGTAGTTTGTGTCTTTCTAGGAATTTCTGCATTAGTTCTAAGTTATCTAATTTGTTGGCATACAACCATTCATAATTTTCCTTTGTAATCCTTTTTATTTCTTTAGGATTGGTAGTAATGTCTCCTTTTTCATTTTTGACTCTAGTAATTTGAGTCTTCCTTTTTCTCTTGGCCAGTCTGGCTAAAGGTTTGTCAATTTTGTTGATCTTTTCAGAAAACCAGCTTTTAGTTTTATTTTCTGTTGTTTTCTTTATATCATGAATTTCTGCTCTGATCTATATTATTTCCTTCTTCTATTTGCTTTAGATTTAGTTTGCTCTTCTTTCCAGTGTCTTAAGATGGTAGTTTAAGTTTTTCATTTGGTATCTATCTTCTTTTTAAAAATATAGGCTTTTACAGTTAGTAAATAAGCATTACTTTCACTGTATTAGTCAAATAATGAAATTTGTAATATTTTGTTAGGACTGAGGTAGATATGCTTTTTAAAAATGAAAAAAATTATGTAGCTTCTTGCCAATCTGGACAAGTTTTATTTCATTTTGGGTATATATAACCTTATAAATATTAAATCATTCTTATTTTTATCCTAGTTGATAAATATGCTTCTTTATTTTTATGGCTAAAGAATTTGAGACTCAGTATTTAGTAACTTGCTCAGGATCACTCAGAAGTTAGGGTCAAATGTTTTGAGTATTTGGAGTCTCATTTAGGCTTGTTTTCCTGTGGCTCTCTATATCCCCAGGATTCAGAGTGTTTTTGTTTTATATATCCCATAAAGAAAAGATGTTAATAGTGGTTATCATAGAAAGAAAAGAATTTCTCAACAGTTTTCTAAGGAAGATTGATTCCTGAGGGTTAGGACAGAAGGGATGAAAAGCAGTTATAACACTAGAACATCTGCTTCCCTTTCTGGGAGGCAAAATGGTATAATGGAAAGACTACTGGGTTTGGGTGTCTGAAGATCTGGAGGTGAGTTCTGCCTCTGCTGTTGACTAGCTGAATTACCTCAGGCAAGTCACTTAGGCCTCTCGGACTGTTTTATAATCTGTAAAGTAAAGATGCCAATTTAGCTACTTTCTGAATTCCATTCATTAAATGTCTGCCGTGTAGTTGCTACCATATTAAACATTGTATGTATGTGTTGACTCATTATTCCCCATATCAAATCCCATTAGGTAGTTATTATTAACTTCATTCAAATAGAGTACTTCACAATTGCATGAAGACTTTTAAAGAAGCTTTTAAAAAAAAGAATTATGAGACAAAATGACAACATTGTAGAAAAGCAATTTAGAGTTGATTTTTTAATCCACAAACTATATAATTCATGTATATACAAACCATAAAATAATATTTATTAAGTTTGCATCTTTGTATGGCATTATGCAAAAATAGCTAAATGGACGTTTGTTTGGAAATTTATTGATGGCACTTAATGGTGAATACTCTGAAAGCCATCTTGGTCCATTTTCATCACTGATGGAAAAAAAGAATTCTGTACTTTGTGCCATTAAAATGTGTATGTGTGCAAATATAAACTTGTATGCATTGTTATTGGTTGCAGGGCAATTCATGATGTTAAAGCCACAGATTTAGGATTAGGGAAAGTAAGATTTAAGGCAGAAGTAGATTTTGATGGACGAGTTGTTACAAGATCATATTTGGAAAAACAAGATTTTGACCAAATGCTACAGGTAAGTTTATGTATTTATTGTTTTCTTATATAGTCAAAGGTTAGAAAAATTACTTTTTGAGTAAATAAAATAAAACTTTTACAGGTCTTAAAGTCACTTGAGCTTTCAGCTTAGAGTTCCCAAACTTGACAGAGACCGTTTTATTTGCTGTGGAGTGGGTTGGAGGAGATAGCAGCAGAGCAAACTACTATTCACGTGCTTGCCATGTGCCAGGCATTTTATAGAAATTCTCTAGCATACTCTCAACAACGCTGTGAGGTAAAGCAATAGTATTTTCAGTTTTATACGTAGGCAAGTTAAGACACAGAAGGATTAAGTAATTTGTCTAAAATTACAAAGCCATAATATGGAGTCAGATATCAGTGTAGATCTCTATGATTCTACAACCCATGATTTTATATTAAGAATTAAATTTGAAAGAGAATTCAGAGGATAATAATAATGAACAGTGCAAAGGTTACCACGTGCCTTTGTCAAATCTTAACATTTTACTCTACTGTATTTACTTACGATATTAAAGAAAATGTTACAAAAACAGGTGAAGACCTTGTCTTCTCCTTCTAGATCCTATTCTTCTTCCTCCATCCCTAGAACTAAAAATTGTCTTGAATTTAGTACTGTCATTTCCATTCAGTCTTTATACTTTTCCACAGATTTTTCTTAGCACAGTATATAGTAGCATTTTAAATATTTCAAAATTGATATAAATGGTATCATACCACCTGATTTCCTCTATAGTTTGCTTAAGAGCATCATTTTGAGATTCCTCCATATTAATATATGTGTGTATACATATATTTATTTATATGTTAATTTATTTTAATTGCTATATAATCTCCTATGAATATACTGCAATTTATCCAGTCTCCCTCTGATGGACAGTTATGTCCACAATGGCATTCTCATATGTTTTCTTGTTCAAATGTGTAAGAATTTCTTTAGGGTACTGCATAGCTAGATTTAAAATATTGGGCTTCTGAATAAACTTGGGGTACCTGGTGGGTGGCTCAGTCGGTTAAGTGTCCAGCTCTTGATTTTGGCTCAGGTCTTCATCTCAGGGTTGTGAGTTCAGGCCCTGTGTTGGGCTCCACGCTGGGTGTGGAGCCTACTTCAAAACAAAACAAAACAAACTTACCTTCAACTTCCCTAGGTATTTGCAAATTGTTCTTGAAAGAGTGTCAGTTTAATTTCCATCATCAGTACATCAAAGTTTCTCTTGCTTCACATTCTTACTAGATGGTATTATATTCACAGTTTTGAAATTTTTGTCATTATGATAGATGTGAAAATTACAATTTATATTTAATTATAATTTCTATTCCCCCTGGTAGTAGTAGTGAGGTTAGAAAACATTTAAATTTATTGGCCATTGGGATTTCCTCTACTGCTTTATTTAGTTAATTTCTGTTATTCTGACAAATTAATAAACATTTTATTTTTAATATGCTGGACACTAATCCTCAGTTGTGTATATGCAAATATCTTGTACTAGTTTGTGATTTACCATTTCACTGTAATTGTACAGAAGGTTTAATGTGTTTTTTAACTTCATGTCCCAATTTATAATCCTTTTCTCTAGGCTTTTTATTATGTTGCTTGAGAAGTACTTCCTTATTCCAGTATCATAAAAATACTCTCTTTTTTCTTCTAAAAGTTTTGTGGTTTGTTTTCTACTCGTAGTTTTTTAATTCACTTAGAATTATTATTTTTTTTGTTTAATGATTTGAGGTAGGGGTTTAATCTTTTTTTCCTATATAAAAATAATTGCCCTGGTACTGTTTATTGAATCGTCTGTTCTTTTCCCACTAATTTTGTAATGCTATCTCTGTGAAGTATTATACTTAATTTTTTGTTGAATTAAATGTTTTTGGAACTAGGTGGTCCATCACCTTTAGCATGAAAGTTTTTCGTTAAACTTAATGGTGTTTGTTATAATTTTTTAAAGAAATCATTGGTGTACTACTATGATTTTTTAAAAAGTTATTTTGTTTTCCTGCTGTCATTTTCTTTATAGGAAATTCAAGAAGTGAAAACTCCTGAAGAACTAGAGACCTTTATGCTTAAACATGGAGAAAATATTATTGATACTTTAGGAGCTGAAGTAGATAGACTTGAGAAAGAACTGAAAGTAAGATGTATTCATAATAATCATAATGCTGACTGTTTCTTAAGTACTTACTCTGTGTCAGAACAATGTGCTGATTGTATCACATGTATATGTTTATCTTCTCAGTAACCTCATGTTGTATGACTGGTAGTTGTGAACAAGAAAAATCACTGGGTTAGAGAAGTTGGGCAATTTACTCAAGGAAGTAGGGGATTGGGATTTGAACCTTTGTTGGTCAATTCCAAATTCTGTACTTTCAACCACTATTCCATAGTGCTTGCTTAGTTTCTAAAGTAGCTAAAGGTTTTTTGTTTGTTTTGAAATAAAAAGCATTTTAAAAGTTTCTAGAGAAAGGTGAAAGGGAAACTAGGTTCTCTTCAAAAGTTTGAAAAAACAATGTGACCTTGAACATACACACATCTTCCTTTTACTCCATCTGTCATTATTTTATATTTTCTTTTTGCTTCTGTTTGAGTTGGATATCATTACAACCTGTTGGTTTTTTACTGAAATATTACCTGATAAGACTATCTTTAAAAATCTCAGTGTTCTCAAATTGTCATTTATTGACTCTTGAGTTCAAGTTATTGCAATAAATAATATTTATAAATGATCTTTAACATAAATAGCTTGTTGAAGGCACTGCATTTTCTTCAGCTGATGTTGATCATTCTTTAGTTTTGTTAAAAATTGAAGGGAAATAACAAAAATTGAAGGGAAGCATTTCTATCACTACTTACTATTTTTTCTTTTAGACTCTAGGTACCAGAGTAATAGAAGCACTTCAAATAATATGATTTTGTTTATGTTAATATTATAGTTCACGACATGATTTTTAAGTTTGTAGATGAGCTGTTCTCAAATATTTTTGTCTTAAGATTCTTTATATTCTTAAAAATTATTCAGGACCCAAAGAGCTTTTATTTATTTGAATCAATATTGATACTTACTGAATCATAAATTTAAAAAGAGTTCTAAAAATATTCATTTAAAAACTATAATATACATGTTAATATAAATAACATTTTAACCAACTGAGCTACCCAGGCGCCTGATATAAATAACATTTTAATGAAAAGTAACTACATTTTCCAAAATGAAAAAAATAGTGAAAAGAATGGTATTGTTTCACATTTTTGAAAAAATCTAAGCTAGATTCCCATATCTGTTTCTGCATTCATTCTGTTGACATATATTGTTTTGGTTGAAGAATATGAAGAAAAGGGAAAAGGGAGGAATCTTTAAGAGTATTCTTACAGCATTTTCAGATAATTGTGATATTCTTTTTGGATTTACACCAATACCTGACAACTGGCAGCCTCTTAAAGCTTAGTTGCAATGTGGAACCTGAAACTGTATCAGAGAACTTTTCACATACTGTTTGTGAAGTTAGGGGGCATAGTCCATAAGATCACCCTCATTTCTGACACCAGTTGCAAATTTCAAGGGGTTCTTCATATCACCCTCAGGTTTGATCATTCACAGAAAGGACTCACAAAACTCACTGAATGCTTTTATTTATTGATTTATTTAAAGATTATTTGAGAGAGAGAGCATGAGCAGGAGAGGGAGAGAGAATCCCAAGCAGACTACACTGAGTGTGGAGCCCAGTTCGAGGCTTGGTCTCAAGATCCTCAGGTCATGACCTGAGCTGAAACCAAGAGTTGGTGCTTAACTGACTGCACCACCCAGGCGCCCCCACTGAATGCTTTTATACTCATGGTTATGATTTATTACAATGAAAGGATACAGATTAAAACTAGCCAAGGGAAGAGATGCATAGGACAGAGTTCCAGTTGTCCTCTCCCCATGGAGTCATGGACACTTATTTTCTGGCAATGATGTGACAGTTTGCACAGAGTATTGTCAACCAGGGAAGCTTAACTGAGCCTTGGTGTCCAGAGATTTTATTGGGGCTCCATAGTTGACTGCATGAGTGGTCAGCCTTTCATCTCTGTCCACTCCAGGGAAAAGCCCACACTCTTAGTCTCCAGTCCCTTGTGGATATATAGCATATACTGTATGGCCAAAGATAAAGACAAAATTATCAATCAGGACATTGCAAGGGCCTAGAGATCACCTCCCATAGCCAAGGGCCAAGGCCAGACCTCTCTCTAGGTATGATTAATTATCTGCTATACATTATTACTTTAAAATCCATTAGTCCATCTTTGTACTTTGAATGGATCTTTTAACCCATGCATGATTCTGGAATGTTATGAATTGGCCATTTGGAAAATACTAATTCACTGGATTTATGCATATCTTTCAAATGGTGATACATTTCTAAGTATTAGGAAGCTATCAAGGTCATGGTGGTAGATAAAAATTTTTCAGCATTCTGATTTTCATTTGAAACCTTGCATTTTACCATTAGCAACAAATATTACTGTTTTACTTGAAGTAACAGATTTATTTTGTTCATTTTTTAAGAAGATCCCTGCCAAATACCATATTTAAATAACCATAGTTTGTTAGTTTTTCTTTCAGGTAAAACTGGGGTTTAGATAAGCTTACTTTTTTTGGTAGCACCAAGGCTCTACCAACTGAACCAGCCAGGAGCCCCTAAATGGTGTTTAGATAAAAAATCATCTGAGTCAACCCATAATTCAAGCAATCACACAGGTGCTTTTCCTTGTGACATCAGACCTCAGAAGCAGAAGGGCTTTGGAAGTACTTCCCATTTTGTCACAGAATATTTTATTTTTTAAAGATTGTATTTATTTATTTATTTATTTGAGAGAGAGAGAGCACATGAGTGAGTGCAAGTGGGGGGAGGAGCAGAAGGGGAGGGAGAGGAGCAGAAGGAGAGGGAGAGGGAAACAATCTCAAGCAGACTCTGCTGAGTGCAGAGCCTGCTGAAGGCGGATCCCTCAACCCCAAACTCACCACCTGAGCCTCACCACCCAAGCTGCAACCAAGTTGGTGGCTCAACCGACTGAGCCACCCAGGCGCCCCTTCACAGAATATTTTAAAAAGTGTACTCAAGGGTTGAGGTTTAATAAACCAATGTTTTTTCTACTTCATGAGGGACATTTTATTTTCTTTTATTTATTTTTTCATTAAGGACATTTTGTTTTTTAGATTTTATTTATTTTAGAGAGAAAGAGAACGTGAGTGGGGGGAGGGGTTAAACGGAGACAGGGAGAGAGAATCCCAAGCAGACTCTGCACTGAGTGTGAAGCCCGACTGGGGGCTCAATCCCAGGACCCTGATATCATGACCTGAGCCCAGATCAAGAGTCAGATACTTAACCGACTGAGCCACCCAGGTGCCCTGATCATGAAGGACATTTTAAAGTGAAACTGGCTTTTTTAAAAAAAATTATGTGTCTGACAATAAAGGAACACAGTGACTATCAGTATAGTTCGGTGCCAGTTGCCTTGAATTGTGCAAAGATGCCATCAGTTTGATCTACCATTGCTTTTTATATGTCATCAGAGGAAATACCAGCCTAGTGTGAAGGCAAATAACATCAGTGTTGTTATGAAAATTGTTTTGACCTTGGAATACCCCTTGAAAAGGTTTCAGGGGGTGCCTGGGTGGCTCAGTTGGTTAAGTGACCAACTGTTGATTTCTGCTCAGGGTGGTGAGATTGAGCCTGGCATCCGCATCAGCATCCAGGCTCTGCACTCTGCATGGAATCAGCCTGAGAGTCTTTCTCCCTCTCCCTCTCCCTCTCCCTCTGCCCCTCCCCCTGCTCGTGCACGTTCTCACACACACTCTCACACACATGTGCGAAAGACCTCTCTAAAATAAATAAATAAATAAATAAAATCTTTTAAAAAAAGAAAAGAAAGAAAAGGTTTCAGGATCTTTGGACTACACTTTGAAAAATCACTGTTCTAAATATAATGCAAAATGATTATTTTTGTGCAGGGTGACGAGAATAAATAAACTTTGCTTTTCCATTCTGTTTGTTTTTATTTCCCTGACATGGATAAAATAATGGACTTTCATTTTTATTTATTTATTTTTAAGATTTTATTTATTTA
This sequence comes from Mirounga angustirostris, assembly GCF_029215605.1. NCBI lineage: Eukaryota > Metazoa > Chordata > Mammalia > Carnivora > Phocidae > Mirounga > Mirounga angustirostris. Next base: position 34,936,244 of record NW_026991710.1, read on the forward strand.
TTTGATAGAGAGAGACACAGCGAGAGAGGGAACACAAGCAGGGGGAGTGGGAGAGGGAGAAGCAGGCTTCCCGCTGAGCAGGGAGCCTGATGCGGGGCTTGATCCCAGGACCCTGGGATCATGACCAGAGCCGAAGGCAGACGCTTAACGACTGAGCCACCCAGGCACCTCCAAATAATGGACTTTCAGACTAAATCTTTATTTTAGCTTTACTCTTTAATAGAAACAATAAGTCAGAAGCCAGAATTAAGTTAACAAATTGGTCATTCTTAACTTATATTTACACTTAACCACAATCAGATAAATTTATTGTTTTTGTTTAGCTAACTTTGTGCTTTAATTACAAGCTATTAAATCTTTAATAGACTGAACTAATTCATACGTGATTTTGAATTATAAGTCTTTCAAACCAGGAAACAAAGTTTAACCCATACTTTCATGTTAAAAACCTCTCTAAGGTGCTAAGGTATAATTTATCTTAAAGTTCTTCATAGTTGAGGCACCAAACCAAGAGAGTGCATGAAGGTAATTCTTGTTTCTTGTTATGAAAATCAGCTGATTTTCTTTTGAAAACTAAAATTTTGGCATATTCCCTTCTTTTTAGTATCTAAGCATGTTGCCTTCTAAGTTTAAATTTAATAATTATTGACTTATTTTGGAAGATCACACTCAGTGATAAAATTTAGCAGTATAGCCATCTCTGTTGAGTAATGCCATTGATCTAATTATTAGAATAGAGGGTATTTTTGGCATAAAATCTATAGCTTGGATAGTTCTTTGTAAAAGCATGAAAAATAATAGAAGCTAATTTATAAAGTCCCATATTATAAATGTGAAATATATTTTGTTCTTATTTTGAAATTCTTTGAACTGCTAATTAAAAATTTTTTTTGTTCTACCTCTATATTTCAATCTGTGGATAGACCCTTCTCCTATCCCTCCATGAAGTTTTTTTTGTGTTTGGGAGGCAATAATTCTATTGGGAATTAATTCAGTGGGAAGATGCCATAGTATTTGCAAATTCCTAATAAGTAGTATTCCATTTAAAATTCTGCTCTTCAGTCCATCTTGTGCTTCTCGAATTGCATGCTCCTGTAGGATTTTCTTGAGTCTGCAGCATTGCAAAATAAATTACACAATGTGGTTTTTCTTTCTCCATAGTGAGTTTTGGAATAAATTTGTCTGTGGTATATAAAATATTCGAGTTGGGTAGTGCCTAGGACAAAATAAATCAGTAAGTATTTGTTGAGGAGCGCCTGGTGGCACAGTCAGTTGGGCATCCGACTCTTGGTGGCTCAGGTCATGATATCGGGGTCATGGGATCGAGCCCCACATCAAGCTTTGCGCTTGGCATGGAATCTACTTGAGATTCTCTTCCTTCTCACTGTGCCCCTCCTGCTAGTGCTCTTTCTCTCTCTCTCTCAAATAAATCTTTTTTAAAAAAATAGGTATTGAGCAAACGAATGAAAATTATAAGTTGAATACCACTTACTGATTTTCATTTCTGTTTAACTATTTATTCAGTTTCTGCTATGCATGTGATCTCTTGTTAGGCACTAAACATTAAAATTTAAGGATATTAATCCTGTTTTTTTATTCATTCAGCTAATACAGTGTGTGTTTCTTTGTATTTGGCACATTACATTTTAGGAATCTGATAGTTTTCTCTAAAAACTTGATTTTAAAACTGAGTACATCAACTTTTTACTTTCTTTTTCTTGAGATTAAATTTTTAATTGGTACACATTTGTTATATAGTGTTTTTTTAGAATAATTTCAAATTTTCCATTAATAGCTGAACTTTTTAAAGTCATATTAGGATGGGTTAGGGAGGATTGGAAAGGGAAAATAAAATTCAGTTTCATTTCTGTTTGAGGAAATCTTTTATTCTGTATTGAATTTAAGGAATTCTAGATAGAGCAAATAGTTTAAGGTAAAGAGAACATTGAGAACAAAAGTGTACCCCCATGTTTGGGGGTCCCCTGGCCATTCTTGCATTAGGATCCAAGAGGAAAGAACCCCCAGGTATACTTGAACAAAACTAGTTATAAGAAAAATCTCAGTGCACACTCAGTAGAATGCTCCAGCTGGAGCTAAACTCCAGAATTACATCAGATCTTTGTCTTTATAATTGAATTCCTTTAATATGAGGAATATGCAAATGTTCCTAGGATGTTATTTTTTAAGTTAGGAATTATTAATCCTGACTGATTATCCGAATCCTTTAGAAGAGTTTTTTCCTCCCATGTTGATTTGTTTATCTGTCCATTTATTTAGTATTTATTTATTTAAGTAATCTCTCCATCCAAAGTGGGGCTCAAACTCATGACCCCGAGATCAAGAGTCACACGCTCTTCCGACTGAGCCAGTCAGGCACCCCTATTTTTATAATTTTTTATCAAATAACACACAAAGTTTATAAAGTCAAACAACTGAAAAGCTTATAAACAGAAGTATCACCTCCCTCACCATCCTCAATCCTTCTGCTCAGAGATAACCATTTTTAGTATTTCTTCTATATTTCTCCTATATTTACTACCATATTCCTATATGAAAGTCTTAAACTCCTTCTCCTAATTTAAACATTATTTCCTGGGGCGCCTGGGTGGCTCAGTCGTTAAGCGTCTGCCTTCGGCTCAGGTCATGATCCCAGGGTCCTGGGATCGAGCCCCGCATCAGGCTCCCTGCTCGATGGGAAGCCTGCTTCTCCCTCTCCTACTCCCCCTGCTTCTGTTCCCTCTCTCGCTGTGTCTCTCTCTGTCAAATAAATAAATAAAATCTTTTTAAAAAAAAGTCCTCTTTGATAGATGGAGATTAGTTACATAGTTTTATATGTTCTCTCTGCCCTCCATTTTCACAGTGTCATTATGTTACGTCTTACTACATTTTTAATTACTCCACAGATTGAATTAGGTGTCCTTCCTTTTTGTACTCATAAAATCCCAAGACCTTTATCTTGCTCTTTATTTTTTTTACCTTGCTCTTTAAGTAGCAAACTGTTACAATTGCCTGCTTACCTACCTGCATTTCCTCCCTAGATAAGAGTTCATTGAAGACAAGTACTGTTTCCTGTTCGTTGTTGTATACTTCAGTGCCTCGTGCAGAGTGGGCATGTAATAAAGATATTTTCTGTTGTGACTGAATTGCAGTTCCTTAAGCTAGCATTTACAGTTTTTCACAACTTGGTTTCTGCCTGCCCTTCCAGCCTCCTTCCTAATCCTGCCCTTTTTGCAGCTTCTGTGCCTAACTATTCCATGCTGCCAGTGCATACTTCTTGGGCGCCCTAACTTTATTCAGGCTCTCTGTCTAGGTCCTCTTCATCATCTCTCTGGAAGACTCACTACTTTCAAGCCTTGTTTAGATACTAGATCCTTGGTGAAGTCTTGCTGGTCTCATGAGTTAAAGTAATAGATCTGACATTTTTGTTCCTAGAGTTAGCATTATAGGACATTGTAATGGTTAGGAGCTTGGGGTCTGGAATCAATCCTGGCTTCATCCCGTCCAGCTATGTAACTTTGGGCAGGGTAGTTAATTTTTTCAGACTTCAGTTTTCCCATATGTAAAATGGAAATGATTGAGTTATTAGAGGATTTTAAAACATACACATGCATGTGAAGCCCCTTACTTAGCATAGTACTTGACACAAGAGTAACTGCTCCTAAATATTAATTGTTATTATTAGCTCTAATGCGCTAACTCATAGATGGTTATTGATATACTTGGCTGCCTGGCTAAACTGAGTCCCTCAAGGTCAGGAACTATCTTATTTAATAATCATAGCTCTACTTTCTAGCACAGTGCCTGGCCCAAAACTGTATGGGTTGTTGCTAACATATATAAAATAAGTGAATATCAGTTCATTTCTTCTGATTATTATTGTCTTCCAGTGATTTTCTTTTTACCACAAATTAGTGTATTTCCAAAGCTTTGCAATGTTTGGCACATATGAGATTCTTTTTTTTAAGATTTTTTATTTATTTCTTTGACAGAGAGAGAGATAGGGAGAGCAGGAACACAAGCAGGGGAAGTGGGAGAGGGAGAAGCAGGCCTCCCACCAAGCAGGGAGCCCGATGTGGGGCTCGATCCCAGAACCCTGGGATCATGACCTGAGCCGAAGGCAGACGCTTAACGACTGAGCCACCCAGGTGCCCCCATGTGAGATTCTTAGTACATTACTGTATTAATGAACATATGAACAAACTCAGGGAGGTAGGGCTACTTACCATATTGTTTATAGTGTATAATATTCCTCTATTGATTTTTAACTTGCTAATATGCCACCATGAAATCATTTGACCATATGTTTTAGTGGCTTTAGTGATCTAAAGGAATAAAAGGAAACAGAATTCTGTTTTGCTATGAATAATGTGGTGGTGATTTTTCGTTTCAGAAACGAAATCCTGAAGTTCGACATGTAGATTTGGAGATATTATAGATTTGATGGAATGAATCACCTTGGAGGGAGCCTTGGACTCAAGTTCGGCGAGCCTGCTCTCCCACACCAAAGGAGTCCATGCCATTCAGAAGCTGTTTTTTTTTTTAAGATGGAGGAAATATTTAATGTGAAGGGCAATTCAGCAGTCTACAGAACTAATACTACTTCATACTTCTAAGAGACATTGCAAGTTGAATCAATTTGGAAATCATGTTTTTATGTTTCAGTAGGGAACATTTTAGTTATTTAAATTGTTCATAATTTTTCATTTTACCCTGTCAGGGTGTATTGTACCTTGCAATCATGTTTCCTTCCTTCACATTGGTAAAAATAAGCAGCATCCATAGGATTATGGTTTTTAATTTTGTGACCACTGAAGATTTCACTCCAAAACCTGCCAATCTTGAACGTTCTGGCTAAATCTTGGTTTTTAAACAGTCACTGTGTTTTTTTTCTTATAGATTGTGGAAATTATTTCTACATAATCCTGCCCTGAGCACTAAGAGCAACACTCTTCTAACCTAGTTATCCATAAATGTTCATTCCAGAAATGGCTTGGTTACTGAATTGAAGGAAGACATGTCAGTCCACTCTTTTAGGTTATAGTAGTTGCCATTTTGTAAAATTTTTATCTCTCCTTAACCTTTTTTCTTTATTTAGTTTAATTTTTCCAGTGTAGGAGATACAAAATAACCCTAGATGTTTCCATAGGCCAGTTTGATGGCTGTTTTTTTTGTTTTTGTTTTTTAACTGGCTTCGGTGCCATAATGTGTATTTACTAGGAGGTAATGCATTTATAAGCATTTTAACATTCTGTAAAATGAGTAGAAATATTTATAATTTTACAGACTGGACAGCATTTTTAATTTATTTAAAAAGGCACTACTCATGTAAATCTGAACTGTGGGGTATTTCTTGCTTTAAGAGACAGAGAAGTAAATCTCTTCTTATGCAGAAACTTGTGGCCCCGATTTTGTATAATATAGTCAATAGCGTGTCTGTAATGTGAGTTTCTTGCAGTTATAAATGGACATTTAACATAGTATATGGCTAAAACATTATGTAAGTAAATAGTTTTCTCTAATGATCATAAGGTATCTGGGTGAAAAAACATACAATTCAGTAATAGAAAATTTAGTGCAAAACTACAGCTGTGTCTCCATTCATCAAAACAACTCATATGCACTTTAAATTGTTCAGGTAGCAGTGAGCGTTGTCCAGGCAAGAGCGGTGGCTGGGTGATTTCTTTGCTTGATAAGTGAGTGTTTGACCTAAGGACCTAACTAATTATATGAGGTCAGTGTCTAAAAACTTACTTAGGCTCAAGTTTCTGAATCACAGCAAATTGTAATGCTGGAAACAAAAAATAAACATTTGATTAAAGGGTTTGTAATGGTAATTTTTTGATCCAGAAATGTCATTTATTGGAAAATTATGAAAATTTATATTGGTGTACATTTTTTTTTACCATTGCAGAGCATTTTGCGTGTTGTACATTTTAAGTGAAATAACATTCCAGTTTTATTTTTTGAAGATACAAAATTGTTATGTGTGTGTATATATATATACAGGCATACACACACAATTTGATTCTCTTCTTATGGTTCAAATTCTTTACCCCTCTTTTTTTTTTTTTTAACTTTTTGACTCATTATACTTCACTCTATACTTCTAATGTCATCTTCCTTCCCATTCCCACTTGCCATTTGTTAGTCAGTGTCACTGCCAAATGGGAAGGTACCAAATTATATCCAGTTTCCTCCCAGTAAAATTACTCTGAAAAATTTCACATAGCTACACGAGATTAATTAACTCATTTAGAAAAAAATGTCAGAGTTGGTGTGCACAAGTTATTCTAAATGGTAGATTTTTTAAGAATTCCCTAAAAGAAACCAATTCCTGATATTTCTTTGAGTTTTCTAATCTGATTTTGATTGAGGTCATGCCTATTAAATAATAATAGAAGGCTTATGTTTCTGTCTTTCCATTTCTGTTCTGCACTGATGTTGTAAAGTTCAACAAAATTTGACATAAAGACGTACGGCACTATCTAAGAATTTGAGTATTTCTGTGGAATCAGGAAATGTATGCTATCACTGCTCTGTTTGTTTTCTCCTTTTAAACTAGAGTCCAATTTAAATTCTAAAACCAGAGAATTTGGGCCTTTTTTTTAAAAAAATGAGAGAATATCTAGTTGGTTTCTTGTTTTTGTGTTTTTCCAAATTAATGCTTCTAACTTTTAAGTCTTGATCTGATGATGCATAGCATTTGAACATGTAAGCATATAAATCTTATATTTTCAAGGGAAATAGCTTCTGTGATAGAATAATTGCAAAAGTAAGGTGGGACAGTGAGAAGGGCAGTCAAGGGCCCATGACTCCTACTTGTACTAAGCTGACCTCCGGAACTCAAAGGTGAATATGCTTGTTTTCAGCCCTGGCTGGGAATGGATCTCCTATCAGCTGTAAGTAGTAGGCCCCAAACTGTGGAAGGTGGCACATTATTAATTAGACTATGGCACTAGGGAGGATGAGGGATGGAGACCTATTTTTAAGTGGACTGTCTTGGTGGCCAAAAATATCCAATTCCAAAGAGGGGGATTCCTGAACATGTACTGAAGAAACTGAGATAGGATTATACTGGAGAATTTTCAAAAACAAAGTTAATCTTTGCATATATCTTCCTACCCACACACCAAATAACTCAGAATAACAAAATGGTGTAAGACTTGAATTTTGGGTATGTGATTTTAGTGTTACCTTAATTATCCCATAATTTGAAAAATGCTTTTTGCTAAAATTATACCGTCTAAAGGAAATGACTTAAGTTTTAAATCTGATAACTTTTTGAGGTGGGATGCTGGGAACTACTGAAAATTGCACAGGCATTTAGAGTTTATACTATCTTTTTTAGATTGCATTTGTCAAGCTTTGGCATTTCTTTTAAATGTGATGACCCCCAATTTGCCAAACTGTCAGAAGTCAGTGAAGCAAAGAATTGAAGGTAAAATGTTGATTCAAAGATTGTCTCCCCTAAATCCTTCATCCCTGTGTCTGAAATGGAAATTTGGAAGGCATTTATGTAGAAGATTGGTCTGGCAGCCTTTATATTTGCATTAAGTTTACTAGCATCCCTAGACTTTGGTTTTATGGAAAAGAAAATTTTTGTTTCTATTATATTGTATTTCATCTGTCTGATGTGCTGGCAGATTAAAATGGTCCTGGTCCCTCAGGATGGTTTCCTTAATAAATGTCATATGTAAGTAAGAGCAGATCACTGACTAGTTTTGGGGTTTTTTTTTCCTCCTGATAAATAAATGTTTCATCGACTTAAATCCTCCTTTACTTCATGTACTAATAACTGTAAACTGTAGATTGATATATTTTACCTTAAAAATGCCTGTTTTTTTTTTTTTAAAGATTTTATTTATTTTTTAGAGAGCGAGCGAGAGAGAAACAGCATGAAAGGGGAGAGGGTCAGAGGGAGAAGCAGGCTCCCCGCTGAGTTGGGAGCCCGACGTGGGACTCGATCCCAGGACCCTGGGATCATGACCTGAGCCGAAGGCAGACGCTTAAACATCTGAGCCACCCAGGCGCCCCAAAAAATGCCTGTATTTTTGAACAAAATTTATTATTCGTTGAGTACGCTTGTTAGTTTGTAAGTTTCCTGGTTTTACAAAACCAAAATAGAACAACTCTTAATCATTTTATAATCAGTTTTCAGGATAAAGAGAACTGTTATTAACATACCATTAGGATATCATGTATTTTGTAAAAGCACAAACCCAAAATGTTATATCCCTTATTGGTATATATTACTACATTTTGACAAAACTAGATTGTTTAAACATGTTAATTAGGTTATTTCTTCTGAGATGTGTCTATATAGCATATTTAGAGAAAAAAAAAAACCACAAAAACACTAAAAGCTGCAACCTAGAGCTAGCCTGCCCTGGGGCCCACGTTGAATTCTCTACTAATGCTAATATAGGAATTCCCACTGTATTTTCTTTTTTATAAGAAACTAAACCAAAGTAATTACTGAAAGTAATTTGGTACTGTAGGAGCACATAGTCCCCTTCCCCAAATCAAATTTATTGAGAATAGAAGCACAGGGGTGCCTGGGTGGCTCAGTCGGTTAAGCATCTGCTTTCGGCTTAGGTCATGATTTCAGGGTCCTGGGACTGAGCCCAACATCAGACTCCCTGCTCAGTGGGGAGCCTGCTTCTCCCTTTCCCTCTGCTGCTCCCCCTGCTTGTGCTCACTCTCTGTGTCGAATAAATAAATAAAATCTTAAAAAAATGAAAATAGAAGCACAATTGTTTAGAATTGGCATAGCAAAATACAGAATCGTATCTGTATCTTTAAGGGCTTATAGAGGCTTTAAAATAGACTTAAAACATACCTATTGGTATTATGATAGCTATCAACAGGATAATTTGAATTTTTTATGTCAGGTACCATTTTACATATATTCGCCCATTTAATCCTTACAAAGAGCCAGTGGAGTAGAGATTATTATTTACTTTTTTTGCAGATGAGGGAACTGAGATACAGTAGATCTATAATGTCTGAGGATATGCAGCTGGTAAAAGGCAGAGTCCAAATTTGAACTCAGATAAATTTGGCTCTCTACAAGTCACTCTGCTGAGCACAAGAGCCCAGAAAGAGTAGCACTTAACAGAAAGTGGAAGCAAAATAATCATTTTATTGTAAAATAAGCCAGTGAGTTAATATTCAGTAGTCAGAACACCAAGCCACATCTAATTTAGACTGCTTGAAACGGGGATTGGTGAGGTGGGGTTGGGGTGGGACATTGATGTTTTATAGAAGTTGAGGAATTGGCTGTCACTTCTAAGATTTATTTTCAAGTATTACTTACAGACCACCTTAGAGACATACTCAGAAGACGATACTTAGTTCAACTGTCAGTCTTTGATTTGAACCATGTAGGAAAAATATTTAGGGAAAGGTGTGTAGGTTAGCATTAATCAAAAAATTATAAAATACCCTAAAGTTGTATTTGAGTAGATGAAACATTTATGTGATCTAAAATTAAACATTTACATGTTCAAACAGATACATCGGGAACACTCTCTCTTCCAACTGTGACCCCTAGTTACCCATTTTCTTCTCCCAGAGAAAACTAGTATTACAAGCTTATGATGTGTCCTTATACATATTGGTGTATATATGCTGCACACCCACATGCAAGTTTATAGTATATATTTCCTCTGTTCTACACAGATGGGAAAATACTTATACATTAAGGGATCTTCTTCTAATTTAACAAGTACACAGCCAATTTCCAGAGTTTTGTGTTCCCTGAAAATTGTTACATCAAGAGGATGTAACAGTATAGTGCTGTGCTTTACCATACGGTAGCCACTTGTGACATGGGACTATTACCATGTAAATAAGTAAAATTGAAAAATCAATTTCCCAGTTGCATTAGCCACATTTTCATGTGCTCAACAGCTAACATGTGGCTAGTGGCTACCATGTTATACAGTGTAGATATAGAACATTTCCATTTCACCGTTCTTTTTAGACAGTGCTAATATAATAAAGTAATTCTAATCTCTTTAATACTTGAGAGTATTTTATAGTGTACAACAAAGTACAGATCTTTCTTAACCTACAATGATGTATGTCCCCATAAACCCATTGTAAGTTGAGATAATCATAAGTTGAAAAAACATTTAATACACCTAACCTACCAAACATCACAGCTTAGCCTAACCTACCTTAAATGTGCTCAGGACATTTACATTAGCCTACATTTGGGCAAAATCATCTAACTCAAAGACTATAATAAGTGTTGAATGTTTCATGTACTTCTTGAATACTGAAAGTGAAAAACAAAAGTTGTATGGGTACAGAATGGTTTAAGTATATCACTTCACCTTTGTGTTTGCATGGCTAAGTAGGATTTGCTGCTCGCTGCTGCTGCCCAGCATCACAAGAGGGTGTCCTACCACATATTGCTGGCTTGGAGAAAATACCAAATTTCAAATTTTGAAGTATGGTTTCTACTGAATGTGTATTTCTTTTGTACCGTCGTAAAGTCAAAACATTGTAAGTTGAACCATCATAAGTCAGGGACCATCTATAGTACCTAGTTTTTGTTGTTGGAGGAAGGGGAAAGAAATTCTAGCTTAGTTCTTAAAAATGTATTGATGTATAATTAGGTCTTAGGCTGTAACTTAAGGCTACAACTCGTTAGTGTTACCTTGAATATGTAAATTTCTCGTTTTAAAATAGTTTGAACTGGACTTCATCTCTCATTCAAATGCACAATCAACAGTCTGAGCATTAGGGAACAAGTCAACCCTAAAAAAGTGTTCTTGAACCATCAGAATTTCTTACCCAGGTTGATAAATTATGTGATTCTGAGGGTTAATATTAGTTTAATGTGGTAGCTCAGCAAACAGCTAAATCGGTATGACACTATTCATCATCTGAAGGCCTTAGAGATGAAAACCTGGGATCAAAACTCCCAATTTCTTCACCTTGCCTTCAAAGAATCTCTTGTAATTTTTTCCTTTTCAGTAAATGGCATCTTCATTTTTTCAGTTGGCCCAAATCTTGACTTTAAGTCTGGTTCTTCTGCATTTCTCATACAATGGACAATTCAACACCTTAGCAAGATCCACTGACTCTACTTTCAAAGAATCCATTTCTCATCATCTCAATTATTACTTTAATGTCAGCCATCATCGTATCAGTTGAATTTCCAAAGTAGCCTCTTAACCGGTACCCCCATAATCCTAGCCCACACATTCTATTTCGACACAGCAGCTTGTGATTTTATGAAAATCTGTCCAATCATGTCATTTTTCAAAGGCTTCCTAATGGCTCCTCATCTCATACAGAATAACAGACAAAGTCCTGACCCGGCCTGCAAGTCCTCCATGGTGAGTTTCCCCACTACCTCTCTGACCCCATTTTCTACTACTCTCCGCTCACTGTCCCAGCCAGACTGGGTTTCTGCTTTTCATACATCCTAGGTATGCTCTCCGGGCCTTTGCACTGCCTGGACTACTCTTCCTGCCACATCCCCGCACAGCATGTCGCTGCTCCAAGTATCTGCTCAAATGCCAGGTTATCAGTGAGGCCTTTTCTCACTGCTCCATATGAAATAGGGAAAACCCCTTCCATTTTCCCCAGTTTTTCCCTGACTTGCTTTTTGACCATAGAATTTATTATCTGGCAAACTATAATTTTACCTTTATTTTTTGGTGTTTCCCCACTAGAACGTAACATCCACTAGAGCTGTGTCTCCAGAAACTAGATTGACCTCTGACACCTAGCAGACATTTGAGAAGTATTTATTGAATAAGTGAATGTTTTGTGTATGATGCTAGTCTGTAGAAGTATAAAGATAAAAAAGACATAGATTTGGTCTTCTGGCTCACAGTCTAGTTAAACTGACAAGCGGCAACCCATACAAATGATTGCAATTCAGCGTAATAATGTGCTTATCAAATATTTAACTGGATTGATATTAATCTTCATCAAAACTAGGTTTGTAAGACTGGCATGCTGATATGCTGCTGAGGGGAGTGTGAGTTGGGGCCACCTATCTGTAGGTACCAAGAGTCGAAAATGTTCGTACCTTTTGACCTTGTCATTCTACTTCTAAAAACAAAATCTAAGGAAATAGAGTGGCTTCAGTATGACAAATTTTTTTTTTAATTTAGGAAAATGGTTAAAGTATGCCATATTTATAAGGTAGAATACAATGCCATCTTTGGAAGCATTTTTTTTGCAGAACACTTAATAATATGGCAAAATGCTTATGGTAGAGAAAAATATAAGAATACACACCTAGGACTTCCAAGTTTTTACAGCTAAGGTTTGGGGTTGGGGTGGGAGATGTTCCTTACTTTTTATTGTGCACACTAAAAATACTTTTATGAGCAAATATTTTGTAAATTTTAGAAAAAGTACGTAAGACTCATGTTTTTAGTGAAAAAATAAAAACAGGATACATGACTATTCAGAATAGTTCCAATTTTGTGTACATAGAGGACTGAAAGGAAATACACTAACAGTGCTCATACATGGGTAATTTTTCTTTTCTTTTTTGTCATTTACAGATTTGCTACCATGAGCCTGTCTTTTATAATAAAAAGGTAATTCAAAAGGACAAACAATTCTTTAATCTTCTTGAGATAATTGTTAATGTTAGAGTGTCTCATATGTATAATGGAATATTACTCAGTCAAAAAAGAATGAAATCTTGCCATTTGCAATAACATGGATGGAGCTAGAGAGTATAATGCTAAGTGAAATAAATCAGAGAAAGACAAATACCATATGATTTCACTCGTGGAATTTAAGAAACAGAACAAAGGGAAAAACGAGATAAAAAACAGACTTAAATACAGAGGATGAACTGGTAGTTGCCAGAGGGGAGGTGGGTGGAGGGATGGGGGAAACAGAAAAGGGGATTGAGAGTACACTTATCTTGATGAGCAATGAAAAATGTATGGAATTGTTGAATCATTATATTATACACCTGAAGCTAATACAACACTGCGTGTTAATTATACTTGAGTAATAATAAAACAACCCTAAAGTGTGTGGGGTGCCTAGGTGGCACAGTTGATTAAGCTTTTGACTCTTGGTTTTGGCATGGATTGTGAGATCGAGTCCTGTGTCAGGCTCCGCACTCAGCAGAGAGTCGGCAGTCTGCTTGAGTTTCTCTCTCTCTCTCTGTCTCTCACCCTCTGTCCCCCTGCACTCCTGCTTGCTCTCTCTCTCAAATAAATAAATCTTTAAAAAAAACCTAAGGTGTGAGAATCCTTGAATTAGAATTTTAATTTTAACACCTCCTTTCAAAAGGAGGTGAGAACCAACAATTTTAAAGGGAAAAGACTTAAGCTCATTTATTTTTTTTTAAAGATTTTATTTATTTATTTGACAGAGAGACACAGCGAGAGAGGGAACACAAGCGGGGGAGTGGGAGAGGGAGAAGCAGGCTTCCCTCGGAGCAGGGAGCCCGATGCGGGGCTCGATCCCAGAACCCTGGGATCATGAGCTGAGCCGACGGCAGATGCTTAACGACTGAGCCACCCAGGCGCCCCTTGATTATTTTTTAACCTGGATTTAATACCATTAGACTTCAGAAGTTTCCCATAGGGATTTCCACCCCTAGTAATAGGAGCAAATATTGTTGGAAGTCAATATGGTGGTGTGCTTGACTCTTTATATAACCTGAAATACCCTGAGATCTCACTGTGGGTCATTGTAAAAACAGTATGTTTGTCAGAGAAGACTAGGGCAATTGTTCTATTGGAAAACTAAAAAAGAAATGTTAAAAACAGCCTTCACGGGTGCCTGGCTGGCTCAGTCAGTTAAGCGTCTGCCTTCTCCTCAGGTCATGATCCCGGGGTCCTGGGATGGAGACCCGCATCGGGCTCCCTGCTCAGTGGGGAGCCTGCTTCTCCCTCTCCCTCTACCTGCCGCTCTCCCTACTTGTGCGCTCTCTCTCCATCAAATAAATAAAATCTTAAAAAACAAGACAAAACAACCAGCCTTCAATTACCGTATACACTCAATAAATAATTTTTTTTTAATTTTTTTGTTTTAAAGATTTTATTTATCTGCTTGACATAGAGAGAGAGTGAGAGCAGGAACACAAGCAGGGGGACTGGGAGAGGGAGAAGCAGGCTTCCCGCTGAGCAGGGAGACTGATGCGGGGCTCGATCCCAGGACCCTGGGATCATGACCTGAGCCAAAGGCAGACGCTTAACGACTGAGCCACCCAGGCGCCCCATCAATAAATACTCTTTTCTTTTGGGGTATAACTGACATAACATTACAGTTGGCCCTTGAACAATGCAGGGATTAGAGCCCCTGATCCCCTACACAGTCAAAAATTCACATATAACTTTTGACTCCCCCAAAGCTTAACTACTAATAGCCTACTGTTGACCAGAGACCTTACTGATAACAGTTGATTGACACGTATTTTGTATCTTTTTTTTTTTTTAAAGATTTATTTATTTATTTGAGAGAGCGAGAATGAGAGAGAGAGAGAGTGTACATGAGAGGGGGGAGGGTTAGAAGGAGAAGCAGGCTCCTCGCCGAGCAGGGAGTCCGATGTGGGACTCGATCCAGGGACTCCAGGATCATGACCTGAGCCGAAGGCAGTTGCTTAACCAACTGAGCCACCCAGGCGCCCTGACACGTATTTTGTATCTTATATATATTATATACTGTATGCTTATTCTTACAATAAAGTAAGCTAGAGAAAAGAAAATATTAAGATCATAAGGAAAATACATTTATGGTACTGTACTGTAAAAAAAAAATCTGTGTTATAAGTGGACCTGCACAGTTCAAATCCATGTTGTTGGAGGGCCAACTGTATAGAGGTTTCGAGTGTCCAACAATGATTTGATATTTGTATAAATTGCAAAATGATCACCACAATAAATTTTTTATTATTATGTTAATCACCATACATTACATCATTAGTTTTTGATGTAGTGTTCCATGATTCTTTGTTTGTGCATAACACCCAGTGCTCCATGCAGAATGTGCCCTCTTTAATACCCATCACCAGGCTAACCCATCCTCCCACCTCCCTCCCGTCTAGAACCCTCAGTTTGTTTTTCAGAGTCCATAGTCTCTCATGGTTCGTCTCCCCCCTCCGATTTCCCCCCCGCTTCATTTTTCCCCTCCTGCTATCTTTTTTTTTTTTTTAACATATAACGTATTATTTGCTTCAGAGGTACAGATAAGTGATTCAACAGTCTTGCACAATTCACAGCGCTCACCATAGCACATACGCTCCCCAATGTCTATCACCCAGCCACCCCATCTCTCCCACCCCCCACCACTCCAGCAACCCTGTTTGTTTCCTAAGATTTAGAATTCCTCATATCAGTGAGGTCATATGATACATGTCTTTCTCTGATTGACTTATTTCGCTCAGCATAATACCCTCCAGTTCCATCCACGTTGTTGCAAATGGCAAGATTTCATTCTTTTTGATTCACCACAATAAATTTATTTAACATCCGTCACCTTACCTAGTTGCAAAAGAAACTTTTTTCTTGTGATAACTTTTAAGATCTGTTCTTTTGGCAACTTTCAAATATGCAATATGGTATTATTAACTGTAGTCTCCAGGCTATACATTACTTTGCCATAACTTATCAATTTTATAGCTGAAAGTTTTGACCCCTTTCACTCATTTCTCCCACCCCTCATCCCCTGCTTCTGGCAACCACCAGTCTGTTCTATTTATTATTTTTAAAGGTTTATTTATTTATTTCAGAGAGAGGGAGAGAGAGCATGTGCACGAGTCAGGGGAACAGCAGAGGGAGAGAATCTTCAAGCAGACTCCCTGCTGAGTGCGGAGCCCGCAGCGGGGCTCCGTCCCACGACCCTTGAGATCATGACCTGAGCCGAAACCAAGAGTCAGACACTCAACTGACTGAGCCACTCAGGCGCCCCCTGTTCTCTATATTTATGAGCGTGGCTTATTTCTTTGTTTTTGTTTCTCAACAGCTATTTTTTCAGTACCCGGTGTCACTAGGCACTGTACCACCTCAGAACTACCTAGGCTGTGGGGATAGGAAGGCCCCCTTGAGGAAGCCCCCTGTGAGGCCAGGCACGGAGAGCAGGCAAGAGGGATAGAAGGTGCACAAAAATATGGCTAGTGTCTTCAGTGCATAGCTATGTCTAATCAGGCTAACACATCCTATTCAAACAGGAATATCAGAGTGCATTTTCATGCCTGAGAACCCTTCCCCGATGCTAGAGCAGATTGTCTCCAGCCTTCAATATTGAGTGAATTCCCCTTTGCGACGTTTCTGCCGGATCTAGAGAATCATAATTGGTAAGAGTCTCATGCCTATTTTGAAATGGTATGTATGATGTCTCTGGTGGTGCCGAATATTGAACTTGCTTCCTCGGAAGTGTAGCTTCAAGGTATTGTTTCTTGCTGGAGTTCTGAATTGTGATTTATCCATCTCAGTAGAAATATTAAATAAATCTGAGAAAACTCTAAAACCCATTTTTATTGTAATTTTTCTTATTGAATTCTAGATGTAATCTTAAGATGATTTAGGAAGACATGAAAGGAGAAGTGGTGGTTAAACTCAGATTGAAGCAATTTAAAACTTTTATAGAAAGTTCTATTTGATATAGAATTTCCTAGTTTATTCCAAATGGGAAAAAGTTTGGACCTCCTGAAGGAAAGAAATAGATGTCACAGCTGTTTCCACCTCATTCGTTCCAGTGGGACTCCTATTCTGCCTGAGCCTTGCAAGGTTCCTCCCGGGCTCTCTGAGCTTCCTTCACTTCTTTGAGGCCCAGGGCCTTTCTGTGTCCTGAACGCAGGCCGAGTTTTACAATAGGACTACCCCTCAAAGCCTGGCAGTGTTTTCAGATTAAAGGGGTTCAATTTTCTTGTAAGTTATTTACTTAATTTTTTTACTTTATTGAGGTATAATTGACATATTGGTTTCAAGTGTATAGAATAGTGATTTGATATTTGTCTACATTGCAAAATGATTACCACAATAAATCTACTTAACATCTATCCCCTCACATAGTTTTTCTTGTGATGAGAACTTCCGAGATCTGATCTCTTAGCAACTTTCAAATATGCAAAACAGTATTATTAACTGAAGTCACTATGCTATACATTACTTCTCCATGACTTATTTAATAACTGAAAGTCTGTACCTTTTGACCTCCTTCACTCATTTCTCCCACCCTTACCCCTGCTTCTGGCAATCAGCAATCTGTTCTCTGTGTCTGAGCTCTTTTTTTTTTTTTTTAAGATTCCACATATAAGTGAGATTATAACATTATTTGTCTTTCTCTGTCTGATTTATTTCACATCACGTAATTCCCTCAAGGTCCATCCATGTCATTGCAAATAGCAAGATTTCATTCTTTTTATGGCTGAGTAATACTCCAGTGTGTGTGTGTGTATATGTGTGTGTGTATAGGTATATATATGTGTGTGTATATATGTATGTGTGTGTGTATATACGTGTGTGTATATATGTGTGTATATATATGTGTGTGTATAGGTGTATATGTGTGTATATATGTATGTGTGTATATGTATGTGTGTATAGGTGTATATATGTGTGTATATACGTATGTGTGTGTATATATGTGTGTATATGTGTATATATGTGTGTGTATATACGTGTGTATATATATGTGTGTATATATATGTATGTGTGTGTATATACGTGTGTGTGTATATGTATGTGTGTATATATATGTATGTATGTGTATATATGTGTGTGTATAGGTGTATATGTGTGTGTGTATATATGTATGTGTGTGTATAGGTGTGTGTATAGGGGTATATATATGTGTGTGTATGTGTGTGGGTGTGTGTATCAATCACATCTTCTTTATCCATTCATCATTCGATGGACACTTGGGCTGTTTCCATAATTTGGCTATTGTAAATAATGCTGCTATAAACATTGGAGTGCATGTATCCCTTTGAATTAGTATTTTTGTATTCTTTGGGTAAATACCTAGTAGTTCAATTGCTGGGTCATAAGTTGGTTCTATTTTTAACTTTTTGAGGAACCTCCATACTGTTTTCCAGAGTGGATGCCCCAGGTTGTATTCCCCTGCACAGTGCAGGAGGGTTCCCCTTTCTCCCCATCCTCGCCATCACCTGTTGTTTCTTGTGTTGATTTTAGTCATTCTGACAGGTGTGAGGTGATATCTCATTGTGGTTTTGATTTGCATTTCCCTGATGATCAGTGATGTTGCACATCTTTTCATGTGTCTCTTAGCCACCTGTATGTCTTCTTTGGAAAAATGTCTATTCATGTCTTCTGCCCATTTTTTAATTGGATTATGATAATAGCCTTCTAACAGGTATGAGCTGTTATCTTGTGATTTTTGATTTGTATTTCCCTAATGATTAGTGATTTTGAACACCTTTTTATGTATCTGTTGGCAATTTATTTTTTTAAAGATTTATTTATTTATTTATTTATTAGAGGGAGCATGTGCAAGCAGGGGGATGGGCAGAGGGAGAGGGAGAGAATCTCCAGCAGAAACTCCCTCCTCCTTCTCCACCCAGCACAATGAGCCCTGTGCCGAGGTGGGCTTGAGATCGACCAAGGCAAGGCTTGATCTCAAGATCATGACCTAAGCAGAAATCAAGAGTCCCACGCTCAGTTGCTCAACCAACTGAGCCATCCAGGTGCCCCCTTTTGGCAATTTATATGTCTTCTTTGGAAAAATTTCTGTTCAGATCCCCTGCCCGTTTTTAAATGGGGATTATTTGGGGTTTTTTGTTATTGCGTTTTATGAGTTCTTCAGATAATTTGGATATTAGCCCCTTATCAGATACATGATTTGCAATATTTTCTTCCATTCAGTAGGTTGCCTTTTTGTTAATGGTCTCTGTTGATGTGCAAAAGCTTTTTAGTTTGTAGCCTCACCTGTTTATTTTTGCTTTTGTTGCCTTTGCTTTTGGAGTTTGATCCAAAAATTATCACCAAGATTGATGTCAAGGAGCTTACCACCTATGTTTTCTTCTAGGAGTTTTATGGTCTAGTTATTTAATTTTTTGATACTCGTCTCTGGTCTAACTAAATTTGGCTAAAGTTCTCTTAAAGATCTACATTCCTAAAACTTCACTGTAGATTTAACTTTCTCCTTAATAAAGATAGTCAATCACTGACTATTCTACCCAAAAAACATTTCCTTATCTTCATTAGTTGTTCCATTGGCATTATAACTTACGTCGTCTCTTCATAGAATCAGCTGGAGCTGTTTCTTAAATTTTAACCTGCATACAAATCACCTGGAAATCTTGCTAATGCAGATTTTCTTTTCTTTCTTTTTTTTTTTTTTAAGATTTTATTTATTTATTTGACAGAGAGACAGTG
Source organism: Mirounga angustirostris (assembly GCF_029215605.1). Classification (NCBI taxonomy): domain Eukaryota; kingdom Metazoa; phylum Chordata; class Mammalia; order Carnivora; family Phocidae; genus Mirounga; species Mirounga angustirostris. Next base: position 34,955,578 of record NW_026991710.1, read on the forward strand.
AGAGAGGGAACACAAGCAGGGGGAGTGGAAGAGGGAGAAGCAGGCTTCCCACGAGCAGGGAGCCCGATGTGGGGCTTGATCCCAGGACCCTGGAATCATGACCTGAGCCGAAGGCAGATGCTTAACGACTAAGCCACCCAGGCGCCCCTAATGCAGATTTTCTAATTCAGGAGGTTTGGAGTGGGGCTGAGATTCTCTGTTCCTAACAAGCTTATAGGTAATTAATTATAAAGGTGCTGGCTCACGGACCACACTTTGACTATCAAGGACTAAGATTATTTTCTAATGTTTGGACATGCAGCCTACTGGCACAGGAATATCTGATCTTTTACAGTAGATGTATCTCCAAAGAAATATAGGTAGTTATTGTGGTTGTAGAACTGAAACACTTTTATAAGAAAGATCACTATGAATTCTCTTATAAAGGAATGTGTTTCCTACCTACTTGATTTCTTGGAGTAAATCTGGAATGGGCAGGAGGATGGGCTAAAATCGTGATGGGTATTAAGGAGGGCACTTGTGATGAGCACTGGGTGGTCTATGTAAGTGATGAATCACTAAATTCTACTCCTGAAACTATTACACTGCAAGTTAACTAACTAGAATTTATTTTTTTAAAATTTTATTTTGTTATGTTAATCACCATACATTACATCATTAATTTTTAATGTAGTGTTCCACGATTCATTGTTTGTGTATAACACCCAGTGGCAATTGCACTACTGGGTATTTACCCCAAAGATACAAATGTAGGGATCCGAAGGGGTATGTGCACTCCAGTGTTTATAGCAGCAATGTCCACAATAGCCAAACTATGGAAAGAGCCAAGATGTCCATCAACAGATGAATGGATAAAGAAGGTCTGGTATATATATACAATGGAATATTATGCAGCCATCAAAAAAAACCCTGAAATCTTACCAATTACAACAACGTGGATGGAACTAGAGGGTATTATGCTGAGCGAAATAAGTCAATCAGAGAAAGACATGTATCATATTATCTCACTGATATGAGGAATTCTTAATCTCATGAAACAAACTGAGGGTTGCTGGAGTGGTGGGGGGGTGGGAGGGATGGGGGGCTGGGTGATAGACATTGGGGAGGGTATGTGCTATGGTGAGCGCTGTGAATTGTGTAAGACTAATGAATCACAGACCTGTACCTCTGAAACAAATAATACATTATATGTTAAAAAAAAAAAGATACTAGAATTTAAATAAAAACTAGAAACATTAAAAAAAGTATGGTCATAAAATGTCAATAGTATTTTAAATAAATATTAAAGATCAACTAAGTGTTCTTTTAAAAACAATCCCTTGTGAGGCTATAGTATTATTCTAACAATGCCACCAACATTTGCTTGGGAATTAACTAGAGAATTTGTCACCCACCTTTTAAAATAGGCTTGCTAAAATGATGGATATCTTCATCTTTTGAGGATAATTTTGATTTTTTTGGAAGCAGCAAAACTAGTTGGATATAAGACTGATGAATATAGTGGATGGGTAAGCCGGTTATTATTTTGGGTTGAAAGTAAGAACACTATTTGGGTTAAAAATTTACGTTTTGTGGCTCATCATTTTGTAAGAGAAGCCCTAACTGTGCTATGAACATTGTTAAAGTAAGTTTGTGCCCTTTCAAGGTAATTAGTAATTTGAAGACTAATGCTCACCTGAAGATAAAAATTCTGGTTTGTTGGTTAAAGAAGCCAGTCTCATTATTTTACCATCTTACTCATTCCAAGTATTCCTACACAAGATAAAAGGCACCATACTTGAGGTCATACAGCCGGTGCTTCGGAGGTATATTAGGGTTCAAATTCTGACTCTGCTACTTACTATGTGTGTGACTTTAGGCAAGTTGCTATACTCACTTTGCTTCAGCTTTCTTATCTATTAAACGGTGATACTAGTATTATCAGATATCAGATGTAAGATACTATATTGTTTCAGACCTAGTAAGAGCCTAATTAAACCTAGCTAATATTATTACTATCATTATTGAAGGTAATTCAAATAATTCATTGATTAATGTAATCACTTATTGAGTGCCTTATTGCTAGGCATTTTTATATATTATTTAATTCTTTAAATATACCTTCACTTCTGTCCATGACGAATTAACTGCTATGGGAATTATCTTCTGCTGAAAGCGACTAGAAAACCAGACAAAATATGTGAGGCAAGCACTGTTTTAAGACATTGGACAGCAGGTTTCTAGGCTGCAGCCTAGAGCTGCTCTGGATGCACCAGAGCCTGGAGAGCTTGTTGAGTTGAGATGAAACTGGAGTTCAAGGAAGAGAGAGCCTGTCAAGCATATTATAAAAGATGATGGAGGTACAGGGAGAAAGCCATACATATCTGTCATGAGATTCCCTCACGTCTTTGATTAAGTACTTACCTCTGCACACATGTGGGAAAACTCCTCAAAACAGGGGAAACAATAATTGGAAATCAGTCGACCTAACAATTCCCACCCAGCTGGAAGAGTTGGTTTTTCCCTCAGTCAGAAGAGAAAACTTACCATATACAGAAAATTTGGTGGAATCCTTGGAAGGATCACACCTTTGGGAAGTTAAATTAACCCTAGAGTAAAGGCTTCTTCGGATCTACCATAGCAAAGCCTAAACAAGCCTCAGAAGAATCAAACTGGGGGCGCCTGGGTGACTTAGCCAGTTAAGTGTCTAACTCTTGGTTTTGGCTCAAGTCATGATCCATGGATTGTGAGACTGAGCCCCCTGTAGGGCTCCACGCTCAGCAGGGAGTCTGCTTGAGAGTCTCTCCCTGTGCCCCTCCCCCACTCTCTCTCTCAAATAAATAAATAAATAAATAAATAAATAAATAAATAAATAAAAATCTTTTTTAAAAAAAGAAGAATCAAACTGATCTGCATGTAACTTAATTGTACACTAGAACAAAATCCAACACTTTATAAAGAATACAACAAGATTCAGCAAGTCAACATAAAGTTCATGATGTTTAGCATCCAATCAATAATTCCTACCAGGAGGAGATGACCCATAACTAAGAGAATAATCAATCAGTAGAAACAGCCGCGGAAATGACAGAGATGAAGAAATTGGTGGACAAGGACCTAGGACAGCTATCTAAATATAGATTTGCTCAAGAATGTAAATGAAAATGTGAACATATGAGGGCAGATGTGAATGAATATATATATTCAAGAAATAAAGTGTGTGGAAGAGAAAAGAAAGTGTGTGTGTGTATTCAAGAAATAAAAAAAAAAAATACCATATCTGAAGAGAAAAATACACCAGGTGGGAGTAATAGTAGATTTGGCAGTGCAAAAGACAAGATTGGTGAATTTGATGTACTTATACGCTATCCAAAATAAAGCACAGACAGAAAGAAGGAAACAGAATCCATGTGACCTGTGGGACAGTATCAAGCATCCTAATATATGTTTGTATTAGTTTGCTATCGCTGCTGTAACAAATTACCACAATCTCAGTGGCTTAAAGCAACACAAATTTATTATCTTACAGTCCTGGAGGTTAGAAGTCCAACTAAGGTCTCACTGGTGTTGACAGGGCTGCATTTCTTTCTGGAGGCTCTAGAGAGAATCCTTTCTTTGCCTTTCCCAGCTTCTAGAGGCCACCTGTAGTTCTTGGCTCATGGTCTCCTTCCCCCATCTTCAAAACCAGCAACAGTGAATCAGACCTTCACATTGCACCACTCTGACTTTCTCTTATGCTCCCTTTTCCACTTTTTTTTTTTTAGTTTTTGGTTTTCCCTTTTCCACTCTTAAGGATCCTTGTGATTACATTGGGCCCACCAATATAATCCAGAGGTAGCTCCCTTTTTAAGGTCCCTGTGCCACGTAACCTAACATACTCACAGATTCTGGGGGTTAGGATGTAGAGATCTTCAGGGAGCCATTATTTTGTCTTCTACAACATCTAATTGGAGTGCCAGAAAGAGAGAGGAGAAAGAAAGGAGGACAGAAAATATGTTGGGAGAAATAACTGAAAAATTTTCCAAATATGAAAAATATAAACCCATAGACCAATTAATTTAATAAATCCCAAGTAGAATAAAGAAAACTACACCAAGTCATATCATAATCAAACTTGAAAAAACAGTGATAAAGAATCTTAAAATAGCCAGAGGGGAGAAAAAAGGACACATATATACGAAGATCCTTAGATTGGAGATACTTAGATAAGAAATATAGGAAACTTCACATCAGAAACTATGCAAGCCAGAAGAAACTAGATGGATATCTTTAAAATGCTAACAGAAAAAAATTCTCAACCTAGAATTCTATACTCAGTGAAAATCTCTTATAAAATTAAGGTGAAATAAAGAACCTTTCAGACACACAAAGCTGGAAGAATTCTTCAAGCAGCAGGCGTCTACTACAAGAAAATTTAGAGCAAGTACTACAGGCAGAAGGAAAATGAAAACAGATGGAAATCTGGATCTACAGAAAGGAATGACAAGCACTGAAATAAGTGAGTAAATATAAAAATGTTTTCTTACTTTTAAAATTAATGGATAGTTGATAGTTTAAAGCAAAAATATATATTGTGCTATAGGGTATATATCAAATGTAGAACTAAAATATATAACAGCAAGGGGAAGGGAAGGAAGAATAAATAAAACGAAATCAGAGACTCTTAACTCTAGGAAAAAAGCTGAGCGTTGCTGGAGGGGAGGTGGCGGGGGGGGATGGGGTAACTGGGTGATGGGCATTAAGGAAGGCACTTGATGGAAGGAGCATTGGGTGAATGCTCTACCTCTGAAACTAAGAATACACTATATGTTAATTAATTGATTTTAAATAAAAAATAAAGTATATAGCAATAATAGCACAGATATTAGCAGAGAAGAAACAGTGTACTGTTTTGAGTTTCTTACACCTGCAGAGAAATTACCTTACCTGAAGGCAGACTGTGATAAGTTGAAGATATATACTCTAACCTGTTAAGCAACCTTAAAAAAAGAAAACAAAGAGGTACAGCTAATAAGCTTACAAAAGACATAAAATGGAATTATAAAGGATGAACAGGGCAGAAAGAAAGGAAAAAAAAAAAAGGGATGAGACAGAAAAACCAATAGCAATATGATAGATTCAAACTGAACTATATCAATAATCACAGTAAGTGTAAAATGGTCTAAATGCTTCCATTAAAGGCAGAGACTGTCTCATTAGATAAAAAAAGTAAGACCCAGCTATATGATGCCTATAAAAAATCCACTGTAATTATAAAGGTACATATAGGTGAAGGGTAATGGGATGGAGTGAGCTATACCACATTAACACCAGCCAAAGGAAAGCTGAAATAGGAATATTAATATCAGACAAAATAGATTTCAGAATAAAAATTATTAGCAGGGATAATGAAGGTTATTTCTTAATGATAAAGGGGTTAATTCTTCAAGAGGTCAAAATAATCCAAGCATTTATGTATCTAAATGCAGAGCTTCAAAATACAAGAAGCAAAAACTGATAGAACTGAAAGGAGAAACTGATAGAACTGAAAGGAGAAACAGATAAACCCACACAGCACCCCTCTCACAATAATCAATAGAAGGAGACTGCAAAACCAGTAAGTATGTAGAAGACGTGAACAACATTATCAACTGACTTGACCCATTTGCATTTATAGAACCTTCCACCCCCAAACAGAAATGCACATTCTTTTGAAGGGCACTTGGAATATTTACCAATAAAGACCATATGCTTGGCCATAAAACACACGTCAATAAGGATAAAAGGATTTATATCTTACAAAAGTATGTTCTTTGACCAAAGTGGAATAGAATCAAAAACCCATAAAACATAGAATGAAAATATATGACAGCAATAGCAAAAAGGACAGGAAGAGAGAAATGGAGGGGTATTGTTGTAAGATCCTTACATTAGTCATAAAGTGGTATGACTTTATTTTAAGGCAGACTGTGATAAGTTAAAGATGTAGATCGTAAAGCATCAAGCAACCACTAGTATACACCAAGAGGTACAGCTAGTTATAAGCCAAGAGTGAGAATAAAGTAGAATCGTAATAAATACTCAATCCAAAACAAGGCAGTAAGCAAGGAACAAAGAAGGGACAAAACACAAATAAGACGTCAGCTTTAATTCTTATTTTAACTCAAAGAGGTAGGTATCATTTTACAAATAAGGACAAGAAAACTCAGAGAGCTTGAAATGACTTGCCAAAAGGGACACAGCCGGGACGTCCTGGGGCTGGGATTTCAACGCGGGTTCCAGGTCTTCCAAGGTTTATGCATTTTATTGAGGGCCGAGGCATGGCACTATTGTATGCGTGTGTGCATTCTAGCTACTTGGGGGTGTAGAATAATTTGGGAGAACTAAACCGATGTCTTCCCCATTTGTGCATACGACTGCCGTTTAAATTTCTGCATGCCTATTTAACCAAAATGTGTTCGCACTTTTCAAAGGACAGTGAAGCTACACAGGGTTATTTCTTGAGTGTTTTCCTGTCTGTCTGCACTCTCCGTCACGGGTGGGGACATGCCTCGATTCCCTATAACTGAGGAAGTGGCATGAGAAGGCTCCACGGCATTGTCTTGCTGGCCACAGGACGACTTAAACTATTTCCCACAAATCTCTTCAAATCTCTACAAGCTTTTTGCTCTGTTCATCCTCCAGGCATATACGTATATATAAGCACAGCCCACTAACACGTTAGAAAATATCTTGGAGCTGCACACAGAATGCTAGCTCCTGTGCTAGGTAAAAAATACAAAAAGGCAAAAAAAGATCAATTATGTCCCCTGCCATCATAGAGCTAAAAATCTCCTGAGGCGTCCAAATGATACAAAAAGTCCCACAAATATGTCATTGTAATGGTGTCCTAAGTGCTCTGAAGCCACAGAATGCCCTGGTAGATAACAGGATGACCCATTTGCTACCCCCACCTCACCCTGAGTATTATTACCATGGTAATGCTGCCTGTTTTCCTTTCAAATTTCCAGGCTACGCCTGTGGCTATTCACTGTTATCCACAAATTCAATGGGAATAGCCATTTTTTCTTTTACCAAGCAGACTGAAGACTTTGAAACTATCACAAAGCCACCGAGCCAGAAGTTGACAATAAGTAATATAGTTTAGTAATAAAACAATTCTTTCAACTTTAGCATGCTTGGACCCGAGCGATTTTTTTTCCACAAGGTATTTCTAGTGTAGTCTCTTGAGTAGGAAGGGCTGTCGCCTGCAATTATTTTGAAAGTTATTCAACCTTTCCTTTCCCCTCTGCAAAAAGAACAATAATTTTTAAGAGTAAATATTCAACTAGGAGTTTTTCATTATAACACAGGCTTTAACCATAGGATTTCAGAAGAAAACACTTCAGGCACTCCATTAACAAATGCGTGTGGACTTTATTTTTTTTATTTTTATTTATTTTAGAGGGAGTGCGAGCAGGGAGAGGGGCAGAGAGAGAGCCCCAAGCAGACTCCGCGCTGAGCATGGAGCCCGAGGCGGGGCTCGATCCCAGGACCCTGAGATCATGACCTGAGCTAAAACCAAGAGTCAGATGCTCAACCGACTGAGCCACCAAGGCACCTGGGTGTGGACAGCTGTATGCTGTAACCCACATAACCCACAGCATGTAAGGGGCACACCCAGATCCTACTGCATTCCTCGTGAGCTGTGTCCTGGAGAAACTGAGCCAGGCTTGGCACCTCGGGAGCCCACTTCCCTGTCTCACAAGACCAGATCTCGCAGGGGCTACTTTTGATTCTCTCCAACCACAGCCCACTGGCTGGAGCCCACTGGCTGGAGTAGCTGGTGAGAAAGCCGCCCTTGTGTGGTTCTGAAAAGATCACAGTTCTCTTGCCCCATAGCCTCTCTTTTCTCTGGTAAGAGGGAGCTGGAGACCCCAGGGTAGGGCCTAGGGCTGACCCGCTCACATAGGCCCCAGCCCATATTACACAATACATGCTTAAAAAAGAAAAAAGGAAAATAAAAGGAAACAGAAAACAAAATGGGCGTTTGGCTTCAGATAGCTCCAAGGGGAGACAGAACTAATTTTTGTTAGTTTTTGGGTAAGAACCAGAGTGGGTAGAGACCAAAAGCATGATTTGAAAAAGCACTGGATCATTATCTGGTTACTTGTTTGTGAAAGTAGCTTTATTTTTGGAATGAATTTGAGTGGCCGGATTTTAAATATTCTCCCCAAGTATTTTCATGGTTGGGCACTTAGTACCTAGGCAATAGAAACATCTGCTCGCTGAACAGATATGACTAGGGAGTAGAGGCACTGAAACAGCTCCATTTGCCTTTCTGATTAGAGCAGAGGGGAAGGAGGGAGGACAGGGATATGCAGGGAATGATGTGGGTGGCTGAGTCTGCAGCGTGAGCCCGTCTGCAATGTAAATGGGCAGGTTTGTCTGGCTAACAAAATGGGAAGGACTGTTCCTGGCACAGAATAATTGTCCTTCAAAAATGTTCCTTTATAAATATTTTTCTTAGTATACTATAAAGTTTTTAATATTAAAGAACCCACCAGATTGAAGCTTGGCAGAATTCTGAGAAGGTACATCCATTCATTTTTAGGGTATCATGGGGGAACAAAGCTACTTTGTTTCAATAATGATGTAGCACAATGCTTTTTTAATAGTGGAATTTTCATTTTGAAAATGGCTCATCCATTTGTCTTTCTAGTCCCTCTTTACGGACTAATAATTTGGCCATTTCATTTTAGTATTTTAGAGCAGTATATTTTACTCCGAAGTCTTTCCTATGTAGACAACAAGTGCTCTCAGGAGAAATGAAGAACTGTAAGATAAGCTATCAAGGAAAAGGTGGTTCTGAGCAGAGGAGAAGAAGGTTCTAGATTAAGAGTTCTTAACACGAAGACCACGGATAAGCTATAGGAGATTCAAGGATCCCTGGGAATGCCTTGGAAAATCCTGAGTGTCTGTTCATCTAGGGAGAAAGTCCCTAGTTTTTATAGGATACTCAGAGTGCTCCTGACACAAAAGGGTTAGAATCACTCTTGTCATAGGAGTCAGCAGTAGACTGAGTTACACTGTAGTTACAAACTAAACCTGAGATCTTGGGAGCTTAAAACCACACTTGGTTCTCACTTCTTACGTTACTTCTTCTAGCTCCTGTCAGACAACAGACACTGGAGCTCTCTCTGCTCAAAGGCTCATAGGTAGGATCCCAGAGAGGGAAGGAATCAGGTCCCCTGGATATCACATGTCTGTACCTCTGGGCAAGTGCCTCATTTTTCCTTATCCATCAGATTCCTGCCCTCATTGCACGCAAAGAGGGGACAGAACCCTGGTGGGGAAGTGACGGCAAGGTTGAGAAGACAGATTCTATGGATAAGTTAGAACAGAGAGTTTGAAACGTTTTTGTGAGTGTGGGGCAGGGACGGGGGCAATGGTGACAGGAAGGGGTAAAGGAGGTGTCTTATTTCTGAAGATAGATTTTGAACACTACGATTTACATTCCAGGAAGCATTCTAATATACTTATTATCTGTAATTCATTTATTTCCAGACAAAAATAGCTTTTAATAATAAAGCCCTGTTACAATAAATTTTCAAAGATAAGTGCAAAGACAAGAACAGAAAAGATGGTTGACGGTGGTAGAGAATAAACATACTAGAGGAGCTGAGCCATAGGAAGATACAACCGAGATACAACTTAACACTGGGCTTCCTGGCAGCCAAGGCAATAAGAAGTTTGCACAAGTGGTTGTAAAACCATGGTTCCATTATTTTGATATTCATTTAGGCACTGCTAGTAAATAGGTGCATGAACTTGAGAAAGTTACTAGAATTTTCTGGGCCTTACTTTTCCTTAAGTGATGGTAATTCCTGTTCCATCAGAAGATTTTGAAATTCCTTCTATCTGTAACTTCTCCATTATTAATGACATTTCAGGAAAAAGGCTTGTTTTATACTTTTCACCAGGATTAGACACTTCTTCATTAAACAAATGTTTTATAGTTCCTTGGAGATTCATAAGAATTTTCCTCATTAAATATCCCTAAAGAGAAATGTGACAGAGTTCCCCAATATTTACCAATTCCAGGGCTATCATATATTTCATATATTATGTGCCTAGTTTTGGCTTTGACATTCTTCTGCAGTCACAGAAAAAGTCTATCCAAAAATACACCAGAAACCGAAAGGGTAATTATTTAGCACAAAATGCTAATAGAAAACACAATACAACCCACAATCAAACACATTATTATGTTTTTTTTTTCAATTGAATTGAAAATGCTTCTGTGTTGCCAGGAAGGAGAATGAATCATTGTCGATGGTACAAAAAAAGAGACAGAGTAGAAGACATTTCATACCTCTGTTCCTCCTATCTCCCCAGGGCCTGAATTTCTCCTTAGAATCTGGCAGAGGCTGAAGAGTCTCTGTTTTTTTTTTTTTTTTAAGATTGTTTTTTCTATTTATTTATTTGACAGAGAGAGACACAGTGAGAGAGGGAACACAAGCAGGGGGAGTGGGAGAGGGAGAAGCAGGCTCCCCGCTGAGCAGGGAGCCCGATGCAGGGCTCGATCCCAGGACCCCAGGATCCCAGGATCATGACCTGAGCTGAAGGCAGATGCTTAACGACTGAGCCACCCAGGCGCCCCTGTTTTTAGTCTCTTATTGTTGGGAAGAGGACCCTAGGTTTTAAAAAATGCCGGTATTTATAGTTCCGTGTTCTGGTCCCTGTGCTGTTCTTCAACCACACAGCCTACTGTTATATTTCATTTTCATTATTGGTATTCTTAAGTATTTTTGTGCTTTGATGAATTTTGATTTTTATGACTAAAGAAAGTAAAAAAGATCAGGATCAATCTGGTCTATAACATTTTTGGGAAATGAGAATGAATGTTTATCTTAAAGCTGTATTTCAAAACCACTGCAGAAGCCAATTAATTAAAATTTGACATTTGATAAGCACAAAGACTCAGATTCTATTTTTAGAAGTATTTCATTCCACCTTACTGATGACTGATTGACCGAAGCATTGTTTCTTAAACATCAAGACCAGTGCATCCAGAGGGCTGTTAGCTGAGGCACTGAGGCTGGGTCTCTAATGAGCTTTAACACTGAAGCGAACCAAGCCTCACTGGGGACCCAGAAATTGCACCGATATTCATCTGTGCCTTCTTTTCAGGATTTCATGTGGCAAGTCTTCTCAGACCAAATCGAGACAGAGAGTACAGTTTGACCAGCCAGAGCTGGGTAGAGGTAAGAGGTAGTTGCTGTCTTAGTCCCGTTGTTGCAACTTTTTTTCTCAGTCTCGCAAGTCTTTCAGATATTACCTTCAAAGATGAGTTTTACCGAAGTAGGTCAAACCTCTGCTTCTTACCTGCGGTGGGACCGCCCGGATGGGTGCCTTGGCTTCACCACTTCGGCACGGCTAGCTCTGTCATCTTGGGAACTTCTCTCTGTCGGTTTATTCATCCAGAGTGGGGGGACAATACTACTTTCCCCCAAAGACTCATAAAGAGGATTCAGCGTGATCATGTTAGTGAAACACTTAACCTGCTGATTAAGTAAATGTCCAACTATTCCAATTTCCTAGGAATTACAAGTCATTTATGGAAAGACGTCAACTCTCAGGATTCCAATGAGGTGGAACCCAAGAGCTCTTAGGACCATCAGACTAGTCTCCATGATCATATCTGTTGTGCCTCCCATCTTCCCTTTCTCCTTTCTCCCCCGGCTCGGTGTCCCAAGATGCTGACTTGTATGGCTATAAATGGGGTCCCTGCCTCTGGTTTCCAGATGCTTTCAGCTAGGGGGAAGCGGCAGCAGGAGACGGAAAAGAGGAGGGCGATCAGGGTGCTGATTCCTCCTGCTCCGTCCCCTAGGCTCTGCCAAGTCTAACGGGGCTTCTCACAGGGAGATCATGTTTCCTGGTGAGGAGCCTTCTCCACAGTCCTCTCTAATCCCAGTGCCACCAGTCACTCACTCGGTCTGCCCCTCCTGGCTGACACCCCCCTGCTGGTGCCGGGTCTGGACACTACTCTCCCTCGGAGCTGCAGTCCGACCCGCCCAGACCTTCTTACCGAATGTCTTTTATTAAACACTCCTCAAGTGCACGGGGCCATCTGTTTGCTGACAGACTGCCTGAAACACCAGGTGTGTACCACCAGGACTGTGTCTATGTGGGGTCTGAACAGCAGCTTTGGCGGGGGAGGAGGAAAAGAGAAAACAAGAATAATTCAAAAAGGACTTGGGAGTACCATAAATCCTATGAACCAATCTTGCCCTGAATTGGCATGTACTTTGGCAGAGACAGTCAGCTCGAGCTGTCTCGGTAGGACAGAGACACAGGCTCAGTGGCACGGTCTCTCGTTTTGTGCGGGAGTAAGCTTTTTGAATATAGCTTTATTCGGAGGAACAAGTTGCACGGTGGAACTTGGGGTTTTCTCATAATTCATAATAGGTCTTTGTCATTTTCTTCCAAATAGGGATCCAGCCATGGGTGGTATCACTTTGGTTCTTGGGATGTGATGCTTGAAATAGTGCCAGGCACATCGGGCTCTCCATACATCTACTGTGTGAATGATAATCAACTTTAAAGGGATTGTATCATAATACATTTGGTTCCTTCATTATGTAAACCATGCACTGAGCAGCATACTCTAAAATTGACCTACCTGGTATTTTGACCATTCAGAATAGTTCTTATACATGGAGCCCTAGAAACGTGGCCTTCTTTGTCTGGCTTCTCTCATTCTTCCCGGGTCTGTTCATGTTGTAGGAGGTATTGCTGTCTCACTCCTTCTTTATGGTTGAATAATATTCCATTGTGTGGCTACACATTACACGTTTTTTTTTTTTTAACGCCACATTTTGTTTATCCATTCATCAATTGATGGACATTTGAGTTGTTTCCACTTTTTGGCCACTATCAAGAATGGTCCTGTGAACATCTGTATGCAACATTTTTAATTCTCTTAAGTATATACCTATGAGTAGAATTGCTGGGTCACGTATTGACTCTTAACGTTTCAAGCAACTGCCAGACTGTTTTTCAAAATGACTGCACCATTTTACATTCCTACCCGCAAGGTATGAAGGTTTCAATAGCTCTATATCCTTGCCAACATTTGTTATTGTGTGTCATTTTCATTGTAGCTATCCTAGTGAAGTGGTATTCCATTGTGGTTTGATTTACATTTCCCTAATGACTAATGATGTTAAGCATCTTTTCATGTGCTTATTGGCCATTTATACATCTTTCTTGGAGAATGTGTATTCTTTCTTTGCCCACTTTTAATTGGGCTATTTGTCTTTATTGTTGAATTATGAGTTCTATATATTCTGACTACAAGTCTCTTATCAGGTATATGATTTGCAAATATTTTCTCCTAGTTTGTGGGTTGTCTTTTCGTTCTTCATAGTGTTGTTCTCTGAAGTCCAGTTAATCTATTTTTTTCAATGTTGCTTATGCTTTTGGGTTTCAAATTGAAGATGCTATTTCCTTATCCAAGATCATGAAAATTTAATACTATGGTTTCTTCTAAAAGTTCTGTAATTTTAGCTCTTTCATGTAGGTCTATCCTCCTCTGATTCATTTTTTGCATATGGTTTTGAGGTAGAGGTCCAACTACATTTTTTTTTTTTTTATTAAGTAGTCTCTATCCCAAACATGTGGCTTGAACTCTCATCCCCAAGATCAAGAGTTGCAAACTCTACCGACTGAGCCAGCGAGACACCCCTCCAACTGCGTTTTTAAAAAATTTTGAGAGCGAGCACATACGCGTGAGTGGGGGGAGGAGCAGAGGGAGAGGGACAAGCTGACTCTGTAGTGACCTCAAACCCTGACGCAGGGCTCGATCCCATGACTCTGAGATCATGACCTGAGCCGAAACTAAGTTGGACACTTAACTGATTGAGCCACCCAGGCGCCCCCAACTGCATTTGTTCTGATGAGGAGATCATGTCACGTGATCCCACCACCATTTGTTGAAAAGGCTATTCTTTCTCCATTCAACTGTCTGGCATTTTGTTAACAATCAATTGAACATAAATGTAAGGACATCTATCTGTTGGCTATGTGGGCTTCCTGCATTTCCATATGAATTTTAGGATCAGCTTGTCAATTTCTGCAAAGAATTCTCCTGAGATTTGAATAGGAATTGCAATGAATCTATAGATCATTTCCAGGAGTATTGCCATCTTAATATTATATTAACTCTTGCACTCCATTATCATTATTATTTAGATCTTTTAAAATTCCTTCCATTGATGTTTTGTAGTTTTCAGTGTACAGGTCTGGCACTTATTAAATTTATTCTTAAGTATATTATTCTTTCCAGTATTATTATAAATGGAATTGTCCTTAAATTCATTTTCAAGTTGTCTGTTGCTGGTGTATAGAAATACAATTGATTTTTGAATATTGATCTTATATCTTGCAACCTGGATGAATTTGTTCCTAATACTTTTTCAAGTATTTAAATCTGAAGCTTTACCCTGTGTGTCTGGGGTTAATATTCAAAATATTTGAGAACATTTGTAGGTTTGAAAATATTTAAAAACTCAAAGTTACTTAACAATCCTCTTTTAATGTTTTAGAATAAAATAATTTAAATTCCATTGTAATTGACATCCCAATTGAAACCCAAATTATTTGGACTAAATTACTGCTTCATCCAAAACACCTCGTTGAAATGTTGCATCTTCTAGTGAAAAAAATCACATCTTTAGATTTTCCCTAAAATGAAACAAGTCTTTTTAGTTTTTACTTAGTCTGATTTATGAAATGACATTTACTCAATTTTATAATTCTGTAATGGCTGATGTCAGATTCATATTTTATATAATAACTAAATGTGGGAAGCCACAATCATGCCACTTTATTTAGCCGTAACTATTCTGGTTTTGTACTCAGATCACTGTTCAAAAACCATAAACAATCAACATTTGTTCATTTTTAAAGGTCATGAGTAGCAGCCGTAGGATTTTTTCCTCCCCAATAGAAGGGTGCTGTCGTGTAGGAAACAGGCCGTGTGAAGTGCGAACATACAGAAAAACACAGGGTAGAAGTCCTCTCGGCTCCCACGCTACTCTCCATCATCACTGCTTGTCCTTCTTGGTCACGAGATCAAATGACTTTTTTGGATGATTTCTGATCCGTTCCCTGACATAACTTGAGTATCTTTTATTTGGGTTTTAAGTTTAAGTATATACAGAGTAGATATTCAGAGATAAGCAGAAAAGCCTTAGCTTCAGGGGGCATAAAGTTCTTTAAAAAAAAAACAAAAACAAACAGAAAAGCTTCTTCAATGAATTGGAGAAAGATGCAGAAACACTTAACAGAGACTTGACATTTATTGTGCAATTTTATCTCCAACAGAACATGTGGCATTCTAGAGGTATATGAGGTAATAAAATCAATACTCCAATTAGAACACCTGAAATAACTGGCTCTAGTAACAAATGTTTCTTATAATTAAAAATATTGAATGTTTAAAAAACTCTTATAACATTTTAAGTTCCTAAAAGAAATGTGCCTAACACTTAAAAAATGACTTACTTTTCTATATAAATTGTTCACAAAAAAATCTTGCTATTCTATATTACACTATGCATTTATAGTTTTATTAACATATCCCTAGTGGGTATTAATTCTACACAGTACAATCAAATAGAAATTATTCATAGAGAATCAACAAGACTCCAACAATAAAAATATTAGGATCAATGGATCTGTCACAGTTT
Source organism: Mirounga angustirostris (assembly GCF_029215605.1). Classification (NCBI taxonomy): domain Eukaryota; kingdom Metazoa; phylum Chordata; class Mammalia; order Carnivora; family Phocidae; genus Mirounga; species Mirounga angustirostris. The sequence goes on from NW_026991710.1 coordinate 34,971,270, forward strand.
TTCCACAAGTGTTCATCATAGAAAATAGAGTAAAGGCAAGTTGGCCCCAGGGTTAGGCTGCTACATGAAGTTCCAGAGGAGAGACGGAGAGCGATGCTTACACTGGGCAGAGTCGGGCTGGACCAGTGGCCTTGAACGTTTCAGGACCCACCTCACGGTCTGGCATGCCCTGTTCCCAAGAAACACAAAAGCCAGGCCTGCGTGGCCGGGCAGGCTCTTGAACTTAAACACAGCCAAAGAGATGTTAAAGCCATCACGACAGGAAAGAATCGACAGATTACTGTATTTTCCTACAAAATCTTCACAACAGGTCTCACAGTGACATCATAAATGAAGTCCCTCTCTTCCAAACCAGACTTACCAATTCTAAGGCTACAAATACAACAAATGTGAAAAAGCGAATGAAACATTAGCTAACTGATGCCCAGTGCCATTTCTAACACCTAGGAGTTCCCAAAGATTATCACTTCACTGAGTTCGAATTTTTCTTTTATATCCCTGCATTTTTGTACAGGAAACCTATGAAACAAATGTGAACAAATTAGCAATTTTAATTTATTCACTGCTTTAGAACTTCTTCAACATGGAATCTTACGTTAAGTCAAGTCTTACGCAGCAACCCGGGCAGTTACCAGAGTAGATATGGTTTATAAGGTCCTATTTAAGCATCAACATACCTTAAAGATAGTTTTTAGTAACACAAATATCATCTTTCCCTCGATGCTATAAATTAAACAAAATCCATTCCAAAGTGTTGATGGGTTTTGACAACTCTGCGTTGACTACTGGGGAAAACTGAACTAGTCACCCTGTTTACTAAGCCCAAAGTAATCCTCTTGTTAGCGGAGCACCTCGGGCAGTGTCTTTATGGATCAACTGGGACAACAGTAACCGCCTCGGAGGGTGGCCGTGCGGATTAAAAGGAGACAATGCACTAAAGTGCTTTGCAGAGTACCTGCAAAACAAGAACTCAATGACTATCAGCTACAGTTAGTACAGTGGTTGTTGTGAGTGGCTTGCGGGTGTGGGCCTGAACAGTTTTCCAACGTGGCCAGCACCCACGTGGCCATTTGTACTCGGGCAATTATTCTAAAGGAGTCTTCTTAGTAGATGCATTTTCATTATAATTTGGGGAACTGTGATTCACCGAACACCTAGACCGCGTATCAGTCAGCTCTAGAGGGTCACAAGGAAAGTTCATCTGGCCACCTGTAGCACAGAGATTTGGTAAATTCAGAGCTTCAGTAGGCAAACTGACCAAGCTGGTCATTAGGTACACCAAGCCCAGTCCTCTCAGTGTCTCCTGCAACTGAACACACGATGGAGGGTGAGAGTGGTCTCTCATGTGCAGACGCTGCCTGTTCTGGTTCTGCACTTTACACACGAGGAAGCTAGGACTGGTGGCTTGGTATTCTTGCACTCAGCTGTCGGCTATCGGTCCTTCACTCTCTAAAAAACACAAATGCTACTTACTGGCTGACAATGCAAGTGACTTTGCAGAGGGCCATCAGCTGGGGAGCATCTTCCTACCTTATCCCAAGGGAAGTGATTATTTTTATCCAGTACTTACACGATGGAAAGCAGCCATCACTCTGTTTACAAAAATATATCATAACACTACATACCGCTGTTTGGACACATTTGCACTAGAGTTCTGACTCAAGCGGTCTAGCTGACATGTTTTACCAAGCAGTTACGGCAAGTGTTGCCACATTAAACATACACCAGCAAGACTTGTGCCATATGTGCAAAATCGTTTTCTATTACATTTCTAGAAATTTGTATGAGAGCGCTCAAAAATTATAGATCTGTACTGTGAAATGACATAGCACTGAATGAGAAAAGTTAGGTTTAAATCTTTTCTAAAAATAAACTTATCCAAGAATGAGATCTTAACAAACGACTGAAATCTAAGAAAAAACTAAGGAGGTAGTTGGTGGGTATCAGGTTTAGATTCTAGAGCACAGGTTATAGGATGAAATCCAAATGAGGGCAAACATAGGTTTGCTTTTCTGAAAACCGTGCATGTTTCATTTCACATGATGCTCCATCCATTTTCTGAGAGCAACAGGAGGGAGGGCAAGACATTAAAGGTGGTAGGAAAATGTAGAAACCACGAACCTGTAGATTCCCAAGTTTGTATTTTTGTCTAGATTTGGGGAAAACGCCTGATGTTACAGGAATAGCTACTGGACTAAAAAAAGCATTCCACACATCTGACATGTGGAGTAGTTGGACCAAGTAATACCCTCTAACAATTTATACCTCTATAATCCTTATAAATCTCTTAGGTCAATGTGTCTATGACTAATGAAGGGCCAAGAGAGACCCAGAATATAAATTCACCCACTTGCTCTCCAGCTGTGAAGTGGCCGCACACATCTCTCAATTCCCTCACCGAAAGAGAGGGCAGCACGTTTCTGCACACACTCTGTCATTATCCTCCTACATCCCTAGTGAAACCTTATGAAACACCAATGGTGACAGGAACCCGAACCCTGTGGCGGAAATTGGGAACGCTAACAGAGAGTTGCTCAGGTTCCAGGGCGGGATGAAATACTTTCAAGTAAAAGGGGAAGGTACAAACTTTCAAGTTTACAGATTTCCTCCAAAGCATTTAACACTGGGGTGAGTAAACCGTGACACTGTGGGCGGCACAGCTTTAAGAGACCGTGAGAAGTGTGCCTCTAGGAAAACCGCTCCCAGACCAGTGCTCCCCTCCACGGCTTCCTGGCCTACGTCCTCTGATGTGGGTCCCTGGAGGGTTGTCCTGAGCCCAGTGGAACGGCACCTGGGCCTTCGGGTCAGTTTGAAAAGTAGGCATACTCTTTGTGATATCATTTTAAGTTGGGAAATCACAGGACACATCAAGACACTCACCGCTGAAGACTCTTCTGATCGCCGCGCCCATGGAACACCCCGCAAACAGATGACAGTGCCAAGCTGAGCCCTGCATGTCAGGCCAGCCCCGTGACCTCCCTCTCTCATCAAGGACATGGAGCACAGCGGCATCCTGAGCAGCTTTAATTCAACCCATTTTACACCAGTGCTAAAAGGACTCAAGGAGGATTCTACAAGCTGACACAAGACGAAGTTTCCAGGCATGAGCAATCTGTCCAGCTGCCAAAGAAAGGTAGAGACTCAACTCAAGAAAGCAAGCAGCACCCTCAGGTCTCCAAAGAGACCAAGAGAAAGGAAGACAGAGCAGGGACAGCATCCGGTCTTCCTGGTGGTGAGCTTTTACAACCTCGCTCTGTAGGGGGCACAGCGGTCCCACCACAAGTACGTGAACATCCTTTGCGAGGCCTGATCTGAAAGTGAGGCGGCCATGAGGCCCCCACCCTGAAGCAGCCGGAAAGCTCGGCGGGCGGCACGGACCGCACCCTCAGGAGAGGAGACGGCCCGGTATCTCCTCAGATGCAGTGCCACACCCCCAGGGACTGTCAGCGTCTGGCTCAGGCAGTGGCCACACACACACACACACACGCACACACACACACGGCGGAGAACGTCATGGACACCTGACCCAGGGCAACTGGTCTTAGGCCCCGGGCCTGGGAGACGCATCCGAACTGGCCGTGCAGTGCTGAGGAAGCCAGTCACCCGCCTGGGTCTTGGTTTCCTCATGGGCTAAGAGATGGCTCACATTGCTGAATACTGGGAAACAGCAGCTAGAGAAATCAGTCACCTGGAGTGGGGGGGACGGGAGGGAGACCAGATGTGCCTGGGGAGCTCGGGAGGCAGATCTACCCTAGTAGCCTTCTCAGGGGATGCTAATTACAGCCAAACCGAAGGTTCCCGTCGCCCCCTCTCACAGTGGTGGTGCGAGCCCTTCATCTTTAGGCACGCCGACACACAGAGCTATGGGGACGCAGAGCAGAGATGCTCTCATCATCCCCTGTGGTCAAGGCCAGCACAACACAGAGCACCACGAAAATGCTTCGATGTGAAGATGTGCTGAATTCTCAAGCTTGCAGGAAAAAGAGTTGGAAGTGTTTTTTGAACAGTGGTCAAATATTGTTGCTAAAGGGAAAAAAAAAAAAAAGGACATTGCCCTCAGCAGTAAGGATAACTAGAGCCTAATGCAAAAAAATCAAAGGTAAGATGGAAAGACAGAGAAGGTTATGGTGATAGTTTGCATCTGGCCAAGATTTCCTGTCACTAAAGGATCTCGTAAGGCACTGACTTCTCAGACCTCTGAAAACTCCTCAAAGAATCTCTTTTTCCCTTAGATAGCCAAAGATAGTAGTCTCCTGGTTCCCCTAACCAACATCACATTTGCCCTTAACCTTTCCTTTACTTACAAATTTTAGCTAACTTGCCCAAAACAGGATTGACGTATTAGTTCTCCCCACACCACTGAACAGATCTGACAAAGGACCATCTCTATAAACATTAAACTTTTCAATGGATGAAACTAATAATCCTAACAAAAGCTAAAGACAGACCTATTTCCAGGACCGTGCATATGGTTGGTGCGAATTATCAAACATAAAGGATAATTTACTGTCACAAAAAATGGTTACAAAAACCACTCTTTATAAACGGATGCTCATAAACCTTAAATGAATTTCCAACCAATTTTCAAAACCCTTAGTCATGTTTGTAGACAACATTAATAACCTTCAATAACTTCTGCCCATTTAGCCCTATGCTCTACAAAGAAAAAAAAAAAAAGAATGCAATAATCGGATTAGTGTGATAGAGGAAGCTGTTCCTGCCATCCAAACCCGAAGCCCTCAAACACACACACACACACACACACACACACACACACACACACGGCAACTGGTCTTAGGCCCCGGGCCTGGGAGATGCATTCGAACTGGCCGTGCAATGCATCTCCACGGTTTGTACGTAAGGAATGCTCCCAAAGACATTAGTAACTTCACAGACGGAGCTCAACCAATTAAATGGGAGAAAACCAGTGAACTTAGCTAGAGCTTGTAGCTCAAGGGAACATGGCGCAGGGGGCGGGAGGGAGGCGCGAAGCAGCAAAACAGTCGGGATGAAACATTTTCACTGGTGACAACAAGAAACAAAAGTTTATGCAAATTCTAAAGATCTACTCAGAGAAAGACCCTCACATTTCAGAGCAATTACAGACAAGCCCATTGCATAGTTGTCAGAATGGCCTTGAAGCTGTATGTATACAATTCCAGAACATCTGGTCAATTCAGTGAATACCATCAGTCACACCACTTGTTTGGTCTTCAGTGCACCAAACAACTAAGTGATTGAAATGCTCATTGCTCAACCCATCACTCTGGCATTACGTCAACAAAGTCTGAGTGAAGGCTATGGAACCTGTGGGTCTATGAACCTACCAAATCAAGCATTTAAAAAGGGTTTTGAACCTTTGGAGGTTTCTTGACTGACATAATGAAAACTTAGTTTGTAAACTCCAGAGATCATGTCATGCCTTTCTGATCAACATGCGGCGGGGGGGGTGTTCTAAAATAACTGAAAAAACCCCAGGTGATTTCCAACAAATCATTGTCTAGCAGGGACCTCTTTTCTCTGGCTTTTTCATATAGGTCTTGTCAATGTTGAGACAGCACAGTGTCACTTATCCTATTGTCTTTGCTGAAAGTATGAATTCAAGTCTTTGGAAAATATAAAGACAACTATTTAAAGAGAATGTTTGTTCGTTGTCTCTTACAATAACTCCGTGTCTCTATCTTCTCTACTCTAGCCCAGTCTTCTGTGGGGACCAGCTCTGCTCAGGAAGCAGAGCTTACGTGAAGGTTTCAGACAGGTGACCACAGCTCACCTACTATTGTTTTCACCCTCACTGTCTAGCCAGGAATCAATTCAATGCAATTGTGGTTTTTTTTCTTTTTAGAATCTGAAAGCCTGTTGTAGGTTCCATAGACTTCCCCAACAACCCTACGTGGATTTCTATTTGGGAACTGTGGCAGTAGGTCAGAGACTTAAGGTTTGAGATGTGTCAAGTCTGGCAGAAGGACGTGCTTTGGACTCTCAGGTGATGGTAACCGGACACTGACAACTGGAACCCTTGAGAGGACCAGCTGCTACAGTGTCCAGATTTTGTCCACTAATCCCCAGACCCATCCTGAGAATTTTTATTGAAGACCTCATCCTGGGAAGCCTGGTGATCGATCCCTTCGTAAAACGAGCCGCCATTGTGCAGGAAAGTCCCCACCGCCCGCCCCTGCCGGGCGTGCCCCACAGCGTCGCTGAACACTTTGTTGATCTGCTCCTCCGAGGGCATCCACCAGTCGGGGTTGGAGGTACAGTGCATCCTAATGAATTCTGTGGGAATACACAACAATAAAAAGAGAGAGAAAAACAGCTGGTTTTTGCAGAAGATGATGGGCAGGCTGCTTACACATTTACAAAAGCTCTACAAGAAAAGCTTTATGGGAAATCCAACGTGATGTTATGATGATGTCATTTCTTAGACTCAACTAATTACATGTAAGCCTTCTACTCATGTGCAAAAGTAAAAATCATGTTAAGTGAGGTGATGCTCCTAAGGAACATTTGCTATTGAAATGAAAGGTAAATCTGATTTATAAGATGTACTATACATCACGCTTAGTAAAAGTTATGGCATACATTTCAAACCTACATCAGTATCTGCTCACATTTTTAGAATGTTCAGTATTTCTGGAAACAGCAAATATCATCAGTATGGTATTCTTTAACCAGCTACTAATTTGCAGATTAAGTGCAGTGAGAGAACAAAATCTCAATGGCTGAGAAACTGCCTGAATTTTGGTTCAGAAGAGATTTCCATGTTTTTAACATGTATTATAGGTCATACTTATTTCTCTAATTGGGATATCCACACATGTACTGACAAATATTTCTTAAGTGAGATTTCCTCTAAATATTTAATTTCACCAGAAAGCAATTAGCATGCCCGGAAGGGTGAATGTATAAAAAGGAACTAAGACTCCAATGAAACAGACTCAGCCTCCCTTTAGGTTGAGCTCACATGATCCTTTCTTCTGTTTTCTCAGGGCATCGGGACACGTGCATAACTCCTACCTCGCTATTTTAATATGGACACTTGTAAACTGAATTGAGCATTTTGGAAAAAATTCTAAGTCAAACTCTGTTATTTTTGCACAGCTGACTACAAAATAGTCCAAGGTGACTATTATTTACACACCGTTTCTTCTCCAACAGTGCTCCCTTTACAAGACAACAGGTCTGGTCGCAGGACTGGATTTGTCTGAAATGACTGCGTGAAATCCTGGCCCTATTTGCCCTCAGGAGAAGCTGATGCTCTTCGAGTATTTGGACCCCAAAAATCTCATGAATTGAACCGTGCCCTTCTCAGCAGGCAGAATCTAGCTTAGCAGAGAAGCAGGGGTATCCCCTTCGATACTGTGCCTGAGCTGAGAGCCTCGCTAGCCTCACTGGAGTCCCAGCCCGGGCTGCCTTACTCAAGGGAAAGAACAGTGTTCATTCAGCAACTCCTCCTGCAAAACTGCCAGAATCAGATGGCTTAGCCTAGGGTGCAGGCCTGGGAAGCACTGAAGGATAAGTCCCTATTCCTCTTCTGTCCCCCTCCCATCCCTACAGTAAGTTATCTAACAACTGTTGTAGTTTCCCTCTGTCTAGATCCCCCACTCATATCAACACAAGGAAATAAAGGCTAATGGATGAGGACGCTGCGACCCTGGGACCCAGAGAAGGTGCTGCTATGTGACACCCTGTCAACTTCCACTCTCTCCTCGGCATCCGCTGCTGAGACAGGACTTTCTCGGATACTGTGGTAGACTATTAAAAGCTCATTCTGTTGCACAGACAGGACGCATCTTCACAGGCCCTCTTCCCTCTAGGGTCAAACCACCTGCAGGAGCGGTCAGCCTGGAGTCTGGTTCCATTCCAAACTGTTTTCCATCACTAAGTGTCCAACGGTCTGAGGTTTCCTTGGCTGTTCTAATCTTGCTCACCTAACACGGATGTCCACCCCGGAAGTCACCAGGTCTGAGGCTTTATGAAAGGAATCCCATCTGGGTCACAGGAAGGCCCTAGGAGTTCAGCTTTTGGGACAAGCATGTAAATGTTTGGATCAGCCGCCCCTGACACAGACCATTGCCGTTTTTTGCCTCTGGATTCTCCACCCAAGGGCGGGGGGGGGGGGGGGGTGCCGTGGCGCCAGGTGAGGCAGGAGCCGGAGGATACAGATGCTGATTAGCCCACCTGGACTGTGTCCGTGTCACAGAGGGTCGGGCAACGTTCTCAGGGCAAGGTGCGGGTGCTTTGGGAGGTATGTTAACCTCTCAGTTTCACTCACTTGCTGCTTAAAATGTGAAATGTTGAATAAGAATTTCTGGAAAGGGATACCGTTGTGAGGCCCCTTGTCCTGACTCCCCTTATGGGCCCCCGGGCAACTTCTTGGAGTACAGTGTTCCCAGGAGAGCCCCAAGCTCACAAACGCCTCTGTTACTCTTGGTGAGTAACTCTGTCAGCTCTGATGATGTTGAAGAATAAAGGAAACTATGGCTAGTTTGCTAAGACAGACCCTGGAAATTTCCATCACCCACTGTTAGTAAGTGAATCTTCAGACCGGCTGACGGGGGGTGCTCTGGCGCACCTGTGCCTAGTTGATATGGGTGTTTTCATTCCAGGTGGTTCTCTCAAGTACGGGCCACCTGCACTAGAATCACCCAGGGTGGTTGTGATGAGCAGCAATGCACGCCTCTCCCACTCCCACTCCCGACCCGCTGAATCAGAAGCTTGGGGTGGGCCCGAGGAATTTCAGCTGCTAACAAAACCTTCATGTGCCTCAGGCACACTCATGTTGCAGACTACTGTGGGCATCCCAGGAGGGGATGTTGGAGTGTCCTTTCTGTACACCAAGGCCTTATCAGTAATAGTGTCTCCTCACTGTGACTTCCTTGCCAGGAAATATTTTGATCCCTGTCCAGAGTAAATTATTAAGTTTTTCCAACCAATAAAATTACTATTGAAATACACAGGTCAATACTTGAGCTTCTTGATGTGAATTTTTCAGGTGTGAATAGTGTTCCTGTTGGCATTAGAATGCTTCTACTTGTCTAAAAGGCTGTGTTTTTATTTGCATCTGCTGAATCAACTGTATACCTCTTGATTCTTCCTTCTCATCCTCTGCCTGGCCTACCACAGTGTGGATCAGCTGCAAAGTAGTCAGCTGTTAATAGTGATGAAATGGTATCATCGAAGCAATATTTTTAATATAGAGACTTTAAAAAAACTAACAGAATAAAGTCTGACTGGGCAACAGATACTTCAGGCACCCCAATATTAAGGAAAGCTAACTCTAAATAAATATAAGGAGTTGGGGGCAAGTCCTCTTGAGAAGGTAGCTGGAGGGGGAAAGGGGCACAGGCTGCATATGGAAATGGGAGATCTGCCTGATTTTTAAAAAATTCCACCCCTTCCCTTCCTCTGTGCGTTTCCCCATGCTCCGGTTTTGCTGGAGGTGGCCTTCTGTGACAGCAAAGAAAATCTGAATTTGAAGCGTGAAACATGAGGTGCTATGCGATGCTTATGGGCCATTCCGTGAGAACGCCAAGGCTAAAGCAAACGAGGAATTTTTAAAGAACTTCTCGATACCAAGTAGATGGGCCACATGAAGCCTATAGAGGTCTCAGAGGGAAAAACTAAAATACAGTCAGGGCTGGACACTTGCACGGGGGAACCAGAGCCAATGCGGTGAAATGAGATCACAGATGGCGACACTGAGCGGAAGGATGCAGTACCTCGGAGGCATGTTACTTTAACTGGATCCAGAGGGCGTCTTTCAGGACCTGTCTCTCCTGACTGCACTGACCTTTTCCTTTTCCCAAGGCCGCATGAGTACTTAAGCTCATCGGTTGTGAAAACAAATCTGATGAGGTATCGAAGGAGCCGCCTCCCGTCTTTCTTGGAAGAATTTACAGCCTCGTCCCACTGTTTGCTCGTTATGTAGACAGGATAGTTGTTCAGCAGCTGCTTGCTCCCCTGCAAAAGCCAAGTATTTTCTCATTACCTACTTAGCCAGCCCGCTGGCCAGGCAGCCAGCCCGCAAAGGCGATCTCCATTTCAAAGGCAAACATGCTTTTTAACCAAGTGGCTGGGCTGACAATGAACCAGGTATTGAAGAGCACAGGTAATTGCTCGCACTCAGAACGGGCACTTTTCAAATTACATTTGCATTTTCTATAACAAGAGCCAATGAGGTATAATGAACACCTTTGAAAGAGGAGCTATTTATAACTCGCATTTTAACAGGTAGGTTAAAATCTGTCAAGATCCAATGACAGGGAACACTATTTAAATATAACCCGTAACTTTCCCTTTGAATCTATTAAAATATGCAAAAATGACTTTGAAGAGTGTGATCAAACAGGTCTCTTCATCCTCTGGTTGGCGGTTAAGTATTTTTAGAAATGATGCTGGTGGTCTATTTTCGTAAGTTACTACTTGTGTTTAATTCACCTAACACCTGATAGCCATTGCATAACGGTGGAAACGGCATTACAAAGTGAATTTTGAAAGGGGGGAATTGTGAAACCCCCCCAAAAATCATCATTAATAATAATAATGCCAACCAGGTTTCCTCAAATGATAGATTCTGCAAATGCCACTATGTCAACTCAAAATTTTTCTTCCTTTTCATCTTCTTAATTTATGTCTGCTATAAAATTCCCAGGCTCAATAGCTGCAGTGGGACTAATTACAGGAATTTCTGTAACATTTATAAGCCATGTTTAGTCAATTCCACCTACACAACCATTACTTTAGTTCTGGTTGTCCATAAAATTCTACAGTCCAGGACAAATTAATTAACCCACGATCTCAGTTTTAATGTACTCCTTCCCCAGTAATTAAGGTGTACAAAATAAAGAAGGAAAAACTCATCCAGTTTTACAACTCTGCAAATTTACTACAGGTGATAAATCTGGCACCGTTTGGGGCTGATAGGGTTCTGTTTCGAACAATGCTGCTGGTGAAGTCCTGAGGAGGCAAATGGCCCAGGAGCCAACAGGGAAGAGGCAGCCAGCTTGTGCTCTGAGGCGGCCGTGGGGTCACACCCACGCAAAGTCACCACCACAGTGTTCACACTTCCTTCACCTAGCAGCATGTGACTCAGTTTCCTTCCTAAGGGAGGCAGTTGAGGCACATGGCTTGCGCTTTGAATTTACAACAGCTGGAGTTTGAGCTGGATCTTGGTTCCGGGTCTTATTTGTGTTTCTTGAGCAAGTGACTTCAACTGGTTGGACCGAAGCTTCCGTGTTTATAGAACGGGGTAGAACTAAATTATCATGGGTTTAAGATGTCAGTACGTGGGGGCGAAAACCTACCCTTGGCTCTGGTGCTATCAATGATCAAAAGGCGGGCAAGAGCCCAGAGGTTCCAAAGGGCCCCTCAGCCCAGGCTGCTGTTGGACAGCAGGAGGGGAGAGTCAGGGTGTGGGGGTGTGAGGGGGTGGGATGACGGGAGTCTGTGGTGGCGCAGATGGAGAAGCGAGGAGGAAGGAAGGAGAATCCAGGGGGTCAGGCGACCAATTCAGTGAGCCAGGCTGTGGGGGACTGAGGAGTCAAGGTGACCCCCAGGTTGAAAGGGTGATGTCCTTCCCAAAGACAGGAACAGATGGTCACGGCAGGGAGGAGAAGGCAGACAGCAAGGAAGAGAATTCTCCTGCTTCCCATGCACAGGGAAGGACGGGGTTGCGGGGGTTCTCATTCGTTGAGCCCTCCGTCCTCAGGGCAGCCGGTGGGCGGGGGGGGGGCTAGGGAAGGTGGAATCCAGGGCTGGTTGCCTCAGACCACAAACTGTGTCAAGAGTATTTCTGCGGAAGAACGTTACTAATAACTGTCACCATTTACTAAGCCAGGGACGCACAGCCTGAGGCCAGCCGCAGGCGCCCGGCAGCCCTGGCCTGTCGGCCCCCTCACAGGAGGCGCCGCTGGGTGCACCTGCAGAGCTGGGCTGGGGGGGTGGGCCTGTGACCGGCCACTCGAGTCTACACAGCAGCTCTGTCAATGCAGGGAGAATAATCCCAGCTTGCACGTTTGTGGTGAGGAAGCCACGCGTCTCCCCACCTGAAGACGAGCCCACGAGGGCGGCGGTGTTCAGCCGGCTTCACTTGATGCTCTACTCTCAGGGCTGAGAACAGCGTCTGACACGCAGCAGGTGCAACAAACGTTTGTCGAACGACCACTGCAGCAGACCCTCGCGTGGCCGGCACGAAGCACACACTCAGTGACGGTGGCTACAGCCAAGAGTTCTTTTTTCTCTCTTTTTTTTTCCTAAACTGCTATGGCCCTGGGACATTTGGAGAGCTTCTGATGAGTATTAATTGGCCAAGTTAAAGAACTTCAAGGAGAGCAACAAAGACAAGGGACCATTACAAAAGGGGTACTAGGGACAGAGGGCTTCCGCCAATCCTTAATTTAAGACCATCCTCTCAGTTATGGTTCTTGTAAGTCCACCTGTCAGCCTTAGAAAAGGGGACTGAACAGCTGGTAAACCTTCCATTTAATGTTGTGCAAGTAATTTTTAAGATTTTATTTGAGAGAGAGAGAGAGTGTACACAAGCAGGGGGAGGGGCAGAGGGAGAGAGAGAAGCAGGCTCCCCACGGAGCAGGGAGCCCGCCTCGCTTCGGGGCTCGATCCCAGGGCTCCGGGATCATGACCTGAGCTGAAGGCAGACGCTTAACCAAAAGAGCCACCCAGGCGCCCCTAATGTGCAAGTTTTAAAAACAGCTTTCCCTTGGGTGTCTGAGCTCATGGGGCAAGCCAGGATTCCCACAACAGTTTGGCCAAGGATGTTAAATCCTTTTCCAAGGTCTCACAAGGCAAAAGCAGAGCTGGGAACCTGGTCCCTGACTTCAGAGCCCAAACCAGAGTTGAGTCTGTTTCAAGATAAGAGGTGCCTGAGATGAGGGAGCTCATAGCCCAAGGAAGAAGCTTTCTCAAATCCTTAAAAAGAATCCACTTATACAGAAGAGCTCAATAGCTCTCCATAAAATGAAGCTCTCCCTAAGTGTAGAAATACCATTTGGAGGTAATTTTCTTCAAGAAAAAGGAAAAGAAAGAAGAAAGTCATTCTCAGCCCCAAACAACTCAAATGCTTCCTGTGTTATGGATGAGATTTACCACACTATTTTAGCATAGTTAATAGAAATAAAAAGTGATCAATAATACTAATGAGAAAATGCCCATGTGCCTGAAATGATAGTAAAAATAGCATAATAATGATGATGATGGGTAATAAAAGTTTAAATATTTCTATCCAGAGGAAATGTAGATATGTCCCCTATTTTTATGTTTTTATAGAATTCTGATTGCATATTCTCTTCAATTAGCCACTAACGGGTTATTAAACTCTGATCTATGAGTCACTTTGAAAAAAACAAAACGAACCACCCTCATTCAATGTATTCACAGACTCACAAACAAATGGAAGACCTATGTATGCATTAATATTTAAGTAACTTCTGAATTACTCTTATTAGGAACAATGTGTTCTGTCAGCACAGAGAGGATGTGGCAATCGGGGAAAGCTTCTTGGAGGAAGTAGGCCTTTTGGAAGTGCTTTTTTGGTACAATAGAAACGTCAAGTTCAGAAATGTGGACCCTGTTCTAGGGAGCAATGAAAGGATTTTAAACATGTGACATTCCTTTTGGATCTGTAGTTTAGAAAATTAACATTCCAGTGTGGAGAAAAGAGAAGAATCCCTCCTAACAGTCCAGGTACAAAGTGTGAGGAAGGAGGTAGAGAGAAGAGAGACTACTCAAGGTGGCTGTAAAACAAGCAGATGTCAGGAACGAGGAAGAGGGAGGAGTCCGTGATGCCTCAGAAATTTCTGCCCGGGGTTGGAAGAGAAAACTGGGGTAGGGCTGGGCATTCAGAGGCCATGGCGTGAGTTCGAGGGTGCAAGGGCATCCCACTGTTGGTCAGGCGGTTGGACAGAGTGGCTGGGAGTTGGGGACTGGTAGCCCAGATCCCGATTTGGGACTTGTTAATCTGCACGTAGCTGGTGTTCAGAGAAAGAACATAACTGGGCAGAGAAGGGCAGTGGACGGCGAGGGAAGGGGATGAAGGGTGGCACTCTGGACAACAGTGGATGCAAAACTCCTTACAGCACAAGAAAAGGACGGGGAAAAGGAGAAGAGTCCTGACACTGAGGCCAAGAGAGAGCATGGAGGAGGAGAGTGGGGTCCTGGGAGGACGAGGGCCGGAGGAAGGGCCCCCGCACTGCACAGCCGGGGAAGTCACCAGGACCACTTGCAGAGGACTCTGGGAAGCAGTCAAGGTGCAGCCGGATTACGGGGGGTGGAAGAGCAAGTGGAAACTAAGACTGGAGTAACAGACCAGTCTTTCAAGTGTTCAATCCCTAAGAAAAACGAGGTCACTGTTCTGTAAGTGCCTTTGACAACAGGCACTGGGGACACACGTGGGATGAGACCTGCGTCCCACCTTCACGGAGCCAGATGCATCGTGGGGCCGAGTGAAGTGCTGACAGAGGCTACGCTGGGGGATGGAAGGAGAAAGAGAAGACGATGATGGAGGGACGGAGGGAGCACCAAAGCAGGCCTGCTTTCAGGGTGGGAAGACTGGAGTGTGTCTGACCCAGTAACCTGGTGCACAAGACTAGGAATGACCGATGGCTCGGCGTTCTGGGTGGGGGGCAGTGGAGGTGGAAGGACAGATGTGGGTGGGTGGCATGGCTTCCTGGGTGGGGGCACCAGGTGTGCAGGAAGATAGACATCAGTGCGGCGGAATTCACTGGATTGAGTTCAACTTGGTATCGCTTACTTTTTTGCTGAATTCAAGAGGGAGGGTGGTGGGACCAGGGATGGGGGCTGGAGGAAAAGAGCAGAGATCCCTGAAGTAGCTTCTCCAAACTTCAGGTGAATGGAGTCACCACCTCACCCGGAGGTGAGAGAGCTTCAGTGTGCCCCAGACTGATGGCACCTTTTCCATCCTCTGGCCTCTCTTATGTGCAGAAACGTGGAAAGGAGTGTGTTCTCGTATTTCTTCAGCTGCGAGGCATGGGCTCAGGGTGGGAAGAGCAGGTGCGCAGCTGGATCTATGAAATGGTACGCACTAGGATGGAGCCTTGAGATGATTTTAACTAGGCACAGGGAGCGTCGTAGGATGTGTGATGACGAGATGAGAGAGAGGGTCAATGGCCTGCCATTACCAGCATGAACAACTCACCCTGCCAAGTGCAGGAAGCTTAACTATGTGAAAAGAACTCATCTATTGTTATCAATGCAAGACGTTTCTAACCCCAGCAATTGCTTCTTCCACTGGATTTAGGTTCTGAAGTCCATAAGATAAAAGTAACACATATTCAAAACTGAGCCTTGAGAATCTTGTAAAAATGTGCCATGTTTCCACTGACCTACCATTCCCAGCAGAACAGACCATCTCTCCTGCACTTTGGAAGAGACTGTGGTTGCTTCTTATTGAGGTCCATAGGAAGAAACGTTCTGGAGCCCCAGTGTCTGGAAGACATCCATCTAACACAGTGTGGGAGGTGCCTGAGAGCAAGGGGCTTTCTGGAACCCTGGCTCTGCTAGAGAAGGGCAGGTTGGTGCCTCCATTTCAGCCCCTCCCCTGAAAGAATGCCGCCAGACTGGCCTCCACCATTTGAACTGCTGTTTCTTTGTCTCCCCCTCTCGGCGCACAGCGTTGGATCCTGGTGAGTTTGGATACGTGCACGCTCTTCCTCCACGGTGTATACACGCACAGGATATAAGAGCCACAAACCTCAGGGAGTCAAAGCTGTGTCCTGCTAGCCAATGTGCTCGGGGGTATCCGCATACGCTATCAAGAAGCTTCATCTCAAAGAAATTCCAAACGGAACCACATCTACCTTCTTGCTAGAAACCCACCTCGGCTGGCTGGTCGGCGGGCTGAGGGGCCAGGAGCTGGTTGTGGTGCCGCAGCAGGGTCTTCAGGTAATCTAAGACGGTCTGGCAGGGCACTGTGTGCAAGAGGTGACAAGGAGTACACATTAGCTATCCCGGGACAAGCAAACGAAAAGCTTTAAGGTTTAAAAAGTTTTGATGTAAACTTCTAAAAGACTTATTTTCTAAAGGAAATAGAATCTTCTTTCTTTTGACATCCGTAGCTATTTCAGTTTGTAAATACAGAACAGATGCTAGCTACAGTTTGGGGAGAATTCTTAGGGCTCAGCACAATTCACTGAAAACTTTCCAGTCATACTCACTCTAAGATGAATTTGGGTCAACAATAAGGATCAGTGAACCACTCACAGAAGAGACGTTTTCTTGTTTTCTGTGACTCAAGTTGTAACATTAGCACCCAATGATGCTTTTTAAAATCAAGGTACTGCAAACTAATGTTTCACCAGTTTTAAATCAATAATATAATGCTCGTTTTTAATGACAGATTCATTCCTAAGTTCTGCAGTAAGCAGGAATGCCGTGCAACATAAACCTGCTTCCCAACGTGGATACAGCTGCCCAGAGTTCTTACCGAGCCGGCCCAGCACAGATTTGGTTACTGTGTCTTCCGTTAACTGTCGCACTAATTTTCTGAGGCTTAATCTCATAGATTCATTGAATAATTACAATAAAACTGAACAGATATTAACCCAACATGGAGCCTTGACAGTTTAGTACCACTGCATAAATAATTCCTTCATCTTAAGATTTGTATTAGACTCCTTTCAGGGGTAGTATTAACTAATTGCTTTTAAAGGTCTTGGTAGCTTAGTTAATAACCTAATTTATAGGAATTGTCACTATCTGTCTCAGCTGTGGATTTTCTTAGGCTGTTTTTGTCACATTAAAGACAATAATAAATATTTAACCTAAACTCCAAATTTAAAGTATCACTGCCTACCTTCTGCAATTTTTCTCACTTTTTTTTTTTTTTTAAAGATAGCAAACAGGAGTTACCATCTTTATCCACACTGCTAAAAGCTTTGGATTTTTTAGGTGACATCACATTGTAACATAACAAATCAAAATGTACATCAACATCCTTTTGAAGAATATGAATGACAGCAAGTAGAAGTAGCTTAGGAATTTTTTCTTCTTGCCAAAAAAAATATTTTCTTAAATAACCATCCTTCTGGACCTGTTCTTACAGTCCTTGAATACGGTCTTCAAATTGGAGAAGCATTTGCTGAACAACCACAAAGTCAATGAAAAGAAGACATACATGTATCAGTTTGGAGTAGGCCTTTTGTCAAACCAAAGTTCAATAAAACCTGTCAAGTACCTCTAATTTCACCAGCCCTTCCCTGGCACATTGCTAGCCCTGATCCTCACAAGGCAGAGGCCTCCAGACCCCCACCCAGCCCAGGGCTGGAGCATGTCCCTGCAATGACAGATTTGGAACGTCACTCCCTACTGGGGCTGTCTGGAGGGTTGCCTAGATTTATACATGGGAAGCTGTACAATCAAATGAAACACTTTTGGTGAAAAAAAAAAAATTAAGTCAGTGTGGAAAGTAGAGATAGTGGTGTCTATTCAAGAGGGAAGAAAGTGGAAGGAAAGGTAGTATCCCGACCCAGAGCTACACCATGCTGCCTTCTGGGAGAAGCACTGGGCACCGAGAAGAAAATCACGGAAAACCTGCTGTTCTCTTGCCCTGCTGTCCTGTCAACCTACGGTTCTGTGGAAGCACTGTGGACTTTCCCAGTGAACACATGGGGCCCTCGGAGACGAGGAGCAAGGGGCCTGTGTTTCCTGCAAGATTCTTGCAGTCCAGGGCAGACACTGCTCCTTTGGCTTCCAAGGGATGAGAGAGTGAGGTCAGGGCTTCCAGCAAAAGAGCAGCGGGATCCTCAAGGAGCTGATTATGCCC
This sequence comes from Mirounga angustirostris, assembly GCF_029215605.1. Taxonomy (NCBI): domain Eukaryota; kingdom Metazoa; phylum Chordata; class Mammalia; order Carnivora; family Phocidae; genus Mirounga; species Mirounga angustirostris. The sequence continues at coordinate 34,989,067 of NW_026991710.1, forward strand.
CAGATGCATTCACATCTAATTGCCTCCTCACGCACATTCTGAATATTAAGCAAGTCACTCTTGCTGATGGAGAAGCTATCACCTCAGACCCACCGGGCGGGTTGCATTTGTTCACGTATGCATTCTGCAAAAGAAAGGCAGATACACCTAGCAGGTTTAATGAGACTATACCCGAGGAGCCAAAAACCGTAAAAACTTCTATTAAAGGGAAGGGAGAACAGAAAGGTACCCCAAATGTCCCTAGTATCTATCCTGATATCAATAATTATAATTTCCGCCCCCTCCCCACCATATAATAGCATTTTAGAATGCATACCAGAGAATCCTGGAAAGAGTAGAGTAACTGGGAGGAAAAAAGCAAGTTAGTAAGATCTTTCGTGTCAATAAAGCCTGAGAGAAATGGTTTACAAATGCTCCACTGGGTATCTAAGACATCTAGACGAATGTACGACTCTTGAAACCAGACAGGTCCCCTAGCCTGGACGGCTTGATGTTGTCATGGTCAGGGTTAAGTTCATTAAATCCACAGACAGGGTCTTCGACACATTCTCAGACAGTACTAGTAAATATCAATTAGCTGACAAAAAGACGTGGAAATGGGTCCTAAAATAATTCTTGGGTACTTTTTTCTCCTTCGTGTACTTCCCCTGGCACTAGGAACCGTTTGATTCTAGGCAAGTTACTTAACCTCTCTTAGCCTCTGTTATCTCATCTGTAAAACAGGGATAACTACCTACTGCATATAGTTACTGTGAAGTAATACCTGTAAAGCTGAAAGCAGCCAGTAAATACTGCCCAATGTAAGCTAGTCTCATTTTACGACTAGGAGCCTAGTGAATTCCTTGGAGGTCACTTAACTGACTTGGTTGTTGCAACTAGTAAGTAAGGTTCTTCCCAGGAAAAAACTGCTCCAATTCCATGTTTTTCCCACATTAAGGATGCCTGGGTCTTGAGTACCTAATTTTCACTGCAGATCATTACGTTAACATCTTGACCAGTTTCTCTAGCATTAATTATTCTACTTTGCTGTATCATTGTTTTTAAAGACTCACAAAATACAACACCTAGGATTTTAGAGGGAGACGGAAATGATTTACTGCCCCAATGACCATGCCATCTGTGTGCTTGTCTCATCTTTAAGGGTCCTTTACACGCCGTGTCTGTAAAGTCTAAGCTCCTGACTGTAAATACGTGGAGACAAACGATAAGCTTCCAGTAGGGCTCAGCCTTATGGAGGCACGGTTATGCTTCTGATTAGGACACTGTCCTGTCTCCGTGTAATTTCACTGACAATTGGGAGATGCCACAGCATGCCTGACACTGGGCTCGGATTTGGGACACACATGTGACGTTGGCTTCATCTCTGTCCTCAAGGAGCTTCCATGGCTACATGACCTGCCTCTCCTCCTATCAGGACACCCGGGAGAGATGGAAAAAGTACAAACAAATACACACATAAAAACCTCCCGATACTGACTTTCACAGAAGTATGCATGATGTACAATGCAAAGTGGTGAATTCTGCCCGGGAACTGGGGGAAGAGTTTGTTAGAGGCGGGTGTCTCCTGAACTGGGTCCTGAAGGATGAGTAGGAGTTTTTCAAGTCGGGAGAAGGAGAATATGTTCTTGAATGGGGAGGAAGAGCAGGAAAGGGAAGACCAGAAGCCAGTGTCAGGCTGCTCAGGAATCGCCAACTGTCCACTGGGGTTGGAACACTTGGTATATGGTGGGAACTGGGAGTCGAGTCTCCAAAAGCGGACAGGAAAAGCTTGAGGTAGCGCAGGACCCCATGTCTCATAATGAGTGCTGGAACTTACAGACCATGTGAATGAAGCCTTTAGAGGTTTGTCAGCAGCAGATGGTCTGCGGCTTTTCCGCGGGGAGAAGCTGGAATCTGGGAGGAGGTGAGTGGCTATGCAAGCGTCCATGCTGAGATAGGCCCGGATGAAAACAGTGGGGAGAGGAGGAACCCAAAGTGACGGGCATCTGAGAGGTGGAGTCCAGAAGGAGGCTGACATGACGTTAAGCGTTATGGTTAGATCTGAGGTTGCTAACCTGGGCACCTGACTGCGTCCTGACCTCTTTACACAGTAAGACTACTACTTATCATCTAAGAAAACCACTTGAGATTTCTGTATTACTGGGCGCAGGACAGTTTCCCTCTCTCTGTCCCTGAACGTTGCTATTTATTGAGCACTTACTGGCAGACCTGGGAGGCACTCAGTTGCGAGTTAGTGAACATAACACTTCCGACATTCCAACAGTATCATTAACCTCACTGTACAGAAAGAAGAAACTGAGGCTCAGAATGGTTAAGTGACCTTCCAAAAACCACAGGTAGTAGCAAATAGCAGAAATCCACAACCACGTTTGACTCCAAACCCGTCCTCTTTCACCACACACAGAGCAATGTCTCCCTCAATCTCACAGCCATAGCAAGAGTTGTGATGACTTTTACCAATTTCTAATAAAAAGAGCTCAATCCTGTACTCCTCTGTTCTTATCATTTGCTCCAAGTTCTTACTCAGAATATATTCATGGGTCTTCCTCCTCCTTAGAGTCCCCACGCTACATGTGGTCCTTATGCTTCTGAGGACCCGAAGCCATTCTGAATGTTTCTCCACAGGCACTGTGGGCGTGGGTGAGCAGGGGCCTGGAGAGAGGGCCCCAGCACGGCTACACCGCACTCACTCCAAGGGCTCTTAGCTGTTGCAAAATTAGTTATCCAAAAACCTGACATTCCTGATTATCCTTTAAAAATCTTCTTAGGAAATGACAACTGTGGACTAATAGGGTCAGAGCTGCATAATCCAAGGTGAGTTTTCTGGTTTGTACCCTCGAGTTAGTACAGTCGATCCTCATTACTTGCAGATTCCACGTTTTCCAATTTGCCAACTTGCTAACATGTATTTGTAACTGTCATGCCCACGTGTGTGAGGCTCTGGCAGGCATCTGTGGGCTTCTGCGGGTCACTGAAAACCCCAGTGGCCCGATGCACATGCTCCCCAGCTGAGGTCGAACCAGGGAACGCTCTGCCTGCTTGTTTCAGCTCTTGCACCGCAGCAAATGTTCTTTCCATGTGCCACGTTCTTCACATTTATGTCCTTTTTGTTGGCGATTTCGCTGTTTAAAAGGGACCCCGAATGCAGAGCTGAGGGGCTGTCTAGTGTTTCTAAGTGTGGGAGGGCCGCGATGAGAGCAGAGAGAAAATACGTGTTAGATAAGCTTCATTCAGCAGGAGTTAGAGTGCTGCGGGCTGTGAGTTCAGTGTTATCCGACAACACCATATATGAAATGAGGTCTTTTTGAACAAAAACATACATAAACATGCATTGATCGGTTGATAAAAAATGTGACCAGGGTCCTCAAAAACCCAGCTTTGTATTTCCCCGAAGAGTGATGCCTCGGTATTCACTAATTCAGTGTTGACAGTGACTTTATAGAAGGTAACTACAATGAACTGTGAGAATCGACATGGTAGAATTTTTTTTTGCGGGGGGGGGGGGGGGGGAGGTGTTTCTAAAATAACTGAAAAAACCCCAGGTGATTTCCAGGGTGAAAAGGGGATAATAAACTAGATCTAGAGTCAAGAGGCTTGGAAAATAATTCTAGCTCTGCCACAGACTTGGCCTGTCCCGGCTTCAACCTCTTTGTCTATAAGGTGGAAATATTAATATTTGTTCGGGGTTCTGAAGATAAATTGAGATAATCATAAATGTGCTTTTTAAAAAGTAGAAAGTCCTTTAATAATGTCAGTAGTATATTTCTGTATATTTGGCACTTAGAACGTCTCAAGGTATTTTTAACATGTCATAATTATTTTACTTTGGAAGTTATTTTCTAATTACCATGTTTTATGAATCTAAGACCCACATTTTTCATATTTGCTTGTTCAAAGAGAATTCTAAGGGGCAGTTATGATTCACAGTGTTTTCTTCTTAGTGGAAGATAGAATATTGGTGCGTCTTGCATTCGATGGGGTCTTAAATTAGATGACATGTGGTATTTGACATCCACCCTCCCTTAGGAGTTCTCTCGCCTTGTGCTGCTGACCGTTAGCCTTCTAAACAAGTGTGCTGGCTCTAAGCTGATACTCCCTCCAGAAAGACATTTCCCCAACATTTTCCTTCTTTTATTTTTATTTTTTAAAGATTATTTATTTATTTATTTGACAGAGAGAGACATAGCGAGAACAGGAACACAAGCAGGGGGAGTGGGAGAGGGAGAAGCGGGCTCCCCACTGAGCAGGGAGTCCGATGTGGGGCTCGATCCCAGGACCCTGGGATCACGACCTGAGCCAAAGGCAGACACCTAACGACTGAGCCACCCAGGTGCCCCATTTTCCTTCTTTTAATAAGGTCTCAGCTTTTCATATTCCTGATCCAAATATCATTTCCTTCTGCGGCTTTTTACTTTTAACTTACCTTCACTTTCTTTTAAATAATTTAAACTTTTCAATGGACTAACTTCTGGTGTGATAATCTAACGCCAAAGAGGAAGTGCTAGTGCTCCTTCATCCACATCTGCAAGTCACTGTGAGCAGGAAGTCAGAGGACTATTCTCCAGAAGCCCCTTGCTTGCATGTGGTTGACATTCAACAGGCCTTTGCTGACTCCTTGACAAAGAATACAAGTAACCCAGGCCCTGTCAGGTGGTGCAGGAAGAGCACCTTCCCCAACCTCTTTCTTTTTGGTAATGTCTGCACTTTCTTGTCCCCTTTTATAGCTGCCCAGGTGAGCCAATTTCCCCCTGTATTCTAACAGGCTTATTGGAAGTCCTACTTCATGAACTGCTCCCAGGTATGAACGCTTTATTTCCGGAAAAAAAAGAAAAATAAAAAAACCCAGGAATCTCAAAGTCATTCAACAGCACAACTCTGGAACAGCTGAGAAGGGACTAAAATCAGTGCCTCAGCTCTGACCTGGGCAGGCAGGTGTCCCTATCTTCTTGTTAACCCTATTTCCTCTGAATGCTACTTTCTCCTTTGTACTCATCCATCCTGCTGGGCTGTAGGGAGAGTAATCCCACAACATAAGGGTAGTTTCTACTACTGGAAGGTCCCAGGTCCCCGGCCCTCCCATGGAAAGGCACTGGCCTTTAGAACAACAGAAGCTTGCTGGGGCCGTTGGGAAACCTTGACAATGCTTAGAGAAAATCCATCCCAAATTATCCAGGAGAGCTACTGCTCGCAAAATACTCCTGTTACATGTAAAACCAGATGGCTTTTTACTTTTAACTCATTCTCTTTACTACTTTATCTACTTTAACTTATCTATCACTTGCTGCACTTTTCTTCAAATGGCCGTCTAAAAATAACGAATTTCCCTCCCCCAAAATTCATAGCTAATAGAGTGAAAGGTGGATTCTTAGGTGATCACCCACAATCTGGTTTGTTGTTTAGCCAAAGATGGAGTTTGGGCAGTGTGGGCAAGGGGACAGGGATGCCTGCTTCAAGTTTTCATTGTGACACATTCAACTGGATGCCCAATACTAAGGCATCCCTACGTAATGAGTACATGTGTTAAGTAATCACAAATAAGCTAATCTTTCTTTTTTTTTTTTTTAGAGAGAGAGAGTGTGTGTGCATGGGGGAGGGGTGGGGGCACAGAGGGAGAGAGAGAATCTCAAGCAGACTCCATGCCCAGCATGGAGCCTGACATGGGGCTCAATCTCACGACCCTCAGATCATGACCTGAGCTGAAATCAAGAGTCAGACGCTTAACTGACTGAACCACCCAGGCACCCCTTAAATAAGTTAATCTTTCTTGAATTTTATACTAATTTTTTTCTATTCATAACTGACAAACTGACTTTCTTTTCTTTTTTATAAAGATTTTATTTATCTGAGAGAAAGAGAGAGCATGCACCAGCAGGGAGAGGGGCAGAGAGAGAGGGAGAAGCAGACTCCCCGCTGAGCAGGGAACCTCACACGGGGCTCGATCCTGGGACCTTGAGATCATGACCTGAGCCAAAGGCAGACACCTAAACAACTGAGCCACCCAGGTGCCCCAACAAATTAATTTTCGTTTATATAGTTGGGTTTCAGTATGGATTGTTTACAGCAATCATGGTTCTCCATGTGAAATGGCTTTTGATTCAAGTTCATGGAGGGGTCTGTCAACAGGGCTGGACTGTTTACCCTAACAGTGGTGACCACAGCCTAATTTCAAACAGCGTCATTCAATATCGGACCACCTAGAAGGCTCAAGAAATTGCAGCATTTCCATCTTTCTGGGAAACAGAGACAGTGATTAGTGGCAGGTCAGCGATGAGTTATCTGTGACACAGACATTTCACCTGGTACAGATTCGGGAAACTGGAGGACTAAACTCCAAAGTTGCTTGGTATTTGCCCAGGACAAGCATTTAGGACTGGGAAGTAGACAATACCACTCTGGACATCTGTGTTACCTGTCCCTGCACTCTGAAACTCTGAGCCATAGTTCTGAATGGCTGATATAAGTATCTAAAATTCGCTGATCTCCAGGACACTATTTTCTCCCCCAGGGAAAGAGGAAGATGGGGAGCAAGATGGAAAATACTCCTTTCGGGATAAAACTCCAAGTTAACCAACCATAATTCATGGAACTGTGAAAGCTGTAAAACCCCAGTGTGTTAGCTGTAGCCCACTCTCTTGGACTTGGGAGAACCCAGAGCAGCCCTTGTTCCCCTGCATTGAGTTCTACCCCGGGTCTCCTGCAGTTGCTGCCTGCTGGCTTGGAAAGACACCTCGACCTTTTATCTAACCCCAGGGCTCAAAGGCAAAGGGAGAGAAAGGATTTACTTCACCTCCTGATTCTCCCCCACAACACAATTGCACTAAATTTAATTCCAAAATATTCTGAACTAAAACTCAGGTCTATTTGGGGGATGCTTTTAAATGAAAGGATGGGGGCGCCTGGGTGGCTCAGTTGGTTGAGTGCCTGCCTTCAGCTCAGGTCATGATCCCGGGGTCCTGGGATCGAGCCCCGCGTCGGGCTCCCTTGCTCAGTGGAGAGTCTGCTTCTCCCTCTCCCTCTGCCTGCCTCTCTGCCTACTTGTGCTATCTCTCTGTCAAATAAATAAATAAAATCTTAAAAAAATAAGAAGAAGAAATGAAAGGATGGAAGGAAAATTTCTGGTTTGGCAATTCTTAACACTTGCTTTTGTTTTTGCTTTGTGCACTAATAAAAAAGTGGATAGTATTCTTCAATATTTCCTTCTTTTTAAGTCAGCTGCCAAACTGAGTGGTTCAAAGACACTGAGTTAGGAAAAGAACAAACATTCTATTTATATTTATGTATCAGCCTTAAAAACTTTTAATGTGTTATATATACTTTATTTTGAACACACTCTTATTAGTACACTAGGACATGTTTGTAACTAACCAATAAATGTGAACACTGGGGGGTACACACTCAAAAATGTTTATTAAGGGGTTGTGTGATTAACGGGGTTTGAAGATTTGTTCTAATGATATTACTCTTTTGTAAGTCACAGTCATGCAAGAATGAATTCAAAGATAGAAGCAAAATCGGTACTTAAGTAAAAACATGGCCTTGCAACCCAGAGAAGATCTTGCCATAAAGATGACTTTACTAACTCTCCAAATCTAGTGTCTCTAAGAGGCAGGAAATGCCTGCTTCGCCAGGGGCACAAATAGTTTGGGATCAGCTTAATTACTGGTCTGTCTTTGATCTATTCCTCTTAGTTTACGTTGCTTATCAACTTTCAGGGGGAGGCTGCACGCTAAACCGAGACTATTGCCTGCAGGAACTTAACAAGAATGGCAAGAAATTAACGGAACAGAAGAGACCACTTGCTCAGTACTACTCACTTCCCCCCCTCTGAAAGCATCATTCCACTTTACTCTCTATTACTAATAAAACACATATAATGAAGTCTTTAAAAATACAAAAGCCGCTTTTAAAAAAAGAGGGCCACTTTTTGACGAAAACTGAGGCTCATGACGCTTGGCCTACTGCACTCTTCAGTCAAGTCTGGAATCACGTTTATATGGATAGAGACATCTCTGAACAGGACGGTGGTCTTCAGGCCTTTCCCCGACCTAAACATAGACAGGACAAAGCTAGTAGTTTGTCCTGAAATTTCCATTTGGCACTGGAAGGCGAAGGCCACCCTGTGAGCATGTCTGTTTTTCCCAACTTTTCTCCCTTGCTGGCCAAAACGAAAATAGATACACATGCCTACACACACACACACACACACACACACACACACACACAGAGAGCTGAGACAACAGGAGGAAGGATCTGCAGGCGGCTTGCAAGGAAAACGGCACGGTACCTGGGATGCTCTCTAATTTCCGTCTGAGCTCTTCATTTTCTTGTTGCAGTGAAATAACCTCCTGCTCCAGCTCTTGGCATCTCGGACAGTAGCCTTCCTCTTCCTCCTCTTCCTCCTCCTCTGGCAGAGTAGAAGAGGATGGATGACCATGGGATTCAGAGGTCGCCGGGGAGGTCCAGCCACCTAGTGTATGCACGGGGGAGGTTGACAGAGGATCCACGTCGGCCAGGTGGCCGTACTCACTGACCGATGAGGTGTTTGGAGTCGGGAAGCTCCCCGAGAGCAGGTAATTTTGTAGGGAATCAGTGAAAACCCTCAAAAAGGCAGAAGTCTGTTGTTTCCTTTGCATATATTGCATGTCTACGTCTACGGTATCTGAGGTCTGACTGTGGACCCCTTTCCCGATGGGACACTGCTCCTGTCTTTCAGTATAACTCGAGCCTTCCTGCTTTACGCAAGAAATCATGGATTGGGAATGGTTGGAGTCCAGAAGCTTTCCTCCACAATTTAAGAGACTAAGAACTCGACTGCATTGCTGGGCAAAGGCATCCAAGATCATTCGACTCTCTGAAACACACGAAAAGACACATCAGAGACGGATAGCCAAAGACAAGGGGTAAGTGCGGTCCTCAATGCTGAGCTTAACATTCAAAAATGTTAAAAATATGTGTTTCTACTCTCCGTCCCAAACTAAGGTGACGAGGTAGGATGCATTAGCTTCCTGTCATTCTGCAACCAGAGGGGTGCCTGAGGAGTTACCCCACCCCCTCACTCTGGGAAATGGCCGGACTGTGACTTTGGGCACCATACAGAGCTCTCCCTTGCTGTGGCATTAACTGGCCTGCACAGGTCTGAACTCACACCTTTGGCTTCATTAATATCCTTACTCTAATGAATCGAGCCAGCCACGGCAGACTCAATTCCTCATTGATGGGAGGGCTTACAGCAATCATTACTTCTATTTCTGGAGTGCCCTCATGCCCTTGCTATTAATCAGCTGATACAATCCCTGCCGAGAGTACGTTGCTCCCAGATGCAAACTGGAGAAAGATAAGTCCTTTTGAAGAGCTCACTAGACATCTAAGGTAAAACAAAGAGTGGCCTATAAGGCAAATGATGACGAGCCTGAAAGCAAAACGGTGTTATCCCACATCTGTGTTCACTATGCTTTCTTTTCATTTATCTGTGAACCTGGATTTCTTGTCAAGGCCAATGTTTAGGCCAATCTGTATTAAGTATCATATGAAAAGCAGCAGTGCCTCTTCTTAGAGCCTCTTCCATTTGACTGCCACGTCTCTTAAAATGGCATGTGTCGAGAGTGATAGTTCACAGAAACATATTTGAAAGCATATTAATCGTCAATCAATGAAAAATAAAAACCAAGTGGAAAGCAATCAGTTTAGAAAAACAAGCAAAAACCCTTCAAATTGTGAAAACATGTTTTCATGTTGTCAAAGGGTCTTGAACATTCACCCTAAATGCAAATGTCACCAGGTGCATTTTCTTCTTTCCTGACTACCACCCAGAACAGACTATTTATAAATACAGAGGGATACTTTATAAGGCTTACATAGAGGTGGTGGATGCCTCTCATTTCCTCTCCTCCATACCCAGAATAATGGCCACAAACAAAATACTGTAGATTTTAGATGCCAGTAACTATTTATGATAGAAATTTATCTAGCTACTTGCTGTCTCTGAACATGTTGATCAGCTGTATTTTTTTGGGGGGGGGGTGATAAACTTTCAAGATGAAAAATAGTGAGATGCTTGAGGGCTTCTATGGGGACAACAAAATATTTACTGAATATATGCAGGGCCTCTTGTAAATAAATAGATCTTAGTTTATAGCATTTCACATTTCCTTGGCTGGGGTGGCAAGAGCACTCTGGGCAGGCTGCGAGTCCACAGGACTATTTTCTTCCTGGCATAGTGCTTTCCCACTCTTAGGAACAATATAACCCTTAGACACAGGCAGGAGGGCCCCTGCCCTAACCATCCTCCTCCATCCCACCCTCTCCCCATGGTGAGGTACCCAAGATCCAGGAGTTCCTTACTCAAACTGCTTCGAGGGCCTGTGTTGGACTCTTCCCTGAGCCATTCTCCCAAAGACAGACCATGGTGCCAGAGCCTGGAAGTTTGGACTGGGGCATCCATTCCTGTGTATGTGAGGTTCCTCCTAGTGGAAGATGAAGCTGGGGGTGGGGAGAGAAGGCCATGGGCTGGCTGAAAACTCCAAAATCAAATCTGGTCATTAAGAAGGTGTATTTATCAGGGTAGGTTGATGGGAACATACTTTATTTAACAATTTGTTAATTATTTAGATATATGGTATGAGGGTCTGCATTTGTACTTTTGTCCTAAATCCCACAAGTATTAGGCCCAGGCCTGTTTTTTATACAATGCTTTTTGAGTCCTGAAGAACGAACCCGATGTCAAGTACAGTTTCAGGCTAGAATTGATTGATGGGCTGGGAACTTTGCTGAAGCAGCAGCCAGGATAAAGTCCACTCGCTAATTGGGAGAAAAAGGGATGTGGATATGGGAAGTATCTTTTTACACCAAAACACTGGAATTGATGCCTCTATCCCCTGCCAGGTGGAAGTGAAGAACTGGGCCCACGGTTTAAACGAAAAAGTAATGGGGAAAGACCTCAGATATTTGGTATTATTTCTTTACGCTGACCCAAACCAAATAAACAAAGTAAACAGTTAACCGTACAAGTGGGAAGATTTATGATGTTGCATTGTCATTTTCACTTCCAGGTTTTTGTTCTTTTATTAGTAAAATCAAAGGATGATATTGATTGGGAATTTTCAATTCTAGCACACTAGCAGTTTTCATTCATTTTAATCCTATAATCCCATTCTAGACCTGAAGTTGTATTTACTGTTTGCATTTTAATCAGCACAGTCCCAACTGATTTACATCCTATACACCTTTAACATAACCTTGATGAAAGGAACAAAATATGAAAAGAAAGGCTAAAATAGAAGTGTCTATAAGGAATTACTCGAATATATTTGTTCAATGTCCTAAAGCACACTCAGTAGCTTTCATCATATTGATAAATCACATTAGAGTATAGATTTTAAGGGAAAAAAACCTGACTTAGGGACAAGCATGATTTGTTTTCTTAATTGAAGGATAAACTCGTAATATGCTGGAAAAAATCATTATGTAATACACTACATTATGAAGATAATGTATTAAAGTGCTCTCAGAATATCAGAGAATAGCTACAACCCTAAAACAGTTCTTGCCTTCAGTTTTTAAAAATGCTTCATTCTGTGAATTTGTTCTAAGAACTGAGATGCAAAAATAGCAACCATAAGCCTTAAAGTTGAATTTCTCCTCTTTTTGGTACCTTAAAACATTTAAATAGTGTTTTAACATCAATACATGGAAGAATACGAAGAAAAATATTACTATTACACTTGGCAGAAAACAGCACATCTTTCTACTTACTACATATTGCAGCCAGCAATACTTCAGCTTTCCAGACAGAATATAATTAGAAATGCAAGTACTGTGCAATGCCCATTATCGCTAAGAAATGGAGAAAAGTTCTATTTTCATATGAACACAAATGAATGGTCACTGACCCATGATTCTTAATTGAGCAAAGTGTGAACATGTATTTTGAATTTTTTTTTAAAAGATTTTATTTATTTATTTGAGAGAGAGAATGAGATAGAGAGAGAGAGGATGAGAGGGTCAGAGGGAGAAGCAGACTCCCCGCTGAGCAGGGAGCCCAACGTGGGACTCGATCCAGAAACTCCAGGATCATGACCTGAGCCGAAGGCAGTCGCTTAACCAACTGAGCCACCCAGGCGCCCCTGTATTTTGAATTTTTTTAACTGTTTTTTTTTCCCCCTAGTTACAGAATGCTTCACTCAAGTGATGGCAGGGAAGTACAAAGTCAACAGTTTACAAAGGGGCTTTAAAACTACCTACTTTATTCCTAACTTTTCTAAAAGTAAACACTGCAAAATGTTAATTAATCACAATCACGAAGCACTGTAAAGTGACCACCTGTAATTTATTTTGCTCTACTGTGCAATCTGTTGGGATGATATCCTGTTGCAAACTGTGCCTAGTCTGATTCCAAAATCTGAACCCGTGATTATTTTTTTAATTAAAAAATTCATTTCTAGAAAATCTTCTGAATTTAAGTGGCTTAAAAAATTCATTTCTAGAAATTCTTCTGAATTTAAGTGGTTTAATCCATCCTAAATCTGATAAGTGAATAAGAAGAGGGATGGGAACTCGGCAATCAAACACAGGCACCTTACTTTAAAGGCCTTCTTTGTAAGTAAAGCCTTGAATGGAATTTGCCCATCACAGCATATACCCAAGAGTATCTGTTACTATGAGGGAGATCACAATCGTTGAGATTAGTGGTAACCTTTTGATTTTAGCCCAGCGAAGGGTGAAATATATTAATATTAAAAACGCAGAAGCAGAAAATAATTTTTTGTGATCTGCTATCATGTATATCTACCAAAAGGATTTTCAGCTTGTCCAAAATAGATAATTTCCCTGAAACATTAATATAACTTCTTAAGAGAGGACTTCATGACATAGAAAATAGAAGTTAGAAAATGAAAGCATCTTTGGGAGCATCACCCTTGTCTTAAATCAATGAACTATGTCTTTTAAAAAAAATGCCATCCAATTTTTTTTCATAATGGCAAACATCAACACAGCAAAACAGGATGCAATTTTTCTAAATAAATAAATCAATGATGTGTCAAAAATTAACAGATGAGTTAATATACTCGGTGCTATCAAAACCAGATGGTGCTTCCTAATATTCATCCTGCTCAGTCAATCCCTGAATATTTTCTGGACCATCGGTATATAAAATAGGATGCTGCTATTTGTGATGGCAAACAAAAGCAATCATGCCTGCCAAGCACATACTATAACAGGCAGCATTTCAGCTCTGCTAGACAGAAAGTAATTAGAATGCTTTTAATGTCCAAAAGAATGATGCTGATAGGCTGCCACAGATGTGTAGATTTATGAATATTTATATGGTGGTTTATAGCTGACACTTTTATCAGTTGAAGAAGATAAAATATCTGCCTGACTCAAAAGCTTGACAGTCAGGTTAATAAAATCTCATTAAAGAGAATGACCTATGCAATTATATAGGATTTATTGTAATTCATTTTTGATTGTACTCTGCTTAAAGATGCAATTTCCCATTTCCTGATGCCAAATTTAGGCTGCATATCAAGATCTACGTGGGTTTTAACTCTAAGCCTCCCAGAGAGGAAAAATATGCTTTTAAAACCATGGTATATTACCCCTTTTAAGGAAAATTATACTCTTCATGAGATTTTATAGGAATGCTGAAAAATCTATTTTTAATCACATATTTCTCCTCTCAATGGCTTATGGCTCTTAATGGCAAATAAGATTCACTTCAACCTTTTCATCTTTTCACTGCATTTACTCTGGATGCTCAGTTATAGCTCTTCTATCCTTGACTCGATTCATCACATGGATGTGTTGACTATTTTCCGTTTACTAGGTAGCTGGAGCGGCTGCAATAACACTTTTGTGCGGGTGCAACAAGCAACTGCCACCCCTCCCCAGCCCCCTCCCCAATATGCTGAAATGGTGTCTGTCTGGGCACACATGCTCATTGGTTCAAAGTGGAACCACTAGTTTCTCAAAGAGCCAATCAGCTCTTCAGGTGACTGTCCTTCTGATGGCCACTCACATCTCTGTGCCAGTTAAGAGACGGCTTTGTCCATCAATGATTCATATTATGACCACAATTCATGATGTCTAGTGCTATGGCCTTTTTTTTTTTTCTTTTTTGCTGCCAGACCATTTTCCTCACTGCATGGAAGAAACCTACCATCCAATTCCTGTCTTTCCAACAAGCACATGGCATCCTGCCCTTGTTGCTATCAAGCTTACCTCTCTATGACCTTAAAGAAGAAATAAAGAAAAGCAGCAGCCACAGTAGCCTTGAGAATAAAAGGAAATAAAAAATATAGGGAGTTTGAGGGGGCATCAAACAAAGCCCCCCTTCACTCTTTTAGATGCAGTGATGTTGTGATTTCCACCTCGGGACAGAGACGAAATTAACTAGGACGAAACACTGAAAGAGGACATTTACAACAAGGTGAAAAGGAAAACCACACAAACTCCTTGTGGAGGAAAGACAGCAAGGACACCGTCAGAGTAGGAGGGAGCACGGAAAGGACAGCAAGTGGCTGGTGTAGAAAAAAGAAACAATGCAGGAAAAAGAGCAGGAAAAAGCAAGGTTAAAACTATGGATGAAAATGGAAAGGAGGGGGCAGATTTATAGTGTATAAAAGGAGGTAAAAGATTGAAAGACAGTCAACAAAGACTGAAAAGAGAAAGCAAGATGAGATTAAAGACTGAACAGGCAGATTAAAAGGGGGGGAACCCCCAGTGAACATGGTGGAACTAAGGTTATGCAAAGGGGTAGGCAAAACATAGAAAATGGGAAAAAGACCCAAACTGGGGAGAAACAACATATAAAACAAATATAAAGCAGAACGAGGGAATAAACATGGGCATGAATCAGAAGAAAATAAGACTCCAAATCCAGAGAGAAAAGAACACAAACCTTACTAAGAAGGGGAGAACACAGAAGAAAAATAACGGACAAAATGGAAGTGGGTGAGTAGCCTAACAATGGATATAAAACACAACAGAATATCGGGTCAAGAGCAACTGGAAAAAAAAAAAAAAAAAACCCCACCAAAAAACCAAAACCAACAAACCACCCCACAAACAATAAGAACACCTACATAAGAACCCCACTCAAAGCCGTCAAACATCTCCAAATCAGTGAGAGATGTGACAGAACAAGTCTTCACTATTACCTGTAATTAGATTTTCTTTCTCAAAACCAATCCTTCGTGCGTCAAAATATTGACAAACAACGTAACAGCACAGGCATCTATAACTCATTTAGAGACAATGCTCATATTTTCATTGGGACAAAAGCCTTGGATCCACGGATACGCAGAATTGGGGGGGGGGGCTCTAAAATGCCACGAAAGGCCTGAGCAGGAACTTTTAGTTCTCAGGAGCGAGATAAACGCGGCTCTGCGCCCGGAGGGAGCGCAGAGTGCCCTCGGGCGCAGGCCCCAGGCTGTGGCCTTTCTACCAGCCCCCTCCCCGCAGCCTAACCCGAACGAGAGCTGGCTTTTCCCAGGGGGCCTCCTGCAGGCTCCCAGGGGAGAGGAGCCTAGTTCCCTGGGGTGGGCGCTCCCCACCAGGCCTTTCCTCAGGGCTGGGGCTCAGATGCTCTCGAGGCGCGGTGCGGCCCCATCCCTCCGCGCGGGGGGCGTGCGCGGCGGGCCCCGAGCGCCCGGGGGAGGGGGCGGGACGGCCCTCTCCCCAAAGTCCGCCGCAGGGCCGAGCGCCAGGTCCACCCGCCGGGCTGGTGCAGAGGACCCCGCTCTCCTACACCCACGGGCCGGGACTCTGGCGTCGGTGGGGAAAGAGGGCCAGAGAGAGCAGAGACAGCGGGCGCACGAGAAACACGAGCGCACAGAAAAAGAAGAGCGAGCCCAAGAGCCAGCCGAGTGGACCGCGACAGAGTAAGAACGCCTCGAAGAGGTGGTGAAAAAGAGGACCGGAAGATAAGGAGGGGGAGAGAGAAGGAAAAACAAGCGGAGAAGAGAGAGAGATAAAGGAAGAAGTGGAAGGAAAAAGTGCAGCAGCCCAGAGTAAAGGGAGGGCGTCCCCGAGCGCCGTCAGAGCAGCGCCAGCCTCTCCCCGAGCGGCCGCGGCCGCCACCCTGGGGTGTCCCGCGCGCGACCTCGGCGCCGAGGCTGCCTCCCCGACCCCCCGCCCGAAGGACCCCGGCCGCCGACCGCCGCCGCCCCGCTTCCTGGGCGCCGAGCCGATTCTGAGCGCGGAGCCACCTGTTAGGAGGCGCGCTCGCCGTCGGAAGCTCCGCACGCGGCGGCGGCGGGGAATCCTCTAGAAGTTGCTGCCCGTGCGTGGAGGCCTCAGGGTTGCGCTGCGACGCCCCGACTCTCTCTCGGCCCGGACCGCGCCGGCCCCTCTCCCCCCGCGCCCCTCCCGCCAGGCCCGGCGCGCGAAAGGGCGTCCGCCATGCCCAGCTTCTGGTTCCCGGGGCCCCCACCCCTCCCCGCGGCCGGGCGGGAAGGAAAGTTGCGCCCAGGAGTTGGTACCTGCACTGAGCTCCAGGCTGGCGCCGTCGCTGCCTGCGCTGCTGCTGCCCGTTGCGGCCGCCGGGCCCGGGCCATACCTGACGACGGCGGCGAAGGACGAGGATGAAGAGGCGGCGGGGGACGCCGGCGGCGGCGCCGGAGTCCTCAGGTGGCCCTGGGACGCGGCGGGCGTGCAGGATGGAGACGACGAGGAGGCGGCGGCGGCGGCCCGGCCGGGCCCGGGGGGGTAGGAGCTCTGCGTCTGGAACTGCGGCGGCGGCGGCGGCTCGCTGCTGCTGATGGAGACCGCGGCGTGCGGCGCGAAGGGCGGCGGGGGCGGCGGCGGCGGCCGGACGTGCGGCAGCTCCACCAGGGTGGGTCTGTCGTAGCGCTTGGCCAGCGCCGGTCTCTTGCTGGGGAACGTCTTGAGGACGCTGTAGGGGCTGCGCTGCTTGTAGATTTTGGGGACGCTGGGCCCCTCCTCCGCCGGCTGCATCTCCTCCTCCATCCTGCGCCTCGGGGCTGGTCCCCGGTCGCACGCCCCCTCCCCGCCGGGCGCCGGGCTCCGAGGGTGCCTCCGCCTCCCGCCCGCCGGCTCTGCCCGAGTGCGCGCGTGTGGGAGGGTGTGTGCCTGTGCCTGGGCCGCCGCCGCCGCCGCCACTGCCGCCTGTCGCTGAGGCTGGCATCGCTGAGCCCCCGCGCGGGGGGCTGCCGCCCGAGCGCTGATTGACAGGCCGCCTCGCCAATGCCTGGAGGGAGAAAGGAGGTAAAGAACAAGTGTTTAGGGTAATATCTGCTAATGATAATGGGGGCGGGGGCGGGGCCTGGCGTCGCCGCCGCCGCCCGTGGGGTCCGCGCGCCGGGTGTGCGCCTCCGACGGGGGGAGGGAAGGGAGAAGCCGGATCCCGAGAGCGCGCGGGTAAACAGGGCGAGGTCCCGGCCAGCGCGAGACTTTGGAGCCCCAGGTGCGGACTTGAAGCTTTTGCCGTTGCGGGCGGGGTTCAGCTTCGGAAATGAGCTCCTGGCGCCCCCTACGTGACCCCAAACTCTCGGGGTTGCACAGAGGGGCTGGTAGTAGTTGGGGCGGAGCGTGTGTGCCTTGGGAAGGTATTGCAGCCAGTTCTGCCCCTCGGGAATTGCTCCCCCAACCTTTGGAAAAGAACACCTTGAAGGTCTTGACCTAGGGTCGCTGCGCGTTGTTTGCGCGTCTGGGGGTCCGCCCACACCCAGCATGTGACCTTTGAGCTCTTGCAGATCCCACGAGCATACGGGCTCTCGGACTTTAACATTATTTTATTAATTTCCCGTAGGGGCCCCGAGAATGTAGCAGAATCATTTACCCCATTCTACAGATGAGTAAACAGAGGCTCCGCGAGGTAATTGCCCAAAGCCAGACACTCCGGAGTGTGTGGCTGAGTGCAGACATGCATCCAGATCATTTGAATTCATATCCTCACTTCTCATAGCACGTAGACTCTGTGCAATTGAGGGAAAAATCTGACCTGATACCTCCCTTTGGGATGCTGATTAAATACTTTCAACAGTGTCATTTGATATATAGGTAAATGTGAGAACCAAGGTGGCCCGATTGCTCGTACCCTGTATTGCCCAGCAAGCTTCTCACTGCATCTGGGGCCACCAGGACAGTGTTACTGGAGGACACAAAATTCCAGTAATTGTCTGAATGAGAGAAGAGCTTCTGTGGTTTGGAGGAGGATCCCCATGGAGTAGAGATGTCTTCAAATCAACAGGAGTGCCCTGGCTTCTCCCAGAGGCTCCTTGGAGTAAATCATCCCTCTCCTAGGCTGGCGCCAATGCCAGCATACTCCCCCCTCCCAGGATTGGTTTCCAGCCTGTCCGTCTTCATTCCTCAGGTTAGGAATCTGGGTGCATCTCCTCCTTAATGTAGGAGTCTCCTCTCACCACTCTGAAGTTACTTTCCTTATCGGAGTTTTCCTTTCAGTCTTGGGAAAGTGACCCATTTTCCCCTGGGGGTTCAGATCCTTCGCCTCTTATTTCCCATATCTCCCTTACCTTGGAATCCTCTCTCTGCTGGTTGAGCTTCTGTGTTCTTCCACCCAGGATAGTCTCTCTCTCTCCTGCAGCTTCCTCAGATCATGCTGAGGGTACCCCCCTTCCATTTATTAGAGATGAAATAAATAATGCCATAAATAAAAGTATTTGGGAGTCCAGGAACTGTCAGAGCTGATTAGGGCATAGAGGACATTTTCTTTCTCATTATGCAAAAGCATTTCATGGGGAAATAAAAGAGGTTTCATTGTAACTCATGCATGTCATATTTCAAGGAATTCAAGATATTAATCATATTTAACATTATTTGCAACGTTTCTCCCTGGCTTCTGAAAACTGCTAAATGAGGACACGTGGATCACTAGGAAAAAGGGAGACAAGCATGAGAGGGACAGTTAAGAAATAATGAAATGCTGGTAAAAGGGAGAGGGATTGAGATGCCAGAGAGATGTTTCTTAGGCACATAAGTGAGAAATGGGGGAGCTTCTTCTGAGACGTGAGACAGCTGAAATTGAATGATATAGTGGAGGAAATAAATGATAACAAACCTCCCCACACTTTTCTTTCTATAAAGCAGTTCTGAATTTTGCATTGAATGTTTCCCTCCCACTTTACTCCCAAATAATTTGCCAGTAAGTCCTGGCGTTTGAAAAGAAATTGGGGTGGTGGCAGTGTTTGTGTGGGGTGGCTTAGAGGGGAGAAATTCTTGAGTCCTTCTACTGAAGAAGTAATTTCCTATACCTGAGAGCTTTCTCTTTTTGGTTATGTATTTTTAGTTTGTATCATCCTCACCACTTAAACACCTTAAGAGACTGGGAACAGTACTTCTGTTGTTATATTTCACCAACTAAAAGGACCTGTCATCCTATACATCAGAAAGTAGTCATTTCTATAAAACTGAATGTTAAAACTAGTGGTTTAGCTTTAAAAGAAAAGGTGGGGAGAGGGCTCCTAGTAGAAAAAATATTAGAAATTTAGAAACAATCAACTTACAGATCCTCATGCTAACGGTCACCTACGTCTGGGCCCATAGAAAAATGAAGTGCTTAGTAATCACTCTTGAGAAAATAAAATGGGCATTTATTCCAAGTGTGGAGTTGGACTCAATTTTAAACTTGTAACTGACCACTAATCCCTGCCTGGGATTGTACTTAGCTGAGTATTGTACATAAATGTAATGTATAGAAGTGTTTATAAAATCACTGGTAGCACTTTGTAAGCATCTTTCTCTAAGTTATAGTCTAAATTATCAGGTGGTGACTTTGCTGATATCTTCTCTTTAGGGTCTCCTGGGGGCTGTTAGGATGGTAATTACACCCATGCTTTAAATCTCCTTAGATATTTACTCTTATCTCAAAAAAAAAAAAAAGGTAGTGAGCTTTTTAAAACCAAGTGGCTATTTATGGACAGGGTGATTTTTGATTGGCAGCATGTCAATTCCTTGAGCCATCCAGAATATAGCTTTTAAATAATAAGTCAGCCATGGGAAATGCTTTTTATTGCACCAATTTCAATGATATTTAATGAGCTTCTGATTGACTGTTTGATCTCCCAATGTTTTGTGCTACTTTTAATTCATTTCGTATAATAGAAAAAAAAGTAATTGGAATAAAATTTTGTGACAAGATAATGACCTTCCACTTTGAAATTAAATGTCTGATTAGCTTCAACATTTTAATGCTGCGATGATATTGCGGCAGGAACAGGAGTGTGCGTACCATCATTTGGTGGGAAAGAGCTGAGGAATACTCCTTTGCTTTTCCCACTGCATGGCAGAGAGGGTGGAGTGGGCACAGAATTATAGACTCGTAGTACTAGAAGAGACCTTCATGGTCTTTTATTCTTGTGACTGATCCTATGCCTATAGCTTTTCTATGACATTGCTAAGTGGTTGTACAAACCATGCCTAAGTACTTCCTGTCCTGGGGACCTCACTACTTCCGGAAGCATTATTCACCCAAGGATTTGTTGGTTGGTTGGTTAGTTTTTTTTTAATTCAGCTTTATGCCCAATGTGGGGCTTGAACTCATGACCCCAAGATGGCATGCTCTACCAACTGAGCTGGCCAGATACCGCTCTCCCAAGGATTTATTCACCAAATATTTATTGAGTGCCTACTATGTGCTAGGTACCTTTCTAAGCATTGGAGGATAAAATGGAAGCAGATGCCAAGATCCTACTATTATAGAATTGGTGTGGACAGGTAATAAATAAGCTGGAAACTAACCAAACAATATATTACATTTGCATAATATAATAAGTAAATATATTACTTATATATATAGTTAATATTATACTAATGCAGTAAATAAAATATATAAAACGTATCTAATACATAATACTATTATTGATCATATTTCCGATAGAAATAACTATGATGGAAAAAATAGGATGGGGATGTTACTTTTGATAAATGGTTTGAGACGACCTCTCTGAGGTGGACCAGTTGAGCTGGGAGTTTACTAGTGAAAAAGAGCGAGCCATCCGTGAGAAGATCACTCAAGGCTGAGGGACAACAAGTGCAGGAGCCAGCAGGTGGGAACACGTTGGATGTTCTCAGGGAGCTGAAGCAAGGGCAAGAAGTCGGAGTGTCCGGGCAAGGGGCAGAGTGAGGAGATGAGGCCCTGGGGCAGGCTGGGCCCAGCGTGTGCTGTTATGTATACCTTGGGAAATGTCTGGCGTTCATTTGAAATGCCATAGGAAGCTTGGAGGTGGTGAAGCTGGGGAGTGACGCGACTTGATTGACGCTCTTAAAAGATAATTTTCAGAAAAGGTAAAATTATGACTCTCATATGTACACACAAAAAATGAACAGATGTTAATGACTTTATTTAACATGTTCGACGCCCTCATAGTATTCAAAGGAAAAGTCAAAAAAGCACAAATTGAAATGGAATCGAGGAATGTTGAATTGTAAGTGCAAATGGTTTTTCTATGCACAAACTGGTTTTTTCCATGAGGAGGTACAGGTGAGGGGGGAAGGGAGCCTTTACCGGACAGGACAGTTTGCATGTCTGTCAGTTATCTACACTTTCAAAGTTGTAAAAGTCATTCGAAGACAATGAAGGAATAGAATCCGATAACTTGGAAGGGTGTGCTATATGGAGACAATGCATAATTTTCCACCAAAAGACAATTTCTTTTTCTACAATGCTTTTTTAAGAAAAAGCTTTGTTTTCTAGTAATTGCAGATTTGCAGGACATTGCAAAGATTGTACAGAAAGGTCCTGGGTAGCCTTCATTCATTTCTTCCAATGGGTACATTTTATGTAACTATAGTTACAGAAGTGGGATCATGCAATATGTGATTTTTTGAGATTTTCCACTTAGTTTAGTGCCCTTGAGCTCTCTCCATGTTGTGTATATCAGTAGTTTGTTCCTTTTTATTGCTGGGCTGTATTTCATACTATGGATGTCCCACAGTTTGTTTAACCATTCACCGATGGTAGGACATTCTGCTTGTTTTCAGTTTGGGACTATTACAAACAGGGCTGCTCTGAAAAGTCATGTACAGGTGTTTGAGTGGATGTAAATTTTATTTTGGGGGGAGTAAATGTCCAGGAGTGGATTGCTGGGTCACTATATGATGTTTTAAAAGATTTATTCTGCATTGTGGACAATGGACTATAGAGAATCAGACTGGCAGCAGGAAGACAATCTATTTTCCAAACAGTGACTGAGTGACCCTTTTAAAATATAATCATGTCTCTCCACTGCCCTTTATTGTCTTTCTCCTCCATAGGGTAAAATCCAGAGTCTATGTAATTGCCTACTTAAGGCCCCTCATGATCTATAACCATCCCCTGCCTGTTGGACCTCATTCCTTCTACTCTCCCCCTCCCTCACTCTACTCCAGCCTCACTGGTCTTGAAGAGGCCCTAAGAGCCTGCCTCCAGATTCTTACTCTCCATCTTTCTTCTGCTTCAAGTGTTCTTTCTCCGCATGTCTGCATCATTCCCTACCTTATCTCCTCCAGTCTTAGCTCTGGCATCTCTTTTTCAGTGAGGTCCTCACTGATCACTCTATTTCTATCGCCACCCAGGCCCCCTCCACGCTCCGCATCTCCTTTCTCACGAGTACCTAGCACCATCTGTCATGTCGTATATCATATTTATATGTTGTTTGTTTCCTGTGTCCTGAATAGGGACTCCTTTGCGGGGGGGTGGGGGGGGGATTTTTGTCCGTTCTGCTCCCTGCCAAGTCCTCAGCATCCAGAACTAGCACAGAATAGAGGCTTGATGAACATCTGCTTAGTGCACAGATGACTTTAGGAGGCTCTGGTAGTAGTTTAGATGGGAGCTGAGATGAGTGGGGCTGGTGCAGTGGCCCTGAGTTTGGAAGAAATTTAGACATGTGCAGAACTTATTCAGGAAGGGGCCCATTCCGTTTTATACAGCTCCGAACGGCGGAAAGGTGTTCTTTACCTTGAGCCCAAATTTGCTTCTTCCAGCTGGTGGCCCTTGAGCTATTCAGAGGAAGTTTAATCCCCTCCCTTTCCTTCCTGTGACAGCTTCTAGGACCTTTTTAGAGTGGACACAGTGTTTTAAAGACTAGAAAAGAACAGTCATCTTTGATTTAATTACTATTTTTCTCCCTAGTAGGATTCCATATATTTATTAGAACTCTTTCAGTAGCCAGTGACAGAAACGCAATGCAAATGGAGTAGGGATTAAGATGCTTTTGGCTCTCATGATCTTGAAGACTAGAGGAATATCCGGGATAGAGCAGGCATGGATGCTCCTATGGTGTTATTAGGAATCTACCTCTCTCCATTTCTCGCCTCTGATTTTCCTTGTGTTTTTTTGTTCTCTGGCAGGCTCTTCCTTCGTAGTGTTCACCTGGCCATCAGCAGTTGTCACCTGTGTGGAAAGAGACCACCACTTTCCCATCGGCTCCAGCAAAAGTACCAGAATTGGCCATCATTGTCTAATTGGGTCAGGATAATGGGTTAGTTCATTTGTTCATTGACCCTTCCACTGTTACGAGCTGTTGGGCCTATTTCCCTTAAAGTGAAGGGAACTGAAGA
This sequence comes from Mirounga angustirostris, assembly GCF_029215605.1. Lineage (NCBI taxonomy): Eukaryota > Metazoa > Chordata > Mammalia > Carnivora > Phocidae > Mirounga > Mirounga angustirostris. The sequence goes on from NW_026991710.1 coordinate 35,012,584, forward strand.
ACAAGGAATTGATGAAATTTCCCCAAAGTCACAAAGCAAATCACTGGAGGATTTAACTCAAGTCAAGGTTCTTCTGTTGAATCGAAGTAGCAAATATACCTTGTAAAGCTTAGTAAATTTGATCTTTTATTCTCCATTCTTCACTTTGGGCCAATTTCTAAAAGAATATTTCCCTCAAAGAACCGAAAGCACCCTGGACAGAAGTATGAGCTTGAGATATTTATGAGAATAAAGTTGGATATTAAAGACAGGAGGGAAAATGGTGGAAAGAAAAAAGTCATTAAGTGAAAGTTGAGGAGATGTGGTAACAAGCAAGTCAGATGGTGGGTTCAGTTTCTGAGAAGAGTCGGCAGGATCCTCCAGCAAGATGCATTCTACCCTCTCTTCATTTCTTTGTATGAGTATTGTACTGCAACAAGACAGGATGTGTTCATATTCTTACTCCAGAGTACCACAGGAGGACCAGCTTCCATGAAGAAGGTTCTGAAATGAGCCAGTGACATACAGTCTTAGACATCGGCAATTTGAGGTTTCCTGACATCACACATTAGACAATTTACTGGGATTTCTACAAGTTAATCCATGCCAAATGTCCGCAACCAAGAAAGCAGGTGGATTTGACTGATGTACTGGTTGTTTGGAGTATTCCATGGTTTGCTAACAAAGCTCCTGTAAGTACCCATTTCTGAAAAACAATAGAAATATGTTTTTGCTATAAAAATTATGATAATTTTCTAACTGACTTCTATAATATCCAGGCAGCTGGGCTTTTGGGATTTCTTTTCTAGGCTAGGAGAAAGGAAAGTTTGAGTTTTTGTTGCTCTTCTTTTGTCTTCAAAAGGCAGCTGGTAATAAACTTCATGTGTTGCCTAAAGATCAGCAATGACCCTTTAACCTACTCTTTTCAGGTTTTTCAAGCTTCTGGTCTCCCCCCCCGCCCCCCAGACAGCATCAAAGGTGAATGATTACAGAATCATAGACTTTTCTTTTCTGCAAGGGACGATGTTTGTTTCCTAGGGTTATCATAACCAAGTACCACCACCTGGGTGGCTTAAACCACAGGAAGTTATTGTCTCACAGTTCTGGAGGCAAGAAGTCCAAGAGCATGGTGTCAGCCAGATGAGTTCCTTCTGAGGGCTGGGAAGAAGAGTCTGTCCCACAACCCCCCCTTTGCTTCTGGTGGCTGGTTTGCTGGTAATCTCTGGTATTCCCTGGCTTGTAGAAGCATCACCCCGCCTCTGCCTTCATGTGCACATGGCGCTCTCTATGTATGCCTATGTGTGCCAGGTCCGGTTTGTGGTCCTTTCTCACTACAGCCCTAGGAAACTAATACATATGCCACATAGGTGGGTTATATGATTATCTCTGTTAACCAAACTGACTTTTGTCAGAAGGGTCAAGTGTTTGATTTTTTTTTTAACCTTTTTTTTTAAAAAAAGATTTATTTATTTACTTTAGAGTGGGGGTGGGCAGCAGCAGAGGGAGAGAGAGTCTTAAACAGACTCCGCGCTGAGTGTGGAGCCTGACACAGGGCTTGGTCTCACCACCCTGAGATCAAGACCTGAGCTGAAACTGAGAGTCAGATGTGTAACCGACTGCACCACTGAGGTGCCCCAAGTGTTTGATTTTTTTTTTTTTAAACAAGTCTATTAGAACTTGAATGATTATATATATATATATAGACAGAAGACCAATGCACACAGTAGATATGCACACTTGCACAAACAGTGGGTTCCCATGAGGCCACAGAACATAGGGCCAATGTGTAAGTAATGTTAAGAACATTTGCCTTTGATGGGGCACCTGGGTGGCTTGGTCGTTGTCTGGCTTTGGCTCAGGTCATGATCCCAGGGTCTTGGGATCGAGCCCTGCATCAGGCTCCCTGCTCAGCGGACAGTCTGCTTCTCCCTCTCCCTCTGCCTGCAGCTCCCCCTGCTTGTGTTCTCTCTGTCAAATAAATAAATAAAATAAAATCTTAAAAAAAAGAAAAAGAACAGGGCCTTGATCATTCCCATCCTATCCTTGGAGATGTCCACTGTGCTTTAAGCACAGCGCAGGAGATACCGAGGGAGAGTTACACAGGGCTAAAACATCCGTGCCTTTTCCAACTCCCTGGCATAGTCAGAGCACAAGTTATTCTAGTTGAATCAAACATAAAAATCATCAAAAACATGTATAAATATATTTTTAGTCAGCCAAATTTAATCTTGGCTGACTTAACCTTGGTTGGGAGAATTTTGAGAAAAATACTGATGCCCAGGCCCTTCCCCAGACCAATTAAAACAGGATCTCTGGGGCAAGACCTTGGCCTTGGTGTTTTAAAAATCTCTTCTTTAAAAGTCTCTTTATGAGCAAGCAGGGTATGTTGCCGTCTTCCCAAAGACAGACTAAGTTACTGCAGTTAGAGGGTAATCACATTGGCCTGAAGTCCAGGCTAAGTGGGGCGTGAAAAAGAAAGAAATGGATTAAAATCAGGAGATGATTCAAACTAGCAAGACGACAGGTTTATCGGGTATAACAGAAACTCAGTACTCTGTAAGAGAGGGAAATACATTCAGCTCAGGCAGGCACCTTCTGGGAGAGGTCAAGGCAGTGACTTAAACTTTTAGTCTTATATTATATGACTCTTTTGGTTGCAAGAGACAGAAATCCACTCAAACCAGATGAGCACAAAGGGGATATTTATTGGCTCATTCAACTCAGAAGGATGCTAAGGTATCTCACAGGAAGGAAGAAAAGACTGTAGGAATTAGAGTCTTTGAGATTAGAAAAGGGCTCACTGATTCCAGAATTTTCTCTCTCTCCACCCTACTCATCTCTCCATGTTGCTGGAAAGATGGCATCCAGCACACACAAAGTGTCATCTTCCCAGCTTGAAATCCACAACAGGAAAAACTGTCACATGCTATCCCTGGACTTGTCTTTTATTGCTTGGGAGAGAGAGTTCTGTTATATTCTGGGTCTGGATCACAGGGCCCCCCCAGAACCGCACATCAGGAAGTGCTTCCCTAAGGAAGGGATGCTGAGTAGACTAGAGCCAACTGCTCTCTTGGAGAGCAAACTAATAGCCCTCTTTCAACCTTTGATAAAAACCATTTCTGTGGGATAAAAATGTTCCCCTAAATCAAGGAAAAAGCCTTCTTTGGAATTGTAAGGGAAAAACGAAATGACAAAGGAAGACAATCTCGAACGTCAAAAGTCAGTTTTATACTTTACTATCTCTCTTTTCTAGTTGGTGAAATTTAGGAGGATTGATCTGGACTTGTTTGTTCACGGACAGATACACCTGTGCAAACAATGAGTTGACTTGACTTGCAACACAGTCTGCTCTGTAAAGCAAGTAATGTATTTTCTGTAATATGCATGACAGCAGCTGTTACTTAGCTGTTACTTTCCCTTTAATGAAAGAGCTCAGTGGTTTTGTTCTGTATTTTTTTTTTCCTCCTCCAACTGGGATTCCAGGCTTCTCAAGAAAAAGGTCATTTACGAATCCAGAAGATAAGAGCAGATGCAGGGGTGTGACTCCTGCCTAGCAGACCACCCGTGTTGAACCTCTGGGGGCATTTGTTTTCAGCCCATTGACACTGATCATAGGTGTTTGGGATTTCCAAGAACATAGATACGGTTTCAAGTGTAGATTTTTTTTTTTTTTTTTTAATGGGGTCAAGTTGAAAGAGATCCAATTTTTTTTCCCCGAGGAACTTGTAAGCTGCTCCGTGTTCCAGGGGTCTCATTTTCGCCAATAAAAGGGTAGCACGAGTGTTATTCTGAAAAAGAAGTCTGAGTGGCACAATGTAGAATTAGGAAGTTGTAGGCTGCGCTAACTCCATTATCCGTGTGTCTTAGAAGCTGGAGAACGTAGAAGTTAGGAGCATGAACTCTGGAGCTAGTCACTTGGGCTTTATCTTGGCTCTTCCATTTAACAGTTCTCTGTCCTTGTACCAGTTAGCCTTCAGTATCTTGGTTTCCCTGTTTATAAAATGGGGATAATAATAGTACCCACTTGGCAACATTGTTCAAGGAATAAATACATGGCACATAAATAGAATCTGGCATGGAGAAAACACTCAGTAAATCTTAGTTCTTATCATTGTCTTCATCATCATTAGATAAAATCAAATGAAATCCTTTGTGTAGATCTTAATCCCAGACAGCTGCCTGTGGGAGGGATCTTTGTGGCTTAGGCTAGTCTGCTGGCCTCACTCTAAAACTGTGAAGAGCCTAGACGTTCAAACCAGCACCGCTGGACCCAAGTTTAGGTTCCACCACTTATTGGCTCTGAGAGGATGGTCAAGTTGTTGCCTCTGGGCAGATTAGGCATACCTCTGAGTCCCATTTCCCTCAATTCTGAACCCTGGAAAACCACACTGAACTCCCTGGTCGGCTGGCTGGGCAGATGGAGGAGGCCATATTTCCCAGCAGCCCCAAGCCCGAGGCCCTGCATCAGTGGGCAGCCCCCAGCTCAGATGTACTCTAGCTCTCCTTTCCGTCCACTGGTAATGTTTCAGTAAATGGAAGACACCCTACAATGCACTGTGACTTGTTTTTAAGTCTCCCATTTGGTCCCTGTCTCATTCTCAAATCTTTGTTATTCTGGATTTCAGGAAATAGTTCAGTTGCCAAAACTGGTTGAATGAGCTACTTTCAAAATTAGTCAAGTGATACAAAGTACTGTTTTTAGGGTGGTTCTAGCAATTCCCCATCATGGAACCACTGTGTAAGAGAGTATTTTGACAAAAGGGTAGGATTTAGAAAATTCACATTATGAGAACTCAGGAAAATCCCTGTGTCCTATAAATCTCTTCCCTTCCTAAACCAGAGCATCAAGATAAATCAAGAGATGGACCATCATCAAGTCACTTTACATGGAGGTATCCAAAGATAGAAATTTTAAATTTATTATTCTTACTCACTTCAACAGTGAGGTCTCCTGTCTTGGGCTACTGGTTTAGTCCTATCTGGATGGACTGTTTTTAGGGTGGTTCTAGCAATTCCCCATCATGGAACCACTGTGTAAGAGAGTATTTTGACAAAAGGGTAGGATTTAGAAAATTCACATTATGAGAACTCAGGAAAATCCCTGTGTCCTATAAATCTCTTCCCTTCCTAAACCAGAGCATCAAGATAAATCAAGAGATGGACCATCATCAAGTCACTTTACATGGAGGTATCCAAAGATAGAAATTTTAAATTTATTATTCTTACTCACTTCAACAGTGAGGTCTCCTGTCTTGGGCTACTGGTTTAGTCCTATCTGGATGGCCTCAGGTTCTAACCTTAGCTATTTAATTTCAACTCAGTTCAGTAGCTCATGTTTATGGATAAATGAGCAAAACAGTAAAGATCCAAAGCAAAAAATAGAATTACTATGGAATTCAATATTTCAGAAGCCGGAGTCGGGTAAATGTTAGTGAAGTGTAGCATTCAGAACGAAAGGCCCTCACTTATGATAATGCGCCTAACAAGGAAATGAGATTGACACAGCAATTCTCTGTTTTTCTTGTCCCCTGAGGTTAGAGATTATGCAGTGCGTGTTTCTGTTTTTAGCTTCTTTGGTAATTCCTATGGTGAGAGACTACACTCTGCATATTTGTCAGGGTTGCACTCCTGTTAGGTGCTGGGTCTTTGAGGTAGTGCAGGAAACACTGTTCGCATCTGAGCCTTGAGCGTCCTGGCTCACCACCCCAGCTGCCCCATGATGCCGAGGACCCCCTTCCTGTGGCTGGTTTCTTGTTTCACGTTCAGTTGCTAGGGGATTCCATAGAGGAAACAGTCTATCTTACCAACAGGTGTTGCTGTGAGAAATGTTGAAATGGGTGGCCAGTGACAAGATGTTTACGTCCTTTATTTGATGTCTTCTTGTAATCCTGAAGCCTTTTAACACCAATTGAAAGTAGACTAAGAACAAGGGACTATGGAAGATCAGCATGGATTTGAATGAAAAACAAACTAGTTAGGTTTCTTTTATATATGACCAAAACACATCATTCAGTGCTTCTTTGATAGCAGTTATTGTAACTGAATCCCAGGGTAGAAGTGTTACCAGTAAACCCAGCTCAGGCCCACAGAAGAAGCAAAGGGCCTTGTTGACTGATGCAGGCGTGAAGGTTATGGGGATAACAGGTTCACCAAAGCAACAAGGTTGTAGCAGCTGGAACCAAGGACTTGGTGCTGGCAGGACTCTTCCCTCCCCATCCCCTGCTCATCCCTGCATGTCTCAGTTTCTCTTTGTGAGTTGTCCTCATTTATCCCAACTGAAGATGCCCCATCTGCCCACCACCCTCAGCCTCAGTGTAGTACCCGGTGTAGTAGCGAAAAGAACTTCTTTGTTTCCGGTGCTTGTGTATAAATCCCAGGCTGGGACATTGATCCACTCTGCTTTGGGATATATGCCCACCCCTTGGACCAATCAGTCTCTGTTGCCAAAGAACGGATATTGGTTGATCTGGGTCTGGCTGCTTACTACTGTGGCCAGAGGCAGAGTGTGTGTTCTCAGGAGGAGGAGAGGGATGAGATCATTGTCACTGGAGTCCAAGACAGTCAATCCTTTAGCTACCTGTGACATGCATATCATAAAATCCCAAGAATGTCTTCATTTATCATAACTATCCCGTGTTCAACCAAAATATGCTCATAAACTCCCTATCAAGAGAAACAACTTAATGTCACAGCCAATTATTACATCTAGTTCCAAGGGTAGCATTTCTGGGTAATCCCTTTTCCTCTGGGTCAGGTTCAAGTATGGCTCTTTACGGTCTGGCAACCTACGACTATCAGTCTCCAAAATACCCTCCGTTATTAAATGGAGGTAAAAGGATAAACGCAGGTAAAAGCTCCCAGTTTGTAAAAAGGAAAAGGAAACCAAAATGCACCAATCACAGTCCTCAGCCTTTTTTCATATCCTGCTTGACAGGGATAGCAAGGAATTCTTTCTCCGGTAGTGAGTCCCATCCAAAATGCAGTCAGTTGATATGAAGTGGCTTGACTGGCAAGCTTAAAATTAAACAAGAGCAGGGGTGGGGCACATTTCTTTGAGGAGGCTTAGAAGTCCTACTCTGATGTGTCGTGTCTGTGCCATCCTTAGGCCAGTCTTTTTATGGTGGCATGATGTGCTGGCCATATATCCCCAAACCCATAGTGGGCTCCATGGACTAGTGATTCAGGAGCTACTTCCAGGCATGCCCAGGAGGATGTAGGTTAGATGACAAAACATTCACTTTTTAGGGACTGACTTTTCTTTAAAAAAAAAAAAAATTTTTTTATTTGAGAGTAGTTGACCCACAATGTTACATTAGCTTCCCGTGTGTCAGAGACTTTCTTTTTCATGTGAACCATTTGTGTTGGAAGCCTTCCTACAATCTAATATGCCCTTCTCTGCCTCTAGAAAAATATGAGTAATCCGCGTTCATTGTGGAAAAGGGAAAAAATACAGATGAACAACAACAAAAGCACAGCCCGTAATACCGCAGTCCAGAGATGACTGTCAGTGCTTGACTTACATTCTTCTGGAGGTTCTGTGTCAGTTTGTGCCTGTGTGTTTGTGTGCATGTTGAGCAGAAATGGAATCCCATCATGCAACTTGTCTAAAGCCTGCCTGCTTTTCTCCTCCTGCCTTCCTAGAAAGTGATAGGATGACTCAGGGGGGAGGGAAGAGGATCGGCCTCTCTGGGTGCCCTGGTATATGGCCAGCATCTCATTTAATCAGGATTATGAACCCAGGAGCCAAGCAGAGATTAGTGGCCCCAGCCAAGGACTCAGCCACTGTGCACATCCTGAACCTCCCGCTTGCCTTCCTCCTCACTCCTGAGACTTAGTTCCCCTGGGTAGAGCTCCTTTCTTCCAGCCTTCCTTTCTTCTCTCTGTGACAGAGACACCTGATGTTTTCTGTTTGCAGTTTTGTGGGAAGTTCTCCAGGGACTTCCAGTTCTCCAGGGACTGGTTTGTGGGGCCAGTGGGATACCATATGTGAAACCATGACTATCCTGGAATCTCTAGGACCAGAGGTCACCCTCAAACTGAGATAGGGAAACTGAAGGGACTCCATTTTTAGAAAGACTCCGTCTCTGCTGTTTCCCTGCTAGGCACCATTTACCCATGTTCTGTATTTTACCTTGCATCTCAGTAAACTAAAGCAGCTATGTTCCCACCCCAAGGGGGAAGCAAGAAAGTGAATCATTCCCTGAGTTTTGTCCTAGGCCCCCAAGCCCCTGATGACATCTAAGAAGAACTGGATCCCAAACATGGTCCAGGACATTAGCTTTGAACAAACCTTGGCCAACACGGCATCAATACCCCCTACTTTCGATGATTTATGAAATAACACATTATTTACCTGTCACTCACCTTTGATCAGACCCTGCCCTGGATTCCTGAAGAAACACATACCGCGGACCCCTTTCTAATATAAACCCTTAGCCCCAAGCAACGGCAAGACTTACTCTCCTCTCCTTTCTGAGTCTCTCAGACACTTGGTCTGTTATAATCTTTCACTTAATGCCATTCAGTAAACTCTGATTTTACTTCCTTTTGGTGAGTTCTATCCTACAGGAAGCCAAGGACCGTCTTGACTGGTCCTGCGGGATCTCCTCTGCATCTTTGGACCTGGCCCGTCTACGTCAAAGCATGTGGTTCTTTCCTCAAGACTGAATTTAGGCTTTGGGTCAGATAGAGTCCTTTGGTTTCTTCTTTTTTTCCTCTCCTCATGTTTCCTTCATCCACGGTACCCCCAAGTGTCTGACTGGGCTGGAACGGAGTTCTAAGTGTGGTCCAGGAGCTGTGGACGTGGGCATGTGTATGACCTGACTTGGTGTGGAGAGGCAACTCTGTTCCATCCTGTACTACCCTGTGCATCTCTGTGCTAGGTTTAAAAGGACAGGATTGCTGTTTTCTGCATTTTTGCAAAATAACCCCTCAGCCCAGTTTTGGGCATTTCAGTGGGAATATTGGAGTTGAGTTGGTGGGTGGAACCCTTGAAGCTTAAGTCTTACTCTTTTTCGGAGGCTTCAGGTCAAATATGTCTAGCACCTGAATGCTGCTGCCAGAGTCATGCTTTTTAAAGGGAAGTCGGGTCATGTCATTGCTTTGCTCAGATCTGCTGTACTTTCCCCTCTCGCTCACACCAAAGTCCACGCCAGGCCTGCAAAGGCCTTCTTATCTGCTCCTCTTGTGCCATGCCTCTTGATCGCACCTCCCATCACCAGCACACTCCGTCCACACCAGCCTTGCTGTTTCTGGGACACTTGAGGAGCAGCCCCATCCCGGGGTCTTTCTGCTTGCTGTTTCCTCTACCTGGAACTTCCCCTCCCCCTCCCCGCCCCCATCCACACGACCTGCCCCTTCAGCTTTCTCAAGTCTGTGATCATATTCTCAGCTTGAGTAAGCATGCCCTGAGTGAGACCACAATCTCACCTTCTCGTGAGACAGGCCCTGCCCGGCTCCCATGCTCACTAGCCTTCTCTCTGTTTTTTCTCCCAAGTCTTTCGAACTAATACTTTTTCCTACTTACTTCCTTTGTTTATGGTCTGCTTCTCCCTACTAGGATGCAAACTCTATGAAGGCAAAGTTTTGTTCACTGCAATATTCCCAGCCCCTATAACGATGCCTGGCTCACTAAATATTTGTTGAATGAATGAATTGAAGGCAGTTTCCTCATAGGCTGAATGATCACCGCCTGGAACCCCCTTCTTTTTATAAGTACGTTGTCCAGTCATTAATGGAATAGATACATTTTTGTAAGTTGGCTATAAACTCAAATCTATTTGCCTCTTGATTTTCATTATGAAATTAAAGATGCGTTTCTATGAAAAAAAAAAAAAACCTCCCATGGAGATTAAACAAGGATTAGGAAAACTTCCAAGCTTTTGACATTCTGGGCATCATTGTCATGCTGTGTTTGCTTGCTGCCTTGGCATTCACCCATCAGTTTCTTCTCCTTTGTAACATTGGCAGCCCATGGTGGTGATTCTAATGCTGTCTCTCTCTCCGAGGAGGGGATTTTTTTTTTTTTTTTTAATGCCAGGATCCCCTCACCTCCTACTCATAGTGTTCTGAACTTTCTTCTCTTTTCCTTCTGCCTGAGGTGCAGTGGTATTACTCAAAGGTTACAGAGCAGAGCACCTTGCAGATACAAATGAAGTCAAAGCAGCATCAATTTAGATTTCCTGCTCTTACTCTGATGCTGTAGAGTCTCTTGCCCTGAAAACACCTCACCTAGTAAATATTGCTTGGAGTCCTCAAAGATGAGGCCCACAACGTAGAGATCAGATATAGACACCACTTGGTGTCCATCACACTTTGCCCTGCTGCAGCTCTTCTTAGTTGATACACAGTGCCAAAGACACCGCTCGGGGACTCTCCCCTTCATCGGTGGCGCTGATGTCCCCCCGGGAGCAGCTGCCTCCTGAGGTTCTGACGGCTGCTAGTTCTCGGGGTGCCCAGGGGCTTCTCACCTCTGAGAGGGGGAGGAATGGCCCAGTGCCAAGGATGCTGCTGCATTTGGCATTGAAAACCACTGCCTGGGTTTTTCTTTTTGGTTGCTGTTTGCTTAATGTCCGCTTGACGCTTTGGAATGATGGTTGGCCCGACTTGTACCATTCCTACTAATGTTTCAGGAAATTTTAAGGTCCAATTTTGATCAGAACTCAAGTCCAACTTTCCATGAGCTTCCTGACCCTGTAGGTGTACCTGAAAGGATTTGAATGATCTCATTAGGGAGGTTTGGGAATGCAAGCCTTGAGAAAATGATCCACATCTTGCTCCAAAGGATCACTGCGCTGTTTGTTTGTTTGTTTGTTTGTTTTGCATAGGGAAACTTGTTGCTTTAATAAAGCAGGCCTGCTGCAAGTATCTGTGGCTATTTCAACACATAGTTCAGGTTGTGTTTCATTCCTTTATTCCCCAGATGCACCAAGCACTTAGTCCATGCTAGGTGTTGGGGACACATCAGTGAACAATACAAACATGACTCCTGCCCACATGTTGCTCACCTGTAGTCTGTAAGAGAGGCAGATATTAAACAGGTAAATGCACATTGATTACAGATACGTTAAGAGCATTAAAGGAAAAGTCCAGGTTTTCTGAGACTTTATGAGAGGGGGGCAGTGGGATGGCCTGCAGGGGTGTGGGAAAAGAGTCAGGGACAGCCTCTCCAAGGGACTAATAGTGAGGGAAGCTGAGAGGTGAGATGTGGGTAGGAGTTATTTAGGAGTAAAGAGGAGAAGAATGTTCCAGGCAGAGGGGGGAAAAAAACAACCCAAAATTTCTTAAGATCAAGGTTTCAGGGATCTGTACATACATAAAGTTTTAATTTATCAATAATAAAATGGCTGCCTGTGGCATGTTAAGTCCAGTTTAAACATGGGTTGTAGTAATGTCCAAAATAACCCTTCTTATTCCCTGTGACTTGGGCCACATTTCTTTGCATCTGCCTCTACTCTGATAATACCAGTGTTAAGTGGACATTAATGAGAATACCAGAAATCTGGTTGAGCAATTTTTTGGGTCCAATTTTGTTTATTTAAATCGTTCCTGAAGCTAGTCCTGTGCTTAAGCCACGGAGTTTCATGGTTTCTAGGTGTGTTTTCAAAGTAGTCATCAGCTTGGTGCTTCGGTAGGCTGAGTCAGCCCATGGAAAGCCCCTAGAAACACATGTAAGGGAAATCCCTGGATCCTGAGGCACAGCTGAAGACAAAAATAGTGCCTACGAAAAGTGCAACAAGGATTTCAGTATTGAGACCTGGGACATTAGGCCTTGCTGATGGCGCTTGATGAGAAGCAGAATTAAGGCCGAAACGGACATGATTTTTCTGGCAGGGAGTGGGTAAAAGCAAGAAGCCAGGGATCCCCTTTGTGTGGAGACCTTGGGACCTAGTTCATTGTTCACACATCATGGGCCACGGGCTTGTGAGGGACAATGGTCTGCTTTCAGGGGACTCTTTTCTACCGTTCACAAGCCCATCTCTGTTTCTTTAGAATCTAAGCCTAAGACACAGAATAGGGATGTCAAAACAACTGGTACTTTTGGGTGTCATGCATGCGGCACCGCCAGTGCCCCCTATTTATGCCAGTGTGACAGTGTTCCCGTTTTTGCTTAGGAGTACATTGACTTGCACACTGGAGAGGTTTAAAGCTGCCTTGTGAGCCGTGCGTACGTATCTCATCCGTTCCTTCAATCAGCGCCTGTTTACCGAGCACCTACCATGTGTCAGGTGCTGTTTCATGAACTGGTGGTGAACCGAATGAATTTCCTATCCTCGCGGGCTCGCGTTTAATTGAGAGACACAGGCAATAAAAAAGCACATACCTAAATAGAGGACTGTGTTAATAATATCAGTGCCAAGAAGGAAAAATGACAGGCGATAGAGAGTGACATGGGTGGGGGCGTGCTGGTTTGCACAGGGCGGCCAGCAAGACCTCTCTGAGCAGATAACATTTGAGCAAAGATCTGCAAGAAAGAAGGGGAGGGACCACGTGGCTTTGCAGCATCTTCCACGGAGGGAACAGCAAATGCTAAGGAGCTGCGGAGCAAGTATGTTTGGCTTGTCCAAGGATTAGTAAGGACCGTGGCAGTGGTGGAGTGGGGCAACAAGATGGTGGTGGGGGAGGGACGTGGGTTGAGCAGAGAAGGAAAATGTCGTAGGGCATAAAAGACCGAGTGGGGGTCAGAGACCAGAACAAGTTAGGCAAGGTGTAGACTTTGGGTTTTCTCTGTGTGAATGGCAGCCATTGGAGGGTCTGGAACATCATCTATGACATGATCTGACTTAGGTTTTATTCAAGAGACTTTGGGGGTGGCAAAGACCTTGGTCGTTGGGCTGGGAATGGTTGCTCCTACAAGGGCTCTAGGTCTCCTACCTCCTTTCATCCAGGCCAACTTCACTTTGACCTATTTTACATATTTGGCTTCTGGACAGATTAAAAAAATTTTTTTTTTTAATTTTTAAAATATTTTATGTATTTATTTTTATTATTTTTAAAGATTTTATTTATTTATTTGACAGAGAGACAGTGAGAGAGGGAACACAAGCAGAGGGAGTGGGAGAGGGAGAAGGAGGCTTCCCGCCGAGCAGGGAGCCCGATGCGGGGCTCAATCCCAGGACCCTGGGACCATGACCTGAGCCGAAGGCAGACGCTTAATGACTGAGCCACCCAGGTGCCCCTATTATTATTTTTTAGTAGGCTCCATGCCCTACATGGGGCTTGAACTCATGACCCCAAGCTCAAGAGTCGCTTGCACTACTAACTGAGCCTGCCAGGTGCCCCAAAAATAAGGATGATTTAGAGAATTTATAATACCTTGTAAATGTGTGGGAATAGAAGTCTGTTCAAAATGGGTGGATTGTTCACATCCATCTTTAGGAACATGTGTAGTCAAGGTGGCGAATGTCTGTATAGTGCAAAACAGATTTAAAAACATACACTGTAAATTAATATCATACATAATGGAATTGGTCATTTTTTCATCTTTCCCTTTATATTACATTGGCGAGTAGGAAAGTGTATATAATATTTAAATTTAAAAAATGATATTCTAAGAAGTTTTCAGGAATTTTTAAATTCATTATGCTGGAGAGATACTTCCTTATTAACTTGTTGCCTGACATTTATTGAGCGACAACAATGTTCTAGGGCCTGTGATTTAATATGATTGATTTAAAAAGACAAATCCTTTAAACTTCAAAACCCCGGTAAAATATATCATTATTTATAGGAAGCCTGCCCCCGCTAGGCTCCATTTTGAGTATTTTGCATGCATTAACCCCTTTGATCCCCACAACCCACCCAAAACCTGGCATTATTTTATCCATTTAATAAATAAGGAAACTGAATCACAGAAAGTAAAGTGATCGACCTGGCATCATAAAGCAAAGGGATAGTAGAGGTGATCTTGGGAGGTGGATCTGTTGGCCACGAGGCCGGCCCTTTTACTGCTTGCTGTACATGGAATGTTTAAGATGGAGTCCAGATCTAGGTGGTAGAGAGAGAAATTTGACATTCTCTGTGCCTTCTGTGAAAACCTATCTTTACTTGAGCCCATCATCTGGTGATCACATAGAAACTGTTCCTAATGCTCTGGGTTATGGTACTTGAACTTATCAGCATTTGTGTGGTTTGGGAGCAGATGGGTATTTACCATCTGAAATAGACTGTCGAAAACATGACATAATAAAACCTCAGAACTTTGATATCCATGAAATAATATTAGTGGTGCTTGTCAGCATAGTACGTCCTGGGATGTGAATCCCTGTTACGGAGATAGGTTTGTCTAAGTCTTTCTCCTCAAGAAATCAAGAAATCTTGGAATATCGGTCATTAGGATGTTCACTGCTCTAATCACCTTATTTCTTAGTCCGGAAGATAGGAAAGCCTTGTCTATATTATTTTGGGTCTTAAAGGTTAAAAAAAATGAATTGATTAAAGTTAGATATTGACACTAAAGAGGAGGGAACTGACAGTTTATGTGACTGTGCCTAGGTCATAATGTATTCATTGAATGTTGATGGAAACTGAATTTCTTCGTGGGGGGGGTCAGTCAGGCTGAGGAGTAACTAAAATAGCCTCAGATCATCTTCCATGCCCACTCTCTACCTTCTTGTTCTCTCTCTGTCTCTCTCCATCACTCTGTTCCTCTCCCTTCATCTGAAAGAAAAAAAAGTACAAGGGTAACCAACAAGATTTCAAAAAATGGGGTCCCAGCCCAGTATATTTTTAAAACACATTGTAAGTTTACAAATACTAAAACAGTACTCGGCCAGGAATGAGGCAGGAGATGATGAATCAGATGAGAAGGTCAAGATGCAGACTTGCTTCCAGTTTAATAAAGGAAAACAGAAGCAGGGAGTGACTGGATGGATTTTATTCAAAAATAATTTTTGAATAATTTTCTAATTCCTTAGGAAAAAAGAATGACTGTGTTTTCTTACTGCTTACATCAAAAATACATTCAATTTGGAGATGATTTTAATGTAAAAGCAAAACTCCATAAAATGTTAGAACGAAAATAAATACCTTGGGATGGCAAAAGGCTTTTAAAGCATAATTCTGAAAACAGAAGTAAACACAGCTGATCTGTTTTATTAAATTTTAATTAAGAACTTCTATATAATTAAAAATACAATACCCAATTGAAAAGCATATAAACTTGGACCAAAATGTACAATCATATAAAAGTTAACATCTTTATCAAATAGCCTTTATAAGTAGAAAAGATCATTACCCCAATATCATAATTTAAGTTCTTGAACAAAATTTCACTGAAGAAACAACTGTTTGGTAAGTGTTTTAAAAAATACTTTAATGTCACAAGTAATCAAATATATGCATTTTGAAACAAAGAAATTCCAGTTTTTGCATATCAGACTCCCAGAGATTATAAAGCATAATGTCCAGTCTTGCTTGGGGTATAGGGAAATTGGCACCAAGGAAAAGAAGGTTATGTAACATTTCTGGTAAAAAAACCTGACAATGTGCCTCAGAAACTTTAAAAATGTTTACAGCTTTGGATGCAGTAATCTCTCTTAAAGTATTTGTCTTAAGGAAATAATTAGAAATGTGGACAAAAATGTTTGTACAAATATATTAATTATGGCATTAAAAATCATAAATATTTAGTGCTATAGGAAATTGCTCAGGACAAAATTATAAGTTAAAAAAAGGAATTCCACTTGATTAAGAACAAATATATATACATGCCCATGAATATCAAGAGAAAATACATCAACTTGTTAATAGTGGTTATTTCTGGCATTATAGATGATTTTATTTCTGTCTTTAAACTTTTGTGAATTCTCTGAAATTCCTACAAAGTTTATGTGTTTCTTCTATACTTAAAAGAAAAAAAGAACATTAAATGTTAAGAAAAGTTTCCTTCTTTTTGGCTTCGGACAAGTTTGAAGCAAATCTTCCTTAGATGGCTACCCAGTAAATTACCAAGCTTTGGGGCTTCAGTGTGAATTAATATCTATCTTTTCCTTTTTAGCCAAAACAAGGGCCCTTGGCAAGGTAGTCAGAGAGGAAAGGCAGACCCAAGCGGGCTGCTTTGTCTCCTGAGGACTTTGCTTTGTGGGCTCCTTCCTCCATAAAATAATGTGAAAAATCATACTTTATGATTGCATTGGCATATAGATGAATATAATCCACCCTGGTGGATTGCATTCATTTTTTTCTTCTGACTTGAAAAGAATGTCAATTAAAGCATTTTTGTGGGTTCCTGAAGGGATTGTGGCCCTAGGCACTGTGTGAAGTGTGCCTAATGGAGGAGCCGGCCCCAGAGCCCAGGTAGGCAGCACAGAGGGGTGAGAGCTAGAAATTGGGGGGGTGAGCCAGATGGAAGAGTAGGTTCCTAAAAAGCAGGTGGAACAATGCCGTGTACACCACTGAGTGGCCTTGAGCAGCTCAAGTGTACCCTGTGTCCTTGTGAGAACAGCCCAAATTTTCAGGCTACGAGGGAGTCTGCTTTAAACTCTGCTCTGAATTGTGCATTGCATTACCAAGGCCTTCTTGGGGAAGGTGTGTTGGAATCCTATGTGAATTTGTTTGGGGGTAAGAGTGGTTAACAAGAGGCAGGTTGGCTCCCAGATTTCTGCCCAGGGCATCTGGCTCAGAGGAGGTGCGATACAGGTCACAGGAGGAGGAGGAGGATTTCTGCTTAGGTATGTTGAATTGTAGGTGACTTGGGACACACAGAAGGAGGTGGAAAGTAAAGTCCTTGGGGATGTCCTAGAACTCAGAGGGGAGCCGTGTCCTAGATGACAGGGGTGGAGCCATCAGCCAATGAGAGGTGGATGATGATGGGAGCAAGGATGGATGACTGGGAGAAGACAGGTGGTATCAAAACAGAATTCCAGGATGTTTCCAGGGGATGCAGCAGAGGGCACCTGGGAGCGGGAAAGAGGAAAATCTCAAGATAGTAACGTTGATACCAAGAGAGGATGCAGTTCCCAAAGGAGGACAGGATTCACAATTTCAAAAGCTGCAGCGAGGTTTAGCAGGATCAGGATTTAAAAAGTAAGATGATTTAGGGGCTCCTGGGTGGCTCAGTCGGCTAAGCGTCTGACTCTTGATCTCAGGGTCATGACTTCAAGCCCCGCACTGGGCTCCATGCTGGGCATTTAGCCTACTTAATAATAAAATATAAAAAAACAAGATGATTTAAAAGTTAGGCAGTTATTGGTGACGTTGCTGAGGATGTTTGGTGCCAGGCCAGAGTAAAGTGGGTTTGAGGGTTAAGTGGATGGAGAAATAGAGAGATTACTCTTTTGGCTAGGAAAGGGAAGAAAGAATTAAGGTCATAGTATATATTATTATTATTATTATTAGTTTTTAGTTTTATTTATAACAAGATAGTAGAGCATGCTTACAAACTGAGCAAGTATGAGTGTTATGGGTTGGATTGTGTTACCCAAAATGCGTGTGTTGAAGTCCTAACTCCTAGTGCCTCAGAACATGACTTATTTGGAAATAGGGTCTTTGCAGATGTAATTAGTTAAGATGACGTCACACTGAAGTGGAGTGGGCCCCTAATCTAACAAGATGGGTGTCTTTATAGAAAAGGAAAATTTGGACACAGATATGCAAACAGAGAGAATGCCATATGAACACAAAGGCAGAGTTTAGGTGATGTATTTACAAGCCGGGGGATGCCAAAGATTGCCAGTAATCCTCTAGAAGCTAGGAGAGAGGCAGGGGGTGGATTCTTCTCTAGCACCTTCAGAGGGTACATGGTCCTGGCACCAACTTGATTTCCCACTTCTAACCTCTAGAACTGTGAGACAGTACATTTCTGTTGTTTAAGCTACTCTGTGGTACTTTATTATGGAAACTATAGAAGAGAGACTGGCAGACAGACACACAGAGAGACACCAGCATAAATCCCAATTCTAAGGATCTGGCTAAATGGTATTGTAAGTGCAGCATTCTGCTTAGTGACCACCATAGGAAATGTGTTAAAGAAGACATGGGAATGTCTCCAAGCCAGACTAGGTAACATGAAGAGGACCACATCCGGTTTTTTGGTTGTATCTCTTCAATCCAGAAGTCATTTCTACATACTGCCTGCTGGAGGTAAAAATCATTGTGAGGTTTGTTTTCTTTTTAATTGATCACTCCTCTATTACATAAGTTCAATAAAATCTAACATCACATAGCGTAATTCATAGTGTTCTCAGAGATAACGGTTATAGTAACTTGGCAATATAAATCTTGGTAGTATTGACAAAAAGTCTTTATATAGATATTTCTAAGTACCCCGACTTGAGCAGAAAAGTGGGAATAAATAACAAATTGCACTCAACAATATCTTAATAGATTGATTTCCACTAAAATGAAAATGAAAAAAAGATTCCTATCTTGGCTGAATATTAATTCTTATGCTCTTTATAGAGAGCCAAATTAATCTTTAGGGTGAAATTCATAAGTCAGCCAAAGAAAAACTATATGCATCAAGAAGAGCTAGAAATTTATTCAATGAATGCAACTGCTGTTTAATTCTAACATGATCTTCATTTATTTATTTTTGGGGAGCAAATGCATTGTCAGACAATCGCTACCTTATTTACTTTGTAAATGACTTTTGATAATGTTGATTGTACTAAAAGGATATAAATAATGTGTCAAACAGGAGAAGGGCTCTTTTGTGTTTATGGATCGCCTAGGAAAAGCTGCGTATGAGAAGAGGGAACATTCAGTGGTGGAGTATGAGGTGAAGAGGGCGAGAAAGGGGCAGTAAACAGACGAGTTGCAACTTGCTAAGCTGTGTGGCCTTGGGCAAGTCACTTAACCTGTCTGGGCTTCAGTTTCTTCATCTCTAACATAGTGTCAATAAGACCTACTTCACTACTGGAGGCCAAAGCATCTAGCAGAGTATCTGAGGCAGAGTAAAGACACAACCGATGTTAGCGGCATCTTTTTTATACCAGAACTTACCATTGGAGGCAGTGTGATAGATCACGAAACGTGAGTTTTGGCATAGGCTTACCTGGATACTAATTTCAGCACAGGTTCTCATCAGTGTGTGGTTTAATTTGATCAAGTTACTGAAGTTCTCTGAGCTGCTTTTTCTTCATCTTAATACCCTTTATTTTATAAAGTTGTGTATGGATTAAATGAAGTAGCATGAAAGAAACCATCTGGCACTGTGGCTCTCAGGGTCACTGTTGGCCTATATAGCATTTTCCTGTAAATTACAAAATATCAACCCCTTCCTCAAATGGTTTCACGTCTCCCTCTCAGAGGATTTTCCTAATATACTGACGATGAGAACAGAGAACACTTCGCTGTTTATATTAGTTTGCTGGAGCTGGCAAACAAAATGCCACAAGCTGGGTGGCTTAAATAACAGAAATTAATTTCTCATAGTTCTCGACTCTGGAAGGTCAAGATCAAGGTGCTGGCAGGGTTGGTTTCTCCTGAGGCCTCTCTTCCTGGCTTGCAGATGGCCACCTTCTACCTGTCCTCACATGGCCTTTTCTCTGTGCACACATCAATGGTGTCTCTTCCTCCTCTTGTAAGTAGACCAGTCCTATTGGATTAGGGCCCACCTTTTGATTTCATTTTACTCTGATTGTGTCCCCCTCAAATGCATATGTTGAAGCCCTAACCCCCAGTGTGACTATATTTGGACATACGGCTTCAGCATTTGCATTTAAGGGGGACACAATTCACTCCGTAACAGTACTATCTGCCAGAGAATTGTCAGAATGTATACATTCTTGTGCAGTGTGCAACCCGCAGAGCCTTACACAAGTCTGGCACCCTCTTCACCTGAAACCTCCTGTGCTTGGGGTTGTCATGCTCAGTTCCCTGCTGTGACAGTTCTTTGTGTCCCTGAGACCTCAGGTGCACTGATCAAACTCCTTTGTCTGTATCTTACAGCTCCCTCCTGCCCCTTCTCTGCTCATGGTCCCACTCAGATTCCGTGATCATTGCAGTCAATGTCATGGAGATATCCTGAATTCCCTCGATTCTTTCATTTTTTTGTCCCATTTATCTGGCAAAGTTCTGACCTTGACCCCAAGCACGGGCCTTCTCTGATCTGGCACCTGAGCCCCTGGACATTGCCACATTGTCTGTGTGGCAGTCCTACCTCAGCCTTGAGATAGACTTGCTTTCCACTCTCCCAGCGACCATTTTATGACTTGCTTGGTGTTTCCGACCTCCCTCCCCTTCTTCATTTCTCCCAACTAGCTTGCAGCTGAGGAACTTGTCTTCCTTGGGACATAGAAGCTGTTACGTGGGAACGCTTTTGTCTTGCCATCATCCCGTCTGCGGATAGATCGTCCTGTGTCTGCGTCCATCCCCTGGCCCTCTCTCCTGTCACACCCTCCCTGCATGTGTCACCTTTGTGCCTTCTCTTCTTCCCTTCCCTTCCTCTCCCCCATTTCTGCTGGGCCACACAGCATCCTCAGACCTCCCCTGATCCCATCTTTTTCTTGTAATTACTCCATTTCTCTGCTTCTCATCATTGTCAGACTTCTCAAAAGAGCTGCCTGTATCTTGTTTTTGTATCTCCACCAAAAATACTATCATTTTTATTGATTGCCCAGTATGATGGACCCTCTTCAGTCCTCACTTTATTTGGCTTAGGAATAGCAGTCAACAGAGTTGAAAACCCCCTCCTCTTTCACACTGGGGCACCACTCTCTTCTTGTTTTGTATCTACCCCCATAGATCCTTCTCCTCTGTTCTACCTGTTGTCTCAGGAATTGGTCATAGGTCCCCCCTTTTCTCCACACTCTCTTTTTTGGGGATCCTCTCCATTCTCATGTTTTTAAATAGCATCTGTGTGATGATGATTCCATCCCAGCTTCTCTTCTGAGCTTCAGATCTAATGGCATATCTGACATCTCCGCTTGGATGTTTTACAAGTATCTTAGTAATGAAATGTCTGAGATTCTTTTTTTTTTTTTTAAGATTTTATTTATTTATTTGACAGAGAGAGAGTGGGAGTAAGAGCACAAGATGGGGAGTGGCAGGCAGAGGGAGAGGGAGAAGCAGGCTCCTCCTCACTGAGTGAGGAGCCCGATATCAATCCCAGGACCCTGGGATCATGACCTGAGCCCAAGGCAGACGCTTAACCGACTGAGCCACCCAGGCACCCCTGAAATGTCTGAAATTCTTAAGAGTCCCTCCTTAAAACATGTATCACAAAGCTTTTACTGTAGTAAATAGTTATCACCCAGTAGCCTACCCTGGAAACCTGGGAGTCATTCTTGATTTTTCTCTCTTTCCCCCCTACCTCTCACATCTGATGCATCACCTAAGATTTTGTACTTTACTTCCAAAATGGCGTTCCAGTCGGTCTTCATCTCTATTTCTACTACCATCAACCCAGTGCAACCAACATCAGTTCTCCCCTGGACCACTGCTCCAACCTGTCTTCCCCATTCTGTGCTCCTGGCCCACCAGACCACTTTCCGACCACAGCACAGTGGATGCTACATATACACATGTCATCCTGTCATTCCCCTGATGAAGACTATTCAGAGACTTTCCGCTGCTCTTGGAATAAAAGCTGGATGCCATTCCACATGCACACAAGCCTGCCCTGCACTGTTTACTCCTGCCGTCTTTATCACCGTCATTCCACGCCCCCTTTCCCTTTACTTACATCACATCTCAGTTTTCTCCAGCATGCCAAGGTCTGTCCTTCTGCACCAGCCAACGGGTACTCGCTAGACATCGAATCTGCTGGCACCTTGATCTTGGGCTTCCCCACCTCCAGAACGGTGAGAAATAAGTTTCTGTTATTTATAAGCCATCCAGTCTGTGGTATTTTTGTTATCGTATCCCAAGTGGACTAAGACACCTTCCTTGGGATTGCCGTACATGCGGTCCCCTCTGTCTGGTATTATCTCCCCCTTCCATCTTTGTGAGGCTGTTCCCCCCCCCCAACTTTGAAGTCTCTTTTTATTTTTTTATTTTTTTAAAAGATTTTATTTATTTATTTGACAGAGAGACACAGTGAGAGAGGGAACACAAGCAGAGGGAGCGGGAGAGGGAGAAGCAGGCTTCCCGCGGAGCAGGGAGCCCGATGTGGGGCTCGATCCCAGGACCCTGGGATCATGACCTGAGCAGAAGGCAGACGCTTAATGACTGAGCCACCCAGGCGCCCCTGAAGTCTCTTTAAATGTCGCACTCCCCTTGTCAAGAGGGTCTTGCCCACCCTTGGTCAAGTATGTTCTTTTCCTTCACACGCTTTTCACAGTTAGAATTTCATATTTATTTCTTTGTCCACTTGTTTCAGCCCAGCTCTCCCACCAGACTGTCAGCCTGATGAAGGCAGGGACTGTGTTGGGTTGTCCTCCAGGATAAGCCCAGCACTTAGTGTCCTGCGTGGCACCTTGTAGACACATTGGCTGAATTTGTGATTGGAGGCAGCAGCTGCGAGGTTTTGGGTAAAGTCTGTTATCCCCAACTTAAGCTTCCTCACCTGCATTCCCTGAAGTTTCACTCTAGGATTTATGAAATGATTACAAGAAACATTATGAGTCATTATGGTTCTTAAAACTACATGTTTCCATTTTAATTAGTATCTCTTAATTCCCTGCTAGGAAAGGTCGAGGAAATTAGTACTCCCATTCCCACTCTGCTCGCCCGCCTCCTGTTTTCATTGTATATTATATATTGGCAGAGTTTGTAACATCTCTACCTGTTTTGTATCTCTGGTTCCCTCAGTTACTTCATCTTAGTTTTCTATTGAAATAGATTAATTGCTCACCATCTGTATTATTTTAGGTTCTTGGTTTTAAACAACAAAATTCAATTTTGGTTCACATAAGCAGGAAAGAAATTGGTCAGATGGATGTTGGGTGCCTCACAGGTGGGAAGACTAGAGGGAATCCTGGCCAGAAGTTGGGTAGGAATCGAGGGAGACAGAGCATTGAGAAAACCCAGCCCAGGTCCTGCTGTGTGAGCAGCTGGTTAGGAAACATCCCTGGATTCCCCTGCCAGACCCTCTCTCCCTCCTTGTCTCCCTCCTTTCCCTCCTTCTTCCCTTGCATTTCTTCCTCCTCTTTTGCTGTCCTGTGTTTGAATGGTGTCTTGTCCTCTTATTTCATCTTGATTATCCTTAATCTGAGAAGCTTTTCCAAAATGTTTATCTGTCTTCGTGTGTTGTGAATGAATTCCCCTTGCCTCTTCTACTGGATCTGAAACTCCATCATTTCCCACTCTCAGTTATTTGAAGGCTAGATATTTAGTTTTCTTTCAGCCTTTTTTTCTCTTTTTTTGTACCCTTGGGAATGGGGAAAAAACGTGGTTGAAGCTATGAGAAATCTTTATCAGAACACCCATCTTCTGTTCTATAATCTGATTTTGTCAAATGTTGTTTATGAGAATTCACTCCACCTACTGAGGGTAGATTATATTCTCATGGGCTAGGGTCCCTACACTCCAGATTATATACCCCCCACCCCCACCCAAGGCCCTAGAGTCACTGAAGGGCCCTGAAGCCTTCATTTCTGGCAGAGAGAATGGGCCATGGGTGTCACCTATCTCATCCGTCCCTTCCTAGGAGCCATTTCTGTTTTTCTGCCAGTTGGAAGATGGGATATATAAAGATCTACCCTCAGTTCACTTCTGTCCTAATTTGGAAAAAGTAGTTACAGTGTAGGACTTTCTTGACTCCCTGATCCCGCATCCCGTGGGCCAGGGGTGGTTGGTGGTGAATGGCTGCAGGGCATGGGGGCTGAAGGTCACATTCAGGAGCTGGGCGAGGCCAGAAATTTCTGCTTCATTCCTTAGCTGCCCCTTTCCTTGTTTGATGTTAATGAAATGTCTGCTAGTTGCTTGACTCTAAGCATTGGAGGACGGAGAGGCTCTGTTTATCTTCATTAGTCCCAGCATCCTGATAATAAGCCTCTGCTTGCTTAATCTGGTTCAAGTTGGATTTCTGTCATTTGTGAACTGAGCAGTACTTAACAGATGCAATGTCGTAGATGCAGGAGGCAGCTTTTTGCAGTGAAAGTGAAGGGCCCAACTTGTATCTTACTGACTCCCATACCCTGTCTGCACAGAGGTGGGTCAGAGGGAACCTGCAATCAGAAGCATCTCTTTCTTCAGGGGCAAAATTGAATTGTCTGCTAAGTTGCTCATTTTTCAATCTCATAAAACGATAATGTTAAGCATAAACCCACCCAGTTCAGACTGGATAATGTTAAGAGCAGCATGATGGTTAATATTATGCGTCAACTTGGCTAGGCCCAAATATTTGGTCAAATACCACTCTAGATGTTGCTGTGAAGGTATTTGTTTATTTATTTTAAAGATTTTATTTATTCATTTGAGAGAGAGAGACAGAGGGAGTACAAGCAGGGGGGAGAGGCAGAGGGCAAGGGAGAAGCAGACTCCCCACTGAGCAGGGAGCCCAACATGGGGCTCGATCCCAGGACCTGGAGATCATGACCTGAACCGAAGGCAGACGCTTAACCAACTGAGCCACCCAGGCGCCCCTGTGAAGGTATTTTTTAGATGTGATTAACATTTAAGTCCGTAAACTTTGAGTAAAGCTGATCACCCTCCATGATGGGCCTCATGCAATCAGTTGAAGGCCTTCAGAGAAAAAGACAGAAGTCCTGCCAGGAAGAGGGAATTCTGCCTCCAGACTGCCTTTAGACTCAAGCTGCAAGATCAGCTCTTCCCTAGCCTGCCAGCCTGCCCTACAGATTTCAGGATTTTGGATTTGCCAACCTCCGTAAATATGTGAGTCGCTTCCTTAAAATCTCTTTCTCTACACACACACACACACACACACACACACAGCCATACCCTACTGGTTCTGTTTCTCTGGAGGATCCTAATTAGTACAAGTAGAAATTACTGAATACCACGGTCACCCCAGATTTTGAATATGTCTCCTAAGGGGCAGCTCATTTTGCCTGTTGCTGACTCCTGTAGGATTTGCCAAGATGAGTTTGCTGCCAAGGGAGGAGGCAGACTCTGGAGTCAGCCTGCCTGGTTTCAATCCCCAGCTCCACTACTTACTTGCTGTGTGACTTGGGCAATTACATGTGCCTCAGTTTCCTCATTTGTAAAATGAGACAGATGTTTAGATTATGTGAAGATTGATTCAGATAATCCATGCCAAGGATTTAGAATGGTTTCTGATACACAGAAACTCCTTAATAGATTTTGACAAACCTTACAGATCTGCAGTAGTCCCATAGCAGAGCCTCGGCGGGGCCCTTCAGCGCATGCACGGTCTGCTGTGTAACACCACCAGCGGGGTCTCGGTAGCACCCGATAATCAAACGCCGTCATGTTTCTACTGAGTGAAATGCACCAGGAGGACTAAGCACAGACCATAAACAGCCGCATTGTCGGTTCAGGTCAGGTTTTACCACCAAATGGGGTAGGGAGGAAACTTGGTTTCCAGAGCTTTTTGGATTTTAGATCAGTGAGGAGGGGACCGCGCACCCCCCTCCTCTGAGTGTTTCCGGGATACCTGAAGACCAGTCGGCTTGCAGGGAGAGCATGTGTAAGAGCTCACTGGAACGTTGGAGCATGTCACCATACAGATCATGTCTGTTGAGGCATCACTGGTAAAGAGCAATTTTTCAGACGCCACCAGGCAATGAGAGCAGTGGCTTCTGGAGACTTCTCCCGGCGTGCGAGCGGAAAGCCCTGACCTCGGGAGACAGAATTCTTGTCTTTTTGCGGTGCTGTTTGTCACAGCGGAGTGTGCCTCCGCTTCACACTCAGTCCTCCTGTTTCTTACTCAGACTGCTAGACTGAGCCCCAGCCTGGCAGCGTGCTGGAAGGAAGCCAGCCGTGGGGCTCCCAGGTGGAATGTGAGGGAATTAGAATCCTACTCTTTTATCCGTTCAACAGAGATCTTTTGAGCACTTCCTCCGTGCCAAATATTAGAAGCTCTGTCTGTAGAGCACTGTGTGGTTTATAAAGTGTGTTCACATTCGTTGCCTCTTTTAGAAACCCGTCGAGGAAGATGGAGTTGATAGGGCGAGCCTCATCGTGCCGCGAAGAAGCAGTCTCGGAAGTTGCAGTGTCGCTCTAAGGCGCAGAGGTAACTGAACTGAGACATAAACCCAGTTCTTCACTTTCTTTTACACCAGGAGTAGTAGAAGTTTGTACTTCATGAATATGGGCCGAATCTACATTTTTTTTGTTGTTGTTTTAACGGTAATTTGTCATTGTAATTTGTGACATAAACACAATTTATTCTGGATGTTTCCCGGTTAGTCTTTGTACCAAATAGAAATATTAAATTGCAGTAAAAAGGGGGAAAGAAAGGAACATTTAACATTTTAA
Source organism: Mirounga angustirostris (assembly GCF_029215605.1). NCBI lineage: Eukaryota > Metazoa > Chordata > Mammalia > Carnivora > Phocidae > Mirounga > Mirounga angustirostris. The sequence continues at coordinate 35,038,846 of NW_026991710.1, forward strand.
AGAATAACAGAGAATCACAAAGAATCAAAGGCAACCTGATATAGAGTCCAGTGACCTCTTCAGGGTGCCTGAAATATGCTTAAACTACAATCATCAAGCTTTTTACAAGTGATAATTCTAAGCAAGAGTATTTATAAAGAAGTACAAATTGACTTTTTTTTCTTCCAAGGTTTTATTCAAGTTCAAGTTAGTTAACATATAGTGTAGTGATGGTTTCAGGAGTAGAATTTAGTGATTCATCACTTACATATAACAGCCAGTGCTCATCCCAAAACTGCCCTCCTTGATGCCCGCACCCACTTAGCCCATCCCCCTAGCCCTCGCCCCTCCAGCAACTCTCAGATTGTTCTCCGTAGTTAAGAGTCTCTTATGGTTTGCCTCCCTCTCTGTTCTTACCTTATTTTCTTTTTCCTTCCCTTCCTCTATGTTCATCTGTTAAGAAGTACAAATTGACTTTTACATTCAACTTTAGTTAAATGAAGGCACTCCATAGTTTTATTATTTTGTAATAAAATAATCTTCCTCTGCTCTTCTCACAGCTTGTGATGTCTTCTCTTCTAAATGTAGGAAGGCCTGTGAACCGTAAGATGCTATAACTAAACTGGTTTGCATTAGTACAATAAATTTTTCTTCTGCTGAAGTTTTAAGTGAGTATATGTTAAACCAAGGTCTTTTGAGGTAAAGCTGGTGCTGTGCTTAGCAACCATTAATGTTACTCTGGAGCCGTTACTATTCTGTTAAACTTCATTATTGCAGAGGAGAAATGTTCCACTGTGGTTTTGATGCACAGGTAGGTCTTGTCTTCTGAGCTTCAAAGCTGCCCAGGATCTACATTTTTTTTTTTTAAGATTTTACTTATTTATTTGAGAGAGGGAGAAAGAGAGAGAGCGTGCATGAGTTGGGTGAGGGGCAGAGGGAGAAGCAAACTCCCTGCTGAGAAGGGAGCCTGATGCGGGACTCAATCCCGGGACTCTGGGATCATGACCTGAGCCGAAGGCCGATGCTTAACCGACAGAGCCATCCAGGTGCCCTCTACCTTTTAGAGAATTGGCACCTCTAATGTAGCTAATGTGCCAGTCATCCACTTTCACCTCAACAGTCACTATGACTTACAGCTCTTTTGTGATGATAAACATCAATTTTTTTTATCATAGCTTCTATAGTGACAGCAGGAGCTGAGGGATCAAACTCCATTACCTTGTAGTAATTGGGTGGCTGGAGATCATTCTTTGTCATTGTTGAGTGATTGCTGGGCAAGGATGATGGTCTCTGGCTTGACGGTGTTTCTGGAATGGTCTGTAGACTAACTGGCTATAGTAGTAACACTGTATTTGAATGTTCTGGAAAACTCTCACATGTAGGACTTCAGGTGAGGTTTTGGCTGGTCCTTTAAGTAAACGTGGGTGTTGCTGTATTTACCGAGGCTGACAAATCCACCTGTGGATGAAGACTAGGTTTCAAGTTGTTTGTTACAGCAGGACTTTAAGTCTGAAAGCTGAGCATTCATGGTGCTGAGCATTCCCAGAGTGGCCCCATGCATTGAAGGGCTGGGACTTAGGTCAAGGGGCTCACAGGATGGGACAGAATGTTCGCTGGTGCTACTGGCATCTTCCCTCTGGTTCTTATTTTGCTCCAGGATCCTTTGCTGTTTTTGAGTAAAGCTCTCATCCAAGGATAGCATTATTTAAATCCTCGTTCTCTTGAATTAGCTCCAGTTAGATCTTCAGTCTCCACTACCATGAGTAGCAAGGTCCATGGTCCTGTCCTGCATCTCCTGACCCATCTTACAAAGTGCTCATCCCAAACTCTCTTTGTCTTCATGATTTTCAGACCCAGGAATACAGTGGGTCTGCATCAGTGTGGTGGACAGCACCCTCACATTCATTTTCACTGTATCCAATTCACTGTGTAATTGTCCAGTCTGGTTTGGGACCAGTGTGATAGTAGAGCTCTGGAGAATAATTACCAAAAGAGGAGCTGGTGCAATAGGAGTCAATGAGACCCGAGCAGTCTCTTGTCTTGCTGATTCAGCCTCAGCATCTGAGGGAGGAAACTGAACACCTTCCTTAAGAAGGTCAAGGTACACTTCTTCACTTCACTGACATCCATACTTCCTGGGAAACGCGGTGACCAAATCTTAATGAAATTTAAGATTCTATTCTGCATGTCTAATGGCAGAATGTATCTGGGATTCAGCAGCTTAACTAGATTATCTTTAATGAATTCCTTCTTCACAATCAGAGATTGGAAATTTGGGCTACAGTCTTGTGTGCACATGTCAATAAGTGACAAGACAGGGCGCCTGGGTGGCTCAGTCATTAAGCGTCTGCCTTCGGCTCAGGTCATGATCCCAGGGTCCTGGGATCGAGCCCCTCATCGGGCTCCCTGCTCTGCGGGAAGCCTGCTTCTCCCTCTCTCACTCCCACTGCTTGTGTTCCCTCTCTCGCTGTCTCTCTCTCTCTCTCTGTGTCAAATAAATGAATAAATAAGAATTAAAAAAAAAATAAGTGACAAGACAAGTTGGATTTCTTTATGATTGTAGTTTTTTGGAAATCCTTTACTTCAAAGCTTTCATTGCATCTTTTTGTCCACCACGGGCAGTGTGATTTATGTCACACATGTGCATGAACTGGCCCCAGTCTTCAGTCTGAATGCGAGCGTATGTAGCCTTTTTGTATTTTGGGGTGTTCTGTTCCTCATTTGTAGGTTACAGATACAACATTGTTTCAGAGGCAGGATTCTGTTCATTCTGTAGTTGGCGTCAGTCAACATAGATGGTCTTTGTGGAAGATTACTTAGGTATCAAGCCACAAAAGATATCCCTGGTGGGGAAAGTGGTTGGGAAGAAATGGAGAGTTAGAATCTTGTTCTTCAGCACGGGGCCCTACTTCCACAGAATGCTCATGAGTGGCCAGTTCCAGATGCTTCAGATTATTTGTGTCCCAGTTTAACTTCCAGTTGAACTTTTCTGAGTGTGCACTGCTACAGTTTGTTCACAGAAAGACGGCCCTTCTTGCTGTACCCTGGTGGTAGTAGCTGGTAAGGAACTGTTTCTCCATTGGTTACAGTCCTGCAAGGCCTGTAGATGTAAGCCCCACCGGCCACCTGAGGCAGGCGGTCTAGAGGTGCCTCTTGGGCCGGTGCAAAAATCAGGGTACCAGAGGAGGGTCTGAGTCCCTTCCTGGTGATACTGGTGAGCTGGAAGAGGCAAAGGGAGAGCAGGAAAATGGTGCTGCCTGTGGCCATCCCGGAGAGTATTTCAGCAGGCCCCTTGCATATTAGATTAGTTGCCTGCCCCTCATGCCACTGCTTTCAGACAAGCAAATACACCTCCTTTCACCTGTTGCAGCTTAAGGTAGTTAATCACAAATTTTATAAGGCCTTACCCTTCTTTGGAGACTGTGCAGCATCGTCCAGATCCCTGCTTGAGGATTAAAGGGCTTAGTCCTCTAGCTACTGAGAAGATTGTTGGCTAATGTCTCTCTCTGGAAATTGTCGCCTGGTGGAGAAAGAGCCTTCTCGCCCGGATCACACCCCCATTGGGGAGAGCCCGCAACTTCTGATGCTGAAATATAAATACCCCTCCCCCCTCTCCTGGCTGGGGAGAACTCGGAAGGGCCATTCTTGCTCTAGACTTCCCTGTGGGATTGGCTGAGATCTTGTTGTACTTGCTCCATAGCCCAGCTTCTCCCTCTGCCCTATCCTGCTTCCTTCCTTTTCTTCCATGCGTATTGAACTAAGGGCAGTCCCAAATATGCCTCTCTACCTAAATCAGCATCTCAAAGTTCGCTTCCTGGGGAACACAACCTGTGAAACCAGGTCTCAGTGGGAGGTGAAAAAAAATAGTTCTCAGATCCTTATCGTGTGAGAAAATACTCACTTTTGAGAGTTTCTGCCTTTGATCATTAAAAAGGAAAGAAAAAAAAATGACCCTTTTGGAAATTCGCTAGGTCTTTCTGCTGAACTAGACACTCTGCTGTGTATTGTTTCCCTTTCTTTACTAACTTCCATCCTGGTTTTAATTTATCTCAAAATACGAGTAGCCTGGGGCGCATAGGTGGCTCAGTCGTTGAGTGTCTGCCTTCAGCTCAGGTCATGGTCCCAGGGTCTTGGGAGGGAGCCCCACATTGGTCTCCCTGCTCAGCAGGAAGCCTGCTTCTCCCTTTCCCACTCCCCCTGCTTGTGTTCCCTCTCTCGCTATGTCTCTGTCAAATAAATAAATAAAATCCTTAAAAAAAAAATACAAATAGCCAAACCTACTCAAACCCATTTTGCAAGTGAAATTTGTTGCAGAACAGAAAATTACATGAGGAACTGGAAGGACAAGCCATTTGTTGGAACAGGAAATGCAGAACATTATAGCAGAATGGAGTACTTCTCGTAATGATGCATGGGGTGAAAATGATGTGAAAGGGAAATCATTTAACCATGTCAATTGAATGAAGGAGCATCCCATGAGAATGACTCCAGGCCCCAGTTTTAAGGAAAAGAAAATGGCGGGTATCGGAATGAGTTCACCCTGGCGCATGTGGCATTGGGTCCATCAGTCTACTTGGGTTGGGAACCTGGTTTCATTCTGTACTGGAGCATGAATTCGTTTTCATCTCAACAGTCCTGCTTCTTGGAGGGTAAAAAATAGGCCCATTTTATAATATACTGCAAGATATCTCAGGGTAGGAGCTATTTTAGGGAAGGAGGATTTTCACAAACACATTGGCGACTCCATTTGAACTGGAGTCTCAGTTAAAGGCTTCAGGAACCGGTTAAAACAGTTGCATTTGCTGGAGAAAAGGAAGAGGAAGAAGGGCTGCTACCATTGTCATTGTTTTTTTTCCCTAATATTTCCTACCAAGCAACTGCTTTGGGATAATAACAAAATGATTTCGCTATGGAAAAAATGCAGAGAAGAAAAACTGGAGCCGTTTGATTGGCTAATAATGAACATAAAGGACTTCATGCTTGTTGAATGGCAGATTGAAATCCAGTGTGTATTCATGCAGATCTTATGGGGGTGGTATTGGATTGGACCACAAATTAGTGCTGGCATTAATGAGATGGAGGCGGTAAAATACAGAGAGTTCCAATAACCATGGTCTCTGATAAGGCCCGATTGAAAGCACCCAGACCTTTCAGACAGGTTCTGTGTGAGAGCAGCAATAAACAACAAAGAGACATTCAAAATGGGGGAAAACTGGCGATTATATAATGGGCTGAAGTGGTGTTAGAAGGCTTGGTTAAAATGACAGAGCACAGCTGAGTGACAAACATAGCCTCGCCTAGAATAATGATTTTTAGAAACAGACACTGTTTAGATGCTGCTCAAATGATCAGAGAGAAAAATTATGCCTTTTTGTCGTAGGGAAGTTGGTCTGAATGAGGAACTGCTCTGTGACGATACCACTACCATCACCCTTAATCCTGATACACCTTCTGTGTGACGTGTATTGTGATTTATGGCTGATGACGCTCTTAACGTTTGTTAGCCTGTTCTGTCCTCACGAAGTTTGCACACTGATAGTTGAATACATGTCTGTGCACCCCGTTAGCTTTTGAAGTCCATGACTGCAGGAACTGGATCTTACTCTTTTTGTGAAGCTTCTCCTCTTTTCCATTTCATTGTTCGTGAATCCTCCAAAGTAATTTGTTTCAAAGAACACTGCCAGGTGAAAAATCTCCCCTTGCCAGCATTTCCGGGATTATCTGACATATAGAACAAATGCTATTACGGCAAAATTATATTACATAAAGACATTAAGTTGATGAATGAACAGAAGACACCATGTACCATTAACGTGGGTGACTTGCATTTGCATGGGAGGAATTCTTGGATAATCTCAGTCTGCAAAACTCATTCACCTGCTGCAGGTGTATTCTCTTTCCCAGGCAGCCTAACAAGGTTTTGATGAGCATGTGTGCTCATTATAGAACCTCCTGGCTTCCAAGAGCCCTGTCAGTAACTTTTTAGGAATTTGTCTCCATGTTGTCTCAGGTGAACCAACTGGCGCCTCTCTGGTGCCACCCATGCTTATTTGTTGCTCGACCTCCAGTCTTTTATCTCCTGAACCTCTAGCAAAGCCCTCGGTCCTAAAGTAGCGATGGCCTGCTTTTTGTTCAAGGCACACACAATGGTTGCTGTGTTGCTATGGGGGGCATGATGGGTGGGAGAACTTATTTCGTTTCCTGGATGGTCACCATCTTGGATTTCTTTTCTTCCACATCCTCATTTTCCATATAACCTGAGTTATTTCAGTCTTCCAAGGGCCTTGTTGGATATGCTGGCCTTTAACCTGCCTTTTTGTAATCTCTCCTATTGAAGTTTGATATGTGTTCAGCACAGAGCCTGACATACAGTGTACGCTTATTTAGTAAATATTGAAATGGATTGAACTACCCTCCATGAAAGAGGCCCTTCTATATTTATTCATTGTATATATGAGAACAGTTAAACCAAGAGAAATTGTATCTACAATCTTAGATGAAAATTTACAGTTGAGGAGACTGTTAGAAATCAACTAAGCTTCTCCACCTCATCCCCATTGCTTGTTTGGTAAGAAAATTAAGTTAGAAAGAAATGGACTTTCCCAGTATCTAGTAGTTAGTGGGTGGTTTAGTAAAGGCTAGAACCCTGAGCCATGGTTAACGTCTGTGTCCCCATTTGTGTTTCTCAAAGTTAAAGACAGTAAACATAGAGATAATCCTATGTGTATCACATTGATCTTTTTTAAAAAAGATTTTATTTATTTATTTGAGAGGGGGGAGAGAGAGAGAGAGAGAGGAAGAGGGAGGGCACAGAGGGAGATTGAGAAGGAGAAGCAGACTCCTCTGAGCAGAGAGCCTGACATTGTACTGGATCCCAGGACCCTGAGATCATGACCTGAGCTGAAGGTAGATGTTTACCCGACTGAGTCACCCAGGTGCCCCAACATACTGATCTTAATTTCAGTATCTTTCTGCCAGGCATGGCATGCCAATGGTTTTTTTATTTACATTTCTTGATGATTTCATGTCTTTCTATACCAGGGATTTAAGAAATGTCAGGGAAGGAGAAGTTGGAGGACTTCCTGAACTGGCTGTTATAGAATCCTAGAATCTTAAGGTCAGAAGAGGTGGTGTAGGTTCCCTAGATGAGTCATGCTCCAAAGTTTGAATCTCCATCTACAACATTCTGACAAGCGGTCAGCCAGACTCTGTCAGAACATTCCTAGCCTCTCTTTTTGGGCAGAGATGACTCTTGGGAATTGACCTAAAGCCATCTTCCTGGAGCCTTCACTTGAGGACCAAGTCCACCCCTTTGGGGACCCTCAGAACAACTGAATTTCTGATCCCCATGGCAGTTCTTCCAATTTGCTTCTCCATGATGTTCCTCTTTCTACATTAACACTTTTTTCCCCACCAGTATTTCCCATCCTTTTGAAATCCAAGGCAGGTACTAAAGATGATATTTGCATAGCATGCTGGGGTGAATTAGGGATGTCTGTCTGAGGAGTGGTGAAAACATCATTACGTTTTTTCATTATGGTATACAATTATGAGAAGAAAATAAAATATTAGGAAACATGTTAAATATTGAAACTGTAGAAAGCTTCCAAGTAAAATCTTTTCAAAGGTTTGAAAATGAAACTTAGCTTGATTCTATGAACATAACTTTTAATACCAGGTTTTATGTTTGAAAGGCTACTTATGATTCCTGATCAAGACTTGTTGGGGCTCTTGGGTGGCTCAGTCGTTAAGTGTCTGTCTGCCTTCGGCTCAGGTCATGATCCCAGGGTCCTGGGATTGAGCCCGGTGTCTGGCTCCCTGCTTGGCAGGAAGCCTGCTTCTCCCACTCCCCTTGCTTGTTGCTGTCTTTCTCTCTGTCAAATAAATAAATAAAATATTAAATGATGGGGCACCTGGGTGGTTCAGTCAGTTAAGCATTTGCTTTCGGCTCAGGTCATGATCTCAGGGTTCTGGGATCTGTCCTGGGATGGAGCCCTGCATTCAGCTCTCTGCTCAGCAGGGAGTCTGCTTCTCCTTCTCACTCTCCCTCTGTACTCTCTCTCTCTCTCAAATAAATAAAATCTTTAAAAGAAAACTTGTTAATGATGAATTATTCGAATTCTCAGTAGTCTTGATGGACAGGAAGCCGTGATTAAAAATTTAATACCATTTCTTCCAACCTATAAAAAACATATAGTAGTTAAAATTATAATTAAAAACTCTAATAGCTGTCTCTTTACTTTCATTGACAAATAGAATGTTGACATTCCTCATGTTGGTGAGAAAGGACTTCTCATCCAACTGAACTTTTTCATGTGAAGTATTTCAAAATATGCTGAAGCTCTATTTTGCTGCATGCACGCGCATTGTCAGAGCGGACTCGCAGCAGTATGGATGCCTCCTAGAGGGGTGCATCAGTACACACAGAGGGAAGTAGCTGTTCTGTGTGAAGAAGGAGACTCTGGACAGCACGAGGCATATGCCCTGGAGCACCTGCCAGGCTCCTTCTCCTACCCCCTACTTGTTACCTGCAGCACTCAGGCTAACGGTGCTCTCTGGGAACCTAGAACAGGAACTTCAGCAGCAGTATCTCCGCCCCACTTTCAGGATGGACAGCTGTGCTCCGCCTCTGGCCGCCAAGGTCGATGGAGAGACACTAGATCTTCTTGGTTATGCTCAGTTTATTCAGGCTGGGGAGCGAGTGCCAAGTGTCACTTTTCATGTGTTCCCCTGGGGGACTGGGAAAGGCATCCCTGCCCCACTGTGCTTGGACGGTGCTTGCACGGCACCTCCCAGGGCTGCCTGGGCCAGAGCTGGCTGGCATGGGGTTTTCAGTTCTCCAGGTCCTGCTCGAGAGCTGAGTGATCCAGCTCCAGGCATAGCTTTTAAACAATTCTGAGCACGCCATGATGCCAAGGCACATAGACTGGGAAGATCTTTTGGTCATTGCTTCCATGATGTGCATTCAAGTTCTTTCATCATCATGGTCTTTCCCTGAGGTCATGTCTGATTGATTTCTATCCTTTTCACAGCCTGATGCCCATACCTGAACACCAGGTGCAATCTAATCAGCAAAGGAGACCCCCCAGGGATGTTCACCTCTCTAGACATAGATACAGTGCTTCTAAGACACATTTCTGGCATCTACATCATGCCCTCTTGTATTAAACTTCTTGAATATTTCAGCCTTTAAGTGGCTAAATTTGTCTGCAAAAAAAAAAAAAAAAAAAAAAAAAAAGCCTGCTCCCCTGGCCACAAATGATTAGGCCAGTAGTTTTTGTGTGAGTTAAAGGCAAACCTTGGTTGAATACAGGGAGACCAGCTGCCTCTGCCACATAGATGGTGGCATGTCTCCTTGCTTTGGTAAAGGAAGGTGACTACAAATGCTAGTTAAATGAGGAGAAGGCACGTTACTCTTGGTGAATTTAAAGGACTTTCTGATACTCCATGACAAAGAGCATGGACATTTTTCCATAGGCAGTGGAGGTCCTTGTGTTTGAGATGGCAAGTAGCCTAATTTACTTGTGCACTTTTACTTTGCTTTGGGTTAAGGGTTTTTTTTTTCCTTGTAATTTCTCTTCCTCTTTTTAAATAAGCCAGTTATATCGAAATACATATAAAGAAAAGTGCACCAATCATACATGTACACCGTAATGAACTATTACAAAATAAACACAACTCAAGAAATAGAACATTCCCAGGAACCTAGAAGATTTCTTACTTCTGCTTACCAACCACTTCCCCTCCTCCTTGCCCAGAGGTAGCCACTCTCCTTACTTCTAATACATAGATTAGTTTTGCCTGTTTGGGACTTCATGAATGGACTTATATAATATATATTCTTTTGTGTTTGGCCAGTGTTGTTCAATATTGTGTCCATGAGGTTCATGTGTATTGTTGAGTGTAGCCATAGTTTGTTCTTTTTCATTACTCTGTAGTATTTCTTTTATCATTCCATTGTTATCTGGATATTTGGGTTGCTTCCAGTGTTTGGCTCTCATGAATAATGCTGCTAAGAACATTTGTGTACATGTCAGTGACCCATATTTATGATTTTAAGGGATTATCACGCTTTGTTGCCACTTGGAACTGATCTGCCCTGGAGGAGAGCCTAGGCATTCTCCCTGGGCACAAGGCAAGTAGAGATTCCTTCTCAAACCACGAAGCTATTCTTCCTGATAGATATCCTGAAGTTGTCCTCTGTGAAATAATAACTTTGCATTTCTATTTTTTTTGCTTGATGAAGTATGTATGTGTGTATTTTATTTCCAGTGTAGTTAGCATACAGTGTTATATTAGTTTCAGGGGTACAGTGGAGTGATTCGACAATTCTGTATATCACTCAGTGCTCATCAAGATACGTGAACTCTTAATCCCTTTCTATTTTTTAAGGTGCTTTCCTCTCTTTGAATTCCAAATGTGCAATCCACATCCTTGTAAGAGAAGAAAACAAAAGACTGAGTTGTGAGACCGTTTCTTAAGGGACAGCCTATGGGCTTCCACAAAGCAAAGGTTGGACCCAGTTGGTGACGTTGGAGGTTCTTTCCTACTCTGAGGCCTACAAAGCAATGAAATATTTTAAAAGGAGGAATAAGAACCCAGGCAACTTTATCTTCCTCTCCATCTCCATTGAAGCATAGCCCTTTCTTACTCTGTAGCATATTGTATCCCAGTTGTTTGTTTATGCTCATCTCTCTGGCCCCCTAGGATCTCTTCAAGGATCCAGATGAAATCTTCATCTTTTTTAGCTCCTAGCACAGTGCTTGCACATGGTAGATTCTCTGCTTGAATTCGTTCCTCAGGGTTACCACTGGACAGCTGCAGAGAGGAGGCTGGGGATTGGCCCTGAGAATACATCAGAACTTTTCAAGCACCTCCAGATTTTTTCAAATTTGTTCCTTAGGGTTGATGATCCAGTATTAGCACCCAGAGGCACAGAATGGCTTAAAATAATAAAAAACACATAGTTAATGCTAATTGAATCTTTCTAGTGACCAGGCACCATTCTGTGTGTTTTACATTTATTAGCACATTTAATCCTAGCAAATCACCCCTGTTTTCAGGTGAGGAAGTTAAGGCTCCAGCAGGTTAAGTAACTTAAAGTCATCCAACCAGAAGGGCAAAAACAGGATGGGAACCCGGGCTTTCTGGCTGTGGAGCCCATATTACAGCTATTCCTCTATGCTGTGTCTACCAAGAGATGCATAGGACAAATATCTGTTGATTAGTTTTTGGTGGAGATTATTCCCTCTTTAAGGAAGAAAACAATTTCCTATGTTAATAGTTCTCTGAATAAATTCAAAATTTTCCAAATGGAAGCCTTGCGTGGTAGTTGGGTACAGAATCTCAACGCATGGTGCAGTGGGTGAGAGCATGGGCCCTGGGGACAGATGCCATGGATTTGAGTCCTCACTCTGCCTCTTATTCCTTGTGACAATTTACATAACATTTTGGGGCCCCAGTTTTCTTGTCTACAAATGAGGGACGGTCACTTTTAATTTTTTTTTGAAAATGAAAAAAATGTATAAAATACTTAGCATTACCAAAAAAATAATTATAAATGGTAGTAATATTACTGGTAGTGTTAGTATTTCTATTAGTATTATTAGCTGTGGCATGACAAAGGGTCTTTTCTTTCTAGGGATGTTTCTTTTCTGAAAACCTGTCCATCTCTAGCCCTCTACAATCACAACCTTTTCTCTCTCAGGCAATCTTAGAAGAAAATAGACTCCATCTTCTCCAATACTCATTGTTGTGTTGTGGCAAAAGATACACAACATAAAATTTACCATTTTAACCATTTTTTAATGTACAGTGCTCTGGTAGGAAATACACTTAAAGTGTTGTGCAGACATCACCACCATCCATCTCTAGAACGTTTTCATCTTCCCAAACAGAAACTCAGTACCCATTAGACAATAACTCCCCATTCTTCCTTGCCCCTTGCTCCTGGCAACCACCATTCTATTTTCTCTCTCTATGAATTTGACTACCCTAGGAGCCTGGTGTAAGTGGAATCATACAATATTTGTCTTTTTGTGACTGGCTTATTTCATTTAGCAGAGTGTTTTCAAGGTTCATCCATGTTATAGCATATGCCTGCATGTCATTCCTTTTTTAAGGCTGAATAATATGTACATATCACAGTTTCTTTATCCATTCATTTATCAATTGGTTGCTTCCACCTTTTGGCTGTTGTCAATACTGCTAAGATTATGAATATACAAATATCTGTTTGAGTCCCTGCTTTCAGTTATTTTGGTATATACCTAGAAGTGGAATTGTTGAATTCAAGTTAATTCCATGTTTAATTTTTTGAGGAACTACCATACTGTTTTCTCAGTGACTGTACCATTTTATATACCACCAGCAATGCACTAGGGTCCCAGTTTCTCCACATCTTTACTAACAATCCTTTTTTTTAAAAAAAATATTATTTATTTATTTGACAGAGAGAGATAGCGAGAGCAGGAACACAAGCAGGGGGAGTGGGAGAGGGAGAAGCAGACTCCCTGCGGAGCAGGGAGCCCGATGCGGGGCTCGATCCCAGGACCCTGGGATCATGACCTGAGCCGAAGGCAGACGCTTAACGACTGAGCCACCCAGGTGCCCCTTTACTAACACTTCTTAGTTTCTATTTGTTTTTGTTTTTGTTTTAATAACAGCCATCCTAATGGGTGTGAAGTGATATCTCATGTGGGTTTTTTTGTTTGTCTTTTATCATTGTGGTTTTGATTTGAATTTTCCTAATGATTGGTAATGTTACTCATCTTTTCATGTGCTTATTGGCCCTTTTTTCTCCAATATCCATTTTTATTCTCTATGAAAAACACATGCTCCCACTCAACTCTAACAGTCCATCAATTCATGCTAGGCAAGTCACTATAACAATATTTATTGTAGGTGGTTGTTTCATATTTTCATGATACTTTAGTATCCTCCAAGTCAGCACATTGCTGGACTATTGTAGGGTGAGCTACTTGCAATAGATGGCTAATCTTAAATGCTAGACGTTGATCTTTTTTACCATCAGTTTTAGGGATGTTTTTCATCCATCTGTTCCTTATTCTGATGGGCAAGGAAGGTTTCAGTAGGAATTACAGCAGTATGCAAGTAAACCCCATTGAATGAATGATGAATAAATGATGCCTTTCTTCCCTCTCTCCCTTAGCTCCCCACGTCCAGTAGGTCCCTGCTGATCCTCCCTTCTATATGTTTTTCAATTCCCTCCTCCTCTCTTGCCCAAGGTCTCTGAATTCAGTAAGATAATGCTTGCAATGTGTTGGCTCTGTGCCCTGCACACCATAAGCATGCCATTCATGGTAACGTTTCCTATTAGTAGTGGTTGCTTCAGGCCCTTGTTACCATTCACCTAGGCTGTTGCAATTGTCACCTCTTCTCCTGCTTCCAGTCTTATCCCTATCAAATCCATCCCTTAAATTCTTCCAGTCATTTTTAATTTTTTTCATAGCACACATCGTATCATCTCACTTCTATGCTTAAAAATGCTTTAGTGGCTCCCTAATGCAATTCAGTTTCTAAGCTCAGCACATAAGGTCCTCCAGCATGTGGCTCCTGGCTAAAGTTGAATCCATCTTTGGCTGCTTCACCATGGAACCCTATGTTCTGGCCAGAGCAAATGCCTACGCTTCTCTGAACACACCACATAGCTGCACAAGTTTTGGCTTTGCACACACTCTTCCCTGTGTACGAAACGTGTTCCTGCCTCCTTGTCCTCCAACCCCAGTCCATCCTTTGAGACCTCACCAAGGGACTTCTCTTACCTGTTGTCTTCCCTGAGCTCAGGTTTTCCAGGATGGCTGGCCATCCTCTTGTTTGTGCTCCTGTAACTTGTACATTATCACAGGTAATTCATGTCTCCAATGAATATGGCAGAAACTGCTGACGGCATCTTAGATGGAAGTTTTACTAGCATTGAAAATAAAATAAAATTTTGAGGTCTAGTCTCCACTGGAAATCCTCTAACGGTATCATTTCTTCCCCAGTTGCTTTGTAATTATTATTATTATTTTTTAAATGTCTGCCTCCTGACTAATGTAAGACAAGGGGAAAGGCCTGGGTCACAGTCTCCTTTTCCTTTGCAGTGCCTGGCATGGTGCGTGACACCAGACATTTATGGAGCACCATCTGTGTGCCAAACACGGCTCTTAGGGGCTGTGGAAATTGTAAGGAACAAAAGTCCTGCCATCCCTGAGGGAAGCCTGTGTGTGTCCACCATTTTCATTTCCCTCCTACCCAAAGGCTGGTGTTATTCACGGAGTTTTCTATGATTAGTAATATAAAGGGGGAAAAATCACTCAGAGAGAAAATACGAACTGTCAGATGAGAATGAAATTATAAGTGGTAAGAGGAGAATTAAATTAAGAGCAGTAAGCATCATGGATTTATAAAAACAAGTCATGTCAGACAAACTTAATTGCTTTTCCTGATAGAATTACCAAATTAGGGGATGGCAGGGTACAATATCCTGAGAGCAGTTTCCTTCAACGACCAGGTAATGAATATTATTTTTGAAGTTAGCAGAACCTTTTGAAATAGTATCTGTTGAAATTGTACAAAATGAATTCAAATTGACTTTGATGTGAGTCTGGTTCACTGACTTGACAGCAGATTGAAAGGGAGAAAAGCTAAGGCGACTGCAAACAATATGGCGCTAAGCTTAAAGATACTGCTTAACAGGAGCTTGGGGGTCTTTTTATTCAGATGTGTTTATCATGATCATTATCAGGGGTCAAAGTATGATTTTGTGGCATTTAAAAGACATTGAGAGAAAATCACAGTACTTGGGGGAAGTCATTGCACGGAGCACAGAAATGAGATGGTTCTCTATTATCATTATAATGGAATGGCCCTTGGAGTGATAATACCCAATATTTTGCATAGTGCTTTAAACCCTTGCTACTCAAAGTGTGGTCTATAGACTGCAGGAGGCTGGGGAGCTGTCAGGATCTGGGAGCTTGTTAGAAGTGTAGAATCTTGGGGCACCTGGGTGGCTCAGTCGTTAGGCTCAGGTCATGTTCCCAGGGTCCTGGGATCGAGCCCTGCATTGGACTCCTGCTCAGTGGGAAGCCTGCTTCTCCCTCTCCCACTCCTCCAGCTTGTGTTCCCTCTCTCACGGTCTCTCTCTCTGTCAAATAAATTAATTAATTAAAAAAAAGAAAGAAAGATGGGGCACCTGGGTGGCTCAGTTGGTTAAGCAACTGCCTTCGGCTCAGGTCATGATCCCGGAGTCCTGGGATCGAGTCCCACATCGGGCTCCCGGCTCGGTGGAGAGCCTGCTTCTCCCTCTGACCCTATCCCCTCTCATGCTGTTTCTCTCTCTCTCTCTCTCAAATAAATAAATAAATAAAATCTTAAAAAAAAAAAGAGTTAAAAAAAAGAAAGAAAGAAATGTAGAATCTCAGTTCCCACCCCAGTGAATCCAAATCTGCATTTTTACAAAGATCCCCAGGTGATATTTGCACGTGTTTTGGTTTGAGAAGCACTGCTGGGCTTATTTCATATTGTTTTATATGATTTGATTTTTAGACCCTTCTCAGAGGTGCGAGACATTGCACTGACCTAATAAATGGGGACTAAGCCCCAGTCTCGGTAATTCCACTATTTACCCTTTTTACTTTGCTTGAAAGTAAATCGGCTGATGAAGTTGCATCCTGGGGGCAGTGATTTCAGTGGCTCCCACCGGCTTCTTCTGTAAAGAGGAACTAGCCACCTGTGCCTCCTCACAGTGTTTTTATGTACCACGTGTGTATGTCATCTCCTTGTGTCCTTTAACATCCCTGAGAACTGTCACTATTCTCATTTCACTGATGTGGACTGTGATGTTTGGAGTGTTAATATAATTGGCCTAAATTCATATTTCTAGTAAATGGCAGAGCCAGAGCCAGGATTTAAACCTAGGTCTGTCTGACTCCCAAAGCCTTGCTATTTTGTATCTGTATATGACAGGGGCTGTGTCACGGCTGTATGTGACAGGGATTTCAGAAGCTGGCACAGAGAGAGGGATTCACTGAAGAAATATTTATTGAAGGGGCACCTGGGTGGCTCAGTCGGTTAAGTATCTGATTCTTGATTTCAGCTCAGTTCATGATCTCAGGGTAGTGAGATCACGAGCCCTGAGTCAGGCTCTGTGCTGGGTGTGGAGTCTGCTTAAGATTCCCTCTCCCAGGGCGCCTGGATGGCTCAGTTGGTTAAGCGTCTGCCTTCGGCTCCAGTCGTGATCCCAGGGTCCTGGGATCGAGCCCTGCATCGGCCTCCCTGCTTAGCGGGAAGCCTGCTTCTCCCTCTCCCTCTGCCTGCTGCTCCCCCTGCTTGTGCTTCCTCTGTCAAATAAATAAAATCTTTTTAAAAAGTTTGTAAAAATAAAAGATTCTCCCTCTTCCTTTGCTCCCCCTCTCCCCAAAAAAGAGAGAAAGAAAAAATGAAGAGTCTTTACTCTAAAAAAAAAAAATTTATTGAGCATCTGTGATGTTGTAGGAACCAGTGAGATTATTCATTAAGGAATAAAACAGACCTGGGCCCTGCCTTTGTGAAGTTTACAATCTAGTAGAGATGGAAAGTGTGTGTGTGTGTGTGTGTGTGTGTTTTGAAGTGGGATGAATATGAGGGATACTGCTTCCAAAATTGTGCATTTGTTGGGATGATGCAGATATCAAGAACGATGGGTGATTGGTAAACATGAGGATATGGAAACAGCTTAAAATATGTAACACACTATCAACCTCTTAATGACAAACTCTTAGATAACCACTTTGCTTTTTAAGAATTTCTTCCAACTTTGGAAGGAACTTACTGGGCCCTTGGAAAATTCCATTATTCAGTGGATGCCAATGAGAACTTTGGAAAGGAGAGGTGAAGGAAGAGACTAAAATACCATCTCTTTCTTCACTGACCTTGGCCCAGTGTCTAGGCCCTGCTCCCTTTTAGTATTTGAGATTGAAGTAAGGGAAAGATGTTTGTCTTTCTTGTGAGTCTGGTCTCCAGAAAACTGCTGGGTGACAAGCATCATAGGAATCTAGAATCCAAGAGTTCTTAGTGGGGAGGTGGTACATTGAGACATGTGGGGCCAAGCATCACTCAGAAGCTTTTCTCCTAGTGAACTGTCCTTTATCCCTCAAGTTTCTGATCCTGCAGACTGGGTTAGGAGGATGGTGTCTGCCAAAGGGTCCTGCACAGCTTTCCCTTTTCCTTTAAAGTCTTCATCATACTGTAATTTTTCTTAAAGATTCTATTTATTTATTTGAGAGAGAGAGAGCACAAGAGAGAGCATGAGTGGGGTGTGGGGAGAGGGAGAAGCAGGCTCCCTGCCGAGCAGGGAGCCTGACGAAGGGCTCCATCCCAGGACCCTGAGATCATGACCTGAGCCGAAGGCAGACACTTAACCGACTGAGCCACCCAGGCGCCCCTGTAATTTTTTTTTTTTTTAAATATCCACCTCTTCTCCCTAGTTCTCAGCTCCTTGAGGGTAGACCATTTGTCCCTTGCAATAAATACTGTATCCCCAGGATCTAGCAGAGTGCAAGGCACATAGTAGGTGATAAATCAATGACTCAATAGTTGTTCTATTAAAATTTGAAAAGCCGATATTTTTAAAAGTCCTTTTACTTTTAAAAATGTGGCTCAATAAATATCCTTTATTTTTTTGTGTGTATGGGGTGAAATACTTATAACATAAATTTACCATCCTGACCATTTTAAACATACAGTTCAGTGGTATAAAGTACATTCACATTGTTATACAGCCATCATTACTATACATCCACCGATGGATGCAAAGATGAAAGTCTGTACCTGTTAAACACTAACTCCCTGTTTTCTCTTCCTCCCTGCCCCTGACAACCACCATTATCCTTTCTGCCTCTATGCATTTGACTACTCTAGGCACTCCATACAAGTGGGCTCATACAGTATTTGTCCTTTAAAGACTTTTTTACTTTTATCCTTCTGAACTAGCAAGGGACACAAGACTATGTGGTAGTGTTTGTTGGAGTGAGTCTTTTCTTCGTCTGATTGGAAAAGAAATATGCTTATTCTTGGCCTAGTCACATTGAAAGAGTGAGAAACAAGTAGAAGAGGAAGAGAAGTGGATAGATCATTTTCTCCAGGCTTCTTACTGTTAAGCTTCAAGTATAAGGTTAGTTGCTGGACTAAAATTCCAGGTGTGACCTATTGAATGTGGGAATCCAAGGCAATGGGATTAAGATAGCGTTTCGCCAACATCTCATCCAGACTCCTAGGGTAGTATTGAAGAGAAGGCAGAAATGCAGATAAGAAAGAAAAACAGAATGGATGTGGCAGAGATCCTTGTGTAGTAATTCAATACCTGAATCTGGGGCATGGAGAAGAGCCCGGCTCTGGCCTCTTTGATCTAACAAGGCCGAGCAAGTTGTATGATGCCTGTCTGTGCTTTGACTGGAATACACTTACCATACACACACACACACACACACACACACAGATCGATGGTTTAGAGATGACAGAGAAGACTTGCAAAAAGTCACATCTACACATGCAACATCTCTTGACCAGCAAGTGACTTGACAACAAATAGCAAGAGGAGACTTTTGTGCTCTGTGTTTAGTTTAGCTACCTCTACTACTCAGATTGGCCTTCCTGTGGCATGGGGAGGAGGAGGGCGAGAGGAAGTGGTGTTTGGTGGGTGCTCAGCAACATGGCTGAGGCTGGAAATAGGATTCTCTCTCGAGGCTCCCCCAAATTTGGGGAGCACACAGAGCCAAGAGCTGAATAAGACACAAGTCCAGTAAGCCCATTTAGGAGGTAGGAAGGGGTGCAAAATGTGAAGGGAGTCAGGGACCATTATCAGAACTAAGAAATCGAAAGATAAGATAAAAAAATCTTAAAAAAAATTACTCAACATGTAAAGCATAAGTGGGTTGAGGTCTGGGGCAATAGCTGGGACAAGGTGTTTTCTGTGACCATGGCCCATCATGAGGATCATGTAGACAAGTTTAAAGGGCTGGGAAATTTTGCCTAAATTGCTAAACAGGTCACATTTATTTTACTGTGCAGACATAACCAAGGTGCCATGTTGATGTCCCTTTCCCAGAAAACCCACCTCCTCCACATCTTAGACACTTGCCAAAGCCTTGTGGCCAGCTCTATATCCCTATTACAGATCAACCGCCTGGATGCCAGACAATGTGCTGGTGTAGTAGTTAAGGGGGGCTTCTAGCAAGGTAAGCTCTCTCCCTCCAACGATTTGCCTGGAATTAGAAATGTGCTTCCCACTTTGAGAGCCCTGCAGGTGTCTTAGAAGCTTTGGGTCTTACACAAAACCATTTTCATGTCTTCAACACACGTTTAGCTTTTACTTGTGTGGAGGTGATAATGGTTTTATTCCTTCAACTTCCTTTGACTACTGAAAGGAGTAGTTAGAGAGTTTGCTACGAATCTTTGCAGCCCCAAGTGCAAGTAAAAATACATATATCATGGATCTGTATCTGTATATATATCATATATCATGTATATTTTTATCCATGAAGAGATGGCTTCCAAAATCAGTGGACACATTTATCTTAGTTTTGCAGCCTCAAGCCCATTGCCAGACCAGGTAATGCTTTTCTTCTTGGATCATATGGTATGTGCTTCAGTCTGAATAACATTAAAAATATTCCTCTTAGCAGGATGTGGTGGAGTTGTTTTCTTTTTTAATTTCAAATAACACCACTCCTTGAACTGGGAACAAACAATTCACTTGCAGCTCAGCTCTGCATTTATTTGTAATTTTCACATAAATCAACTTATATGAAAATGTATTCATAATTTGAGCTTTCTCTATAGCGATAAAATGTTTCTGCTTCTGTGGTAGAAAATAGCTTATTATGCAAACAACATTGCCACTCTTACATTATGCATGGGATTTACCTGGAGAACATCACAAAAGCTTCAAAAAAAGGGTGGGGGCACCGGGGAGGGTGTTAGGGTGCTTCATTTACTGCACCATTTACTTATAATAATTAGCTACAAACGAGCTAATATCTGTATTTAGCAACTTATTTAATATTGCTTTGGTTAATTCAGTGAAACAATGGAGGAAAAAGAAAAAAATACAGGGGAGGTCTTCTGATAAATGGTGCCTTTCAGGATGTCAGCCCAGTGAAAAATGGTTGCAAACTTAGGCCAGTGGTGGTGAGTAATTAATGGCCAACTCATCTGAACTTGTGTGCTTGATCTAATTTGGGATATTGAGAGTTCACACTGATTTGCCTTTAAAAAGAATGTCACTGTCAAATAAGGTGATTGTATAAGATTGATATGGAGAGCTCTCCCTTGGATGTATAGCACAATTTATATTTAGAGAGGGAGCGGCAGTGTTATTCCAAACCGTGTGTAGGGGTACCACCATATCTGGACAGGAAGCTGGTGTTCTTTCTATATAGGATTCCAACAGGGATCACTTTAGGTATAAATGGTGTATGGTGTTTATTTTCCCAATCACATAACAAATATGTTTTAAATGTCTTTTTGCTGTGTTCAGACCTGTGGATAAAGCAGTAATACAATATGGCCTCTGCTTTTATATTACCTCCATTGTGGTTGGGGAGGAGTGGGTAGGCAAAGAAGAACACAAATAAATAATTGCAATAAGAGTGATAAATGCTATGAAGGAAACATACAAGAAGCATGATTTAAGGAGTTATCGGGTGGTAGAGATAATCTTTGACAAATGATTTAACCTTTCTGAATTTACTCTTTGTAAATTATGAAGGACTATATATACGTGAGTTATCATTACTTTACACAGTTATGTACAGTCCTACATGGTTGCCTCTTGTGAATCTGTCATCTTGAGTCACTGTTAGTGGGCCATTAGCTCCATCTGGGTGATCCCATTTCAAAGGACCAAATACCAAGATTACTCTGTGGTTTTGGCTTCTCAGCAGTTCCTAGCTCTTCTTTGCAAGTCTTATGCTTCCTCTATTGGGTGTTCTCCAAAGGGCAGCTTTCTTTTGTTGGTCCTGCTATGGGATTTCTGCTAACCTTTGTTTAGGGCTGAATTTGAGGCTCCTACCTGGAGAGATAAAATGGTACATGGTAGATCAAGATTCAGGCCTGAAATCAGAAGCCTGATGTTCCATTCCTAGCGTTACCCCTTACTGGTTGCTTGACTTTGCTGAACATCTACTTCTTGTCGTGTTTAAAAACTGTATAACAATAATACCCTCCCTGATAATACCTAACAACACCTTTCCATGTTCTCATAAAGCAAAATGAAAATTTCTGTTATTTAACAATTTCAGGCCATAGGAAAAAAGTGGATTGTTCCTTAGTTCATTTTACAAAGCCAATGTAATCTGATAATTATGTATTGATTTCACTTATAAATATGGATGCAAAAGGTCTAACTAAAACCTTAGTTTAATAAATCTAGCCCTATATAAAATGAATAGTGCACCGTGACTAAGTAGGATTTATTTCTGTAATGTAAAGGTGTTTTAATATCAGAAAATCTACATGATAGTTCTTCAACAAACTAAAAAATCATGGAATTAAATCATTAGATACTATAATGTAATTTTATAAGATTAAACAGCCATTCTTAAGCAAAATAGGTAAGACTACAAGCAAAATAGGAATACAGGGAAATTTACTCAAGTATGAAAAGATTATCACATTCTTTTAGCAAAT
This sequence comes from Mirounga angustirostris, assembly GCF_029215605.1. NCBI lineage: Eukaryota > Metazoa > Chordata > Mammalia > Carnivora > Phocidae > Mirounga > Mirounga angustirostris. Next base: position 35,060,494 of record NW_026991710.1, read on the forward strand.
ATAATAAATGATCCAATGATAAAGTTATTTTGCTTAAAATCAGGAACAAGGGATGCCTGGATGGATCATTCGGTTAAGCATCTGCCTTCGGCTCAGGTCATGATCCAAAGGTCCTGGGATCAAGCCCCACGTCCTTCCGCCAGGCTCCCTGCTCAGAGGGAAGCCTGCTTCTCCCTCTCCCTCTCCCTCTGCCCTTCCCCCTGCTCTCTCACTCTCTTTCTGTGTAAGATAAACAAAATCTTTATAAAAATAAAAATAAAATCAGGAACAAAATAGGGCTCCCCTCTAAGACTGCAATTATTTACATTGATTTGGAGGTGGTAGCAAATGAAATGAGAGAAGTAAATAATAGGTATAAATATTAGAAGAGATAAAATTGCCGTGTTTGGAGATAGTATGGCTGGATGCTTAGCAAACCCATGAGACTAAAAAAAAAAAAAAATACTAGATTTGGTAAGAGCTTTTGGTAAGGTGTTTGGTTATTTGATAAATATATAAAATCTGTAATTTTTTAAAAAAAGATTATGTATTTATTTGAGAGAGCGAACGAGCAGGGGGAAGAGCAGAGGAAGAGGGACTGGCAGACTCTGCGCTGAGCCTGGAGCCCAACACAGGGCTCGATCTCAGGACCCTGAGATCATGACCTGAGCTGAAATCAAGATTTGGATGCTCAACTGACTGAGCCACTCAGGCACCCCTGTAGTTTTTCTTTTTACTACTGTTAGTCAACTAAAATAGATTTTGAGAAAACATTCCATTTATAATAAAACAAAAATTTTAAATACATAGGAATACTTTTATAGATTTATTCTCTTCCTTAAAAAAAACTAAAAAAACTTATTGAATAAATGGACAGACACACAATGATCTATATGGAAGACTTAAAACTAAAATTTTCGGTTCTTTCAAAATCAGTAAACACATATTTGCAATTTCATTCAAAATCTTAATGGGATTTTTTAAAAAAGGAAATAATTAAGTTCAAATGGTAGAATAAGTATCTTAAAATAGTCAAGAAAATTATGCAAAGGAATAATAAGACAACTTATTAGATATTAAAACTAACTTCAGAGCCATGGTAATAAAAATTGCTTGGTATCAGCATCAAATTGGATAAATAGGTCAGAGAAGCAGATTAAAAACTCCAGAAAAACAGCCAGGTGTTTATGAGAACTTACCATGTATCAAAAGTGGTATTGTGGGGTGCCCGTGTGCCTCATCTGGTTAAGTGTCTGATTCTTGATCTCAGCTCAGGTCTTGATCTCTCTGGGTCATGGGTTCAAGCCCCAGGTTGGGCTCCATGCTGGGTGTGGAGCCTTCTTTAAAAAAAAAAAGTGGTATTGCAACTTATTAAAAGGCTGGTTTATTTAATAAAAGGTGCTGGCAAAAGTGGCTACCCATGTGGAAGAAAACAAAATTTATAATCCCTACCTCATCATATAAAAAATAAAGTCTGGATGGATTAAAGAAAGTAATATGTCAGTCTTTATTAAAATGAGTAATGTACTTAAGCTCTGACCTTGCAAAGTGAGTGGGATTCTAGCCAATAGACATAAAGCACTGGTATGTAAGGACATGTATACTAATATTTATTACAGCATTGCTTTTATTGGCAAACAAACAAGAAAACTAGAAACAACCTCACTCTTCATCAACAGAATTATTGAATAAAGAGATCCATACATTGGAATTTTATGCAGCCATTTGAAAGAATGAATTCCACCTCTGTTGGTAATTCAGGAAAGAAAAGGAAGCTGCAAAATTATGTGACAAATAAGATCCAGTTTCTGTATCTATATTTTATATATACCAAAAAAGATTTTAAAGTGCTCAGCTGGCTGTTTAATATTGGTTTTCTCTGGGAAGAAGGCAAGGATGGAGGGAAATGAAGAGGGAGGTGCATATTTTTTTGTTTGTATATTGTTAGATTTTGTCACTTGTTTAAAATGAGCACACATTCCCTTCAAAATTAAAAATCATTAAGAATGTTAAAATGACCAAATGAGTTAGTGGACACAAGGTGAACTGTCTGATTGGCGTTACTTCTTGCCTGAGAATAGAAAACTAGCTTATTGAGAATAGGCCAATTCTTTTTTTTTTTTTTAAAGATTTTATTTATTTGACAGAGAGAGACAGAGAGAGAGGGAACACAAGCAGGGGGAGTGGGAGAGGGAGAAACAGGCTTCCCGCCGAGCAGAGAGCCCAATGTGGGGCTCGATCCCAGGACCCTGGGATCATGATCTGAGCCGAAGGCAGACGCTTAACGACTGAGCCACCCAGGCGCCCCGAGAATGGGCCAATTCTCATGTAATTAGGTAATATTTTTCCAAATATACTGTAGGAAATATACCTTCCCAAAGATCCCTAAAATCCCAGATCCCCAAATCCCAAGCACTTTCTTTCCTTTATACTCAAATTACCTGGGTTCCAAAAAAACAAACAAACAAACAAACAAACATTGGACAGTAAGAACAATTTATAAAAGTTCGATTAAAAAGCCCTTTGGCTGGGATATTATATGGGGTCAGCCTCCAAAAGGAAGAGGCCTAGGACCTGGAAGTTCTCAAAGGACACCAGTCTCACCGCCGGTAATGCTAGGCTCTGACTCTCATATCTGACTTGGCATCTGGTGTTCTTGCTACCGCCCCACACTGCCTCTCAATATGGGCAAAGGGCACTAAACCTATTCCAAATGGGAATCCGCCCCCCTCCAATTTAGAAGATCTTTGAGGACTTTACAGGCTATTGTACTGAACCATCATTATCATACAGCCATAAGTACCAAAACATTCTGCTGTTTGGAGTTCTGGTTTTTGAGATACTGAGTAAATAGAAATTTTCGTTGGCCGGCCATGACCATTTCCTGCCAGACCTGGCATGACAGCGAAAGTCAAATTGACACCGACTTCTGTCTGTCTCGTTTTTCATTTTACTGCTGTCCTAGTGAAAACCAGAGCTGGTGTGCAGTCCATTGAGAACTGGGCATCTCTTGGTGCAATGCTGCTATTCCCCAGGTGTCTGATGTGGGTTGAATTACTTAGGGGACCCAAGCTGATGGCATGGACAGAGCACACTCTCGGGAATTAGAGAGCATTGTAGCCCAGGTCTTTGTGTGTATATGTGTTTGCAAAGCTTAGAATTCCCTCAGTAATGATCACAAGCACTTTTTGATGTTTGCAACCTATGCACACATGCCAACTAATTGACTGACTGGCTGAGCTGGATGAGCGTCCCAGAGGATGGGTTGTTGGCAGCCGTTCTTGGTGTATCTTCAAGCATAGTTACTTGTGAGAGAAGAAATAAAATTGGAGCAAGAGAACAGCTTGGCTTCATTTCTCTGGTAGTGAGAAAGGGTTGTGACTTGAAGTCATTTGTCTGTATCCTGATGTTAAGAGTAGCTCAGATGTAAATTTCAAATTAAATAAAGTCTAAGAGAATGCATTATGAGCTCAGGGCTCAATGAACAAAATAAAAATGATTTCAGCCAAGGGAGCTAATTTTACTCTGGGGATGAGTTTATATTTTTTCCCTTTAAGTATGCTTAGAATTCAGTCCTGAGGGTCAAATATTGACATTTGTAAGACGACTTCGTATACTATACAGCGATGATAATGAAGAATTGTAAGTACATGAAACATTATGAATGAATATCACAACATAATGTTAAGCACAAGAAATCAGACACCAAAGAGTGCACTCCATGATTCCATTTACATAAATTTCAAAAACAGACGCAAAACTCATCAATAGTGTTGGAAGTCAGGAAGGTGGTTGCCCCTGGGGGCAGGAGTGACAGGAAGGAGTATGAGGGGAGGTGCTTGTCATGCTCAATGTCTTGATCTAAGTGTGGAGTACATGAGCATGTTCAGTTTTCAAAAATTTCATTGACCTGTATAATTATGATAAGCATACTTTTCTTATGTATATGTCAATAAAAAATAAAAATAATCAATTTCTCATGCTTTTCTTACCTGCCTTTTCGTTAATTGGCTTATTTAGTGTCCTTGGTAGATGGCAACCATTCTTCCTCCCCCATCTCACTTTCATCCTCTGGGTAAGTCTTTAATAAGGATTACAATTGGTTAGCATTAAACTGTTTTTGAGGGGCGCCTGGGTGGCTCAGTTGGTTAAGCGACTGCCTTCGGCTCAGGTCATGATCCTGGAGTCCCTGGATCGAGTCCCGCATCGGGCTCCCTGCTCGGCGGGGAGTCTGCTTCTCCCTCTGACCCTCCCGACCCTCCCCCCTCTCATGCTCTCTCTCTCTCAGTCTCTCTCTCTCAAATAAATAAATAAAATCTTAAAAAAAAACAAAACAAAACTGTTTTTGAGTCCTTGACTATTTAGAATGAGTTCATTTATTAGAGTCTTTTTCACCTGATACTTTACTGAGGTGGCGGGGGCAGCCTAATAAAACAGGTGCAGACAGCTTGAAATAAGTGTTAGACATGAGGAAAAGATGACCCATTACCCTCACACAGTGAAGGGTACTGTAATTGTAGGTAGAGAGGCAACTTTCACCCCATTCATAAATTTGCTTAGGGCCTGGTCATCTAAGCTTTTAATTTCTGTCCTGGGTAGTTTGTTCATTTATTCTGTCTAGAGGCAGAATTGGGAAACCTCTGGAGATATTTTCTGATCTTTTCATTTCAGATAATTAAGTCTATCAGTAAGCATGGTAGGAGATGAGGACAATGCTGTCGGGAAAGTAAGACCTCCAGCATCCTGGGGCTATAAGTGAGACCACGTGTGTTGTGAGTGATCCCAAGGGAAGGAGGAATGAAGGAAGGAGGTGATGGAATCTGGTTGGCCTCTAGGTCAGAACATCCTGCCTTCAGCTCAATAGTGTCTATACTCCAGACCCTTCCTCCTGAGTCCTCCCAAGCTGCCCATGGCTACACGCACCTTTGGTTTGCAACTCTGCTGTTCCACCCCTACTTCTGTTGTGACCCCCTGGTACCGACCCATCTCTCACCACTGGATGATGTTCCCAGGCACCATTCCTCTCTGTGAGGGATGGGTGTCCACTCGTTGGCACTTGCCTACCATTATTCTCCCCTCCTTTCTGCAAGGGGACTCCATCTGAGCTTACCTTGGGATGTTTTCTCTCCACAGCTTGAACTGCCCCTTGCTCATGGATCAGTGGCCCTTAGCTGGCACTGAACATACAAAAACAAGGGGGTGAGAGGAGGAAGAAGGAGAAACTCTGATAAAAGTTGCTAGACTTTAGGATGCTTCAGTTCAGTTCCTTATAGAAACATTCTCTAATCTCCCTTTCTAAACTTCCCTTTCTAAAGTGACCCCATCATTTTCTATATTATTCTTTTATTTTCTTCCTTACTCCTGAAATTATCTTGTTCCTTTGTTTACTTGTTTGCTAGCTAATTCTCTACTTCCCTATGACTGTGATCTCTGTAGAGTCCCTTACCTGTCTTGTTCACTGTGATATCCTAGCACTGCAGTAGGACTCAACTCATATTTTTTGAATGAATGAATGAATCTTTTTTTTTTAAAGATTTATTTATTTGACAGAGAGAGACACAGCGAGAGAGGGAACACAAGCAGGGGGAGTGGGAGAGGGAGAAGCAGCCCCTCGATGCGGGGCTTGATCCCAGGAGCCTGGGATCATGACCTGAGCTGAAGGCAGACACTTAATGACTGAGCCACCCAGGCGCCCCAAATGAATGAATCTTTAAAAACACTCTGAAACTTGAAGAAATTTTGAGTTACCCCCATTTAGAGTATAATATGTGAAAGTAAAATGGCCACAGTTGGAGATATAAAGTCCTTGTGATTTTTGTCTTGCAAAACCCCACTGGCCAAAGACTCAAGAACACCCAGTTGGGTTAGTTACACTATGAGGCTAATGTAGATTTTATTGGTCTTATTGTAGATCATTAGCCTATGATGGTGATATGGCTTCTATAGGCTAGCTTCTGGCTCTGGAGAGGAGAGTGGCTTTGAGTTACAGAGTTGGGAAGGCATGCAAGGTTAATTCTGAGTTAAACTTTAGGATTCGACTCCCTAGGGAGACCTAGAAATGGCTAAGATCTTACATTAATATGTAACCAAAATTTAAACTCATATTTCAGCAACAAGGAATAGTAAATAATGCATTGCTTCATGAAGATTTGCTTAGTTTATTTACTTACATTATTTATAGGTTATGTTGGGAATAGACTTGGCCTGTTCTGCTTTGTTTACAGTAACATTCCATAAATATAACAGCAAGCAATAAAATAGCATTGATTCAGAAGTGAGCTCATGGCTTTGTATAACATCAAACATAAAAGCTATGTTACAATGATAAATACTAAATCTTTAAAATATCTTTAAAATATCATTGGCTTTTTACTGCCATTACTTATGCAGTGTGTATTTCAGATTTTCATATTCAGTATTGTACTTTTTATGTGTGAATTATGTCCTGAAGCTTTTGGTGTAGTCTGTGCAAAACAGGCATTTTGAAGTTTTGGATGGGTGGCAGAAGAACTTGATTCTGGTTCAAAAGACCATCCTGAATTGTCCAGAAAGATCTCAGTAACAGCACAAATGACAATATTGGCTTTTCTTTTCCCTAGGAGTGTGAAGTTCAAGCAATTCAGAAAAAAAAAAAGGAAGGTTTATACAGAAAAGTCTTTTATTCCTCCTGTGGTAGGGAATGTCCTTGTTTTCCTATTTGGCATCTCCTAAAATTTTCACAAGATTCTGGAGTCTCTGCATGGCCTTATGTTGGTCTGAGGTCTGATGAATCCAAGGTGGTGCTTTGCAGAGGCTGGGAGATAGGTATGTAATAGTGTTAAGATCTTGGAATATGGAGTCAGGTAGCTCTAGCCTTGGGTTCTGGCTCTGCTCTTCTATTAACAGGTTGTGAGTCTTTGGGCAAGGGACTTACACTTGAGCCTCAATTTTCTTGTTTTAAAGATAGAGATAATACCATATACCTAATAATGTAATGAATATCCAATAAGATAATTTATGGAGCACAGTGCCTGACACATATTGAGGGCCCATAAATGTTGCATCGCCTTGGGGAAGGGCTGATGAAGAGGAGGGGGAGATATCCCAGCTGTGTGACCAATATAGAAATTGCAAATTACCTGATATTTATGATGGAAATGAATTATATGAAATAGTCATAATTATACATTGAAACCTCACCTTAACACTATTTGGCATAAGGCATGTTTGTCTTGGACCCTTTGCAAGGAAATTTATAAAAAATGGTATTACAAAAAGGCCTGCCATAAAGTGCATTTATTCACATCTATTTCCTTGGCAAAGGCCTGAGGGCAGTGTGAATATATTTTAAAAAACACAATCTGCGATATTGCTGAGTCTGAGTGTAGGGTAATTTTTAAATTTTTTTTTTTAATGCCCTTATGAAGGCACAGTTGTGTTGTTTAATTTAGTGACAGACTGAAGTAGGGATGGGGAAGATGGAAGGAAGCAAGCCCAGAAGGATGGAAATGAAGAGGGCTGACAGATGGAAAAAGTTGGAGCAGGTCTCAATTTATGGGCCACCACTTTCTACCCTGGGTCTGTTTTTGACATGCAGATTGGAAAGCAGTGGCTCAGACGGTTAGATCCCCATGTGAGGTGACCTGAATTACAGGCTCAGTACACTGAGACACGGGGGATTTGTTACAAAATGATTTTCTGTCTCTTATGGTATCCTCAAGACTTATTTAATCCTCTCTCAAAGTTTGAAGAATATGTAAGAATTATGGTATCTGTTGGGAGTATCTTTTTTTTTAAATTTCACCTTTTAATTTGAAAAGTTTCCTATCTATGGAAAAGTTACAAGACCAATACAATGATTTGCCAGACATGTTCATCTAGATCCACCTATTACTACTATTTTGTCACTTTTACTCTAGCTACCCATATCTATGATATGATGTATGATATATAATACCTTTTATTTATCTGTTGCTGAACCTTTGGGAGTAAATTGTAGAGATCATGATAGAGATCAGTGAACATTATCCCAGAACATTAAGTGCATCAACATCATGAACTTACCAAATCTAGAAAGTTTCACATTGATACAAGGCCATTATCTAACATACAGTACATATTCAAATCTTGTCCATTGTCCCAAAAGTGTCCTTTCTGACACCTGTTTTTTCCACTCCAGGATCGCTCATTGTATTGAGGTGCCATGTTTCTTTATTCCTTGGTTTTTTCTTTCTATTTCTTGACATTGACATTTTTGAAAAATATTGGCCCCTTGTTGTGTAAAACATCCCCCAATTTGGGTTTGTCTGATTGTTTCCTTATGACCTATTTCAAGTTCTGCATTTTTGTTAGGAATACCACTGATGTGATATTGTGTCCTTCTCAGGGCCTCAACACAGGTGATATGCAATGCCAATTCAAAAATTTTCATCTGCACTAAAATATATGTTTAATAGTCTTCTTATTTGTTAAAATACTCCAACTCTGGAGTATTTAGTTGGAAAAATCTCCTTGAAAATCTTACTACATGAAACATTAGAGCCGTAATAAGATTTGCTACCATTTCTTGGAAGAATGGTTGTGGAGTCATCTTTCTAGTCTTTAACACTCGATAGAATGGTGCTTATGTGTTTGAATGTTGAAATATCTCAGGGACTTCTCTAAGATGCCTTGTTATCAGGAGAATTCAATTACATTGGAAGTCTGAGGGTGCTAATTAATCCCCCTTCCCTTTCAATTGGTTAAGAACCAACTGAGAACACAAGGAACAAAATGATGATCAGCTTTATTACTAGGAGCTGGAGGATGTGGCAAAGCCTTTTTCCTCCTCCTGCAAAGCAGAACCTTCGATACTTTCCCAGCCCTGACCTAACCATTCTCAGCCCACATTTGGAAAGGTTGAGAACTGGCTAGGCCTGCCAGAAACTGGTTGGGAGAGGAAACAGCTATCCATGTTGTTGAGTACATGCAGATCTGAGAGGCCAAGTGCAAATGGAAAGGGGTGGGCCATAGCTGGCCCCCACGGCCCAGAATGACTCTGGCTCCTGGATAGTGTGCCCATGACTACTCTGCTTTTTCCAGTCTTATCCTCTTCTGTGGAGAGGAACCAGTGATAGAGGACAGAGAGGAAGTACACTCCCCTAGAGGACAAGAGATGAAGTCTTGTCCATAGCATAGGGTGACAATATGGGGTTGGATGGAAGAGGGCTCTTCCTATAACATTGCCCACAGTTATTTCTTGGCTTGCACCAAGTCGAGTGGAAAATGTGAAGTCTAATTGCAAAGTGAAACCGCATCTTTCTGCTGCAGACTGCCAGGGATGTCAACTTTCCTTTTCAACTTTGGAAAACCCATTGAAGAGTGCAACATTTGTCAGCTTTGCCAACTTAGACTGTTACTAAGATAGTCTCTCCTACACGGTTTCTTTTTTCTCTTTATTTGGAAGAAATAATACATTCACATGGTTAAAAGTTTTAAAGTTAGAAAATTTACAGAAATCTCCCTTTCACCTTTTCCCTCTACTGTTCAGTTCTTCTTTCAGACACCAGGATTATTGCTTCTTGCCCTGTACTGTTTTTAAAATCTATTCTTGAATTCTGTAGCTCAAGCATTCATTTTTCAGACAAGTCATTATTGCCTGAAGCTTCCTCACTCTTCCATCCCTCCTGTCCATCTTGGTTCCCAACCTTTTGATATTAAAGCCAGATCCTGGAAAGGGGTCAGTACTAGACAAGGAGAAGATTCTAGGCATATGTGTATGCATATTTATGTGCCTGCATTTCAGAATCAAATATAAATGATTTAAGAATTGCTCATTTAGTCAATAAATCAAAACATACTTATTATTTACTTAGCATGTGCCATGAATGACTTAAAGAGTACAAAGAATGGTCCTCTGAATTCAGAAAGCTCCAGAGTTTACTTGTGGAAGCAAAATTAATAAAGCTGTTTGCAAACAACTTCTAAGCTGTGTGATCTCAATTGTGGGTACTGAGGTCTTCTGGAGAGGAGATGATTAGTGTGAACTGTGGGCTCTGGGGAGAGCTTTGTGAAGGAGATAGGATTTGAATAGCATTTTGAAGGACAAGTGGTACCCACTGGGTGTTGGAAAGGAAGGGCATTCTAGGCATGACTACCTAAGTCACACGGGCCTCTTTGGTGTTCCTCCCACATGCTAGCCTCATTGCTGACTTAGACCCTTACTGTTTCCTCTACCTGGAACGCTATTCCCTAATCTGCTTAGCTAATTCTTCACCTCCAAGTCACTGCTCTAATATCACCTACCCAAGGAGACCCCCCCCAACCTCCCTATTTAGAATCAGAACCCATCTCCATGCTCTGAATGCCCCTTATTCTGATCTAGTTTTTCCATAGCTGTTACCAGTTTGTAAGACGTTCTATCATTTAATTTTAAAAATTATATTCATTGTTTATTTTCTGTCTACTCCCACTAGAAGGTAAGTGCTGTAAAGGCAGAGAATTTTTTGTTTTCTTCCCTGTTTTCTGCTAACCTCAGCCCTTAGATACTGACCCATCATAGGCAATCAGTAAATGTTTGCCAAATACAAGAATGAATAGAGCCATCCCTCCCTTTCCCCCAGACAGAAACTGTGGAGAGAGAGAGTCCATAGAAAAAAAATTAATCAGGTCATCCCTATAAGCTCAAGACCTCTTTGCATTTCTAAGGGACAGTTATTGAAAATATAGGGCTCATAGCTGGGCCTCTGACTTTCTGCAGGCCTGAACATACACAATTTGGAAATAGAAAATGAAGGGAAGAAACTAAACATTGTTCTGCATATTAATGTAACACAGTGATGCTATTGAGAGAGCAGCACCTTGAAATTTATGAGCAGTTAGAAAATGATTTCTCTTCATCTCTCCAGGTTCAGATGGTGCTGATGAACTGCATCCCCTCCCTCAGTCAGCCTGTCCAGCCCCTCTGTGCTAAATCCCCCTCAATATGCTGATGACACCCACACTTCTATCTCTTAGCCTGACATCTCCATTTGCGTGTCTTATCTAAATTGCCCCTCTCCCTTGGCCCCCAGTCTTCACCATCTCCGTAAATGGCACTATCACGTACAAAGTGGCTCCGGCCCCAAACCTCCTGGTCATCCTTGATTCCCTTTTTCTTCACTGCTGACATCTCATTCACTGGTAAGTCCTGTGAGTTCTTCCTCCAAAACGTATTACATCCCAACACTGTTCACTGTTCATCTCCACCACCATCACTCTACTCCAGGTTCACCATCACCTCCCCTCTGAACTGCTCCTGGAGACTTCAAGTGGATCTTCTTGCTTTCTCCCATGTCGCCAAGAACCTGTTCTCACAGATCAGGCTGAGGGAATTCTGTCAAAGATGTAACTCCGATTATGCCACCCTCCTGTTTAAACCCCTTTAATGGGGGCGCCTGGGTGGCTCAGTCGTTAAGCATCTGCCTTCGGCTCAGGTCATGATCCCAGGGTCCTGGGATCGAGCCCCACATCGGGCTCCCTGCTCAGCGGGAAGCCTGCTTCTCCCTCTCCCTCTGCCCCTGCTTGTGTTCCCTCTCTTGCTGTGCCTCTCTCTGTCAAATAAATAAATAAAATCTTTAAAAAAAATAATAAACCCCTTTAATGTCATTTGATTGTACTTACAATGGAATCTAAACTTACCATGGCTCGGGGCTCCACCTGATCTGGCCCTTGCCTGCTTCTCCATCCCATCATGATCACACTCCTCCACCTTCACTACACTGGCCTCATTTTCCTTCCTTGAATATACAGAGCACATTCCTGCTTTGGATCTTTTGCACATGCTTTTCCCTTTGTCTGGAAGTCTCTGTCCCAGAGCACTGCTGAACTCTGTTCATTAGTCAGGTCACCTACTCAAAGAGCCCTTCCTGACTACTCTGTATAATGCCTTTCTACCCCCACCCTATCTCCTTTTACAATCATCTAGGTTGTATAAGCCAGTATCAGGAATCATTTTGATTGTGTGTTTCTCTGCATCAATGAGGTCCCACAGAAAACATCCCGTTCACATGGAACAGTTGAAGAGAGGTGAATAAAAGGATCATTTACAAAGATTTAAGTAAAGGGAAACGAACAAGTGATGGTAGCACTCCTATCTTATAGCAAAAATAATAGAAAACTGTTAACACCCCAAGGCCTGAATGGGGTAGGGGCTGGGACTAGCTCCTTGAACCTGGACAGAGGAGCTGTCGTTTACTGGAGAGGCCATTTGGTAGGACTTTGGCCCAGCAGACGGGGTGTCAGGGGAAAGAAACACTCAGACCTTACTTTGCTGCTTCCGTCCAGACTTCTGCTGGTGCTCCTCCTCATTGGCCTAATTTAACCAGAAGCCGAAGGGCAAGACAACCAATTGAAGCAATCCATAAAGGTCAGTCTCCAAGGCATAAAGTTGGCTTGAAAAGAGGGGAGAGAGGATCTGGTAGGGCAAACAGAAGATATCCACCACACCTCTCTACTAGAACACAAGCTTCATGGGAGAAGCAACTGTTCTCTAAGTCTAGGAGAGTTCCTGGCACACATAGGTGCCCAGTAAATATTTGTAGAATGAATGAATGAGAATTCTCTGCCTTTGGAGGATGTGTCTGTTTAGCCCAACTATTATTAGCTATAAAACTGGGGAGAATAAATAGATGTGACCTCAGTTCACACTGATGGAGCGGGAAGTAAGGAACTGATTCACTTTGGCAGGTCTGTGTCCTCCCGACGCTGAGCAGGGCTGTGCAGCTGGGAGCCTGTCCCTACTAACCCTCCGGCTGAAGCCCTGGTCAGGGTGGTGTTACACACGTAACTACTCAGACTTGGAGAAACATACCTTGCATTGGGGTGTGGGAGGAGACTGATTTGAACTGAGGACAAACTCCAAAAGGAGAGCTGAGGTTTCCCAAAAGATAGGTTGAGATTCATGAGGAGGAAGCACGAGGGAGGTACTTTAATAAGAGTGTGTAAATCTGAGGACTGGAGTTCCTCAAAAAGGATTTAACTTGTTACCCTCTGTATGTGGCACCTGAAACCCCTTAGCTGTCTATTATGCAATCTTTTTCCTTCAAGTTGAAAGAACATTAATATTAATACCATTTTTCTTCAGGAAGATAGGCTAAAGGGCCACTGCACATGGGCTTGTATTGAGGAATAATGAATAGTACATATATAGATTTGTTATCAGCAGTTCTCCTCTCTTGACGCCTCCTAATATATATAATGAGAGATGTGTTCCTTTGCTTAAGGCCTAATGGAATTTCACCTGGCCAAGGTCTAATGGAGATTTGTCTTAAAGGCCTAGTGGGATTAGGCCTTGGGGAAAGGAAATTCATTATGGGTGTTTCAATATTTGCCTCAGGAAAGGTTAGGAATGGAGAGAGAGACAGAGACAGAGAAATTGAGAAAAGGAGACGGAGGGGTAGATGGAGCAAACTTTTCAGGAAGGGAAGATAAATTTTATTACCTTCTTTGTGTATATATATATACACACACACACATATATATATACACACGTATATATATATAATTTCATTTATTCCTTACGACAATATTATGTCAGCAGTATTATTCTTATTATTCTTTCATTTCTACAGATATGTAAACAGATTAACCAAAAGATTAAGTTCCCCAAAGTCACATAGATGAGAAGTAGTATGGGAACTGTCCCCTGCCTTTTTAGTCTTGTACCTCTCAAATCCATTCTGTCTACCATTAGGAAGAATTCAAATGAAAGGTTGCTGGGAAATCAGTTGTGACAGGAGGAGTTCTCCTTTTCTTCCTCTTCACCTTGGCATTTTTCTGACACAGTAGACTTTGCTCTGAATGAGCTTCCAGGTGAGAATGAAGGCTTGATGGGGCCCAAAAGGGGTGGGAGAAAGGGAGTTAGTACATTTGTGTTTCTTACGCTTTCTGATATGGAGAACATGAAATCTGTTTTGGTTTAAGAAAAACTTTCTATAAGAAAAGTCTCTTCTGGGATGCCTGGGTGGCTCAGTCAGTTAAGCATCTGCCTTTGGCTCAGGTCATGATCTCAAGATCCTGGGATCCAGCCCTGCATTGGGCTCCCTGCTCAGCGGGGAGTCTGCTTCATCCTCTCTCTCTCTCTCTTGCTCTCTCTCTGATAAAACCTTAAAAAAAAAAAAGAGAGAAAAATCTCTTCTTTTAAAGAAGAGATAGTGAGTTAATGTGAAAAATATCTTCCTAACCTAATAATGTCAACATTGATTAGGAAGCAATATGGATAATGCATTGGTGGGTAATCAAGAATGAATATTGCAGAAGTCAGTGTAATGATCATCCTTTCTTGAATTTCGAGAAGGAGAGGGGACAGAACTTTCTTAGAGAGCATGGAAATATTGGCTCAATGGATTCTTCCCTTCACATGCTGTTTTTGTAGTCAGAGAACAAACACTCTTTGTGTAAAGGAAATTTGGGGTTGAGTAAGGAGAAATATGTTAACTCAGACCTTTCTTTATTACTGGGTAAAAATAAGAGAGAAAAGCATGAGAGGAATAATTTTTGGAAGAAAGATCAGTGCAGAAATAAAACACAAAGTCATTCCTAGCTATATCTGGGCTGTATCATGTTGAGGATTTATTTACCTTGAGACTGATCATGCCCACAGAGCATGAGAGCATGAGGCAAGGCAAACCGACCTCTGTGTGATAACATTCTCGTCCAATGTTCAATCGTGTTGTTTTTGAGGTTTAGAGAAGATTCCGCTGCCCTGGTACCAAACTAAACCATCACTGTGTACTTACTAGTTGTGATAGACATCACTAATGCTCACTGATATTTCCAATTTTCTTCCCCTCCTCAGACATATGAAAGACTATGTTTTCCTGCCCCTCCATTTGTTGGGTGAAACAATGTGACTAGTTTTAGCCAATAGGCTAGGAATAAAAATGGTATGTGTCCCTTTTGGGGAAAGCAATTAAATGCTGGTGTGTTATTTTCCATCTTTCTCCTGGTCGACTACGAAGTATCACATTGTGATGGAGAAACCCAAGATTGAAGCCTGGAATAGTGAGCCACTACATGGAGGACAAATGTCCTGAAGAGCCACCTGGACCTGCAATGGATTTAGTGTGAACAAAATTTTTGTTGTGTTAATGCCTGAAGATTTGGGGGGATGTATATTACCACAGCCTAACCTAGCCTATTCTTACAAACATCCTGGTGGGTGGACACACACACACACACACACACACACACGTCAAGAAGAATGTACAAAACTGGCTCTTGGTTCTGTTTCTAATTATATCTTCTAATTCCCCCAAATTTCGTAGAGGATGGGGGTCTTCTCCTCTCCCTTTTGTCACCAGCTACTCACCTGGGGTACCTGTAACCTTGGCTTCTAGGGCTGCCTGTTGTGCTTGCTTCTCAGGTGGTCATTGCTCATACCCAAACTATTTGTTCTAACTCCCCTCAATCCCAGAATCTGGCAGCTTCCCCTTCCTAGCCTCTGGTGTACATTTCAATCATTCCATTTTGTTCTGAGGATAGGGCTTAAGGTATTTAGGATTCTTGTGTGAGGATCATCTTTAGGACAGTGAGAATTTTCCCGTCAAGGTGTCTGCTATTAGGAGGGATTCTTAGAGTTATGAGGCTGAAAGAATCCAGTATTCTGGACTGTGTGTACATTGGTCTGTACTGTGTCTCATGAAGAGGTGTTTGTGTGTATGGGGAGAGGTAGCAAGAGGAGGGAAACAGACCACCTTTCCTGCCACACTAAGAGACAAGAAAATGAGGCTTATCTCTGATAGGATTCTGTGGATGCCCAGTAAATGCCGATAATGATGACGCCTGACTTTTCATTTATATGGTCTTATTTTGTTTCTGCCCTAACCTGAATGTGGTGTCAAGGGAACTATTAATGGCTGCTATTCAGGGACATGTGACTTGGTATTTACCTATTACCTGCCCACTTCATAAAGTGCTAATGAATGTTTGCAAAGCTCTTTGAAATCCTCTGGTGAAAGGTGCAACGTTAAGTGAAAAATATTATTATTGTTATTAGAAGGTAATAGACAGCTTTGAATGATTAGTCATAAGAATAACTGACATAGCATTAAAAGAAGTGCTAGAAATCATCCAGACGGTTGCAGCTTCTCCAGCCCCATCAGCCTCCACATTACATATATTACACTGTTTCCCTGACACCCATTCTAATAACTGTATAATTCACACATTAAATCACCACTTCCAGGGAAAGGTTGAGCTCACTCACAGCTCTATTGATGGTGACACTGAGAGGATATTAAATGTTGGAAGGTCTAAAATGGAGGAGAAGTGCTCTTAGGTGGAGAGGCCAGATCTAGCCACTGAATGGCTACCATGTTTAAGAGGATATGAAAAGGGAATGAGTCAGAAATACCTTGGAAAGGGAGAGGACACTTTAAAATAGATGCGAAACTGGAAAGCCATGAAAACAATCAAAATCTAAAGTGGGATAGCCGACACATAGCCATATTCTCTATTGTGTGCCTTCTCGGGTTTGAAAAATAGTGGCAGCACAAATGGATTTGGGTTTCCTAATTCCTTTAGCTTGGAGTTATTTAGTATTTCTGGCTTCTGCATAAAATTCAGTCTTGGTTAGGGCTGGCAAGTTAGTTCGAACTTTCTTGCTAACTCGGTTGGATGACAGTAGCCGCCTGAAGTACGGTATTGAGAATTATGGGGACACATTTGGACTCGGCAGGAAAGAGTGCTGTGATCTGTTAGCAACGTCTGCCCAGGGAGAGGGAGGAGGAAGAATGGCACATATGTGGGCCAGGCCTGACCAGGTATAAAGATGACTGAAAAGGACAGCTTAGACTTAGTTCAAGGTTGCTTTTATTCTGACTTATAACCAAAGCTATTAAAAAGTAGTCTAGGGGATGCCTCTTGATCACCTGTCAGGGGAGCCAGAAGAGCTTGTGTTCCTGGTCCCATAGGACTGTAATAATCCATGTCTCCCAGAAAGGAGCTCCTACCCCTGTCTGGCACCCTGACTTTTCTGACTTTTGCCAAGAGACACCTCTATATTGCCTGGCTTTGGTTGCCAGTGGGACCCATGCTTGTGAATTCCACAGGACTGTAACCAATGGAGAAACAGTTCTTAAACCTCTACCACCCTTAGTGCACAGTAAGAGGCAACAGGCCCAGGAATTTGGGTTTTCTGTGACGGAGGCCTATTAGCTGATCTCCATGAAGTGTGACCTGAGGGGTGGGCTTCTGATTGGGCACGCATCCTGGGGCGGATCGTAATCCTTCCCAGAGATGCCAGAGGGCAGGTGCTGTCTCCATACTCACCCTCTGCCATGCTCCAGAGTGCCAGTGTCCCCTGGAGGGAGCGTTACGTGATTCTGATGCCCTGCTTTTTGTGTCTGGAGCCCGTTTTTGCAGCTGCCACCTGGGAGGCCCCTTAATTGCCTGGCTCTGGTGGCCAGGGGGGACTTGAATTCCTGGGTCCCAAGAGCCTGTGGCAATCAGAGAGATGGTTCTTGACAGGCTATCATGCCCAGGGCACTGCACAGACAGCAGCCCTGGATACACCCTCCAGTCTTTCTGTGAAGGAGGCTTGTCTTGGAGCTTTGGCCTGAGGGGCAGGACTCAGGTTTGGCACACATTTAGTGGCCTATGGAACTGCTCTCAAGGAACATAGGCTGTGGATGCCATCTTGCTGCTTTCCCTCTGACCTGCTTCAGCTCACCAGTATCACCCAGAAAAGAGCTTATCTATTCTTCATGATTTATGTGACTGCTGCTCAGGGGACACCTCCAGATCCCTGGCTCTGGTGGCCAGTGGGGCTTGCACTTGCAGTCCTATAGGACTATATACATCTGCACACTTTAAAAAGCTGGTGCCTGAGGGTCTGGCTTTAGTTAGCCTGACTCTAAATGCTGAGACCCTCCCCTTTTGGACATTGACACGTTTTGGCACATCCTCAACTGCTGGGAGCTATTAAAAATATAATAGTAGGCTACTTGGAAAAGCACAGAGGTTTGAGAGAAAACCAGGAACTGAGGCAGGGTTAAACCAGGGACCTCTCCTATACAAGGCCACTCCTTCAAGACTGGAAGAGGTAGTTGATTCATCTACCATATAGACACCAACATAGAGAGCTGAACAAGATGAAGAAATAGAGGAATATGTTCCAAATGAAAGAACAAGATAAAACCTCAGGGGGCAGAGAAAGTTAATGAAATAGAGATAAGCAATTCATGTGATAAAGTGTTCAAAGTAATGGCCTTAAAGATGCTGATCAGACTGGGGAGTCAAAAGCATGAACATAGTGAGAACTTCATCAAAGAGATGGAAAATATAAGAAAGTACCAAAGAGAAGAAGTTGGAAAATATAAGAAAGTACCAAAGAGAAGAAGTCATAGAGCTAAAGAATACACTAACTGAAGTGAAAAATATACTAGAGGGGTTCAACAGCAGACCAGATGAAGCAGAAGAAAGAATCAGTCAACTCAAAGACAAGGCAGTGGAACTCAACCAATCAGAGCAGCAAAAAGCTAAAAGGATGAGAAAAGGTGAAAATAGCTTAAGAGACTTACAGGACAACATCAGATGGACTAACATTCTCATCATAGGGTTCCCAGGAAAGGGAGAGGGAAAGAAGCAAAAATCTTATTTGAAGGAATGATGGCTGAAAACTATCCTTGGGAAGGAAACAGACATCCAGATCCAGGAATCCCAGAGAGTTTTAAATAAGATGAATCCAAAGAGACCCACAAGAAGACTCATAATTAAAATGTCAAAAGTTAAAGACAAAGAGAGTATGTTAAAAACAGCCAGAGAAAACTTGTTACATACAAAGGAACCCCTGTAAGACTAACAACAGATTTTTCAGCAGAAACTTTGCAGGCCACAAGAGAGTGGCGTGATATAGTCAATGTGCTAAAAGAAAAAAAAAAAAAAAAGGGCTGCCAACTAAGAATCCTCTACCTGGCAGTTATCACTCAAAAGTGAAGAAGAGATGGAGTTTTCCAGACAAGCAAAAGCCAAAGGACTTCATCACCACTAAACTGACCTTACAAGAGATGGTAAGGGAACTTCTTTAAGCTGAAAAGTAAGGGTGCTAATTAGTAACAAGAACACATGTGAAAGAATAAATCTCACTGGAAAGGTAAATACAGTAAAGGTAGTGTATTAATCTCTTATAAAGCTAGTATGAAGGTTGAGAGAAAAAAGTAGTAAAAATATAATTACAATAATTAGTTAAGGGATACACAAGATAGAAAGATGCAAAATATGATCTCAAACATGTAAAACATTGGGAAGAGAGTATAATGTTGAGCTTTACAGTGGGACCAAACTTGTTATCAACATAAAATAGACTATTGTAAGTTGTTATATGTAAGCCTTATAGTAACCACAAAGCAAAAACCTATGGTAAAGATGTCCTGCTCTCTGCTTCCTTCTAAGAACTCAATTTCTCTAAGGTGCTGGGGGAAAGTTGAGGAAAGGACAAACATCTTCCTGCCATCTTGGGCAAATTTGCATCCTCCCCTTGGTTGGCTGTGAGTGTTTTTCTTGCTCCGTGTCCATATAGGAGTGATATGGATGGTGGTCATCACTGTCCACTGACCTGCAGCTCACTCCCAGGTAGTTCCCTGAGCCTTAGCAGGTCCTTTAAAGAGACAACTGTATCTTACAGCAGATCCCTGGCAGTCTCATGCATGCCTCTCCTTCCCTGCCAGGTTGCCTTTCCAGAATTATCTTTTACATGGTCAAAAGCCCTGGGGACAAATCTGCAAGTCTCCTAGCTAAGCAGTCGTAACTGGAGAATGAAAAGCTAGTCTCCTTTTCCTTTGGGATGCCCTGTCCTGACCAGGGAGTCTCTTGAGGCCCCTGTTAGGATGAATGGAGGGAAGAGTCTCAAACACTTCACTCCCCCTAACACTACCTCCTCCCTCTTAATCCATGCTTTATATTGACTGGGGTCATGCGAAAGGAGGCAGGCATTTGTAGGATCAGTCCAAAGATACTTCTTAGCAATTCTTGTAAGCCCTGGACGGAGGATATTATCCCTCAATAATGGCACATTTACAACATGGCATATTGGGCCTTAGCTGCAAATTCTAGGAAAATAAGAAAAGTTCTAGTATATTTTTGCATAGACTTCAGATGAGCATTCTAACTCTTTATTTACGGCCAAATTGTGCGTACCTTTAAACTAACAAAGAGCACAAGAACAAAAATAAGAGGCAAAAGGTAAATAAAGAATAAAATGAAGCAAATTCAAAGTATACAGCAAAATATTTAGTACAAATGTCATAAACTCCTTTTAATAATAATAAAATAGTGTTTATTATTTAATAATAATAATAACAATAACAATTATTATTATTATTATAGGGGCACCTGGGTGGCTCAGTTGGTTAACCGTCTGACTTTGGCTCAGGTCATGGTCTCTGGGTCCAAGGATCGAGCCCTGCCTTGGGCTCCCTGCTCAGTGGGGAGTCTGCTTCTCCCTCTCCCTCTACTTCTGTCCTTCCCCCTGCTTGTGCCCTCTGTCTCTCTTTCAATTAAATAAATAAAATCTTAAAATAATAATTATAATAGTTTACTATGTGTCTAGCACTATTCTAAATTTACATGTATCATCTCATTTAATCTTTGCAGCAATGATATGAGATAAATTCTTTTATTATTATAATTTTATAGTTGAGAAAATGGAGGCGATTAAGTGGCTGATCTCAGGGTCCTGGGATTAAGCCCCACATCAGGCTCTGTGTTCAGTGCGGAGTCTGCTTGAGTTTCTCTTTCTCCCTTTTCCTCTGTCTTTCCCCCTGCTCATGCTCACTCTCTCTCAAATAAATAAATAAATCTTTTTTAAAAAGTAAAAAAAAAGATGTTGAGCTAATTTTTATAATTAGCATTCCATGTGCGGCAATTACAAAAACAGTTTTTAGGCCACTATAGCAAAATCTAGAAATTTGAGGTATTTAGCATCATATCCTTCCAAGAGGAGTGCAAGTGTAGTGGTTAAGAGCATCGATTCCAGAACCAGATTCTATGAGTTCAAATCTTAGCTTTCCCTTTACTTGCCTGGTGGCCATTTATAGCTGGGGTCCCCATGCCTCAGTTTGCAGTATGTGGGATTCTGCCTAAAAGGGTTGTTGGCAGAATTAAGAGAGTTGGTATATCTAGAGTTACACTGTCAAATAGAAGTAGCATGTGAGCCATATATGTAATTTAAAATTTTCTGGTAGCCCCCATAAAAAACAAGGAAAGGGGAATAGATGAAATTAATTGTAATAATAGATTTTACTTAATCCAATATATCCAAAATATTGTTTCAATTTGTAATTAATACAAAATTATTAAGGAGTTCTTTTACATTATTTTTTGTTCTGACTCTTCGGAATCTGGATTTTATACTTCCTGCACAATTCGATTTGGACTAGCTCATCCCATGTGCTTATAGTCATAAGTGGCTAGTGGCCACTGCATCCAACAGGGCAGCTGTAGAGGGCTTAGAACAGTGCCAGGTGCATGCAAGCTGTCGTATAAGGTTTATCGATACTTTTGCCTTCCAAATATTTTTCAGATGGATCACTTTTCTCGTTCTTCACTGACATGCCTGAGACCAATTTATCATCATCTTGGCCAGGAAAGATGGATTAGCCTCCTTCTTTGGCCTCCCCATATTCACTACCCACAGCCCTTTGCTCTCTGTTCTTCATACTGAAGTTCAAGGCATCTTTTCAAAATATGGATCTGACCATACCCCTGCTCCACTACCCCTGAACCTTCCCTGTACCACATTCCTGCTCTTCTGTGCTTCAGCCACTAACCTTTTGTTCAGTTCCTTGGACTGTCTAGTTCCTTGCTGAGTCCTTGGACCTGCACCCCCATTTGTACCTCTCCTTGTACGTCATCCCTCCTTTATATCTTCTTGGGAACCCCTTTCTATTAGCTTCCAGTCTCTGTCAGACGACTTTGCTAAAATGCAGAATCATGTTCTTTTTCCAACACTCTTTTCTCTGTTTGTAATTTTGCTTTCATTACTGCCCCGTGTAGACCATAAATAGGGCAGCACTTCATTGGTTTTTATTCACCATTTTGTCCCCTACATCTAGCCCAATACCTGCCACTTTGTGGGCCCTCGTGAAATATGTTTAAAAAACTATTGAAATAAGTAAATATGCAAATATTGCCCAAAAAGACCCTACAGAAACAGAATGAAGGGAATTTAAAACAGGAAGAAAATGACACAAGGTCAGCTTTTAGTTTAATTTGAATTCTTAAAGGATAAGAATGGAGGGATTCTAGAGTAGAATAACACACCGTGTAATAAGATTCAGAAAACATCACAAACATGGAAATACCCACATATAGACTGTGTCGTTAACCACACCACGCATATAAATTCAGCCTATAGGTAAGAGAAAAGAAAGGAGATGGGGAACAGGAAGGAATATTGTGAGCCGTGTTTTACTTCTCTTATGCCTGAAAAAGTGTTTTGTGGGCGGTATGTCGCAGCTACTCAGCTCCACTGTTGTACCCCCAAAGTCACCACAGACAATACTTAAACAAAGGGGCGTGGCTATCATATTGCTTTCATTGCTGCTTAATAAATTATTGCAAACTTAGTGGCTTAAAGCAATACACATTTATTATCTTACAGTTTCTATAGGTCAAGAGTCAGCGTAGCTAGGGCCTCTGCTCAGGCTATAATCAAGGTGTTATAAGGACTACAGTCTCATCTGAGGTTCGGGATCCTCTTCCACGTTCAAGTGCTTTTTGGTAGAATGCATTGCCTTGCAGCTGTCTAACTCACAGGGGCTTGATAACAACAGATGAGCTATCTATCTCATTTTACTCATCTCAGCAAGACACTTGGGAAAAGTCTAAGCCATCTTTTAAGTACTCACCTGATTAGGGCAGGCCCACCCAAGGTAATCTTCCTTTGGTTACCTCACACTGAACTGATTTAAGACCTTAATTACATCTGCAAAAAATTACATCCTTTCCCCTTTGCTATCCAAGGTAACATAATAATGGGAGTGATACCTCATCATATCCACAGGTCCTACTGACACTTGAGAGAAGGAGAGATTATACAGGGTGTGTATACCAGGGAGTAGGAATATTGGGGGCTCCTCAGAATTCTGTCTAGCACATTTGTGTTCAAATAAAACAACAGAGGTACACTGAAATGTGAGTATCAGAGCTTTGTCCCCCCGTCACAAAAGTAGTATTCTTCTCTTGATTATTTTTTCAACCCTTTAAAAATGTAAAGATTGTTCTTGTGGGCTGGAAAAAAACAAAAAACCAACATCAGGCACTTGGCTGGACTTGGCCCATGGCCTGTAGTTTGTTACCCCCTGATGTAATCTGTGGAATGGAGTGAGATAGTTCTTGTGGCCTAGTGAGAGATGGTTTCCAGAACCAGATGCTAGATCCAGATGTTTTGTAACTGGTGGAGCAGAACTGGTGTGTCAGGGTGACCTGCTGGGGCAGAAGATACTCGAGCCCTTCTCCCCCAAGGTTGCTTCCTGTGACCTGGCAGGATCTAACAGACAGAAAATCAGAGCCACAGCCCTAAGCACATCTCCCACGCGAGGACATGAGGACATCTGAGAAACTTTCTCCACAAGCACTCCACAGCCCGTTACATCCCTGTTACTTGTCGTTTTTCCGTGAGCATGTGTTTTCTGTGCTTATGGATGCAAATTGTAGCTTCCTTGCATCTATCTGTTCAA
This sequence comes from Mirounga angustirostris, assembly GCF_029215605.1. Lineage (NCBI taxonomy): Eukaryota > Metazoa > Chordata > Mammalia > Carnivora > Phocidae > Mirounga > Mirounga angustirostris. The sequence goes on from NW_026991710.1 coordinate 35,084,148, forward strand.
GTGCTTATTTTCTTCAAGACTTCAATGGAATCCTCTGTGAGGCTATTGCAGCTTCCCATAGTCAATCAAAGATCAGCTTGCTTTTTAGTTTTACTGAAAATAACATTCTGTGGAAATGGAATTTATGGCCAAACAAAACAACAAAACAAAATGGAAAACCCAAGCATTGCTTTTCCTATCACAAGACACAATCATAGTTTCAGATATGTGGATTATACATCTAGGCTAATTTTCATATTGTTCAAATCCAAATTTTCGCCTGCACAAACGAAAAGATTAACAACTGGGAAGAACACCCTTGTTCCAGAAGCTCAAGAAAACTCTAATAGTGTTGTGTGAAACATTGGATCTTAGAATCATGATCTACTCGTCTAGCCACAAATGTACTTAAATTTTATGTGGCGCTTACTATATGCCAGGTACTGTTCTAAGCACTATGCAAATAGTGATTTGTTTAAGCCTCATAATAACTCTTCTTGTAATCTCACTATAAGCAAACTGAGGCACAGAGCACAGTTAAGTAACTTGGACCAGTATCTCCTGACTAATAAGTGGGTGAAATGGGATTTGAATCCCAGCGGTTTCCTTCCAGAGTCTGTCCTTTCAACCACTACCCATAGTACTTCCCCAGCATATAAGAGTAATTTAAAAATGTTTCCTGAACATGCTGTTGTAATTCATGATGCACAACTAGTTAGTAAGATATTTAAGTGAAAACACTGAAATTAGTGTGAAGATTCTTGGAAGTGACATCTGCCAGGTGACTGAAGCGGCCAATTAAATGACCATCTTTCCTCCGGCCTCAGCCTCAGCAGCCTTGTCGATGAGCTTGTCACTGTGTCCAGCAATATTTTTAATGCCAGCTCTGAGATTCTTTTCCAGTAATGACAATATCAGAATCTTGGTGAGGATCAGTTACATGGCACACATTTGCAACAATTGTATTAATAATTCATCAGATTTTTTCAATTGATGGAGAAGTTGTTATTGTAAAATTATTCAAAATTTGTTACGTTTCTATAATACGAGTGAAGACATTGAAATAATCGTGTGATTTTATCAAAGACAAATTTCATCCTATTCAAACATAAGATTTCTGATATGGATGCCTGTTCTCAGAAGAATACTAATCATGTCTCGATCATCACGTGCTTCGTTTTTATCAGCTGAAAAAGTTCCAATGTCAAGACATTTTCCAAAGACTCTAAATCAAAATAAGGCCATTGCAATTTTCCATGACACTTTTTTAAAAAATGGAGAGGCAGGAAGTTTCTCCATGTGAATCTTTGCATTTTAATCAGAATTTAAGAGAAAGATAAAAATGTGAATGTTTTCTTCTAAAAATAAAAGAATTCCAGAAGAAAATTTCTAATGATGTTAGCTATTCATTGTGATGTGGATTTGGTGAAATGGAGGAGGGGCTGGGAGTAGAATTACCCACTTTAAGAAGGGATATATTGAAAAGCCTTGAACAGTTTTGCTTTATTTGGAAAAAACAACAAAAACTTGTTAAAAGGTCCTGAAAAGGATTATTTGAAGAAAGCATGGAATAATTTCTGGGATATTTTGTTTTCTGTTGCTGTTTTCAAAATGGGATCCTTAAATTATTACCTGAATACTTGTTTGCTGAGTAGAAGCAGAAAAAAACAAAATTCTCCAGAAAGATTTTCATGGAGAAACATATTACTATTCCAAGATTTCACATCACATAGTATATGATTCCAGTTCATCAGATCATTTTTGCTGACAACTTTTGGAGGATTACTGAGGTAATTAATATAAAAATCTCTCTTGATAATCAAATGAATTACTCAGACTTTCCAAGAGATGTTTGAAAAAAAAAAAAAAGAACAAATTCTAACTTCACAAGTTGAATTCTACAAATGAACACAGACCCTGTCATCAGCTTCAACAGAGATGATGAAATTGTATTAAAGTAAAATTATATTAATCCATCTGTAACTTTTTACAGAATTCTGTATTAACTCTCATGTACATTTACTCTTGTTGGTAAAAGGCAATGGGTTAAATGTAGAACTCAACATTTATTTTTTCTAATTTTTGAGGCTTTCTAAAAATAAATTCACAAATGAAAAACACCATTTGTCAGAACACGAATTTAAATTTGGGGTCTGTCAGTATGGTCCCCATATGAGTGTTCTAGACCAGAAAGTCTTCTGAGAGAGAAAGATTGAAGCAAAGGAGTCACAGAGTGGATGTAAATGAGAGAAAGATGAAGTGTGGGTGATTTGAGGATTAATGGGGCCTTTTTTCTGTCCAGAAGGAAAACATGGCAGACATAAGATGATTCTTGATAAGGTAATAATCACTCACTATAATCAAAGTGTAAGTACTTCAACCAGAAACTGCTGAGCCCCAGGAAAGGGCTACTAGGTATTGTTAAGGCAGTTGACCACTTCCATCATTATTTGTATGTCTGGAATTTCACGATCAGAACCTATCATACTGCGTTATGAGGCTTGCTGAAATTCACAAATTTGGAGGGACAGATTGGCTGGATGATTACAAAACTGTAAGGCTGTCTTTTCCAAAATGAACATCGACAAAGTGAAAAACATCATAACGCACATACATTATCTAGGCACTCCGTGTTGGGATAATGCTTATCAATCTGACATTAGGCATGAAAAAAGGAAACAAATAGTCTAAAAGATCTGGTAGGTAGTGTTCTGGAACAACCAAAAGTTTCTGGCTGAAAGGTGAATGCACTCCTATTTCCTGAATAGAAAGTTACAAAATGGCTCAGTTCGTCCAACAAATATTTATTGGGTGTGTCCCGTGTGTCAGGCCCATCTCAGGCATTATGGATACGCTAGTGAACAAGATGAGACACAGGGCTACGAGTCCAGCAAAGCCACAGAAAGTGAGATAAAAATATTACGAGCAAGCTGGATTGACTGTATATAAAAAAAAGCAACATATGTTTTATGAACAAGAGGGATCTAACTGCATTGTTACTGTTAAACACTACTGGGTGTCATGTAAATACAAACTTCTTTGTTTTTAAAGATTATTTATTAGAGAGAGTGCACGCTTGAGCAGGGGGAGTGGGAGAGGGAAAAGCAGGCTCCCCAAGGAGCAGGGAGCCCAATGCGGGGCTCAATCCCAGGACCCTGGGATCATGACCTGAGTTGAAAGCAGACGGTTAACTAACTGAGCCACCCAGGCGCCCGGAATTAAACATCTAATTAACATTTCTTTTGCATGGAAGTTGTAGTTGACTAATACATGTTATGACAGGGGATTCCATGTGCTTTCTAAAAACTGTAATATTTATCACACAATCCCAGAATTCTGTTCATCTAATTTTTGAAGAAAATTTAGGTCGTTATACACGATTGGCCAAATTAAAACTGACTTGCAAAAAAAAGTGGTTTTAGCATATATAGCCTGGGAGAACTCCAACTTTGAGGAAAACTCAAACTCCATATAGTTTCATTTTATACCTTCTTGTCATTAAAAGTGTTCCCAAGGAATACACACATTTAAAAATTATTTCTAATGTACTGAATTCTAGATGTTTGCATTATTTCTCAGATGGACCAGGAAAATATTCTGATAGTTTGCTATAAAGGAATAGCCCTGAAGAGCACATAAAAATTCCAAGCACTTTACACAGTACTTGGCACATAGTAAGTACTCATTAAATATTTGTAGACATGAGCAAGCAAATTGGGTATGACAAGTTAGCATCACGATAATTAGATAGTAGGGGCAGTTCCAGTTTTGTGGAATCGGAAGCTTTTGCAATTTTGGGAGCCCTCTTTAAAAAAAGAATTCAAAATCATACATATAAAATTAGGCATGAAAGTGAGTATCTATTTAGAATGAGAAAATAAATCACTACAAATTACAATATTTAAAAGGACAGACAATTGTAAAAAACCTTTCTTTTCACATGTTTTTGGCTTCTATCAGAATGTTTCATTCCATCATATTTAATCAATAATCTGCAAAAATATACAAAATGAATCTGAAATTAAGGCACACAAAAGAAGAATAAAAATGCATTTTTTCGAAGGCTTCCCTGTCGTATTGAGCTACATAATTTTGTAATCAAATTACTCAGATTACATGTAGTGGCTTAGGAGTTGTGTCATTGGAATACTTGTTTTTCAGGCCATTTTGCTGTGTTGTCGGCAAATTTGCATGCCTTCATCCGGAGCTGCCAGACTTCATCGGGACAAGATGTTTCAGATATGGTAAGGCGTGATCCGGTATACATTGGGATGCATAAAACATGTGACTTCAGACCCAGATGCACTCACTGCTTATTGTACCTCTGTAGGTTTTTATCCTACGAACACAGGAATTCTATAAATTCTATTTCGTGAGATTCCCCTCAGAAGAGAGAAATAATACATGGTGTGTGTATAATTATATATGCTGCATTACTGAGCATATGCTTAACGGAATGGATCTCCTGTTTTGACTAGGCATTGTTGAGAACTGAATCCTCCACTTATACATGTCTGATAACTGGAAGAATTTTCCACAGTCTAGCTCTATTTTAAATCCTGTTTTTCTGCCACTAGCCACAATCTACCAGTGCTGGGAGCTCCGGAATATGTTCATATTGCAGTTCTACCCCTCGCCCTAGACTGCCATGTCCTGACACAAGATGAGTCAACACGGGGGGGTAAGGCTGGATTGGGAAGAAGTCAGGTGGCCTAATTTTTGGTGCACCGGTTTATTCATCTGTTCCCAGACTTGGGGCCAAGTACCAATGTTTGGGGTTCATAGTATTGAGACAGCTGTCTGTGAATGGCACCAACTGATCTATGACTAGCTGCCTCCCCCAGACCTGCTCTCTGGCCAAGAGAACTTTACCAAAGGATTGGCACCTGATGTGAACTCTGATTTGCACAAATGGCACAATAAAAGACATCCTTCCAGTCCTTTCTGTTTGTAGCTTATTGATAAAGGGAAATCAGAGCTTATAGGACAACTTGGGGATGGACGCAGCCTGTCACCAGGGATTGTATTTATGACCTTGATGCAGACTTGTGCAAGAAAAGGAAGTTGTCAGGAGGGTCATCCTAAAGTATCACTCCCTGGCACTGATGTCATGCCCTGGGTCCTTTGGCCCAGACCTGCCAGTTCTCTTCCTATCAGGGCTGAATCCTCCTACCCATTCATCTGGTCCCTGACTGGGGTCTTGCTCCATCTCAAATGCGCAGCTGGGAAAGCTGCTACCCTCCTGGCCAGAGACTTTGCTAGCTCACCCCAGCCTTCAGATCCATTCAGCACAGGTGGAGCTTGAGTTCTCTGCAGTCTTAGACACAGATCAAACAGGGCCATTTACTTTCCCCACAGAAAGCAAACCTAGGATTAAGCTTGCCTCCCAAGCTTGGGCACTTCCCTTTTCCTCACCGGGGACTATCGAAGTTGGGGGCTCTCTGGAGGTTAAGATTGGGTGGGTTGTTACAGGCTTCCTGATGGATCCCGTGATGGCTCTCCTCACACTCATCCCTGAGGCTGGGCACTGAGAAAGAAGCCACAAGACCACCTGGACCCAAGCTTTACGTTCTCAAGGCCCATTGTCAAGCTAAACCCAAGCTTTACCCTTCTGAGGCCTACGTGGCCAAGTGTAGGCACAGGTAAAGGCACAGGAGGACCAAAGTTGGGGAGGAGCTCTCTGCCCGGGATGCTGAGGGCTGAGGCTGGGCTCAGGGCTGTGCGAGCTGGTGACCCCATGATGGTGGTGGTGGCGCTTCTCTAGGTATTGGGAGTGGCAGAAGCAGAAAACTCTCAGGAACATCTAGCACTCCTGTTTCCTCTTTTCAGGGTTCCTGTGATTACATGTGGTTTGTGCACCTGTCTTGCTCGCAGTTTAGACCTGGACTTTTTTATATGTCTCTTCTGTCCCCCTTTCTTCATCTGGTTAATCCTTCATCCTTCAAAACACTCCTCACCCATCACTGCTTTCAGAAAGCCCCTCCTGACACCCCCAGAGTCTTGATTAGGTCCCACCGTGTGTGCCCCTCTGACAGCCCTATTTGCCTCTATCGTGACGCTTAACCCACTGCACTGAAACCGGGGCCCCGCTCATCCGCGTTCCCAGGAAGTCTGTGGTGTCTTGAAGAGAGGAACTGCATCTTTTATCTTGATATTTTGATGTCTAGTGCCCAGTAAATATGCAGTAGATGTTTGTTGAATGAATGAATGAATGAATGAGAATTATTGACTTTTTAGGCATCAAACTATTCCAGACCCTGGTGATCTCAAATCCATCCTCATATTCTGCACAAACTGATTGAATATCGATCCCTTGCCATTGCTTCCAGTTTTTTTTTTTTAAAAAAAGACCTTCTGAAAATATGATGTGCAACTGTAAAAAAACAAAACTGTTTCTACAAGCCACACATAAATATCAGTCTCATTATTTTATGATTCTCCTTCACAAGTGTATGAAAATTTGAAATGACCAAGTTGCAGTCAGACTTGAACACAGGCTTTGAGAATCTTAACTTTGTTTGCTGGCATAAAACAAATAGTTTGAATTGAAAATCCTGGAAAGAAATAGTCTGGCCAGGAGATTTGCAAATAGTATTTTATTCCACTTCTGTCAAAACTTTACCTGGTTTGTTCCAATATCCTAATCTTCAAATTCTATTTCTCAGTGAAACCTGTATCCTTGTCCTTGGACTCTCGTTGACAAACACCAGCCACACACACAAGACTCTGTAATTTATTCAATTCCACATAAGTTTCCTGAATACTTACTACTCACATTGTGCCATTATTGAGATAAGGTCACAGAGTCAGGGTATTTGTATTCAATATTTTTGTTTTCTTATTCCTTCATTTCTTCATTCAACAAATATAAAGCTTTCACATAAAGGCACTGCTCTAAATGCTATGAGAGGAAAAAAAGGTTGATGCATTCTTTTTTTTTTTTTTTTAAGATTTTTATTTATTTATTTGAGACAGAGAGAATGAGAGACAGAGAGCATGAGAGGGAAGAGGGTCAGAGGGAGAAGCAGACTCCCTGCCGAGCAGGGAGCCCGATGCGGGACTTGATCCTGGGACTCCAGGATCATGACCTGAGCCGAAGGCAGTCACTTAACCAACTGAGCCACCCAGGCGCCCGGTTGATGCATTCTTGATTTCAGGGAAATTATAATTTAACTAGGGAGGTAAGATACACAGGCATAACATGTTTAACATCAGCATGGGCCGATACTCTAAGAAACATGCCATGATGAAGTCCCTCAGGGTCAGCTCTCCCCGCCGCCAGGGTTTGCCCTTACAGCAAGCCCGGCTGTGCTAGAAAGAAAGAGGTTTCAGACACAGGCTAGTGTTTGACAACAGGGCAAGTTACTAGATCAGTTACTTAACCCGTATCTACTATGCACTGAATTACTGAGAAGCGCTAGCATGGACATGTGTGTAAAAGGTTGGCACAAACCCCTCAATTCTCATTCCCTCTCTTCCTGTTTGCCTCAAGCCTCAACCGAGGAGGGAAAATATGCCCTGTGCCTTCCCCTCCTCCCCCTCTTCGGGAAGGAAACGTCCTCAGTGGAATTAGTGCTCATGGTGCCAACAGGCAAGCAGAGCAGCTCCGATGGTTCCTTACAAAGTAGCCAGAGAGAATCAGCACCTCCAAGGAGGTCCGGGGGCGGGGGCGGGGGGGGGTTTCCTTTCCTCCCGTCATTGGGACTGAGAGTTAAAACAAGAGGAACTAAGTATAGCCCACACTAAAGGAATTTCACAACCATCCGGTTGCCAGCCACGCTTCCCTGGGCTTATAAGCGGCCACAGCATCAGCCCCACCACGGTCACCCACCAATCACCTTCCTCAGAAGAGAGCACTCGGCGGGGGGGGGGGGGGGGGGGGGGGGGGGGGCAGTTCTTCAGTCTGTAGAGTGTGGTGCTAGTGGTGAGAAGATCCCCACTCTTCTCCACGGGAGAGGGAGGGAAGGGCTTCCCTCGCCCCCAGGCCGTGAGGGGCTCCAGAGACTCTTCCAGAGGCTGGGGATGTCTGTGTCCAGGGGCAGAATGAGGTCTCGCTGCCTGCCTGAGCTGCCGTTGCCTACCCTGTAGCTACTGTTGGGCTAGTACTTGGGGGAACCTGACCGTGAGGGTTCTGCTCAGCCATAGAACATGAGCCACTTCTCTCAACGAGTAGTAAGGGGAGGGGCGCCCGGGGGGCTCAGTCAGTTAAGCATCTGACTCTTAGTTTCAGCTCAGGTCATGGTCTCAGGGTCTTGAGATCAGGCCCCGCGTTGGGTGGGACCAGCTCGAGATTTTTTCTCTCCCTCTCCCTCTGCCCCTTCCCCCCCCCCCCCCGGCTCACATGCACTCTCTCTCTCTCTCCCTCCCTCTCAAATAAATAAATAAATAAAATCTAAAAAAAAAAAAAAAAAAAGTAGGATGGGGAGTAAGTAAACCTGGGAAGGAAAGGATGAAGGCAAGCCCACTCACATTCCCAGAGGCCCCTGAAGGACATGGAGTTCGAGCACAGCGTTCCGCCTCGTTCCCAGGAAGGGACGGAAGTTGGGGGAGGGACCAAGACGCACACAGTGCCCCGGTGGCCTCTGGGTCCAGCCAGGCAATGTCTGACTCAGATAAGTGGCTCACAGGGTGGATTCCCAGTGGGGCGAGAAGTCACGACTGCCTCTTTGAGAGAGTCCTTCGAGGGAGAGGAGCTGGGCTGAAGCTGAACAGTGCCCCAAGAAAGCCATCTTCTACACAGGAAACTGCCATATAAAACCAGATCAAATCAGAATGGGGTTTGGGCCCCTCCCTACCACGGTGCCACTCTCCTCCCACAGAAGCCAGCCAGCTTTGAGGGGCTAGAGATATTTCAGAGCGACACCAACCTCGCACCTAGATGCTCTCCCCCAGCCCCTGCGGGAAGAAAGGGCAAGAAATGAGACTCAAAGCACCTTTGAGATAGCTTGAAATGGGACTGGACTTCTAATAATCAAAAGTGATTGGAAGTGATAAAATCTGTCCAGGATGTCATTGAGGAACAAGGAAAGGGATTAGATACAGCACAGTTGGAAGTAGTGACGGGAAAATAGGAAATGTTTTCATATTTATACCACTACTGAGAGTCCTTCACAAACTCCAGGCTCACCAACGGACACACGTGAGCAGAGCTGCTCATCTTCAGGGAATGAGTAGACATGGACAGGGAGCTCATTGGCGGGGACTGCTGGCTGGTGACCAGGGTTGCCCTCCTCGCCCCCATCCCATGGTCTTCTCTGAAAAGAACTCCCCACAACCCAAGCAGGAGTAAGAACCTCCCATTTGGGAGGATGAGGGCTTAGATCAGATTAAGTTGAATTTGAAAGGGCTCCCTACATGGTGGCTAGAGCCACAAGCCTGTGTTTTCTCTGTTAAGCTTTTCAACCTCAGTTTCTCTACCTATAAAATGGGGATGATAAAAGAAACTGCTTTTGATGTTTCCTTGGGGTTGTTTTGAAACAAAAATGAGTTTCCTTATAAAGCAGTTAAAACAGTGCCTTGTGTATAGTTTAGCAATGTGTGTGTGTGTGTAGGCATGATTTATACACACACACACACATACATACGTATATATAAAGTAATGAGATGTTTCTTGTCTGTCCAAATTTATAAAATAAAAATTATGCCTGCAACTTCCGGTTTCTGGTTTGGCACGTAAAGAGCTTGGAAGTCACCACTCCATTCTAACAACAAGTAAACAGCCAAACAAACTGGAAAACAATAACTTCTTTTGGATTTGTCAGAGAAGTGCGGTCACAGGGCGAACAGCTGTCCTCCAAATTGGAGAGACAGACAGGCAGATACAGAGCAGTGCAACCTAATCAGAGCAGGAACCCATAAGCAGAAACTGATGCAGGAGGTTAGGATGCTTTAGTAAGTAGCAGGGGTTCGTTTTGAACGCAGTTTGTCTCTCCACATAATATGTTTTATTCATGCAATGAACATTTATTATGTACATAAGTGCCAAGATCTTGGATACAAAAGAGGTTAAGATGGTGATGCTCCTGTCTTACCTGCATGGTTGGTGACCTTGACATCTATGTGGGGAAGTCCTGGAGGGGCTGTGCTTAGGAAGTAAATTCCCTGGATAAACAAGAAGAACAAGTTGGAGAGAACTGGCCACACACTCCCACCCCTCTTCCCAGTGAGGTCTGCCTGCTTCGTAGGGCTGCAAATACACAAGCTGATGTCCTTGTGAGGTTTCTCCCTTTGACTAGTTTCACTTAACCTACAGGGCATGGCTATAATGGAGAAAATGAATGTCTGCCCTGAAGGAGCCAAGATAACCTTGAAGGGAATACACGAACGTGCATATTGATGGAGCAATTTGAGAAAGTATTGATTCCTGGTAGCTGGTGCCTGGATTCTTAGCTCATGTAATAGGTGGGAAAGGTTACTTATAAATAAGGCTATAGAAAACTTTAAAAAAAAAAAAACTCAATAAACCCTCGGGGCATCTTGTTGTTGTTTTCTCTTTCTAAACACTGAGTTGATCGAGAATGCAGTGTGGCCTGTGGCTTGGTGGTTATTGATCTATAGGTATGATTAAAAGAGCCTACAGGTAGCTACAGAGACAGTCTTGAGCAGAGAGCAAACATGATTCCCTGTTAGGAAATTGATAAGGCAAAGGAATTCTAAAGGGGGTGCCTGTTGGAAAGGAACTAGGTTTATTTTTCTTCTGGAAGGAAGGAGATACAGTTCTAAGAATTTAGACCTTACTCTAAACTAGATCAAATGCCAGAACCAGGGATAAGAGTGAATGTGATGGGCTCAGGGATTCTGCTTCTACTTCTCTTCAGTCATCCACAGTTAAGTCACTTGCATTTATTTAATGTCTCATGCTCTCAAAATAGGCTTCCAAGATCTCTTTTTTTTTCCTGACACTGTCATATTATGAGGGAGACAGAAAAGTCATATTTTTGGCTACACATGAGAGCAGAACAAGGCTGAGAGTCTATTGGTGGATTCCAGGGGAATGGACACCTAGTGATACTGCAATTAGAATGCCCATTCAACGTCTGTCCGTCCAACTATCCATCCATCCATCCATCCATTATACGTTTACTGAGTGTCAGGCATGGTATTTTTGTCTGGAGATACGTAGATAAACAAAACACAAGCCCCTAGATCAGGAGCTCACAGTCTCGTAGGGAAGAAGGGAAGACAGCTGTGTAAGCAAATATAGCCATCTCCATCTCCCAAATTTAATTTTTTAAAAAAAGTGCTGGATTGCCTATTTTCAGTAGGAGAATCAAAGCTCTTTTGTTTTAAATTGGAAAAATAATAATGTGTCCCTACCCCACCCAAAAATCCCAATCAGTTTCTCCAAGAATCTTTCAAAAACACTTGAAAATACCTATACTACTATCCAGTAAAAATTTCTGGTTTAATAGAAAACATCTTAAACACCAGTCACTTAATTTATAGCACTTACTCTACTTCTCATGGTTTTGCGCAGTAGACAATGATACTGAAGAGCACTAGGTAGGTCATGTTTTAGTTTTATATATAGAACACATGCTTCGGTGAGAACTTACCCTCAGTGCATCCCATTCTGACTGTGGCCATTGGTCCCCTGAACATAGTATTTCTTCAGATTTAAAAGATATCATGCCATGACCAACAGACACATGAAAAGATGCTCAACATCACTTATCATCAGGGAAATGCAACTCATAACTACAATGAATTATCACCTCACACTTGAATGTGTGAATTTAGCCACAGAATGGCTAAAATCAGCAACACAAAAAACAACAGGTGTTGGCGAGGATATGGAGAAAGGGGAACGCTCTTACACTGTTGATGGGAATGCAAGCAGCCATTCTGGAAAACAGTATGGAGATTCCTCAAAAAGGTAAAAATAGAACTACCCTATGATCCAGCAATTGCACTACTAGGTATTTACCCAAAGAATACAAAAACATTAATTCAAAGGGATATATGCATCCTGATGTTTATAGCAGCATTATCTACAATAACCAAATTATGGAAACAGTTCAAGTGTCCATCAACTGATGAATGGATAAAGATGAAGTGGTATATATATCCAAGGGAATATTACTCAGCCATAAAAAAGAATGAAATCTTGCCATTTGTAACAATGTGGATGAAGCTAGGAAGTATTATGCTAAGTGAAATAAGTCAGCCAGAGAAAGACAAATACCCATATGATTTCATGCATATGTGGAATTAAGAAACAAAAGGAACAATCATAGGGGAAAAAAGAGAGAGGCAAATCAAGAAACAGACTCTTAATTATAGAGAAAGAACAGATGGTCACCAGATGGGAGGTGGGTAGGAGATGGGCAAAATAGGTGATGGGGATCCAGGAGGGCACTTGTGATGAGCACTGGGTGATGCATGGAAGTGTTAGATCACTGTACTGTACACCTAAAACTAATATTACCCTGTATGTTAACTAACTGGAATTTAAATAAAAACTTAAAAAAAATAAAAGATATCATGCCATGTCTAGTGAAGCTTTCCAGAACCAACAACACTGTTAACATTTCTTTTTGCATTTTCTCATGCATAGAAAAAATAGTATGCTCAGTAAGTAGATGGGGATGCATGCATGGCCAAACATGGGTCCCTTGTGTGTTTACCTCTTTGAGCACACGTTGTCACTTCTAATGTGTGGACTTTCCCAGGCATATTACATTTATCTGCTTTCTCTAATACATCTTTGGTGACATTTTTTTCTTAAGGTTGTGAGATATGTGAAAACAATAATAGACAATACAGAACAACGGAAGCTTGCAATAAGGTCATTTTGGGAGAACAGCTGACATGTGACCACAGGGCACTCTACTCCCTCTTGCCCACATTTGCATGCAACCTACATAGGCAGATTTATTGTGATGGGTTTCTGATTTGGATAGAGACTGTTGGGTGACAATTTTTGCAATTCACTACAGCAAATGTTCATGCGATGAGTCCTCAGATAATAAGGGACACCCATAATTTCAGGAGGGATGGGGATAAGGTAATGCAGTCACACAGAAGAGAATGGTGAACTCTGCCAGAGAAGGTCAGGGAATTCCGAGAAGGGAAGCAGGACCAAGGAAAAACTGCAGGATGATGGCTCAGCAGAGAGGCCAGGTAGAGAGACCAAGTGGAGGGCATTTTAGGCAAAGTTAGAGAGACCAAAAAGCCCAAACAAACAAAAAACAACCCCATGATATTGTGTTCAGGGAACTGAAAGTATTTTCATATTGCTCAAGTGTAAGGCGCAAGGGACAATGAGACTGGAGAAGGAGGCATCAGCCTGAATAGGGACGGCCTTGTTTGGAATTTATTCTGGAAGACATGGACCATGTCTGAACGCCTTTAAGCAAGAGGGCGTTAGCACCACGTTAGAAGTTTCGAAAAGTACTCCAGAAACAAAGCAGAAGCAGTTTCTGAGGACAGAGACCTGTAACCAGAGATGATGAGGACCAGAGCAAGGGCCATTGCAGGGGCGACAATAAGAGGAGGTCTGCGGAGAGGCCTGAGAAATGGAATTGATGGAAGTTAGTGATCTCTGTGATGGAGAGAGGTCAGCACTTTGTGTCTCCACGCCATACATTAGGAAATTAAGATTGGGGCTTGTGTCTTTTCCATTTAGTGTCTCTCAAACCTTATACAGTCGCTGGCAGCCACCCAACACATGGTAAATGGATAAATTCCATTGTTCGGTCAACACATCTTCGGCGAGGTGCTAAGTGAATGAATCAAGTAATGAAGCCCTGAATGAATTAATAAATGACTCTTTTCTTGGTAGGGTCTGATGGTCTCCCATAGCATTCTGGCTTCTCTTTTTAATTTCTACCCCCTCCCCATCATATGGACAGCAGAAATCTCACTTGGAATATCATAATATCCTCCTAACTGGTCCTGCAGCCTCTCCTCTCCTGCCAAAAGTCCCAAAGCGGAACCCATCTTGAAGTAGGAATCTCCTGATTTTCATTCTAGGATTTTCTTGACCTCAACTGAGCCCAGGCTCTCAACTTTTTTCATCGTTTCTCTCTCCCCAGTGGAAATAATGATCCTTATTCATCCACCTCACACAGAGTTGGACAGATTGATTATTTAATGTGCAAAAATTGCTTAGAGGATGAAAAGTGGTGATTATTATTATTATTATGTTGTCCAGGAGAAATTCTCTGCCTTTTAAAGGGAGTCCCAGAATGGTCACTGACGTTGCATTTGAATGCTCTGCATCTCACAGGTGGAATATTTATTTACCAATAAAGAAAATTATCTCCACATAGAATAGCGCCCTGAAGCTCATTCATCTATTTCCAGAAGACGTGACCAAATTACTCACATGGAATGTAACTGGGGCAGCTTGGTTAAGGTTGATGTCTAGGCCTTTGTCAGTGAGGGGTTTGTCAGGCACTGATGACTTGGCTTTGCCTTTTGTCAGCCACATGTCACCTCAAATGCTACTGACAGCCTAAATCATAGACAGGGCATCAGATCAAGCGATCTCTCTCTCTCTATTTTTCTTCCAGAACACTTTGAACTTAGAACCTTTCACCTTGGCCGGAAGTGAATAATGGTTTCCCAGGGGCATCCTTTTTCATTTGTTTGTGTCTCTCCTGAGGTGAATGCATTTATGCGTTCACCTCAGAAATTTTGGTATTGAATAACAAAAACAAAAACAAAAAATTTTGATTTTTTTTTTTTTTTTTAGTTTGGGGCCTGATGTAAAGTCAGGGAAAGTTGTAAGAAAAGTTTAAATTGCATTCTAAATAATGGGAGGGGGGAACCCTTAATTCAAAGTCTGTGAATGTAGAATTGATGCTGGTGGCTTGATATTCCAAGCTTGATTTGCTGCTAGTTTTCTTTAGCAACTTGGGCTTTTAGTGTGATTTATGCCTAAACTTTTAGAGTGAAATTTATGAACTGCATTAAGTGCTAAGGAAGAAGCATAAAAATCAGTAATTTGAGAGTCTGGAGCAGTAGAGGGCTGTGTACAAATAGGCTAAATGGAAATAATAGACTAATAGATGTGTCGGAGAAAAGCAAATGGCTTTCTGACATCAAGGAACCAGAGCTTTGGGAAATTCTTTAATTATCATCTAATTGGCTGGATGAGATAGTGTTGCTAAAGATACATGAAATCCAAGAAGTGCCATCTTAAAATGAAGCAAGTTTGGGTAGAGACGTGGTGAACGGAGGTCAGAGTTTCATGAATGTGGTCAGTTGGACAAGAGTTGAGAATCAGAGGTGTCCCATTTCAGGACTTTGCCCAGCAGGTGGCAGAAGTGGGACTTCAAGACCAGGCGTGTTGGGCGGCGGGGCCACCATCTGCCTTCTAAACGCTGCCCCTGTGACCGCTGCCGGTATTCTGGCTGGGTGGGTCTGGCTGAGCAGGCATCTGGAGCCACTTTCCTGAATGATGCGTGTTATGTGCATGGCTGGAACAGCCCTTGGTGGGGCTGGTCATTCTGTACCTTTGTTCTTGCCTTTTCCCTGTCGTGGGCCAGGCTCCTCTTTCTCCCAATGTCATTTCCCAAGTTTCCTCTGCCCGCCATGTTGTCCCTTTCGCGTGGCTATGTTCTTTTCCTCCGGCCTTTTCTCTTTATTGGAAAGCAGTTGCTGTGGACACTCTGACCTCTACACTCTGCTCTCCAGATGTGCTAATTGACTGAGCAGGGATGGGGGGGGTGAGGTTAGTGTGCTGAACTAGAAGTTTAATGTCTACCCTCTCATGACCTTATGTGAGAGAGACCATTTTCTCTTTTGATTGATGAAGAAACTGAGGCTCAGAGAGAATAAGGAGCTTGCCTACAGTCCACAATAAGTTGGGGAGCCCCAACGTACTCTTTTCCCCTCAGCATGTCTTATTACTCTTGACCCTTCCATCCATTCCTGGCATAATGGACATCCAGGATCTCAGGAAAGGATTGTTACAGAAACTGTATGGGCATCTCAGTGTAGAAAAACTTGATGACTCCGGGCAAGGTGAAGCCCTTTCCCCAGTCCTCCAGGCTAGATAGAGATTCTCTGTGTTGGTGAATTAGTCAGGAGTCTCCAGAGAAATAGAACCAATAGGATATATAGAGAGATCTACAGATAGAGAACTATTATAGGAGTTGGTTCATGTGATTATGGAGGCTGAGAAGTCCCATGATTTGCAGTCTGCAAGCTGGAGGCCCATCACAGTGAGTGATGCAGCTCCAGTCCACGCCCTGAAGCCTGAAAACCAGGGTAGCCGATGGTAGAAGTTCCGAGTCTGAGTCTGAAGGCCCAAGAACCAGTAGCTCTAATGTCCAAGGGCCGAAGAAGATGGATGTCTCAGCTCAAACAGAGAGAGCAAATTCATTCGTCCTTCACCTTTTTGTTCTATTTAGGCCTTTGATGGATTGGATAATGTCCACTTTCATTGCTGAGGGCAACCTTCTCTACTCAGTCCACTTATTTCAATGCTATCTCTTCAGGAGACAGTCTCACGGAACACATCCCGGAATAATGTTTTACCAGCTGGCTGGGCATCCCTTAGCCCAGGCAGGTGGACATATAAATTCACCATTGCGGTTGGGGTAGGGAGAGTTGGAGAAGAGGAAGTGAGGAGACCCGGGGCGGGGGGGGGGGTGGGGAGGCTCAGAAAAGAAGGATCTCATGCCTCATCCTCCAGCTGGGCTGGGGGTCAGGAGCAGGGGAAAATAAGAGTCCAGCTACTAGTTTTGGGGGTGCAGTCCAAGTGCAGAGCCATCTGTGAGCCCCTCTTTGGTGGGGATGAGACCCTGAGGAGCATGGCTGCGGTATGCTTGGCAGCCAGCTGGGCCCGGGGCAGCCTCACCGAATTCCCCCACACTCAGCAGCAGAGTGGGCCCCCACACTCAGGAGAGGCACAGGCCGCACAGGGGTGAGACCAGAGGAGGGAGACTTGGGGAATACGGAGGATGCTTGGCAGTGACTGTGAAGAGTGATGCAGCTGAAAACTGCTAGGAACGGGAGGTCTCAGGGGCTGTGCCAGAGAGTAGAGGTAACGATCAAGGCCACGGGCTGCCGGGCTTGCAGGTGCCACCTGGGAGAAACAAGAAAAGAACCATAATTGACTCAGATCATGTTTCTGCCTCCTGGTGGAAAGGGGGGCTCATTACAGAAATGAAGCTGAATGAGGGAAACTAAAGGTTACTGTTTGCTGTTTGTGGACTGGGATCTGGACCCACAAGCAGCATCGAACCCAGAGTTTTCTGGCTCCCCAAACTGCTCATTTCACCACACCAAGAGAAAGCAGCATCCCCAGATCTAGGATTGGACACAATCTGAAGCAGCTGCTATCTCTGAATTATCTAGATGTCTCATGTTATTATTTTTTATATATTGAACAGTTCAAACCAAGTCAACTCAAGGTTCATTTTCCCCACATCATTTCCCCTCAATTTAATGAGATTTTACTCAGCATTTTATTAAGGTGAATCACTAGGGATCTCTCTTCAAATATTTTCAGTGTGCTATACAGAATAGGGCACTCTCTGTAAGTAAAAAACAACATTTTTTCCCATGATGACATGAATGACTTCAAGATAACACATGGTATCTAGTCACACCATACATTAGGGCTTCTCACATGTGAGTTATTCATCTTTTTGAAGTGGACTTTTACACTTTGGTGTTACCCAATCGTTCTCAATCCTCAGCAGTATATTCAAGAAGGAGAAAGAGTTCCAAGGGCATTTATATCAAGATTTTATTGGTGTATGACCCCTCCCCCCATAGTTGTTCAAGGCAACATTTCCAGGATTTCCTCAGTGTTTGTTTTAAGAAGTGACAGGACTTGCCCAGAGTCATGCGGGGTGCTAGTGGCCTGGTTGGTGTTAATTGGTCCCCTGCCAAGGTTAGTTTGACCTCAGAATAAGGACAGTGAGGCTGCCGGTCGTGTAGGGGTTGTAGAGATTCACCATCTGGGTGATAATGGTTCTCGCTGGCAGGGGAATGAGGACAGTACACACCAAGGGTTTGTGAATTTCTGGTTGAATTCCTCCACCGGGGTTGAGCTGGCCTCAGCTCTGGGGTCACCCTAGCAGAGGGGAGAAGCATGTTTCCAATGGTTAATAATGCTCTCTAAACTTCAGCCTGTCCAGCTTTTACTCTGATCGTAGCACCGGCTTTGGCCCCGAGTTCTAAACCGCATGCATAAAAAGAGAAACTGAAAATGGACCTAAACTTTGCATGTATATCCCAAGAAATTGATGCTCTCTCCAAAACTTCCTTCGTACGAGAGCAGCTTTGATGTACATGCAATAGAGACAAAATCCCTCTAGAGGGCACTCACAGCTCCTCCATGAGCTGAACTCACACAACCGCAGTTTGTCAGAAATGGCCCGCTCTTGGCATGGGAACAAAATCTATTTATATAAACAGATGAATATGGATATGTAGATTTTTTTTTCATCAGCAAATAATACCTCTTTGTCTGTTTTGGATCGGCATCAGTGAAAATGATGCACATGTGGGAAAGTAAAATATGGAGGATTTCCTTTTTTTCTTCTGTGAATAATAGTGAACCCTCACCTCTAGGGGAGTTTGCTGTAGTTCACCGCTGTGTCATATTTATAATTATCAGGAGAGGAAGGGAAATTAAAGGATTCAACTGCCTGACTGCTGCAGTTGAGCTGTTGGCCCCGGGGACATGCCGGGAACTTCATGTTTTGGCAGAGCTCTGTGGAAATCTTCAGGAATGGCCATTTGACCTCTCGTTCGGCCACCTGAGGAAGTCAGCTGTGGTTAGATTAGATGGACCATAACTGGCTTTTGCGTTATTGAAGCACGTTCTGGGTACACATTTCTCCCTGTTTCGAAAAGCATGTGTTTAACTTGGATCAGATCAGCGTAGAGAGAAGTCAGTCACCGGCTGGGTGGGTGGATGGCCCAGAAGAAGGTTGCTTCCCAAGACCTGCTTGGTTTTTCAGCTGATCAGTGACAGTGTCCTTCTCGGCCCCTCTGTCCTGCCCCATCCTCCCCTTCCTGCCTGGGGGCAAGGAGAGGGTTGAGTCCTTGTTGGCCTGCAGTATAATTTGCAAAGGAAGTGCTAGTCTGGATGATTCCAGGGGGTCTTTTCTACCCTTAGGGTCTGTGAGCCAGGAATTTGGGAATTCTGAAGTGAGGAGCACGTAAAAATGAGTCCGTGTGACTCCACCATGGTGAATGGTGTAACTGTTTCCCTGCTTCTAGTCATGTCCCTCCAAGAAGCATTCTCTACTCTCTTTAAAAATGTGTATGGGAAGAAATCAGAGAGGTAGACAAACCATGGGAGACTCTGGACTCTGGGGAAACAAACTGAGGGTTACAGAAGGGAGGGGGGTAGAAGAATGGGGTAACAGGGTGACGGGTATTAAGGAGGGCACATGTTGTGGTGAGCACTGGGTGTTATACACACTAATGAATCATTGAACACTACACCAAAAACTAATGATGTTCGCCTCCCCCTCTGATTGCCCCCCCCAAAATAACAAAAAAACAAAACTAATGATGTACTGTATGCTGGCTAGCTGAAAATAATAAAAATAAATAAATAAATGTGTATCAGACCACAGTTTTCTTTTCTGCCTAAAATTCGTCAGAGGCTCCATGTTGCCTTCCTGTAAAAATCCAAACTCTTCAGCGCACACCATTTACAAGGCTCTTCATGATATGTCTGTCCTACAAGCTCGGCCCTTCCTCCCTCCCTCCTGAATGACATGTAGTCCTCCAGGGCATCCTCGCTCTCACTCCTGGGCCCATGCTATCACCTGGAACGTACCCTCCACAGACTTCTTTTTGTGGCTGGTGTTTTTCATGCTTTAGGTCTCACCTTAGGTGTTTCCTCCTCTAAGAAGCCTTACCTAACTCTCAAAGATGGGGTTGGATGCCCTTTCTTATGTTCCCTTGCATTCAGTTCTATCCTTAACCCTGTAGACATAGGGTTTGCCCTCAGAAGCTGAAAGGGTTTCCTTGAGGATGCCTGGGAATGCTATCTAAATATTCATGTCCAGGGGTGCCTGGCTGGCTCAGTCAATTGAATGTCCGACTCTTGATTTCGACTCAGGTCATGATCTCAGGGTCCTGGGATCGAGCCCCGCATTGGGCTCTGTGCTCAGTTGGGACTGTGCTTGAGATTCTCTCTCCCTCTCCCCTTCCTCCACACCACCCACTCTCTCTCTCTAAAATAATAAATAAATAAATCTTAAAAAAATATTCAAGTCCATCTAGACCAAAGTTCAGAAAGTCTTCTTATCTACCTGAGAACCCAAACTATATGCCCTCACAAATAGCCTGGGCACTAAGAACTGGAACCATATTTCCTGCTCACGTTAACATGACTTTGTATTATGCCCCTGTCTTCATTAGCCTGACTTTATTTTTCCAGAAGTCTCCTGTCCAGGCAAATGTTTAACACAGGATCTGCCCAAAAGGTCCTTCCCAACTCCTTAGTGGAAATCATCAACATTTTGTGCCCTAAGAGTCTTTGAATCTCTTGCCTCAAAATTCTCACCTTGCCATTTCCCTCAATTCTGGACTGCTGTATCATGATCCTTACCCAGTTCTAACAAGTTCTCTCCTTTGGAAGACCCATCTCAAATCAAATGTCTAATTCTCAATAAATTCTTACCTCATTTATTCCCTTGGAAACACTGCCAAACCTTTGCAAGGTGATCACCCTTGTTCACCTCTTGTGTGGTGATGAACTCAGCTTTGTCTTATCAACAGGTTTTGTGGGAAATGTTCGGGGAGCCAGCTTTTGACATACTTCTGCTAGTTGCTTGCCCCTTAAGAAAGCATAATGAGCTCTATGGAGCTTCCAAAAAGCAGTTTTCCTGGATTTGGGTGTGTGAGTCCTGAACCTAGAGCTCCCAAGGGGTGGCTCAGGAAATAATGTTTGGTAAAGCAAAGGGTTCCGTGGGTCTCTGTCACTTTCAGAAGCTTGTTCTCTACTCATTCACTCACTTACTGGACCCATATCTTTTTCCAATATCATAGTCAGGAATTTTAGTAAGAGACATGAATTCATCCAATTGCTTTATTGAAAATATGGGGTAGGGGTGCCTGGGTGGCCTAGTCGGTTAAGCGTCTGCCTTTGGCTCAGGTCATGATCCCAGGGTCCTTGGATCAGGCTCTCATCAGGCTCTCCCTGCATCGGGCTCTCCCCGCTCATTGGGGAGCCTGCTTCTCCCTCTCCTGCTCCCCCTTGTGCTCTCTCTCTCCCCCTCTCTCTGTCAAATACATAATAAAATCTTTTTTTATCTTTCTTATTTTTTTTATTTTTTTTAAAGATTTTATTTATTTATTTGACAGAGAGAGACACAGCGAGAGAGGGAACACAAGCAGGGGGAGTGGGAGAGGGGGAAACAGGCTTCCCGCTGAGCAGGGAGCCCGATGCGGGGCTCAATCCCAGGACCCTGGGATCATGACCTGAGCCGAAGGCAGACGCTCAACGACTGAGCCACCCAGGCGCCCCTACATAATAAAATCTTTAGAAAAAAAAGGAGAAAATATGGGGCAAAGGGATCTCTTGAAAACCAAAATCAAGAAATATAGCCTTAGGGACCTGAAAAATTACTGAAGAGGCATTCAGGCCACATCTCACTCCCTGTGACCACGTGGTCTTTGGATTTTTCTTCTCTTGGTGCATATGTTCCATCCTTCCTCCACCCCCTTTTAGTTCTGGGGCAATTGCTGGGAGCTTTATCTTGCCATGATGCTGACTTTGGCTCTGACCCTACATGACTTCAGGGGACCAGCATCTACTGCAGTCTGTCTCTCCTCTCCGTGTTTTTGGTTCATATTCATGAGAACCTCTGATTAGTCATTGACCATCTAGTAGAGGCTGGCTGGAAAGGGATTGGGTCCAAAAATATCTGAACAGGGGGGCGCCTGGGTGGCTCAGTCGTTAAGCGCCTGCCGTCGGCTCAGCTCATGATCCCAGGGTCCTGGGATCGAGCCCCGCATCGGGCTCCCTCCTCGGCGGGAAGCCTGCTTCTCCCTCTCCCACTCCCCCTGCTTGTGTTCCCTCTCTCGCTGTGCCTCTCTCTGTCAAATAAATAAAATCTTTAAAAAAAAAATATCTGAACAGGGGTTTAGGGTCACCTCACCTTTCACCCTTAAGGCAAGGGTTGCAGGAAGCAGTGAATTATGAAAGTTTTATGGTTTGGTAGTCAAATTTGCTTGTGTAACAGACATTCTACCTGTCGAAATATATGAATGTGGTTGTGTTCTCCTCACCCCTTGCATGGGACCTTCCCCAGAAGCACTGTAGCAGAAATCCAAAAATAAAGAATCAGTGTTCAGCTCTGACTTTAAAACAGGGTCTTAAATTTCAAAATGAAAGAATAGTCTTGAAAGGCAGCCTTCGGTGAGAGAAACAAAGGATTTGTCAATTCCAACAGCTCTTTTTACATGTCAAGAATAGAAAGGGGAATGCATTGGAATTGGTGCCCTGAACAGAGTTTTATGTTCAACCATAGACAGAAACTACTCAGGATATGCTGTAAGGAAAAAACCCTTACCAGCATTTGGGGGCAGGGAGAAAACGAGGGACTTGAGAAAAGTGAGGGAGAAGTTTGAGATCACAGGGAGGGTCCTGGCTCCCCTCCCCAGGAGAGGGACAAGGAAGAGGCAAGGGGTGTAAAGTCCAGAGAGGAATATGGGATCCCACCTTAGCAGGGCTTATCCCTTGTATCTCAGGGACAGCACAGAAGTTGCCAGATCCTTAGGGAAGTGCTGTGTTTAGCACGGAGCTGGAGCCTCATGGAACCACTTTGAAATAGTTCGGTAAAGCAAAGGATCTGAAAATGGCTGAGAAGCCAGGGGAAATGTCCAGGCTCTCTGTAAGGCCTTGGAAGCTGGGGCAGAGGGAAGAATGAAAAGAGGAGTCAGGGACGCCTGGGTGGCTCGGTCACCTAAGCATCTGCCTTCGGCTCAGGTCATGATCCCAGGGTCCTCGGATGGAGTCCCACATCGGGCTCCCTGCTGAGCAGGAAGCCTGCTTCTCCCTCTGCCGGCTGCTCCCCCTACTTGTGCTGTCTGTCTCTCTCAAATAAAAAAAAAGTCTTAAAAAAAACAAACAAGAATAGTGGATTCAGAATGCGACCGCAGCTGTGGGGGGTCACATGGTGCTCAAGATGCCAGCTGGGACTTGCTCTGCCTCTGTGAAAACCCGAGTGGGACCCACAGAGGCAGAGCCGGCTGGCCACATGACAGCGGGGGCCAGCAGGGGCCATGGGGACAGGATCTATATGAGCTTCCCCGGGCACTCACGAGGGACCTTTTGGAGAAGGGAAATGGCCCTGGAGGAAATTCGATCTTTGAATCAAGTGAACATTTATTCGGAGAAGACGGATTTAGACCAGAAGGTCTGTTTTAAATTAGAAGAGATTGAGTTATCTTTAATTTGCAAGTTTAACTTTCTCTTTACAGTTAACAGGAATGGGGCTAAAGATCGTGATGTGAACAGTTCTAGCGACAAAATAGCTTTTGTAAAAAATACCTGAATCACTGTATATAAACTTAGCTCTAATCACGGTGTTGGGTGTACTAAACCCAGATCCATTCACCCATCATTATTTCAGTTATATAATGCGATAGGCAAGGAGTGTGTGTTTAACTTATTTGTTCCATCAGTATTTGTTGAACAAGTATTATTTATGAGTTATAGGGGTGCAGCATGGAATGAGGCAGGTGTGATCCCTAACTCAAACAACTGGATAATCTTTGGAGTAGAAGGAGGGGCGGGCCATTTTTCTGTCTGACTGTTTTGTCCTTGTTGTTCACTGTGGTCTGTGGCCACTCGCAGGTTTTTTTCTGCCCACACTATCTCATAAGTTAGTACAATTTATGTATTGGGCAATGTGGGCCGGCACGGAGTTAAAACTCCCGATTTCAAATTCATTCCCTTTTCTCAAAGTTTCCCAACACTGACTGCTTTCTGAATCATTCCACCATGTATTACATGTATTTGTTGATTGGTCATTAATTATATACACAGCAGATATTTATTCTGTTCCACATTATAGGCATTCTCTTAGTTGCCCCAGATGCAAAGATAGATGAGGCTCTTCCTGCCTTCAGTTGTTGACTGTCTATTTGGGGATATGAATAAATCAGTAGCCACCGACATGGAATGCAGCGAACTCTGCCTGAGTTGTGTGGTGGGGAGAAGGCAGGTCTGCTATGTATGTTGTGCAGGGTGAGCACTGCACAAGGGTGCCAGGTCAGGGAGACAGAGATCCGGCCTATGGGTTCTGGTGCAGGGCTGCATACACCGGGAGAAGGGTTGCATTTTTATCCATACAAGCTGCCATTTGCTCGCCAAGTACTGTGGCCCTCCATCCACTGGACTGTGGTTATCAGAGGAAGGAAAACTCCTTCGAATTTGCCCGAGGGTGCTGTAAAATTGATCAAGCAGTCATGAGAGAAGAGGAGGGGGGATATTTAAACTGAGTTTAAAAGACTGGATAGAAATTGCCCCAAAGGCAGACGTAAAGGTGAGGTCTCTAGGCGGAGGGAGCAGCATGGCAGACATACTGGGGAGGGAGAGCCCATGGCGTGTTTGAAGAACAACAATCAGTTCGGGAGACTTCTGGGCTATTAGAACACAAGGACGGAAGGAGGCCAATCATGGGGGCAGGTGTGCAGCGAAGTTCACCATGTGTCCTGCAGCTCGGGGAGCCTTTGAAGGATCTTAAGTATCACCTCCAGATCAGGGATTCAGCGTGGATCCATCTTTCCTCACCAGGTGGCCCTTCTGTGCCCCACCAGCTTCCCTGTGTCCCCGACCTCTCCTCTTTTTTCCTGCCGGGGCCACACACTTTGGGATTTGATTATTGTCTGCCTTGTTTCCACCCGTCCACTTGTGGTGAAATCTTCTCCCTTGATCTCTCACCTCGCAGAATGCTTTGTGACAACACAACCAGTGCCTTCTACTCCTCAAGAAAATCTCTCTGTTAGCAGCCTTTCTCAGGGTGTGCTATCCGTGTCATCTGTGGTAAGTGAGGTGATTTTAAGTAGCATGCTAACAAATGTTTGTCTTGGGATATATTTATTTTATAGTATTCTAAGTTTTAGAAATACATTTATTTTCATGTGTAATAAGGAAAAACTACCACAGGCAAATCAACTTCATGGTTTCACTGATGTGTCTGTTTAGGATGAGGCTAAAACAAAGTCTAAGTTAAAGAATGAGTCGATTGATTGATTTTAAAGATTTTATTTATTTATTTGAGAGAGGGAGCACGAGGCGGGGAGGGGCAGGGGGAGAGGGAGAAGCAGACTCTCTGCTGGGCCACAGGGCTCAATCCCAGGACCCAGAGACCATGACCTGAGCCGAAGGCAGATGCTTCACCGACTGAGCCACCCAGGCACCCCTGGAATGAATCAATTTAAAGGAAACTTATTCTGGGGGCGCGCGGACATGGGAAACATCGTCGAGGTGGTGTGCACATGACGTATTTGAGACCTAGCTCGGGGTTATACCTGCCAGTGACGGCTTCACAAATAGCTCTTGGGAAATGGACTTATGTTAATTAGGTGAGCACTACGTATTCGGGATGGTTTGCCTAATAGGTCGCAGTCAGGATAGGAACTTGGAAGGAAGAAGGCAGGGTCGAGAAAGGGAAGGGAGGAGGGAGGAGGAGAAGGGTAGGGAAGAGCAAGGCCAGTGGTGGGCCTCACAGCCTGAAGACGTTTCAGGGGTCCCCTCTGCTGGGGTGAGGGATAGCAAGAAGGGCTCAGGATCGTGTGTTGTAAGGGGATCAACAGGTGGCCAGGAAAAGGTGGTGTTTCCTTCCTCACCAATGAGAAGGTCACCCAGGGCAAGGAAGTGGAGTTGTATGTTCATCTGGTGGTTTTGCCCACATCCAGCTCTGCTCTGATGGCGTGTTGTGTCCTCAGCGGGGACTGTTCCCTTGTCCCCTGCAACACACCCAGTAGTGTCGACCCATCCATCGCCCCGCTCTTCCCTGTGATGAGCGTATCTCTTCTTCCATTCACTTGTCCATTCGTTTCCATTTATGAAACACCTTTTACGTCCCAGATTCTGAATTCACTGTCACCGTCCGGCGTGCATCTGTTTTAGTGCAAACTCTTTCCTCATTCTCCTTACACTCCCCACTCCGCTGCCTTCACTTCCCTGACTGACCCATGCCGCCTTTCATCTCAGGGCCTTTACAAAACTCCTCTCATCCCCCGCTCTTCTGTCTGAGCGAATTCCTACTCACCCTTCAGCTGAAGAATCCTTCCCTGATCCTCAAAGACTGTCTTTGGCCCTTGAGGCAATTTAAACCTAAGGCTGCAGAGTTTTTGGCACTCGTCCCACAGAGAGGTGGGGACCGTGTCACCTCCCAGGGGAGTTTGGGTGCTCTTCTGACTGCTTCAACTGCTAGAATATGGTAGAAGTGAAATTGTGTGGCTTCTAAAACTAGGTCATAAAAGGTCATGCGACTCCCATCTTACCTGCTGGAACACTTGCTCTCGGAGCCCCGAGCTGCCGTGTGAGAAGCCAAGGACCCAAGGCCTCCATGCTGAGAAGCCACGGGTGGGTGCTTCCGTGGACAGGCTCGGCTGGGCCCAGCCTTCTAGCCAGCTCTGCAGAAGTGCCAGACATGTGACTGGGCTGTCATGTACCCTCCAGACCAGCCCACGCACCGAATGTGTCCCCGTGAGTCCTCCACTGATGCTGTGATTAACAGTTGTGCAACAGACCCCTGTCTGCATGGGTGACCCACAAAACCATAAGCTATAATAAATGGTTGTCATTTCAAGCCACTGTGTTCTGCAGGCCATAGATCTCTGCAACCACGCTTTCTATCGCTGCTTCCACAGCATTCTATTTTGTCCCCTCTGTAGAGGCAGATGGCACTGAGGTTTAATTTCCTAATATCTACCTGTCTGACCCAGTAGAAAATATCAGGGTAGGTAATGGTTTTGCTGACCATTATATTTCAAATATCTAGCATCAGTTCTGCAAAAAAATATGGGCAAATTATTTTTGAAAATTTGGGTTGAATTGAGTTAAATGGAAGGGAACAAAGCTGATTGCAGGTAAGGTGTCCATACAACTGTGTTTGCCTGGGACCTACTGCCCTAACGTTAATTAATTTTTTTTGCCCTAATGTTAATTATTGATAAAATCCTCTTTCACTCTAAAATTTAAAGGATAAATTATACAGACATCCTAATTAGAGGGGTCTATGTGGGACCAGGGAAGTTTCCTGACCATTATCCATAAGGTTCATTAAAGTTTGGATTTGGCTCTGGTTGGATAAGAATGTTGGGTTTTTATTTTTATTTTTTAAAGATTATTTATTTATTTATTTATTTATTTATTTAAAGCGTGTGTGGGGGGAGGGGCAGAGGGAGAGGGAGAGGGCGAGAGAGAATCTCAAGCACTGAGCGCAAGCCCGACACAGGGCTTGGCCCGACACGGGGCTTGATCTCATGACCCCGAGGGCATGATCTGAGCCAAAACCAAGAGCCGGCCACTCAACAGACTGAGCCACCCAGGTGCCCTAATAATGTTGGAATTTTAGATGGAACTTTGAAGAGGGACTGTTTTTACCCCCATTGCCACTATATTTTGACTATGTGCTCTATAATTAGATGTTGAAAATGCTAATGCATATTAATACTTGATTGATTTGATTACCCATCCTAATTACACTTTGATAGTTTTTGATAAATATATTGATTCATCTTATTTACTTCACAGAATTCTTTGTATAACTATGCTTTGATAATATCTGATTACATCTTAATATTTGATTGTTTTGAGTAGCTCTTATTTTAACCATTGGGAAGTTGGATCATATTAGCTAAGAGGTACCTGACCAGTAGTTATAAACAAATGTTGCAGTAAAACATGCCTGGGTGTGATATTCCCTGCTACTTACCACTGTGTGACATTTGGTTGGTCACTTAACCTCTCTGGCCTTTAGTTTCTTCATCTGTAAAATGGAAATAATAATCAAAGTTACTCAGAAGGGTGCCAGGTAGATAATATATATTAATAGGGTATCCTGGCTGGGTGCTAACTGACTAGGTAATTCTAATGTGTAGGGGATATTCCCTACTCCCACCCACCTATCTATCTGCATCTGCATGAGCTGATATGGATTAAGGCTTTCTGTTGTTGATGTTGTTTCAGGATGGGGTTCAGGGAGAGAGGATGAGGAGTTTGGGGTAGGGTGCTGGTGAGGGGAGAAGAGAGGAGAAGAATAAAGGGGATGGTGTGGCGTGGTCTCCATCCCCCTATTCAGTCCACAGGGCACAGGTGTTCACATAAAGAGGGCTGGGAAAGGGCGAGCGGGGTGGAGATCCATGCCTGGCCATGGGGCTGCAATGGTTCCAGGGAGGGCTAGCTGTCTTGTCTAATTCACAAGAAGGGTCCTAAGAGCTACTCAGAGGAGCCATATGAGCCAGGGCCTTGTGCCCACTGGTTTGAGATTCAGTAGAAAGAGAGCAAACAGGCGAAGGACCTGTGTGCATGGAAGACATTATGTAACTCTGGCACAAGAAGAGCTGTTTTAGGGTCCAGGAAAATATCTCTCAATCTACCTCCCAATGCTGAAGCATTCTGCCCTGCATCCCAGGGTTCCTGCTGGAAGAGGGCTGAGCCTGGCAGATCAGTGTTCTTCAAGCTCAGAGTCATTGGTGAGTATGTGTACGGGGGGGAGGGGAACGTGGAATGTGTGTGTGTGTGTCTGTGTGTGTGTGTGTGTAGGGAGGAGTGCCCTTTAATTACTGTAATAGCTAGAAATCATAGGCTCCAGGGACTCTGCCAACACCTTACATACGTCATTACTTTTAATGGTCACAACAACCATGTGACAATAACCAGTGGTGCTTTTTTTAAGATTCCAGTATAATTAGGGGCTCCTGGGTGGCTCAGTCGGTTAAGCGTCTGCTTTCAGCTCAGGTCATGATCCCAGGGTCCTGGGATCAAGCCTCGCATCGGGCTCCTTGCTCAGTGGGGAGCCTGCTTCTTTCTCTCCCTCTGTCTGCCACTCCCCTTGCTTGTTCGCTCACATGCTCTCTTTTTCTCTCTCTCTCTGTCAAATAAATAAATAAAATCTTTTTAAAAATTTATTTATTTGAGAACGAGAAAGCACGAATGGGGAGGAGAGGGAGAAGCAGGCTCTCCAGTGAGCAGGGAGCCCAACGCCGGACTCGATCTCAGGACCCTGAGATCACAACCCGAGCCGAAGGTTGACACCCAACCGACTGAGCCACCCAGTGCCCTAAATAAATAAAATCTTTAAAAAAAAAAAAGATTCCAGTATAATTAACATACAGTGTTATATTTGTTTCAGGTGTACGATATTGTGATTTCAACAATTCTACACATCTCAGTGCTCATCAAGATAAGTGTATTCTTAATCATCTACGTATTTCCCCCATCCCCCTACCTCCCCTCTGGTAACCATCAGTTTGTTCTGCAAAATTAAGAGTCTGTTTTTTTGTTTGTCTCTTTTTTTCTTTGTTCATTTGTTTTTTGCTTAAAGTCCACATGTGAGTGAAATCATCTGGTTATTTGTCTTTCTTTGACTGACTTATCAGCATTATACTCTCTAGGTCCATCTATGTGTTGCAAATGGCAAGATTTCATTCTTTTTTATGGCTGAGTAATATTCCATCTCTCTCACACACACACACACACACACACACGCATCTTCTTTATCCATTTATCTATTGATGGACACCTGGGTTGCTTTCATAATTTGGCTACTGTAAATAATGCTGCAATACACGTGGGGTACATGTATCTTTGCGAATGAACAACTGTTAGTACTTTCATCTTCCTCATTTTCCAGTGGGAAACCGAAGCAAAGAAGGATTAGGTAACTTCCCCCAGTGTGACAGAGTGGCTGGCAGATCCAGGATTTGAATCCAGGCCTTGAGGTGCCAGAGCCAATGCTCTTGGCCATCATCCCGTTACCTTCTCAACAGAGACACTGGCGCATTTCCTGAGGACAGGTGAGCCTCCTCCCCCTGCACTTGGGGTCCCTGGAATGGGGAGAAGCGTGAGCCTCCTCCCCTGCACTTGGGGTCCCTGGAATGGGGAGAAGCTGAATTCCAGCATAAGCCTGTGAACCGCAAACTCACTGAGATCTGGCCATCCCTCTTAATCTCTTCCCCCAGCCCAGGGACACTCTGCACTTGCCCAGGACCTGGCCCATGCTTAGAACTCAGTCCAGGGGTGTGTTTTTAGTGTTATGGATGATTGGCTTTGCAGCCCCTTTCTTCATTACTACTTTTAGTGATGAAAACAGGGAAACCCCCTTAAGCAAACCAGCCCCCCTTTCACCTCATGTTGAGCCTGTCCTTTCCTCTGATCAGGCTGAGGTCTACAGGGCACTGGAAAGAGACCCCGGAGTGGGTGATTGGCATTGGGCATCGGAGAAGGCCGTTGGCTGCCCATTGCATGAAGTCACTGGCTGCTTTCCAGAAGATCCGGAGGCCCTGGGAACGTGCAAAGCAATGACCAGACACAGTGCAGGTGCACGGGGCACCGGAAGGACCACCCCAGTGCTTCAAGGACACTTTTACAGAATCCCATATGCATAACCACAAAGAAGCCAGCACCTATTTTCTCTTCCTCCACGAAAAACCAATTTTCCCATGTCCCTCGCATTGAGATGTTACCTTTCTTTTCCATTATTCTATTTTATAACTTTTTGAGTATAGCATAGTGTTATTTTTAATGTTCAGTATTTTCAAAATTAAAATGTTACTTTTTTCTTATATAGGATGTTAAAAATTTTTTTGTCATGCATGGATTTAAAGGGGGGAAAAAAACCCTTGAAGGGAATATTGTAAAATGCGGGTGATGTGATTATGGGTTATTTTAATTTTCTTCTCTAGCCTTCTCGGTAAGCATGTTCTGCTTTTATAATATGAGAGGAAGTGGATTTTGTTTATATGTGTGGGTGGCTTTTTTTTGTTGTTTTTTTTGAGATTAGCTGTCTGTTCCAGTGCAGTTTTGTTCTATCTAGTGCAGGCAACTTTTATTTCGAGTAGTAATGAGGTTTTTTGTTTCTACTTCATTTTACTCCCTGAAATTCCTCCACGACAGACCTGTGCAGCTGAGAGGGAGGTAAGTTAATGACCAAGAGCACAGACCCAGCCAATGTCTCATCGGAGAGGGGAACGGAAGGAACTTTGGACCGGGAGTCTGGAGGGTGAGTTCTGGTCCAATGCCACCAAACATCGAGTGCCTCAGTCTCCTTGCGTGGTCTGCTGCCCCTTCCAGAGTAGCCTTCAGTGACTCTTTGATGCCTTCTGGAAATCATTGGGGAAACAGGGTGACAATTAGCCTGCAGCTCACTTTGTTGGGTTCTAACAATTTAATTACCTGAAGATCCTGGTAGTTCAAACTAAGCGTAAGAATGGCTCTTTCCACTTCTGAGTAAAGGCAGAAAGTTCCAGTAGTGGCAATCTGACAAGATTTCCTGGAATTGGTAGTGGAGCTATGATATATTTGAGGCAGTGAAGGGCACGGATGGGATATGGAGGAAGGAGGACAGTCTAGCACTTACGGGCAAAGGCGTAGAGGCGGAAGCAAGCCCATCATGGGCGGATGATGAATGGGAGACCAAAAGGCAAAACCACAAAAAGAAAGCTTGACGTGTCCCCAGCTGTGGAAAGCACAAAGTCTTGGGTGTCTCTCTTCTCATTCGTGGTGCCCTGCAGTAGCCATCCAATAGCACCCTCCATATATTCTGTGACAGTTAACCAATCACTTCTGTTTTTCTTTAATTTAGCTGTTAGTTTAAAGTAAATATTGATGTTTTCTAAGATATAAAACCAGTCACTCATCACAATGCCTTTCAACAAAACCAAATAGTTTGGTGCCCTCGATTTACAGAGGTTTCTCCTAATTGGATAAAACGATGAGGTCTGGGCTTTCTCATTTGCCTGATTAATTACTGCCCTAAAACCCTTGAAAACAGACATGGTCTGCAAGTGGTATCTGTTGTTTAATCGAGGACAGATGTTTTTGGGCCTGGAGAGTTACTCTTAAGTGAATCATTGAACTGTATGTTTTAAAAGCGACTGTCCCATGCCAGCAAAACAAAAACAAAAAAACCAATTTTTACCAATATTCAAATTATGGTCATTGTAAATGTGGTTTGTCCTAAATCCACCAGCACCAAGAAGCAACACCAAGGTAATGGTAGTAAATGGCATCGCCATCCCACCAGGGGTCTAGGCTAAAACCCAGCAGTTTCCCACAACTTTTTCTTACCTGGGCTTCCCTCCCGGTCCCTGCTGTGTCCCAAGTTCTGTGGTCAAGCTCACCGCCTAAGTATCTCTCCAGCTGTCTCCTTTTGTCTATTCCTACCATCATTGCCCAAGTTAGAGCAACTGTATCCGTTGATCCTGGGAGGAAACTAAATTCACCCCAGATGGTTTGAATAAACACTGTTCTGGGCGTGTGGTCAAGGCTAGGGGAACACACAAGGGCGATGAGGCCCCCAGAGAGCAGGGATACCGGTGTGCATGTACCACTCCTAGGCTGGGGACCATGGAAGCCACTGTGTTCCCAAAGCCCGAGAGAGAGTGGGGGGGGGAGGCTGCTTTGTCAGGGAGGGGATGTGGCAGAGAGCTGGGGCTGTGGAGTGCCATGATGGGGGGTGGGGAGGTAAATACCTTCAACTCCTCCTCCCGTCCTCCAGTCCAGTTACACCTCCTCTTGGCCAACCCCAACTGAAGCCCAGTGGCGAGGGAGCCCCAGAGAAGCAGTCGTCAGGGGCCAGGCTTCTCGAGCACAAAGCAGGGCAGAGACAGGTGCAGAGTGCGGAGCTGGAGGCTCGAATGAAGGGTCACCAGCACAGTAGCCAGCGCCCCACTCTTGAGCTCCTGTGACAGCCTCTTCAAGGGGCCCTCCTGCTTGCAGGCTTCTTCTCCTCTCCTAATGGCTCTCCAGAAAGTGACAAGAATAGCTTCTGAAGGCAGAAATCACTGAGTCGCTCCCGTGCTTGCGGCCCTCCAGTGACTCCCCCTGGCTCTCAGGATAACATTAAGAGTCCCCACCATGGTGCCACGGACGGAAGGGAATGTTTGTGCCTCCCCCCACCCATTCAAATGTTGAAACCTATCCCCGGGTGATGGTGGTTAGAAGTGGGCCTTTGGGAGGCGATCAGACCACGAGGGTGGAGCCCTCGTGCCTGGGCTAAGTGCCTCTGTCAGAAATCTCCCTCTTCCTCCTGTGTGTGTCCCCTTTACTCTCACACTGCCACCACACTCAAAACCCCTGACACCAGATGTGTGTTTCTCCCACACCCAACAATTCTGCGGCACCAGCTGGGTGTCCTGCAATTCAGCTCAATTCTGATGCCTAACCCTCACCCTAACCCTGACCCGGAGGTAGCATCCGTTCCCACAGGTTAAGGGTTCAGTCTTAAGGGACTGCCTCTCCCCGCATCCCCCCACCCCACCCCCCAGACACCAGTCGTCAGCCCAGGTTGTTAACTGTACTTCTGACTGCTTGTTGTAAATCAAGGTTCCCACCCCCTCCTTCCTTGGGTCTGATTAATTTGCTAGACTAGCTCACAGAGCTCAGAGAAACATTTTCCTTATTAGATCACTGGTTTAGTATGAACGGATGTTAACACCAGGACAGACAGATGTAAGAGTCGAGTAAGCTTTGTGGGAAAGGGCGCATAGCCCCCCTCTTGCCCGAGCTCATCACTCTCTGAAACTCCAGGTCTTCGGCCACACAGAAGCTCTCCAAACCCTGTCCTTTTTGGGTTGTTATGGAAGCTTCATTACCTAGGCACAATTGATTAAGTCATTGGCCATTGGTGATTGAATTCAACCTCCAGCCCCTCTCCCTTCCCCGAGGTTGGGGTGGGACTAAAAGTACCAACTCTCTAACCACATGGTTGGTTCCCTTGGTGACCAACCCCCACCTTTAGGTTACATACGGGTTTTCCAAAAGTCACCTCATAATGAAAGACACTCTGTGACTTTGTCACTTAGGAAATTCCAAGGGCTTTCCAAACTCTGTGCCAGGACCTGGGATGAAGACAAATATGTATTTCTTCTTATTAATCACCATATCAAAATGCCCTCATATGGGAGGCCCCTGAGAGTTCACTGTCTCCTTCTACCATGTGAGGACATAGTGAAAAGAGTCTTCTATGAACTAGGAAGCAGGCTTTCACCAGGCCCCGAATCTGCTGCTACCTTAATCTTGAACTTAACCTTCATAATTATAAGAAATAAATTCCTGTTTATAAGCCACCCAGTGTGAAATATTCTGTTAGAGTAGCTTGAATGGATTAATATACACAGCTTACAATGTCCTGTGAGGCACTTTTTTATTTACGTCCCTACCCCCTCTCACTGTATGCAGTTCTGAGACCATGAAATGTTCTCTCTCAACACCCAGCCTTTGTCTACACTGCCCTCTCCTATGATAGTCTTTGATTCCATTGTGCCTTACTCTCCATGGCTCAATTCTGTTCCAGTTGTTTTGTTTGTTTGTTTGTTTGTTTTTCCAGACTATCCAGGGTTCTTCCTACTTTTTTTGAGTTTTTAAAAATAGACCTTATTTTTTAGAAGAGGTTTAGGTTTGCAGAAAACTTGAACAGGAAGTTCAGAAAGTTCTCCATCGACTTCCTTTCTACTCCCTTCCAGTTTCACCCATTAGTAACATCTTATACTAGCATGGTACATTTGTTACCATTGATCAACCAATATTGGTATGTTATTATAAACTAAAGTCCATAGTTTACATTAGGGTTCACTTTTATGTTGTATATTCTAGGTTTTGACAAATGCATGATGTCATGTACCCACCATTACAGTATTGCACAGAATAGTTTCACTGCCCTAAAAATCCCCTATGCTCCACCTTTTCCTCCCTCCTTCTCTCCCCCTGAACCTCTGGCACTCCTGGTCTTTATACCGTCTCCGTAAGTTTTGCTTTTACCAGAACATCATCTAGCTGGAGTCATGCAGTATGCAGACTTTGCAGGTTGGCTGCTTTCATTTAATGATTTGCATGTAAGTTTCCTGCATGTTTCTTTGTGGCTTGATAGCTTATTTCATTATAGGGGCTGTACCACAGTCTGCTTAGCCATTCACATAAGGAAGGACATCTTGGTTGCTCCCAAGTTTGGACAATTATGGAAAAAGCTGCTGTAAACATCTGTATACAAATTTTTGTGTGGCTATCACTTATTTGGATAAACACCAAGGAGTGTGATAGCTAGATTATCCAGTAGGGCTATGTTCAGCTTTATAAGAAGTTGGCAAACTGTTTCCCAAAGTGGCTGTGCCATTTTGCATTCCCACCAACAATGAAAGAGAATTCCTATTGCTCCACATCCTCACCAGCATTTGGTGTTGTCAGCGTTTTGGTTTTTATTCATTATGATGGGTGTGTAGTGGTATCTTATTATGGTTTTAATTTGCATTTCCTTAATGACAAATGATCTTGAGCATTTTTGCATATGCTTATTTGCTATTTCTGCTCCTGTTTGAATTGTCAGCTTCTTTGGTGCCTCCTGCAGGAAGGCTTCTTTCCTCCATTGTGTGTTCGCCTTCACTGTATAACAAGCCACTCTACAACTCAGCAGCTTCAAACAGCAAACATGCACTTGCGGGTCATGTGGGGTTCAGCTGATTTAGGCTGGGTCGGGCTGGGTGGTTGTGCGTCAGGTCGCAGTGGCTAGAGCTGTTCTGCTTTCCCCTGTAGCCTTATGCATCTGCTGGAGCGGCTCTGCTCCACGTTTCACAACTGCTTTTGGACTAGTGGTAAAGCCAGCATATATTTTCATGGCAAAGGCAGAGGTATAAGAAGGTGAGTGGAAATGTGTGAAATTTCTTAGAGCCTAGGTTCACTGGTATATAGCCAAAGGAAATCACATGGCCAAGCCCAAAGTCAAAAGCCAGGATAAGGCCCTAGCAAGGGTAAGGATGCATGGGGGAGGAGTAAAGAATTGGGAAACCATTGGGACACACGTACCACAGTCTACCCTTTTGGTCAGAATTACTCACTTTCCTCCAACATGTAAAATATCCTTAGCCCTATTCCAGAGCTTCAGAGTGTCATTCAATCACGACATTGCTCAAGATCAAGATGTCAATCTAGATTTGGTCCAGACATACCAGAGACTTATAGACAAATATGACAAGTTATCTTCTATACCTCTCATGGACCCAACTCACAGAGGTGGGAAAACGGGATGAAAATAATGAAAATAAATACCTCTATTTGAAACACTTCTATTTCTGCCCACATCTTACTGGCCATATCAAGTCACATGATCAAGTCCAAAGTCAAAGGGCACCCATAATGAAGCCATGGCAAGGGAGAGAGAAAGAATTGGGGACAATACTTGAGCCCAATGCAAATGGCAGTGGAAGAACGGTTGTCCTTCATTTCTATCATCTCTCTTGTCACTCTGAAAAGGGCTTGAGAAAATATGTCCTTTATGGCATCTGAGCAAATTTCTCAGAATGCTTCCAACCTGGAGAAAGTTGGGGGCTCACAGGTCATTTTACATTTCACACAGTTGCAGTCCTTTTTTGGTCAAGGCTAGAAGTGCTTTTGCCAATAATACTCTCAAAAAACCTTTCTGAGTTTACAAATAAAAACAAGCAACAGGGGCACCCAGGTGGCCCAGTCAGCTAAGTGTCCTACTCTTGATCTCAGCTCAGGTCTTTATCTCAGGGTCATGAGTTCAAGGTTAGTCCTACCCCAAAAAACAAAACAGAACAAGCAACAAACAAAAAAGTGGAAAGGAAGCACGCTTTCTCTTAGAAAGGTGAGGTTTATCTTTGGTAATAAGTTTTCTCAAATGACTAAATAAAAGAAAAATGTTGAAGATATGGTCAAAAAGACCAACTAAGATTTTATTCCATGAATATTTCCTTATGCATCGTTTTAGGGGTTTCAGTAATTCAAGGTTTGGACCAAAAATATATTTAATAAACTAATTTATAACAAATATTATCTTAGTAGTAGTATGTTGAAGTTGATATTTTAATTTCCCCCAGATCTTCCTGAAAATGTCAGATTAAACAAGGTGAAAACATTTATGTAGTTAGTATAATTTGTATAATTAGTGGTTAACATATAAGTCCAAGAAAGTCTCTTTAGAAGATGTCACAAGCACTGAGAAAATGAAGGACTAATGTCTGGGTATAAGCTTTATGCAAGTCTGATGGTTCCTAATTGTTTTCATTTAAGAAAATTGCAATAGGATTTAATTGGGCTTTCAGTTGATAGAACTTTTACATTTAGCTTTGATAAATGCTTACTCTGTGATTTTAGCATTTATCGCAGAAGTTCAAAGCATTGAATGACATGGCTCCAACCAAATTCCTTCCAGTCCCATTAAATTTCATTTAGGGGCACAATTTCTCAGTACATAGATCTGTTATAAACAAGAAAATAAAAGAAATATAATGGGTAAAACATCCTTATGAGTTTTTTAAATGTATTTTGTTTTAGTCTGCCCATGTGTCAAAATTCATCTGGGACATGCTTCTCTATCCCCGTCACTGTTTTTCTCTCTGTCTGTCTGTCTCTCTCCATAGTTGCTGTCAATCCGGGCACATTGGGCTGTTGTGGGATGAGGCCTTTACATCTTCTAGGAACCAGGTGGTCTGGCTGAGAGGACCTCCTCATAGACCAGGGTGACTCAAACATGCAGCATCAGCATCACCTGGGAGCCTGTTCAAACTACAAGTTCTTGGGCCCCTCACAGATCTCTTTCCTCAGAATCTCAAGGGGTGGGGCCAAAGTATCTGTGCGAGCAAGCCCTCCAGGTGATTCTGAAACATGTGTTAACGTTTGAGAACACTGTACTGGCTGCCACCTTGTTTCTTTGAGGGTTTGGTTATGACCTCGAGGACTTGGCCTCACTGGCAGTGCCCAGGATAGGTCTTGGTTTCTAAGCCCTATCTTGCTGGCCATACCCTTGACTTGATCTTTGTCTCCAGGCTGTATCTTATTTGAGAATCTTTTACTGGCTGGAAAGTCTGGGAATAAAAAATAATCTTATCTCCCAAACCAGGTGGTTCTAGAGTCTCTGTGTGCCCTCTAAATTCTGCTGACAACCTGACCAGGTCTTCCCTGAGTAGATACAGCAGAAAGCAACCAGCTTCCAGTTGTGATCTCCTGGCAGTCTTGCCCAGGTCTCGGGCTCATTAGATACATGTTCTATCTTCCAAATTAACTCCAGTGTAACCAACCATTCCAAAAATTCGTGAGTGGCTTAACACAATAATTATTTATTATTGCTCACATGCCCATGGGTTGACTGAGGTTCAGCTGATAGGCTGGGTCCGCTGGGTGGCTCTCTCTCTTTCTGTAGGCAGATGGAAGTAGGTAGGTAATGCTTCTTAAGTCCTGGGTTTTCAACTGCCATACTATCATTTCTACCCACATGCCACTGGCCAAAGCAAGTCACATGGTCCAACCCAAAGCCAAGGGCAACTGTGACGAAATCATGACAAGAGAACAAATACAGGGAAGGGTAAGGAGCTGCGGACAGTACTCCAATCTGGCACCCCCCCCCCCAGGATAAAAGTGGGAATCTCTCCTATGTGCTGCCATAACTTAAAGAATTTATCCTTTCAGAGCCTTTGTGTGATTGTTTTTTGTTTCCTTCTACCACCAATTAGACTAAGTTCCAGAAGAGCAGGGGTCATGTCACCATTATGCTTTTAGAGCCCAGACAGTGCCTGGCACATAGTAAATGCTCAGTAAGTACTTGTGGACCAAGCAAATGACTAGATAAATGGATGAGTGTTTTCCTGCTGGGCAGCTGGCCAAGTGAGATCTGCAGGGACTGAGAACGAAGTGCTGATTTGGAACCTTGTCTGGCCATTTAATTTGAACCTTCAAGATTGTCATCAGTATGTCTTCTTAGGAAAATAAAAGCTTACCTTTGCGTTTGAACTTCAGAGGAGTAAAGTGATGCTTGGCATTTGGGAGACACCACGGACCAAAAAAGGGTAATAAAAAGAAAAAAAATGGAAGCAAAGGGAAATTGTTGAGTGGGAAGAGCTGATGAAATACCTGTGTGGGTTTTCATGCTGCTTTCTCTCTTTTTCTCGAACTTTTTCTTTCAGAAAGGATGAGTGGAGGAGTTCTAAATAGTTGTCCCTGGGGTGCGCAGCCTGTCACTGCCTGTGTTTGTAGTCAGAGCCAAGAATCAATGGGGGAGGAGGCTCTTGGTGTAGCCAAACCGCCCTGTGAAATCTTTTTGGGGGGCTGTGTGACCATCTTGGGGAGCCATGTGGGACGGACTGATGTCTCCTGAACCCGTTCACGCCATCCTTCTGTCTGGTGGGGGGCTGCAGATAACGGGGGCAACATGGCAAAATCTCTCCCCTTCCTGACCCACTCTTCTCCCCTCTACTCTGGCACACTTTTTTTTAGCCTTGCAAACATGTTGCAGTGCTTGTGGCTGAAAGGAGAGAGAAATATTTAAATTCCACCTGACTTTAAGGTTGTTGAAAGGAGGATGACTCCCTCTCTCTGGACAGCCTAAACCTTCTCTACTTTCCCAGACAGCCCTTTACTTTGGCTAAGTCTCATGATTTTACTCATGTTGTGTCACCCCTACACGCCGGCCCTTATTGCCCACGTTCAAGGGGCCTCACCCCGTCCAGCCTGCATGCAGGGAAGCATCCTAAGGAGCACAGGCAAGGGGAGGACACTCATGGGGATTCAGACGCCAGCTACTTACTAAAGGTGTCACCTGGGGGGATATTTAACCTCTCTGAGCTTTCATTTTCTCATTTATAAACTGGGGAGAAGCAGAGTGTTGTTGGGGATGGGGGGCGGTTTAGACACAGGGTATAGAGCACAGAAGATGCTCAGTGACATGTAAATATTGAGGTTATAGGGTGTGTTAATTAACTTCATGGTGGGAAGCCATTCACAATGTGTACCTATATCAAATCATCATCATATTGTACAGGTTAAGGATCTTACGATTTTATTTGTCAATTATACCTCAGTTAGTCAGGGGGAGGGAAGTGCTCAGTGTACAACTTATTAAAAAAGAGACCCATTTAAGGGCTTCACCTTCTTCAGACTTCTCAGGCAGAATTGTTCTCTCTCTCTCTCTTTTTTTTTTAAGATTTTATTTATTTATTTGAGAGAGTGAAAGAGAGAGAGAGCATAAGTAGGCAGAGGGAGAAGCAGGCTCCCCGTGGAGCAGGGAGCCTGACGCGGGTCTTGATCCCAGGACCCTGGGATCATGACCTGAGCTGAGGGCAGATGCTTAGCCAGCCAGGCACTCTAGAATTTGCTCTCGTGTATGATCTTCTGTTATTCTATGGATTTATTCTTGCTTGCCCCACCAAATTAAATTCCACAGTGAATAGAAATCATTTATTTTATTTCTTTTGTATCCCTTATAGTGTTTGGTGTATGGTAGGTGTTGATTAACTATATAATGCACCAAGATTAAATCTCTGTTTTAAAAATCCTACCTATTTTATCTTACTTATTTATTTTATTTTTTAAAAACTTACCTATTTTAAATGTTGTACAAAATGTTCTATTTTGTGTTCAGTTTCCAGGTATTTGAGGATACAGGATAGAGTTTCAAAGATCTCTTTTAAGATGCCTTACAGTGACATGTGACATCGGGATTAAGAAAAATATTTAAGGAGCCTGGGATTCTGACAGAGTTTGTTTACTCAACACATTTTTTAAAAAAGATTTTGTTTATTTATTTGACAGAGAGACACAGTGAGAGAGGGAACACAAGCAGGGGGAATGGGAGAGGGAGAAGCAGGCTTCCCGCCGAGCAGGGAGCCCGATTGGGATCACAACCTGAGCCGA
This sequence comes from Mirounga angustirostris, assembly GCF_029215605.1. Taxonomy (NCBI): domain Eukaryota; kingdom Metazoa; phylum Chordata; class Mammalia; order Carnivora; family Phocidae; genus Mirounga; species Mirounga angustirostris. The sequence goes on from NW_026991710.1 coordinate 35,124,931, forward strand.
AGGCAGACGCTTAATGACTGAGCCATCCAGGCACGCCTATTTGACACATTTTTATTGAATGCCTACTGTATGCCAGGCTGGCTGTGCCAGGTACTGAAACCTGATGAACAAGACAGAAAAATAAAAATCAAGCAAACAGGCAAAAACCACTCTGCCTACATGGAGCCCCATGTTCTAGTGGTTACTCGTATTGGAAGATAGCACAACATCTCTTGGACTTGAATTGAGAAAGAAGCACTGAGAGATCGAGTTTCTGAAAGTAAAAGATTTTTAAATCTAGACTTATTTGACTACCCCTCGGGTCTTTGCATGGTATCGTGTATGATAATGCAGGCACAGGAGGGATGGGGTTTAAGAAAGCCTTGAGTGCTCTGTTGGTGGGGATGTACAAAGGTGTAGCTACTGTGGAAAAACACTATGGTAGTCCATCAAAAAATTAAACAGAATTGCTGTATGAGTCAGCCATTCTGCTTCTGGATATATGACCAAGAGAATTGAAAGCAAGGACTTGAACAGACATTTGCACACTGCTGTTCATAGCAGTATTGTTCACCGTAACCGGAAGGTGGAAGCAATTCTAATGTCTATCGATGACGAATCAACCACGAATGAATGGATGAACGAAATGTGGCATACATGGTCAATGGAATATTATTTAACCTTTGTAAGGAAGGTAATTCTGACACTGGCTACCACATGGATGAACCTGGAGGATATTATTCTAAGTGAAATGAACCAGGCACAAGAAGACAAATACATATGATTATTCTCATATGAGGTACTTAGAGTCATCAAATTCATGGAAACAGAAAGCAGAATGGTGGTTTGCCAAGGGCTGAGAGGGAGAGAAGAATGGGGGGTTATCATTTACTGGGTACCAGGTTTTTGCTGGGAAGGAGGAAAAGAATTCTGGAGATGGATGGTGGTGATGGTTGCACAATAATGTGAATGTATTTAATGCCATAGAATTGTACACTTAGAAATGGTTAAAATAGTCAATTTTAGGCTCTGTGTTTTACCACAATTAAAAAAAAAAAAACAACCAAACATCTTGAGGAAGAGCTCTGGGAGATAGGTCCTTTAAACCGGGAATTCTGGGGGTAGTAATCTGCCCTTTTCTTTCCCCTGTGCATGAGCGGCTCAGGTCGTATGCAGATCTGGGGTCACGCCTGAGAAGATTCATTCTGGGCCCTGGTGATTGCTGTCAAACTTAATTTGAAGAAATTCTTTGCCTCGCAACCTATGCCCATTCACAAGCGGAAATGGGTTTTCTTTTCCCTCCTGAATTTCAGCACCGTTGGAACCAGTTCTCGGTTTGTAGACTCCCATCTCCACAGTGGAGCAGTGTTCAAGGTGGGAGGGTGATGAGAAGGAGTTAATCTAAGGCAGTGACCTTTTTCTGCAAAAGTGTAGAAAGGCTCATTTGCCACCTGCTTGGGATAAGGCTTCCCAGGGGCTCCACACAGGGGCCCCAGAACCTACCCCCCCATCCCAGGCAGTCCCTGAAACCATAGCTTCCAAGGCCACCGGGCTTTGAGTCTCTTGAGTTTTCCCTCAGGATAAGATGCACTTTGTGGGGCTTAGAATGAGGGGGTGCTTGGGAGGAGCCAAACCCTTGGAATATCGCAGCAGTGTTGAGAGATTTGAATTGACTGCTTGACCCACAGAAGAGGCAGGCTTCACCTGGGCTGCATTTCACGAGGCTGAGAAGGTTGGTGAAAGAGCTTCTGCTTTTGTGGATGCCAATTCCAGACTACGCCCTTGAGGACTCTCTAGGACTGAAGAGAGTTCTTGACAACAGATTGACATACTCCAAGAGTTAAAAGATACATTACTGTAGCCACTTGTCCCAGGTCGAGTGCTTTATAAATGTTACCCTGTATAATCCTCCTAACTTTTATGAGGTATCATTGCAGACATGAGGAAGCTGAGGCACAGAGAGGTTCAGTAACTTGCTGAAGGTGACCCAGCCTGTAAGAAATGGAGCCAGGCAACCGGGTGTCAAATCTATCTCTAGCTCTGTCTGTAGAAGACGTGCAACCTTTGGTGCCATCTGACATGTCTGCTAGGCTTTATAGAGCAGCCACAGCTTGAGCACTGGAGACTCGTTCTAAGTCTTCCTTCTGAGAAGAGGGGAGCCAGCACATTCTAAATTGGGTCAGCCTTTGGGGGAGCAAACACCTAAGCTTCTTGGAGTCAATCAATTGTATCTGCAGGGACGCGTGGTGTGGAGACAAGCACAAACCTGAAACACCATACCCCAGATGGCAAATCCATGATGAATGCCCATGAAAGAGACCATCTGCTCAAAGGGATTCCTCTTTTTTTTTTTTTTTTTTTGCAGGAGTGGAATGATCTGATGGAAAGAACAAAGTTTTAGAGACAGAGGTCCGGCTGTGTGACCTTGAGTAAGTCACTTTATCTTCATGAGCCTAGTTTCCTTACTGCAAACTGGAGCCAATACTACCTTCTCATAGGGTGTTTATATGGAATGAATGAGATAATATAGGGCTGGTGGGATGATCAGTCAGTGGGGAGAGGTGACATTCCTAGAGGATGTCCAGGATGGAGGTTGGGAATCTGGCGCTGTGCTCTGGGATGGGAACCCCGTAAGAGCAGGAGATGCGTTTCCTAGCTGGGTGGAGCACCTGAAAGATCAGGGACTTGGGAGTCAGCCCCTTCTGGGTTCAGCTCCTAGCTCTGTTGCCTGCCGGCTCTGTGACCTTGGAAAACCACCCAAGTTTTCTAAATTCAGTTTTCTCATTAATACAATCAGCATATTGATACACATCTTCAGGACTGTCAGTTTTTATAAAATAATAAATGTAGAGGGCGTTAAAAAATGCTGCTTGTCCCCCAATCCCCTAGTTTATAGCTTCATCTGTAAAACAGCAGTGATAATATCCATTTCTGAAGGTTTATAGCAGAAAAACATCATCCCAGTGTTTATTGCACCTGTAATGGTAATTTTTCGCCGTAAACCTTGTCAAATCACCATAACTGCAAAAGGAGGGACGGAATCATGGTGACTGGACCTCATTCGGGAGGCACTCTAGTAGCCAGACAAGGGGGAAATTCTTCAATTTCTCTTCTGTCAAAGTCATTCCTGTGTGTCACTGGTGCATGTCTAACCTTTGTGTTGGGATTTGGGGACCTGGATTTTGGGGAGGACAGAGCTGAGGAAGTCTTTCTTCTCTTCTTTCCCTTCTTTCTGTCTATAAAATCACGTCTTGACATCATCCTCCAGTTGTGACCCAACAGTGGGGCACTTTCGTTCCAATAATAGAGGGAATCTCTAGTGAGTCCATGAATGGGCTTTAAGTGGGGTGCTTGGACCCCTGAAACTATTTTACATTTCTTCCGTTAGAGGGGCCAGAGCATTCGTGAAGCTCCACGATACCCCCACCCCCCCTCAAATGTTAGGAAACTCTGATGGGAGAGGAGATGGATGCAGAAATGCTACCACATTTGGGAACTAAACACAATCTATTTGTGAAGGGATGGGAGGCAGATTTCATTCTAACTTTTCCCACTCTCTTTAACACAGAAGTTGTAGCAGTAAAAAAGATCTAAATCTTTTGTGCAGTTTCTTTCCCCCCAAGTATTTATTTTTGCCCACAGGGGAGGAAGTCCTGTGTCTTTGCCCAGTGGACCCCCATCTCTGGATCTGCCCGCAGGTAAACTCACGTTTCCTAGAAGGTGTTTGTCCTTGAAACCCTTACCTCAGTGATGAATGTTGTCATGAAGAGTCCACAGCCACAAAGAAGCACCCCGGGACTCTGAGTTCTTGAGGTCTCCCTGCCTCTGTGAGATGGGTACTGGTTAGTGACTCTGGGTGGCTGTTAACTTCCCTGTGAACTACTGCAAAAGCCTTGCCCAACACGTACAAACTCCAGATGCCAGAAATCTAGTTGCGTCACTTACAGAGATTTCTTCTAAGTCAGCTTCTCGGGGGTCCTAATTTGTGGCTTTTAAAGTCATTTGGCCCGAAACAAGCATCATAGACCTAATGGCCCTTTTTCGCATTTGTTTTCCATAAATCCAGTCCAGCTTAGGTGAACCTCGACTTGGACTGGAAAGAGAATTTGTTTAGTTATGCTGGGCTGTAGGCACTAAATTGGGCCATGTTGTCACTTCTCTTTGGTAATATAAACAAGCGTACAGACTGCTCAGCTCTTGTCAGGGACTGTAATCGGTCAAGTCTGCTTGCTGAGCTATAACTCAGAAGGAAAAAGTCCGATAACTTAGTCTGAGCTTCACCTTCCATGAGCCATCAGTTCATACATCACCCGTGACATAAAAAGGGCTTCATTCCCACTCGAGTGAGCCCCAGAAGGGTTTTCCTGGTGTTAAGTTCTTAAAAATAGCATCTGTGCTTAGGACATTATTCTCCAAAATTTTACACAAGTGCCAATGATTCTACTAAATCAGCCTCGCAGCCTAATTCCTCAGGGTTCCTTCTGTTTATTTAGGCCAGAGTGAATATTGAGGAAAGTCATATTTTGCAGGTCAATATTTTATTGCTCCATCCAGCCTACAAGGTGTTCTACATCTTGAACACTGGTCAACAGAGGCTCTGAGGATATAGGTTCACCTGCTGGTCATTTAGAACAGCAATCACTCAGCACATATTTACTGAACATCTACTCTGTGCCAGGCACAGGCTCTGACACATGGACTAAAGGGGAGAAGAGGATGAGGGAGCTCTGGGTCTTCTGCAACACATATTCATATGGAGACGATAAACCAAGTACCTGAAATAATTACCGATCGATCGCAGGACTGTGAAGGAACTAACTAGGATGATGTAATATAAAATAATGAAGATGGGGATAATCAGGGAAGGTGTCTCTGAGACAAGACATTCCAGCTGACCCTGCAGGAGGAGAAGAGATCCGCTGGGCTTGAGGGAGAAGGGAGCCAGCAAAGGACCCTTTCCTCAGCTCAGTATTGCAGGACCGCAACCGCTCAGGGCTTCTTGCTAGAAACCCGAACTTCTGTCTCACTGAAAATATTGCTTGAAACCAGCTAGTTGTGATGTTTGGAGATTCAAAACATTATCCTGAGTACTGGAGCTTTTTTCGAGAAGAATCCCCTTCCGCCGACCCCCTGCTGGAGACTGGGGGTTGTTCTGCCTGCAGGAAGAGTGAACCTAGATCACCCCCCTGCCTGGTTCACCACAGTCCTGGGAGAACACCAAGAACGAACTTTGTTGATCCACAGGCTCCCAGTGGAGAAATTACTTCCTGGTTGTAAATTAGTCACCGGGGGGAGTTGGTTTTCCTTCCAGAGGTCAGGCGTGCTATTTAGCACCATGATTCCCAACTTAGGGAGAACCAACCGGGATGCCCTAATGTCGTGTTAGAGTTCATGATTACCTCATTCTCTGAAAGTGCTATGAGGCTTGTGCTTGTTTTGAACATTTAACTGGATATAAAATTCATTTCACTTTGAGGAGTTTTGAGAAATTGATGAAACCCCAGATGTTGCAAAACCGTTGCTAGGGATTGAATAATGAATGTAATGATCTGTTCAGGACTCTGAACCAGAAAGAAGAATAGCTAGTTTCTTAAGATGCGTATGTAGCTCAGGAAGGGAGGTAATCTAATGATCTGAAATAATGTAAACTTGGAAGAAAAAAAAGTGTGAGGTTTATATATCCATTTGAGTACAATGGTGGGTGATGTGCCTTAGCTTTGGGAAGTACCCACAGTTCCTGGGATCACACCACCACCCACGGAGAAATCCCGGAGCTGCTCTCCTCTGATGGCCACGGTGACGCTGGACCCCATTCTTCCTTCCACGGCCCTGGAGACTCTCCCACTCCTTCGTGAAGCCCATCACAACATGCCCTGAGAGATGCTCGGTGAAATTTTTTACTTACTCACTGTTATGGGTTGAATTGCATTCCCTAAATGTTTGAAGTCTTAATTCCCAGTGCTTGTGAATATGACCTTATTTAGAAAATAGGATTTTTACAAATGATCGATCAAGTTAAGGTCATCGGTTAGGCCCTAATCCAATGTGACTGTGTCCTTATGAGAAGGGGAAATTTGGGCAGAGAGACATGCACAGAGTGATCACAATGTGAGGATACAGGGAGAATGCCATTCACAAGCCAAGAAATACCTGAGGCCACCAGAGGCTGGGTGATGGGCATTAAGGAGGGCACTTGATGTAATGAGCACTGGGTGTTATATGCAACTGATGAACCACTAAATTCTACCCCTGAAACTAACAATATAGTATATGTTAACTAAATTGAATTTAAATTAAAAAATAAAAATAAATAAATAAAAGTGATATTGCCATGGGGGAAAAAAAAAGAAGAAACTGGGTGAGAGGCTTGGGGCAGATTCTCTCCCACAGCCCTTAGAAGGAGCCAACATGGCCGATGCCTTAATTTCGGACTTCCAGCCTCCAGAACTCTAAAACAATACATTGCTGTTGGTTAAGCCATTCAGTATTGTGTTACTTTAGCCCTGGGAAACTAATACACTTACCATGGGTTTTCTCAATACAAAGTAAACACATACACGATACAAGAAACTTCTCAGGCCCTTTGGCTTCTGAGGGGCCCAGAACTCAAAAGTCTTTGTCATTCCTGCCATCATGGTCATTGTCACTATTTATTCTGAGCCAAGCCCTGTATTAAATGCTTTATTTCCAGTATTTAATTTATTCCTTAAAAGGGTATCAATATATCCACTTTACAGGAGGGTACTCTGAGATCACTCATCTGATCAGTGATGGGACTTGGGTCTTAACTACTATAGAGGGGGGCCCAGGACCTGGCTTACGGGCCTCTGAAGGACTGGGAGTAATTATTCATACTAAAATACACTTCCTTATGTGTAGAGGAGTCTTTGGTGGTGGCCTAGGAATCCATCCACCAAAGACACGATCATGTTTTTGAGAAAATATGTTCTGGATTTCATATAATTGACTTGCTAATGAATCTTTGAAACATGTTCCTTAGTTGTTTAGAAGTTACCCGGATCACTAAATTGAAGTATTGCTTTACTTACAACAGTTATCCAGAAGTTTTAAAAATATGCAGAGGTGTGCTATGTTTTTTGCTAAATAATGTCAGCAGATTTAAAATATATCTTTTCCTGCTGGATGAAGCGAAGTGCTAACGGGCTATTTGATTATGGCTTAGCAGGATGGGGGGCGGGAGGTGACAAATGCCTTATGTTTTGGCACAGGTGCTGACTTTTACAAATTAAAAATAGGGATGACAAGAGAGAAATCCTCAAAAAATCAAATAACCAGCCTTTTGAGACTGATGAAGATGGCCCTCTCCATTCCTTTTTCTCCCCATGAATATTTGATTCAAAATAAGGAGCATAATCATGATATATAAATATACAGAATTAGTTTTTTCTAACTTAAAAACCCCATATATGGAATTACTGCAGAAAATTATAATCACAAGGTTGGCATATACTTTGATTATTATAAAAGTTACATAATAGATAATCAAAAGAGACATAATCTAATTTTCTTGGTCAACATATTTTCTGTGGTACTGTATTAATCAGATCTTAGTCACATACAAGTGTGAGAAGCTTATGTCAAACTGGCTTAAAAAGGGGACAGTGAGGGATTAATCAAGTCACCTAATTGAAAAGTCTAGTGCAATTTCTATTGCTTAGTAAGGATAGATTTATGGACCTAGAACATAGCCAGTCTCACCCGTTGCTAATAAATATGTGGCGTGAATGTAAATCTAAATTTCATAGTTCTCTGTACATTACCTTTGGATTGTAACAGTTTGAAATTACCCAATGTCAGCAGAAGAATGGCAGCATGAAGATACACTGTCCACATTGTGTAATTTTTTTTATTACCACTAATGTGTTGGTTGATTTTGAATGCCAGAAGAGATATTTTTTAAATTTGAAAAAATTAAAATTTGCTCATAATGTTTATTTTATCTTTAGATGTTAAGAAGAATGGAAAATGGACACAAAGTTAACTGGATCACTCTAACCCTTCCAAATAAAATATATATGATATCCCCAGATAGTGCTTGACCTTCATCGTGTGCCTGAAAATGGCCAGCTTTGATGGAGTTGTGTTTGAACTGCACAGTTCTTTGCAGGCATTTATCAGGCCTCTTGGACTCTTGTGAGTAAGGGAATGTTTTTATCAGTCCTACCTTTTAGACTTCTGAATGTCCCATTAAGGTGATATGGGTATGTCCCTACAGTTTGAGATGAGGCATAGCTTCCATGCTCTGGATTAAAAGGTGGATAGGTATGAGTTAATAGGTACTTTTGCTGTTTGATGGCAGAGAAATGTCTTTGTCAGGTGAAGATATTTTTCTTGTTTCAGAATCATGGAACTTGAGAGAGCCAAATTCTACAGACTCCATGTGACAAATATTGTGGTCAGGGCTGAAGAAAACTTCACTGGTTGGTTAGGAGACAGTGGGTTGCCACGGAAAGAGCACAGGAATGACAATCTGGGTTTTAGTTCCTATTCTGACATCATCTTGGAGGCTTTTCTGGAAGGATGGTGATGCCGTTCACCAGGGCAGAAGGTATAGGAGGAGGAACAGGAGCGAGTTACACAGTCCCACACCCAAACTTCCATCTCATTTCTATTTGCGGTTGGAGTTGTGTTTCTGGATTGTCACAGCACTAAGATACTTTATCAATCCCTTCAGAAGTGGTAGGAACAAAACTCTCTCCCTCTCATATTGTGCTCAGTCAGGTGGTAACCAGAGGAGAGCTGCTTGGGTCCCAAAGTGTTACTACTCCCTCAATAATTACGGTCCCACAGACCAATAACACTGGTGTGAATGCCCATTTGTGGGTGGCTGTGGTGGGTTTCAGTATCAGCTTATTCAGAGGCCTCCAATCACTTAGGCTGTGGCATTCTGAGTGAGGTTTTCAGAATAGAAACCACATGGTATGTTCTAATAATCAGGTCTCTGTAGGACTGAGACCAGTTTATTGTTTTGCATTTTCCTGCTCATGAGGACAGGGATTTAGAATCTGAATTCATTTTCCACCAGGAAGCTCAACAATGCTTAGGAAATCTGTGTAGGCACATAAATATATGTTAAGAAAAAATGTTGTCCATCTTCATTCACCATCAAGCAACCGAGTCCCTAGTGAAAATGGTCAAATTGTAAGAGATAATTCCCCAATCCACTGTGGGGACCACCATTGGCCCAAAGTCCAGCAAAAATATCCTCTTACATTTGTTTTCAGCCTCAGAAAGCCCTCAAATTTGGCAAATAAAAATTCTGATGAGAAGGGTCAGTAGACTCCTACGGGAGAAGAGGCCCCTTCAACGCAGTGTGGTTTTCCAGGTTTTCTCATCCGACTGTCTACTCGCTTGCCCTGGTTGAACACATCCTACAGCATTTTGTGGAGTCAACAGTGATTATAATGCCATGAAAGTTCAAGCTGGATTGACAGAGTAAAGACAGAGACATCACAGTCTTCAACAGGACACAGGGAGTTAATGAGAGGCATATGCCAAGACCAGGAATGTCGCTTCTCACTGAAAAGATCGCACAAATCTCTCTTATTTCTTCTCTCTAGAACATTAAGTATGATGGTGACCAGGGCTGTAACCCGTGTGTGGGTTTTTTGTTGTTGTTGCTGCTGTTCTTTTTTCTATTCTTGTTTCATGACCCTATTACATTTCTAAAGGGTGCTCAGTAAACAAAGTCCCAGGGTGGCAGAAGAATACAGTTGCAATCCCATTTACAGACGGAAGCCAGGAGTTGGAGCCCTAACTACCACGTGGTAACTGTGTGACTTTGAGCAAGTCATCGAACTCTGTCCCCCAAAGGAGGGTGATGGTTTCAAACATCCCATGTGGCGGTTGTATCAAATGAGGTGATGGATGAGAAAGGGCTTTGTACAATGGAAAACACTGAACAAATACTATTTGCTACTACTGGTCAATTCAGCGGGGAAATGGTTCTATGCACTTGACTCCCATTGGCTTTCTCCGTCCCTCCTTTGGGATAACTAACTTCTAGGAGCCCCAGCAAGATGTGCCCCAGTGTAGAAATAATCTCACCATCGCCTACCATAGGAACACTAGGGAAGCACTCGGGCCCTCGAGGACACATTTGTAGTAACATTTCTGGGCTTTCTATCAAGTTGAGAACTCATGTCAAAAGGCCTATGCTTGACCAAACTATTTTTTTTCTCATTCTTCGCAGCACCTAAAAAGGATCATATAGTCCTAATTAGGCCTAGGGAGGCCCACAAAAGAAATGTGTTTCCAAGAGCTTTGGATTTATGAACTAAAAACTGTAGGCTACTGTGTATTTTAATATATGCAGAGAGACAATTAAGTTAACTTTAGGTATGGTTTTGGAAAACAGTGTGGGCAGCATTCAGCTGAGCATATAGCCGTTCTCTGTCAAAAACCAAACTGGAATGACATTTTTGGAATCCACTCACTCTGTTAAAAGCAACCAACCATCTGAAAACACTCAATGAATTGGAATAAAGTTGTATAAAGTTTTGTGATCCTCAGGAGAGGAACAAAAATTTGGAAGAAGGTTCAGCTGCTAAACTGCAGGAACAGACAATCCACAAAGAAGGGAGTTAAATGGACTACGATGTGTGAAAGAACGTTCACCCTCACTGAACAAAGACATGTCAGTTGAAAAAACAACAAAATGCCTTTAACAGAGATAAAAATAAGTTCCAGTACTCAGTGTCTGCCAGGTTCTGTAAAAACAGGCACTCTTGTATCCTGTGGGTGTGAATGTAAATTAGTACGATCTTTTTGGATTGCAATTTGGCAAGATCCGAAGTGAAACTTTAACTTCCTAACCCTGCTTCAAGAAATTTGTTCTCAGAAATTTATAGATTGAAAAAAATTATGAATGAAGGTGTTCACTGCAGTCTTATTCAGAATAAGGAAACTGGATAAACCACATTGGAAAAAGCCAAATGTCCAATAATAGGGGAATGGTTAAATTACATAGGGGTAGAACCATCTGCTTTGGACTGCATGCTTGTATTCCACTGGATTCTTAGGTTGAAACCCTAGCCCCAGTAGGATGGTATTAGGAGGTGGGGCTCTGGGGAGTTAATTAGGTCATGACGGTGGAGTCCCTTTGATGGGATTAGGGCCCTTGTTAGAGAGGAGGAGAGTTAGCTCTCTCTCTCTCTCTACCACATGAGGATACAAGGTGAAGACATGAGCCTAGAAACCGGGAAGAAGGCCTTCGTCAGAACCCAGCCATATGGGGATCTTGATCTTGGAATCCCAAACTCCAGAACTGTGAGAAATACATGTTTGTTGTTTAAGCCACTGCACCCCAGTCTATGGTATTCTGTTATAGCAGCCCAAATAGACTAAGACACCATCCATACATAAAATGTTAGGCAGTCTTTAAATTTTATTATTTTGACATTCACTTGATAACATGGGGAATATTGGTTGATAATATTCACTATAATACAGAAAGATTAAAAACCTGCATGCAGTGTGCAATGCCTATCTGGGAACTCTATGTATAAAAAGAAGAATAAAAGAGAATATAATAAAACATTAACAGGAGTTTCCACTGTTAGAGGAGGTCATGCATGGCTTCCATCTTTTATCTTTATATATTTTTCAAATTATATATAATTAGCATAGGTAAATTGTTATTTTTCATAGTCAATAAAAGTGCTATATTAAATAGAGTAAATATTTGGTGTCCTCTCAAAACTGTCAGATGAGCTAGCTTGAATTGAAAATGGAGGCCCCACCTGCCCAGCAAAGAAGGTCAGCCCGATCTCTGCCTGTTTCTCTGAGAAGGATTCCAGCTGGATCAGGAGATGTGTCATCGCAGTGAATACACAGGACTTTTAGTTCTGTTAGCCATCAAAATCCTATTGAGTAAGTAGAACAAGAATTAAAAAGGAAGAGAGTGAAAAAAAACCCTTATAATTTTCTATTCTTTTTCAGGATTTTCCCCCCTCCCCTTCACTGTAAATTCTGTTAAGTTTTATCTTTACATTCTGCCCAATTGATATTCTGAAGACAAAGATAAAGAGAGTTAGGCATTTAGAACTTTCTTGACAAAGTTAATTAAAATGGCCTGGGAAAGACATAACTGAGATTTCTTTTTATCTAAGATGGAGATGAAAAACCCATGTGTTTCTAGGGTTTAATTGCACATTTGTGAACCTATTGTTTCTGGTTTTGCTGACAAAAAAAAAAAAGAGCTTTCTCCTTTAGACCAAGTAGAAGATGATTCAAATCTTGTCCAGTTCCCCCGGAAAATAGGCTAGAAATCACAATGCAGAATCAAGAAGAAAAGAGCTGGTTGCCAGTGGTGCTGGATGTTTCCTGCTTGTCCCTTTATGTGTACTTTGCAGCCCTCACCCTGTTCTCTGTCCAGGAGGACTGGCCTTTCTGGACTGGATCGCCGGCCCATGCCCTGGGAATTCCAGTTGGGTTTGGCCAATGAGGCAGGAGAAGGGAAAAGACCTTGCAGTATTTACCCCCCTGGCTCACAGCCACTTCTGACAGCTATCGCTCTCTTTCGGGTTCCAATGGCTACTTTCTTGCTCTCCCCTCTAAGAAGTAGGTCATAGCAACTTCCAGTTGGTTCTAGCCCGTGGGTGTTTTACCATCACTTGTTGGTTTCCCTTAAACTTGCCTGAGCATTTGTAAATACTGCCTTTATCCAATTCTCTTTTATCTCCTTTTTTGAATTTGCCATCTCTTTCCTGCCAGAATGCTGAGCTTTAAATTATCTCCTGAGACACTGCAGCTTCATTCTGTGTCATGATTATCCATGAGGATATTCTTTTTTTCTTTTTAAGATTTTATTTATTTATTTATTTGAGAGAGAGAGTGGGAGTGGGAGGGAGAGGAAGAGAGAATCTGAAGCAGATTCTGTGCTGAGTGCAGAGCCTGATGTGGGGCTCGATCCCACAACCATGAAATCATGACCTGAGCCAAAACTAAGACTCAGATGCTTACCCGACTGAGCCACCCAAGTACCCCTCCATGAGAATATTCTGATAGCACATTTGACAAGCCTGCTTTTCATAATTATATGGTTAGTAGAAGAGTTTGTGAACATTTCACACTGTGACAATGGTCGGCCTCAAGCCCTCTGGATTTAAAATAATGGATCTTAGCAACTGGGTTTCACAAAACACTGGTGAGTCAAAACAGAGGTATGCTGGAGTAATTTATTAGTAATAATGGAGAACTAAGTTTTGTGTATTAAACAAATAATAAGAGTAGACATGTTATTTTAAAAATTGCGCCTTTTTTTTTTTTTTAAGATTTTATTTATTTTTTTGACAGAGACACAGCTAGAGAGGGAACACAGCAGGGGGAGTGGGAGAGGGAGAAGCAGGCTTTTCGCGGAGCAGGGAGCCTGATATGGGGCTCGATCCCAGGACTCCAGGATCATGACCTGAGCCGAAGGCAGACGCTTAACGACTGAGCCACCCAGGCGCCCCAAATTGCGCCATTTTTATTCACAGACATTCCAGTATGCTTTCTCAAGGCGCAGGGAAAGGAGACAGAAAGGGCCAGCAAATGTACATGACGTTGCCTGTATCCTTATCTACTACATGCCAGTCCATAGGAATGACCCTGGGAATATGCCCCTTATCTTACGTGTAGGGGTAAAAAAAAGATGGGAAACTATTGTTGGATCCCATAGCAACTCATTAAGGAATTCCTTCGACTCAGTAGCTCTACTGTTTGTCATCCAACTTTTTCATCAGTTTGTGTTGTATAAAGTCACCAGCATTTTAATTATTATTCACCAATAAGCACCTTAGATGCATTACCTTATTTAATCCTCATACCTGTTCACATCTTACCAGGTAAGAGCTCACCAATGGGCTGAAAGGGACATGGGCTTTGAAGCACATGGCTTACCTTGACCAAGGAGCTCTGGTCTGGGTCTCTTGGTACAAATGTGAGCGGGGTGAAACTCAGCACTGCTTCCTGCCAAGGCTGTGACTAACAGATCTCAAATGGTGAATAGAACAAAAAAATTCAAATCTCTTTGTCTGGTCAATTTCATTCAATTAAACTGCTAGATCTGGCGGATACTGAGATGAATGAAATATAGTTCTGCCCTCCAGGAATCTGAAGCCTTGTTAGTAGACAGAGATATAAACAAATAAGAGAGAGCTGTGATAAAATGTGATTCAAATGCTAATAGAAGTATGTGTAAAATTTAATAGGAAAACAAACGAGGGAGCGATTACATGTTTGGGATGTAGAGGAGTGTCATGAAAAATTATGTAACAAAGGTGACGGTTAAGCTTGACCTTGAAGGGTGTGTAGGAGTTCAGCAGTGAAACTGGTAGAGAAAGGGGTGAAAGTGCCCAGCAAGGGTCTTCCTTCTCATTCCTGCCAAAGGCTCAGAGTCTCCAATTGCCTTAGGTCTCCAGTTGTTTTTTCAACATTGGATTTCCTATGACTTGTCTAGATTTCTCACTCAGTCCTCTTTGGGTCTAAGGAATTAGAGTACCATTGAAAGAGAAACTTTGGGAGAATGGAGAGCTGGCTGGTCTGGAGTAAAATCTAGCCATTGATCTTGGTCTCAGTAGGACCGTGTACCAACCTGAGAAAACCATCTAGAGACCCCAAGTCTGAAATCTGACCAAAATGGACAGTGTGAGATGTGAACCAGAATTCACAGGGCCTGCCTTTCACTTTGTTTTACAGATAGTCTTGGAGACAACTATCTATCAGAGACTCCTGTGGCCACATGGAGTTTGGATCATGAAAGTATTAGGGAAATATTAAGAAAGGAGAATTTATAGAAGGGATTTATCAACTCAGTACTATTACTCATGAGTATACTGTATTATATCAGACCCAGAAGAGGAAAGAGGATTTAGAAGATTGTCCAAGACGTCATGAAAATTGATAGAGTTTACTTGACTGAGAAAAGCAGACGAGTTAAATCTAGTTTTAGATTTTTAAATATATGAGAGCCCTGCAACTCTTATCTTTGCCCCCAGGCAGATGTGAATTCTCTCTTGCTAAGACCTGAAGGCCTTATTCACCACTGTCTTATGTCATCTTGTCTTAAACCCTAGACCTACTATTGTTTCTTGTTCTCCCAACGTAGTCGATGGACGTACTCTCAAATCATGCCAGTGAGACTAATGGACTGGCAAAGGGAAATGAAGAGTGGAGGAGAAGAATATGTCACTCTTTATTTAGAACCCAAAATCAACTGCCTGGATCAGCTTGGCTTCAAAAAGTAACAGGATGTAACAACAAAAAAAGACATAACACTTAGACATAAATGTGCAGATTTTATAAGGGGGAAAAAAACAACTTTAAAACACTCTTGAAAGACATAAAAGTAAACTTGAACAAATGGGAAGAAATCCCTGTTCTTGGATAGGATGACTCGTATCCTAAGTGTCATAGATACCAGGTCTTCCTAAGTTAATATGATCCCAACAAAAATACCAGTAAAGCCTTTTTCTGGAACCATGCAAGTTAATAATAAAGTTCATACAGAAAAACAAAACAAGACATGCAAGAGTAGTTGAGAAAACACTGGGGGGAAGAGAGCCTACCAGATATTACAATGTACTTTATTATAAAGCCTCTGAAATTAAAACAGCGTGACACTGGCACATAGGTAGATAATCAGACTATTGGAATAGGATAGAAAGTCAAGGAATAGACCCAAATATATGTGGAAATATAACACATGATAAAGGTAGTATCTCCAATGACTAGGGCAAAAATGGACTTTTTAATAAATGTCGTAAGGACCACGGGTTAGCGGTATACAAGAATAAACTCCAGATGGATGAAGAATGAACCCCCCCACCTCCAGTTTTAGGAGAAAATATGGGTAACTGTCTCTATAATGTAGGTATGAGGAGATCCTTTCTAAATGTAACTCAAAACTCAGATGCAACAAAAGAAAAGACTGATAATTTAAACTGCCTATAAATAAATATACTTGCATGGTAAAATTTAAAAAAGGTCATGACAAAGTCATAAGATAATTGGGAGAAAACATTTGGGGCATATATCACAGTTAGAGGGCCAATCCTCCTAATATATGAAAAGTAACCAGATGTGGGAGGTGAGAATGCTTCTCCAGGTTTTTCCTGGCTTACTGGGGAGGCTTCAACCTGGGTTTTCTATAGAGGTCCCAGTAATGAGTTTGCTGTTGGGTTGATCTGATTTAACATTTCATGGTTACTTTGTTGTTATTTTTACTAACTTGTACTTTCACTCCCTGGGACCTGCTTGATTTATAAGTGCTTTCTCAGATCACATTCTGTGCTGGGCTCTGCACCTGGTGTTTTTCCTGGGCCAGCAGTGATGATTGGTTTGCTGGGCTCTCCATTCGCTGAGGGTTCCTAGTGAGATCCACCCCTGTGTGGGTGGTAGGAGGCTCAGGGAAAGGCGTTCGATTGAGAGGATCTTTTAGCAGAGATGAATACCCTCCAAAATATACTTAGTTTACAGTCTTGGGGATTTCCAGGTGTTATTAGACACAGAGGTCCCTTTCTTGTGTCCCAACAGTAATGGATATGTTTTCAAAGGAGGAGGGTAAAATAAATAAGTTTAGGTTATACATATCTAAATCAAATCTTCATTTCCATTGTTGTTACTTGAGTAATCATAGTTGAATGCACACAATCTAAATTTCACTGTCATTGAGGTAATTAAAGTGTCACGGATGGACAGCAGGAAGATAATGGTATTCTGGAATGAGAATGTTCTGGAAAATTAAAGGAATTGTGCCCAAACTGCCCCACCCCCACCCGCTCAAGATGCCGAGGAACAACTTGAACCAGAGATTCATGTTCACATCAGGACGGACAAATGCATTTCCTGGAAGTGTAATCTTGTAGATCTTTGGTCTAGATTCTGAGCTAGACCCACAACTGACCTGCTAATAAGACTACAATAGCAATTTGCATTAGTAGAAGCTTTCTTTTCTTCATTTGTTTGTTTTGTTTTGTTTTTTAGAGAGGGAGAAAGGGTGGAGGGTGGGGCTTGGGGAAGGGCAGAGGGAGAGGGAGAGAGAAAATCTTAGGTAGGCTCCTTGCCCAGCGGAGAGCCGGATGTGGGGCTTGATCTCTCAACCCTGAGATCATGACCTGAGCCGAAATCAAGAGCTGTACACTTAACCGACTGAGCCACCCAGGGACCCCAATGGCTTTCTGTTTTCGAGAGCATTTTCACATCATTGATCTCATTTGATCTTCATGTGGCAGGGGCAGATAAACTGTCTCCATTTTGCAGGTGGGATCACTGAGGCTGAGAAAGGCTAAGAGATGTGAAGAGACAGCCCAATGGATGACTCTGGATTAAGAATCAGGGCACCTAAGATGGATTCCAACTTGGCCATTCACCACCTGTGGTGTCCTGAGCAGCTCGGTTATATGGTTTCTGAGCCCCCACTCCAGCTTCAATTAAATGAGAGGTTTGTAAGAGATGGTCCTTGAGGGCCCTCCCAGGGTTACTGTTGCAGGATTTTATCACTTGCTGGACTTCACCAGGAGCTGGTTAGTGGATGTGAAACAGTACATGACACCTCTGAGCTGCAAAGTTCTCCCCTTTCCTTTTACCCCACAAGTGCAGAACCAAGAACCCACTTGGGATGGGGGTAAGCTTTTTCCTTCTCAGACTACAGATGGAAGGCATAAGGGCTCCTGCATGATTACAGGAAATTTTTAAAGTTTATTTTATTTTCTTGTAATTTTTCAATGCCACCTATGTATTTTTTATTAATATTTTCTGGCTTTATTGTGCTTACTTCGGCAGCACATATACTAAAATTGGAATGATAAGGAGAAGGTTAGCCTGGCTCCTGCACAAGGTTGGCATGCAAACATTTTCTGGCTTTATTGAAGTACAATTTGCATACCATAAAATCCATCCATTGCAAGCATATAATTCAATGCTTCTTAGTAAATTTATGGACTTGTGCAACCGTCACCATAATCCAGGTTTGGAACTTCTCTTTTATCTTAAAACATTCCTTTATGCTTACTTACATCAGTCTCTACTCCCTTCTCCAGGCCCAGGCAACCCCTGATATGCCTTCTGTATCTATAAATTTGCCTTTTCTGGACAGTTCACATAAATAGAATCATTCCCTATGTAGCCTTTTCCATCTGGCTTGTTTAACTTAGCATCATGTTTTTAAGGTTCATCTACGTTGTAGTACATGTCCGTATTTCATTCCTTTTTTATGGCTGAATAATATTCCATGGTATGGGTATACCATATTTTGTTTATCTGGCCATTGGTTGGATAGTTGGGTTGTTTTCACATTTTCACTATGATGGGTAATGTTGCCATGGACCTTTGTGGATGAGTCTTTGTTTTTTGTTTTGTTTTGTTTGTTTTTAAAGATTTTATTTATTTATTTGACAGAGAGACAGCGAGAGAGGGAACACAAGCAGGGGGAGTGGAAGAGGGAGAAGCAGGCTTCCCACGGAGCAGGGAGCCCAATGTGGGGCTCGATCCCAGGACCCTGGGATCATGACCTGAGCTGAAGGCAGATGCTTAACGACTGAGCCACCCAGGCACCCTGTGGATGAGTCTTTGTGTGGACATATGTTTTTTATTTCACTTGGGTAAATTCCTTGGAGTAGAAATGCAGGTTTGTTTTCTCAAGTTTTTATGCAGTACTTGAACCTCTACTTTTAATCTTTATACTTGAATAAAAGATTCATAGAAAATGTCTGGGAGAGTAAATGTGTAAGTAGTTTTAATAGGCTTTCTTAATGCCTGGTAGCTATTATGAAAGTGTAATCTGTCTTGAAGTAACATAATCATACAGACTAGCAGTTGTGGTGGTTTGTGCCCTTCTGAAATTTATTGAAGCCTGCACCCCCAGGACCTCAGAATGTGACTGTATTTGGAGATAGGGCCTTTAGAGAGGTGATTAAGTTTAAATAAGGTAATCAGGGTGGGACCCTAATCCAATATGATTGGTGTCCTTCTAAGAAGAGGAAGAGCCCCCAGGGGAGCCTGCGCATAGAGCAAAGACCAAGTGAGGACACAGCGAGAATGGGGCCATCTTTGAGACAAAGAGAGAGGCCTCCAGAGAAACCAACCCTGCCCTCACCTTGATCTTGGACTTCCAGCCTTCAGAACTGTGAGAAAATAAATTTCTGTTGCTTAAGCCCCCCAGTCTGTGGTACTTTGTTATGGCGGCCACAAACGAATACATGTGCCTATACTTAAAGAAATTTGCTTTCCAATGCCTTTGGGAGGCTGTTTCTGTCATACCAATTCCCTCACACACAGTATTCTCTAGTGAAACCAAACACTCTGTTGTCTTTTGTGTACTCCTTCCACAGCCAGCTTTTATTCTGTAAAATCATGTGGGGGGGCTCTTCCTTGCCTTCCTCTAGGTCATGGTCACATCTCCAGTTGCTCCCCAGGCAGCCCAAAGCCACCTCCTCTGTGAACACTTCCTCCCATTTGGAAGCAGTTCTCCTCAGAAGGCCCCTCTATTTCATGCTGTATTTCTATCGCATGCACTCTATCTACCCTGTCTGCCAACTGTTGTGTACATTCTATCCCTTGTGCTAGAGTAAAAGCTCCTTGTGGGCAGGGAACTGGTGTTTGCATTTACTGTCCTTCTGACCTTAGCTCTGGCTCAATGTCTGACACAGGCAGAATTGTTTTAATTAATTAAGCCTGATAACTCCAACTACCAAAATGTTTATGAAGTTTCAGAAATTTGTGAATACCTAAAATATTGGCTAGTGAAGTATGAGTAGAACAAGACAGGCTACAAATGTGGGAATAGCAAAGCGCATATGTTGGAATCTCTGCTAGTGACCTTCCGCCAAGTCACGCACCCGCACCAAACCTCAACTGCCTTATTGCCGAGAGAAAGGATTGATCTAGTGAAGGTCTGGTTTTTTTTTTTTCTTTTTAAAGATTTTATTTATTTGGGGGAGAGAGAGAGAGAGCATGAGCAGAGGGAGGGGCAGAGGGAGAGGGAGAGACAGGCTCCCAGCTGAGCAAGGAACCCAACGTGGGGCTTGATCCCAGGACCCTGAGATTATGACCTGAGCCAAAAGCAGATGCTTAGCCCACTGAGCCACCCAGGTGCTCCACAAAGGCCTGTTTTATGGTGAACATTTTATACCCCTCCAGCTCTTGGTGAATTCTTCAGGATTCCTCTCTTTGAAGTGCCTCCCTGGTTATGTGGCTGGCTGAAGAAGTTCAAGGTCTACATTACACTGCGACTCAATTAAAATGAACTTAAAGTGAGTTTTGAGTTTCTGTTTTCCGTGTAGAACTTTTCCAACTATATCGAATTTAGAACTGTTAGTTATTACCTTTTGGAGGCCCAAACCCTGAAGAGGGAAAGAAGGTAAAGGAACCTATATCACCCTCCTTTTGACAATGGACAATTGAAAGAAATACACACACACACACACACACACAACTAGCTTGGGACTTCAGAGCATCATGTTCAAATCAGACCCCACCAGGAAAATAGTTTGTGTGGGAATTACACCATAAAATAGAATAAAACACAAAAATTCCCCAAATGATAAGAGAAGAAGAGCTTGTGGGGTAAACAGCCCCAGAAGGGGCAAATCCTTCTGTGCAAATTGCCTCTGACTTCCTTGGCCTAACTTTTCACATCTCCCTTGTGTTTCTTTAACTTCTTCCTTCACTCTCCCTACTCCACGGTCTCCAAGGATTTGTAGATCTTTATTTCTTTAGGCTGAGTGCAGACAAAAATTCTTTCCTTTTCCTTCCTTCACTCAGCAAATTTTGGAGATAAATAAAAAACTAAGAGAAAGGGTGGGGAGGTGGAGGAAGGAAGTACCACAGGGGTGAGTATTCAGTGCAGGGTCTCTGATCCCAAGGCAATTACATTCCTACCCTCGGCTGGCCAGCCCCACTGCCAAGCCCATGGACCCATGACCTTTTTCTCCCTTCTCCTGTCTTCTGCTGGTCTGTAACCACGAGTCTACACCATCTCCCTGCTTAAGAATGAATCCTCCTAATTACCCTGTGCCATCAGTGGCAAAGGAAGACCAATTATGTGGCCTTTTGGAAGTTCCCGGATCCTCAGGAATCTTCCACCAATTTTTTTTTTCTTTTGCTTCTTGAGCACTGATAATTGATGCCACTAAAACTCAATCTCTTTCAGTTCTTTCTCAGCTCCACATCTAGTGTAGATGTTCTAGTCTGCAAATGGTGGGAGAGCGCAGATTTCCAGCCATGGTAGTCATGGCAAGACATGATTTCCTTTCTCCCTTGCCCTGTCTCTGATGGGAAGGGTCTCTCTGGTAGAGTAATGAGTGTGGGACTTCTTTTAGTAAAATAGTGGATTGAGGTTAAAATAAATAGATAGCCAGTATCAGGTGGAAAAAAAAAATTGACTTGCTTGGAAGAAAATGCTAGTGGTTTTCCCAGTTTTCCAAGTGTCTCCGGATCCCTCTCAGGCCTTCTAAATCAGAAACTCTGGGGATACAACAATCTGTGTTTTAATAAGCCCTCCAGATGATTCCGACACATGCTTTGAGCCACGGGGTTACACAATATCCAGTCTCCAATTCTTCTCTTTTTTCATAATAGTAAAACACTCAGAGCAGCAATGTGCCCAGATCAGGGGTAACATTTCTTATCATCCTTGCATATAGAATTGGCCATGAGATGCAAACAGTAGTCATTGGGTGAGGCTTCTGGGAGATCTCATTAAAGGGGGCTGCCTCCACTGGCAGGAATACCCTTGCTGCCTTTGGCGCCCCCCCTTCTTTGTACTTTTTGCCAACAGCCATCTTGGACCATGAGGTGACCGTGAAAATGGAAGTGACCAACTAGGGATAATGGAACAGAGAGATTGAAGGAGCAGTGGCCCCTGGTAGCGAGGTGTTGCCATATCAGCTTTGGACTGCTCTCATTCATCTTTAGAAGAGAAAGAGAAATTATCGTGTTTAAGCCATGTGGGTTATCTGTTATAAGCAGTTGAATCCAATCCTAATACATTTTGTGTTATTTTGAATTACATTTGTATTAGTCCTCTGAAAAAAATATTAAGAGCTAAAAGTCTTCTCCAGCAACACAGGGTAAAGAAGGGATATTATTCTCCAGGATGAGGCATGGACCTTGGAAGAAAGGATTCGGAGGAGAAAAGATGGAACAGACACTGGGGAAATAAAAGGAGGTGGGGTAGGAGTCATTCTCAGATGCTCACCCAAGATGGGCTCTTCACGGACTGATAATTGACTTCATAAATAGAAGGATTATTTCTCACCATCCTCTGGACTGTATATTTTGCATGCTTATAATGAGAAATTCCTCCCAGTAAAGGATGATACTTACAAATATAACTTAAGGGTCATACACTTTTAGAATATCTGAGTTTTCTTGTGCTCCTCTTATCATACGCTTCTACGCTGGAGATTGTGACAGGAATATAAAGATGAATGTTGTAAAGTCTTTGCCTTGGAGATACTCAAGATATAAAAAAAAAAATACAGAAGTTCAGTAAGAGGAAAGTCATTGTCTTTTGTAGCTGTTCAGAGACATCGCCTCAAGAATATTTAATGTTAATTTTATTTTTTATCCTGGGCTAAAGCAGTGCCCTATCTTGCCAAGGTTGGCACAATGCTTCCGGGGTTTTGCCTGCATAGGTTGGGGGTCATTATATAAGGGTGGTTACCAAACGTGGCTAGCTTTGAGCCCTCCATATTGGACACCTGATTCAATTTGAGATCCAAGTTAACTCCCTTCATTAAGAAAATAATTCAGGGATTGCTTCACTCTGTCCTTCTAAGTGTTCCTTGGGGTGACTTCCTCTGGACTTGGCCTTAGAAATAGCCCACCCAACCCACTTGGCTGGTGCACCCTCCTTAGAGGTCTCCCTGAACAGAATTCAGAATCAATGTAGCAAAGGGCTTCTCAGAACAGTTTGGCACACCAGGCCTCTCTGGAGAGGGTGGTCACTCATTCATTTGTTCATTCACTAAAGGCATGTTTATTGAGTGCCTATTATGCACCAGGTGTTCTCCCTAGAGCACTGAATTCAACTGGCAAGTCCCAGCCCTTCCCTTGGAGCTCAGTGTCAGAGCCAGCAAACAGACCAAAAGAAAACCAAGGACAAACAGTAAACTCAAGGAACTGAAAATAAATGAGACAATTACAAATTGTGACATGAGCCAAGAAGGAAACAAATAGGATCCTGATAGAGAAAACCCAGGTTGGGGGCACAGACCATTGATGGCTGTCAGGAAGGCTTCTCACAGGAGGCAAAATTTGAACTAAAGCCTAAAGATTGAGAAGAAGGCCTCCAAGCTGGACACCAGTGGTGAGGTTTCCAGGTGGCAGGAACAGCATGCTCAAAGGCAGGGAAAGTGTTGTCAAATCCCAGTAAGTGGAAGAAAGCCAGTGAGGTGGGACTTCGGGGAATGCTTTGCTCCCTTGTGCCTTGGGGGCCCGCAGGATTAAACAGTGCCTTCAATTGTCTGAGGGTCAGGAGTTGGGACCAGTGTCTCTTTCTCTCCCTACCTGTACTTTTTCCTTTGCATTTTGTTTCAGGTACACTTACTAAAAATCATGAAAGCATTTGCACGTGCACACAGAGGGACATAAAGGATGAAAAGAAAATGAGAGATGAGGAGAGAAGGAGGGAAAGAATAACTGGAAGT
Organism: Mirounga angustirostris; assembly: GCF_029215605.1. Lineage (NCBI taxonomy): Eukaryota > Metazoa > Chordata > Mammalia > Carnivora > Phocidae > Mirounga > Mirounga angustirostris. The sequence continues at coordinate 35,148,561 of NW_026991710.1, forward strand.
GGAGGGACATAGGGCTTCTCTGTCTTAGAGAAACCACAAAACACAGCCCTTTGAAGGTACACTCAAAGTTTCAAATCTTATTTTATTTTCTTAAAGCCCAGTTTGTAAAGTAGGCAATTAAAGTATTCAAATTAAAAAGCCAAGGTAAATCACAATTATGAGCCCTTAATAATCTACTTAGATCCCCCCCCCCCCGCAAAATGTGCAATTGCATTTCATGTCAACTTCCACTGAAATCAGAGCAACAAAATTATTTTCCATGGAATGAAGGCAGGGAGGGGTCTTGTCACAAAATGTCCCCTCAGCCAGAGTTCTGAGAAGATCACGAATGGGACAGTATGATTATTCATACGGGCATAAGTTCAGAGAGGAGTTTTCAAATGAATTACAACAGTGGAAGAAAAGACAAGCCACAGGAAAAGGGTATCTATTACTCTGAGCAGGGCAAGATGTCAGTCATGTGATTTGTCAAATCTGTAAGCAGACAGCACAGGTCTTCATTGGAGATTACACGGGGGGTGGGGGGGCAGCTCAGATTGGCAGGGACAGGGGGAAAGGCCATATAGGGCAGGGGAGGATTTCACCCAGGTCAGGAGGAAAGAGTGGAGGGGGATGGGGTGTGGGGGGGTAGGGCTTTCCAATCCTCTCCGGCTACTGACCAACCAGATGCACATATAGGGGAGAGAAATCGTGAGCTTTCCCTTTCCCTGACCAATCAATCTTGTGGTTGAAGGCATTAGATAGTTGGGCTCAGGAAGGATCAGCGTAGTCCGTTGAGCATCAAAGCTTCCCCAGCTTCTGTCTCTATGTGCCGTTTCACCAGCAATAAATTAGAATTTGGCCATCGGAATCCAGTCACCTAATACATTTCAAGACCACCTTGGCTTAATTTCCAAATTGCCCTTAAATCAAACCAAATTCTCAAAAAGCTGCCAACTTAGGCTGTGCTGTCTTCTGTTTTAATTAAACTCATCCAATTAAATTTCTCATCACTGTAGAGCATGTGTTCTGGGAATCAGATTTAATTTGATTTATTAAAATAATGAATCTGCTTTTGAGTGAAATTGTTATCTGTTTCATTTTAAATTATTATTACAAATTATATCTGCTTCATCTCTTTGTCAGTAGATGGTTCGCTTTGAGGTCTGACCAGGAGAAGGCTTTTCCCTTCATTTTTTCCTCAGAAGGAAAGGCTATGTAGCACCCTGCTCCAGCTTCCTCGGAGGAAGCCTGAATGCAGGCCAAGGTAAGAAGCGAAGCGGCGGATGCAAGGGCAGGGATGGTGGAGGAGAGCCAAATAGACCTAAGGGACTCTGGGGGGAGGAAGAGAGTGAGGGAAACCAGCGAGGAGGACCAAGGTTAAACTCAAGGGAAACAGGAGACAACTCTTCCACCGTCTTCTGAATTTTGTGTTTAGTGTGAGTGTCTCATAGTAAGATTTTTTGTCCACGAATGAACTAGACCCTCCCAGCCTTCCAGCCATTAGGCTGACACTGGTCATACGCCAACTCCTAGAGCTGGGGCGGGGGGGGGGGGGGGGGTGTCTATTGTCAGGTCAACCCATCGCTTCCCTCCATGTGTTGGCCTCCTCTCCTCCTTCATTTGGCCCTTTTTAGCTCAGCAGCTCCAGGGGGAAGAAGCTTCACTCTCTCAATATCCATGTTATAATCTCGGGGAAGGATTCTGATTGGCCTTCCTTGGGTAATCCAGAAACGATAGCTCCCAGAGTCCACTGACCCCAGTGAGGAAACTGGTCTGGCTAGTATGGAAGGTTGTGGGGAATAAAGTGGGCTGTACCACTCAGCACCAGCCCGTGGAGGCTAAGGAGTGTTAGCTGTCAATGGTGCGCCACCGGAAGCCATGGGGAGAGAAAGAGGGAGGCCCTGAGGAAACAATACCAAGGGAGCTCATTTTGTAGAAGTATTTAGGTTTTATTAGAGGGAGAGATAATTGGAGGTCCATATGCAACAAATGAACCTGGACCCATACTTCTCACTTAATACAAACATTAACTCAAAATGGATCATAGACCTAAATGTAAAACCTAAAACTGTAAAACTGCCAGAAGAAAACATAGACCTTGCATTGTACAAAGATTTCTTAGCTATAACACCAAAAACAAGATCCATAAAAGAAAAAATTGGGGGACAAGAAGAGCAGCATGTTTTTCTTTCGTTGTGTTTTGTTCCTTCTCATTATGAATAATTTGATACAGTCCTCACCTTCAAGTTTGATGGAGCTATCTGTTCTTGGAGAGCAGAAATGGCATTGATCATCACTGTATCTTCAGGGCCTGGTACCAAAAAGGGCACATCATAGACATGCACTAAATCGGGTTAAATACATGAATAAGTGAAATGTGGGATGATCACAGGATAGCCACGAGGAAATTCTCTAAACAGAAACATGAATCAGAATTCAGATGAGAGAACTGAACAGAGCGATAATGGGATCATTTAGGATAGAGGTGATGGGAAAGGCTGCAGGAGGCCATGCCTTCCCAAGGGAGGAGTTTGGGCACAGAGCAGAGAAGGCCCTTGGGGTGGTCTAGTATTAGAGGATGGGAGGATTAAGGGGGGTGGTCTGTGGAGGAGACAGATTGAAGAGGGAGGAGGGGAGTTTGGACCATGGAGGGTCATGCCAACCAAGGGAGGAAGAGTTTTCAAAGAGTGAAGGGTCAGTTGTATCAGCTGCAGAAGAGAGGTCAAAAAGAATGAGATTGGGGGAAGAAACGTAGAATTTCTTTCAAAAGGACGTCATTGGTGAACTTAGAGATGCTTTCTACCACGTGTAAAATTTTCATTAATATCCAATAGAAAACATATCAAAATAGCTGAGACAAGAGAGAAATTAATAAACTGTAGAGGCAGGTGTCTGTCGAGTTAAGGCACCAAACATAACTGAGAGCAAACTTTGGTCTTTAGTGTCATTGTCAAGAAAATGTCATATGAAACTCAATGTGCAACCATCATTTTAAAAATAGAAACCATCAGACACTGTCACCTCCCTCAAATACTTTGTATTTTTTTTTCTTTTTTCATTCTTTTCCCCTTGGGAACAAAGAAAGTAGCTACAGAGAACTCTAGCAGAGAAAATATATGCTTCCATCTAAGCTAAGTATTGGGAGGAAGAGGCCATCTAGACTAGGTTAACAGTGTATTAATTCACAGCAGTAACAGCCTTCACTAATAAGAAGTGGATATCAAGAAAAGTCTCTGACTTGAACTAGCGCTCAGATGACAAGTTGAGAGTGCAGTACACAACTTGTTAGTAAAAGTGAACTTGGGGTTCCACTTTAAAGGAGGATTATTTATTTTGGTAATTAACCAAAGAGTGCTTATGGAGTGCAAGGGATTAACTTATTTGATAGAGAGTAAAAAGCCAATTAATTTCGCCGAGCTTTGTGATAGATGCTAAAGGAAGGATAAGAAAGCCCTCTGTTTGCAGGCAAACTGCTCCCAAACTGTCTTAGTGAGTGGCTAACTTCAGATTTACAGCCAGAAGACTCTGAGAAAGGACTCTGTTGAAACAACAGTAAGAATTTGTACGGGCCTAATAAATACCGTAGGGAGAAAGGAGTTAGAAATAGTAATAGGTTAAAGTTCAATTGTAACAAAATTATTAGTAACTTAATAGTAATAGAGAGGGAAACAAAACAGTAACTCCTTAAAAAGGATTGACCAGAGTATCCCAAAAGAGCAATATAACATGCCCATTTGTTTTTTGGTTTCTTATCGTTATAAATGATGGACTATCAAAGCAATAGCAAACCCATTAATCAAGACTGTAAACAATTAAAATCTTTTTCCAGATCCGGGAAAGCATCAGAATGATCAAGACAGTGCCAAAAAAAGGAACATAAATTTCGGCCAGCTCTTTGGATCTGGTAAGTGTTTAGGCTACCCAGCCAAAAAGTCAGAGAGCAAAAAGTCTAAACTAAGCTGATAACAACTGATCATTAATTAGAACTGAAGCCAACTATCTCAGTCTAGAGAAATATCTTGGCTACTCAGCTAAGGGCCAGAAAGCCAAAGGTCCAAGTTGGGTTCATGATAATTAATCATAGGCAAAGCCACTGCCCAGAAAAACCCCTATTAACGAAGGGGCGCTTTTGAGAAGAAGCAGCCCTAAGGGAAACTGGCAGGGACAGTCCTGCATAGAGTGAGGCTAGGGGACCCCGTCCACTCTGCTCACAGGCTCCACTTAAGGCTGAACCCCTGGAATTAATAATCATGTCTAACAAATTCTAGCATTAAAAGACAAACTGAGCAGCTGATAACTCATCTTCACTGCAAAGATCTTTTTTTTTGAAGTGAGATTCAAATCTTTGAACTGCATTGAAATAGGAGGAAGGTACAGGTAGGAGAGCAAGGGAGCAATAACGGACATTATTTATATCAAAGGTGTCCAAAGGGAAATTAAATGTCGATAGCACCAAAAGTCAGTCACCAAATGGAAATATGCAAAAATGACAGTGTATGAGTGTGTGTAGGGGGGCCGCTGTGTAAGCTTAGCTTAGAGGGGATTTAAGAATTGGATGTCATTTATAAGTTCATGCATGCTGATGTTTAAATTCATTTCTGCACCTGTAAGAAAGCATTTTTCCTACAAGTACCTTTTCATGCACACATTCACTTTCCTTATAATATATTTCGTGGTTTCTCAACTGCACGTTATTTTCACATTTTAATATCTCTGGAGTCAGAATGTATCTTACAGTCAATGACATGTGACAACTTAATTGGAACTGTTTTCACTTATTGGTACCCGGACAATGACATTTCTTACAACTGATGCCATTTAGATGTGATGTAGTTCACAGCTTGCAATGCTTGGTCCCCATGCAGCGGATGGGTGATGTGGCCACACATACCCCACTTCCTGCTGCAGAGGAGGACCCCAACCCTTACTCTTGAGTCTGAGATACAGAAGTCTGCGGGCTGCCTGAGGGTCACTGATGCATGCACAGCTAAGCAGTTCCAAGAAAGGTGTGCATGTGTCTAATACAGAGGGAACAGGGACGTTCTGGGTGTGCTCTGGGATCTTTGCACACAATGCAATTTGTGGGCTCGCCCGCTTATTCTGTACGGAGCACAGGTTGTTCCTGGGAACATAGGAGGTGTTGGGCTGCACTTGGATCGTTCCCTCCCACTATACAATGATATTGTGCTAAGGACTCATTCAAGCCTCAATAACACCATAAAGTTGGCATTGTAGTATCCTCCCCATTTCACAGATGAGGAAATTGAAGCTCCAACAGGGTGGGTAACCTGCCAAAGATCATACTGCTCATAACTGTGGAGGTCAGTACTTGAACGCAGGTCCATGTGGCAGCCCATGCGCTTGACCATTATATCACGCTGACTCTACCAAGACAGTCTTTGGCCAAGAAATCGTGTTGGTGATTTATAAGGACTGTGTAAGAGAGGAGGAGGGACATGAGAATGGCGAAAATTGATTTTAAGCAGGAAGAGTAGGTACAAATAAGGAAAGCACTCGCCCTCAAGCTTTGATTCCATCTCTAATTGCGTGTTTTCATTCCACGAAGGTGGCTTTGTGAATGGTGCGGCTGGTGGTGCTGAACACAATGTTTCTAGATCCAGGTATTCAGACCCCAGGAAGCTAAATAAGTAAGCTGTTAGTCCCTGGGATTCAGACGGCGTGGAAAAGTACCACTTTTCTACCACTAAAAGATACAAGTTTTATTCCTGGAAAAGTTGATTAAAATTCTCAGTGTCTTAATTGTCCAAAGAAGGAATCACTCAAACACTATATTCAAATCTGGGCTCTACACGTGGATGTATGTGGAGCCTCTGTGTGTGTGTGTGTGCGCGTGCACGTGCGAGTGGGTTCAGAGATACATACCATTTCAAGAGCTATAAAATATAATTACTTGGGTAAGCTTTAAACATGTGTGATATTTCACAAATACCACTCTGATATATCTAGGTCATGTTTACATATTTTAAGACACATTAGGGTAATTTCCACTGGAAAAAAATGTGTATTTTTCCCCAATTCTATGCAAATGGTAATTTTGAATGTGTAAGTACATTTTTGGTTAAAGAGAACATCACTGTCACTTAATATATTACTGGAGATATACACAGATGTTGTTTATGTTTGTGCTTTATGTAAATTGCCTTTCAGTGGAGAAGAAATGTATACATAAGATTTAAACTTGCTATGTTTTACATATTCAGTTTGTGTACTTTGTTTATATTCCCAGAAAGCAAATATAGGAAAGCAATTGAAACCAGCATATTGCATCAAGCTTTCTGCAAGTTTTAAATGAAATGTCCTGAAATTGTTAACCTTTACAAATGCTGAGAAATGACAATTCAGGAAGAGTGTGTCTTCTGCTGCACTCCACGTAAACCAGTTTCAGTGGTTAACTGGTCTTTTCACTGTTCCCTGAATGCGGTCATTCCCACCATCAATTCTTTGTTCACGGTATCTCTTCAGATCCCATTTCTTTTTTTAAAAGTCTTTTTAAGTAATCTCTATGCCCAATGTGGGACATGAACTTAAAATCCCAAGATCAAGAGTTGCATGCTCTACCCACTAAGCCAGCCAGGGGCTCCCAGAGAGTGTCACTCTTAACATCAGTCAAGAACTGGTGAGAGGGAGAAGCAGGAATGCCCACTCCTCAACAGATGCTGGAGGCAGCCAAAGAAACATCCCCCCCAGCTTCTAGAAGGAGCTAGTCTAAGGGCTGGCTAGCTGCACAAGAGCTGAGGTGCTAATCTTTAAAGAGTACTAAAATGGCGCCTGGGAGGCTCAGTTGGTTAAGCATCCAACTCTGGATTTTGGCTCAGGTCATGATCTCAGGGATTGAGCCCTGCATCGGGCTCTGCACTCATCAGGGAGTTGGCTTGAAGATTTTCTCTCTCCCCTTCCCCCTGCCCCCACGCTCGCTTGCGCTCTCTCTCTCAAACAAATAAATAAATCTTTTTTTTTTAAATAAAAGGTACTAAAATATCAGAGGGAAAAAAAAATCAGAAATAAGTTGCCAAATAACTCAGGTTTCCAAATAGGACTTTATACCTAACTAGAAAAATCTAAATTTATTCTCTTCCTTCAGAAGCAGATACTTCTCTAGACTAGAAATAACGGAACACTCTGCTGATCCTGTCTAACCCAGCCAAATCAATATAAGAGAAGCACTTAAAGGGCACCAGATGCTTAGCCCATCACCCACATGACACAGATTGACTTGCCTCTTCCTCAGAGATAGAAGCAAGGTCCTCCGCCACCAGCGCTTCCCCATTTCTCGCTCTCTCTCTCTTTTTTTTTTGTTCTGTGAAGAGTCTATATGGTTATGCAATGGTTAAGAGTACAGACATCGGGGCGCCTGGGTGGCTCAGTTGTTAAGCGTCTGCCTTCGGCTCAGGTCATGATCCAGGGTCCTGGGATCGAGCCCCATATCGGGCTCCCTGCTCAGCCGGAAGCTTGCTTCTCCCTCCCCCCCTCCCCCCTGCTTGTGTTCCCTCTCTCGCTGTCTCTCTCTCTGTCAAATAAATAAATAAAATCTTAAAAAAAAAAAAAAGAGTACAGACATCACGGGCACCTGGGTGGCTCAGTTGGTTAAGCTCCAACTCTTGATTTCGGCTCATGTCATGATCACAGGGTTGTGAGACTGAGCCCTGCGTTGGGCTCTGCACTCAGCCAGAGTCGGCTTGGGATTCTCTCCGTTTCTCTCTGCTCTTTCTCTTTCTCAAATATATATATATAATGCTTTCAGATGTCAGAAGCCACACTGCCTGAGCTGAAATCCCAGCTCTGCCACTTACTAGCTTTGTGGCCTTGGGCAATTTACTTGGTCTCTCTGTGCCTCAGTTTTTTTCTAAGACTACTTGCTAATATGCTTACTGTGAGGGTTAACTGAATAAAAAGATGTCAAACACTTAGACTCTGCCTTGCACATAAAGATGCTATGTGTTAATTACTATTATTGTTGATATCTCTACCTCCAGGATAGAACTCGGGGGAAGGGGGGCAAGCATCCATTTAGATAGGAAGTGTTTAAAGATCTTTCATTTGCTTCCAACATTTAGTGGATTTTTATTCAAATTAGTATTTTTCACAGTACTTGCTTTCAAGGATTTTATGATCTTATAAACTCATCGTAAAAAATAATGGAAAATAAAAAGCACAATATAATCTGGTGCCAAAAACAGGACAAGAGAAAAGACGCACTGTGTTCTTAGGATCAGAGTAATGCGACTCCGTGTTATATCAATGACATATATGAAATAGTAAGTTTTATTAAAAATTGTCTCAGAAGAGTATTTCATGACATGGAAGAATATTCATAGTTTATGGTTTAGAGTAACAAGTTTTGAAACAGAATGTATGGCAAGATCCAATCTGAGTTTTAAAATGAATAGAAATAGATTTTTAAAAGACTGGATGGACAATGTCAAAAGGCTTATAGCAATTATCTTGGATGATATTCTTTCTTGTTGGTACTTAAGCTATTTTTCAACATTTTTTAAATTGGCATGATGTTACTTCTAAATCAGAGGGGAATATCATCAATAAATGTATTATTCTTTTGAAAAGGGATCTTAGAGCTGTCTTATTTTAATGCCTTTCACCTGTGGCAATATTGTTCTCCCACCCACCCCAGGATACTGGCAAGTACTGGTGGGGATGTCATATTGACTGGGATCCCTATTGGTATTTAGGGCCAGGGATGCTAAGTGTATTAGAGTCCTTCACATCAAAACATTATCCCACCCAAAATGCCAAGGCAGCCCTATTGACAAAATTGCATCTAGCCCATTTATTTTGCAGTCAAGGACACTGAGGTCCTGAGAAGTAAGGTGCCCAAAGTAACAAAGCATGTTAGTTCTAAGTCAAAACAAAGGTCTAGCTCCTCTGGTTTGCAGTTCAGAGCTTTTTCCATTTTCCTACTTCATGGAAAAGGTGGGATTTGAGATGGGTTAGAAGAATGGGTAAGGTAGTATAGTAGGCTGAATAATGGCCACCCAAAGATCTCAGGTCTGAAAACCTGGAACCTGCAAATATTCTCCTATACCCTTTAAAGATCAGCACTTCAGCTGTTGCGCAGCTAGCCAGCCCTTAGACTAGCTCCTTCTAGAAGCTGGGGAGGGGGGTGTTTCTTTGGCTGCCTCCAGCATCTGTTGAGGAGTGGGCATTCCTGCTTCTCCCTCTCACCAGTTGTTGACTGATGTTAAGAGTGACACACTCTGGGGGCACCTGGGTGGCTTAGTGGGTAAAGCATGCAACTCTTGATCTTGGGATTGTAAGTTCAAGTCCCATGTTGGGCATAGAGATTAGAAAGAAGAAGCAGAAAGAAGAAGAAGGAGACGAAGAAGAAGAAGAAGAAGAAGGAGGAGAAGGAGAAGGAGAAGGAGAAGGAGAAGGAGAAGGAGAAGGAGAAGGAGAAGGAGAAGGAGAAGGAGAAGGAGAAGGAGAAGGAGAAGAAGAAGAAGAAGAAGAAGAAGAAGAAGAAGAAGAAGAAGAAGAAGAAGAAGAAGAAGGGCGCATGGGTGGCTCAGATGTTTGAGTGTCTGCCTTTGGCTCGGGTCACGATCCTGGGGTCCTGGAATTGGGTCCCGCGTTGGGCTCCCTGTTCCTTGGGGAGCCTGCTTCTCCCTCTGCCTCTCTCTCTCTCTCTCTCTATCTCTGTCTGTCATGAATAAATAAATAAAATCTTAAAAAAAAAAAAAAGAGTGACACTCTCCAAACTAGGGAAATGGATGGTGGATTGTCAGGCCAAATATTACTTAAATGCCAATAAAATGCTTCAAAATGGGAATAATTTTAAAAATGTTATTTGTGTTGTTAAAATGTCATTCATGAATAATTATTCCTTCAGTGATGGCATGGTTCTTTGTTTTCAGAGGCCACATTAAATAAGCAGATGAACAAAAGATCTCTAGCATCTCTTTTGGCTTCTTTCTTAGAATTTCCGTCTCTGCTTACATTGCCCATCTGTTCTTGCATGAAGTCTACTTTATCCATTAGAGCCCTTAGCGTATTAATCAAAGTTGTTTTCAATTCCTAGTCATAATTCCAGTATTTCTGCTATGACTGGTTTTCATGCTTGCTCTGTCTTTTCACCTTGTATTTGTTGCCTTTTGGTACGCCTTGTAATTTTTTCTTGATGGATGGGCCAAAAGGAACTGCTGTAAATAGGCTTTCAGCAAGGTGTGGTGAGGTGTGGGGGAGGGGAAGTATTTTTCAATCCGCTGAGGAGATCTCAACTTTTCCTGACTGTGAACTTCATGAGTCTCCCTCAGTTGTTGTTTCTTTAGATGGGACAAGATGGCTGGAGTTGGCTGGCATCAAATATTTCCCTTTCTCAGGTCAGTTAGGCTCTGGTTACCTAGTTTCCACTGAGGGGGGCTTGTTAAGGAGGACAGAGTACTGTGGCCTTCTTCAAAATGGTTCCTTTTCTCCTCCCCCCCACCCCACCAGAAGTCCAAGGGAATTTTTCTCTGATATTCGTTGTGGGAGTCTGGTTGAGCTCCAGGAGGTCACAATATTGTGGAGGTCTCCCCATCACTGGGTGTCCCTGGAGTTTTTAACTCGCAGACGTGGCTCCCCTGAGCTTCCAGCAATTTGCCAATCACAGTTCCGGTGTTCCCACCCAGCCCTCAGCCCTTCCTCCTACAGTGGTTCCCCCTCAGGAGTCTGCTGTGTTAGCCTCAACTCCCTATATATGCCTTTGGTTTCTCCTGTCCCAGGGGCAACATTTTGCTGTGTTTCCCCCTCTCTATGGGCCCACAAAGGGTTGTTGATTTTTGAGTCTGTCCAATTTTTACTTGTTGTTACCAGAGAGTGGCTACTTCCAAGCTCCTTACAAATGGGACCAGAAAGTGTAAGTCTCTAGAGGAACAAGAGAAACATTTCAAGTTCTGTCCTCATGGAGCTTATTCCCTAGAGGGAAAGCTGGACAAATACCAAACAAACATAGGCTGGCCTCTCAGGGAGTGATGATGGCTATTAGGAAGAAAACTAAAGTGGTGGCAAGAAGACAGGGAGAATTAGGGGTGAGAGGAGGAGGGTGGCTATTTGGATAGGATGGCGGGTGATCTGTGAGCAGAGCCTGGAATGAAGCAAGCCACAGAGATATCTGAGGAGGACCTGCAGGCTGTGGGAAGCTCCTGAGCGTGAGGTGATTGGAAAAGGCAGTTGGACTAGAAAGGCACGGGCTCGGAACAGAACCATTAGACGAGACTGGAGGTAGAGACAGGAGCCCGATCCTCTAGGAGCTGAGCATGCAGTAAAGGGGAGGACAGGAAGACAGTGATGGATTTTGAGTAAGGAAGAGATAATGACTTGATTTTCATTTTTTATACACTTGTTGTAGTGCCCTGTGGAGGATAGACTGTGGGAGGGGTTGGCGGCGGGGCGGGGGGGTGGGGGGTGGGGGGTGGGGGGCTGGAGAGCACCACAGCACAGTGATGATGGAGGCTTGACTGGGGGACAGTGGAAGGGGCCAAACATGGTCAAATTCTGAAAATAATATTAAAAGTAGATTTGATGGAATGGTTGTGGAGTGTGAGAGAAAGAGGGAAATCAAAGAAGACTTCTAGTTTTTCACCCCTCAAGAGCAGGTACAGTGCGGAGGGATGCCAAAACAAAATCAAATACTGAATTTGGTTTGCCTGTTAGGTATCTAAGTAAAATGTTGAATTAGCTTCTGGATATATCAGTCAGGGGAGAGTTCCATGCTGCAAATCTAATTTGGGGCATATAGATGTGATTTACATCCATGAAATAAACATAATCATCCAGAGCTGTGCTTTCCAATATGGTAGCTACTAATGACCATATGTAGCTATTGAGCACTTGAAACATAGCTAGCAGGACTGAGGAATTGAATTTTATTTAACGTTAATCAATTTAAATGTAAATGTAAAGGCTGACACATGATTCAGTTATTGGAAAACTTTAAGTGTATTTGGAAAACATAGGTATAGTTTTCAACTGCAAATATTATAAAAATCAGGCATTTCCTATGAAATGGAAACCAGGCATTTCCTATGAAAATGTAGCATCTGAATTAAGATGTATGGTAAGTGTAAAATATATACCATATTTCAAAGACCTGGTACCCCAAATGTAAAATAACTCATTAATAGTTTTAATATTGGTTACATGTTGAAATGATAATACTTTAGATATATTGACATAAGTGTGCCATGAAAATTAATTTCACCTATTTCTTTTGCCTTTTTCAAAATGTGGCTCCTAGAAGACCAAACATTATATATGTGGCTTGCATAACATTTCTATTGGATAGTGTTTAGCTAGTAAAAAAGGAAGTATCTGAGGACTGAACCCTTGGGGTACCCTACTATTTAGAGATTTTGGAAAGAGAGATAATCCTATGAAGAAGCCTCAAAAAAAGCAGCCTCATAGGGAGACCAACCAGGAGAGTGCGGTGTTCTAGAAACCAGGTGAAAAAAAATGTGTTAAGAAAGTGGAAGCAAACAACTGTGTCAGAGGCTGCTGAGAGGTTAGGTATAAGGTAGACTGAGAAGTGGCCATTGTATTTAGCAACATAGAGATTGTCAGTGAACTTGATGGTTTCAGTGTGTGCGTGTGTGTGTGTGCGCGCGCGAAGGGGGCACAAAAGGCTGATTGAGGTAGATTATAAAAAAAGTCAATTATAGACTACTCCTTTCAGGGGAACAGAATAATAGAGGTGTTGGGGAATAGGGGTTTAAGGGAAGGGGTTTTTTAATCTAATGGGAAATACATTATTATACTAGATTTTTATTCTCTATTAAGCTTTTGACCTAATAAATCATCTTGCAAATATCCATTAGCTAGTAGGATGATTCTAAATTTATTTAATCAGAGTTAAGGAATGCTAAGAATTTCAAATTAATACCCGTGTCTTACTTGGCCCATGAAATCATTGTGTACAAAGAGGTCTAGGATTACCAAATATCTTTCTAGCATTACTAAAATGACTAACACAATGGATTGTACGCAGTTCCCTAAAATATAAAACTGTGACATCATTTGTGTTGCAGTAGAAGGGTGTGTGGAATTCTAGGACTTTAGAATAGAACACAGGTTCCAAACTTGTATTACATTTTGATTGATCATCATCTCTTATTTTAATTCCCATAGTAATTCGTGTAGATTTGGGCATAATCAGTGCTTAGTATAATTGAATGAATGAGTGAAGATAATCTCAGCATCCTGAAATACTAAAGAGACTAGCAATACCCAAGAATTCACCAACAGATGGCACCATTCAATTCTTAATTTCAAGTGCTAGATGGCAGGGGGGGAATGGAATCCCCGGGAATATATTTTGCTACTTCAAATTTCATAATTGAATTATTAAAGCATATTCCCACATATTTATTTACTGCAAATGTCTATGTTCCTACTCTAAATTGATCCTTTCTTTAGCTCAGATCTCGAAAGATAAGGAAATGAGATTGACTTGTAGATAAGAGAGAAAATCTCTATAGGTTATCACTATCAAAATGTTTGTGAACACTAAGAAGTCAAGTTCTGCTAATCCATTTCCCCTAAGAGATTAATATCCTCCGATGGCAGTAAAACCAAGGACGTTTTGCCTGCATCTAGGGCACTGGAAGAACACTCCAGAGAACAGATGTTGCATTTTGCAGTTCCACTGTGCTTGGCCCGAAAGTGACAAGGACTAAACACACCCTGTGCTTTAGAAATGCAAAACAAAACAAACAAAACCCGCTCCCATATGGTCTGCACATCCAAAGTGTAAAACAGTCAAGTGCCGTATGTAAACAGTGTTCCCACCGTGACCCCTGATTACTTTTATTTTCTGCAGAATCGGTTGTCATTTTCATAATTTCCTAGGCTCCTTATTTCACCTGCAGGCCTGAGAAGTGAAGGGTTATATTCTAAGACAACCGAGTTGTGAGGAGCCAGGCCTGGCAGCTCGGGTGAGTGTGGAGCCCTGGTCACACACAAGACAGATAGACAATAGCAGCTAGACACTCCTCGCAGCGTCATTTACCTAAAATCTGAGAAGAGTGGCTACGGCCACAATTCTATTTTTAGACTTTATCAAGAAGTCTCATTCTCAGATAAATGCGACTGGCCAAAGGTAGGAAAGCAGGTGCCTTCAAACTGAGCGGGTCTTGCTATTGTGGAGCAAGACAGCAGATGCCCATGGTGCCCAGCATGCCCAGCTCTCTAAGGAGGGAGCTCTGTGAGCCTGGTGGCTAAGGTTTCAGGAGGAGCCTCTCTGGGCTAACCTGGACCTCCCTGGAAGATCAGTAAGATCCACCCAGGTTCTGGTATATTTGATGGCCCATACCTTGCCAAGAGGGGTATCACTACGTTTCCTGAGAATAACACCACTATGAACTTACAAAATGTATATGCATAAATGACTAAATCTTTAAATGACACATCAGTTACTTTTCTCCATGTTTCCTTCCACCTGAGCACTCCTCGATTGCCTTCGTGGGTTTCTTTATCCTTAATCAACGCTGACCCCAGGGCTTGGCAACTCCTTCCCTGACTCGATTACCACCCGGAGGATGAAGGGTGAACATTGCAGACCTCTTTGAGCTCCTGACTCCTCCCTCTGCCTTCTGAACCTCTCTACCTGAATGTCCCATTAGTATCTCAAACACAATAGTGGGGGAAGAAAACACCTCATTATTCTCTTCCCAAACCTGCTAACCTTAGGCATTCATCGTGTGTGTGTGTGAAAGTTTTTCAGTATAATATTTGATACTTAAATAAAAACATGACTTAATGTAAGTTATGAAGCAGAATTATAAAACAGATATTTATGAAACCTTCATGTAACTGAGGAATTAGCATTCCACCACCATCATTGCATCTGTGTAGAACTTTATTGTCTCAACCTTCTGAGGCCTGCTCTTAGTCTATTCATTTCCCATTGCTGCTACAACAAACTGGCACAAATTTAGTAGCTTAAAACAACATAAATCTATTACCTACAGGTGGGGAGATCAGAAGTGTAAAATGGGTCAGCAGGGCTGTATGCCTTCTGGGGGCTCCAGGGAAAAAGCTGTTCCCTTGCCTTTTCCAGCTTTTCGAGGCTGCCTGCCTGCCTTGGTTCATTGCTCCTTCCTCCATCTTCAAGTTACCGCAGAGTAACGTCTTCAGATCTCTGTCTCTGTCTGACCTTGGCTTCCATCATCACATCTCTTCTCTGACAATCTTGCCTCTCTCTTTAAGGACCCCTGTGATTGCTGTGGATCCACCATATAATCCAGGATAATCTTCCCCTCTCGAGATCTTTAATTTACTTGCATCTTTTGCCATGCAAGGTATCATATTCACAGCTTCTGGGGATTAGGACATGGGCATCTTTGGGGGGGCATTATTTTGCGTATTACATGTAGGTAACCACTATTCTTGTGTTATTTCTTTAAGATGACATTACCAAATTTGTGCATATCCCTAGAATTTTTAAATTAAGTTTTGTTTGGTTTTGAAGATCATAAAAAGTATTCATAGTCTTCAATTTTTTAATTTAATGTTGTGATTCTAAGATCCACCTATGTTACGTGTAATTCATTTATTTATATAGCTTTATAATGAATTCTGTTAATATCCTTAAAATATTTATCCATTCTACAGTTGATGAAAATAGTGCTGCTATGAACAGCCTTGGTTACTGGAACAAGAATGTGCATGGGTTTCTTGAGTATCCTATCTCAGAGTGGAATTTCTGAATTATAGAGTACATTATAGGGTATGTTAAAAATAGCTGCAGTTTACTTTTGAACTTAATTTACATTTCCACCATGTATCAGTGCTACCATTTCTCCGTATCTTTGTTATGCAGGCAATGTGGCGGGTATGAAAGAACATTTCATTATTGTTTCAATTTGAATCTTTCTAATTACTTATAAGAGAGAATATCATGGGGTGCCTGGGTGGCTCAGTCGTTAAGCATCTACCTTCAGCTGGGGTCATGATCCCAGGATCCTGGGATTGAGCCCCACATCGGGCTCTCTCCTTGGTGGGAAGCCTGCTTCTCCCTCTCCCCTCCCCCTGTTTGTGTTCCCTCTCTCGCTGTGTCTCTGTCAATAAATAAATAAAATCTTTTTTTAAAAAAAGGGTGAATATCATTTCATATGCTTTTGGCCGATTGTCAACTCTCTTCTGAGAAAGGCTCCTTCGTGAAATGTGTTCATTTTTCCACTTGTAGGACTTCTTTATATATTGTGTAGATTAATCCCTCGTTCATTGATTGTATTTCCAATAAATTCTGCCAGGTTATAGCTTGTCTTTTTTTCCCCCTACCTTCTTTATGGTGTTGGTGATAACACAAAGGATGAGCTGCTCAAATCAGACTCTCAGAAATGAGAAGTCTCACACAGTGTTAGACTTTTTTTTTAAGCTTTATTAATAATTTAAAGGATGCAAGTAATTTTGTAATAGGTGAAGCAGGGGGAGGTCTGGGACCATTAATATCATTCTTTAGATCCTTTCTAGGCAATGTGTGAGATTCACATCACTTGAACGCAAGGAGGTCATTTTGAAAATGTCTCCATCTGTGCATCATCAATCCATAGATCTCAAGTTTGTTTACCATGATCAATTTTAGACAATCAGATATATCCTGCTAAAAGCATTCCATGAATAAAGATCTTTCCATTCACAAATTCCATTAATTTATTTGCCAAGGTGTCTACCATTAGTATGTTTACAAGGAGATTAGACTGTGTTCTTTCTTTCCTGGTGTCATTGCTCCTCATTCCCTAACTGGAGAGAGTGAATTACAGACCTGCTGTTTAACCATTTATTTCCAAGTGTCTTTATTAATGTGTATGGTGTGAGGTAAAGATCCAGTGCATTTTTTATATGGATAACCAGTAACAATCTCAGTAACATTTATTGAATTTCATGAAATTTTTTTCATAGACTGTAATTTATATGAGATTCAAGTCTTTGGAATATGTGGTAATTGGAGATTTAATTTATGAATTAGTATGTGGTCAAGTTTTGAAATATTCTGTATGTGTTGGGGAAGATTGTGTAATGTGTAACTGTTAGAGAAAGGGTTCTATAACTGCCTAATAATTCAAGCTGGTTAATAGTGTAGTTTTCAAATTTTTACTTTGTAAATTTTCACAAAGATTTATTGTGTTCTTGACTTATGGACAATTAAAGTAGATGTGTTAAAATCTCCCAATATTTTATCTGCCAATATTCTTCTGTAGTTCTTCTCTATGCATGTGAAGGTTTCATTATTGAGTGTATACAAAGTTTAGAATTATCCTGTATCACTGGTGAACTTATAATGTATTGACCCTCCCATTTCCTAATAATGCTTTTGTCTCTAAGTTTTTCTTGTCTGATAGTAATATAACTATGCCAACCTTTTCAAAGTTAATATTTGTCTGGCCTTTAAAAAAAAATCTTTTTGTTTTCAACATTTCTAAGTCCTTATGTTTTAAGTGTGTCTCTTGTAAAGAGCCTATAATTAGTTTTTTTTTTTTTTTGTCTCCCAGGGGGGAAGAAAAACAAACTTTCATTGTTTTAGTCAGTTTATATTTATTGTGATTACTGACATATGTGAACTTGTTTTTATCATTAATTTTTTCTCCCTTTCTTTTAGAAGTTGATGACATCTTGTGTTTATTTTTATTTACTTCATTTTTTCCCAACACTGGATTGAAAGTATGGATGCTTCTATTCTTTAGCCAGTACATTTGAAATATTACTCATATTTAACAAGTATGACTAACTAGGGATTAAGTTCATGTCTTAGCCTTTTTTCTGAACAATACAATTATTTTAGGACATTTTAATTTCAGTCACTCGATTTTTCTCTTTCTGGAAATGTCTTGTTTTTCCTTATTCTTGAAATATAGTTTTTTTGCTGGCTATACAACTCTAGATTAATTGGCATTTTTCTCAGTATCTTTGAGATTTTATTTTACTGTCTTTTGGCTTCCAATGTTGCTCTTGAGAAGTTGGTTGTAAGTCTAATTGTCTTTTCTTTTTTGTAGGTAATTTGCCTTTTCTCACTGCCTGCTTTTAAGCTTTTCTCTTTTTCTTTGGTGTTCTGCAGTACCATTACTATGTGTGTAGGTGTGGATTTCTTTTTATTTGTTCTGTTTGGTACATGTCATGCTTTCTGTATATGTGGACTTACATCTTCCATTGTCTTTCTGGAAAACTCTCAGCTTTTATATCTTTAAAAATTGTTTCTCCTTCATTATGGCTAGCATTTCATTCTGGGACTCAAAATAGGTGTATGTAAGACCTCTTGGTATATTTTAAAATCTCTTACTCCTTTGTTCATATTCATAGCTCTCTGTGTTTCACTCTAAAAATGTTTTGAAATACATCTTTCAGTTTACTAGTTCTCTCTCTCTTCACTTGTGTCTGATCTACTGTTTAACACATCCATTGTATTTTATGTATGATAATTTTTACCGTAAAAAAGTTGTATTTGATGATTTCTTAAGTCTAGCTGGCAATTTTAATAGATGCTACTCTCCTTAATTGCTTATTTTTTTAACTCCATCTTCTTTCTTTTGAACCCAACATACATATTTTTAAAATATTGTTTCTGATAATTCCAAATTCTGAAGGCTTAGGGCGTCTAAATGTATATTTGATTGTGTCTGATGACTCTCACTTATGGCATTTCCCCCCATAATGTTTAATTTTGATTGTGAGTTCATATTTGTTTGAAGGCAGTTTTCTGATAAGATATGCATTTGCTTCTTGTAGTTACTGGGGGATCTCAAGTACCTGGGACAACTTGATCCTTCCAGTTTTTTCCAGCCTAACATGAGAGGTTCCAGTTCAGCTCACGTGCCTTGCAACTAACCCAAAGCTTGGACTCAGCAAGACAGGGCTTGAGGGCAAATTTTGACTCTGCTCCAGAGGCCAATCATTTTCAACCCGTAGCATTTAGTGTGAGTTGAATATCACACAAGTGTGAATGAAAGAAATCTCCAAAGTCAATTTTGGAATAATTGTATATTCCAATTTTATCATTATAATTATATAATTGGAATATTATAGGATTCCAAAGGAGTATAAGGAGTATAATCAATATACTCCTGGAAAAAACTGTTTTTAATTGCAGAAAGAAATGTCCAAGGATGAAAGCTTAATTCACTTGTGATCTTTGGCATCTGAGCTTTTTAATTAAAAAAAAAAAAGAAACTGTGCAATGACATTCACTCCAATACTAAGAAGTTTAGACTGTCAGCTAGGCTAAGGTGTGCATAATGTTCAGGGTGTAGGGGCTGCTTGAGAAGCCTAATTCTCTAGCTTTCTGCAAATCTGCCAAGTGACTATGGGGGCCTGGGCTCCCCAGGAAGAAGTTAATCAATATATTAAATCTCAAACTATGTTGGGGGAATTGAGTGAAAATGAAAATCTACTGAGAAAATGAATCAACCCAAATTTTTGTATCACATAAAAAAAACAACCAAATGATTAATTAAATAGTTCTCTATTGTTTTCATTGTACAGCAGTCTTATAGTACATAGACCACCCAGCAGATGGATTTAGACTCTGGAGTCGGTGAGAACATTGGACAAGTTTCTTAAATTTGGAGTCTTCCCATAGGGTTGATGTTAACACGTGTCAGACACTCACCATAGCACCTGACACAAAGTAGCAACTTAAAAATTATTCACAAAGACCCTCCACAATAAATTCATAAAATGAATTGTCATTTTGTGACCTGTATTCAGGGATTTTCTTTTATTTTTTTTAGCCTAGAGGAACAAATTAACTCAAAGCAAATAAGTTCATGTTTTTGATACAAAAAAGTGATCACAAAGTTAACTTTAATGAATCCAATGTTCACTAATAATCACCATTGTATATGAAGTTCGCCTAAACAGTGTTTCTTGTGTGAATAAGTTATTTTTCCTTCTTATAATGAAACCTCTAAGGTTTAGCTATACCATCAAGATGTTAGGATATTTTCATTCAATTAACTTAAATGATGTAATGTGAAAATGAATGATAGCCAGAAGGCTGATGCCAGTGTAATTCTGGTGAGAAATTATATTTCACACATTGGTTTATTTAGTTAGAATCTTCTTTGGGTAATAAAAATCGTGTTACATAGAAATTAGTTGTATCTAACCTCACACATACTGTCATAAATGACTCTGGCAAATCCTATACTCTGAGTGACAGTGACAAATCTCCCAGAAGGCAATTTTACAGTAAAATAGGGCTATCCCAGACCCAGTCAGGATGAGGTGTTCTTTGTAGCTGAATGTTCCAAATACTTATTTAAAATAACAAAACATTGAACATTTCAACTATTTGGATTGGAACATTTTCTAATTATATCATACACTTCTTTTTTTTTTTAAATTCTTATTTATTTGAGAGAGAGAGAAGCAAGCATAAGTGGGGGAGGGGGCCGGCAGAGGGAGAAGGAGAAGCAGACTCCCCACTGAGCAGGGAGCTGGATGTAGTGCTTGATCCCAGGACCCTGGGATCATGACCTGAGCCAAAGGCAGACACTTAACTGACTGAGTCACCCAGGCGTTTCCCCTTATTTTTTTCTTGAACAGATTTTATATGGATTATGATGTAAACTTTTCTTAATGACCCATGATGCATCCTTGTGGCCTGGATGTTAAGGAATCAGACCTAGATCTTGGTATTTGAATTATTCCTTCACTCCTCGGTTCACTTTTTATCTTATGAATTTGCCAAAAGCCCTAGGCATAATAATTCTAATGACCTGTGACAAGACATTGTTCTGGCAGGAATAACATCTAGATCAGCAAAGATGGTGGTTTCAGCAGAATGATCTCAATCTTGCAAGATCTTTCTCCTCTTGCCATTTATGCGGTGTCCACCATGATCTGACCTCTGTCATCCAAAGTGGAGCCAGGAAAGGAATTCAGAGGACTGGTGAGGAGGCATCAAGAACTGTGACCCTGTCTTCAACCATTTCTGTGGCTCAGTTGACTGTATTTTGCAAATCTGGGAGGATGTCACTCGAAATGTGCAGATCATATACTCATTGTTTAGTGCAGGTTTGTGATAGCATTTCTCCTAAGTGCCAACAAGTAGGGAGGGAGCTGGTAAAGTCAGTAAGTTAAAACTGGGCCTTGGTTGCTGCCATTGCTACCTTAACTTGCCTCATAAATGGGAAGAAAGAGGAAATTAAAATACCTAAATTTAAAAAGGGTATCTAGGATAAAGGTTGTCAGAATATGGCTGGTGGGCCAAATCCAGCCCACTCCCTGTTGCATATGGCCCACAACTAAGAATGGCCTTTACCTTTTTAAATGGTTGAAAAAAATCAAAAGAAGGATATTTTGTGACAAGTGAAAATTGCATGAAATTCAAATTCCAGTGCCCTTAAATAAAATTTTTTTTGGAACACAGCCATGCCCATTCACTTATGTTCATCTATGGCTGTTTTTGTGCTACAACGTCAGAGTTGAATAGTTATGACAGAGACTATGCAAACTGCAAAGACTATAATATTTACTATCTGGCTTTTTTACAAAAAGGTTGCTGGCTGCTGGTCTAGAAAAATAAATTTTCTTTGTCTTCTGCCTAGAAAATTCTTTTTTTGAACTGAGAAGTAGAGCTATTTCCGTGCTTACAAAGCTTATAAGCCCACCCACTCTTACAAATAATGGTGAGGAATTCTCCCAAAATCTCATGGTGGGAATACCAAGGATGTATGTGTATGTGCATGTTTACGTGTACAGACACTGTAAGTACTTAAAAGACCCAAATGTACTTCAAGTTGACCACCACATGTAATGATAATTATGAACATAAATTATTCTTATAAAAGGAGAATAAATATTAAATTACGTCAATAATTTAAACGAGAGATCTTAATTTTTGTAACTTTCCCCCTAACCAGGCAAGGGCATCCATTTGTATCAAGGCGTTCAGAATTTATTAAAACAAGAAAAAAAGAGAAAGAAAAGGTAATGCCCAGGTTTAGACTACCAAAATGTGATTTTTTTTAAGTCCCTAAAAAGACAAGGGCTTTGAAAATCTTGAGGATATTTTAAATTCCTTAAGCTCTCCTTTACTTATTAAGACCTATGCCTGTGCAATGTCAGGCTTGTGACAAGTCGTTGGTAGAAAGAATTCAGTAAATGATTTAAGGGAAGACTCTGACCCATGGGGAAAAGGAAAGCATGCCCCCAGGGGAGTGTGGGTAACACAGGGATACCCATTTAAGAAAAGCAATTGGTTTCCTGTCTCACATTTAGGTCTTTGATCCATTTTGAGTCTATTTTCGTGTGTGGTGTAAGAAAGTGGTCCAGTTTCATTCTTCTACATGTGGCTGTACAGTTTTCCCAACACCATTTGTTGAAGAGCCTGTCTTTTTTCCATTGGATATTCTTTCTTGCTTTTTCGAAGATTAGTTGACTGTAGAGTTGAAGGTCCATTTCTGGGTTCTCTCTTCTGTTCCATTGATCTATGTGTCTGTATTTGTGCCAGTACCATACTGTCTTGATGATTGTAATACAGCTTGAAGAATTGTGATACCTCCAGCTTTGGTTTTCTTTTCCAACATTACTCTGGCTATTTGGGGTCTTTTCTGATTCCACACAAATTTTAGGATTATTTGTTCCAGCTCTGTGAAAAATGCTGATGGTATTTTGATAAGGATTGCATTGAATGTTTAGATTGCTTTGGGTAGCATAGACATTTTAACAACATTTGTTCTTCCAATGCATGAACATGGAATGTTTTTCCATTGTTTTGTGTCTTCCTCAATTTCTTTCATAAGTGTTCTATAATTTTCAGAGTACAAATCTTTTACCTCTTTGGTTAGGTTTATTCCTAGGTATCTTATGGTTTTGGGTGTGACTGTAAATGGGAATCATCAAAATCCTAGAGGAGAACACAGGCAGCAATCTCTTCAACCTCAGCCACAGCAATTTCTTGCTAGACACGTCTCCAAAGGCAAAGCAAACAAAAGCAAAAATGAACCATTGGGACTTCATCAGGATAAAAAGCTTTTGCACAGCAAAGAAAACAATAAACAAAACTAAAAGGCAACCTACAGAATGGGAGAAGATTATCACAAGATAAAGGGCTAGTATCCAAAATCCATAAAGAACTTGTCAAACTCGGGGGCGCCTGGGTGGCTCAGTCGTTAAGCGTCTGCCTTCGGCTCAGGTCATGATCCCGAGGTTCTGGAATCGAGCCCTGCGTCGGGTTCCCTGCTCGGTGGGAAGCCTGCTTCTCCCTCTCCCACTCCCCCTGCTTGTGTTCCCTCTCTCGCTGTGTCTCTCTCTGTCAAATAAATAAAATCTTAAAAAAAAAAAACTTATCAAACTCAATACTAAAAAACCAAAAAATCCAGTCAAGAAATGGGCAGAAGACATGAACAGACATTTCTCCAAAGATATACATATGGCCAAAAGACACATGAAAAACTGCTCAACATCACTCAGTATCGGGGAAATACAAATCAAAACCACAATGAGATATCACTTCACACCAGTCGGAATGGCTAAAATTAACAACTCAAAAAACAACAGATGGTGAGGGTGTGGAGAGAGGGAAACCCTCTTATACTCTTGGTGGGAATGCAAACTGGTGCAGCCACTCTGGAAAACAGTATGGAGGTTCCTCAAAAAGTTAAAGATAGAGCTACCCTATGGACCCAACAATTGCACTATTAGGTATTTATCCAAAGGATACAAACATAGTGATTCGTAGGGGCACATGCACCCCAATGTTTATAGCAGCAATGTCCACAATAGTCAAACTATGGAAAGAGCCCAGATGTCTATTGACAGAGGAATGGATAAAGAAGATGTGGTGTATATACAATGGAATATTACTCAGCCATCAAAAAGAATGAAATCTTGCCATTTATAATGATGTGGTTGGAACTAGAGGGTATTATGCTAAGTGAAATAAGTCAGTGAGAGAAAGACAAATATCATTTGATATCACTCATATGTGGAATTTAAGAAACAAAACAGATGAACATAGGGGAAGGGAAGGAAAAATACAACAAAAACAGAGAGGGAGACAAACCATAAGAGATTCTTAACTCTAGGTAACAAACTGAGGGTTGCTGGAGGGGAGGTGGGTGGTGGGATGGGATAATTGGGTGATGGGCATTAAGGAGGGCACTTGATGTAATGAGCATTGGGTGTTATATGCAACTGATGAATCACTAAATTCTACCCCTGAAACTAATAATACACTCTATGTTAACTAAGTTGAATTTAAATAAAAAAAATTTTAAAAAGAAGCAATTGGTGAGACAAGTGTGTTCTGGTTACTCCTTTTCAAGCCTATTTGGGACTCTTGGGGGAGAGAATCATGAAGTGTGGTCTTGCTCCAGGGTGAGGAAGCCAGTTAAAATGGCAGTGAGGGGTAGACAGAGAGATTGAGTTAGCATTCTGGAACCTCTCTTGGCTCCTGTGTACTGTGGAAGGATCTAAAAGGTTCCTCATGCTGCATGGGGTAACATGGAAAATAGCCAATGTGCTGTCTGGACGGTTGCCATGTTGAGGGGGATTTACCCCATAGTGAAAGACCAGGGATCAACTGCTCAAGACAAGCTAGACCTGAGCTGGGGTCCAGGGAAGGGTATTCACAGTAAAATATTCACTGGTGAGAGCCAAGATGGGGCCTGGGAGGGGAGGGTAATGGGCCTTTTCCAAGAGTAGAGAAAAATCCACATGCTTGCCAACCACAGACTTCTTCAATGGACTTATTCCAGAAATCAGGTCAGACCAGCAGCCCTGCGACAGGTAACAGTGAGGATCTGGAGACCAGTGTATGCATTCTAGACTCTCTCTCTCCCGCCGTCACAAGCTGAGGTAAGCTGTTTCTCTTCTTCACCCCTTAGGCCAAGAGAGGACCAGGGGGCAAAACAGCCCTGATGAAGAAATGAACTTCAACTAATTGAATAAATAACTCAAAGGAAGCAGCTTAAACTAGCCTAATACATCTTTGACTATTTTAATTCCATTCATGACTCACACCCATCCTTCCCCCATATGCACACCTAGGAAGGTCAGTTATGGAAAATGGGCAGCTACTTTTTCTAGAACACGTTCTTTTTTAAAACATAGGAATAGTAATGTGCTAAGTATTTTGACCCTTTTTGCTCCATTCAACGTATTCAACGTTGTGATTGCAGTTTTGTTCTAAGCTTGACTTTCAAATGTTTTGATCATGCCCTTCAGTAAAAAAAGTTATTTCATACCACTATCCAGAACATATATACTTACACATATATCTGAAATAAAATGTCATCAAATCAAACTTACATTATTTTTGTGATGTATTCTCTACTTTGTATCCTATTCTATCTTTAAATAAATACCATTCATGCATGTATCAGTAAATTAATTTCATGACCCACTCAATGTGTTCTGATTCACAACCTAAAATATACTGTCCTGAAGTCCTAATGAGGTGAATAAAACATTTGCTTTTTCATAGTATAGCTCCCGATGCTATGCTTTTGTATCATCCTATTTTGATAACCTTACCAACCAACCTCTCCTCTCCACTTTCAGGCAACATTTATTAAAGTTGCTTCCATAACATTTACTGTAGCAGTCAGATTTGCTTTCAGTTATATGTGATCAGAACCTAACCCAAATTGGCTTAAGCCAAAAGTGAATGATCATCTCATGTAACAGGGAAGACCAGGATAGTGTGAGCTTCAAGCACAGCGGGATCCAGGGACTCCAACATCTTGGGTCTCTCTTATTCTTCTCTTGCCTCTGTGAGATGACTTTCTTCTCAGTTAGGCTTACTCTGCAAGGCAGGGATTATGTCTTTGACTGCCTCAAGCAAACATCTCCAAAGTTCACAATTGAGAATGAAGGGATGCTCTCCTCAGATCTCATGGAAGGACTCTAATTGGCCACGCTTGAGTCATGTGCATCCCCCTGAACCAATCACAAAGTCCGGAGAGATAAGGAATTCTGATTGCATCACTAAGATCTGCTGTCCAACCCTTGGCCAGGAGTGGAGCTCCATGACTGACAGTCCGTCCAGGTCCACATGGAATGGGGGAAAGTGGGGTACTATTATTAGAATGAGGGGAGGAATTCTGCTCAGGCCAAGAGAAATATCCTGGGAGATAGGAAGATATAGAAAGACAGGCCCTTGCATTTATTCTGAATCTTTTGCATAAGATTTATCTTATTTGTATTCCTTATAAGATAGCAAACAGTTTCTTCAAAAGTGAATTTTTATTTAAGTTAGTTTAATATTTTTATAATGATAAATCATTTTTGTGGAAGTAGGTTTTCCCCACCATTTGTTTGTGCTACATATAATGTGACCAATTCATTTGAATATGACCATCTGATTTCTACATTTTTGTTAGATATAAAATTGAATTGAACTTTATTCAGAACTGTTCTTTTGGCATTTAAAAAAGTAAGACTTTTCCTTACCCACGATAAGACTTTTGTGATATCTGGGTATAATGAACATTCTCTGTTTTGTTTTTGTTTTAATCTAGTTGAAATGTTTTTTTCTAGCCTTTCCCCCACATTTTATGAAACCATTTTGTCAGAATTTCTAATGTAACAGAAATGCTACATGAGATGTAGTTATTGGTAGAGAAAATAGTAAAAGTGTTGCTATAATTGCTCTCACAATTTTGAATTTAAAACTTGACAAGTTTTTTTTTAATGATTTCTTGGTATTAAGTTTCCATACAATAATCTAGTACTTCTATTTTCAAGAAATTTAAAGAGATTGGATCTGCATATTTTCCCCTCAGAGTGTGAGTTTTTAAAACTACCTTTTTTTCTTCCTTAAAAAAAGTACTGAAGACCATATTTTATTAATTATATAGATATCAGCAACAGAAAATAATAACATATGCCACATAGAAATCTTCAAAATTCCTCAAATACTTACTAAGCAGGAATTTGTATACACAATCTACTCTGTAGGTGTGTTCTAAACCACCCTTGTGCATTTTTTTTTTAAATTTCCAGACACTTGTTTTTCAAATTTGCTTCTAATCTTCATAAGACTAAACTTGTACTCATGTGGTAATTTTCTGAAAGGGAATTTGTTATAGGTTAACTTGATTTAGTAAAAATAAAAAATAAATATAAACATTTTTATTTACACCAAAAATATCAGAGATAGGCTGATTAGTCATTATAAAACTTACCATGGGATTCTTCTAAGTAGCCAATCAACAGAAGGTATATTAATTTATATAGATAGGTAGATAAGTAGCTAGGTAGCTAGCTAGCTTTGGGTGATTGAAACATGCTCATATTATGAAAAAAATCATTGCTAACAAAGACAAATACTACACGTTTATAATAAAAGTTAATTTAAAAAAGGCCCTGTGTGGGGGCATAAAGCACTCTTATTTTATCTAAACATTTTTAATGTTTTATGGGACTTAGCATATTTTATCTATTTTTATTTCTTATTAGTTTCATGGGTAGAATTCAGTGATTCATCAGTTGCATATAACACCCAGTGCTCAGTCCATCAAGTGCCCTCCTTAATGCCCATCACCCCATTACCCCATCTCCCCCCACCCCCTCCCCTCTAGCAACCCCGTTTGTTTCCTACAGTCCAGCGTCTCATGGTTTGCCTCCCTCCCAATTTTCACCTTATTTTTCCTTCGCTTCCCCTATGTTCATCTGTTTTGTTTCTTAAATTCCACATGAGTGAAATCATATGGTATTCGTCTTTCTCTGACTGACTCATTTCACTTAGCGTAATGCCCTCTAGTTGCATCCACGTCATTCATGAAGCACTCTTACCAATAAACTACATTTAGTCCCATACTTTGTGATTTTTTTATGCCTTCTTAGGGAGAGGGTGTATGTGTGTTGGTGGGCAGGGCACATGTAGGTAAGGAGATTGTTTCCTGCATTGCCCATCTTCAAGAGAGCTAAGGTTGCCAAATAGATAAGTTCTAAATGGAAAATGCCACTAAATAATGGCACATAAACTAAAGAGTTACTGACTCCTAGTTTTTTTATATGCTACATTGGACGAGCCATGCAGACAGCTACAAACGGGGTCTGTATTTCAAGCCCAGTTCAAGGGGAGAAGCCAAAGAAAAATGCTAAGGGTGAATTTTCTTCTTATCCTTGATTACAGAAAGTGTTTTAAAGAAGTAGAAAATAAAGTGATTGTACAGAATGAACGGTTGGATAAAATCAGGTGGTGGAGTAGGCAAAGCAGAAAGAACTTACTTTCTTTACAGTTCCGAGGATAGGGTGAGGGACACATGAGCGCTAGATATTAGACACTGATATTTACAAAGATAACACCGTTGACCCATTTGCTGTAGGAGTGTTATGACGCTGAGCTCATTTTCCAAGCTGCATATTTGACTGTATCTGTTAGAACCAAGTGCTCTGGCTGATGCCCTCAAATAACTCATAGCAGGTGTTTGCAAGCCAAGGTCAAGTGTGTGTTCTGTATTCCTGAGACAGAGGAAACTTAGTTGACCCACAGGGTGGAAATTAGGACCTTTGCCTCATCAGGCCCTCGTGTCACCAGCAGATCTAACTAGATACAGGCTATTTGAAAAGGAGAAAATTTAAAATAAAAGGTAACTTTGACAGCAACCATATAGTAGCTTTCCAAAGAATTCCATATGATTTACAAACTTTAAGTGTAAATTAAAAAATTTTTAAACATTTTATGTGGTTGGTAAAGGTGAGAAGGGGAGTAAGAAGACAGAAACAAGACAGAAACATTCTGTGTTTCTTTGTCCTCTAAAACCCGTTCCCCCCACCAAAAGAGCACGTGGTGCAGTGTAGCAACTTCCCATGTTTCCAGGGCTGATTCCCTTTCTGAGCTGCTCTAAGCCCTGCTGAAAGCCAGCTCCTTGGGGAGCCCCAGGAATTGGGGCTGGCCTCCCTTCACTCTGCAAGCACTCAGAAGGAAATGCCCCTTACTGAGAAAGGGGTGGCGCTGGGGGGAACCCATCTACTGTCGAGGAAGTTTCAATTAAATACGGATGCCAATTAATTTAATTTATATTTCTGCATGAAAAATGTCATTCCATTATACCTACACTGGAAGGATGCCAGGAGCCCAAGTTAGTAAATTACATCTCTACTGACATAATATGGAATCACAGACTAATCGGATGCTTATTAAATGCCCACCTGTGCTTGGGGCTGCACCTTGTGGAAATCCAGCTGGAATAGAGTCTGTCCAGCAGGGCCTATCCCTCCACTGTGATCGTCTGACACCCACCCTCATCCCCCACTGCTCCTAGCTTTGGGGCACGTCTCAGGAGAGCAACTCTAAAAGTGAATAATCAATATTCAATTGCCAGTGGTTATGAATGGGCACATTGAAGAATAAGGGAATGAATGATGGAGCACTGTAAATAATCCACTTAAATTCATCAGGGCACAGGCCCATTCTGGTGAGCAGGAAACTTGCCATGATTATTTGACTATAGATTCAAACCAGCTGGTGGTGGGTAATACCTACTGTTTCTGAGGCCCCGAGCTTCAGACTGCGATGTGTTCTATTTTGAATTCTTACAGTAATCTTTCAAGAGAAGGGTTATTCTCTCCCATTCCCCTCATTTTAGAGACATGATAGCTGAGATTCAGTAAGCTGAAGAAAGGACCTTGCTCAAGGCCATGGGATCAGAAAGAAGGCACACTCAGAAACCCAGACTCGTCTGACTCAAAGCTAGAATATTCTTTCTACTGTGCTGGCTGATTTTCTCCACATCATAGCTTTCTTCTCTTGGACAAGTGTCCTCACTGCCTCCACGGAGGACGGAGTATGGCTGGTGACTGCTGTATGCTGTCCATACCGATACCCCAGACAGTTCTTGATGAGCTACATTTACAGTTAAATTACAGAGGTTGACTCTTACAAATCCCCCCTGCCCTGGAAGCTCGCCCTGCCCTCCGCTGGTCACTCCCAGATACTCACTTGCTGCAGTTCTTTATAGTAGTGAGATGGATGTCACTCACTTGTCACAAGTTCTCAACCAGTCATCTATTGTTTACAGTTATTTACTCAACATTTACTGAGCACTCACTATGTACCAGGTGCTCTGTTAGGTTCCAGGATATAATCATGAAAAAGGAGGCCAAACTAATGGGGAAGACACGTGCCCTATCACGGAATTACAGTGAGGTGTGGTAGGGGCTATGACATCCCTAAGGGAACACGTTCCTTTTGTCATTTATTCCATCACTCACTTATTCCCTCTGGACAATTTACTGAGCCCCCAGGACGAGCGGGGCAAGAGGCCCGCTCTAACAGGTGTGAGCTGGGTCAAGAATAGACGCGGAGGCTGCCAGCCAGGTCTGCCCCGCCCCTTCCTGCTCCTCCCCTTCCCATCTCGGCCTCCATCTTGCACTGCAGGGGCCCTCTTGTGTAAGGGTTAGCTTACCTTAGCCTGGTTTACAAGTTTTTAACCACCTGGTCCTAGGGCCACTTGATGACCAGGAAATGGCTTCTGCAAACCCTAGAAGCAAAAGCTTGAGTCTGTTTGAGGAGGGACTGCTGGTGTCTTAAGGCCCAGAGAGTGGTGTAGAAAGTGAGGAAATGGGCTTTGGTTGGGTCCCTTTGGCTCCATTTATTCCTTGCCCTGTGGGTGGGGACAAGGGTAGAGGAGGACCAGAGGGGCACAGAGGATGGCCCTCAGACCAGCAGCCTTGGCGTTACCTGGGAGCTTGTTGGAAATGCAGAATCTCTGGCCCCTCCATAGACCTTGGGACTCAAAACTTGCATTTTAACAAGGTCCCCAGGTGATTTCTATGCACCTTATGGTTCGAGAAACACTCTAAGGGCACTGTGTCTAATCCCCTCTTTATAAATGAAGACTCTAAGGCTGGCTAATGCATAGGGCAGTTGGAAGGGCCAGCTGGGGGCTGGGCTGCTGGGGGCTGGGAGTAGGCTTCTGGGCACCTTGCTATTCTCTAGCGGTGGACAAGTGCCAAAACAAATTTGAGGAAGAATACCTTTCCAGTAACTCAGATTGACAGGGTCCTGGAATAAGAGATTTATAGTGAGTGATTCAAGGAAGAAAATTCCATTAAGTCTTCTGCAAAGTTAGTGATAAGAAATCACTCCAGAAAGGAACTTGAGAGAGGGTTGAGAAAATTTTTGTTTTCTATTTTATTTCCGGATCCAATGCAAATGATCCGGAGGGGATTTCCAAAGCCAAAGTGAATTGTCCTTATTATTAATTAATGAATTTATTCATTTATTTTCACTTCTACATTTCTTTGGCTTTTTCTCCTCCTTTTCTTAGTACATTTTGATTCCAGTCCTTTCTGATGCATTCATTTTGCCTTCTTTTTCTTTACTTCTCTGCTTTTACTTTTCTCAAATCTTTCACTCTGCTCCAAAGACTTTAAGACAAGGAGAAGGAAACAAGACAAAGTTTAAAAGTGGTCCAGTGGTAGTTTCATGCTGCTATTGATTCTTATCAATTAAAAATTAAAAGAAAAACTTGTGTATGTAGTTTTTCTTCATACATAAAAAATAGAAAGAATTGCATTTTGATTGTACAAGTACCCTCAGTGCAGCCAAAATGATTAACATATTACCAGTTATGTTCCAGTTGCTTCTGTTCCATCTTCCATTTCCATTTCTCCCCTACCCTCTCTTTTTTCTCTTTCCTCCCTCCCTTCCTTCCTTTTCCTTCCTTCCTTCCTTCCTTCTTCCTCTCCCTCCCTTTCTCCCCCCTTCCTCACTCTCTTTCTCTCCCTCCCTCTTTCACTCTTTCTTTCTCTTTTGCTGGTGTTTATTAAAGCAAATCCCAGACATCATATCGTTTAACTCATTTCCTATAGAATTTCCTGGAGGCAGAGCCACATGAGAATGTAGGCTGAGGAAATGATCCCTTATGACTGTGTTATTCACCAAAATATGGAATTTGTGTTACTGAGATAAGGAAAAATATAGAATTTCCAAAACCTCCACATAATACCCCAGATGGTATAGATTTTATTTTCCATCTCCATGTCTTCCCCTAGAGTCTTCTCAGGGGGGTCTATAAGAACTTTTTAATCTTCCTTTACTATTAAAGTAATAACAGAATAATAGGGGTGCCTGGGTGGCTCAGTTGGTTAAGTGACTGCCTTCCGCTCAGGTCACGATCCCGGAGTCCCAGGATGGAGTCCCAGGATTGAGTCCCAGGATTGAGTCCTGCATCGGGCTCCCTGCTCGGCGGGGAGTCTGCTTCTCCCTCTGACCCTATCCCCTCTTGTGCTCTCTCTTTCACTCTCTCTCTCTCAAATAAATAAAATAAAATCTTTAAAGTAATAACAGAATAATAGAAAATTTGGATGTTTATAAACCTAAAAAGAAATGCATATTCTTTTCCTATTCACAAAGAGCATCCTGAGGACATCACTTCTGCAGTTAAAATTTGTCAGTGTAAATTCGAGGAGCTCTCCTATGACAAAGAACCACATTTCCCCGGCACCCCCCCCCCCCCGCCGTGGGCACACCCCCTGAGCTGATTGTTGTAATGGTTTAACGAACGGCACCTGGATCTAGATAAGAAAGCATGACACACAGTTCCTCTATGTTCACACACATCAGATCTATGGAGTATCAGGTAATTCGAAGGTTTGGTTATTTTCCCCTGGTAAACATCCAACTAAATTCGAGTAAAATGCCCTCTAAATAAGTCAAATAGACAGGGGCTTTGAATGAAGGAATTAATTATAGTTGGTGTCCTAAGGAAAAGAATCCCACTGTGGCATGGAGAATGTAATTAATGGGAGGTAAGTGCCAACAAATCACTCCTTAAAATATTAATGCTATCAAAGAACAGCTGGATAATGAGAGAAACTTGACCCTTGGGGGACTAGCAAATGTTGCTGTTGCAGAACTTTTTGCAGTTGTGATGTAATGGAATTCCTTTAAATTTAACAAAAATAATATAAGGAGGTGTGGTTCTGGGAAAGTTATTAGCAGTAAACATGTCTTTGTAGTTTTATCATCTTATGATCACTAGAGCTCACTTTTGCAATGGCTCGAAATGACCTTTTCCCTTAATTGCTCAGAATATATACAATCCAAACAACACTCCTAAAAAACAACTTTAAAAAAACTTTAAGTTTGGCAAGAACTTTTTTTTTTTTGCAAATAAAAACATAGTATCCAAGAAATTTTTTGCAATAACAATTTTTCCGTATGCTTAAGTCAAGAAAAACTGTACCATTGTTTGTGGATAAAAGCCAGAACTTAATTTGGTTTTACTTAATAGCTTATTATTGTCCCTAGAAATATCTATTTCTAAGAGAGCAAGAAAGCTAAATATTTATACAGTCCTACTTACCATCTGAAATGTTGAGCATTATTTTTACGTTTTCATAACTAAATGCTAATCCTAATATTTAAAAGCAGAAGTCAGAAGTGATTCTTTACTTGGAATATATTTTAACTTGGATTTAAGAAGAGAAACCGTTTTATTCGAAGTTAAAAAAAAAAAAAAAAAAGCTCTGAACCGACTGGGGACCACGGGGAAGCTGCGGGCGTGGTAAATGCTTTTGACCGCACCCTTTTTATTGCTGGTGCACAGCAAACTTTTGTCTCCTTGTTTCACTCAACTTGCCAACATCTAAATCAGTGACACGGGCATTCAGACCGTTTGACAAATAGGTTGAGAGACGTGGAACATATTCACACACACCAGCAAACGATGAGAGGAAGTTCAGGATGCAGTAAAAATAAATGCCTGAGTTTAGCCTAGGTTTCACATAACACCAGTTTCATAAGGCACTTACGCCGCTAAAGGAGCGGTGCCCCTGAAAATAGCACACAGGGGACACATCATTTAAATAAATGTGTTTCTTTGCCCGAACAGAAGTTCAGATCGGCTCAATTATCATTAATTTTGTTCCTTTATTTCCTTTGTGGGCGTGAACGAAGTCGTGCTCTTTGAGGGTTTTCGAGCTGCCCTCGGCTGGTGGAGGTGACCGGCGATTCTTCACCCGGCGGCACGCAGGTTGGGGGGGGGGGGGTGCATGTGTGTGTCTCTTGGCGAAAACGTGCCGTTCCTCCTAGAAGTGGAAACTTTCAGGTGGAGAACTAAGTGCAAATGTTGGCGGCCCCTTAAAATCATGTTCGGAACCCTTAGAGCAGGTGTCGCAGGGTCGAGTCCGGAACTGTGCACCAGGCGACACGAGATTCGACAAACCTCAGTGGTCGCGCGCGCCTTTTCTTACGGTCGTACAAAGCACTCGCGCGCCTCCACCCGCGGGCCAACGCGCGTGGATGGCCGAGGACATTCGGCAGCCGTCGCCCTCGCTCTGCGGAGATCTCTGGGCGGCGTGGGCGGGGGGCGGGAGCCTGCTCCCCGCAGGCCTAGAGTCCATTCCCGGGAGAGCGCGGTGGGGGGGGGGGGCGGGAATGGCGGAGAGGGGGGCGCGCGAACCCGAGAACCTCGGGGACGGCAGCTCGCGCCGTGCCCGCGGTGATTAGCTCCAGCGGCGCGACCCGGGAGGGCGGACTCATTCTGCACCCTCGCTGTCTCCCCCTCCCTCTTCCTTTTTAAAGGACGCCTTGCAGGCAGAGCTGTCAGCTACCCCGAGGCCGTTTGTACTCGGCCGCGGCCAGGCTGACTCCGGCTCCGGAGGCAGACAGGGGCGGGGGTGGAGGGGCCGCGCGTCCCCGCGCGCCCGCACGTGGGGATCTCAAATTCTTCCGCCTTCGGGCTCCGCTCGGGACCCGGCGACGGCCACGAGGAGGGGCGCTGTGCGGCGCGGGGGTCGCCTGCCCGGGACGCGATGGCTCCCTTGAGGAGCGGGGCGGGAGGCGGCCGAGGGCTCGGCGCGCCCTTCGCGCCCGCCGCAGTATGAGACCGGCGAAGGGCGGCAGCAGCCTCCCCAGCAGCAGCCTCCGCCGGCGCCTCCCGCGGGCCCTCGCCCCCTCGCCCCCGCGCACCATGCAGACCCCCGGCCTGCGGAGCCCGCGGCGCAGCCCCTGCCGCCTCCCCGGCCCCTGCTAGCCCGCGCGAGGGGGGGGGGGGGCTCGGCCGCCCGAGCCGCGCCCCGGGGAGGGAGGCGGCACCGCGCCGCTCCGCGCTTCGCTCTCCCGCGGCGTCCCCTCCCGGCCGGCCCGGGCGCCCAGCGGCGATGGGGGCGCTGCTGGCGCTCTGGCTCCTCCTGGGCTGGCTGCGCTGGAGCCCGGCGGGCGCCCAGCAGTCCGGAGAATACTGCCACGGCTGGGTGGACGTGCAGGGCAACTACCACGAGGGCTTCCAGTGCCCGGAGGACTTCGACACGCTGGACGCCACCATCTGCTGCGGCTCCTGCGCGCTGCGCTACTGCTGCGCGGCGGCCGACGCCAGGCTGGAGCAGGGAAGCTGCACCAACGACCGCGGCGAGCTGGAGCCCCCAGGCATCACCGCGCGTAAGTGCGGGCCCCGGCCCCCGCCCGGCGTCTGCGCTCGGTGGGGCGGCCAGGTGGGGGCATCGAGGCGGAGCGGCGGTCGCGCTTCGGGTCAGGCGCCCCAGTGCCCTTGCACTCCCGATTCCCGCCACACGCGGTCTCCGCGGGGCAGCCCCAGGAAAGTTTGCAGGGCTTGCACCCGGAGGCCCCGGGCGAGACAGCTGGAGCTCGCGGGAGCGCGGGAGGTGAGGGGAAGAGCTACGGGGACGGCGCCAGGTCGGGTTGCGGTTTTCCAGGGCGGTGGGGGCGCCCCATGGCGCGTCCTGGTCGCTCCAGGAGTTTCGGGGATTGCCGGCGGCCAGAGACCGCAACTCTTGGGGCGCGCTCATCTGCAGCCCCGCAGGGCCCAGGAACTTGAGCCACGTTCACCGCCCCCCCCCCCTTTTGGTGGATCTTTGGTAGCGTTCCTAAGCCTCTGCCTCGTTCTCCCGACTTCCTTTCATTTCTCTGCATCGAATTACCCTCTCCGGCCCACCCCCTATTGTCACGCCTTTCAGAAATGCCCAGGTCCTCGAGGTGGAGATTCAGAAACCAGGGTCGCAGGGGCTGTCCGCCCCCTATTCTCGTGTCGGAAAACACGGGTCAAATTTCCGCTCACTTCAGAGCGGAGTAAAGCATGACCCCAGCAGAGGAACTTTACACCTAAAAAAAAAAAAAAGAAAGAAAGAAGGAAAAGAAAAAGCTTTCCACCTGAACGGGAAGTCAGGGAAACCGGTTAGAGCTCGAGGCGATGGTTTTACCGCCGGGAAACCGGGGGAGCGGGCGGAGCTTAGAGCCGGTGACACCCCAGAACTCCACAGCGGAGGTCTGAAGCGGGCAAGAGAAGGTCCGCGGGAAAGAGAATTCATGGTGCCCAGAGTCCCCCCTCCGCCCCAGCGCCACTCGCCAAGAGAGTAATAACCCGGAGGAAAGGGGAGCCTGCTCTGCCTTAGAGCTCCATTACACTCTCGAGGAATTTAACTTTGAGCGTCAAAACTCCCAATCTGGGGGATTGGCGAAGTGGTTTCTGGAAAAGATGCTCAGGGGAAAGCAGGGAACTCTAGGCGGTCCTCGCTTGTTACAAAAAGATACAGACGCTTTCCCCTGGCTTACTCCACTCACCCTGGGGGACCCGGTTGCTCTGCAGAGTGTTAAGTGTCGACGCGCAGTCTGCAGCGGGGATTCCTTCCTGGGCCTCCCCGAATCCGGTTTGTTGCGGGGGCCGGGAAGGGCAGCAGGAGAGGGGTTCGGCCCCGCACTCACTGAGGCGGGATCGGCAGAGCTCTCAGGGACCTTGGCTTGTGGCTCTGCCCCTTGCCAGCTGTGTAACTTGGGCAAGTTACTTACCTGCTCTGGGCCCCGTCTCAACTCTAAAATGGGTATATTGTTCTCAGAGGAGTTGGATTGTGGATTGAGTGAGAGTGTATGAATGCTTAGCACAGTGCCCCCGAATAAGTGGTTAGTCAGTCGCTTTCCCCTCGCCTTGTGCTACTAAACATGGCAGAGTGGATGGGAGACTGAAGAGCTTACACCCAGGAACCTACAGAACCTCCGGGTTGATAGTTACCTGTCAATCACTGCTTGTGTGTCTTTGGGAGGGTCAAAAACAAGTATGTTTCCACATCTGGAAAACAGAGCTGACCATGTCCACCTTACAAGAGTCTCCACGGAACGTGAATCGGATAATAAGAAAGAGCCAGGCACACTGTAAGGCTTTGGTTAAAGCAAGTTTTCTTTCTTTGGCCTCTGAGCTGGAGGTTGTATCCGGAGGTGGCTCTATCAGACAGGGGAGACCCTTGGAGTGTCCCCGGGGGGGGGGGGGGATTTTATGTCTGCCTTGCACAGAGAGAAGGAAATGGGCTTGCTCTGTCTGAGGGATGCTCTCACAGAAAGCCACCAACACTAAGAACTGTCTCATGACCTGAGGTTTGGCCTGACCTTCCCAGAGTTTGGGTGGCAGTTGAGGGGCAGAGGTGTGGCAGCTGGAGTGGGCATCCCAAGTCGTTTCTGGGAAGAAGTATCCAGAGATGACAATTTCCGATGCAGTCAAGACACAGTTAATTGGGACCCACTATGGATTTCTTTATACCATTCTTTCCTTAGTCTTATAATGGGGGTCTCCCTTTTGGCCTGGTTCTCTTTGCTTAGATTGGAGATTCTTGGATGGGAGAAGAATTTTTAGCCTCAGGGATGGGCCAGAGCCCTAAGTGCCCCACCATGATAAAACTACCCAAAACCTGGATTTAAATCTGGAGTCGAAGTGACCAAACCACTCACCCTTCCCCTCCCTTCAGAGCTTGAACAGGAGGGTAGATTCTGTTCCTTCTGATTTCCAGATGTGCAATCCAATGGCTAATTGCTAACAGAGGCTCCGGTATCAGTTTGCTTCCTTCCCCCGCTAGGAGCAAGAGTATTCAGTCATCTCAGTTCGCACTTCAGAGATTCCCAGTAACAAGCTCCCAGAGCCTGGGCTGACAAGGGTGGTCCTACTGAGCCGCTTACCTCCCATCGTGAGCTGCCTGGAGTTTGGGAGACTCTTGTCCAAACACCTGTGTCTGTTTTTACCTTTTAGAGCCCGTCTATGTTCCCTTCCTCATCGTTGGCTCCATCTTCATTGCCTTCATCATCCTGGGCTCCTTAGTGGCTATTTATTGCTGCACCTGCTTGAGACCCAAGGAGCCCTCACAGCAGCCGATCCGCTTCTCACTCCGCAGCTACCAGACAGAGACCCTGCCCATGATCTTGACTTCCACGAGCCTCAGGGCACCTTCCAGGCAGTCCAGCACAGCCACCAGCTCCAGCTCCACCGGGGGCTCCATCCGCAGATTCTCCTTTGCCAGAGCAGAGCCAGGCTGCCTGGTGCCCTCATCGCCCCCACCTTACACCACAGGCCACCCAATCCACCTGACGCAGCCATCCGGTTTCCTGGTGTCACCCCAGTACTTCGCTTACCCACTCCAGCAGGAGCCCCCGCTGCCTGGCAAGAGCTGTCCGGACTTCAGTTCCAGTTGACAAGCCACAGCGATAGTACGCCTGGAAGACAGGTGGAGGGCTGTCGCCATTGCCCCAAGGACTTCCGGGGGAATTTGCCTTGAACCCCGCAATGTCCTGGAGGAATGTGCTAGGAAAACACGGCGCCATCTTAGTCCTGGGCTTCCCGGCTCCAATCACAGGATGGGTGTGTTACAGAATTGCTTTCTGGCTTTGAAAACATGGTGATTATTACATTTCAGTTTATGCTACTTTTATTCCAAATACGCAGCAGTTCAACTTTAAAGTTGCAAATTGGCTGAAGATGTGTAATTGGACAGCTCAGCTATACTGTTTAGAAAAGGACTACGCGTTCTTTTTTCATTCTAAGTTGTTCAGTGAGTCATAATACAAATCTGTACATCAACAAGCAAAGAAAAACACCTGGATGGTAATTATTGAAGGTTCTTTTTAAAAAAATTAACAACTCAGCAACCTGAGGGGACAGTTGAACAACCTATTTATGATTCGGGGAGCAACCTAACCATGAATAACATTAGCATTGTGAGAACAGTTACTTTTTAAATTAATAACTAAATTTTGTTTAAAATATAAGAGCTTTTTCGGAATACAAGATTTCAATAACCACATGAGGAGTTTAAGGTTTTAAATATTTACTCAGATATTCATTGTAACACAGATCTTATGTAAAAGCATTTCCCCCACCCACCTGAGGGAATATTTATTGCAGACTTTTTGTTCAACAACATTTAGTGTTTAAAGAAAGTTGGACAGTTGAGTCTTAAAACCTTTATTTGTAAAATGAGTTATGTACAAATGTAAAGATTTGTAACTTAATGTATTTACCCCATTGACAGTACTAATTATTTAGTAGTCACACTGAAATTTTTTATATTAATAACTATGGAGTTCAGAGTCCAGCTCTTGGTTACAGTCACCCAATATTACGTATATTAAGTGCCACTGAATTCCATGTCTGAGGATTATACATTTGGGCATATATCCTGCTGGGTTAGAATAAATAAAATATGTTTTTGTGAAACCGATTTGAAATTTTACATCAAAGCGCTTCATTTTATCTTCTTAATGATACTCTATTCAATAAAAGGAAATGTCTTTACTTAGCACTTCATAGTTTGAAATTAAAAAAAAAATCCTACATTGATTTTGAATTGCATCAAAAAGCGCTTTTCTGCAACCCGGCTTGTGAAAAGCAGCGAAGGAAGTGAATTTTTATAGATTGAAAAGTCGGGACATTTCTCCTAGGAATCTGGATTTCTGGCTTCTTGGGACACCGGGAAGATGCGGCATGGAGGGGCCTGTCCTGCCATGGGATCAGGCCGGCCCTTTTCAGACCAGGCGCTTGCCATTTACCAGCCTCCTGCCGGGTCTTCCCAGCTTGGCCCCATTCCCTCCATTTTGTAACATACCTCGCCCCTGTGGGTGTTGTTTGGGAACCCAGGTTTATATGAATTCATGCTACCATATGTCACCCTCAATAGCTCCTTTCATTTTGTAGTTTTTAGAAAATACAATCCACTTTTACAGATCTATTTTATTTTTTAAGTAAGCTCTAAGCCCAACTTGGGGCTTGAATTCAGGACCCTGAGATCAAGAGTCACATGCTCTACCGACTGAGCCGGCCAGGTGTCCCTCAGTAGTCCTTTTAAAATAGGGCTACTTAGAGGTAGAGTTCTGATCTAAGGGACTTGCCATGTGGCCTTGCCACTTTGCTTTCCAGCCGAGGAAGCAAGTTTGAAGATACTGTGCCTCGGCCCAGTCTGATGGCAGAGGAGCTGTGACTTCTAGTGCCCTGCTTTCTCCCATGACTAAAATGGTGACCTCAGCTATCCCATACTCACCAAGACAAGACATGAAAGCAAGAAAGGGAGGGAGGGAGGAAAGAAGGGAAAGAGGAAAGGCTTCGCAGTAAAAGGATACACGTTTGTGAGCATGCTCCAGAGCACATGCCTGTCATTAGCTTGGTTTTATTCATGTTTGTTACATACTGCTCCTTTGATATTTTTAAAGTTAACCTCTACTGGGCTCTTATGAGCCAAAAACTATTCTAAATACATATTTTTAAAGATTTATTTATTTATTTTAGAGAGTGAGAGAACATGGTGGGGAGGGACAGAGGAGAGGGAGAGTCTTAAGCAGACTCTGTGGGGGCTGAGCTCGGAGGCTGACGTGGGGCTCGATCTCAAGACCCTGAGACCATGACTGAGCTGAAAACAAGAGTTGGATGCTTAACTGACTGTGTCACCCAGGCGTCCAAAACTATTGTAAATATTTACATGCACTAACTCATTTTATCCTCCAAACAACTGCAAGCAGGGAAGCATTTCAATTCCTATCTTACAGACTTGGAGGAGTGAAGTAACTTGCCCAGGGTCCCAGAGCTAGTCAATACCAGAGCTATGTGCAAAGCCAGATTCAAACAGCGAGGGGACACCTGCGTTGAGGTTTTGACGTTTCTGTGCCACGAAGTCCAGTAGGGAGTAAAGCATGAAGCCCAGTTCCTCTCTCTAAAGCAGTGATTGTTGGAACGCCTGGGTGGCTCAGTCGGTTAAGTGTCTGTCTTCAGCTCAGGTCATGATCCCAGGGTCCTGGGATCGAGTCCCGCATCGGGCTCCTTGTTCTGCGGGAAGCCTGCATATCCCTCTGCCTCTGCCTCTCTCTCTCTCTCTCTCATGAATAAATAAATAAAATCTTAAAAATAAATAAATAAATAAAGCAGTGATTGTCAACTCTATTGGGCCCAGTGAGCTCTCCTTAGAATAAACATTTTGTGCCATCCCTTTATCCTAAAATGAAAATTATAAGGTACTATTACTCCATACAGATACGATTTTTAAAAAAAATCAATGCAATGTTGTTGTGGCAAATAGAAAGGAGAAAGAAAAGGAAAATAATTTATTTCAAAATGTAAAAGCTTCAGGGGCACCTGGGTGGCTCAGATGGTTACGTGTCTGCCTTCAGTTCGGGTCATGATCTCCAGGTCCTGGGATCTAGTCCCATGTGGGGCTCCCTGCTCAGTGGGGAGTCTGCTTCTCCCTCGCCCTCTGCCTCTCCCCTGTTTGTGCTCTCCCTGTCTCTGTCTCTCTCAAATGAATAAATAAAATCTTTAAAAAAATATGTAGACCTAATAAAGGTCTTCAGTAGACCTAACAAAGGTCTCAGATTCAGACCTCCATGCAGAATCACTGAGATGTGATGGTTCCAAACCCAGACTGATGCAGGTTTGCTAGGCTGCCAACTCATCCATCCTAACTGCATTGCGGCTGTTAATGTGATTTTTTTCCAAACAAAGCAAGGTCTGAGCTCCTTTTGGTATTCACAGTAGTTATATATCTGGAAAATTCAGTGTATTTTAAAGCAGTGCAAAAGATACTTTACAGGTAAAATAGGATTAGGGGTTTCCACCTAAAGGAAAGGTGGGACATTCCAAAGTCATGCTGATGGTCATCAAGTCTTTGTTGGGTGGACCATCCTATACCTTGTAGGATCTCTTTTAAAACTGAGTCCTATTCCAATGGATACCTACGGCACACCCGTCCCCGTACCCCAACACTGTGGGGACACAGGTGGCCCTACACAATTCCACAATGTCCTCTAGAGGGTGGAATGGCCTCCACTGAAAATCATCTGGTTTGTCAGACTTCTCTAGTGGCTGTACTTTCATTTGCTATCCCTTTGGGAAGCAGTTCCGTTAGGCAAAATAATGCTAAGGAATTCAGAAAGCTCACAAACTTTCTGCAAACCTCCCTTCCTTAGCAGCGTGCTCCAGTTAATCAAGTTAATGGGCAATAAGTTGTTTAAAATTAGGGAGACACTGTGTCCTCATTGTAACATGGCTTCAGTGACACTGAATCAAATCATAGCCCCACCTACTTGTTGACATACTGTGCATGTCTTTGGACTTCTCTCTGAAAGATATGTAGCTAATGTTGCTTACAAACGCAGGGTAATTGGGCCATCCTGCAGCAGATTTCCAGAAAGTGGCCATTCAGCAAGTGTTTATTGGACACCACCTAAGGGAGGCACTGTGCTAGGGGTTGGGAGTATCAAGATGAATAAAATGCAGGTCTGATTCAAAAAGCCTCTGTGTTCATGGACTCAGGCATCGCTGCAAGTCCTTGTGATAAGGTGTTATAGATGCTCTATGAGAGAAGCACATTATCTTTCCTGCTTTCCAGAGGAGTTCAGTCATGTAGGGGAAAATGAACCCAAAAACCAACACTTTGAATTCATTCTGGTAACTGCAATGATAGGGGACATATAGAGTGCCTTGGCAACACCTCACTCATCTGGAGGGGATGAGATTGGACCCGAGCCTCCGGATGAATGGGACGTGAGTGAGAAAGACTGGGTGGGGGAGGGAGAAACCAGTGCTGGGAATGAGGGGAAGAGCGTATTAAGCAAAGTAAAGAACTGGTAGAAAGGCAGAGACACACCCACGGCATAAATGAACAAGGAACATTCTGGAAACTAGACGAAGAATTCAAGAGTGAGGGTGGAGAGATGGGCAGGGTCAGTATCCGAGATCTTGAAAACCATGGTGGTAGGCTATACACCAAATGCAAGGGAGAACCTTGAAGGCTTCCATGAGGGAAAGCAGCTTGATCACATCTCCATTTTAGAAAGTTTAGAGAGCAAGGGTCACGTCAAATCACCTGAATTTTCCAAAGAGAGGCTTGCCACAACTTGCCACAACATCAAAATACAGCGGAAATTTGGCTGATTAATGCTTTATTACTTTCACAAAGAATTTGAGTCCTAACATCCTAAAATCACCATTATTTTGAAGAACGGAAGTTCTACACTTGGAAAGGTACTTATGCAAATAATGGGTGCCATTTACTAGGCACTGTGTGTCCCGAGTGCTTTATGAATTATAACATTTAATCTCCACAAGCCTGAAGTAGGGGTTTTCATCATGCCTGTTTTGCAGATGAAGAAGTCAAAGCAGAAAGGTTAAATGCTGT
Source organism: Mirounga angustirostris (assembly GCF_029215605.1). Classification (NCBI taxonomy): domain Eukaryota; kingdom Metazoa; phylum Chordata; class Mammalia; order Carnivora; family Phocidae; genus Mirounga; species Mirounga angustirostris. Next base: position 35,191,884 of record NW_026991710.1, read on the forward strand.
GCCCAAGTTCAGACACTAATAGCAGAGCCAAGATTCGAACTCCGGCGGGCTGTTTTGAAATTCTACATTCTTTAGGACATATAACTTACTACATGCTCCCTCCCCAGTAGAATGAACTTTCTAGAATTTCTAGAAGGCCTAATTGTCTCAGGAAAAAAACAGTCAACCTGCTTTTCAGAAAATCTTCTGGGGAAAACGTGTTAAATTGTACACATCCTATAGATATGATATCCTATAGAATAGAGGACATTGTAACAGTCAGATTTTGTGCTATATTATGAATCACAGCATATAAAGCATGAATAGAAATATTAGATGACAAACATTTCTCCCTTTGCACATGAGAAACTCAGGAGACCATGTGACCTAGCAGGGATTTTGAAGTCATAGTGTCTGGGTTAATTTTCTAGCTCTGTCACTTATTATAAGCTGAATGACTTTGGGCCACTTATCTTCACTGTGTCTCAGTTTTCTCATTTGTAAAATGGAGATATTAATGGCACCTTATTGCATAGGGTTGTCTTGAGAAGTTAAGAAGTTAGAGTCACCGTCTCCAAAAACTTGCATTCTAGTGGAGAGAGAGCTGTGTAGTAGGTTAACGATAAATAGAAAGCAGATGATCTACCCTAGAACAGAAACAAAAGGCTAAGTATTGTGGGAGGTTAGATGTAACTGTTGATTGGAGTGCGGGGAACAGAGAAAATGGCCCCATGGTTTGATGGAATGAGTCCAAGAAAATCCATGGCCCAATTTGATACCTGGCCAACTTCTCCTTGTTGCCAGGAGTAGAGCACTCTCCCACCCTTTGGGTATTCATGACCTGTACATTTATTATCTGCTTTAGAAAAATGTATTTAATACAGTTGCATTAGAATTATTCATTATAAAGCCAACACTTTTAATTGTCCAAATGAATAGATTATTCCCTCTTATTTTCCCCACCTATTTATTTTTTCTTGTGCTATTATTAGTTATGTCATATAATGGAGAATTGGCCAGATTGATTTAAATCCATAAGAAATTTTCTAAAATGAAGTTGGCTTCAAAGGAAAAAAAATTTTCTAAAACAAGATAACCAAAAAGTTCCTGAAAGCATATGCAATCACTATTAGAAATCTGATTCATTTCATTGGGTTGGGATCAATTTACCTTTGCATAACCTAAAAAACTTATTTAGTACACATTCAGGAAAAACAAGAATTTAAAGATGTATTAAACTATTAAGGGGACAAACTGTTGACATATTTTGACATGTAGATGGCTATTTTAAAATTGCAATTAAACAGTTATTAAAGCGATTATTCTGACAGAGGATTCTTATTTGAAATGCTAGATACATAGTTTGCATTTGAAATAAAAACAATGGGAAAACATAATATTATCCAATAATTTTTACTAGCCTATTAGTGAAATTATCCAGGTTAGGAAGATCTTTCTTCATTAAAATGCGTGGCTCTGTGTTGCCAAAATGGAAGCTGAGATTAGAGATGCCATAAGCATACAAAAAACATTCAATGGGGATGACATACTGAATTTATGAGAATGTATTTCAAGTTTGCTGCTTCCTTTAGCATTTAGGTAATATTAGAAGGCATCTGAAACCACGGGGTCAGTGTAAACACAGTGCTTACGCTTCAAGGGGGAGTGGAGATGAACGTGCAAATCATTTAATATAATCCACAGGAAACTTCTGTACGCCTTGTTTTGCTGTGGTTTTGCTTGGGAGACCCACACCCAATCAGTGTCCCCGGGAAGACTTTGGAAAAGGACCTGGGGCCCCAGACACCTAAGTACACACCGCCCCTCGCTAGGAAACCCAGGGGCTTCTCAAACTGCTCGCCCAGTGCCTCTCGGTGAACTAATCCGATCTAGCAGTTTATGAAACTGCAGCTTCAGTTGCTTCTCTTTTGCCAATTGATGCTTATTTTTTGATAAGGCCGTTGGCCTCATTTCCAGTGTTTCGTGTGCTTTTGTCTCACATGGCAATTTTAATATCTTTTTGGTTACTTCCTTCAAATGTTACTGGCTACATTTGGCCACTTTGTCATGAACTTAAAAAAATTTGGTGGGTTTAGAGAACTTAGGAAATCCATCCGACGGGAAAGGATGGAGCCAGGAATTAGTGGCTGCCTTGCCGGCTGATTTAAATATGTAATGGGGACAATCCTGGGAGGCTTTTCTGACTGAAGAATCAAAATACAGGAATTTTATTTAAAATTTTTTTTTTTTTTGTCAGGCGGGGGACTCAAATTAATTAACCACGCCTCTCACCGAGCTAGACTCCATGAAGGGCTATTTTCTGTATCACCTGGGTGGTCAACAAAATGTTAAAATGCTATGAAGTGGATACACCTTCTTAGACTATAATTACAGTGGCTTTGAAGGTTTTATAAAGCAACCTAGTTTCTAAAACTAGCAATTAAAACTGCAACAATTTATGTAATGGTACAGTTTATTTCATTTTTAATAACAATGAGAGGACAAAATGTTTAAAATTTGCAGTTTAAAACATGCACATTCACCAAAGGCCAATGACACATAACACTGCAGAGAATTGAATATTACTCAACTTTAATAACTATTTATAAAACACAGTGCATTGAACATTGAGAAAAACAAACCTGAGAAAACTATAATCACAGATTCAATACTCTCCACTCATGCAGCTTCACGATTTCGACAGCAGTTTCAGCAGAAATGGATTTTCATGGAGCTGGAAACACTATTTTATCTTTAATGCAAACTTCAATTTTCCATAGTAGCTGCCTTCCAAGGCTGCCTTTTTTTTTTCAAACTTAATAAACTTGAAAATGTGAAAAATGAAGCTTGAAGTAGCTAAACAAACAGCAAACAGTATTTACTGCATTTATGGCTTCTATTCTAGAACCATGAAACATAAAAATATTTATTATTTTTTAATATTCTGCTCACGTTTTTGCAAGAGCAGATTTACCTATGGAAAGTTGCTGTTAATTCAAAGTAAGCATGTATGAAATCTAGCTTTCTTCCTACTTACGGGAGATTTATTTGCTGAGAAGTTTTGTGAGCTTTATTAAGAAAAGTTCTTAAAAGCAAGCTAAACAAAAGTTGCAATTAAATTTGTTCAAATTTGTTTGTAAAATACTTATTAAAAAAAAGTGGTACAGAGAACCAATTAATTTGTCCACTGAATATTAAACTCCAGGTAGGCCATGGTAGAATTTTATAAGGCAGAAATAAACATCAAGATTTACAGCAATAGCCATGCATTGGCCTAAGCCTCTTTAAATATTAATTCATGCAAACCATAAACCTATCAAAAACACAGCTGCTTTCATACAGAAAATAAGTCAAGATGAAAAATGGAAAACATTTATTTCCTTTCCTTCAAAGTTTAACTTACATTCCATTTTAATAGCCACTGAAGGTTAATTAAAATGCAGCAAAGTATAACTAAGACTCACAAGTGACTTCAGTTATTTTAACGTGAGAAAAATCAGATTATATCTCTTAAAGAAGCATTATAGAAATGTTCATCATTAAAAAGCATTTATTAGGCACCAAACTGCATGGTATTACATGAATTTACAAAAAGAATTCCACAGATCTGGTCCACTTGATGTTAATGGGGTGGGCGTTTTCTTGGTAAGTTTTATAAATGGTTATTCATAAGATTATATATAGACTTATTTGGTAAGTTTTAGAACCAAGAACTGTCATAGGGCAACTGCACAAAAATATACACTGATGATCATTTAGCATGGTAATAAGTAGGACATTGTTACAAATAATTTAAAAACTACAAATATACAATCTATTACTTTCAGATTAGCATTCATTTCCTGAAAGAACATTTTAAACAAGTCGTAAGTGATGTACAGGGCACACAATGCAGAACAAATGATCATGTGAGGCTATTTGTTATTTAGAATGCTAAATTGCAAAATTAAAATATAAAACCTAATAATCAGAATAAATGTAGATTTCTGGAATTCACTTTTCCCCCTGAAAATTAAGAGGAATTACTGAATCCATTTAATGACCATGTAATTCACGTAAATGAATAACATTATTGAATAAGAATACATGTTCACCTGGCTTGATTAGAAAAAGGTTTTCCACTAACTTTGCAACACTGCTGAATCAGACTCACTGTCAGACTCTGAATGGGATGTGGGAGGGTGGGCAGCACATAGATCATTTTCAATTTCCTACATTCCTGAGAAACACCCTTCTCCTACTAACAATTTCTGCCAAATAGCATCTTTCTGGGTGTGAGCCACCAATATATTTTTATAGGTATATATAAAACATTTGGAAAGTTCATGCACAATATCACTGTGTACTATTCAACATTAAAGAAGCAACTCCCAGCTTTTCAATGTTAAATGAATGAGGATTTTTCTGCCGTAAGTAGTATTTTCTGAATTGTAAACATTGTAAAGCGACGCTGTTAGCATTTGTCCGAGTCCCTAACAAGGGACTTTTTAATTGAAGAGGATGTGTCCTTTATTTCAGAAAATAAATGTTAAAAGTCACTTCAGCTGTTTTAATCCTGGTAAAACTCTTACCCCCACCCCGCCCCCGCCATCCTTTGGAAGGTTAAAAAATTGGAGGGTTTTCTCTAACACTATAAAGTCACTGTGATTGCAATGCTGTGTTTTAAGTTTTACCAAGGAGGTCACTCCCTGCTGCCCAACCCCCCTCTCTCACCCAAGAAGCAAAGGAATTGACTTAATAATTCAAAAATAGGACTATGGGACAAAAAAGACCTAAATTAGCCATATTTCAGACCATGGTCTCATGCATTAACCATGGGTATTCTACCCATGTTGAAGAGCTCCATAGAAATAATCCATGTTCTAAGATAAAAATAAAACTTATAGTTTTTTTTTAAGCCAGAAGATTCAGTTCTATTATATTCATCATATTTTGATGTTAAAATTTGGGGGAAGGATGCCACTGATGAGGTGGAGGCCAAGGGAAGCAGCTCTTGTCTGTGACCATGATAAAGTGTTTCTCCGGAGGGATGTACCTCATTCTTGTGTTTTGATTTGTGTGGTCTGACCTCGATTCTCGCCACGGGGAGGCCCAGGAAAGCTGTTTCGAATATCCCTTCGGTAGACAAAATCTGTGACCTTCAGAGTTTTGAAGACGGTCTCAGACTCTTACACCTGTGGTCTTTCTAGGTGTTTCAGTTGGCAATTTTCTTCATCTGAACCCCCAAACAGGAATGGTCTAGGAAGTGAACTGTGTCAACTCCTTACCCCCTTTAGAATTATGTATGTGTGATAACCTCTCTTGTTTCTAGAAAATGGGGGAGGCATACTTGTAAATAAACAACTAAAAATATAGACAAGGAAATGACATATCACCTAATTTTAAACCTAGATGAAGGAAAAGGGTAAAAAGAATATGAAATTATTCAACTCAAGGAGTGACTTGGAAAATCACCTCTCCTCACAATTATAGTTGACTTTTTTTTTTTTTTTCTTTTTAAAGAGGAAGTTCTACCTATTTTGCTGGTAAGTCCACTTAAAGGCAAACAGGCTTCTGAATAAAAGGCAAAAAGTTAGTTTCAATCTCTGAAGTGTATCTGAAAACTCGAATTCCTTTTTATTTATTTTTTGAAACGAAAGCATTATTTTATAAAGAGTATAGAAAACTGGTTGCGGTTTTTAAACAGCCCCTTCACCATTTATTGTTGGTAGCAAAATAGGCATTTTTCAGGAGATGGCTTGGAAATGCTGAAAAAAATTAAACTGAACATACATTTAAAAACATAGTAACAAAATCTACTTGTGATGAAGAGTGTCTCTGACCATAAAGTTATAGGCTTGAGTAAAATAGGTGTTTTTAAAATGGGGAATATGTGCCACTTATTTGTCCCGATTAGCAGCATGTGACTAATTTGGGGAAGCTGCTTGACTAGCGAGCTGTGAAGTAATTCTCAGGGCTAAGTACAGGGGTGGTCACCAGAACACGGGGTGTGCTATGTGTGCAGCAGGCATCTCTAGCACGGACTAGTAGACAGATCCCAGACACAGGACAAAAGCCGAGCCTATGTACATTACAAAAGCCCATGCAGTTATCCAGCGCGGTATTCCAAACATCTCCACGCAAACACTGGGGAGCTCACATAAATATCTAAGCATATTTTTCTTGAGAGAGAAAACGTTAAAAGGGCAGCACTCAGTCTTCAGCAGAAGCCAGATTTTTAGAAAAATCTAAACGATGAGGACCGATCATCAGAGATGACGGAGACATACATACAGTTTAGAAATCAGTATCATAATGACAGAGTCACATTGCCACGTATGTCCTCCAACGTTAACAAGTAAACAAGACAAACAAGAAAGAAGCACGTGTAAGGCCAAAGGTGCAACATCACGGATTTTAGTAGCAAATGCCTTGAAATACTCGTTTTTGCAAATCACTCTTACATTTGAAAAGTCAAGCATGCAGATCTTACAGCAGAGCTGGAGGTAAACTTTCTCTTAACTTTCTGGGCAAATGACTACTGCATGAGAAATACACTTACTGAATGTCTTTGGCAAACATTTATCAAGACAATTTTTGACACAAACACTTGTTAATGTCTTGTTTAGAAATTTTGCTCAGAAGGTGAGTCAGTTCCTAGAGAAGAGTGCTGGTTTTTTTCAGCATATTCTGAAATTTAAGTCTGGATATCAAGAGTCCCTATAAATTACTACCACTTTGGAGTTTTTTCATGGTTGGTTGCCTTGTGGTATATATCCAATAAATTGATAGTCAGTTACAGCCCCAGAGTAATGGCTTAAGACCACTGACCTATTCTCAGTTTAAGAAAGCATTCTGGCAAGGTGACAAGGTCATTTTCAATTTCTGCTTACAAAGACTTAGCAAATACTTTAAAAAATCTGAAAGAGATGGTGTTACGGTAGAGTTGCACAGTGCTTCTGTCTGTAATATACACGAATCTGACGGTCAATCAATGAGATGAGCTCAGATCCACTCTCCCCTCCTGGGACCAGACTGGAATTGGTCAGCAGATCCGGTAAGACCTGGGAGCTCTCCTTAGAGCCCTAGCAGCCCTTGCCTCGCAGCCCCCGTCCCGTCACCACTCGTCGGGTCTCTGCTTTGTGGTATCGTATGCTCGAATCACCTCAGACTGTGACACGATTCCATTCTCGTCTTGTGAGAAAGCATACCCGTCTGTAAGTTAAAGATAAAACATATATGATCACTGTGAGGTCACTGGGAATCTCTGTTATTCTGAGTGTGAAGGACTCATTTTCTAACTTGGGGAACTCCTATGCCCCTCCTGCCTTCAAAAGCCTGCACAAAGACATGAATTTTTTACGTTCCGAAAAGATGTGGACTCAACTGCACCATGAAGAGTGGGCTGACTGCAGGCTGTCAGCTGAGATTCTATGAACTCTGCCCCTGGATGAATGAGCAGGTGCTCTCAACCCCCCCTCGGTTCTCCTCATGGCATCTCAAATCCAAGCCATCCAATTTTTGCTTCCTGGCTACTGGCGGGGGTGGGGGGCTAGGGGGGTGGGGGTGTCTAGTCTAGTGGGCACATACACTTCCATCCAGATCGGGTGGATGAGAGAGAAGGAAGAATAAAAATGAGAAGGAGGCAGAGATAAACACCCGGACTGCCAGTGCTGGAAAAGTGGTCTCCTTCCTTGGGACGGCATTGTCCTTGGCTCTCGGCATCTACAAATAAACTCACTCATGCCCCAGCATGGTTGGGGATAAGCAACGACCCCCAAGGGGGTCACATCTTTAGAAAAGGCCTCTTGAAGTATAAAAGGCAAAAGCATTAAACATGAGTATATATAAATGAAAATAAATTATATGTGGAACAACATGAAACAAAAGATATATTACTAACACAAATACATTTACTACAGGGCTTTATATATTATATTCTTTTTCAGATCCTTGAAATGTTAAGAGGGCCTGATACCTAATAATTTCTTACAACTCTAAATATTCATAAATATTTTTGAAGGGGGAAATATATGTTTCACTGTGCTGTTTGAAAGCTGAAAAAGCCCTTGCAAAGTTATTCAAGTAGAAAAGATAACAATACAGAGGAGCTTTTAAGAGTTAAGATTTATTTCCCTAGTTCTTTTTAAGATTTAAAGAAGCAAGGGGCATGTGGAAATATTATTTCTTCAAGTGAAAGCAGCAAGATTTTAAAATGCTTTGTCTTGTCTGCTCTAAGTGAGATAGTTGGGTCAAAGGTTTCTCTAATCAGTGGTTATTTATGTAACATGTTGCAAAGAAGCAAATTGGCTTTAGGTATTAATTTTAAATAGTTAAATATTCCTGAAGTCAAAATGCCACTCTCATACATGCTAGGACGTAACGGCAGGGAATTTATTTACGGATCGGAACTCAGGTACTTACGGAGCAGGTTTTGTTGCAATGATTCAGACCGGTACAAGTTCACGTGGTTCTTCTTAAAGACGTTCTTGAGCAGTTGCGCCCTCTCCGTGAGGCTGCCGAGCAGGTGCAAATGTGTGAAATGAATTATCAACTCGGCAGAGACCCCAGTGTGCCCACAGGACCACCAGAGAGAGTTAGACTTAAACAAAAGATTGCTTGAGAAGTCTGCAGCCCAGGGATTCTTTTTACCCCATTTTCTCAGATGGCAAATGAGATTTAAAGTATTTAGATACTCTCGAGGCCAGTTTTTCCCATAGCTGAGGGGAGTTTTGTTCCCAATAATCCAGCCAAAAGATTTCCCACCCCCCAGTTATATTTAAGTCAAATGGGGATACAGACCCTGTACAATATGGTTAACAAAAAATACAAAGTCTGCCAGTAGTGTTATTAACTTCTAAAATCTTGGTTGACTTACTGGGTGCATTCTAAGCATGGCATTTTTAGAATTACAAGAATTATTACTATATATCTTTTTCCACTTCGTACCTATTATGGTGTAAAATAATGTATTTTTTAGTTATGTAAAGAAATCCTCAAAATTACACAAAGAAGAAATTTCATAGATTTTTTAACTAGAAAAGTTCCATTACCACTCAAATATGGTATGAAATGTGTTTCTTAATTTCATTAAAAAGAAACCTATTTTCAGAAAATACTAGGTAAAATGACAAGGAGAAATATTTATTTTTCAATAAACGTTTAGAATAATCTCCACAGAAACAAATCCATGTAATTTGTAACTTCTAAAAGCACACTGCAAGAAATAATGCATCTGTTTTTTTCCACTGCACGTAGAATGGTGTCTCCCACAGTAGGAAGCCAATTATTTGTCAAATAAATGAATTCAAGCAATAATTGTGAAATGCACTTTAAACATCACCAGTCCTCCCAATCATGCCATGTCTCCAGTGGTTGACTTCTAAAATTTTGCTTTGATATCAAAGAACATAATAAGCATAGAGAGCTAATAAGAAATCCACATGTGTTATAGCAAATGTTTATGCAGTTTTGTTTTATCACTGGAATGGACTCAGTTGAAAAATTTCCATCTTGTGTTTTTCCCACTATAAAAGTTTTAGTTAAATTGTCCTAAGTTATGTCAGTTCTATATTTTGCCAATTTTTTTGAAAGCCTGAAATGGAACAATTTTTATCATATACAAAAAATAAAAATAAAAGGATCATCTGCAGAATGAACGCGGAATTACACAAACATTCAGGTTTTTGCCGAAGCAAAATATTTAGAAATGTTGACATTTGTACTTATCTTCTACACACATTTTTCCAAGTCTAAGGATGTTAACTGGTACTTATTAGACATACTTCATTGTCACTGAGAATTAGCTACATTAAGGCAACAAAGCTAATTAATCTAAACCTCCAGTGGTTTTGCAAATAGTTGTAAAACTTGTTTTTGCCAGTGAAATAAACAGATACGGGGAGTGAGAAGGGGCCATTTTTAGAGTCACTTTTCTTACTCTATTCTTAAAATGATCTAACATTACAGACCTGGGGACCCCGAGGAACACTAAAATCTGTAACTGCTTTGAGGAATTCGGCAGCTTTAGCAGCAGGTGGTCTGATTTTGTTAGCAGAGCATTGCGGATGGGGTGCTGGGAAGTCTCTGGTGTTTAAGATGGAAATGACTACAGACATCTAGGGGACAGCAATGTATCATTATGTAGCTTCTTCTTCTCCAGATACATTTTTCAGGTTTCAGGCTGGCCTTCCTAAACGCATAGTACTTTAATATTATAACATTCAATGTTAAGAAGGCAGATGTGAGAATTTTATCTTTCATGTTATGAAACTTCCATGTATAAGATAATGCAGTTTTGTTTTGTAATGGTTCATATGAGGCTACACTTTTACTCAGCTGTCACATCAAGTTCATGTCTAGTGTTCAAAAAACAAAGCGCAATAAGAAACTGTCTTGGGAAAGGAGTGCAGTGCTGGGGATAGAGCATGGACTTTGGAGTCTTAACTTTAATTCTGAGTCTGCTACTTATTAGCTGGGTTGCCTCAGGCAAAACCCTTCTTGGTCCTCTCATCTACAGGAAGAGGATAATCCCTAACCCTCAGGCCAACAGTGGGATTCAGGGGGAATTGCACGGCTTCTACCATAGTGACTGGCACTTAGGAAGCACTCAAAGAATGCTAGTCCTTCCCACCGTTACCACTCCCCCAGCTCGCAAGGAACTGATCATACAAAAAATCAACTAGGACAGAGATCATCACAAAACATGAGATAACTTTGTGAGGATCCGTTCTGATGCCTTGGCTTAGAGTCAACATCAGCTCCACGCAAAATGTCTCTTGCTACATATGAGTTTTAACTTACAATGCCCCCCACTCCACTTCCCTAGTAGGAAGACTACTAGGTTTCTGTTGTTTTTTTCCTGAGCTACGCTGAACCTCTTGCTTTAGTTCTTACAGGGCAGAGTCCCTCCTGGGAAATATAAATGCCACTCACAGGAAGGTGCTTAATAAATAGTAAGTGATGATGATTTGTATTTCTCTAGTCTTATCCTACCTTTTGGGAACTACTCATCATTTCAAAATTACGTGGTTCTATGTCCTTGATGTTTACAGGTAACTGCGGTTACTATCAAGTCACATTATACAGTATATTGGGAACATGTTCATATTAACAGACATGTTAAAAGTTCAGTTTTTCTTGAATAGCTTAGCACTGTGAGAGGAAGAAAAAGACTTCTCGTTAGAACCCCATCTTAATCACAACTCTTAGTCAGTAGTGTTAATTTTGTGTGGTCTTTCATTTACATACGAATCTACGCAAGTTCTAAATTCTCATTCAGTGCAATTATGCAAGTACCACTTAAATATTGTTACCTTATTTCCAAGCCCACTAAAATGTTTCAACTTAGATATTTGGTAGAGGTGAGGTGTTTTAATGTTTTAAAATAATAATTAATTGTATTAATTATTTATAGTTATTTAATAATTACATTATTAATAATTTAAAATAATTGATTTTAATGTTTTAAAGTAATAATTCATTTAGAAACACTAAGTATAGGTAGAAACCCATTTACTGTCCTGAAACATATTGTCTGAAGGTATTTTCAGTTATTTTTGAAGAGTGGTAAATTTGCAGTTGTCTTTATGGTGGGTTCGCAAGCTATTTTGGTGGATTAATTTAAATGGATCTCCAGAAAGTAAAGAACCATCCATACGTGGGATGTTTTAGTGTAGGGCATGGGACAGACGTCCTGGATGAGGTAGCCATGGTGGGGAGATAAACAGTGACTACAACAGGCCTGATCTCTGCTCTGGAGGAGACAGCACTTCATCGTTCCGTCACTTTTCTTCACAAATGCTGGACAGAACAGTTATCACAGTGTTGAGAGAAGGTCAGGGCAAAACACTGCCTACATGCTCCTATCTCAAACCTGTACCCGGAGTCATATGTAACACTGATATAAATCCAGTGTGAACACTGAGAAACAGAGTTTCTTTTCTGTTAGTTTTGGGGCAATGTTAAAATTGCTATTTTTAAAGATAAATAATACAGAGGACGGCTCAGAGAAGCCACTGTTCCTGTCCAGATGGTCAAATTATCTGATATCTATCCTTCCATGCTCTCTTCTTTAAAGCTAATGGTAGAGTGATGGACACATTCATGAGGAATGACCTGAAGATCCCAGGGCAAAGTTCTATTTAGCAATGGCTGCTGATATGCTTGCTTATGTCTACAGTGAGATATAAAAAATTATGAATCTCATCCTATTTGCCTGTCTATAAGATGCACTGGGAAGCACTCACGAAAGATACCCAAAGGTAACTGCCCTGCCTCCCAGGAGCCCAGTGTCTACAATTCCTTATTTTAAAGTACTGGGTTCTTGAATCCACATTTGTTTTTGTTATTTTGTTTTAGAAAAGGTAAGATGTTACACAAAATTTATAGATGTCATGCCCCCCCCAATGAGATCTGAGAGGCCCATATTCCAAAACATTTATATTTATGCTATAAAGTATATAAATATTTATCCTATAGAAAAAAATAAACACTATTAATGCCTTTATATATACAGAACAAATGGTTTAGGTTTTTTTCCAGCAAATGTTTGCCATAAACCTAGGGGAAAAAACTAAATTTCAAAGTTTTTTTGCATTTTGGAATTGTAGATGCTACGCTCCTTAGCGCTGGAGCCTATGCACAAAACAGTAACAGCAAAATCAGGGTTTCATACCATATAAGGTGCTTTCTTTTTTTTTAATTTAAATTCAATTAGCCAACATATAGTATATCATAGAGGAAGTGTTCAGTAATTTGTCAGTTGCGTATCACACCCAGTGCTGTGATGTGATGAGCATTGGGTGTTACATAAGTTGTTTTCTTAACCAAAAATAGTAAGCCATAGCTACACAGTGGTCAGAGGTAGGGCTCGCATTTATTGTCCCAATATCTTAGACTTAAATTGATTCCTACCATAACCCAAGGTTCAAGAGCAATATACTGTACTTAGATGATGAAATACCCCGACCCCCAAATTTCAATGTAAAATTGGGATATCTAATTCACTAGATAATATGGTAAGTGATATACTATTTCTTTTTTTTTTTTTTTTAAAGATTTTATTTATTTATTTGACAGAGAGAGATAGGGAGAGCAGGAACACAAGCAGGGGGAGTGAGAGAGGGAGAAACAGGCTTCCTGCTGATCAGGGAGCCGGATACGGGGCTCGATTCCAGGACCCCGGGATCATGACCTGAGCCGAAGGCAGTCGCTTAACCAACTGAGCCACCCAGGTGCCCAGATTTTATTTATTTATTTGACAGAGAGAGACACAGCTAGAGAGGGGACACGAGCAGGGGGAGGGGGAGAGGGAGAAGCAGGCTTCCTGCAGAGCAGGGAGCCCAATGTGGGGCTCGATCCCAGGACGCTGGGATCATGACCTGAGCCGAAGGCAGACGCTTAACGACTGAGCCACCCAGGCGCCCTGTGATATACTATTTCTACTAAAAAAAGACTGTTTTAACCAAAATGTTTTAGTTTTGAACATAAGTAAACATGAGAAATAAGTGATTATAAATGCTAATCTGGACACAGTGCTTAGAAGTTACAGTTTCTCTGAGGCAGTTTCCCTTTATGTAGAGCGCAACTTCATAGTAGTGCTCAGTGGACATTGAAAAAAATGGGGGATGATCAATTTACAAGACTGCATTGTTCTAACTATGGTGAGGAAGTAAACCACTGTGACTTTGGACATGACTCGTTTGGGAAGTGTAATGTATATAATTCTATGTTCTTATGTATCATATTTGTATTTAACTACCCAGGGGTCAGTCATCTCTTTACCACCCACTTCTCAGCCATCCTTTCGCCCATTCATTCACTCCCTCACTCATTCATTCATTCATTCATTCATTCCTCAGTTCATTCTCTGGACCTTTCAATCACCCATTGGACAAATCTTTATCTGGTGCTACTGTGTTCCTGGGTCTGTGCTAGGTGTTGGGTTTCAGTTAAGACTAAAAAGGAGGCCTCTCCTTCAAGGCACTCAATCTAGTAGGGGAAACAAACACACGGGATGAACAAATACATCACAATACAATGTAATAAATGTAACGATAGAAGCATAAAGTGCTCAGACAGTAGGGTAGGAATTAATTTTATCTCAGAAAAGGTAATTGCACCTGAGTTGAGTTTTGAAAACTAGGAATTGGACTGCCCCATCTATAGGAGGGTATCAGCTTCTTGGCAAGGGAACAGCACATGCAAAGATTGGGAGGTATAAAATAACATGGTATTTTGGAACTAAAATGAATCGGATATTGCTTGAATACACAGAAATCACAATTTCTTCCTCTTTGAAAATGTAGATAAGATTAGCTAACTTTTTTGAAATTTTACATCAATCTCATTCTCCAAGTTTCCTAAAATAACCCTGGCAGTGGGGTTCCTGGCTGGCTCAACTGGTAGAGCATGCAACCCTTGATCTTGGGGTTGTGAGTTCGAGCCCCACATTGGGTGTAGAGATTACTTAAAAATAAAGTCTTGAAAAAAAAATAATTCTGGCAGTAAAATCAATCTGACAATTCCTAATTGCTCTAGAATGTCATTTTTTAGCATGAAGACATTTCCAACCAGTTGCTATTTTTCTTCCTTCACAGATCCCTTCTTTTCCCTCCCCCTCTAGCCATCATCCAGCAGGAAGGCACTGTGGTCACCATCCTTCTGGTAACCACGGGCAGCAACAGCAACATGGGGTATGTGTTATACCATGGGTTTTCGTCTGTGGCCTTCAGCTAACAGCTAACTCATTTCTGAGTTCTTGCTATTTTAGGCAAATGAGGTGGCTGCAGGAAATTTATCTGATGCATTTTCTATGGAAAAGTTTGTCATTTATGGTGGAATCCACTTTATTCCTTTTAGGCTCTCTGACTCTCTCTTTTTTTTTTTTTTCTAAGTAATCTCTACACCCAACGTAGAGTTCAAACTCACAACCCGGATATCAAGAGCTGCATGCTCTACCTACTGAGCCAGCCAGGGGCTCCTCTGACTTATTATTATTTTAAGATTTATTTATTTATTTATTTTAGAGCGTGCGAGTGAGTGAGAGCAGGGGGAGGGAGAGAGGGAGAAGGCGAAGCAGACTCCCTCCTGAACAGGGAGCCCTGATGCTGGACTTGATTTCATGACCTTGAGATCATGACCTGAGCTGAAATCAAGAGTCGGATGCTTAACTGACTGAGCCACCCAGGCGCCCCTCTGACTTATTTTTTTTTTTAATCGCAGGGGCTACCTACATTACAGAATCTTTAGGACCAAGAGGTCACCACATCAAAACCTCACCTTGGCTTTATGAGTTGTTGAAGTCACCTATGTACTACAAACCAGGAAAGCTAAATATCACAGGCAGGGGCCTAACATAAGAATGATGAACATACTTAGAAATATAAGGAATTGACTCCTAAGGGTAGTAATAGTATGGTCTTTCCCTAATAGTAGTTAGTAAACAGTTTTATTCACAATTTTGTGAGCTAGGATCCAAGCACATCCTTTTTACTGCTAGAGTGAAAGAGAAAAGATTAAGAGAGGGACACTTGGGCCAAACAAGGGACCAGATGTAGATGTTTAGATGAAGGGACACAGATGAGGGGAAGGTGGAGGGAGAAGGATACTCATAACTCTGAAAGTTGTTATTTCCATCCTACACACAGGGACACGGACAGAGGGAGGTCAAGAACTTTGTCAGGATGGTATAGGCTGTTTTTGCTGTTATCTCCCATTCTTGAAAAGCAGGAAAAGGAGGGAGAACAGTGAATGGTAAGGAGCAGCGGCTCCAGAAGTCCCTGCTTTGTGACTTCTGACCGAGAACTTACTCTAAGTCCCAGTTTCCTCATCAGGAACGAATGGGGTGACTCATCTGCCCAGGACTGTTTCGGGGATCCCACATGACAGCATATATGGCGCGACTGGTGCAGTGCCTAGCATGTAGTGAGCGCTCGGGGAAATCAGAGGGGGAGACGAACCATGAGAGATGATGGACTCTGAGAAACAA
Organism: Mirounga angustirostris; assembly: GCF_029215605.1. Classification (NCBI taxonomy): domain Eukaryota; kingdom Metazoa; phylum Chordata; class Mammalia; order Carnivora; family Phocidae; genus Mirounga; species Mirounga angustirostris. The sequence goes on from NW_026991710.1 coordinate 35,207,833, forward strand.
ACTGAGGGTTCTAGAGGGGAGGAGGGTGGGGGGGGATGGGTCAGCCTGGTGATGGGTATTAAAGAGGGCACGTTCTGCATGGAGAACTGCGTGTTATACGCAAACAATGAATCATGGAACACTGCATCAAAAACTAATGATGTATGGTGATTAACACAGCATAATAAAATAAAATTAAAAAAAAAAGGAGAAGGAAGGGAAAAATGAAGGGGGGGAATTGGAGGGAGAGATGAACCATGAGAGACTATGGACTCCGAGAAACAAACTGAGGGTTCTAGAGGGGAGGGGGTGGGAGGATGGGTTGGCCTGGTGATGGGTATTAAAGAGGGCACGTTCTGCATGGAGCACTGGCTGTTATACACAAACAATGAATCATGGAACACTACCTCAAAAACTAATGATGTAATGTATGGGGATTAACATAATAAAAAAATAAAAATTAAAAAAAAATAAATAAAATAGGCCATCGACACTGCTAGCTCCGTAACATGATAAATATAAGTTTTACCACTTATTTCTAACCCTAGTAAAACATAAAGTTCACTTGGGAGAGAACATGTTCCGTGTGTATCTTACCTTTTTCCAAGCACAACTGCACCTGGGTCTTGAGATTTTGCCTCCAGCTCCTGAACTTCATCTACTAATGTTTTAAAAGCGGTCCTCTTGATACTGGGGGGGAGGAAAAAAAAGGATTTGCATGTAAATCTTCATGTGAAGATGTAACCCTTTACAAAACTGGTTTATTATCGTGCTGCTAGGTACAATAGTAACCAGAGTATAAGCGATCTTTTTCAATAGAATCTATGAAATTACAGTAATTTTGAGCATTACGTATTTACAGAAACAAGTCTTAAAAGGAATAGTTTAGTTTTATAATAGTAAAACTCTCATAGTTATTAAATAAGCATCATATAATTAACTTTAATGATATCTTTTTTTGTGGGAAGAGGTAACATTTTAAAACTGACAATCCTTGAGAAAAATTAGTAAAGTTTTAGTTTCCTTCATTCTATATTGCATATAGGCTTTTTTTTTTTTTTAAAGATTTTATTTATTTATTTGACAGAGAGACACAGCGAGAGAGGGAACACAAGCAGGGGGAGTGAGAGAGGGAGAAGCAGGCTTCCCGCAGAGCAGGGAGCCCGATGCGGGGCTCGATCCCAGGACCCTGGGATCATGAACTGAGCTGAAGGCAGACACTTAATGACTGAGACACCCAGGCACCCCTTGCATATAGGCTTTAAAACAGGCAGGCAAAAACCTTTTTTCCCTCATAACTATTGTTCATTAATAAAATATATATGTGTTTTGAGATAACATTATTTTCTTCTACCTTGAATGGATTTTTCAAGCTGATTTCTAAAAATGTACTAATATTAATTGAAACTACTTGCTTTACTTCTCATTCTATCTTTAAACTAATTTCCTAATTCCTCAATCACTCATTTCTTTATCTACATATGCAGAATTAATATTGATAATTCCCACTTTGCAAACTGTACGTCTTGACCTGATGCTATAACTGGAGAAATCTGAGGATTAGTATAAATCTATATTTTTATGTAAATAACCGAGTACTATACTTACACCTTGTACACCACATCAAGAAGCAAAGATGCCACAGGGATAAATAACAGGCCCATCCAGAAGACGCCAGAACTAAACAACATGGCAGCCTGAGTAAATGATCAGAAACAACATTGCTTTAACAACCAAGACATACATCATTCATGTTTAGTTTTTATATGATTTTAAGTAAAATAATTTAAAAAAATTCTGCAAGAGGATATACAGTAACTTTAAATCCAAACTTGTGCACAATTTGGAATTAAAAGCCAAATGTGTTAAAACATCTCTTTACCACATCTATTCCCCCCCCTTAAGCAGCTAATATAGCAAGGTTTTTATCACGTACCAAATCTTTTCATACTTTTATGTGAGATTTTTATTACTGTGGTCAATACGTGGAGTAATAAAGTTTGACCTTCTTTTATAACTTAGAATATCAAAATCAATCTTTTGGAGCAAATTTCAAATATACTCTGGCTTACATTCTCTTATAACATGTAAAATAAATCCTAGTTAGAAACTAAATTTACTATTCTTGGCAAATAAAAATTAACTTTTGTAAAATATTACATTATATTAAAAATTATCCACATAAACCATGATACAGTATAATCAAATTAAGATATCTATGATATTAGGCAGCATAATCTTAATTTTTGTTCAAAGATTTTCATAACTCGTATCGGTATGTCCTGTTACTGTAAAAGTCAAACCAAATATCTAGTGTGTAAAACCCAAATAACAGTGTATTAAAAATAATTTTAATCATTCCTTTGTATTAACTCACTATATCAGAACCTTTTGGGTTGCAAAGAAAATGATTCTATGGTTAAAAAATTAATAAGTCTATTAGCTGTTTGCAATTAGAATAAAAATCCCTCTGTATGTAATTAGATACACAGAGTGTAAAAGGAATATGTCATACAATAAAACCAAAAGAAATATTTTGTTTCACTTTGAGGCTATTTGTTTATCACAGTAAATTTGCAGCACCTGTTTAAGTGCATGAATATATTGGTATAACTCCATTAAAAAGCATCCAACTAACGCAAGCACATTTACACTCCGCTCAAAATCACAAGGATTTTTTTTTTTTTAAACCAGGTGTGGTTCAGGAATTAAAAATGACCTAGAGTTTAATTCTTACGGGCCAATGCACAATTACACATTAACGGTCCTAACCAGTCAATCCTTACCTAATATAAAGATTACTAATTTTAAATTAAGTTTGAGATTACCTATTCATTTTAACTCTCAACTGAAGACCAGGAACTGCTGCTGTTTAGTTTTCTTTTTTTTTTTTGGCATTAACATGGGCTCATGATATAGACTGTCAGTTCAAGGATGCTATGGTCTTTTTTCCCCCCTATATAGGATTAAATAGCTCTGAGCATGTTTAAAATAAAAACATGCTATTATAAAAGAATTTCAGAAAATAAATGTGGCCACGTGGATTCAGTGAAATAGCACCTATATTCTAGACACCAACAGGACGAAAAATATTCACATAAAAGTCACTTTATTTTATAAGCAAAACATGATCTTCAACATGTTTGCTGACATCCTCAATAGTGAAAACCAACAATTACTATGTAATAGGACATGTCTATCAAATCCGTGGGTTTTGTTTAGATTGAAGGAAGCTTTTTAGTGAGGTAACAACTGCAAAAAACACACACAAAAAACCCCACAGCCACACAAAAAAACCTAACCACATTTCTTTTTCCTTCTGGGGGGAAAAGGTAGATAGGATTCTAGAGCCTGCAACTGAAAATGCCTCATTTGCTTGGCTTGATTTTAATCTATTTTAATTTAGGGGCAAAAGCAGCAAGATTTATGCTTGCCTTTACCACCTTGTATTAAAAGTCGCTGGTGGAAAAGGCAAACGTGGCGGTGGAGACTCCGGGCTGCTAATTCTGACCATTGTGATGTTAACTATGAATGGGGAACAAGGGGCGCCCACTATTCAGTCCACCAGCCTTTGGCTTTAGAAATGAACAACATGAATTGAGGGGAAAAAACTTTTTCTGCGTCATATCTGAAAGCCTGTCAGATTTTTTTTTTTTTTCTTTTGCAGAGTTAATCCAAACCTAAAAGATTTAAAGCCGACACTCGCCTTAGAGACAGAGTCTCTTTGTATTTTTTGGATGAAGAGGGGGGAGAAAAAATAAAATCCCACAGAGGTATTTCCTTCCTTTCTGTACGAGAAAGCTCCCCCTCCGTCTGGGGAGACCGCTTGTGTCTCTGACTTTTCACAGCTCGCCACTCGCAGGCAGGTCGGCTGCGCAGAGGCGCCCGATCCCCGCAGACAATGAGGGGGCGGGTCGCAGGCGCAGGCGGCTCGGGGCTGGGCGCGGGCTCCCTCCGCGAGCGGCTTGTAAATTGCTCCGAACGCGGGAGACCGGCGGGCCGTGCCAAGCGCGCCCCCGCCCCTCCTCGAGGCCCCGTGAAACCAAAAGGAATCTGCCACAAAGGGGCCCCCGGGGGGCCTGAGAAAGGCTCAGCCGAAGCTGCGCCAGAGCCGGGGAAGTGGGCGGCACAGGCCTGCGCGCGAAACAAGCCCCCGCTTGTCCCCCCCTCCGCACGGCCGCGCCGGCTCGCCGGCCCAGCCCGCCGGCTTCCGCAGTGACTCCGGCGGCCGCAAAACGCGGGCTGCGCGGGAATGACGGATGGTTCGCAAACTTCCGCGTGAACTTGCCGCGTGACCTTCGGAGAGAAGCGCCGGCGTCGGTGCCCCTTAGCCAGGCCGGGGGCTGGGCTGGCTAAGAGGGGCTTCCCTTCTGGCCCACGGGAGGGGTCCCTTAGCACCTAGTTGGCACACCAGGGAGAAACACTTCTTCCCCATCAGGGGCCCCCAGTTCAGTCTTGTAGGGGAGAGACTTTAAAAGTGCTACCTGTCTACACAACTTCAGCGATGTGGTTCTTCGCCCTCACCCCGCCTTCTAAACAATAAATGTCTGACTGGTGCGCTAGGACTCCTACTCTCGGGTACAGTGCAGAGGCCGTCTCAAAGGGAAGGGCCTGTGGGGCGTCCTCGGACGATCTCCTGGGCCCTGATTGGAGCAGGACCGACGATCAGCAGCCCTCGGTAGTCCCGGCACTGCCCTCCCGCCCTCGCTCTCAGACTCCTCGGGAAGGAACTCGGCGTCTCTGCTCCCTCAGCTGCAAAGCGGGCTCTAAGGATTTTTGAGCCCCACGGTGTTTGCAGAGTGGCTGCTTTTATTATTGGCACCGATTAACACCCGTTCCCTTCTTCATTTAATTTTCAAATTTCTTAAAATACCTAGGTCTTTCGTTCTTCCCAGGGATCCCTCCTATGAGCTTCAAGGAAGAAAATTTTTGTCGCCGTAAGTCAGTTTGTAAATGTCATGGTTTTCATCACATTAATGTCACAATATGTGCTCATCTTAAGACTGAAACCGACCAAGATAACCGGCCACTAATAAGCTGCCGTTCATCTCGATTTGTTAATTTAGGAACTGGAGACAAATTATCTTTTTCATAAAAGTTATTAAGACTGTCAGGGCATAATAATTTAGGAAGGGAAAATTATTCAGAAAACAGTGCTGTAAATCTTGTTTAGTTGTTTTGCAGAGGGGAGGGCGGACACCAAGATAAATTAATATAAATTCTAGGGAGGTGAAGAGTTCATGTCCATAATTAACAAAAAAACAAGGAGTGATTATTAAGTGTCTAGATAAAGCTTTATAAAAGGACTTTCCAAGCTTAAGAACAGTAAAAACAAAAAACAAAAAACAAAACAAAACAAAAACTGTAAGAAGAAATGCTTTAAAGTACAGATTGATAAAAATGTCTAAGTTCTACATGTTCTAAAAGAACATAACTAAAAAGCAAATGATAAACAAGAAACTGGGGGAATAAATGACTGTTGCAAATATATGAAATTCTGCATTAATACCTGATTATAAAGATAGACCATTTATCTTCATAAGAATAGCAAAGGTCCCAGTAAATAGGCAAAAGACCAGAGAGGGTATTCACAAAAGCAGCAGTAAGTAATCAATAACACGGAAAAGTGCTGCACCTCTGTGGCATCATAGAAACCCTACAAATTAGATCAGATTTAAACAATTCACTATCACAGTCGGTGTGGGAGAAACAGCTCTTTGTAATAATTTATATTCCCACTGGCAATGTACTTGCCTTTGGGAAAGGTATTTGGCAATGTGCAGCAAGGACATAAAAAAATTCCTGTTAATTTGATAATTCAGTTTCTGGAACTATGTGTTGAAATTTGGGACAGCTTTTGCATATAGGTTAGTATCCCATGAAACTGTTCTGTGGTTACTAGTCCTGAGAGTCCAACCCCCAGAAAGCATGTTATGGCCCAAGGCTTAGTGAAGGCAGAAATATACCACAGCAGCACCCTCTCAAAGAGTCACACTGCAAAGTAGCATATCTGAGGCTTGGAGAAATCACTGTAAAGTACCCTACTGAACAGGTACTTATTTATTTATGAATTGTTTTATATAAGTAATCTCTACACCCAACACGGGGCTGGAACTCATGACCCTGAGATCAAGAGTCACAAGCTCTTCGGACTGAGCCAGCCAAGCACCCCAAACAGTTTTTTAAATCAAGGTTTCTAAATGTATTTATCCACATGGAACACTTTTGCCACATTCCGCTTACTAACACATCCCCTGGAACTAATTCTGGGGAATGCAAATATTCAATGTGGGTTCTTTTAAATAGGAAAACATCAGTGAAAACGAACAGGACACCATGCGGCGGGATATGGAGACGTACAGCCATATGAGAGCATATTATCCAAGCTGTTCAAGACGCTGTTCACAGACTGTAATTATTAGAAAACGGACTGTCTAAAAGAGCCCTAAATAAAGGGAAAGGGAAAATATCCTAGTATTCTGTCAGGAGGCTTCTGTTATTGTGTAAACACACTCCCTGGGAAGACTGGTGGTTTCTATTGTCTATATGGGGATCAGTCACAATCTCTCCCTGTGGCTTACATCTCTTGCCTGTACGTCAAACAGACTGTCCAGCTCTGAACTCGAACGTCGCACAGGTACTTTGAACTTAATACATCTCAAATTGGACACACGCTGTTTTCCCCCCAAACCTGCTCTACCGTTGTGCCAACTATCTAGGGATTGGCTTCATCACCAACTGTGTAAGACACAAAAGTGGGCTCTATTTTGGTCTCTTTATACCCCCAGGTTCTGTTGTGCTTAGTATCTTCGGACCTATCTGCTTTTTGCCAACCCTGCGGTCATGATCCTAGTCCAGAAACGTACCCATCGTTCTAACAGCCTGCAAGCTAGACTTACGGACTCCTGTGTTGCTCTGTTTCTAGCCCTGTCTCCACACTGCAGCCAGGGGGATACATCCAAAGTGCAAATTAGATTTCAGCAGTTCTTGGATTAAACCCATTCCATGACTTCCTACCACCCTGAGGATAGAGTACAAAATCCTTAATAGGACTTCAAGTCCTCGCCTACCTGACTTCTGCTGGCTTCCCACGTGCCATCTCTTAAGCCAGCCCCCATCTCTAGCTACACATGTGTGTTTCAGTTCTTGGAAGGTGCCCATGCTCACTCTCATCCTTGGGCCGTTCCATCTCTGACCCTGTTTGTTTAATTTTCACATCAGATGGCACCTCCTTCCTTAGACTTGGGTGAGCTGATCCTACTTTGGGCTTCCATTTTGGTGGCACCTAGCACCCATTTCCTAGTTGCTCCTTTGTCTTCCATTTAGACCATAATCTCTATAAGAGGAAGAAATATATCGTGATGAGTTCTCACAACCCAAGTTCTTAACCACCAAGCACGTGCTCAGTAAATTACTGTTTACTAAGAAAGTTCTTACAACCCAGTGTTTGGAGAGATTGAAAGTCGAAAACACCAGAGCCTTGGGACTCTGCTCCTGAGATGTGGCGATGACACTTGGCTTGGTTTTCTTATGTTCTGGCATGGAGTTATCCTGGGAACAGGTATAACTAGGTGTTTATGTGATCTGGAGAGGTGGGAGAAAAGGTTGATGCAGCTCCTTAACCATCCTTTTTCAACACAGGTTGTCTTTTCTGTTAAAAAAGCGGAGCAACAGGGGCACTTGGCTGGCTCAGTAAGTAGAGCATATGACCCTTGATCTTGGGGTTGGGGGTTCGAGCCCCATGTTGGGTACAGAGATTACTTAAAATTAAATCTTAAAACAAACAAACAAACAAACAAAGCTGAGCAACATGGATTAAAAGCAAGGTATGTTAAACTACCCCTCCCCCATCTGAACCAACAGAAATATTTCAGTGAATCAGGAAAGTATTATAACTGGAAATGACATAATTTTGGGGGGAGTTGGGAAAGGATATAGAATGGGCAGGAAGAGAAGGAAGGTCTCCCACCAACATTAATGAAGACTTTTATTAGCTATATGAATACTTTGCAATGTCAAATAAAAAGAATATATTATCCATCTCAACAAGCACAAACTTTATCCTTCTAGCTGCTCTGGCCAGAAAGCTTACAAGTCATCCTTGCTTCCCCTTTTTCTCCCAAACTGCACATCCAGTCTTCGGCAAATCCAATCTGCTCTACTTAAAAACAAAATCCACATCAATGTTCAGAGCAGTATTATTCACAACAACTAAAAGGTGGAAATATCAATAGATAAATGGATAAGTGAAATGTGGATAAATAGATAAATGGATACATGAAATAGATAAATGGATAAACTACATACAATGGGATATCAGCCTAAAAAAAAAAAAAGAAATTTGGACACATGCTATAACAGATGAACCCTGCTAAATGAAATAAGCTAAATGAAATAAACCAGACACAAAAGGACAAATATTCTATGATTCCATGTATATGTGGTACCTAGAATAGGCAAATTCAGAGACAGAAAGTAGGACAGTGGTTGCGAGGGGCTGGGGGGAGAAGGGAATGGGGAGTAATTGTTTAATACATATGGAGTTTCAGTTTGGGATGATGGGAAAGTTCTGGAGATGGATGGTGGCGATGGTTGCACAACACTGTGAATGCACTTAATACCACTGAACTGTACACTTAAAAGTGTTTAAAATGGTAAATAGTAAATTACATACATCCTATCAAATAAAACATGTTTAAAAAATTAAAAGGATTCTAAGAACAAAATCCTCCTCCCCCCAAATCCAGACTCTACCCACTTCATAGCCCTTCCACCCTGGCCTAAGTTCCCACCATGTCTTCTGATCTCTGCTCAAGGTCACGTTTCCAGGGATGCCTTCCATGACCACCCCACTTCAAGTAGCGCCCCACTCCCATGTTAGTACTTTCTATGCTCTTTCCTACGCTACAGTTCTCCATGGCACCTACTACCATCTAGCATGCTACAGAACAGACTTAGATTTGTGTCCCTCTCTTTCGCCTGTTCCTTCCCTCCAGAATATAAGGGCAGGGGTTTTCTCTTTTGTTCACTGCTGTATCCCCAGCAACTAGCATAGTCGTTTGACATACAACTGCTGAGAGAATAAATTATTTAATCCAAGTTAAGTGTACAAAATAAGGGTAAAAAAAGACTGGACTAATATGTTAACAGTGATTACCTTTGGATAGTGGGGTAGTGCTGTTTCTCTCCTTTTTCCTCTATTTTCCAAAGTGTATTTAATGACTCTAAGCTACTCACATAAATCAAAATTATGAATTTTACCTTAAAAAGCAGAAATATCATCAATTTTCACTGATACGAGAAACATTCAAGATAGTTATAATAAAGCCACTATTTTCAGTCAGACCCTAACCTCTCTTTCCACATTTAGGATTATTTTCCTAGGCTCAGTTACAATCATGCAGAGGAGATGTATTTTCTTTTTCTTTTTCCCCAGATGGTTCTCTAATTGGGAAGAATGGACAACTCAATAGTGATCCTCTCGTTCAGGAACATGGTATGTTTATTTATTCAACTTGTTTTCTTATATTTCTCTCATTTGTCGAATTTTCTAGCTTTCTTCTTACTAACCCTATACGTAACTGGCTAAAGTCTCTCTTGTTGTTGCTGTGAATGGGGCCTTTCATTTTCTTTGTGTAGGAGGGCTTATTTTTGAAGATTTAGGGCTTTTCCAAGGGAGTTAACAAGTTTTGGGGAAAAAAAATCCAAACACTTATTATATACAGCTTATATATCCCATTATGTGCTTCTTAGGACTTGGTCAGTAGGGTGTCAGACCCAAGAGTGTAATTGTTCTTCCTGGCCATGGCGCCTTTGAAATATCTTGGTAGAGCAACCCTGCCTATGCGGGGATCCTCACATCTCATGACCTCCCACTTCTTTTTTTAAAGCCATTTGCCAAGTTATGAGCTCACTTAATGCCTCTTGCCTCCTCCTCTGTCTCAGTTAATCTTTCTGTGGTCCCCTGGAAGCATCGTCTTCATGAAATAATTTTCATAAAAAAAAAATCAGTGCTCAACTTCAGGTTTTCAGGTACAGTTTCTTTTCATACAGATTTTCTGGGTCTTTCCAACCACACTGTGGCTCTCTTGTCCCTCCCGTGCCTCAGTGCTTTGTCTCTGCCCTGTCAGCTGGACACTTCTTGGGAAAAGGCAGACTCTGTGTCACTCTGCTCCACTTGCACTCCCATGTCATCGAACCTGTTACTCATGTGAGTTCCCTTTGTCAGTCCCTACTCTCAGGGGGCTGGGAGAGCTGATGCCCTGCACCTGAGGTACAAGGATACCTTTTGGTACCTTGAAAGCTGAAACCCACAACTTTAACACCTATATTTTTATGGCAAAGTATAAATTTTATATAAACAGAATAGTATTTGGTATATCAAAACCGTGCCTTTTCCTGGCAACAACACAACCACCGAAGTACGAGAACTTCATATCGGCTCATCAAAATCAACGCTGCTTTCAGACAATACAGTGCTACTTGAATTTCAACTTGCAAACGTTTCTGAAAGTGTCTTGGTGTCCAAGGCCTGGGAATACCAGGGTGTGACATTACCAGGGTCTCTAAGTTGTGTGAGCCTTTCTCAGAGGCTCGAGTCTTTCTGTCTCAATTGTGGTACCTGGGTATGGGGCTGAATTTGGAGGTTCCTAAGTATCACTGGGCCAGCACTAAGTGGTGCTGTACTTCAACCAGAGACAAATCCCAAGCTCACAGAAACTTTGGCTTGAAGACATGAACTTCCACTGAAATCCTTCAGGGGCTACACATCTTGGGGGGTCAAGCTCAAAACTTCTCTCTGATAAAACCCAAAGACAGAGGAACACATATGCCAAGTTCTATGTTCTGGTGTTTATCACTGAGAAAGGTCTTCGATGTCTTATTTTAGCTGAAAAAAACTCTTGCAAATTTTCAACTATATCATATTATAGTCATGTCAAAACTTAAAATGTTTTTCATCCCTTACTAGTTTATTATTAGCACTGATTTATCATGTCCTCTGACCCAAATCTTTATTCTATGGTCTCAGGTACTTTCTAGAATACTATATATTTCATAATGAAAAGCCATCTGTGACCTAGTCTTGGCTTAACTTTTCAGTTCTAGCTCCAACCATTACCCACCACGGCCACCCCAAACTCCTTCTTTGCTTGGGCTGTTTTCTACTTGGAAAGTCCTTCTCCCACTTGCCTTCTGGGATAGCTTGGGGAACAACAGTACCAAGAAACTATCCAAACTATAGCCTGGGGGTTGAGGGCCCCCTCCTCTGCTAGCCCCTATGCATCCTGGTCACAATAATTAGCATCCTCCATTATAATTATCTGTTGACCTGTTGTTTTATCCATAAGACTCAACCTCCTCAGGAAGACTCTTTTTTCACCTTATGATCCACTGACACCCAGGATAGGTCTTAACATACAGGCACTCTGTAAATCTCAGTTGTACTGAGCTGCTTGGGCTCCTCTACAGGATGGTTTATTAGTTTCTCCATAAAAACAGACAGGGCAGAACACCCAGAAAATAACTCAGAAGAAGGGTGTTTCGAATAAACTCCAGTTACGTTCGCAATTATTCCCAGAAGCTCCTGATTACTCAGAGACAAAGAAAAACCTTGGCTTGGCCTATTCCAAATAAACAAACAAAAATCTTAGAAAATATGCAAATTGTTCCAAACCATAGAAAAAATATGCAAATTAGATACCAGCTCATAGCCTTTATGTGCTTTTTGCCCCCCATGGACATTTCTGGATGGTGGTGAGGGGCTGAAGCGGGCACAATCACTCTGAGGGACTCAGAACCGATAGTCAATCTAGCTGTATGATGCAAGGAACAGCCTCTGCATCTCCACCCTCTGGCAAAGTGAGGAATGAGAAAAGAAATGATTAAGAAAGATGTTCAGAGGAAAGGGACGATGAGTTAGTGAGTTGGGACCTGAAGTGATAAGTTAACTTTTTTTTTTTTTAAAAAAGAAAGTAAAATTTCTCTATATACCAATATATACCGAGAACTGAACATGAAAAATCATCTTTCTAAAAAGCAACTCAGAGCGCCAGGATATGTGTGGCTCTGAAATTTTATTTTCTAGGGATCTAGTTCCCAGAATAGTGAAAATAATTAAGAACAGAATTTGTTTTATTTTAATCTTCCTTATTGTGCTATTTAAAAAACTTAAAAGTGGAAAAATTAGGGCTGAATTAGTAACCAAATATTCTTTTTATTACAAGAAATATAATTTAAGAATGTTATGATGTTCCCGGATGAGTTGTGTAAGATAGGGTACATCAATTCAGTGCTCAACCTGTTCACTTCTTCTATCATTCCTGCAGTTTTTTAGAATTTTGTGATTGCTCTTTATTTTACAAACCATCTCAGAAAGCATCAGTTGTTTGATTACTAGTAATTCAATCAGTGAAGCGTACTGACCTATATCTCAGATTGTAGAAAGTTATTTTAAAAAATTTTAAATTTATTTTCCAGCTTTATTGAGATATAATTGACACATAACATTATGTAAGTTTAAGGTGTACAATGTGTTGATTTGATACATTTATAAATTGTAAAATGAGTACCACCAGAGAATTAGTTAACGCCTCTATCCTGTCACATAATTACCATCTCTTTTAGGAAATTATTTTTAAAAAACTCAAAAAATCACTTAGCTATAAGAAAGACCTATAAAGGCTGTTAAATGGCTTATGTTGAAAAATTACTTTCATGGCAAAAACTTCCAGTTGTTCCCCTATATATACCCCCCACCCCTTCTTAGATACAAACACTTGATTCTTGGCTGGACATTTTGTCTTCTAGCTCAGACTATATTGCCCTGGCTCTCTTGTTGCAGCTATGTGTGGCCATGTTACTAGTTCTTGGCCAATGAGATCTAAGTGGAAATGTGGTGGGCAATGTCTAGGAGAGAGCGTTAAAGAGAAAGGGTTAACCTTTCTTATTCCCTTTCTTGTTGGCTGGAATGTTGGTAAAATGGCTAGAGCAGAAGCAGCCACTTTGGATTATGAGGTTGGCAGTGCAGCAAATAGCAGAAACCTGGTTCTTAAGGACTGTGCAAGCTGCCACACCAGCCTTGGACCATCTGCCATCACCAACTTCTTTTACATGAGAGAGAAACAAATTACTATCATTTAATCCACAATCACTTTTTTTTTAAGCATCAAAAAATATGCCTAAAAATAACTTGGAAATGATATGTGCTAGGAAGCCTAAGTGATAACATGGAACAAAGTAGCTTTTGACCACTCACTGACGGTATCTTTATTTTACTCTAACACAGAATGCAAGAATTGTGTTCAATTATGAGCTTTGTGGAAGCAGATCACATAGTGACATCTGTGGTTTCTTTTACGGGCCTTTCTGATGGAATCCCTGGCATGTAACTCAGAAACAAGCTGTGCCGGTCTTGTGAGCGAGAATGCTAAGCTTGCGGGGGTGATCTGCCCTCTGCCCAACTCACGGAGTCCTCACAGCCCTCTTTTCCGCCCTCTCTGCTCCAGCATTCCTGCCTCGGAGCACAGGCACCTGCTGGTCTTTCAGTCCTGAAATGCTCTTCTGCACACACCCATCATTTGGAGTTTCATCTTAATCATTCCTTCTTCAAAAAGATCTTCCCGGGGCAGCCATTGTCGTTCTGCCACATATCATAGCACCCTGTTTTCTTCCTGTCACGTTGTGAAATTACCTTTAGTCATTCAACCTTTAGTCATCTGTTAACTGATTTAGTGATTGTTTCTCCCTCCCATTCCCTGGTCCCCTCAACCCACATGCTAATGGGGATCTGGCCTCATTAACCCATTATCTAGACATGGCGTCTGGCACCCAATAAGCACTCAGCACATATTTATGGAATGGATGAATGCAAGAATGCATTGACTCTAGAGAACAGGCAAAGCTCTGCCATACTGACAGCAGGCTCTGTTCAATTTCCTATGGTTTGCTCGTGGCCGTGGCACTTCGGGTCCGCCCTATCACCTCTTATGTTTATGACATCAGCATCCCATCTTTAGCAATGAGATCTTTAAGGGCAAGGACTGATTCCATTCATCTCTGCATCCTCTACTGCCCAACACTGAGCCTGGCATATGTTAGACACTCAGTATATATTTGCTCTGCGCTGTCATTAAAGCTGCTGTGTTTATAGAAAGCCAGCTCTCACACCGACTCTAAAGACAGCTACAACTTTAAAATGTCCTGATTTGCCATTACAGTTGTCATATCCACATCTCTCTCTGTTTCTTAGTGTTTTTTTTTTTTTTTTTAAGATTTTATTTATTTGAGAGAGAGAGAGAGCACAAGCAGGGGGAGCAGCAGGCAGAGGGAGAAGCAGGCTCCCCGCCGAGCAGGGAGCCTGACATGGGGCTCGATCCCAGGACCCTGGGATCATGACCTGAGCCAAAGGCAGACGCTTAACAGACTAAGCCACCCAGGTGCCCCTGTTTCTTAGTGTTTCTACAGGCTTCTCTTTACAGAATGGGCCTGGAAGTGGCTATGCAGCCACCGGTCTTCAGCACCGTGAAAGTCTGGCCTGTCTCATTTACGGTCAGGGGCATGAGGCCTGTCAACCAACAGCGTGTTTTGCTGGATGGACTCCCAACTGTTGGCTCGTTGAAGAACATCTGACAGACTTCAGGGTCGCTCTTCCTTCTAGGCTACTTGGCTAAGCACAGTCATCTTGGATGAAACTCCGTTGTATCATAACACTGCCCTACCCCGTCGGCCAGGGCTGGTCTTGTGACCAATCAATTACTACAAGCTATCTAGGTGATTAAAAGTTGATAGATGAATAAAGACTATTTTAACCAGGAAACTCCTCATACGTAATTTATTGTGTTGGTCAGGTGGGCAATGGCACAATTTAGGAAAATCGTATCACTAATGTAGTTTATTAATGCCTTTCCTATAGGGGTGACACCAAAGAGTTCAACAAAGATTTTTATTGTTTTTCAGAGAGACTTTACAAACCTCAGTCAAGAGATCTGAAATTCTGTAAAACATATGCTTGTTCCTTAACTTCAATTTCCTTCGGTAGTTTTATAGATCCCTTAGGCCAGGGAGAGCAGAACCAGATGGTGCTTCGGAGCACTTTGCAGGGCATGTCTGCAAAGCCATGATAAATTTAAAAGTTTTGCCGATACTAAGCTTCTGGTATTAATCGTGATATGGAATGATCCTTGATGTATGTAGCTTGCTTTTTAGTTTTTAATCTGGTGTACTAATCATACTGGTTAAAATATTTTCTTCTGGAAATTAAAAAAAAAACCCAAACCAAACCCAGTAACATCATCTAGACAAGTCAGAAAAGCAGGCTAGCAAATGTTTATATAACATAGCACTTCTCCCCAGGGTCTACCTTACCCCATAAATTGTTGTACTGGTGTGAAAAAACACAAGTCAGGTCTGAAAAAAAAAAAAAAGTCCTTCTCTTAAATCACAACCATATTTATGAGAGGAAGACAGCGACATATTTAAAGTCGCAGCCAAGCCTGTCGCACTGTTTTCTTTTTCTTTTTCCTCTCTTCAGTAATTTCTTATTGTTGCATGTTCTACACCTTTGTATAATCCACTGCCCACCCCTCCCCCCATGTCAGCATTCCCTCGTAACAGTTAAATATGTCAATAATTCCTGTTACTGGGATACTTGTTAATCATTATCATGGAATCATTATTCTGGACAGAGATGCAGAATTACTGTAATGGAAACAAAGTGCAAAGCTATAGGAAGGAATGTTCCCAAATGGCAACACCCTGCCCACCAACTGAGAGCCACCCAATCCGGCTGTAGCTGGAGTCACTGAAGACTGCATTCAACTCTGAGATATTTGGGGAACAGATTTTTGGAACTTCGTGCACGCAGAATGTGCTGAAGTAAGGGATAAAGAAACGATGGTGTGAGAAGAACCCTCGATCAGTGGGAAATGAGTATAGCTCCTGAGGATTGCTGACGATAGAAATAATTCGTAGAGACAACAGGCTGCTTAGTGTACCAACTGGATGCAAGTACTTTGATGGGTGCCACTGACACGAAAAATGCATCTCACATCTTTAAGGCCGACGAGGCTGGGAGGAAACGCCTCTGTGGAGAGGGATGAGAAAAGGAAGAGAAGAAATGTAGAAGGCACAGAGGACAGTGTATAAGGAGGTTGAGGGCACAGACTCTGGGATCCAGTCTCAGCTCACTCACAAGCTGTGTGACCTTGAGAACAGTGTGTAAGCACTCTGTGCCTGTGAAATGTACAATTCACCGTGTTGTAGTGAATGCTCGCAGTGAAGGCGAGGAACGTGCTATACCGGTGACTGGCCTTCAGAAAATGAGGCCCTATTATTATCCGAGTGGAAACTGGGCATTCTCCAATGATAATGGGGTGATTGGGTTTTCATTTTCATAAGTAGTTTTTTAATGAGCTGGGTATTATTTACCCTAATATTGCTGTTAAGAAGAGACAAGTGGCCAAGATATGGAGTGAGATGGAATTTCTATAAATATGTTAGGGAGTTAGGCAGGTATTGAAAAGGGGGAATTAAAAAGCTGGGTGCTTCTGAAAAGAGATGGGAACGTGTCTGTACCTGGCTCACTTAGGGAAACTGATCAGGGCTATGGGTATCCGGGGAATAGCAGCTAAATCAGGGACATTGATGGACTGCAGGAAGGAAAGAAAAAAAAAAAAACAATTTCCCACCTGGGGGTAAAGAATAGCAAGGGCCCCAAAGAGAAGATATTTAGATCCTTAGGATGTTAGAGGAAACCAATGGATTTGAAAAGAAGACCTGGGATGAATTCTCCGGGCCACTTGCTCTCACTTTGCCTACCACAAAGGTTTATCATATGGATTTAAATAAAACAAGAACGCTGGAAATCACACACAGTGCCTGGAGGACATGGTGTGTGCACAATAAATGTTGGTTCCCTTACCGTCCCCTCTCAATGTTGCAAGGATTTTCTTTGAACACGTTGAGAGAAATCGCTCTGTCTTCAGATGGGGCTACAAAGATGACCTAAGAATGTAAATTGGAAAGGACGAGAAAATCCTGACCTATGTGTGAATATGCGTCCAGCTGAATATAGAAGCATGAGGCCTGCACCTGTAAGTTGCCTAATTTGTGTACAGTTGGCACCCTGAGATCCCGTTAACTAGAGCAAAATAGTCTGTGCCCTTGCGACATTTCAGATGTTCCTCGGGAGGGAACAGAGTGAAGAGAAGCGCACAGAGATCTGCATCTTAGGAGCTGGAAGGCAGCCTTTGAGGTGCAGATGATAGATTCTGCCGAAGGGTTACCAGTGGCCACCTGGCACAGAAACGGGTGGTTAAATGAGCCCAGCATCCTGTTCTGCCACTAGACATCACGACCTGTTGGCTCTCTAGATGTTAGAAAGATGCTCTATTTGAGCCGAATTCGACCTCTGCGTCTTCTCTGTGTCTGTTTTCTCATCTGTAAACTGGTTATAATAACAAGTTAGCTGTGAGGATCCAGTGCATTGAGGACAAGCACATCCTGACGAAGTTCACGGACAACGCGATGGGGTCTGCCTTGTATTCTTTTCCTCTCCCTCCTCCCATTCAGGTTGCAGGCAAATCCTATCTGCTCAGCCTTTAAGGGGGATTCAGAATCTGCCCACTTCCACCAGTGCCGTCCGCCTGGCCCATGCCACCATGATCTCTTGTTTGGGTTACTGGGATAACCTCTTAAATGTATGTTTATACCACGACAGCCATGGTCCTGCCCCGAAAACCTAAGTCAGATCCTAACACCTCCCTCTCAAGTCCCTCCAATGGCTCTTGATCTGAGCAGAAGCAAAAGCCACAAGGCTGTGTGGGGAGCATGACTTGAAAGCTTGGCTCTCGGTCCCCTTGCCTGCTGTAATTTTCTTTATATACTTCTATCTGTCTATATATTTCACTTAATTATTTTGTCTTCTTCCACTAGAAAAGTAGGCTGAGAAGTACACGAGTTTTTGTCTATTTTATTCACTAACGAATCCACAGTGTCTAGAACAGTGCCTGACACATTGAAGAATGTCAACAAATAGTTGGTGAATTGAATGAACGACTGCATATAAAGTACTTAGAGAAGTTCCGGGATACGGTGTTTAATACACATTAGGTATTAAGGGTGGTATTATTTCTCCCAGATCTTGGTTGCCTTTTTGAAGAACTTCTCTGTCTTGTTGATGACACACAGTGTATCGCCCTCCAAAATACCACCTGAACCAGGATGGGGGAGCAGGGTTGCTGTTTTCAGTCTTACTCCATCTCTAATAATTCTGTTCTGTCCTGTAGGCCCTTATTAAGCTTTTAGGCAACTAAAACATACATCCGTATTTAATTGATTGTTTTGTTTTAGGAGGAGTTGCTGCCACATTAATACAGGAAGGAACCGGAGTCCTAGGGTACAGAGTTGGGATCAGACACTGAGACTCAGCAGTGGTTGTGAGAGAAAGTTACTACACACCACAGCACAAATCCTGTGGAGTAGCCTTAAATCCTGGGGGCTGCCCTGGGCCATGTTTCATTATGTGGATTACATAAAACATGTCAAGTTGAGGAAGGCTAATATTTCTACTGACACTGATATTATTTATAGTAATATATTACTATATGTAACACTCAGTAATATATGTAATATATAATAGCATTTTGTTATGAAAGTTAACAGATGAGTAAGTAAATTTTATTCAAGATGGCTGGCCCATTTTATACACACACACAGATATAAATATTGGTACATGAAATGAAATTTTCATATATTTGCATGTTTGTATATATGCATGTATGTATGTATCTGGCTATACTCTTTTTTTAAAAAAAGATTTACTTATTTGAGAGAGAGCGCACAGGCAGGGAGAGGGGCCGAGGGAGAGGGACAAGCAGACTTGTGCTGAGTGTGGAGCCTGGCATGGGGCTCGAGCCCAGGACCCTGAGATGATGACCTGAGCTGAAACCAAGAGTCAGCCGCTCAACCCACACTGAGCTGCCCAAGTGCCCCTGTATCTGGCTATACTCTTGATTGAAATACAGAATTTCAAGCTTAGAAAAATGTAAACCTAAGGGTAGCTACTTCTTTCTGCGATTAACTGGATTATAGAACTAGTGACACTCTACACATAATAAAAATGTTCAAAAATTGAGTATTGCTACAAATATTTCCTGGGATCTATTACCCTAGGCCCAGGAAACAGTAAATGTAGACCATCTATCTCTGAAAATCTGAGTGGCATACTTGTTAAACCCTTTCTTGGGAGTTGTTATGAGGCTCATTTGCACACATACACATATATCGAAATGCTTTGTAAGCACTAAGTACTATATAAATTTAAAGTATTTTCTTTGAACAAATTCAACAGACTTACACTTTGGACAAGCTAGTCAAGGCTACAGGTAAAATAATCCATTCTTCATATTTTCAGTGGAGCCCCAGCTACTTAAACATTATATTCAAAGAATCAGTAGTAATAAAATAACAAGAAAAAGAACCCGTTAGCACTTCCCACTGTATATGAAGTGAAGAGAAACGTGATGGAGTACTGACATTCATTTCACTTTGAATTAAACACAGCATCACCGCAAGTCCCAAGAGATGATATTAAGTTTTGCGTTTGGGTAATACCAGGAATTCTACAGGCAAGGGTAGAATTATATTTGGTTGGCAAGAAGCCAATCAAACTTCACACTTGTTCTAGAAGTAGGTGGTCAAAAACTCTGTTCTTGTCATCAAAGCTGTTGGCTATAGTTGCTTAAGCTATCTGAATCTCAACATCTTTTGTGTCCCGCGTTTTGAAGCTAAAACATTAAGAAATGAGATAGAATGAGGTCTAGTGAAAATGATATTAAATTGAAATTAACCTCAGGGAAAAGCAGGTCCAATCAGACAGAGCACATCAAATAGGCACAAAGAATAGAATTGATTTTCCAAGTGGCATCTTCAGACACATAGGGTCTTCGATTTTATTTCTTCAGGGAAAAAGGGCTCAAACCAAGGTAAGGAGGAGGTGCATTCATAGCTTTCTCTCTGTTTTCCTCAAAATACATGCTGTAAATCTTCTCGAGTTCACAGTACATGATTCAAAAGCGCCCTTCACTTTTGGTGGAAGGAAGTCCTTGCTCCTTGATATGTCTGGTTTCGCTGTAATAGTATATAATGCCTCTCTCTAATAAATTTAACCACAAAACTTTTTGAAAATGTGTCTGCATTCTGCTAATTTATAAAAAGCAGGATGCTGTCAGATAAAATTTCACGAAAATGATCTATAAGCCAGACTGTCCAAAGTGAAAGGTACTCAGGCAGTACTTAGGGTTGCAACAAATCCATGGAAACCACTGGAAGGCTTTCCTGGGGCTGCAGGACAACAGTGTGCTGTAATGCAGCTCACATTTCCTTGATTTGCAAGTTACTGTGAGGTCACAGGAAATCCTGAAATGCTTTCCACATTTTCTTTTATACATTTTATGTCAAGTTTCCTGCAATTGAAATCATAAACCCTCCTACTGCTGGAATCTCTTCTGAAGGAAAGGAGATCTTGTGACACTCCCCCATGAACACCTAATAACTCAATTCCTACCAGTGTAACGAGAAACTGAAAGACAGGATTGAAAATGGACTGTGATAAGGCCAAAACGTCAGATGCCCTAACTCGTTCAAAATGAAAACCAAACCGGTATCATTTAAGACGATGCTAAAAAAGTGCATTTGATCCAGTGACAGCAGACTTTTCTTTAGAATAAGAGATAACAGAAGAAATGATAGACTGTCCCAAAGACAGAAGCTCGCCATTTCCCCGAATCTCTTCTCCAAAATGTATTTGTTGATTTACAGTCTAATTTTAAAATGGCACCTTATATACGGAGATTCTTAACATGATTCAAGCCCCTGACGACCATATTTTATGGTTTTTGCTCTGCTTTTGAAAGGATAAGTCAGATTTAAGTAAAATGTCCAAGTGTAAAATAGTCTCTCTCAAGATTTATCACTTGCAACTGAGGAATTTAAAAAATAGCTTTTAAATGGTCAAATACGGTTTTAATATAAATCCAAGCCGAATGATTAAGGCTCATTAATGAATACCAATTTTTCAGATTTGTTGGGTCATGAGTTATTAGGACACATTACCTCTCCTGACATATCAGGGGCCATCGGAACGGCGGGCCACAGAGATGAGTAGATGCCAAAAAACACCACCCAGAGCACGATGCTGCCCCAAATCGCTATGTGGCTGAACTGTGAAGGAAGGGAATGTGAGTCACAGACTTTTAGGGAGACTGAGTACACACATACACACTAATGAAGCTTTGTAAGTGCCCATATTAATTTTTTACTTCATCCATAAAATATTCTCTATAGGAATTTCTAATTTTTTTTTTTTTTTAAAGATTTTATTTATTTGCGAGAGAGAGAATGAGAGACAGAGAGCATGAGAGGGAGGAGGGTCAGAGGGAGAAGCAGACTCCCCGCCGAGCAGGGAGCCCGATGCGGGACTCGATCCCGGGACTCCAGGATCATGACCTGAGCCAAAGGCAGTCGCTTAACCAACTGAGCCACCCAGGTGCCCGTATAGGAATTTCTAAATAATGACATATGTGTGTTTTAACTGGATCTTTCATCAGCGCTGATGCTAATGTCTTCCCCAACCGCTAGGATGTTTGTGGTACTGGCATTTATAACTGTTCCCTCTCTACCTCCTCTGGGGGCCTCTCTCCCCTGACTCTCCTCTTTCTTTCTCCGCTACCATCTTTAACATCCTTTATTTCTGCTCTGTACGCTCTCTCCGGGAGAGGCGAGACCCCTGTGAGAATACGTGTGTCGGTGACCGTCCAATCCAGGTTTCTTGGGCCCATCTTTCCCCTGCACATCAAACTTTCATTTCCTTTTGTTTCTTGGGTCTCTCTACTTCAAAACTAACATTCTAAAATGGAACTTGTTTTATCCAGACTGGATATTTACAAATGTCCGAGGACAAATCTTTTGCTCATATCTCCAGTTTTCATATCATTTTCCAATGGGTTTTTGGCAGAATGCGTCTTGTGACACACTCTACCAAGAAAAGATTCTTAGTCAGGTTTGGAAGCCTCTCTCCTTCCTGGGATATTCACAATAATATATTAAAGGATCTGAAAATCCTGTGGTCAATAAACTTAGGTGAGTTTTTTTTTTACTCACTGTTTCCAAACTAGACAAACTAGAATTCCCAGTTCTTCCCCCTCCACCCAAGACCCCTCATGATTAACAACCGGTGGAACGAGGGTACAGGGATACAAAAGTTAGAATGAAGAACAGCGATGTTCGTGATAACACATAAGTAAATGTGACATGCCTCAGTTGTGGTTAGAGATGCTCTTACCCATGTCCAATATGAGGTCTCCAATCCAGCTTTCAAACACACGGTTATCACCACAAACTAAAACAGAATGGAAAATGTTATTTTATCTCATAAATGTGTTAGTTCAAATGGTTAAAAGGAGGTTTATAAAGACCAGGTATTACACTGTGAATGAGACTGTGGGACTGGTCGATTATTCGCAGCTTGCCTTGTATGTCCACCAAGCAAAGACACAGGTTGAATGAGCCGGGTGCCTGCCCATGACGGCCGTGACCGGTCAGGAGGGCCCATGAGCAGCATTCCACTGCCGCTCTCCTCCCCTGCACACGTCCATCCACGAGGCTTGTGTGGATTCACTTGTGAACGATGAATATATGTCTGCAGTAACTTGGATTTTCAAGCTTGCTTTAATTGTACATCATCTGTAAAACTGAAAGTCCCTACTTTCCGAATTTTCAAGATAACTTCTAAAAGTAATATAACTGGATATTTAGAAATCTAAACACTTACTCTGTAACTTGACTTACTTACAACCCTCCAGATCAGGATATAAAAGCTTGTTAATACCCTCCAGGATGTACACACCCATTGTCATCGCTGACCCTGCTATTAATTCTGAAGTAAGGGAACTAGGTTTAATGAACGGCCCTGGGTTTTACAGAGGGTGGCACAAGGGTTAACTGGACTTGCCCTGGAGTCAGACTATTCGTGCTCAAGGCTCCACCATTTATTAGGTGTTTTGGTTAAGGAACAAGGCAAGTGACTTGACATCTGTGTCTCAGCTCCTTCATCTGTAAACTGGGCCTGATAAAGACCACCTGCCTCAGAGGGCAGGTAGTATAAAACACCAAGAAGAGGGCATAGCACTGTAATCTGTTATTAGCTATGTATAATTAAAAATAAAAAAATTTAAAAAAATTTTTAAAGATTTTTATTTATTTGAGAGAGAAAGAGAATGAGAGAGAGAGAGAGAGAGAGCACAAGGAGGGGGGGAGGGTCAGAGGGAGAAGCAGACTCCCCACCAAGCAGGGAGCCTGATGTGGGACTCAATTCTGGGACTCCAGGATCATGACCTGAGCCGAAGGCAGTCGCTTAACCAACTGAGCCACCCAGGCGCCCTAAAAATAAAATTTTAAATACTGTTAGTAGTCAGTGGAATTCTGGACACTTCCAGTAGTTTGCGGTGGTGGAAGTGAGAAGCTGGCCTATATGTTCAGGTTTGCAAAGAGCATTAGCGCCTTCCCCACGGGGTCAGAAAGTCAGGCTCAGGTGAGTGAGGCATTTGGGCCTTCTCAGCAAGATCTCTAACAGTGATTTAGGATTAATATCAGTAGAAGTAAAACTCTTATGAAAATGTAAGTACTTGTTAATGAGCTATATAAAAAGTTCAAAACTAAGAGACATAGTTTGACATAAAATTAAAGAAAAACACCCTCCTGAGACCTGAGTATCTCAATGCGTCCCTGAGAGACATCCCTGCTCTATCCTCGGATTAATTTCCAAACTGACTCTACTGAGTACTTATTTCTGTTTTGCACTCGTGTTGTAGGAGACCAAGTCACCAGCCCTCCAAACATATTTTTCCTTCCTGTTACTACTTCCGTGGGTTGATGTCAATGGAGAGGAGACTTCCAGAAAATAACTTCATCCCTCTGTTACTGGATGGCTTCAATGGCTTATCATCATTCAGTAACGTAAACACTTGATATTTAAACATCGTGCTATGTTTTTTCTCCCAACTGAGTCAGCCACGCTGACAGCTGCTTAGTATTTGGGGCAGCCCATGGCCCTCATTCGGGGGACACAGAATTAGAAGAAGGAACATCAGCCTGAGAATTCAGTGCCAAAGGGTGTAGTAAGCTTACCAGACACCAACTACGTGACTTCAGGCGTTAGCATCCAGGTAGTGCTTTTTTCTAAGGGAAAAGTGGTTTTAAAACATCTTTTGGCCCTTTATGGCAGGAACAGGCTTGTACTCATGTGTGTGTCCTCTGTAAGTGTTTGGATACTGACTTAACACAGCGGGTTCCATGCCTTGTGTGAATGGAATGTCCCCAAAGAGTGATTTTTCTCCCATTTTAGTTCTCATGAGACTCTAGAATCATTACTGGTTAAACACCCAAGAACAGTATGATAATATTTGCCATAAATTCAGGAAAGCAAAAAAAAAAAAAAAAAAAAATAACAACAAGGGCAGTAAAATAAAAATGAAGAAAAAGAGACAAGGAAGAAAAAAAGGGGAAATGGGGGGGAGCTAAGAGGAAAGAGGGAATACTGAAAATAATAGCAACCAAAGTCCTATCAAGTCAGTGAGCTTAAGTGACATATTTATTAATAACCCAACATAAAATAATCTCTTAATAGTCGAAACATCTTATTTCATTTTTAAAGGGAAGTGCAAACAACCCTATGTTCAGAAATGCACACAGTTAAATTTGACAATAAAATGAGCACGTATGAAAGGATTGGATTTTATATACAAACTAGGCAAATGCTCTGTACTCACCGTGTAAACAAAGTTTCCCAACAGCAGATAATCGGAGGTTTTCCCATTTCCAAATACATTACCTGCATGACAAGAAGAGAGGCTTATTAGAAATGGAAATCAAAGAGATCCTTTCAGAATTCTTTCAAAGATAAAGCAATTTATAATTGTTGAACAAAAGAAGGGGAACCAAGTGTCACACCACAGAATCAAACTAGGCTAATTAAAAAAAATTATAAGAAGTTTCACAAAGTTGTTACAAATGTGGGTCACAAATTAAAAACAATTTTTCAATAGCCAACATGAAGGAGGAAACTTGACTTGTTAACCAATCCTCAGGATCCATGAGGTGGAAAAAAAAAAAATCAAACTAATTGTTCAAGGAAAGCCTAATTCTACAGGCATTGAAGACAGGAGAAAACATCCTGAACCTTAACAAAGAACTTTGTTAACAATATAGATGAGAATCTTAGGGAGCCTTCTTGCTTTCTCTCAATGAAGTTGTTGGCATCAGACCAAAAGGGATTCATAAATGCAAACCACAGAAGACTGAATGAAGAGCACCAATATGGTTCCAGGCATATGGCTCTTGGAAGGTTTGGCTGAATTTAGGCAGATATTTTATTTATTTATTTATTTTTTAAAAGATTTTATTTATTTATTTGAGACAGAGAGAATGAGAGAGAGCACATGAGAGGGGGGAG
Source organism: Mirounga angustirostris (assembly GCF_029215605.1). Classification (NCBI taxonomy): domain Eukaryota; kingdom Metazoa; phylum Chordata; class Mammalia; order Carnivora; family Phocidae; genus Mirounga; species Mirounga angustirostris. The sequence continues at coordinate 35,233,319 of NW_026991710.1, forward strand.
GGTTAGGCAGATATTTTAAAGTATTTTGTTACCCAGCAATGACTAACAACTGTGGGTTTAGATGAAGGGCATGGTAGCTAAAAAAAATCATGACTACTGATTAAAAAAAAAATAAAAAATTAAAAATAACTGAATAATTAAATCATTGGCACCATGGAATAATAGTAAGAAACCCCATACATATTTTATAAATAATATTTCCCCAAACAAAAAAGGTTAGTGAGAAAATTGGCCTTGTTTTATATTTTTATAATCTCTTTAATGTCTTGTTCAAGAGAAGGCAGCTGGATTCTCATATTCTGGTTGAAATATATGAGGGAAATTCAGCTTCACGGAGAGGAGTGTTTTAATAATCTTTTCTCATGAGTGTGGATATTCTTTGATACTACATCAAAACTCGACAAGTGGTTTCTTAGGGGTTAGTTATAGTGTGGAACCTGAAATTGTATTGTAAACTTACAGTACTCGATTACATTAAAGCCAGTGGCTCCCCTTGATGCTTTGGGTGGATCTTCAACTCATGCAGGATTCTGTAACCTCATGAAAGCAGCTGGTGCACCTCACAACTCGAATGGTCCACAGGGCATCTTGCCTGGTATGACTCTCACTGGAGTGCAGAAGGGCTTTCTGCTCACTTCTCATTGTGTCACACAGAATATTAATGAGCTGTGCACCAGGTTTCAAGATGTAATAAATGTCTTAGTTTTACAGCTTCTTCGAGGGCATTCTTAAGTGAGACTGGCTTTGGTTGTTGTTTCCTTAATGTGGGTGCATGGCAGGGAAGAATATCATGCCCACTAGTATAGTGGAACCACTATTTGTGCTAAGGTACCAGCAGTTTTACCCACCCTTGCGTGAAAAAGAAAAATAATGTCTGGATAGTACTACAAAAATTTTGAAATTTTGACATCAGGTACCCCAAAAAGGTCATCATGGGTATTTATAAAGGTGTCTACAGGCCGTACTTTGGGAACCGCCGAAGCGAGTGAATTAACGCATATTTAGCTGCACTTTCATATACTCTTATATTTCTTGTGTACCCCGTCCTTTCAAAAGCCAAAAAGACCCCCAAACCTCTCCTTATTTAAAAGTTAAAAACAAGGCAAAACCCCAACAAACCCCTCAACATTAGAAGGTTAAAATGTAATTTATGCCATATGCCATTCATGTCTTAAGAAGAGAAAGCACGTGTGCCCTGGACTTGGCTAGATCTGGGTTCTCCAGGCGGCACCGTTCATGAACTGCCTCCGCTGAAGGTGGCAGGCTTGGGCAGTCTCCCAGACAAAGGCCAAGAGAGCCCTAGGATCGGCTCTCCAGGAGCTGGAGTTACTTGGGAATTCCTTTCAAACCCTGTCACTTGTGAAGGCATTTTACGTGTTATTTGGCTTGAGATACTTTTGATATTAAATTTCCTTTTTCTATTTTTCTCTTGCTGTTGAAATAGCAAGAGATGGACATGCCTAGTCTTTCATACCTATATTGATTTTGCAATTTGAAAATAAACTTTACCTAGAGAAATTGTCTAAGCCCCTATATTATACAATATCCCGTGGCTTCGAAGAGTGGAAACAATCTAACTGTCCATCAACAGATGTGGGGATAACCAAAATGTGGTAAATCCATACAAGGGAATATCATTCATCCATAAGAATGAGTGAAGTACTGATTCATGCTGCAACATGAATGGACCAAGGCCGCATATTCCATGATTCCATTCTCCAGAATAGGCAAATCCACAGACAACGATTAGTGGTTGTCGGGGACTCGGGGTGAGGAGCAATGGGGAGTAATTGCTAATGGGTGTGTGGTTTCTTTATGGGGTGATGGAAATGTTCTGGCCTTGGATCGTGGTGAATTTGTACAATTCTCTGAATATACTAAGAAAAACCCACTGAACTGTACAATTTAAAAGGGTGAATTTTATGGCATGTGAATTATACCTCAAAAAAAAAAAAAAAACAAACCATTGTGGTTCTCCTGGCCTACTAGAGTCAATAGGCTGTAGTTCAGTTGGATTTTCTTACCACTCATTTCCATGGCTTAGAACATGAGAAGTATGCCGTGTACCGGCAGAGAAATTAATAAAGAAATGAGATGAAAATCTTTGATTAGGACACGAAGGGCCCTGCCCTCCCTGTAACACTCATCCCCTGCAGGCCCTGACAGATTCCTGAGCGCTGGCGACTAGCTAGGCACTGTTCTAAGCCCTGCAAATACAACCGTGAGCTACACTGACCATTCTCTGCTCTTTGGGAGCTTTGATTCTAACAGGGGAGAGAGACAATAAAAAATGAGCAAATATATCACACCCTGATTGGTGAAGATACCCTAGAGAAGATGAAGGATAATGAGGGGAAGCAACGGGAGCAGAGGAGGGCGGTGTTGGTGGCTCTCTGGGAGCACAGGCCTGAGGGAGTGAGGGGGAGAGCCAGCTGGACTAGAGGGGGAGGAGGGAGGAAGTGTAGGCAAGTAGCAGGCTGGATGGAGCATGGTGATGGGGGGGAGGTGATACGGGGGTGGGGGGTAGGGTGGGGGGGACATGGTGGAGCTCCCTCAGGTGGAAGGATTAACTACAGTGAGTGCTGTGCATTTTGTTCTAAACTTGACAGAGAGGCGCCTGGTCTGGTTTACGTTTTGCAAGGACCACCTTGCCTGTGGAGAACAGACTGCAGGTGGGCAAGGAGGGACGGACAGGACGTTCTTCTGTGGGCAGTCTTTAATGCCCAGCTGGCCAGGTAAGGCCTGTGCTTCTAAAAGACAGACAGATCCTCCGATGGAGTATGTGTCATGTTTTTATTTCCTGTCGTTTGGGAGCAGAGGTCCGGAGCAGCCGGCTGCCTTCCTGGGGATCTCAGGGTAAGGTCTGCTCGGGGGACACAGCATCCCAGGAAATCTCTTTTGTCGAGTGGCTACTTCATCATTTTTATGGGCATAGGAAATTCACCATGCTCCCCTCTCTCCAAACTGACAGAATAAAATTACTCCCTCAAAACAAGCTGAGGAAAAGCTTCCATTCCAAGATGAACATAAAAACATGAAAAAATCTCATTCAAAACATCAGCTCACGTATACTTGAAAACAAACATTTCTGATCAGGTTCAGTATAAAGAGCTTGGTGCAAGCCTCAAAGGTATAATAAATGGACTACATAAAATATTAGCCTGTTGTGTTCAAACTATACATCAACAGAGGGGGAAAAAAGAGTTCTAAAATTTAACTCTCTGCAAGTTTGGAAAACATGAGAAGTAGAGAAGAAAGGCTTTGCATATATTAAATCACTTTGCTCCCAAAGGAATAATAAAAATCTTTAAAGTGTGTACAGCTTTTGGATGCATGTATTTTAGGTTAAGGAAAACAGCATAAAATGAAAATCTGCTATAATTTTTAACCTATATTGACAATGAGTTATTTTTCTAAAACCGTAAAAAGTCATCTCTTAGCATTCATATCCTTTCTACTTACCATATTGAAGGGCTTTTAGTGGAAACCAAAACAGAATAACTGAGTGGAAGAGGCCATTTAAACAATGAACCCAGAAAACCTGAGGGAAAACAAAAATCCATGAGAACCATTTGCGATAAACTAGCTCTGTGAACTCTGACCTTTCTTTTTATCTGTGAGCTAGATTCACAAAACGTGTTTCTGTCGGGCCACCACTGTGAATTAATAGAACTGACAGACACTTTCTGCCTCTTAGACCTTCATGGGTCATTTATTTATTTTTATGTTTCTCAAAATGTTTTTTCAGCTTCACTGAAAATTTTTTCTGCTTTTTAAAAACTGAGTATTAAAAGTTTAAATTTCTGCCTGAAAAAGAAAATAATATTTAAAAGAAATGTAGGTGCTGCAATTCTTTAGGTGGGACTATTTTCATAATTCTCGAAGAACAGACTTTTGAAAAGACTGTAATTTGGTGAAATCCCTACTTTCTCTTTCCCATGTGCAGTAAAAGGGTACACTTTTCAATGGTGAGAATATAACGCATTCTCTCTTTCTCTCCCCCCACCCCTCCACACACACACACACACACACACACACACACAACATACCAAAAATAACAGGTATACCATTTAAGTCGTGTAATTCCTTAAAGCACCGTCGCTATTACTGAATTTGCAAAAGGCTTCCACAATTTTTAACACCTGTCAACATCGAACTTCCTACAATTATAACATCACTGAATAGTTATTACTTTTCTATATCTATTGTATTTTAAGAGCAAGGGACCATGTATCCCTGGTACTTTCTTTGTAGCAAGGATGTGAAAGATTAAGTTATAGAAAACCTGTTTAGAATTTCTATGGCCCTTTGAAGAGTTGCAGTTTTGTCATTTAAAAGTGCTTCTTGCAAGCAAAACTTACACTAAATAAAATTGGCATGTATTAATAGTTTTAAGCTGTTCAAACAACAGAAATTAAGTTGCCTGCCTCCCCAAATTTTCCACCGTGATCTCAATCTCCTTTGTTAGTTCACCCAGCCACACTGGATTGTATGATCCAATTTATGCTCCAATACGTTACACATTTGAACTTGTGTTACTCATTAACCTTTGTCTCTTCTCCTCACTATGTCATTACCACAAGTTTTTATTTGACAGAAAGCACAGGTGGGTGCAAGAAAAATTAGTTCTACTTTTCCATTTTCCTGACCGATACTTATTGTCACATGCTAATCCTTTAACCCCTGTCAGGACCTCAGAACCTCCGACCCTTTTTACCATAACAAACGTAATCATCATCATTCAGGGCAACAATGCTCCTACACTGGGGACCCACAGCGACTGCTGTGTATACAACTCTGCATTTTGTCGCCATTTGTCCCTGAATTTTAAAACACTTAGAAGGGATTTAATCAAAGGTTTTTCATAGAAATCATTAGAAAATCCACATACGCTATAAAAAAATGGTTGGCAACTTATGTATAAATATTCAAAGGACAGAAGAGTTGCAAAATCCATTTGAGCTGATCTGATGACTTTTCAAAATGCATGGGCTCTGCAGATAATGAAATACTTTGTAAACAACAAAAGAACAGCAAAGGACCCAAGGAATGATGCTTCCACGTTAAAACTACAGACTGCGTTTTCCTTGGCCACAAGACTGTCCAAGTTGCCATGCGCACAGGGTGTAAAAAGATGTGACTTTCCAGGAATAGCTTTGGATAATTCTATGAGGATCGATTTATGTTTATAAGCAAGAGTACCATGGCGAAGTTTGTGGCTGGGAAGTTAATTCTTGAGAGAGCATCGTGGAGCCTGAGCTATGGTAGACTGGATACTTGTGGCTGAGGTTGATACAACTGTCCAGGTCAGTGAGAATTACTGTTACTATGCCAGTAGGCCTGGAACTTTCTCAGCTCTCAAATCTCCTTTTCCGAAAAACACGAGTTCACAGTCCGCTGTATCTGTCCTGACTGTGTCTTACCATTCCTTGGAAAGACCCACCACAGATAACAAAAAACATTACAGCAAGGTGGTGATATTTAATACAAACTGGACATCATAAATTTCAAAAAAAAAATCCCAAAATAAAACATTAAAAAATAAAAGCATAGATATTGCATCCTGTAACTACTAATTGTTTTAAGAGACCATTAAAAATACTTCTCAGAACCAACGGTCTAAGACACTTCTCAGCTTTTTTTTTTTTTTTTTAATTAACCAAGTTCAGTTATTTAAAACAATGCGAACAAGTTGTGTGTGCACACCTGGACACACATGCACAGTGAGTTCAGGAAGACCTCGTCTCAGAAGACGAATAACATCCCGGCTATCAACCTGGCACTGTCATTTACAGCTTCGAGGCGCTGAAGCACCTGTCTGCTTTATTCTCTTGGTATACTGAGAATAAACATCATTTGAGAGCTTTGCAAATTAATAAACATTAAAAGTATCCTAACATTACGGTCCTAAATTCGAAGCACTGATTACATCTGATTATTAGAGACACGCTAATAAACATGCACTATATTAGATGGGAATAGTTCTGTGAAGGTGTATTATATTTGTTGCTTTTATTATAGTTTCAAAATGGCATCTGCCTTGCCTGGTATAAAATTAAATATTTTTTCTCTCTGAACAGAAACCTGAATGACTAACAAATGCCATTGGAAAGACTTCAGAATCTAAACTTGGAGGAAAATGAGATTTTTTTTTTTTGTTGGGATGAATGAATACCACGGACCCCAAGGGATGACAAATAGTCCATGATGTGTTATGTAGGATATAAACTTAGGATGTGATTTTAGATAAAATGTTAGATATTTTATCTTGTATTTAAAATTTTATGGCTTGGAAATACTGAGTATTATGACTAAATGAGTTACTGACCAGAGATTATAATGCAATCTAATATTCTAATAGGGTCAAAGTGATTTTGCAAAACAGAAAATTAACAAAGAATGATATATGCCCCTTCCCACCCCCCCACCACTTTACACATGTAAAGACAGACCCTGTGGGTCCTGGATGACTGACCCCTGCAAGGAGTGAGCCTTTCCCCACAACACTGCAAAGATAGAAAGTCTGAGGGCCAAAAGGACACTCGTGTCTGTCTTTCAGACCCAATTTACTGCTGCCTGGCAAATCCTAGTGAACTGTGGTTATGCATTAATTTTATAAGAAAACAAACAAATAAAAACCCTTCTGAGTCCACATCAGAACCTTTGGGAAAGATGACTTGCCACACTCAGAACCCTGGAGTTTGTTTCCATGGCTTTGGAAGACCAGATGCCCCATGGAATTAAAACAGTGAAGCGAGTCCCACTGCCCACCCCAAATGTGCCGGGCCAGTGTGTCCTACCTTGGTGTTGAAGTCCAGGGCATTCTGAGATGTTTTGTATAATTCAGGATACTTCAACATATTCTCTTTTCTGCATGATCTCTCAAATATTCCGAGAGTTAAAGGAGGCATTGCTGTAAACATCTAAAGGGCACACACTGGTCATTATTCCAAGCAGCCTAATGCAGGGTGAACCTTTATCTCAAAGTATTTAATAAAACAGGAATAATCAAATGTCTTAAACTTACCACATTATAAAGACCTATACACCATCTCTCAAAGAGGATCTGTCCAGAAAAGCCATTAACAAAGGCAAACCAGATCTAGGAAGAAAACAACCCCAAACCCCCCAAATTAGAACACAAAAAAGCATAAATGCATTGCTTAGAATCCAAAAACTCAACTGCTGCATAACAGCAGTATTAACATGGGATTTTCACAACTTTCTTGAAAATGGCATTTCTTTGTTTTGCTTTCTAATTTGAAGGGATGCTTTCAGAAGGTATTTGTTATTTAAGTCAGAATTAGTTTCAGTCAAAAAGGAATATTAATAGGCAATCATACATTTAAAAAATTAAATATAACCTTATTTTCTAAAAGGCAGTTTAGGGAATATATTTTGTCCTTATATTTTTAGAGCTTTAATTCCTTTTTAAAATATTTATCTCTTGGTAATTAAAGAGAGAAATATATCTTGGTAATTAAAGAGATAAATATCTCTTGGTAAAGAGATAAGCTGTTGTTTTGATTATATAAAATAACACATTTGTTTAGAAAATGAAATGATTTCCTCTAATAATATAATCACAGTTTTCTTCTGTGTTGGCTACATTCATATTGGTCATTTATATACACTCACAAAGTTACCTTACTGGAAACTTAGTTTATATAGTGTCCTGTCGTGCTCCTTTCCTCCTGAACATTATATAAAATAAGTTTTCTTAAGTTGTTACATATCCCTTAAAATGAAACTAGTAGATGTACATCCTCTATAGAGTGACTATAACTATTTTGGGATATTTAGTTTGCTTTCAGTTTTTGCCATTATACATAATTCTGAACAAAATATTCTTGCACAGAAATCCTATACATCTCTATTTTCTAAGGATGGATTATTTTTTTTTGTAAATAAAAGCTTTATTAAGGTATAATTGGTATACAAAAGACTGCACACAGGTAATGTATACAATTTGCTAAGTTTGGACATACATGTACACTGGTGAAACTGTCACCATAATGAAGGTAATATACATTATCCATCACCTCCAAAAATTTTCTTGTGGCCCCTCCTTTTTAAGGATAAATTCTTAGAAGTAGAATGAATGGGTTAAAGTTTATAAACTTTTAAAATATTTCTTGATAATTATAGCCATCTGAAAGTGAAATTTGAATTTATATATTAAAAATACTTGGTCACTTGAATTTATGCCTTGATTAAGCATAAATCTTCATGTAATAAAGCATAATGTTCTTCTTAAAAACAGCAGCCTTAACTTTGGATACAAAATGAAAGGCAATATAAAAAAAACTTTCTCTAACATGTTTAAGACAAATGGAAAATTAAAGTGAATATTAGTAAATCAATAATACATAGATTGCTTTTAGAAAAGCAGACCTAAAATGTAATTAAAAATCAAGTTGATTTGGAAGAGTAAAAAGTCTAGCCCGACAAGGAGATTACGTAAACACACAAAACCAAAGCAAAACAACAACAACAAAACCTGTTGCAGGAAAGCAGTCTTGACATGCCAGTCAAGTGAATTTTTGAATCAGAGTTGCAGGGACTTTGCTACACTTCACGTTTCATTTAACCTCATTATGGAAGCATGAATTGCTACAAATTCACCATTTATCAATATGTACCCAGACTGGCCTCCCTATGAAGAGCTTCTGTACCCACATTGATCTTTTTCCTTTTTATAGTGGAAAGGAATGATTGAACATATATAAAAACGAGTGTCTGCTTCATGAGATGGAAAAGAAAACAAAGCAGCATAGCACATGAAAAATAAGTCCAAATTGTGTTAGGGTTGTAACACACATTACCAACAACAATAACAGAAGCATAGGAATCAGAGTCAAATCTGAAATTCTTGCTTGCTTTGCTCCATCTATTTACAGAAAAAAACTGAACATTTGCCCTAGACTAGGAGTCAGGTCATTCATTTGTGCATGCTTTAAAAGAACTTAGCATGTTTATATGAAGTTAGGTTTATTCCTTAGAGTGGTGCTGCTGACTTTTTTTTTTTTTTTTAAGCTTAAGTAGACACAAGGTGACAAGACGGGCTTTAATGCTCTCTATTGTGTTTTCACATTTGGCCTTTTTCAGATGTGGATTATGTAAATACATATTTGTGATACTCTGGGTGATAGTAATATTCTCCCTGAAGGGGACTGTGACTTATTGCAGCAATACACACCAAGAACCTCTTCGAGATATCTTAGAGTATGATGGAAATATGTGGAATTTTTAAACACAAAGTTTCAAATTATGGCCTCATTAGTCTATGAAGACATGGTCCAATCACTGTTGGTTGGAAAAAAAGATGCATACCAAATTATCTAATGGATAGGACTTGGTTCTAAAGTTTATAGTCATACATGTACCTGCAATCATCAATGCTATCCAATGAGAAAATTATGTTAAATTTGTGTGTGAGTAAACATTTGTAAATGTGAATGGTCTCTTAGCTTTGTGAACAGAATCCTTCAATATCGTACCCTACACCTTTATACAAATATTTTGGCATTCAAGTTTACATATTTTAAAGGAGAAAGAGAAGGTCTTTGATAGTGAAGAAGTCTATGGAAAGGCTGATTTCAAGCTAGTCTGATTTGTAGTTAAAAGATTTCTAATATTAGATTTCTAATATTCTAAAAATATTTCTAATATTAGAAACATAGCCTGTACTAAATGAAACAACACCTAAATGACTATAAGCACATAAAAGCCCCTCCTTTGACTCAACCAGAAGCATGGATGCAGAAAGAAAATACCAGTCTTTCTGGGGAGGTATGGAGATTATTTAAATTCACAAGAAATCCATATTCCAGCACAATGTGCTCGCAAAGTATCACCTCTTTGACTTTAATCAAAGCTTCTGGAACTTAGAAACACTACACTGTTTTGGGATCTTAGCAGAAAACCTGGATGAGACCAATCATTTGAAAAGAAAAGGTCCTATTTTGCTAGGAAGGAGTCAGATTATTTCAGAGGAAAAAAATCCCTTTAGAAAAGAGTCAGTGATTTCAATGAACACCTAGGGCTGCTGCTGGGCGGCCACCACAAGTAAGGATTTTATCCTGCACCTGCCAAATCTGTGTGTGCGTGTTTGGCTGTAATTTATGGCAATGGAGGAGCTAGACAGTGACGTTCCTGCCGGCTACAGCAACGGGAAAAGCACTTGTTGCCGATAATCTATGAAACCCGTAGCATTCCAGGCCATTCCTTTATTAGCAAAGAAACTTCAGACCTGCCTCTCCTGGTATTATTTTCTGAGTTCCACGTCCCGGCAGAGGCGTGGCAGTTAAAGCTTCACAGACATTTTCCTCATGGAGCATTTCTGCATGTTAAACAGCAGCTTACAAACAGTCAATGAGTCCTCTGCTCCCACGCCTGATCAGCACAAAAAACTGAAAGGAGAGATTCGAGACTGGCAGTTGTCCTCACTAGAGACACCCAGCGATGTGTTCTCTGTCTATTCACTCATGGGAGTGACATGAGCCATTAACATCTGCAGAACTTGTTTTAGCTGGCAAACGTTGGGTATCTGGGAATTGATTTAAAAGGTCAATTCCTGTCCAAGACAGTTGAATTATATTCAAAATATATTTTTATAAAGTGCTAAAAGAAAAATACCTTAAAAAGGAGATTTCCCATAGAGTTTAGGACCTACTTCCTTTTCCATGCGTAAAGAATTTGATCAGTGCTAAATATCTCACGAAGAGGCTTTAAATTCAAAGCCAAGTGAAATTTAGGGCTAATCTACCACAAATCACATAACTCTGGATCTGAAACAGAGCATGCAGTTTTAGTCTTTCATGTGAGTTTAATATATTTTATTTCCCCCATTAGTACATAAGTTTTCATTGTTGATTGTCAAATAATCTAGGTTTTTAAAAAGCAACAAGTTGCGCACTCATTTCATTTCATAAAATTAAATTTTTTTAAGCAGATTTATTGCTGTCAGTGGCTTTAAACTTCTGGTATCTTCAAACGTATTTGTAAATAACTGTACAAACTGATACTCTTTTGAATATCAATGTTTGGGATGAGAAGAAAATACAATTAAGAAAAACTAGAACTATAGAGGGGATTGGGAATCAAAAATTATTATTTTAGAAAAGAACCACAAATTTACACATACAACAAAGAATGTATCTGTTTTTGGACCTTATAAGCTATTTTAGAAGTGCATTTTGCTTCAAAACACAGACTATTCCAGACAAAATTCAGCAGTAATGAACAATAAACTCATGGATTATCCTGTTTATGTCTCCAAGTACTTGATTATTTTACCTAATGGGTTGTAACCTAATTATAGCATTTTCGTGGACCAATAAATGAAACTGCCTGCATACTTTGAAATTAAGTTTCAAATTTTCCTAGCTTGTCTCATAAGAACTATGCTCAGTCAACATTTTAATAAGGAGATAAGCATTCTGACAGAGGCATAAAGAACGGCTGAACGAAACAGACAGCAGCTCCCAACTAACCATCAGTAGCGTAAATGTGAGATCCACGGATTTTCTCTTTGTTTATAGTGTTACTTCTCTAGTCTAAAGTACGAGATAGTCTTTCCGTTTGGCAAATGGTTAGTTGTGTCTCTCCTGACAGATGTGTAGGAAAAGCAGATCAGAGGGCAGGGTGGCATAAGCAGACGTGTGTGAGGGAGCCCTGGGCAGATTTACGAGGGTGTGGGCACGTCCCCAGGCAGGAGTGGAAGACGGAGGGTTTTCGTAACAAGCTACGGGGCCCTTATCCCCATGCTGTGTGGAGCAGCAAGGAGAGCAAGAAGCTGATAACACCTACTAGAGTTTAAGTATTACAAATACAGCTTCTGATGATAAAATGGCTGTATGTTTAAAAAAAAAAGGTAAATAATTTCTCTATCATGTGCTGGTTAATCATCTAGTTCAATTTATCCACAAGTGTTGTGCTGTCCAGTATGGTAGCCATGGGCTACATAGGGCTCCTGAACACCTGAAATGTGATTAGTCCAAATTGAGATGTGCTGTTAGTGTAAGATACACACCAGATTTTAAAGACTTAGTACGAAGAATGCAAAATATTGCATTCATAATTTTGTTAAAGTGATTACAGGTCGAAATGATAATTCTGAATATACTAAGATAAAGAAAATGTCATTTTAAAATTAAACCGGGCTTTAATTTTTACTTGTTGTTAATGTGGTTCCTAGAAAATTTAAAATGACACATATGGCTTATGTTATATTCTATTGGCAAGCTCCTGGAGGACAGGAACCATGCTTGATTTACTTTGTCGTTGCTGAACTAAGCCTGGTGTCTGGCACCCAGCAGGTGCTGCAAAAATGTTTATAAAACAGAATGCCGGGGCACCTGGGTGGCTCAGTCGATTGAGCATCTGCCTTCGGCTCAGGTCATGATCCCAGGGTTGTGGGATCGAGCCCCACACTGGGCTCCCTGTTCAGCAGGGACCCTGCTTCTCCCTCTGCCCCTCCCCCTGCTTGTGCTTGTGCTCTTTCTTGCTGTCAAATAAATAAAAATAAAAATCTTAAAAAAACCCAGAATGCCTCCTTTTAGAGGTGACATTCTTGACCTGGGTTAAGTTTTAATTTTAGTAATAATGTTCTATATGGTACCAGAAAAGGAATATAGAAATTTGTTGCCATACAGACATAGGAACTGAATGTTCTGATAATTTTTAGACAAATTCCTCATTATCTGAACTCTCGCTACCTACCAACCAACTCAGAAGCCAAACTGGTCTGGAAAGCAAGGCATACTTGTATATAGGTAAGTTTGAAACACAATACGTACTATGAGATGACCAATACGGGCAAAACTATGTGTGTATCCTTCCTGATTCTACCCCTTAGAATTGCTACCCTCAATTTTATGTCTGTCATTCCCTTAGTTTCTTTTTAGTTTTCCATGTGTGTATCCTTAAACAGTGTACTGCTTTCTCTAGTATGATCTTGAGCTTTATAAAAAAGGCTATGAAGTTTGTGCTCTTTTTTTTTTTTTTTTTTTTAAGATTTTATTTATTGGGTGCCTGGGTGGCTCAGCCGGTTAGGCATCTATCTTTGGCTCAGGTCATGATCCTAGAGTCCCGGGATCGAGCCCCACCTTGGGGGGGCGGTCCCTGCTCAGTAGAGAGCCTGTTTCTCCCTCTCCCCCCATGCTCATGCTTTCTCTCTCTTTCAAATTAATAAAACCTTTTATTTACTTATTTGACAGAGAGAGAGAGAAAGAGAGAGAGAGAGAGAGCACAACTTCGGGGAGGGGCAGAAGGAGAAGCAGGGTCCCCGCTGAGCAGGGAGCCGGACTCTGGGCTTGATCCCAGGACCCCGGGATCATGACCTGAGCTGAAGGTAGACACTTAACCAACTGAGCCACTCAGGTGCCCCAGTCTGTAGTCTCTTAAAAACTGAAAACATTACTTCATTAATTCTAATTCAACATATCTTACCAAAACAATGTAACATTTTTAGCCAGAAAATTTAAACATCCATCATTCCCTATGGCCAACAGACTTCAACATGTTTGGAAGTTATAAAACGTAGGCAAATGAAGGATTCACTAGAACAATGAGAACTTTTCTTTAAATATATATGCACCTGACAAGGATTTTAAGCTTAACCTGCGATTACCTCAATAATATAGAGGACTATATTCTTGTAGAAGCAGTACAAAATGCACTTGGAGACTCTGTTATAGTTCCAGGCACCATGCACCATCAATAAATTCTTCAAGTACTTGAACTAAAATAAAAGTAGAAAAGAATTAGTGTTTTTCTCTTCCTACTGTCAGCTGAGGACTCATGCTGTGTTCTGCAGAAATGCTGCTTTACCTGGGCTATGGAGTAATCGGAAGAATTGGCTGCCTGAAGGCCTTCATTGCCACTTATACCAACACCAACGTGTGCTGTCTGTATCATGCTGACGTCGTTGGCTCCATCACCGATTGCAAGCGTTATGACTTTGACTTGTTTCTTAACCATCTCAACAACTTCAGATTTTTGAAGAGGAGAAACCCTTAAACAGAACAAATTATCAATTACCTCTGCTTTCTGGGAAAAAAAAAAAAAAAAGGAATTTTGAAATGTCATTGTCTTGAAGGAGAAAAGCAGCAGAAGATCCAAAAGAAGAGTTCTGTGGAATACCATTATGGAAAAGTCTTAGGTTCGCAAACGCTCAGGTCTCCATTAACCTGGCTGCCGCTTTAAGGAAAAAGTCAAGTCTAAGACGCAAACCTCTAGGTGATAGGTAGAAGCCACAATGCCGTGTTAAATGCTATTTTACCAGAATGGTTGCATTAATTTGTTAAAGAAATAACACTGGAGTTTAGAAATTCCATTACTTCCTAACAAATAACATCGAAATTTCAGATTCTTCACTTGTGAATGAAAAAGGTCAGAATGGTAGTTTAAATACTATACGAATTAAATCCTATACGAATTAAATCCTATACTGTACCTGGAAGATAAAAGTTTTGAACCTCTGGAAGCAGTTGTTAGATAATTTACTAGATATACATTTAAAACAGCTTAGAACTCAAATTAACAGTAGGGAATTGGCTAACCTCTTGACCTGTGCTCAAATACCATGATGAATCAACCAAAATAAACGCCAAATGCCTGATTACATAGTCCACGTGTCTCCATTTTCTTCCAAAGTTACTAACGGCCAAGTGGAATCAAGCAACCTTTTTTTTTTTAATTTTTTTTTTTTTTAAAATTTGCGAGAGAGAATGAGAGAGAGCACGAGAGGGAGGAGGGTCAGAGGGAGAAGCAGACTCCCTGCCGAGCAGGGAGCCCGATGCGGGACTCGATCCCGGGACTCCAGGATCATGACCTGAGCTGAAGGCAGTCGCTTAACCAACTGAGCCACCCAGGCACCCTCAAGCAACCTTTTATACAGACGTGGATCAGGAACAGAGAACACCAGCATCTGTACTAAAATCATATTTGGTATTAACTTCGGATCAGTGTACCACAGACTTTTAAAAGCCACTCAAGAAATAAACCCCATGACAATGAGGGAAGGGTTCAAAGACAATACGCATCAGCGTCATCACTATATCATCCACAATTACTGCCAATTAAAAGAGGAAAACTAAACAGTGAACTGAGTCAGTGAACTATGAAAACAGTAATTAAATACGAAGAAACAACTAACACACACCATATTAGTGGTCAAGAAAAATAACTCATTTAATTCTTTATCAAGATGAAGTGGAATAGGTGTCTAATACATATCTGCTGGAACGTCTAGTAAGTCATTTATTACTCTACATAAGAAAGGAGACCATTACTCTGAAAGACGACATCTTGCAATTTTCCTGATTATTTCCTTAGGAATAATTCCTAGCACAGATAGGTAGCTTTAGGAGGCCTTTCTGCCCTTCTGAAAGCCTTCCATCAGGGCAGCCCGGTTTTCATTTCAAGTTTGAGAATCATTACATGAGACTGTGAGTTACTTGCAGAGTGAACCAGTCTCCTCATCTTTGTATTGCTGGTGCTGATCCAGAATAGGTACTCAATAAATGGTTGCTATATGAAAGAATTATGTTTAGGGCGCCTGGGTGGCTCAGTTGGTTAAGCGACTGCCTTCGGCTCAGGTCATGATCCTGGAGTCCCGGGATCAAGTCCCACGTCGGGCTCCCTGCTCGGCAGGGAGTCTGCTTCTCTCTCTGACCCTCCCCCCTCTCATGCTCTCTCTCTATCTCATTCTCTCTCTCAAATAAATAAATAAAATCTTTTTTTTTTTAAAAAGAAAGAATTATGTTTAATTCTTTCTTTGGATTTCCTTTCAGAATCTGGCAACAGCACAAAATGACCCAACTGTGAACACAGCAAGCGAATGGGTGTGAGTAGCAGCCATTATGGGCTTTTTCACGGTTGGCCCCCATTTTTCTTTGAAGCAATTTTCCTTTCATTTTCACATTTTATTTAATTTTTCTTACCAGGCTAATATAAATTGGTAAGCCTGCTGGCTCTAGGCCAATGTTTTAGACATGGACTAGAGGTGACATTTAGTAAATGTCAAAAAAGAATGCTCACCAAGAAATGATCTAAACAGCAAATGGGAAATGGACATGAAAAGAGAGAAGCATTTGAAAACATTCATCAAATTCCCTTCACAATTTAACAGGCTCACAATGTACATAATTGTGAAGTCACACCATGGGATTGATGGAGCTAGAAAACAGTGGTATTTTTTTTTTCATCGGCTGAATGTGTAATAAAGGAGAAATCTCTGCATGGTGAGTTAGTTAATAGTAGTGATTTAAAGCAACATCAGGAAAGAGCTGGACTCAACTCTGTTTTCTTTCTTCATGGCTATTACAACCAACCACTATTTTCTCTGCCTGACACTACAATTTTCAATGCCCCCAAATTAAAATTGGCTGAGGACTTCCACCAACTTTGTGTGGTTAACTCAGGTGTTAAAAACGGACTATTAATCCCCTTGGCAAGAACAATGCGTGTGTATGTGTGTGTGTGTGTGTGTTTTAAAGGTGATGCTACAGTGGGAGGCCTCCCCAAGGTTACACTGCAACTGTTACTAGCAGGAGCATCAATAAGCTAACAGCAGACAATGGGCTTGGAAGAAGATTCAAGAGACTGCGGAAGCCTTCGTATCTGATGTGTTTGACATAGCAGTTGGTTGCTTAAAAAAGATGTCTGATTTAAGTGGGGATTCATAAAAAGTAAAATATACATACATAAAACATTTAACTCATAAACATACAAACTTGTGCTATAGAGCAAAGAACCTACTTTGCACAGGGGTCGGCTTTTTGAGATTCTGCATATTTTTTTGTGGCAGAAGTCTCACTCATGAGGCGCAATCCATGGTTGGTTCCATTCAAGTGGAAATCAGAATATAATGATGCCTCCACCTCAGTTTATTGTTTTCTTACACTCTAGATTAAAAGCAATTTTTTAAAACAACTCAAATAGTCTCCCTAGAGCGTTATACCTAGTTTTCCTAGCAACAATTTTGACTGATGCTTAGTAAGCAAGCACCAAGTCAACTCATGAAAAGTGTTCTTCCAGCTCTGGGGGTGATGTGTTGTGGGCCCCAACAGCATGTCTTAGGGAGGGGAATGTGGTTCAAGGGGACTCAGGTTAGTCAAGCTGAAATCAGTTGAAAAGATCTATTGTTTTTACAGCAACCATTTAAAAAAATTTTCCTTGCTATAAGGGGGTGCCTGGGTGGCTCAGTCCTTAAGCAGCTGCCTTCAGCTCGGGTCATGATCTCAGGGTCCTGGGATTGAGTCCCGCATCAGGCTCCTTGCTCAGTGGGGAGTCTGCTTCTCCCTCTCCCCCTGCTCATGCTCTCTCTCTCTTTCTCTCAAATAAATAAAATCTTTGAAAAATATATTAATTTGGATTGCCCACCAAAATGTATCTTTTTTTATAAAGGTAGATATCTATTCCTATCTCTATATATGTATCTGAATTGAAAAGAAAATGAAAAGAAAGGACACATGGGGTCAGTAAGGGGTTTTGAGTGAAAGTGGGATCAGAGATGACCCGGAGGTTTCAAATGTGAGTGACAGAGAAAATAATGGTCTAAACGTTAATAGAAAAGGCAGGAAGGTTTATAGAGGAAAATTCTCAGGGAAGTTCTAGACCCTTGGAAGTTGAGAGAGCAGTGGGATATCCTAGCAGCATCATTAAGTATACTGAATGAAGAGTCAGAACTAAGCTTAGAAAAAAATGCAGAGCTGGGGATGTGCATTCAGGCCATTTACTCACTCATCAAGTGATCCTTTAGTACGTGATGAAATTTCTATGGAAGAATATAAAGAGGAGAAAGGAGAAGAAAGTACAAGATCTTAGGATCTTCCTTCTGCCCCTAAAAGTTATTAATTTAAGAACTTTTATTGAACTACTGTACCAGGAGTTGATATTATGAGCCTATATATAGGACAGTGGTCTCTCTATGGACTCTTGCTCCAAGGAGACATAAGTGGCAGAGAGAGACAGAAATCTCTCCTGCATGGCACAAGGTCCAGCTACATTTCTCTGTCTAGGGAGCCTTGCCTACAGGAATGGTGCACTCCCACCTGGCAAGCATGTCTACTTAAGAAGGCCTAGAGTGCTTCCCCTTTCTAGCTCTGCTCTTTTGTGACCTTGCTCTTAGAGTGGTAAGAGCTATGGCCTCCATCTCTTTCCATTCTTGGTATCTGATTGGAGCCCACATGGGCACTGACTCTCTTCCCTTTTCTTGTGACTCTGGGTGAGGAAGGACTGGAACTTCCTTAGGCTGTAAGGAAACCAGCTTGCCTTTCCTTTCATCTCTCTCTCCCTCCTGGGAATTCTCTCCTATGTGGATGGGTTTCACCAAAGACTTCTCTCTCCTCTTACAAATACCTAGTGGAAGATGAAACGAATGGTAGTGCTGGCTACTGACAGAAATGGAAATAAAATCCTGAAGATGCCAGGAGCTAAAGAAGTGTGGTAAATTTGAGGGTCACGCTTAGTAAAAATCTATGAGAAACCTTTGGGGGAAACATGAAGTAGTGGATACCTGTCAGAAGGTAAATGGTGTAGAAGGAAAGAGTGGTGTGCCAGGGGCCATAGATAAACACACAGGCAGGGAAAGCTTTTCAGCTGTACTGTTCACTCCCAGTGGTGCCTTGTGTGAGCCCAGGCTGACCAGTGTCAGGGAGGTGAGAGTGGGCTAGGTGGAGCAAAGGGGCTCCTCTCTCACTGTAACTGAAAACTTTGATGTAGGCATGGAGCTTGTGGAAACTCAGACTCCCCCAAATAACATCCTTGAAAGACTTCCCCAATTTCAGGAGTATCCCCAGTGCCCTAAAAATAAGACCCCAGGAAAATTCCCACTTCATATCTAGAAACAGGAAAGTTAGAGCTTTCTAGTCAACCTCAGGCCATGGAGCCAGGCAGTGACAGGTAACAATGACATGGGTGTGTTAACAAAGCCTTCAATGTTACCTTACCTAGGTAATTCCACCAAAATTTGGCTGCCTCTAACAAGAGCAATACTGGGCAAAAGAACAAGGGGAAAACAGGGATTCGTGAAGCTCAGACTGAGCCCTGTCTCCAACTCTACCTCAAGTTCGGATGTAGCTGTCACCTTTCTCCCAAAGGACTTTACTGCCATTAGGGAAAATAAGGAAAAATATCTCCCAGGGAAAACAAGAGAAGATCATGAGTACAAAAGAAATTACAATGACTTATAAGAAAGTAGAGTTAGTAAAAACAGATACAACAAGAATTTTTAAAAGATACAAACAAACAAACCAAAAAACCTTGGCAAGATTTGGGAAGATACTGAAAACATGAAACCAGAACAAGCAGTTATAATGAAGAACTGAAAATAAGTAATATAAAAATATAACTGCTACAATAAAAAGGCCAATAGTAAACTGAATAGTAATAATAGGGCCTGGAAGTTCAAATTAAAAAAACTGTCTCAATTAAATGTTTCATTTAATTAGGAAATTAAATGAAAATGAAAGATTGTAAGAAAAATGAAAAGAAATGGAAAAATATAGGTGTCTATTCATAATGGGAGTTCTAATAAGAGAATAAAGAGGGACAGAATGAAACAGAATAATTTTCTAGAATTAAAGAAAAACACGTTCTTCTATTAAAAAGGATTGCACAGTCCCAAGAAGAAATATAAGAAAAAGGTACTTACTCCTAGACACATTATGGTTAAAATAAGATTAAGAAAAATTTCTAAAGGTTTCTAGAGAGAAAAAGCAGATTACTTACAAAAGAAATAAGATCTGACTGAACTGGATGCATACACAAAATTACTTTAAAATCTTCAGTTCTTGTCTCCTTATGGAGGGGGGCAGAGAAAGAAAGACATACTGATACATACAGACATTAAGCAAAAATATGGTTATCAAAACCTTAGAAATAACCAGACATAGAATATAGATTGTAAAGCTTGCAAACCAGTAGAATATAATCTGATTTAGACAGTGGAAGGTAGGAGAAGAAACAAAAAAGCATAAATAAATTAAAAACTCAAAATAAGATCAAAGAAATGAGGCCAACATAGTAATAATTATAATAAATATAAATGGGTTAAATTCACTGACTGAAAGAGATTCTCAGATTAGATTAAAACAAAAAGATCCACCAATATATGTTGTCTAAGAGATGTACTTTAAAATAAGAACTAATAGAACACTTATTTGCTCACTATGTTTTAAGCTCTCTACTTGTTTTAATTCATTCAATTCTTAGAAGAACCCTAGAAGAGATAGGTTACTATTATTGTCATTTTGCAAATGAAGACATTGAGGCACAGAAAAATTATATAACTTAAGGCAAAAGAGCAAGTAAGTGGTGAAGCCAGGATTCAACCCTAAGCAGTGTGGATTTAGAGACAGTATTGAACATAAGGGTTTAGGAAAAAGAAAAAGACAAGGCACATACAAAACAAAGGAAAGCCAGGTTAGCATTATTAATATAAGAAAATAGAATTCAGGCCATAGGAAAAGCCATGATGTCAGAGAGAATCTTTATGTATGATTTCTCACCAGAAATATTCAATTAGGCCATATAAAAGAAAATTTGATAGATTTCTAAGAGTCACATAATTTTTAATAATAGCTACCAATGCACTGAATACACATATTAACCCATTTATTCCTCACAACTCTATAAGAGCAATTATTTTTTTCTGTTTATCCAACCATTTATTTGTAAACTGTTGAAATCAGCAAAATGAATGATAAAATACAAATGTATAAGCTGAGAAGTGTAAGACAGAAATCCTTTAAAAGAAATTCTGAAGAGTCCAGTTAAGAGCAATTATTATTTTATTTTTATTTTTAAAGATTTTATTTATTTGACAGAGAGAGACACAGTGAGAGAGGGAACACAAGCAGGGGGAATGGGAGAGGGAGAAGCAGGCTTCCTGCTGAGCAGGGAGCCCGATGCGGGGTTCGATCCCAGGACTCCGGGATCATGACCTGAGCCAAAGGCAGACGAAGAGCAATTATTTTTAACTCTGTTTCAAGAATGAAGAAACTAAAGCTGGAGATGTTAGACAACACACGGCTCAGCTAACAAGAAGAGGCAGGGCTTGGACTTAGATTCTGGAAAGTCTGGCCCCAGAGCCTGAGTGCTAAAGTATACAGTATCACAAGCAGAGAGAAAAGGGTAGATTGCTTAGTAAAATGGTACTGGGAGAATTTGCTATGTAGAAATGAGTAACATCAGATCCCTTCTTCCTAAGATATACAAAAATAATTGTCACATGGATTAAAGACCTATATGGAAAACAGAAAGCTGTGAAGTTAACAAAAGAAATGTCTGAGAATATCTTTATGAGTGGGAAGTTCTTACTAATTCAAAAAGCACAAAACATAAAGGGAACAATTGATGGAATCTGACTGTCTTAAGGTCTATGATGGCTCACAGCCACCCCCATCATTTACATTTTGTCTAGAGCTGTTTTCATGCTATAATGGCAGAGTTGAGTAGCTATGACAGAGACCGGATAGCCCAGAAAGCCTAAAATATTTACTATCTGGCCCTTTACAAAGAAAGTTTACCCACCTTTGCTCCATGAAATATTCCCTTCCTCTTGGAAAATGCTATCTGGAACCACCTCCTCTTTCATGCCTTAACTTAAAACTTGTTTTATATGCATTTCTTGTCTCTGTGTCTGTTCCCTTGGTAATATGCCTTTTGTTTTCCAAGATCATTTTCCCCTAGGATGCAGTCTCTCCCTTCTCTTGACTCCATGCCCTACAGCTGTTAAACAGTCATGGCTTACATCCTACCTGGTCTTGACTCTTAGAATTCTAGCCTGGCTTAAAATGCCAAGCCTTTAACTTGCCCTAAATGGGATGGCTCAGATGGGTTTATTAGAAAGAAGGTAATCACTAGAAATCTTATGGGTTCAAGGAGACCCAGTTACACCAAAGTAATTCTTCTTTCCTTTCCACACAGGTCAGAAGACAGACAGATTGAAGAAATGTTGTAGGTTACATATATCATGTCCTTAACAAACTGGAAAATGAAGTCCTTTATTCTATCACCATAGAACTGAAGGAGAACTGCACGTAATCTATTAGGTAGATTTGTTGTTGTTGTTTTTTTTTAAGATTTTATTTATTTGAGAGCGAGAGAATGAGAGAGAGAGCACATGAGATGGGAGAGGGTCAGAGGGAGAAGTAGACTCCCTGCTGAGCAGGGAGGCCCATGCGGGACTCGATCCAGGGACTCCAGGATCGTGACCTGAGCCGAAGGCAGTCGCTTAACCAACTGAGCCACCCAGGCGCTCATAGGTGGATTTGTTTTTGACTGAAGAATACGTTAGAGTGCTGACTTATTGATTTATGTAAAGCTTTAGGGAGGCCTTGCTGGGAAGCTGCAGAGTCTGTACTTAAAATTGCTGAACAGAAAAGCATCATCAAGAATTTGGACGTAGTTATGGAAGATATATACACTTATTCCAAGTTAGCAAGATAGAAAACAGAAAAAGACTGAAATGAATAAGATACCATTTAAGAGGCATGATCATGGAAATCAAGATAACAGTTACTCTTGGGAGGATAATAACGCTAAAGGGAGCACGAGGGGGCTTCTGAGGTGCTGGTCATGCTCAGGTACTTGACACAGGAGTGTATTCGTTTTATGAAAATTCACTAAGTTGCGTGCTTATACTTCATGTACTTTCCAGTACAGGTTAACTCTATTTTATTAGAATGATCTGATCTGCAATTCTAACTGGGGTGTGTGTGTGTGTGTGTGTGTGTGTGTGTTGGGTGATGGCAGTTTATCTAAACTGATCACATCTAAAACTATATAATGTTGAATTGCAGTGGAATTCTCAAGTGTTTAGATTTACCAATCTAAATTTTACTGTCAAATATGGACTTCCCTGGTGGGGACGTGTACATCCTAAGTGGCTAACAGGCTGTAACATGGCCTCACCGCTCCTTTAACATTATTCAGTAGAGAGAGGGCAGCAAATGAGACAGAGACAGGGCTGAACAGCTTATTATATTATGTGAAAGCAAAATATGGCCATTTTATGACGTTATAAAATTTACTCAGGGTGTCCTCTTTTAGCCATACATGTATGAAAGAAATATTCTCTCAACATTTCCAACATTTACTCATGTTTTCTTGGAAGCAAATATGGGGTTGACATTCGTTAACAGTTTGTATGTCTTCTCAAAGCCAAACATCTGCTTGGCATCCGACAGTGTTCACAAGCATTTTTCTTTAAAGGAATGTCTGTGGAGAATTTATGAGCTTCATTAGTGCTTTATAACTACCCTTTAAGTAGAACATTTATTTAGAGAAATCCTTAAAGTTTAAGACAATCCCAAAAGATTCGAGAAGTAGATCTGTCTTGACCCTTTACTTAATGCACTCATGCTATGACAGAAAGTATTCGAAGTGTCCCTTTAGACCTCTTTGAGGAGGACCCGTTGATCAGACCGAGGTGAAAGGTTTTGCCTGGAATGCCACTCCTGAGTGACGACACTCCACGAAGTCAAGTGTTTTTTTATTCACTATGGGGAAAATGGCCTAAAAGGGGGTTAAACTTTGATTAGAGATGTTGCAAGTAGGGAAAAATGCTTACTTCAATTTAACTTCTGCTTTTCAGAAGACATGAGTACATAAATTATGTACGAGAACGGTGATTACTAGACAGTCTAAAAGCTGGAGGCTCTAGGCCAATTTTCAACCAACTGTCACAGAACATAAGTTTCAAAATATGTTTAAACGAAACTGACAACTACAGAAAAAATGTAAAATTCTTTGAAATGCTGGGTTATGTGAACTGATGAGGATCTCAGAAACCACATGCTATTTAACACACAGCAATATTCCACTGCAACACTCCCACCCTCTTCTGGAGGGAATTTTAAAAGAGGTAGAACAGATGCTTCCCCAAATTAACCTGATCCAAGCAGTAGACAGACCCTTCCCAGCGGAGAGTGGCCCACAGAAGTAGGGTTTGTCCAGAAAGTGAAAGACCTAGGAGGGGGTCCTCTGGCCCAGAAACTTTCAAGCTGGAAGGAAATTACCAAGGAAGGGTGCGTGTGTGCATGGATCTCCCACCTTTCCGTGGCAGAGAAGCCCTACTCTTAGCTGCTTAGACATCCAGGCTCTGTGGAGGATTTGAATAATTGCTGTATGCCAAGCTCTTCATTTTATAGGCCATGAAAACCAAAGCTAGAGAAATTCCATTCGGTATCCAAAGTGCCAGAGAGGTAAAAATTTGAACAAGAATTTCATGAATCCTCAGATAAAATGCCACTTGCTGGAACAGTTCTTGATTTAAGCTGTGCCCATAAATCTCCACAAGTCTTGGAGCAAGCTTTTCCCTCTCCTACCTGTCCAAGAGTTTCAGGGGGTCTGTGAAGCCCCTAAAATGGTGCATTCAGTTTTACCTATTGGTGTGTATGTGTATTTTTTTTTGGAGGGGGGAATGATCCACAACTTTCATGCTCTTCAAAAGTATCTGATCACACCAATGATAACAATTGGTATACCTGAGCAAGGTAAAAGAAGGGCCACAAGGAGGTTATGTTTATAACCAGGAAAACTTATCAGAAACTCCTCTGACATTAGATGTGTATTTCCTATGAAACTACTCAGGCTGTACAGTAAGCGGGCACAGAGGTAAAAAACAGAAGCTGCACGGTATCTATAAAAATATACTTGCGGGGCTGATAAAGATAGAGTTCATCTTACTTGTTGGGTTTTCCCTCCTTAAAAAAAAAATAAATTACTTGAGGTATAACATGAAACCTTCCTTTTGTAAACCAAAACCAGACTCCAAAGCCCTGAATAATTTTGGAACGAGGGGATTATTTCTGTGTCTGAAGAGTCCCTTCAGAAAGCGGTGGGAAGAGACGTAGTGACTACGGAGAGAACAACGGTTTCTTTCAATTCAGCTGTGGGCTCTGGAGGGAAGAGGCTCATCTCTCTGATGGTGTCAGTTAGGCAAACACTGAAAACTGCCTTCCGCCCTTTATGCTGATCATGTCTGGGACCAAAGTGGCTGCCGGGATCCTGAAGATGGAACTATTATGGAGAGCCTCGTTACCCGTGACGGGAAGGCTTGCCCCTCCGGCTCCCACTCTGCTGTGGCAAAGAGAAGGCTGCAGCAGAGAGCAGACTCGGAATTATGTTCGCGTGAGGACGGACAAAAGATCGGAAAGTGGTCTGAAGGGCATACCCAGAAAGCCAGGCTGAACACAAACAAAGGTGTGAAACAGCACCGTAGTTTGAAGTAGTATTCAGTATTTATCTGGAGTGTCTGATCTACTGGAGTATAAAATAGAGAATTTCCTGGGGCTGGGAAGATGGTAATCCTCTGAGGAGCCTGGAGCGACAATTGCATTTAATGGTAAAGAAAGATACACAGAATTGCCCACTTATTCCTCACCAGTGACAGCAGCATTACCATGGAAATTATACTTCAAGGTCAGTAAGCTAAATGACAAGAAAATGGTCTGTGCCAGGAGTTTAAATGCCAAGAGGCGCCGGGCCAAGGAGGTGCACAGACATAACCCCGGCAAGTGGTACTGATGTAATTATGGGCTTAGAGGAATTCTCAACACCAGCCCGGAAGCTGGACCACAGTCCTTATGAGAAAAGAGAGAGTATGAAGGTAATTAGAGGAAAAAAGCTGAGGAAAGATACTTTACTTAAAAAACACCACCACCACCACCAACAAACCCTAAAATCTCTAAATAAAGCCCGGTGTCGGCATAGGGACCTTCGGGTCCTCGAACACACATAAAACCGGACAGAGGGAGGAAGGGGCCACACACATCTTTATAAGCTCAGTTTCCGAGCTGGGCTGCACGTGCGTGGCAGAGTGTGACTCCCTCCCAGGGGCCCGGGCCTGGAGGAACCCCGAGGTCCATGTGACTTGTGAGCGTCCAGAACAAGGATCTCGGGAGGGAATTTCACAAGCGCACAACATATTTTTTCTCCCTTGACATCGCTTTCTACTTCTTCTCTCCCTCTGCTATTGTTTAATTTTGTGGTTCCACTTTTTGAAGAATGGTGGGAGGTACTGTGTTAGGCAATGCTGTGAGAATGAGGCTCAGCTGCAGTTACTGCATTATGAAAATCGGCCTCCCACATCTTTCAAAGTAACTGTGATTCTACTTAAACGGAAAAAAAGAAAAGGAGACATGAAGGACAGCAGGCAGGAAGCCGCGCTCACCCTTGTATGTGCAGCATCTCTGTCCAGCACGCAGTAGGTCCCACGCAGGTGCTGACTCAGGGAACAGATCACTGTATCTAAGTAGCTCTGGATTCCATTTGGTTTTGAAACAGGAGCCAACCCTCACAGCACTTACTGTGCTTTTGAGCAAGCTTTTGTTGATCTTTGTGATCCCATTAGTGAAAGTGACTAAACAACCAGATCTGGCACACAATTATCCTAATGGAAGTGTGTCAGAGTTGAACATTCCTAAGACTTGGTCAAGAGATTAGCAAGGAATCAAGAAAAGTCCCTGGAAAAGCAGATTTTAAAAAAGCATATTGATGATATCAAAATGCAAATGAGATCATCAAGATAATTTCCAATTCTTTTTTCATGATTAAGCAGAGAGCCTGATTATTACTGATATTAAATATGTTGTACAGGGGTGCCTGGGTGGCTCAGTCGGTTAAGCGTCTGCCTTTGGCTCAGGTCATGATCCCAGGGTCCTGGGATCAAGTCCCGCATTGGGCTCCCTGCTCAGCGGGGAGCCTGCTTCTCCCTCTCCCTCTGCAGCTCCCTCTGCTTGTGTTCTCTCTGTAAAATAAATAAAATCTTTAAAAAAAAAAGTGTGTACAATAGGCTCTCCAAGAGCTCTATAGTAACGTTTATTAATACATACTACAGTGAAGAAAAATAAATGACTAAAATAATACGGTTCCTGGAATAAGCAATTTTTAATTCTGAGTATACAATTTTATAGGTTGAAATGATGCTTTATAAAAGGTAATTATTAAATTTGGTTTAAATTATATTTCACAAAGTATGTTCCAATGGAAATTTAGGAAATACCTACAAGGAATGGCTTATAAACGTGGAGACAAATTATATACAGGATATTTAAGTGAATAAGCCCAGACAAAAAGGGTTCAAAAAGCATAATATTCTTTTAGTAGTAAATATATTTTTTAAGATAATAATAAAAGCAAATAAAAAAATTTTAACAATAATGTTAAAAGAATAAATTCTGGGAAATTCTTCAGAAGCCCTGCTAAGATTTCATCTCCCTGGGGAGGGAGAAAGCTGCTGGAGATGTTACCAGCCGGTAAGATTCTTAGTAAGTTGACAGCAAAGAGGAAAATCCTTAGGTTTCACAGTGAAGACAGTGGGCAGAGTCATGAACACACTTGAAATTTTAGGAAGACCTAGTGTGAACAATTTCGACAAAGATACAGGGAAGATTCTTTGACGAGAAGTTCAGGGAGGACTAGAGCTAAATAGTTTATAAAAATGTAGTTCTATGGAGTAAGCCTGGATAACTTAAAACAGATTCTAATTTAGGAAATGGGGCAATATTACAAATTACAGGAAACAGGAATGTATAGTCAAGAAACAGTCTTCAGGAAAATGACTCAGCACCTCCCGCCATGTCATTCCCTAAAGTTAAGTCCTCCAAGCAGGAGCCAAGACTGATGTGCAGAAAACAGAACTGTTACAGAAAAAACCCTAGATGGAAATGAGGGAAATAACCCAATTGGAACACAGGAGATGGCAACAAACCTGCTGATTTGAATTATGAACAATAATTACTCATGATCAGTAGGACTCACCTAAAAAAAACTCTGCTACTAAATTGTATTCCATGTTGTGAACCTTGAGTCTTGAGTGAGTGAAATAATAACCTGACAGTGACAAATTCTGGATAGAATAACTTCAAGGAAGTTTACAAATTAAGAACTTAGGATCGAGGTGCTGTTTAGTGAAATCTGACAATATTAAGGAGAGCTTACCTGCAGCAAATTACAGCTTTGCATGACAAAGCTAAGTCCAGGAAATACTGTCTTACTCCAAAAGTTAAGGCGTACTTGAGGGTCTTCCCATCAATTATAAGAGCAAAATCATTCTCTTTTCGAAGAGCATCACCAAGGGTAGTGCAGTGGCGACTAAGAGTTTCCCTCGTTGCCTGTAAAATCAAACAAAAACACCCGCAACGTTTACTTCCATTTGTTCTACTAAGATGCCTTAAGGATGTTCAGCAACTACATTTAGTTATTCTTAGTGCTTTTATATTTTAAATTGCTTTCACATAATTCTACTCATTTTATTCTCACAAAAGTCCCTCAAAGGAGATTGGACAAATGTTATCAGAAAAAATAAATTACTCTATTAAACTCACACACCTGTGCCTACCAGGGCTGGGATTACAAATCACTGATTCCTCTGCGAGCTTTGCTCTTTATTCTAACCACACAATCACAATCCTGCAAGAATATTTTCAGTAAATTATCTTATTACAAAACAATAACATTGTCCTAATTTATGAACTAGTCAAAACTGTTTAGCCATGAATCCAGGGGAAAAGTTGAAGAATGTCATTTAAATAACTTATAGGTGTTTTTTCAGAATTCCTCAATGCTATTGCAACTTAATGCCCAGTAACCAAGAGAGGGACATGCAGTATTTGTAATCTCTTGCCACTTCATGAATTGGTTTCTATAAACTTCAATCATAATTTCATGATGCTGTACTTCAGTTGGGGATGGGGACACCTGGCTTGGTAATCTTGATGGATCAAATAGAAGAACCCCTTCCATCAATGAAGAGTTCACTTTCAGGCAAAATAAAAACATTCAGTATCAAGGAGAGCTTTGTTCACCTCAACTATACAGAAGGGTTGTATTTATCTCCCTCTATCAAGAACTGCTTTCCCAGTTCTTCAAAGGCAAAAAGTTGCAAGATATTTAGGTTTTCTCCCCAGATCCTGTAGACTCTTCCTATAACCTAATGGGGCCAGCTTTCTGTTTTACAAAAGCCCAAACACTGTGGAGAAACAGAACACTGGCTCTGCACAGGGAAACATAAGGAATGATTCCTCTCCTACTGGAGTTTTGTTCTGAATGCTAATATCTGAGTCTGCAGTTATTTATGTAATAGATACAAATATATATATATGTATATATATATTTATATAATAAAATATACCTATAATAAAAATACTTAATAATTTTTATTATATTCATGGGAGATATAATTATTGTTCCAATTTAAGAGTGTTACTTCAGTTGCATTCACGAAGAGGGAAGCAAAGGCAGAGGTAATTAAAATTTTTATTGGAGATTTTTGAAGGTGTTTCTGCATTCGTATTCAAATGTGGTTCACACTGTGTTCTGGAATTTCAGAATCCATTTATCAGAATAATAGAACCATGTTGTACCATAAAGTCAGCCTGCCCAAATTTCCTAATACTGGACCGTCGCTTAATGCCTCCCCTGGCCCCCATTACCCACAGTGACACTAAGGACCACCATATAGCAGCGTTCTTTGCAAAATTTTCTGTTTACACTTTACACTGGGAGGAAGGAGCTGTTTGAATTTATAGGCTTCACCCTCCTATTTCCTGCTAAAACATTTTGGCCCAAGAGCACTTAAGAAAAGAAGGGGAAAATGTCAGAAAAATTCTGCAAATGAAATCTACTAATGACAATTTACAGTAGATTACTCTAGATTGTCTTAAAAGCAAATTTGCAAAGATGAGATGAACAAACAAGTAAATGAATGAACTGATAAAAAAAAGGTAACATAAAATAAAATATTTAGCACATACCACATACCAGGCATGGCTCTTAGGGCCACACATACAATGCGTTTCAGTTAACACGTGTTACGACCCTATGCGGGAGGCATCACTGTGAGCCCCATTCTGCCGATGAGAAACAGGAGACAGGACTGAGGTTCCTTGCCCACGAACACTTGGCCACGAAGTGGTGAAATCAAACTCAGAACTAAATTTCTGTGCTAGCTTGTCTTTCTCCGCATAATCCAGGAAAAGTACCAGGCAGAGCAAATTATAAATGGAATGCCCACACCAGTCCCTCTGCTGTTTCCCTAGAGCCCTCATCATCTGTCTCTCATCTCGTCTTTACCGCCAACAGAGATTTCTCTTTATAAAACAAATTTAGAACACAAACCACGGCTCTTCTTGCTCTAAAATTTGTCTATGGCTTCCTACCATTTATACAAGAAAGCCCCAACTCTTTAGAACGGCAATTAAAGCTCTCCACAATCGAGGCCCAACTAATTCTCATTCATATTTCCCTTCACAATCTTGACCTCTTTCTGCCCTCTCTGGAATCCCCTTCCCTGCAGAGTTAGTCTACCACCTTCTAAACCAAGCTTACCCGCCAAGCCCTCCCAGACTCACTACATGCGGCCAAGCATAACTCACTCTAGGCCAGAAAGGCCCTCGGTTCGTCCAAGGGAGAGACCACGTCTGCCCCATTTCTCAGCAACAAACACAGTGCCCAAGATGACAAATGCTTGGGAATTATCAATGTATCGAATGAGAGCACAGATCAATTCTGAGTTCACCCTCCTGGTGGCTCTCCAATTCCCTGTCTGTTCTTACTTCTGATATGAGTGAGTGAATGACGGTGTGTGTGTGTGTGCGTGAGAGAGAGAGAGAGAGAGAGAGAGAGAGAGAGAGAACAAGACTGAAAGTCAAGGGACCTGTGAGCTGGGCAAGCTCCAGCATTAAGCGCACCCTTGGGACGTGGTCCTGTGCGCCCCACTCTCTCTCCTTTTGAAGGTGTTCTCTGACACCTTGAAATTGGTTGAGAACTCTTATTTGTAGCATCAGTACCCCTGGGTTTCCTTGGTGATTATCACAGGTCTTCGGCAAATCAGAAGGTGTTAGGAAATGTAACAGAGGTAACATTTCAGAAGGGAGGTCAAAAATGTCCCCTCGCCCCGTGAATTCTCCAGCCCACCCACCTAGAGTGCAAGGTAACAACAACAACAAAGCTGCAAACATTTTCTTATTTTAGTTTATAGCTTTCTTTTGTAAGTAGCTCTGTTGTTGACTGTGTGTTGCCAGTTACAAGTTATATTTTTCTCTTATTTATACTGCCAGCAGTATTTTAAAATTATTTTATTTATGAAGGTTTATTGCTTCTCCCCTAAGCCTAGAAGCCATACTTTATGGCCATATTGCATTGAAGCTTATCTCCTGTAGCTAGAAATAAATTTATTACTATATTAGCTGTTGCTCTGTTTTCTTTTTGGCTACCGAAGGGGGAAATGTTTAAACGTTTAAACTTAGTGACATGTGAAAGTGAAAATATATAAAGGAGAAGCTAAATCAGAAAAAGGATAAAAGACCATAGAGTAGAACAAAATAAAACTCTGTATCTCCTTATTCTACACAGTCTTATTTGTGAGCTGAAAGAGAAGGCGCATGTGTTGCCCTAATCAGAGACGGTCTGAAGTAAAGGCAACCTGGGGACCCAGACAGGCGAGGGGCAAGGCAGGGGTCCAGGTCCCTTACCAGGCAGCCATCCAGGTAAGGGAGGGAAAGTGGGGTTTGTTTGTGCCGTCCCTAACCTGCATCCCATGTGGACATTCCAGTCAATCATTCAGCTCAACTCTGCCTACCCACAGCCCTGCACGTAGCCAGTGCTCATTAGACGCTCTTAGCCCCTGGACCTCCTGCCATGTTTCCTGCCTTGCCAATTCACAGTTCAGGCCACGACCAACATTCGCCTCGGTTCTTAGTCTCCACAACACAGAAGGAAAAAACCACCTCACCATGTGGACAGGCCCTGTTCCAGCCCTCTTCTCTTGTATGGGTGCCCGTGACCACTGATCTGTACTCTCATCCACGCCTAGTGGATTCCAGTTTCCTACAGGCTGCTCCAGACCTTTTCTTCTCTCCAAGATTCCAAATTCAGCCCTTGTCACTTCAGCAAACATATACCTGCTTTACTGAGAATGTTTATACCGGGAAGAATTCCCTCAACTTTCCTCCCTCAACCTCAAAACTTCCCTTTACTTCTTTCTCCCTAATTCTTGAGGGAGGGGAAGAATGGAGAATTTTTTTTGCCTCTGTCTCCCCCACTTTTCTCTTGCATCTTCATTCTCCCCATTGTCATGATTTGTTTTTCCCTTTTAAGACTACACACTAACAACAGTGAACAAATAGACTAACATGGCTCTCTTTCTCCTGAGTCCTCCAGGTACAGGACTACCGCTATCTTTTGGATTTTCCACATACTTGTTTATACTTCTGCAACGGAGCATGATGTACAGTCACTTATCTGTTTCTCTCTCTCTTTCCCTTTGGGACTGAGGCCTCTGATGAAGAAATGAAATAAAAGTGTTGTAATGAGATAGCAAGCAAATTATAAATGATTGCAGAATACCTTGTGGGAAGTTACAATGCTTCTTGTGTGGTCATTTTGAGGACTGTTTTTGCTGACTATAAAACTGCTGTACATCTTGGATAGTCTTTTTTTTTTTTAAGATTTTATTTTTAAGTAGTCTCTACACCCAACGAGGGGCTCGAATTTACAACCCCAAGATTAAGAGTTGTATGCTTTGGGGCACCAGGGTGGCTCAGTTGGTTAAGCATCTGCCTTTGGCTCAGGTCATGATCCCACAGTCTTGGGATCAAGCCAGGTTACATAACAGTGGGCCAAATAAACAATATTTATTTGGTTTATAAGAAATAGCTTTAGAAAAGAAAAAGAAGGGCGCCTGGGTGGCTCAGTTGGTTAAGCGACTGCCTTCGGCTCAGGTCATGATCCTGGAGTCCCGGGATCGAGTCCCGCATCGGGCTCCCTGCTCGGCAGGGAGTCTGCTTCTCCCTCTGACCCTCCTCCCTCTCATGCTCTCTGTCTCTCATTCTCTCTGTCTCAAATAAATAAATAAAATCTTTAAAAAAAAAAAAAAAAAAAAGAAAAGAAAAAGATGCTTGGCAGATAATTAGGTCAGTAGAATTCCTCATAAAGATACCTCTGACCAGAAGCCCTTAAGATGGAGTTCTATTTTAATCTTTAGGGGTAGCCTGGCAAAATAGGTAACATGTTCATATAATATCCTGCAATAAAATAAAATAAAACAATAATCTTTTAAGAAATCAGAGACTTATAGCTTTATGGCAATATTTTTCATTGCTTTTACAGGACTTTTTTGATAAAAACCACACAGGGCATCCTAGACAATGAAATCGGACACAATTATATAGTGAAATAAATTGAAAGCCCTGATTTGTTTGGAAAGTATAGCAGGCAACATGTCACTTTCATTTTGACAAAAACCCTGCTTGGAATAGTCTGAAGAACCCAGAGGCCAGATGTGCAAAGAATAGGTTAGGCCACTTAAGAACTATGTTTTTGATGGCCCCAAGTGTCATGTTGCAGAAAGCACCTGCATAAAAATGGCCCTTTGCAGCTCCTAGCCTTTGCTTTTTTTCCCCCCTGATTCCTCTCAGAGATTTATAGTACAAGTAGTCTTACTTGAGAACATATCCAAGGAACACCCTCATAGAGAACGTGGAAGAATCCCTAAGGACAGGAAAATAAGAGCCTTTAGCCTCTGACTAGAAGACTAGTTAGCCAAGTCTAACCAGCAGAGACGAGGTAAAGATTACAGATAAGTAATCCAACATGTAACACCTAACGGTGGTGGCTTCCCTGCCTTGCTCCAGGCTGCAGTGACTTACAGTGACCGGATCACCTATCTCTACCCCAAACGGTCTCGTCGGCAAGGCTAAGCACAGATGGCAAGAGTTAAAGGAAAGAAGGATACTTATTTATTCCAAATTATATGTTGGTGTTTGGGTCTGAATACAAACAAGCACTGGGCATTTATATTTCTTCCTGGGAATCTGTTATAATAGGTGCAGGTCAAATGATAAACATCTGTTTTAAGGAAAATTCTAGTCCCAGAAAGGAAAAACTAATATATCAAGATTCTGAATTACCCTTTGACTTTCAGTTATTTAACAATGTATTTCATTGTTCTTGGATTTATTCTTTTCCTTCATGAGTTCATCACCAGTTAAGTGCAATAAGCATACAATTGGGGCTAATGATGAATCACTTTGGGGAGACGCACAACTCTCATCCTTGTCAGATGGACTGAAGTTTATGAAACCTCTACTTCTGACTTTAGCGTAAGTCCCACAGGTGTCTGTTTTCACTTACGTTCCGTAAAAAGGGCAAAATGCAACACAATGCTCCAGGAAGCTACCTGCAGGAATTTTGTGGAACAAAGATGGGGACTCTGCTAAAACAAGCTAACTCACTGGAGGCTGAGCCACTGTAAAATCGCTCTTCAGAACTTGTCAGCTGATGTGCAAAGTCACCAACCGATGCAGAGAAAGCAGGCATCAATGTACAACGTGCAAATGCGTGGCTGTATAAAAGCGGGCTGTTGAAGTTAGAAGTCAAGGGTGGCCATGAAGGTTCACACGACGCTTCTTGGCAGTGGTAATATTTGAAGCCAGATGAAGAAGCCACATCACAAAGAACTAAAGTCCCAGAAGCTAGGAGGCAACACTATGGTATCAGAATGGCCCTGCTCTGCCATTTATGGACATCTTTATTCAGACGGGTTACTTAACTTCTTGGAGTCAAAATTTTCTCATTCATAAGACTGGGTTAATGTCTGTTTTGTAGGGTTACTGTGGGCTAAATAACTCCTTTACTTGTGAGGCAAGTGCCCTGCCCAGCGCTTGGCTCAGAACTGACATCCAAGAAAGACTAGTTCTTTCCCATCTTCTGACATTAGGTTTAACAGAGGTACCCACATCTGATAAAGAAGGATCTGTAAAGTGTCAAATACTGTAAACAGTGGTACAATTCAAGTGGTACCATGGAGAGAATTTTAAGTTTCCTTTTGAAATCTCCCATTGGCAATTTATTTCAACCCACCTTTTGATTGTTAACACTCAACTCTACCAGCTACTTCTACTACATAAGAAGTATCTGGAAACCTGCCTTCCCTTCAACTCTAGAAAAGTTAGCATCATCTCTTCTCATACAGCATATAGTTGTTGGTACATGGTGGGAAGACACATATTTATATAACTAGACTAGACTGCTTTTCTTTCTCTCTTAATTTCTGTCTCCAAACTGACACAAGTCTTGAGTGGAAAATAACTTGAAAGTTATAAACTGGTTTGGTGTTTTTCTCTATTTTTTTTTATATAGATGACCACATCAATGTATATGTTAGACTTTAAGCTTCCACAAAGAATGTAAAATTATATATATGTAAAGTTACATGTGATAGCCTTGCACACGCAAACGAGCGCTTCATAAATACTAGGTTTAAAATCAGTAATGATAAAGAAAACACAGAGGCCATGTTTTGTTGGCATGTTCTTCAGATACAACACCATAACTTAACTTCACAGATACTGATTGTTTTTAATAGCAGAAAAATAAATATTCACTGGGTGTGTGTGTGTGTGTGTGTGTGAATATCTAACTTGCTTAAGGTCTACCTTTTGAAACCCATTATAAGTTAATTCAAAATGTCAAAAAAGAGGACATACATAAGAATCTTTAACACATATTTTACTAGCTGTTTTTGAGGTTTGTGGCCCCACCTCATCCTCATTTAAGCCATGAGGTATTTACAAATTTATGGTCCAATAACATTTCATTCTTTCTCTACTTTTACACTCCCCAAATGTTCACACCCTAAAATTACAAATTAACAGAACATTCCAAGGACATTCTTAATAATACATTATGACCATATCAAGTATGGACAATGTTAGCAAGTTCTTAAAAGAGTGAGTTATGACTCCCATTATAGCAATGTGGATAAACCGCTGGGTATTACTTGTTTTTCGACAATGTGTCATTGATTCAGTGGAACACTGACATTCCATGTGTGCCTGTGTAACACACATACCCACTCTTCCATCGGCTAGTGCAGGCGGCAGAAAGTTGTAAAAAATGTATGCCTGAGCGTAGAGAGAAACTACATTTATACATAATTGGTCCATTTAGTATTCATTCCAGTAGGATCACCAGCTTTCTTGGACATAGTTTTTGACGAAAAAGCTTTGGTGTTTTTAAACTCCCAGACTATACAAGAACATAACCTTAAAAAACATATTCATGTAGAACCAAACTAATATAGAGTAATTTTTCTAAAGTGGATAGGGCAGACAGAAGGTGAAATCATTAAAAACATATGGTCCAAGGGGTCCTCCCAAACAGCTTAGTGGAAGGCAGCCAAGGGAATGCATTTAATCAATACATATTGCTAAATATAATGAAGAGGGGAAAAAGACTAAAAAAAAAAAAAATTCCCATGCTTTGCTGATACATAGATATGGGCTTTCCAGGGTGGGAGTTACGTATAAAACACTGTAACTGAGGAAACAGTCCAATATCCCAGTAGGGTCATGCCATCAGAAAGGTCAAGGGTTACAAAATGGAGGAAGGTTAAGAAGAGGAAGCTGTAGTGCTGGATAAATTGCTCTTGGCCCCTGGGCAGAGGTTTGGGATGTGGGATTATGATAGGTTCCATCAGGCAAATAACTCCTCATGAGGCATCTAGTCTCACTTGGGCTACACTAGAGAGAGGCAGAGAAGTGTGGACTCTGGGTCCGAGGCTCTCTTTCAGTGTTGGGGTAGGGGCACGTAGCAAAAGAGAAACAAATCCAGAGAAAGGAAGGAAGAGTGAAGTAGGGGATATAATTATATAATTTAAGTAGTTTTGTGGATAAAGGCTTTTACCCAAGCTCTCATGGTAATTATTTTAAACCACCACAGAAAGCCTCCTAAACACTTATTTTGAGCTTGGTATTAAATATTCTCTGGTGGCGGCAGGGACCCAAACGCTGAGAAGAAGGAATTCTAGAGGAACTAGGTCGGCAGACGTCCAGTCTCTCAGACTGCCTTCGATTCCGCCAGGAAGAGCCTGCTCAGAATATATAGCTGTTTTTTTTTTTTTTGAAAATAATCAAATTACCAAATCAATGGTTTGGAGAACGTAAAAACCCGGGGCCTGTGAGAAACTGTTACCTCACAAAGAAAGCTAATGTTGGGCCCTTTTTCCTAATGCTTTGAATTAATTAGCGTTAGGAATGCAGAAGGCTGTATTTTCTCAGGGCAAATCCCAAATGCACGCCCTTTCCATTATTTCACATGGACATTCAATAAAATCTTACGTACAATTGTTGTAGTAGTAAAATGAAACGAATCCAATAAATGCAAGATGCCCAAACACCACCGTTTTCCAGAAGGGCATCCCTCTCTCAGCTGCTTGTGTAGTTCGTGGTGGTGAGTGGGAAAGGAGGGAGAGACGACGTAGAAAACGTGGGGGGTGCCTCCCAGAAAGCCTCCTTTTGTGACGGAGTCTCTGCTGCTACTGGAAAAGGTATGGTTATTTAAAAACAAAAAAGAAAAATGGATCGTTTTGGACTCAGAGTGACCTACGTCGAAGTTTAGGATTCTGCACTCGCCGGCTGCATCAACTCGAAGTCTCTATCTGCAAGCGAGACAAACAGCCCCAGCCCCAGGGGAGCAGAGACTCATGTACACACAAACGCCTGGCACACAGTAGGTTTCCTCTCAACTGCCGATTTGATGGCACGATGACTCATCAGGAGAAATGGGTGGCAGAGGTGCAAAAAAGCCACAAGGCATGGCTTGCTCTGCTCAGAAACGTCAACAAGCTCTGGGGAGAGGGCAGATAGACTGGCGAGGAAGCATTTATCTGTAATTCTAGGACTCAGGGGGCTCTTGGAGGAGTTCAGATGTTCAGCCAAGAAAAGAAGAAAGAAAAGAGAGAAGAGAGAGATAAAGAATATTCAGGCTTGCGGGTAGGAAGAATTTCTCAAAACAGAATTACTATGAATTTGTGAACAACTTCACTTAGGGTTCTGCACACCAGCCAAGATGACTGAATTTTGTTTAAGGAAAGGGGGCACATTGAGTTTTTATGAGACCAAACAATTGTGTTTGATGGAACCCTTTCAACCACATCCTTTGGCTTTGTGGCAGGCGGCATCTTAAATCAGAGGAAAAGAGAACAGATTATTTGTTCATACGCTATTTTCATTTTTTGTAACGTTTACTTTTTTTTTTTTTTTTTACACTAACTCATTTCTTCCACGTGGAACAAAGTTGGCTTTCTTCGCTGAGAGCTACTTGGAGTAAGTAGTGTGCTGGACACTATTTGAACAATCGTCCTGCTGTGGGACATTAGAAAAAACTAACTTTGCTTCTGATAGGGATATATTAACACCTGAAAAGTTAAACTAAGATCTTAACATTTTCAGGCCAAAAAGCTGAAACAGCTTTGCTAACGGTAAAAGAAAATTCACAGTCCCACAGCTCCCATGTTGGCAGTGGAGGCAAATTCAGTGAGGTTTAAAACCTGCCTGAACTATTTTTCAAAGCAATACAAAATGTATTGTAATGGACTCATGGGACACATCAAGACAAAACCTGAAGTGGCCCCACGTCTCTTTTCTCCCCCTCCTTTTCTGGAGTCAAGTCAATAACTTGCTTATTCTGGATTTCTTTCAGAGGCCATTCTACGGTGGCTGGTTCCCCAAACAGTGAGGTTTGTCTGCATAATGCATGTAAGTCGAGCTTAAAAGGATACAGATGACAACCTCACCATTTATGTCATGAATGCCCTGTGAGGGATATTTGAAGCTTACATGGTGTTAGAAAATCAAATTCAGCAAGAAGAAAAAAAAAAAGAACAATCCCATAAAGGGCTTTATTTTACCATGGTGTTGAAAAATATATACTTTCATGCTTGTTAGTATCAAATGCGGTTAACAATTCATTTTCTATAAAATACATCAGTGAGGGAAAACGTTAGTATCCATAATCAAACTTGGGCTGGCTTGGGGTCATATTCTCGAATTCAGCAGAGAAGTTTAAGTAATGAGAAGGGTGGCTGTTTAAAATCACCTCTTTAGAAAAAAGATATCACCTCTTACATTAGCTAGCAATGAGGACCACCCTCCTTGGGAATAATAATGTTAAAAGAAATAATAATGATGATGATTATAATAATGGTCAGTTTTTTTTTAAAAAGCTTACTACATGCTGGCTATTGTCTCTGAGTATTTAGAAGGTACTGTTTAGTTTAATCCTCACAATGTACTCCAGAGATAGATATTATTACTACTTTCGTTTTACAAGAGGAGCGGGCAGCTGAGGCCCAGAACAATCTATTTGCTTACACCCCGGAATCCAAGGACTTCAATACGTCCTCCAATGCCAGTTAGCACCAGAGGTCAAGTTAAAGTTTTAGAATGGGCATAACAGTATCTGCCTACTAATGTTTTTAGGTGTAAGTGTGATCATTCCTATGAAGTCCTTAGTCTGGTACCTAGTACAAAAAATAAGCACTTCATAAACATAAGCTAGTGTTTTCTTATGACTGTACAGCAATGCACAGAACCCTGCAGGGATAGTAGGGCTCTCTTTTCACAGAAAGTCAGAAAGCTGCATTTTCCTCTGGGATCCACTCCCTCCTTCCCATATATCAGGTGCTGACTCCTACAAATTAGGCTGAATGTGAATGTCTGTTACAGGAGAGACTACCTAGAAAAACTGCCCAGATGATCTGAAGGAAAGGTAGGCAGGGCTTCTCAGGAGTTAAACTTGTAAACCCTGGAAGCCTTTTGAGTTTGAGCAAAGGAAATTTATTTCTCCAAGCTCTCTACATACACACGTATTTAACCATGATTCCTGTTGATTCAATAAATATACAGTAAATATTTTTCTTCTCTGCCCTTTTTCTGTGTCCTAGGGAAACCAGACAGTAGAAAGGAGAAGGAAAAACAGTAAGAATGGATTTAAGATCCAGCCCTGCCTCTCAGGACAGATCCAACAACTCTCCACATAAAAGAGACCAAGGTTAAGGGCATATTCCACTATAATATAGAGACTCAGGAGGATTGTTCTGGCAGCCACAGAGTTAATGGCTTAAGAAATTATCGTCTCTTCTATCCACCCTCGACTTGACAGATGAGGATAGTGGAATCAGGATGTAGAGAGCTTTTCGTACATTTTGAAAGGCCTTAATTAGACACTGGTTGCTAAAGACAGACTGAGATTCCCTAGTTCTTAGCTCACATTTTTAGACTTTTCCAGTTTTAGCAGACAGATTTTGAACAAATCATGACAAACTAAAGATATGATGTTAGAAGAATCCCTCGGATCCAGGTCACTAAGTGGAAGGGGTTTCTGAGAAGTCTGTGGGCTACTTCCTAGGCATTGCTGAGGAATTACGGGAGAAGTGCCATATACCCTTCGAGCCAGAAATTTGAAATGCCTGCCTTTGCAGACCCTTAAGGAAATGTCTCCTACCAAGAACATAATCAGAACTAATAAAGTGGTTCAAGGTAGCACAATAAAAAAATTATACAAATTACCTAAATGATCAATTTATTACAAATATCTAATAGATTCTCATCAACTTTAGATGATTCTTAATGGTGCTTATCTATGAAATTCTTATTTTCTAAACTTGGAGAAAAACATGATCAAGCTTTCTAAGAAACTCTTTTGTGGACACTGTCAATACTAGACAATAGTTGGTAGGTGATTGGGTGTCAACAGCCTCTGTGTTCTGGACAGTATGTTAGCAGCGGATGTTACTCTTGCTATGAAGGAAGCCAGGAATGGGCAGAGGCAGAAATGCCAGTCAGATTT
Source organism: Mirounga angustirostris (assembly GCF_029215605.1). Classification (NCBI taxonomy): domain Eukaryota; kingdom Metazoa; phylum Chordata; class Mammalia; order Carnivora; family Phocidae; genus Mirounga; species Mirounga angustirostris. The sequence continues at coordinate 35,273,963 of NW_026991710.1, forward strand.
CCATATCAGATCTGTGCAGCAAGACTTTCATTCTGTATTCTCAACTGTGGTTTGGTTTTTTACGTTTACTTAAAGGTTTTAAACAATGCTGAACAGCCACTAATTTTTCAAGAAGGATAATTTTCTCAAAATGAGAAAATTTAGAAAGCCAAATAACGTTTCTTTTTGACATGAGCACAAAAATTTCTATTACTGTGATTGCCAGGAGAAAGGTTTTCCTATTTGGAAATTGAAGAGCCTCAAATAAAATATTTTACTTGGACAAGTTCAACATAAAAAAGAGAGATTCCGCTTTAAAATGTCAACAGTATTAGGAATATCTTGGTAGAAAATTTGCACAGTTCACAGCAATATGCATCACTTATGCAAAAGAAGATCTACACTTATATCCTGCTTAGAAAAAAATTAGAAGATGGGGAAATAATATATCTTTTGTAATGAAAATGACCATTACACAGAACAACTTGCAAGCTGCTAAATACTATTTTTCTACAAAATTTTATACCATCTCTTTCTTCTATGTGCCAGGCCCTATAGTAACCATACCAGTCCTCTGCCAAGGGTAACATTCTCCTCCCTTTATGGGCAGCAAAACTGGCTCAGAGAAGTTACCTAATTTCAATTTGCCCAGAGTCCCACATTCAGAATAGGGCAGAACTGTACCATTTCATGGAATAATTTGAGTACGCTCATTAAAACTGTCACTTGGTGAAACACACACACACAATCTATTTTCTATTACATTATTTCCTAAGATACTATGTTTCTACTAAGTTTATTACCTAAATGTTAATTATTTGTTTGTGCTGATGGAATGGCAATCCCGTATTTTATCATAATCAGTACAATTTGAACACAGAGGGTGCTTTTCTTTCCCATGACAATGAAAAATAAATAATGGTTTATCTACAGGCATTCTAGCCCATCTAATGATTTGCTTGAAATCTTAGCTGTGGATTTTATGACATAGGATCTGAAGGAGCTATGCAAAGTGATGTTTCCTTTCCTGCTGAGAAGCAAATGAGTGCACCACAGTGGGTCTGACCCCAAACAGCCAGATTTGTAAAGTCACCACTTAACTCCCTGGGAGAAAAACCTTCCCCAGACGGCAGCGAGAGAATGCATGGCAGTGCAGAGCTGGATAAATTAGCATTAATCCATTCAGCCAGGGTTTGCCTATGATCTTCCACATCATGCGGTCACTTGAATTGCTAAGGATCTTTCTAACTGCTCTTAAAATACCAGATAAGATCAATTACTGCTGAATTTACAACTGATACACAACTTTTTTTTTTTTTAAAGGGAAACCCTTAATTTATCATTACTCAGTGACTTAATTCTCAAATATTTCTGGAGTACTTACCATGTGGCGGGCAATCTGCTGGGCACTGATAGAGAATGGTTAACCAAAACAGACAGACATGCACCGTGCTTTCACCGAAATGGACTATTCCCTTGGGAGTCCTACCTGTGTTTGGTCCAGTAGAAATAGGTAATGCAGGGACCCTTTGGGTGTTTATCACTTATGAGTTACTGCCCTGAAACCTTCAAAATGAAAATAAATGCCCTTGTCTTAACAATCATGATGTAGTACACTGAATATTTTTGGCATTTCACTTTTCTTTTTTTCCCTTGAGATTACTATTTCTCTCACTCAATACTCAGAACACATACAGAACGTGTTTATCCCAATTGGAGGAAAATTATGAAACAGATGAAAACAAAAGAAGCATAGCTATCACACCCTCCACGAGATGAAAGCTTACACGCAGACAGAAAGGATCACGTGTCAGATGAAGCATGGCTTGTCATGTGTTTGTGTCAACGTCACAGGTCTTACTCCTGACCTCTTTCAAGCGTCGGAAAAAAGCATCTATTACCTGTAACCCATGTTGCTGACACAGGCCTAAACGTCTCAGGGACTAAGGGAATGCTCCCACGGAGGTTTCTTCAATGTTGTGAACAACTGCAACCCACTCCAGGGGTCACTGGTGCTCCCATTCTCTGTTACCTCCCTGTGATCCTGGTCCGTTGACTGTACCCCACGCCTCCCTGTTCTTCCACACTTGTCTGTGGACAGTTCCTTCTACACATCTTACCTCTTTGAGGAGGCTGATGAAGTTGTTTCCCTTGCCTGGGGAAGCGAATTCTCAAACCTGGCCCAGCATTCCCCAGTTGATCTGAGACCACCTTTCCAGGTTTAACCCGTCTGTCATTTCTTTCCAGTTTCCTCATAAACACTGTGCCATGACTAAATAATTAGGTAGCTCATCTATCCTATCACAGAGCAATTGCTATGGTAATATTGAGAAAAAAAAAGTATAAAGCAGTGTGGATAGAATGCTGTAATTTATGTTCAATAACAAAGTATGTGTGCATAGACATAGCAGAATATCTCTGGACAAACACTTGGAAACTGGAACTGGTGGCCGTTCCTAGGGAGATAAACTGGGTTGCTTGGGTGTAAGGATGGGAGATTCACTTTTTAACACTTGTACTTACCCCTTTCTGTAACTTGAATTTTACCTTATGTGCCTACATTTATTCAAACAAAGAATACTTAAAAAAATTATAACCTTGTGTTCAAGTTCAATGTTGCTCTTTCATGCCCCAAATATACCTTGAACTTACTTGCATAAACTTTCTGCTTCAAGTATTCCTCCATTACTCAACTTCTCACCTCTACCTAACTAAATGCCACTTACTTTAAATACTTCCCTAAGCTTCACAATATTTTCCATAGCAAGATAGCTACCTTATTTACGTATCTGTTTTGTACTGTTACTTGTATGCATTTTACTTCCCTATCATCTGTAAGCTTTTGAAGGGCAGGGCTATCACAGTTATAATTTTTCACAACATCGTAACTTGAATAAACCAAAAATTAACAATATGGGTGTAGGGAACAGAGACACTGTGAGCCAAAAGAGGCAGAGTCCACTGAGTGCTTGCTTAGTGGTGTGTTCTCGGGGCTAGCAGAGGCCTACTAGATGAATAAATAAAAAGGAAAGTCTTCCAACCACAGGCTAGGATTTTTTGTTTGTTTGTTTTTTTGGTTTGTGTTTTTAGGATTAAAGCATGGTTCACAGGGCACCTGGGTGGCTCAGTTGGTTAAGTGTCTGCCTTTGACTCAGGTCATGATCCCAGGGTCCTAGAACTGAGCCCCACACCAGGCTCCCTGCGCTCAGTGGGGAGCCTGCTTCTCCCTCTCCTTCTGCTGCTCCCCCTGCTTGTGCTCTCTCTGCCAAATAAATAAATAAATAAAATCTTAAAAGAAAATAAAGCATGGTTCACAAACTGTACTTATTACTAAAGATGTGAACAACTTTCATGGTTTCAAAATCATGCATTATTCTTTAGACTACACATTTCTCGAAGGTTTCACCAGAAAGGGAAAAGGATCACAAGGATTGTTTTGAGGACAGATAAGGAAGAGCTCATCATTCCAATTCAAAGATCAGAAGTCAAACACTTCTCAGATGTAATTTCTGTTCTCCACCTGACTTCTAAACATTTGCCTCTTCACCATTCCTTCTATGCACTTGGCCCCTCCACTTCGCCCACATCCTTACTAATAGGTTCTTCTCGGCTCTGCTCTTTGCGTCACTGTGACTATTTTAAGCAGTTGTATAGTCACTCCCCTGTTCTGTCTTCCACCTTAAGTTACAAATAGTCACCTTTACTTTAAAATCCTTACAGGTCATTTGACCTGCATATTTTTTTTTTTTTTTTTTGCTTAACTTCTATTTGACACTGTACACATAACAAATCTTTCCCTCTTTCCCAAATTTAACTTCATGTGATCACAGCCATGAATAAAGGACGTCCTAGGAATCTGTATTTCAGCCCAGAAGTTAGGACATTAAAAAAACAACATGACTTTCCTATAAGAAATGGTGAATTCATGCTGTTTAATAGGTTCTGCAGATTTTTAAAAAAATTTTTTGTTATGTTAATCACCATACATTACATCATTAGTTTTTGATGTAGTGTTCCATGATTCATTGTTTGTGCATAACACCCAGTGCTCCATGCAGAACGTGCCCTCTTTAATACCCATCACCAGGCTAACCCATCCCCCCACACCCCTCCCCTCTAGAACCCTCAGTTTGTTTTTCAGAGTCCATTGTCTCTCATGGTTCGTCTCCCCCTCCGATTTCCCCCCTTCACTCTTCCCCTCCTGCTATCTTCTTCTTTTTTTTTTCCTTAACATATATTGCATTGTTTCAGAGGTACAGATCTGTGATTCAACAGTCTTGCACAATTCACAGCGCTCACCATAGCACATACCCTCCCCAATGTCTATCACCCAGCCACCCCATCCCTCCCGCCCCCTGCAGATTTTTTTTTTAAAAGAAACAAAATATATATTAACCCTGGAAGCTAAAGCAGATATTAAATGTTTTATTTATTTATTTAAAAGATTTTATTTATTTATTTGACCGAGAGAAAAACAGCAAGAGAGGGAACACAAGCAGGGGGAGTAGGAGAGGGAGAAGCAGGCTTCCCACTGAGCAGGGAGCCCGATGTGGGGCTCGATCCCAGGACCCTGGGATCATGACCTGAGCCGAAGGCAGACGCTTAACGACTGAGCCACCCAGACGCCCCAGATATTAAATGTTTAATATACAAAATTCCCAGGTAGGGAGTGCCTGTGTGGCTCAGCTGGTTAAGCATCTGCCTTTGGTTTGGGTCATGATCCCAGAGATGGAGCCCCACATCGGGTTCCCTGGTCAGTGGGGAGTCTGTTTCTCCCTCTCCCTCTGTTCCTCCCCACCCCCTGTTTATGCTTTCTCTCTCTCTCAAATGAATAAATACAATCTTTAAAAAAGATTCCCAGGTAGATATGAACAAACCACAGTCACTCAGTAACCCCTTGACATAATGCTTTTGTAAAGCAGTTTTGTCTCACACCATCAAGCAAATCATTTAGCAACTTGTTTTAGCTGTCGTGGACACAAAGCTGGAATCTATTTACCTCAACATGGTTCAGAACAGTATACATTATGTTATAGCAGAACAAGAGTGAGAAGTATCTTTTAACCTAAGGAAGATCAAATATTTCCACAGCTATTTGGATATAAAATAAAATACTACAAGATGATTAAGTTATTAAAGGATTTTTTTTTTAAAGGATAATTTTACTTACATCAAGAGAGCCTTCATTTATAACAATCATTCCCATATTCTTCCTCAAAAGTTTGCAGGAGTGTCCTATGTCCAAACATAGAGTAGATTAATTGATATCATTCATTTCTCTAAAGAAAAGTAGTGAAGATGTTAAAGTGATAATACTATAAAAACATCTAAATTTTATTTTTAATCTATTTTATTAGATAAAATTAAGGTTTTATCTATTTTATTAGGACTTGATGACAGTCACCTGTTTCCAGGTTTGTAGGAAGTTAAAGAAATGCTCTCATTATTGGAGGGACACAAGGATAACATTTGGTGTGTTAAGGCTGTCTTGATAAACAAGTAGGGAAAGAGAAAGTGGTAATGATTCTCAATGTCCTGAAAACTAACAAATTTATATTGAATATCCTTCATGATGACCAACATGAGGAATAGAAGATAGGCTGATGGTTGTTTCTGGAGAAGGTGCAGGAGGGCTGTCAGACTATCTTTTGGACCACTGATCGCACCACCATCTCCCTGCCCCTGGACTGTGGTCATGTCCTCTATGGTCGTGTCCTTTCTTGCTTTGCCGTACCTGCTGCAGGGCAAAGTCACCCACTGGTTTAACCAACTCTGCCTCCTTGGACCCATCTGTGTATAGCTGAACATGGCTGGAGAAAACAAGCAAGCCCCACTGACTGGTGTTTAAAATATGACCATCACACGTAAACTAGTATCATCGATACTCCTTTTGTGAGCTCATTTGATACAATGGTTTTATATACCATCTAAACACTGACATTCTGGAACTCAGATCTCCCACTTAGAGCTCTTTCCTAAACTCCAGCCTCTCACATTCCAGCACCTGTGTAACAGCAGATGCTGAGGTACAAAACAGGCAACTCAAACTCAACAGATCCAAAAACAAGACTCTCTATCTCCTCCCAGAAAACCTGCTTCTCCTCAGTCTTCCACATTTTGGTTAATGGCAACTCCATCCTTCAGTCACTATGGCTAAAACTCCTTGGAGTTATGCCTGAGTCCTTTCTTTCTCTCATGCCCTACATCTAATCTATTGGCCAATCCTGTGGGCTCCATCTTTAAAATACATACCTGTTCCAACCATTTCTCACCAGCTTCACTGTTACCACCCAGGTTCAAGTCACCACCATGCCTCACCTGGATTAATGCGAGAGCCTCTTCACTGGTCTCCCTGCTTCCACACCGGCTTCCCTTCCAGTCCATTCTCAGCCAGCCTAGTGGCCAGACTGATTGTTTTCACAGGAAAGTCAGTCCACGTCTTTCCTCTGCTCAGAACCAGCCTGTGGTTTCCCACCTCACTCCGACTAAATGCAAAGCCCTCACAAGGGCCTGGGAGGCCTTTCCAACCTAGGCTCTGTTACACTGCTGGCCTTTTCTCCTACGCTCCCTCTTTGCATTTCTGTCCTTTCCAGAACAGAAGACAGCTTTCTCTAATCATCCAAATGACAAGCTCCCTCCCTCTTCTCTCTTAGGTTGTTTCTCAAACGTCACCATCTCAGTGAGTTCTTCTTGACCTCCTGATTTAAAACTGAATCCTTCTGTGCAATGCACCGTAACCATTTGCTGTATGAATGAATCTCACTATTTTATTCTAGGAAAAGGCCCCAAAGATTATGACCCAAGACTCTAAAAGTTAAATGTTACCAGAAACCACCACCATACTCTTCACAGGAACGGTCATAATGGCTACATGCCCTGAACTATTTTCAGGATCACTTAATTTTCTTCAGATATCACTCTTTGTCACCATATAGTCTCCCTCTATCTGTAGTCATGTTTTCTGTTCAGCATATTTGTCTTTCAGGTCTCCCAACTCTAAAGCATTTTGTATTCTTGTACATCTTCTTTCCATTTGTCTCTAACAACAGTGATAATTTTTATAATCAAAATTAACCGTTTGTGTAGCTTACAGATTTATACTTCTACTAGCTAGTGTCTTTTAAAAAATAATTTTCCTCTAGTACCAGCAATTTACTATAAATCTGTAGTTTTATATTTACAGAATGCTGTGATCACTAAACATTCTAAAAGGAATATTAGGTAAATGTTTCTTAATGATATTTGACAATGACTTTCTAAAAATGTGGTTTCATGTTGTAAACACCTCTGAATGGTTTCTTCAGCTTTGGGAGAGTTTTGGATGTAATTCATATCATGAATATCCAGAGGTTTATCTATGTCAGGGCTGACAGTGTTCAGGCAACCTACTATTACTGAACGTGGACGAAAAAAAAAGAGTGACCTTTTCTTGCATATAACTAGTATATAGTTATATGCGGCCTCACACCAAATACTAACGTCCTTCTCAATGAGACCTCTGTTATGGACTGAATTGTGTTCCCCCTGTTTTACACGTTGAAGCCCTAACCCACATAATTTGCAGATTGGGCCTTCAAGAAGTTAGAGTTACGTGAGGTCAGAAGGCGGGTTCCTGAACCAACAGTACTGGGGCCCTTGTAAGAAAAGGAGGAGACACCAGGAGCATGCATCTACAGAGGAGAGGCCAGCTGAGGACGCAGCGGGAAGGTGGCCACTGCAAGCCAGGAAGAGAAGCTTCGGGAAAAGCCAAACCTGCTGACACCTGATTTTGGACTTCCAGCTTCCAGAACTATGAGAAAATAAATTTCTGCTGTTGAACCCACACCATCTCTAGTATGTTGCTATGGCAGCATGAGCTACCTAATAAAATCTCTTTGTGAAAAATGAATTAACTGCAGGATGAATGAAAACTGGCAACCTTCTTACTTCCCATCCCAGAAATAACCTGTGTTCACATAAACTAGTGCTAATACACAAGTGTGCCCTAATCCCAACCTCCAGACGTTCACAGGCAACTGCAGAGATCTTATCTACATGTGTCAATTAGGGCTGGGAGGTGGGCGTAGGCAGAGATACAAAGGTAAGAGAGGGTTATTTTGCGGTTACAAGAGCTAAGGTTTGGCTGTATGCACAACCACTGCAAATGTTAAGGGGCACTGGGGCCATAAGTAAATAGAGAAGCCCAATAATATTACAAATATGGAAATCTTACAAAACCCAATCTTTCAGATCTTGAAATCCCTCAAATTTATCTTCCAAAACATGTCAGCATGTTAAAAAGCATCACAATTTAAAGCTTGAATGAGGTGAATTACCAATGTTAATGGCGGTTTCTTGCTTGTCCCCTGTAAGGATCCAGATTTTGATGTCTGCCTTCATGAGAGTTTCTATAGTTTCAGGCACTTGATCTTGTAATTTATCCTCAATGGCTGTAGCTCCAAGTAGCTGAAGATTCTGGGGAAAAGGAGTGGAAAAACTGTTAAGAAAAAAACCAGTTCAGATTCTTTAAGAATTGAACTGTATATGTCTTTCAATCAGAGACTAAATGGTAATACATAGACTTTGATATAAATTCCAACTATTCCATTGAGTTTTCTCTTAAGGATCCCGGACTTTGATCCAGTACTTTGGCATGAACTATGCTATCTTACTCCTCTCTATCTAGGTAGGGGACGGATTCTTACAAAAACAAAAATACAACAAAAAGCCATATAGAAGGAGGAAATCAAAAGGGAGTTAAAGAGGAGCGGGCAGCTACTGAAAAATAGCAAAGACAAAAACTATGGAAGTTGATCAGAGCAAAGAAGCAATCTTGCTGCCCTGTTTGAAAAAGAAAGAATAAATGCTTATTAAAAAAAGAAAGAATGCTGAGATAATTAAATTGTAATTTGATGTGTGTCATAAAGCGTACACATATCATACAACTCGAAATGCCGAGGGAGAGAGAAATAAACCAAGAGATAGCATCAGTGTCTGTAAGAAAGAACAGGCTGGGCACTTTTAACATGGCTCCATATTTATGTAGTGGAAGCCCAGAGTCCGTTAAAGATGGCATCTTTCATACAAGACTGAACACAATCAATATGCTCTGCAGGAAGCTCTTCTAATTGCTCACCAGGAAGAAGAATGGTTTCTGCTCTCATCTTCCTAAATGGAGGAAAAAGAGAACAACTTTTTGGTTGTTAGGGAAACCTGGCTCACCACATAGATGGAGGCAATGGTTCTTGGTCCTAAATACATAGGAATGCCCAGTGACAAACTAAGTCACAATCAACTGATTCTTGGATTTTTCCCTGTAACCTAACCACCAAGATGATCCACCCCAACATTTATCCTTCTAATCAAGTTTTTTTCCCTTCTTGCCTTCGTTTTTTATTTAAAACATCAGGCAAAGACCGTATAGATACAAGGGAAATCAAGTGCTAAGGAGAGTGTCCAAGTTGGTAATAACAAAGAAAGCATTCCATTTCCTCTCTTCCTTCTAACATTAAGTTCCATTTACTATTTGCCAAAGTGTAAGTCTAAAATTAGTCCTAAGTCTTGGTACGCATGGAAAATATATGCAAATACACATGAGTAAGTGAGAGAGAGTTTATGAATGTATTAGTTAGGAATGCTTTTGGCTATAATAGAAAAAAATCTAACGATGGCTTAAATAAAGATTTTGTTTTCCTTCCGTAAGTAGTATTGGGACAGGCAGTTGTGGGCATTAGATTCACTCTGCATGTCTCTCTCAACATCTCAAGGTGGCGGCCACAGCTGTAATTAGCACTGCCACACCTGAAGACAAAAGTAAGGGGTTAATGCCAACTGTACCCATCTCTTATTTGAAAGCAAAAGTATTTCTAAAAGTCCTTCACAGATTTTCAAATATGGCCATATTTCGTTATTGATATTTACATGACCATCCTTAACTATTAGTACTTAGCTTTTCCAGCCTCAGTAATGGGCAAGACAGAAGAGGGATGGGAATGGGTGTTAAATAAGCCTGCCAAGAGTCTCTATCACAGTGCTTACAGATGGGCATGTGTATGCATTAGTGTTTATATACACATGTGTTTATGTATGCATGTATGTTTATAGATACATACAACACATCCTCCGCTACTTTGCCTGGAGAAACTTGGCTCATCCTGCAAGGCCAAACTCAAAAGTTACTGCTTCTTTGAAGTTTTACTTCTAAAACATGTTTTCCCCCTCTGCAGCGCCCTGATAGAACTTTGCTCATCTTTAGACATCTTAATTTATCATATTCAGATTAACTATTTAAACGTACAACTGATAGCTTTGTTCAGGAGTAGGGACCATGTCTTGTTCATCTTTATACTACATCTCCAGAACACTGACAGTCAGCATTTAGTGTTTGTTGAGTTAGTGAAAGTGAGGGAATGACAAAAACAAAAAACAAAAAGTCCAAAATCTAAATGTTATAAAGTATTGCAGCAATCTAGACCATATTCTTTTCAGTATACTCCAAATAAGTTTTATAGCTATTAGATTCACTTGATGCATGACTTCTTAGTTTATAATACATAAGACAGGAAGGCAAATTCCCTTCTTTAAGGAGATAGTATTATTTTATTATCTTTAATGGGAAGCAGATTTGAAATCTATCATAACCTGATGAATAATTATCATCAAGAAGTTCAAGAATGAAAAGGAAGAACAGTTCAGCAACAAGTATGCCAACATCACAATTGCTGTATTTCAGCATTTAGACAATGATTCTATCCCCATTCGTTCAGCTACTTTTGGGGCATCTGCAGCTAAATCATCCTGGCCCCCATCCCAGGGAAGATCAGAATATAGCTGGTTCAAATGTCAAATATTCCACAGAAGGCATAAGGTTTTTTAATGATCACAAGGATCGTTCAGTAATACAAGCTCTCAAAATTTTCCAACCTAAAAATTTATTTTTTTTGCGATGTCTCACAAAACTCTGAGGTAAGTAGATAACGGGAGAGCCAAGATGTGAACACATTCACTAGAAATACATAAACAAGTATATTTGTGTATCTTGTAGCTCTAAGGGGAGAAATGAGCTCAGGAAGTATAAAGATATACATTACCATGCACAAATCTAGTAAAAATAAACTGACTGCATTGAAGCCATATTTGAAGGAAGGAAAGCACCTGGTTTGCACAAGTAAAAAAGAAATATTTTTTAAACCAGGTAAAAATAATATAAAGGACTAAAGAGGTAGGGCCAGTGACGTATATGCTCAAAGTCGACAAGCAGGCTAACTTGGGGAGTTTGGGTGACTATGATAACAGGAATTTCTAAAAAGGGTGATGAAACAGTTCTGAATATTCAGCAAAATTGCAGTGGGTCTATTTTGAAGCCTACAGAGGAAAAACTGTGTTCTCAAGCCTGCTAATCTTCCTTTTATCCTAAAAACTCCTTGGGTAGAGCACTTACTAATTTTAGTGGAAGGCTCTGCAGCCTCCTTTCCTTTGGCCCTGGTGTCATTATTGTGAGATTAAGATCTTGAGTGATAAGGCTGTTCTGCCCCTGGAAATTAATATCTTTAGCTACATAATGACCACTAGAAAAAAAATTTGAACTTTGCGTGTTTTCCTGATCATAATACAGGAGTGTTTAAGCCGTAATCAATTTCATCCCAAACATGTATTACTTTACACAGATGGCCACTAATGGGCACTATGGGAATTACATATTCAGCAAGTGTTGAAACGTGATAAAATTCCCATGGCATTTATGGAATTAAAAAAAAAAAACCTCAAACACTAATTTTACTTTCAAAATGTCACTATGCCAAAAGTTATAAAGGTTTCAGGTTGATGACTCTTCGACATAATGTAGATTTAATTATCATTGAAAAATCATGAAATAATATTTATTCACCTAGTAAAGCCCTCAAGCATCTTATTTTCTCTTTCAGATGTTCATAATGTATGCAGAATTTTTAAAAAGTCATAGAAATGTAAAATTTCTACCCTAGTAAAGATAAAAGGCTTCATGCAGTGTATTTAAAAACTATATGATAAAATGTATTATGATGGATTTAGAAATTATGTTTTTCCCAGTACATGTATATTTTGCTAAATAACAGAACCTCAAAATGACTTATTTCCATATTAGCAAATATTTGGTTAGTACTTAGATTATTTTGTATTTTTACAAAGTCTGTGATAATATTTCTAAATAATAAAAAGTATAATAATTAAACTCATATCAATTTGGGTTTCAGATTACAACATGGACTATTTGGCAGAAGTTTCTTTAAAGCAAAGAAAGAATGTCGGTAAGCAAAGTTTTCCTACTGGAATAAGTATGAGCAACATTTGGTAACCTCTATTTCAATATGAAATAAGACTGTGAGCGGGAAGATGAAGAAATATTTCCTTACTAGAGAAAATGTATCAAACACTGCCAAGTGCTTTACATTTATTAATTCAGTTAACAGGTTTGGGGAGGTTGAGTAAACTATCCAAGGTCAAACAGAGGTTCAGCTGAGCTACCATGGTAAGAACAAAACCCCAGGAATCAACAAACACCCAAAGACAGCAAATGAGAAGTAAAACTGATTAAACGAAAGTTAGAATTTTATTCAAATCATTTTTAGTTTTTAAATATTTGTTTCTGTTCTTCAGTCTTTGGTAGTAACTTTGTTTCTCTGAATCGGTTTCAGACTTGGTCCTGAGCCACTCCTGCGGAGTGCACCTATTTCCCCGTTTCCACCTACAGGCTCCGGAGGCACATCTGGGGACCGGCTCCTCTCCACACACACTGGCCTGCACCCATTCTTTCACAGATACACTCTGAGCAGGTAGTTCTTGGCAAAATGGTGGGATCGAACAATGAGTTCCTTCCTCTGGGCAATCTACATTTTTGAATGTACCAGTAGAGATTCTTCTTGGGATTCCCCCGAGCTTTCTGATTGTACCTCCTTTCCTTTTACTGGTGTCTGTTTCTCCTAGACCCCAGCTGCCTGGCTAGCATCAAGGCCCAAGTAAGTAGCCATGGGACCAGGAGCCTCGAGTGGTGGTTGTCAGTCACCTGAAGGGCTTAGGACACACACATCACTAGGCCCCAAACCCAGAATTTCTCGCTGAGTAGGTCTGAGGTGAGACCCGGAAATATGCACCGGTAATGGTGCTAAGGGCCTGAGGACCGAGCTCTAACAACCGCGTAGGTAGAGCAAGGTTGACAAAATGCTCCTGTAAGAGCACAGAGGGCAAGTATTTTAGGGTTTGAGGGCTGTGCATTCTCTGCTGCAACGACTTAAACCCTGCAAAATGGCATGAAAACAGCCAAAGACTGTGTAAACAACTGGTTGTAATTGTGTTCCAGTAAAACTTTATTTACAGAACCAGGCAGTGGGTGCATCTGGCCGTTGCGCCGGAGTTTGCAGGCCCCCCTCTGCAGAATGCCTGCCTGACTGCTCTGGGTATTTCCCTGTCCAAATCTTACCCTTCTTCTTTAGCACGGCCTCAGAATCCTCTGGACCCAGTTCTCTCTCCTTGCAATCCCCAACCACAGACAAAATCTCTTAAACGTAAGACAGGGCTACCATCAGAGAAAAATAGTGTTCTTCCCAAGTAATATTCCCATATGCTATACACGATCGTAAATGTAAACAAAGCATTTTTTTGTGGGTACAAAAGAGACACACAGGGAAGGGATCTCCTCTTCGGTCTGGATGGCTCCGAGATCCAGTCCAACAGGAGGTGACACTTGACCTTGAATCTTAAATGAAGAATTAAGACTTGGCCAAGGTGGGGAAAGGATGGGCAAAGGAATTCCGAACGAAGAAAGCACAAGTGTGAAGACAGAAGTATGCAAAAGCATATTGTGTTTGAGAAGCTGCCATTTAGACAAGATGGGAACAATACATGAAACGAGGTGTGGCAGTGATTTAAATGATGCTAATCTGGTAGGATTGCTCTAAGGATGAAATTGGACTAGTCGTCTCAAACTTAGAGTAGTAATTAGGAAAAAGATGAGGCTGGAAAAGCCAGGAGGGAATGGAAAAGGAAGGGTGTGTTTTGTGCAGGATTCCAAAGACAAAGGTTATGTGAGGAAGAGTTTTAGAAGAGGGATAGGATAAGACTTACATTCCAGAGAGATTACTGGCGGCTGACTAGGGACGGATTAGGAAGAACAGAGGCCTTAAGACCAGTTAAGAGGCTATGGCAGTTACCATCCTGTTTAGCTTGAAAATATGGTAACCCTGGACTCAGGATACGCTGATGGGTATGTGATCCTTAGTAATTTTATAGTGCTGACTCGCAAAGTTTGCCGGGCTCCTCTCTGTGCCACATTTCACTGGTCAGAATTCACCCTTGTGGTTTTTCTTCTCAATGTCTTCGAGCACATAACAATGGAGTTTTATTTAAAAAAGGAGAACCTTGTACTTCTTGCCTTTCAATGTATGTAGGGCTACAGAACACTAGGACTAAGAGCATTAAACCACTGGGATGGCTCATCTGCCTGCCTCTGGAGAAATCAGGCAACCGGTTCATCTTTCCAAGGCCAAGAAGGAGATTTTAACTTGGTGCTTTTTGAACCACGGAAAATCATACTTGAACTCTCACGCAGCCGAGGGCTTGCCAAATAAGGTCAGAATTCACACACCCAGCTGAAAGGAATCAGGATTTGAGAGGCGACTGGGTGTAGCCTGCAAAAACAACATCCATCTTCTCTGAGAGAGAAGAGAGCAATATCCAGTGTGGAAAGTCTACCCTGAAATGCTCATAGTAAGAGATCTATCAGGCCAGAAAGGAGACGCATGTGAACAAAGGGAAACTTAAAAATTTTAAATACGATTCTAAAGATGAGTTGAGGGAAAATCATGAAAAACAAACTTCTGTCCCCATTTTTAAGGAAAATTGGGTGCACAGAGGCCCCTTCGTTGGCTCTGTGGACATGTCCCAACCACACCAGTACCTCTCAAGTGCTGAGCTGGTGATTATGCAACCAACATGCTTGGTTACATTTTATCTCTCAAGTTTACAACACTTTATGTACATTCTTGCTTTCTTCTAAACCAAACCCACAGAATAACATACGGATTATTAACATGGGATTTGGAATTAAGGCAGAACTGGGATTTGAATCCCTGTTCTGCTGACCACTCGATATGTGTCCTTCAGCAAGTGGCTTTCCTAAGAATTTCCTAACCTGCAAGATAAGGTTAAAAATACGGACTAAGTAGGGTCGTTCTCAGAATGAAATTAGATCAGTCATCTCAAAACTTAAAAAAAAATTTTTTTTGAGTAGTATCATAGGAAAAAATGTTGAGTACTCACCTAGGACATTGCTATGTTTTTGTAAAACATGTTTGTCCTGTTAATATTAATAAATTATCTACTTTGCAGAATTCAAAAACAGAAATTATAAAAAAGCTGAGATAAAATATAAATAGAAACAGAAGCTATAACATTTTCCTGCTCACCCCAAAGGATCATCTTGTGTACCCCATTTTATAGGCCCTTGAACTAAGTAATCAGGGTAAAGAGGAGAAGACTTGGAGTTTAGTCAATGCCCCAAAGTGGCAGGTCCTAGTAGGTGAGCTGATAGACTGCAAATATTCTTAAGGAAACAGTAAAACAGGAAACAGCTGGAATTTTAAACCATGAAATCACTGGTACATGATGTAAATTTTCATTTAGTATGCTTCATTTTTTAGTACAAACAAAAGTGATATTTGCAGCTACTAAGAACAGAAGTGGTAGTTTTATCTGAAAAAGCATTACATTCTAATACAGAAGTTACTATGAACTTGGCAGTCATAAATGTTCAAGAGAAGTCCTGTTTTCCATTAAGTTTTATATTTTTCTAGTAATCCTCCAAACCACTCGTTGCCACATGTTGTGAAGGGTGCTAAACTGTTGCGTTTAGTCACACTGAGTGTAATGGTTGATATGTATTATGCCACATCAAAGCAGTCTTTAAAAAAACCTAGAAATGTCAGCCACATTTGAGGGAAGAGTAAAGGAAATAATGTAAAAAAGATCACTACACTTCATTGTCCTAGCTTAGTGACTCATCTCGGTGCCCGGGGCACTAAGTCCTGTCTGGAATGAACATTTTTCAGTTTACAAGTGCCCTGCCTATCTCCACCCACTAAAATTGAAGACAGGGATGTCTCTGTCCCTGTCCCCTGCTGCGCCTGAGAGCCCAGAACAGAGCCTGTCATGTGTTCAGACATGTGCTATTGAATCATTCCAACCATGTGCTTCCCACAGTCATGTATTAAATAACTTAGAAAACAAGTCTTTAAAATGGCTGGGTCTACATTTCTACAGAATGCATTCTTGAAAATTATTAGCTCTTTTCCCCAACATATCCCTAAATTAATCCCTAGTGACAAAACATGTGATATGAACATCCTCACTGTGGAGAAAGCATGGGCTGTATTAGTAATAGGGGCTAGGCTTTCATTAAGCAAGCACCTACTATAGAAACTTAGCTTCTGGATAAATTTTTAATTGAATCATTTATTCATTCATCATATATTTATTCACTAGTTAACACAGGGAAGATAGGCAGGTGCTGGAAATACAGTGATGAATACCATAAAAACAGTCCTTGCTCTCATGAAGCTTCAATTTAGTGGAGGCTCTACATTAATCAAAAATTACAAAATGTGTATGAAACATTGTTATCTGATTCAAAGGAGAGCTAGATTGTCAAAGCTACAGTTTTCTGATTACTCTTAAGTGCAGAAATGATCTTCTCTGACTCATAATCTATTAAAAATAGTGTATCAGGTAAGTTATCATTTTTTAAAACAGATGTTGTAACCTATGCCTAACAAGAAAAAAAAGAAAAAAGAGGAAAAACCAACCTGATCACTAGTGAAATCCTGCTTCAATCATTGCCCAATCTAGAGAGGTGTTAGATCTCACTCTGTTTTCTGTTACTGCTCAAGATAAATAATTTGCTTTCATAAACACTAGATGCAATTAGTAGGTAATTTGTGCAATGCTAAAGATATAACTGCGTTTTTCTATTGAAGCAAATAAATATAAAACGTTTTCAAAAACCTGTATTTACCATGAAGGCACACCTTCCTATTTCAGCCAATAATTTAATTATAAAATCTTCCCTGAAAAGATCAGAGCCCTCTCCGCTATTAATTTTCAAAGGAACCCAGCAGCAGAGTATGAATATGAGGCAAAAAAAAATTTGTTTTAGAAACACGTCAGAATAAATCTAAAGTGACAGATCAAAGAACAAGGTGAGAAATTTCAGAGAAACCACTGCTAATGAAGCATAAAGCTTCATAATTATTCTGTTACTTATCTGTAATTTTTCCTGACCAAATACAAATAAATTAATTATAAATTTTATTTTAAGAATCAGATTTTTAAAAATGCAGACCAACACTATTAAGTGGTCTCATAATCTAAAATTATGAGTCCAAATATATTAATTGTCTTTCAAAAGAACAAGTTTAAAGTAGGTAAAGCAGGTCAAGTACATGCTCTGAAAGACTGAGACAACTAAGTTTTCTGAAGTGGTGAGGAAGAGATGAAGAGGTGTTACCTTCCATAAAACCAAAAGCGATCCACAATTCCCCTTCCTAAACTGGGTCAAGACACCTCAAGTACCTGATAGGATTCTAATTAATCCCTTTTGCATTTTAACTATGTGAACCTTCTTGTTCCTGTATGATTTTGTCTTCCTAGGAATAAATACTGCCTCTTGGCCTATATTTAGTAACAGAAAAAAAGATATTTCAGGAACATCTTGAAACAGCTTATAGCATTAGAATTTTTTTCTTTTTAAATCCTGTAAGTTTACCATCTGAATGCAAGTGTTAGAGCTCAGACTGTCCCACCTGATAGCAGAGATGATGCTGTTATTTTATAGATGGATGTAGAAGTCCTAAATCCTCTCCTCTAACAATGACTATCAATAGGGAAAACAATATCCAGAGGACTTTTTCAAACCTCTCACATTTCCTTCTTTCCTTTAGTGCCCTGGAGGGTGAAAGGAGTACTTTCTAGTGCTCAGATTGCTGGGAAAGAAAAGTGACAAAGCAGTGTGCCAAGGAACCAATGTCATTATCTTGTTGGATGTTCTTGGTATATTTGGATATTTTTGCAGCTTATGCTAGGAGTTTATAACACCCAAAGGAATAAGGCTTTAACCAAATTTCAAAAACTGAATTACTTGTTTGAACAAACACTGGAGGGATAAGATAGAGAGTAAGGTTTAAAAGTACAACCTTCGTCATTTATAACATTTTACCTCTTTTGTAACATATTAAAAATATTTTTGTTTTCAGGAAAAACTACAAATCTTTCAAATTTTGAATGTCTTTTTTTAAAAGATTTTATTTATTTATTTGACAGAGAGAGAGAGAGACAGCAAGATAGGGAACACAAGCAAGGGGAGTGTGAGAGGGGAAGCAGGCTTCCCGCTGAGCAGGGAGCCCGATGTGGGGCTCGATCCCAGGACCCTGGGATCATGACCTGAGCCAAAAGCAGATGCTTAACGACTGAGTCACCCAGGCGCCCCAAATTTTGAATGTCTTTAATGTAACACTATCACTAACGTGTCAATGGCATTTCACATAATTAATTCAAATATGTTCAGAAACAATTTGTATAGGACCACAATGATGATCTGATCTTTCATTGAAAAGTGAAAAATATTGAAAATATATAGTATTCTGAGGAGCACATTTCCAAAAATTTTACACACAGATGGAATATTATATGGTTTTCAAACGGTGCTCAGTGGAACCCCAGAATTGTGAAAAAGCTCCTGATAGACCATGATGAGGGCAAGGTGCTGAGGCTGAGGGGAGAGCCAATGTGGGGCTTCTCCCTACCCCTCCACTCTTTAAACAGAGCAGTTTTGCTTTTATCTACTATATATATGATGATTCAGGCAATATTTTGTTTGGAAAATGGGTTTTGCTCTTAAAAAAAAGATTTAAAAACGACTCGGTTTAAAATTCACTATCTCATATGCGAAGTCCATTCTTACGGTCTGCATAAAAAAGATTCCAATCACATAAAAAAAGATTACATAATCAACATGTCTCATTTAAAGTAGCCAAAGAAGAAGTCAAAACGGTTGACCCCTAACTGTACGCAGCTAAATTTAAAGCCGGGGCAATGCACCAGCAGGATACGTGCTCTGACATGTTGAAACCTGCCTCAGTGGGATGGTTTTAATGGCAGTCACCCCCAATTCCTATGGAACACTATCCCCTGTTGATTTTAACAAAGAACGGAAGCTAAGACCAAGGAAGGAGTGATATCGTCCCGGCTCTAGATACATTAAAAACCCAACAGTCTTCCAACGATCGGGGTGGGAAAACCATTTGTCAGAAAAATAGCTCTCAGTGGCAGACTCTTCAGTATCATGTGCCTGTTCTTTTTCCCTAAAAAGACCTCTGATCTTTTGTATAGTAAATCAAAACCAAAAACAACCTCCTCCAACCACCCATCTCCTTTAACTGGTAAAATAACCTTTTGGGTTTCATTTTAAAAGTTACCACCTCTCTGAAGGCTTCCGTTGGACCAAGTTTGTGGGTCACCACTCTGGGTTCCTTTAGATTTCCTTACTTAAGGAATTTGTTCAGACCGTGATGCTCAGGGTCTCAGCTGAGTGTTCCTTGTTTGCTTGTGCTTCCCCAATACCTAACATCTATTAGAAGCCTAATTAAAGTTAATGAAATTAATACTTGAATGAAATTATGGTTTCAGAGGTAGGGATGGACACAGAAAACCAGTCCTTATTTGGAAGCTGGCTGAGCAAGGGAACCAATCCCTTCACCTTTCTGGCTTTCAGAATTTTTTCAGTAAAACTTAGAGACCATGGCTTATCAGAAAGTAAAAAGGAAATAGGTATAAATTCCTCTTTTCATTCATTTTAGGAAAGAGGCACTCAGAGGGAGACATCTGTATTTGTAAGCTAAAAATATACATGTAATGCCATTTCCCCAGGCAACTTAAATTTCAGTGTGACTCATGATCGCCATCTGCTGGAGAGAAGCTGACCATCTATTTCATTTAAAAGATGGAAGTCACAAGGTTTTTAATATCAGATACTGTGCGCACACACACACCTCCCCCCCCACAACTGTTAAACCTATAAAATATAATCTATATAAAAAATAAAATAAAATAAAAAAATATATAATCTATAAACTCTAGAGCGCTCAGAGTAAAAATGTTATTAGGCACATTTAAACATTCAACTCCAGAATTTTTGACAGTATGCTTCCTATAGAAACAAAATTTAATGTTTCAAATCCATTTTCAAATATTTGACTGTAACTTATTGTATATTAATTCTACCACATTACCATGGAGGGCAAAGGCTCCATTATCTTCAGGCTGTGTCCATAAGGAGACAGGAGAAAAGTTATTTCCAAATGGTAGTTTTTTGTTTTGTTTTAGTTCTCAAAAGAATAAGAAAGGCAACAGATTAAAAATCAATACTGTTAGTAGTTTAGGACAACAAGTAACTTTGGTCAGAGAGATTGGAAGAGATTATGGTCATGGCCTTATAAATAATAAAGTATTTTATTTTGCCACATAATGTCCCAAAGACATACTCATATATAAATACATCTGGAAAGAGAGAGAGAGAGAGACACTCAACAAGTTAACTGAGAGCGAGCTGTGTGTGTAATTCTACAACTGGGGGACGAGTATCAAGCTGGAAGATGTCATATATGCTATCACATGTCTTTGGGAAATAAGCAGGATACAAAAATAAGTTCAAACATAAGGAAGGTCTGAGAAACAAACCAGCTTCTAAAGTGATCACAGTCTATTGAGGAGACAGGAGAGGCAATATCTAGAGTCACATATGGCCACTGTATTCAGCAGAGAAAACCGCCTGCAGCTAGGGTGGGACATTCCCCAGTATTATACATACAGAGGGGACGGCACACGGGGAAGGGAGGCGCAACCACCTTTCAAGAAAGGAAGCACCAGGGAGTAAATTGCTTGAAAGAGAGGAAGGAGTTAAAAAAAAAAAAAAAAAAAAGTCAGCTTTTACTTATCTGCAGGCAGGATTCAGTAAGCTGAAGCTAACAGACAAACCTGCTCCTGTGCAGTATAAACACGAATAAAGTTAAGGAATTCTGCAATTAGGAAGTTATTTGATGGAAAGTGAAAGGTTAGAATGAAGATAACTTAAGTAGCCGGGAGCACGAACTCTGGAGCCAGAATGAGGATTCTGGCTACCCTCTTTTGAACTGTGTAATCTCAACCAAATTTTTTTTTTTAAAGATTTATTTATTTATTTGAGAGAGCGAGAATGAGAGAGAGCACATGAGAGGGGGGAGGGTCAGAGGGAGAAGCAGATTCCCCGCCGAGCAGGGAGCCCGATGCGGGACTCGATCCCGGGACTCCAGGATCATGACCGAGCCGAAGGCAGTCGCTTAATCAACTGAGCCACCCAGGTGCCCCTCAACCAAATTTCTTAACCTCTCTGTTTCCTTGGTGTCTTCATCTGTAAAACTGGAATGAACAATACCTAGCTCAAAGGGACGTTGTGAGGATTAAGTAGTTAATAGACTCAAGGGCTCCAAAGAGCACCTGGCACACAGTGAGTACTACACAAAAACGTTTGCTATTTTTAATTAAGGAAGCGAGATTTCTTGCTATTTATAAAGCATCAATAAGAGTGTATCCATCACTTTTTGGATGAATAGCCTTGGTTTCCTTATCTGTAAAATGAGAGTATTTTTAGTTGTGACGCAAATGAGGGATGTGTGTCTACACACACACACATTTATGTACACACACACACACACACACACACACACACACACTGGCTAGCCAGGGATAAGCACTGGGTTGTTCACTTATACATTTTTACCATTAGCTACAGAGTCACACAAGCTGTATTTTTATTATATTATTTTGTATTACACATGATACACCATGATCAACTCTATGCACACATGCATGCATATGTAACTTGTGTGCAAGTGTGTGGGGGGAGGGCACGCTTATCTTCAGTGACACAGATGCAACGGTAGACATCGGCAAGAAGCGGTTAGACTAGCCTAACTTTGATCCAAAATTATAAAAAGTAGGAAGATCTATACAAAGCAATTCTAGAGACTTTTCAGCAAAAGCCTTAACCAGTATTAAGATTTGTTAATGCTCGGACCAGAGGAGACTCAACAGTAAGAGGTGTGTCAAGATATTCTGATCTTTATTTATTGGCTCCTTGAAAAGACTGAAGTTTTCTGGAAACCAAGTTTTCTGTATGAGCAAAATGGTCTTTCACATACCTTTTCAATCAACTCATAACTCTCTTCGAGCTTCAGCAGCCGGTTCTGCACAGACGTGGATGCGCGCTGATAGACCGCTCGCCATTCCTCAAAGTCGCTCTCCGAAATCTCAGCCACAGCGAAACATAAAGTTCTTAACCCTGAAAGAAGGTAGCAGACATCCCCCCAACACCAAATAATATTTCATTCAGAAGTCTGACCCTTCCATTTTTATATAACTAAGTCTTGTTTTGAAAAGACCAATTCAATCCAAATAATATGGTTGACGTCTGATTCAGTTAGGACACAACCTCAGTGTAAAATGGGTATCAAAGCTCCCCTTACCTTCAGCTGGCCCCCTGATTTTGATTCCCAGCTCTTTCAATACAGCCTTTGTGCTTTTTCCAAAGTGATTTTTTCCCGACACCCTGATCTTATCAGGTTATTCTTTTGCTTGAAATCTTCCAATCGTTCATCCTCAGGATGAAGTCCAACTGCCAAAGGCTAGCTCACTCACCATGTACCACGTGTCTTCGACCTCCTTCCCTGCCATTTACCTCCTATATACCCAGGTCTCTGCACATGCTGGTCACTTTTTCTCCATTTCGCCCCCTCCAACTCTCTCCACTGTCTGCCTTGTGTCTACTTTAAGACTCGGTTCATGCCATTATCTCTGAAGAATTCTCCTCTCACTCAGACCCGAGGCAGAAATCCCGAAATGCTCATATGGTGTGAACGACAATGTTCCATATTGTTTTTCTTGTGGAGCTCCTCTGTTAGTGTATAGCTCCTGGAGGGGAGGGCCCTGAGTTCTTCAGTTCCATAGCTCCCGTACTGAGCACAGTGGCTGGCTTACAACAGAGGCTTCATAGACGCGTATGAAGAAAGAGAGGGACCCCAGTGGAATTTACTTGGAAAGCCATCTGCCTCTTACAGGGATATATGGTTGTGCTTATTACTGCTCTTCGTCACTGCAAATTTGTAGTATATTTAAGAAACAAAACAGAGGATCATAGGAGAAGAGAGGAAAAAATAAAACAAGATGAAATCAGAGAAGGAGACAAACCATTAAGAGACTTAATCATAGGAAACAAACTGAGGGTTGCTGGAGGGGAGGGGGTGGGGGGATGGGGTAATGGGGTGATGGACATTAAGGAGGGCACATGATGTAATGAGCACTGGGTATTATATAAGACTGATGAATCACTGACCTCTACCTCTGAAATTAATAACATTATATGTTAATTAATTGAATTTAAATTAAAAAAAAAGGAAATAGTAAAAAAAAAAAAAGTCTAAAAAAACTGAGGTATAGTGACAAAACAAAGGACTCATCAGAAACACCCTGGGAAAACAATCGAAGCTGATGTTTGAGGTGACCTACTCCCAGTGCTTGGTGCCTATCAATTTCATAATTCACTTGGAAGCAACCCTCAGCCAGAAAAAAATAGTGGATTGGAACAAAGAAGAAACAAAAGCATTTAGCAGCCAGGACAAATGCAGTTAATTAGGTTCCTGAGAAGACAACACCCTCACTCAAGGTCATTAACTCTCAGAGTAACTAGGTGCTAATGATCTCAAGCCAAATAAAATATGGCCAGGGAACATGTCAGAAACAAGCAGCAGAGAACATAAGACATAAAGTGCCCAGAGGACTCTATCTTCCAAGAAAGGAGTAGGGTTGTCTGTTGCCAGCTCACTGAGCACAGAACTTAAATCTTTGGGGCCATATCAGGACATGTTTTTCTCTTTTGGAAACTTGGCTGGAGACTTACTTAGGGTTAGCCATGGAGTCTAAGTGTTGTTCAGCCTAGGGCCAGAAAGAATAGGGTGGAGGTGAAGGCCAAGCCAACTCAGCTCTGTCTAAGAGCTGGAGTATCTTCATATCACAACGAGAGAAGACAAGGATGCTCCCTGAACCCTCCCTTACCATTAAAAGAACCAGTGCTGGACGCCAGCTAGGCTCTACCTGCCAAGCCCCACTGAAGATGAACGTAAGCATCTCCATGCTCTTGCACTTTTGGAGAACTGAGAGAAGGGTCTCTATGTCCTTGCTTTTCGAAGCCTAGTGCTTTTAAAAACAATCCTATCTTTTCGTCGCTTGGATGAAGAGGAAAAAGGATTTGATCAGAGGTCAGGCTTGCTGCCATTGGCAACAGTTCAAGCTGAGGCAGACAAGAGTGAAAATTTCGATGGGAGATTGATTGATTTTGATTTTTTTTTAAAAAAGATTTTGTTCATTTATTTGTCGGAGAGAGAGAGACAGAGAGCACAAGCAGGGGGAGCAGCAGAGGGAGAGGGAGAAGCAGGCTCGCCGCTGAGCAAGGAGTCCGATGCGGGGCCCGATCCCAGGACCCTCGGATCATGACCTGAGCCGAAGGCAGATGCCCTAGAAGGGAGATTTAGATACAGTTCCGGCTGCTTCTGTTAAGTTCAGAGATAAGACTCTACAAATTCTTGGAGTAATTGGCCCTACTGTTTAAGTACTCTCATGTCCTCCCATCTAATCTAGATCATCCCCCTAGACTGTTGAGCTGTACAGATCATATATTTCAGTAGGACAGAGAGACAGGACTCAGCCTGTTTACCGTGATTCCCAGGACTCACACAGA
This sequence comes from Mirounga angustirostris, assembly GCF_029215605.1. NCBI lineage: Eukaryota > Metazoa > Chordata > Mammalia > Carnivora > Phocidae > Mirounga > Mirounga angustirostris. The sequence goes on from NW_026991710.1 coordinate 35,298,774, forward strand.
GCCTGTCCTTTGGTAAGGGCTTAAGAAATCTTGAGTTGAAACTACACTGAGTAACTATTTTAATAGTTATATAGGCTTATTTATTTCTTTTCCTCTTTCTTACTCAGATTAGAATATCCAGTTTTTTGGGTCCCTTTCCTCCTACACTGCTAGAAATACAGTGTATTTAAAGTGTGAATAGTACCCATTCCAAAAACTGAACAGATTTATACACCCTACACCCCCAAAACATAAAGTTTCTCAAAATTTTAACATAGGAAATCAATACAGAACTAATGGGAACAGCACATAGTATAACCTAAATTATCAGATAATTGTTATCTTGCTTTAGGAATTTCTAAGTAAAATAACAACAATCCTGCAAGACATTAGTAGTAGATGATTTCTTTTTATTGTAATCATGCTTTATTGCCATATTACACTCACCTTCTGTAGCAAACTGCTCTAAATGTTTTAGGGTAATTTCTTTGTATTTTGACGTCTCTGCCAGTCTATCATATATTACAGTGTCCTGGAAAACAAACAGAGGTAAATACACTTAAGCATTTTGGGTTTAATAACACTGATGTTGGCAACATTATGAGCAGCAAATTAGTATAAAAACAACCACTTTGAGCATTAGCTTTAAAGCACAAAATATTTTTTCTCTAATGACACTTTCCCTAATGACGCTAAGAAACAAGGTTTGAGTCCCCTATGTTCATCTTTCTCCTTTGTGAATAAACCTGGACTTACTCCAGCGTTACGCATCTCATATTCTACCAGCACTTCGCTTATCTTGCAAGATCTCCCCCACCCCTGAAGGTTTTTTTTGCAGGACACTGCAGGGAATAGGCACCCTATGAAGACATAGGTGCCATAGGGGAGAATGGTCCGGCACTCAAAAAGTTTGGGAAATGCTGGCTGAACAAAGCCTGCCTTGCGGTAATACTGCTCGGAGCCTTTAAAATGCTAATGTGCCCAGCAGATCTCTAAGAGGGCCATATGGTATATGCTCCAAACTCATTCACTATGGAGCCCGAGCTACAGGGAGATTAGGGCATCTGTATGGGACTGGTGCTCCCACAGAACAAACTTTGAGAAACACAGGTCCAAATGCACAGAGAGGGCTGGTGGGTATTACAGGGAGAATTTCGAACAAACCTAGCATTGCCGGTAGCCGAATATTTCGGATTGTTCACTTTAGCCTCTAAAAGCTCAATTCACTTAGTTTGTGAAATTCAATTACTGGATTATCTTTAAAGTCCCTTTCAGCCTGAACGTAGGCACCACTGACTTTTCTCTGATTTTTGCCCCTTTAGAAACTGCTTATTGTTCCTTTAGTTTATTCCTCGGCTTGGGTTTAATGTTTTAAGAATTTTAGTGTTTGGCCTCCATGGTTTTATTAGACTAGGAAAAAATAAATCATTTACCTGCAATTACTTTCTCAGTGGTATTACCCATTTTGGGGTCTCCAGTCTCAGGGCTGAGATTTGGAAGCAGACTAATGGAGTATGATTTAGAACCCTTGAGAGAAACAAGAACTTAGTGACCTCAGAACAGATGGAATATTCCAGGCCCCAATTATGAATTTCTTTTCATTTTTCAGTGGTGGAATGGGAAGGGGGGCAAAGCAAAAGGAAATGATAATTTCCCCTCTTGGCTCCTTTCTAGGAATGAAAGGTATAACTCATGAACTCTGTTTTTTTCCAGAGGCTAATGACATTTTCAATGAAATTAAAATAGGCCATTTTAAAACTAAGAAAATCTCTAAAAAAAATTAACATCATGAAAATAAAAGTGATAAGGGAGATTAAATTCTGCCATGTAGCCAAGTTTTCTAGTGGAAGAAACTGATGCTTGAAATAGAATTTTCTACTTTCTTTATAGTATCAAGGAAAGCAGGGGACAGAATGTGGCCTTCTACATGAATTAGACAGTATGTTTTTAAGTGACAGTCAATTGGCCAGGCTTACATGTGAGAAATAAATACATACAAATAACCTCTTCACCCAAAGTAACGGCTTCACATGGTTACGACCAAAAAAGGTTTCTTCACAGGAACTAAAGCATGTGTATCCCCTAAGATCAGACTTAGAGCCTACTGAGTCTACATTTGCAGGAAATCCTAACTGAATTTACTCATGTGGTGTCCCAGCCCTCAGCAAGGTGAGAGGGGAAATTGGGCATGAGGGGATGCTCCCCAGGTGGCGCATAGTCAATAAAGAGCCTAGGGCTTCACGATGAATAATTCATCTTAGGTCAATTTTCACTTGAAAAGTCGTTTTCCTATTCATCTTTTAGACTCAGGTTCCAATGCTGCTCCGTCCTCACCTACTGTGTCTTGCACGTGGCAGTTGTTCAAAAAATATGTATTACATGAATAAAAACCTGATGTAGTCCTCAGTCAGCCTGAGGACAATATTGTCAAATAAAGAAGGACTATACAGTGAAATGCAAGAGTCAATAGTAAGAAGGTAACAAATAGAAAAAAAGAGGTCTGACATAATTACTTATTTAAGCACTGCAATTTATACTGAAGTTATCTAGGTAATCTTGCTACAAATTAGGCAGTTGCCAGGAGGACTCTGATTTTGCTGTCAGGTTACCCAACAGGGGGAGACTGACCTGCCGCATGAAGCTTTGGCCTCTGTGATCTGGAACATTTGCTAAAATCATCAGACACATCTATATGTAAATGTAGAAGAATATTTTCTGTGTTTGTGTGATCCATTCGGATTTATCTGTACTCTGCTTATGATGTGGTGGTGAACTGCTAAACATAACTGATTTCAGATGTGGTCTTCTCGATGTGTGGCACAGAATTTTATGTAGGGGGCACTTAATTAGAAATTTTCAGTCACTTTAAGGTCCCTAAAGCATTGAGTGTAATAGTCAAGTTTCTAATTTTTCCTCTAGTATATAAGTATTGGGGGAGGGTTTTTATTTTCTTGAATAAATTAAGATTTTATTTGTGTAAATGTAACTTCTTAAATCGGCTACTATTGCAGATATAAACTGTGTATTGTATACTTTTCCTTTTTTTCATTTAAAAATTAGTAAAGCAAGGCAACCTCGCGGCAGAAAACCTGGAAAAAGGAGAAAAACAAATCATCCATATACACTCACACCACAGAGCCACCATCTCTCTGTGTTATGTTCTAGATGAACTCTTCCATACCATCGTCTAATTCACTAACTGCACCCCTGACTCTTCCACTCTGTTTAATTTAGAGTTTATTCCATTTTCTGATGTTTTCTCTTAAATCTATGATTTCCAATTTAGCTTACACATATCCCCATCCTCTCCATTTCTTTTTGATTAAAAATAGTAATTTTTTTTTTTTTTAATCATGTTGAACTAAGCATCCTTGGTCAGGCTTGTCTACACAAATGATTTCACCTGGAGTGAATTCATGTCCGGTTGTTTATGTGCTTGTACTCTTTGGAACGAGATTTCCTCATGTGTCTATCTTAGTTTTGCTTTCTCTGCTTGTGCATACCCCAATCTAGTGGTTTTATATACTCCCCCCAGCAGAGTTGGCATGAGTTTTTCTTAGTCTCTTCTCAGGATTAGGAAGCTCACCACCATCTCAGGCATCAAAGAGGGGAGGCTGGCTCCTATCCACATTTTACAGAAAGCACTATTTGCCTCCACCGTCTTACAGAAACCAAATTCCAACCACTGCTCCCTGATCCTGACCCCGGGCCTGGGACTCCTACCCCATTCAACTCAAGACCTCAGTTCAGTGTACCACGCTGATTTTCTATTCCTGTTTGGGGCTTCAAAGATATTTATCTTGTTTTTAAGCCTGGCTCTACCTTTCTGCTCTCTCTTTATACTGTATCCATCACTGTCATAGATTTGGAATAGAGGAGAAACATTAAAGTTTGAGCAGACTGTGTTGACTTGACTGGAAAGTATTAGCTGACTCTTAACTACTTAAGTCTTCTGTTGCACATGTCACTGTTGATTATTCACTCTACCAGGGAATCAACACTCCTCAGACTCTCTTCCCAATTCTGATCTCTCTTTTTAGATCCTCTACTCCTCACCCTTAGCCCTCCTCTCTTTTCATGTAATATTTCCTTCTTACAAGATCTCATCAATCCCCTGCTTTTACCTTCCAGCTACACTTTGTACCAGCATCCCAGGTTCCTTCCCCTGTGAAATCCAAGCATCTCTGCCTCTTGGCCCAGATGTAGCTCCCAACCCTCTATCATGGGAAGTGGTACCACTTCATCTACTCAGCCAAGTCCAAATTGGATAATAATCCTAGACCATGGTTTCCCTTATCACCCACATGTAATCAATTACTAAATCCTAAATCTCTGTCTTCTCAATCCTCTCTGCAACTGTCCTAGTTCAGATCCTCTTATCAACTCTTGGACGATAGTCAATAGCATCAACGGGAACTCCGTATGCATCTCCTTTCTGCCTTAAGTCATCTTCCCAAATGGCATCAGAACAATTCAGAAAAAAGTACAAGTTCTTGAGCATGAAAAAAACCCCATGACCTAAAGCATGTCCACCTTTCCAGCCTTGAATCTACTATTCTCTGCCAAACTACATGCAGTTCTCAAATGTACCTGGTTTTACATGTTTCTGCCTTTTTAGTATTCAACCACATTTCATAGCCAACTTGGTAGCGAGGGGAAACAATACAATAAGCAAGTTAATGTATGCAAACTACCTCCATGATTATTCAAAAAGGAAGTCCAATGTTTTTATTTTTTATTCAATGCTTTAACTCCCCAAACAAAGGTTCTAGATGGGAGATTACTCAAAACTAAGAAAAGAAGGATGTGAGTTGGGTGCAAACTGGACACATAACCATTTAAAGTAGAAGGTCTTAAAAGCTCTCTTTATTCCATTATCAATGAATGCTACCACTGGAATGTGGAAGAGCTTTACAATATACCTCAATATTGTATCCTAAACTTCTCTTTATATATATTTCCCTGACTCAGCTTAGTTCCTGACAAGTGTTGGGTCTTATCTTCCTTTCTCCAAAATCCAGTTGAGAGTCTGGTAGATAAAGTGCACACAATGAATAAATACTAGTTGTTTCAATCAACAACCAGAGGAATTCTAAAACTAAATTTATGAGACATCATGAAATAATTCTACCAAAATGCTTTAAAACCAAGGCATTCAAAAACTGCATTTCAATGCTTTAAAACCAAGGCACTGAAAAACATTTTCAACAAAAATTTAAGTAACAAGTTTGGTTTCCTCATAAGTGCAGTTTCTAAGTTTCATTTAATAAATCAAGGTTGTTGATTGTATTTAAATTTGGAAAGTTCCAGGCTGGTAAGTTACCTGACTAGTCCAAGTAGACTAGGTACCTGGAAAGGCTAATTCAGAAGGAAAATAATAATTGTTGGAACAAAAGCCTCCTTTTTTTTTTTTTCTATGAGTAGACTGGTCAGTAGACTCCTTATTTTTCCATGAGTGTAAACATATTTTATCTAGGAAAAATCACTTTGAATGACATATTACTCTTTCTGTCAATATAACCTGCCAATATACCAAAGCCAACCAATAGTCAGAAATTCTTTTATAATGAAAACAATGCAAGACAAATAGTAATGACCATATCATGAAATTATAGCAGTAATTGTGATCCATCCCCGCACCTCCCCCCATTTCTATAGTCTTTAAAAAATTACATTCAAACTGGTGTGGATCACTACATTTCTAATTTCAAAGCATTTTCTGATTTAATTGTCTTCTAATGTATTTTATAATATAAGCCTCAAATATTAAGTATCAAAATTGAATTCTATAAATAAACTAGGCCAAATTTTTTCAAAGCACCAAATTTACCCAGAAGGAATTCCACATTTCACCAGAAGAGGCTGAACGCTATTACTATAAAACACCAAGGAAAGTGGATGTCAGCAACTTTATGCTAAACATCTGTGTTACATTTCCATAGCAGAATGCTGAATGTATACATTATAAATCATCATAAATCAAAACTGTAAAAGACAAAAATAAAAACTTACAGCTCCTTTGCAGTAAAGTCGTAACTTCCCGGACGGAGTCCGAACAATCACTGACATTCTTTTTCTCGCGCTGAAAGAGGTTTTCCATAATGTGTCATCATACTGAGCATATGCATATATATGTTTGTCATGCCTCACATATTTTAATACTCACAGTGAAAAATAAATTTTACCAAATTATGAGCCCTATCCTTCCACAGATACAAACCATCCCCTGGGTGTGTGGTCTGGGTACCTTCGAGAGTTACATTCTGTTTTGTAAGGCACCAGGGTACCATCCACTGCCCTAAAGGAATAATTTACAAAATGGATCTTGGGAAACCTGCAGGAGTTAGGAGCCACCTGGGCAGAGGAGAGTTCTGGTTCAATGTTTTCAGATTTCAAAAATCTTTAAGTCAGTATCTAATAAGATGAATTGTATGTTATAGCTTTTAACGCAAACAGAAATAATAATCCATCGTTAAATACATACCCAAATCACACAGAAAGGCAAACACTAGCCCTTTAAAACTGACTTCAGCTTTCACAAACTGTTACTTCTCAATGATTTCTAGCAAGCCACAGGCAGCATGTAAAAAATCTATTCGCATTACCAAGCTAAGCTAATGAGCACAAACATTTTAACCTTGTGTTGGTGATATAAAAATGTTAGTTAAATATACAGCATCTGCAGAGACAGCAAGTAACAGTGAGTAGAACAAACTGGCACAGCCCTGCATAGGACGTGCCTCATTCGGAACCAAGTATGTATCAGCATTCTCTCCAGAAATGAGGGGGGGAAGAGACTTCTCTCAAGCGTCTGTATTTATTTGTTTTACCTTGCAACATTCTGCTAAAAACGAAAATGAGTCCAATATAAAGTAGCCAAGATATGGTGTCCTAGCATACAGTTAGGAGTTTCTTTCCAAGGCGTCTAGAAATATTCAGTCCTCTGTGTCTCCATCTCTAATCTCCACTGTGTGGGTTCCTCCGACGGCCATCCCTGCACTTCGGGAAGACATTTACCTGGGCCCTCTTCACAAGGACATTGCACATTCTATATTTTGTCTCAGCCCTTCTTGGTGCCTCTCTTACTCCAACTTTAATGAGATGGTCCCAAGCTCACGAACTTTCCTGCTCTTTTCTTCTCCTGGCAGAATGCCCAAATCCTGGGTAAATGGGAACCCTTTCTTCAGCATCAGAGTAGATGGATGGACTGGAGGAAAGTCGCCCTGCCACAGAGCTTAGGAAATCCATGATATGCTGTCACTTGCATGCTCCCTGCCGTCCTCTTTCTAATAAGCTCGCTCTCTCACCATCTGCAGGACTTGGAACACCTTCTCCATTCTCCAAGTCTTTAATGCACCCTCATCCTCTGGACCCTTGGAATTTTTGCAATTCACCTTATGGAAGCCTCAGACAAGAATTCTTATCCTTTCTGCCATTAACACCTACACATTCACACAATTCTCTGCTGGTCACCATCCTCTCTGCCTCTTTTCCTGACAACGGAGGGGGTGTTTCTTTTCCTCTCAGAGACCTTCCTTTCCCATGTGCTGTGAACCCCCTCTCTTTCTCAGTAACCTCACTCCTAAAGTTATGCTGCTCTCCCCTGAGTCTTCATTGTCCCCTTCTCGACAGGGTCTCTCTCATAAGTACTTAAACACGTTGGAGTCTCTCGCCTACAAAACTCAGCCCAAACAATCCACTCCCACCGAGCCTCATCCCCCTCACGACTCAACTCCAAACAACTGCTGCACACACCGACGATCTCTACTTACATCCCCTGTGTGCGCCCCCCACCCCCAGTGCATCCCCATCATTCCCACCTGGCTTCTCTCCTGACCCACCCACTGAACGGCTAAATCCAGCAAATACGGTCCACCTTTAGTTCACCTAACCTTGCTGTGGGTCTCTGACACAGATGACCACTGTCACCTCAAAAAAAAAGCCTCTTCTCTTGGCTCTGTGGTCTTATCCTCTCTTTATCCTCCACATCTCTAGCTACAAAGCAGTCTCTTTTGCTTCTTGTCCTTCTAATCAACCCTTAGAAGTTGGAGTTAGTCATAGTGCAATCCTCAGCCTTTCTTGTTTCCCTCACTCTATATTTCCAGGAGATCCAATTCATCTTTGTAGCTTTGATGACCATTTACAGGCCAACGACTACCACATTTATATCTCAGCCATAGGCATCTCTTTTGTGTTCCAGGCCCTCACATCCAGTGCCTACCTCTGACACCTCCATGTGTGTATCTCACGGGCATCTCAAACATAACAAATTCAAACATCTCATCCTGCACATCTATTCCTATCCCTGTATGTGCCATCTGGGTAAATGGTACCCCTACCCACCCAGCTGTTCACACCAGAGACTCCAACCCCTCCCTCTTTTCTTCTTCTAACTCCAATCCATCCCAAAGGCCCCCTGACATTCTTCCAAAAGGTATCTGGATTCTATCAACTTCACTTTCTTTGTGCTATCATCATCCTAGTCTAAACCACTAATGTTTTTTCCAGAATCTCTTTTAAGACCTCCATAGTCACTCTTCTCACTTTCATCCTTACGCCCACCCCCAACACTGCATCCTGAAAGACCCTAAACCCCTAACCTTGCTTTATTTTTCTTTGTGGTGCTTCAAGGGTGTGTGTTAATAAACAAACATACCCAAATGCTAATTGATATATTACTTATAATATTTTGCAGGTATAAAGCAAGTAGACTTAGGAAAAACAGCCACTTCGACATAAAAAAAAAAGGTGGGGGATACATTTTGGAAATACTCTATTACAGTTACTCATCAACTTCTCATGCATTTTCCCTTGAGCCTTGCAGTGCATACAAGAAAGGAAAATAGTGTTTAAATAATACATTAGACAGACCCCACTATTTTTGATATTAACCAATGGCATGTGGTCACTCCCACTTAAAAGGAAATGCCTTTTCTTTTTTTTTTTTTTCCAGTAAGTTACGTGTTTTTATTATTTTTTTAGTTTTTATGTAAATTCTAGTTAGTTAACATACAGTGTAATATTAGTTTCAGGTGTACAATTTAGTGATTCAGCATTTCCATGCATCACCCAGTGCTCATCACAAGTGCCCTCCTTAATCCCCATCGCCTGCTTAACCCATGCCCCCATCCACCTCCCCTCTGGTAACCATCAGTTTGTTCTTTATAGTTAAGAGTCTTTTTCTTGGTTTGCCTCTCTCTTTTCCCTATGATTGTTTGCTTTGTTTCTTAAATTCCACACGTGAGTGAAATCCTGTGGTATTTGTCTTTCTCTGACAGACTTATTTCGCTTAGCATAATACTCTAGCACTATCTTTGTCATTGCAAATGGCAATATCTCATTCTTTTTGATGGCTGAGTAATATTCCATTGTGCATATATACCACATCTTTATCCATTCATCAGCTGAGGTACATTTGGGCTCTTTCCATAATCTGCCTATTGTTGATGATGCTATAAACATCAGGGTGCGTGTGTCCCTTTGAATCCATATTTTTGTATCTCCTGGGTAAATACCTAGTAGTGCAGTTGCTGGATCATAGAGTAGTTCTATTTTTAACTTTTTGAGGAACCTTCATACTGCAGGAAATGCCTTTTCTAGTCAGTGTACAAGATTGTCTTATGTAGGAGAAAGTTCAAGAAGATAAGTGAACACTTATTTCCTTGAACAGCAGTGTTACTTCCTGCCTGTGGCCTGGCCCTAAGTGTCCTATTGTTAATGGTGATGCAATCTTTTTTTTTTAAAGATTTTATTTGTTTATTTGACAGAGAGAGACACAGCGAGAGAGGGAACACAAGTAGGGGGAGTGGGAGAGGGAGAACAAGGCTTCCTGCTGAGCAGGGGGCCCAATGCGGGGCTCGATCCCAGGATCCTGGGATCATGACCTGAGCCGAAGGCAGACGCTTAACGACTGAGCCACCCAGGCGCCCGATGGTGATGCAATCTTTAAAGACTATCCTGTCTGTTAATGGAGGCCTATTTGCCTTAAGAGCGTATTAGTTCAGAAACAACGTAGTCATGCAAAAATAAAAAGCCAAACTCCTAGACATATGGCTGATTATTCCTAGAAGGTCTCCACTATTTGACCTTAATAAAGTTAAGTAGGATAACCTCCTTGATTTCTGCTTTTTCCTACTAAATCGTAACTGGTTTTATACTGAACAGAGAGTTGGGTATGGTTTCTGAAATCCCAAAGATAGTTAGATACAATGAACACAGAATTAGACTGCTGGGTTCCTAACTCTTTATTCGGCTTCAGTACACATAAATCCTGCTGCCTCTAAGTGTAACGATGTTTCCAGATCACCAGCCCTAAGACTCCTGGTCCTATACCTCACAGTTGTGACGCATACCAGCTTTGTTAAAAAATAATTTTACACTGCCTCCAGGAGTCATGTCTGGCAATACTCTGAAGATAGGTGTTTATGATTTCTCAGCACCTATGACAATTACAAGCTATACTACAGATTTTAAATTAATATTTTTTCTAAACAAATTTAGTTAAAAAATAAAGCCTACTTTCTAGTTATTTAAAAGGGAAAAAAACCAAACATATGTAGAAATTTATCTTACAGATACAAATCACAGAGCAGATGTCTTACCTGGTGAATTCCAGAACATTGAGTAATTCATATCTTTCTTCTTGCCCCAGCTATGAAGGAAAGGAATACATGATTATACCATGTTGGAAGTATCTTTGGCTTCTTGGAATAAACCCTATGCATGAAGTTTTAATGTAAAAAATAACAAAAACAAAGCATCCCTTCTGAATATATCCTCTTTAAGTGAATTTATTAACTTTCAGGTTAAGAGGGAAGATGGAACATACACATTTAATTTCTGTCTTTCCCAAAGTCTCACTAAAACGATAGTAAACACTTTAAAAAGAAAGAAGCTTACAATGGCAGGGAAATAAGAAAAGAGACAATAGCACCAGAAATTTGGAAGCTAGAACACAGATGAGTGAGTGGGATCTTAGCAGATCCAAGAAGGCTGAATGCTATAGTGGTCATGGGAAAAGCTGAGAACCCACCTGATTTGTACCATATGATCCTTAAGTGGTTTAAGGATGTGAAAAAGCAGTTGGCTCTAGAATTGTGAGGTAAAAAAAGGGGCCTAAAATGGGGAGAACTGGGTAAGAGCCACTTGAAAAGAGCTCTCAGCACTGGCCCTTCCTTTGGTCTAGAAGAATCTTTTGTCTAGAATTGACTGGCACAGTTGAAGACATGGTATTGTTATCATATTCATATTAAATATATTAAACGCTGGGCCCCAATATCCCAACCAACTTAGCCAGACCTTTCCAGGCAGAAATGGGGAGTTACTCTCTGGGGAATTCAACAAGCTCAAGAGAAGCCTTAGAGGTACAGACGCCATGACTTCCCAAACGAATCCCCCCAGACCACCCTACAGTAGAGCTCAGTGTAGACAAATATTCCCCTCAGGCTCTGAACCGCCACATCTGCTTTCAAGTTCCTTCTTCTTAACCATGAGAGTACCAATGATTGACAGACATCCAAGGACACTAACATGGAACAGAGATATCCAAAACTGACAGACATCCAAGGACACTAACATGGAACAGAGATATCCAAAACCAACAGACAGAAGCAATTTGGAGGAAAAAGAATTCAAAAACAAAATTTCCCATGGACCAATGAAGTTTCAGTTTGGGTTTCCTGATGGGCACGAGGGGCTGGTGGGCGGGTCCTGGATGCCTCCGCAATTAGTTTCAACACCAGACTGAAGTGGTCTGTCACATGCGTCATATGTCGTGTTTTCTTTTCTACATTGGAACTGATTACTGTGGCTTCCTGGTGGCATAAAGCTTTTCTGCAGTGTTTTACACCCTTGGAAATATTGCTGCATAAGCCAGGATATGCTTTTTAAGGGGACCTATGAAAAAAATGTGTGAAACAATAAGACTGTTTATAATAATTCTTATGTTTTTATGATTACTACTTATACCCTGGTTGCTGCTCTTTGGTAGTTTGGGAGGAGACTGGCCTTATTATTCTGCATATTGCAATTTGTGTCAAAAATCTAGTAGAGCCTATCACACACCCCATATGCAAGGGCTACACTAATTAAATGCTGCTCTTTTCTCCTAAGTGGAAAATGAGAAACTTTGGAGAAGAACATCTGAGAGCTGATATTTAACTTTTGGTGAAGCATGCTTTTCCCAAAACTATAATCACTGCAAAACAACTGCAGTGATAGTTTGAGACAATTTTATATTCTGGTAAAAACTATAGTTTAACTAAAGGCTTGTAAATGCTTTTTAATTAAGTGCTTTGTTAAATGCCTGTAAAATTTTTTAAATGAAAATTTCAAAAAACGATCATTATTTCTCTCAGAGAATATGACATTCATGAAACAAGAACAGGATACTATTAAAAAGAAATACTGAAAGAACAAAACAAACTTCTCAAAACCAAAAACATGGGAGCAGAAATTAGAAACAAAAAACATGAATAGAAAGTTAAGAAGATAAAGCTGATGTAAACTTCCAAAAAGCAGAGCAAAAAGTCAAAGGCATGAAAAGCATTAGTGAAAAGCTAACGGTTAGTTCAAGAATTCTGAAGAGAGAGAACAGGGCAAAAAGAGGGAAGGAAAATGGAATTATTTAAGAAAAAATTTCCAGAACTGAATTTTCCAAATGGAAAAGGGTCCACCAGTGCTCAGTACAGTGGGTTAAAAATATTCCCACTAAGGCACACTGCCATGAAATATCCAAACTCTTGGGAGAAAGATCCTAGAACCTTCCAGAGTGTGGGAGAGTGGGTAGGGGCAAGGCACAAAAGATGTGGAATCAAAATAGCTTCTGATTTCTCAATGAGGTGTCCTGGAAACCAGAAAATAGTGGAAAAATTAAAATTACTAAGGAAAATAATTTCTATCCCTTAATTCTATATTCATCTGGACTATCAATTAAGTATAACAGTAGCATGGAAAACGTTTAGACTTGAAAGGACTACAAAATAAGTTACTCCCCATGTATCTTTTCCCAAAAAGCCACTAAAAAATGTATTCCACAGAAGTAAAAGAGTAAACCAAGAACATTCTTGTCATGGGATTTAGGAATTGAAGATCTAACACAGGATAGAAGTAAAGAAAGTTCTCAGGAAGATGATAAAGCAATTCCAGGATGACAACCATGAACAAAATGGTGACCCATCAACCAGTGCATCTCAGAGCCCAAGAGTCAGGAGCTGGACTTAATGAGGGCTATCACTACTGTGTCTTCTTCTTCCGGAATGACTGTTTAACCTGAAGAAACAAACATGAAATGTGTTCTGTCAAAACAGGGAAGGTCACTAGGAAAGAAGATTTGAGACACAGCAAATAGTCTCAAACAGAAGAAAATCAAAAGGGATTCCCAGTGTTGTAGAAACAGGCCTTAGAACAAAGACGGCATAGACCGAAAAGAATGGTGAACTTCTAGAGCCATGGATGGGCATGTCTCAAGGTAAGAACTGCCAACTGACAGATTACCTGGTGTGACTTAGAGTGTACTAAGAAGATACGGGAACAATCACTAATAGGTAGAAAGAAAATGAAGCAATTGAAAAAACAAAACAAAACAAGGTAAGGGACTTATCTTTAGGAAATAAAGGAAAAATTATCTTCAGGAAATAATTTATATTAGGAAACATAAAATTAAAGAAAGGAAAAAAATCCTGAATACAACAATGTTCAACTGTATACTTGTGCAGGCAAAATAACAAACGCTAAATCATGAGGCGCCTGGGTGGCTCAGTTGGTTGGGTGACTGCCTTTGGCTCAGGTCATGATCCTGGAGTCCCGGGATCAAGCCCCGCATCGGGCTCCCTTCTCAGCAAGGAGTCTGCTTCTCCCTCTGACCCTCCTTTCTCTCATGCTCTCTGTCTCTCATTCTCTCTCTCTCAAATAAATAAAATCTTAAAAAAAAAAATAAAAACAAAACAAAACAAAAAACACTAAATCATGATTTTTTTAGTGAAATGCAACTTATATACAAAAAGGACACAGACACTAAATGCACAGTTTGGTGGAAACTGTGTCGTTTACAAAACTGTGTAACCACCACCTTCATCGAGATGTAGAACATTCCCATCACCCCATAAATTCCTTTTGCTCTCCTCTAATCCATCTGCTCCCTAACCCTGGGACAACCACTGTTCTGAATTCTACTCCCATTATCACTTTTGTCTGCTCTCCAGAGGATGCACTCCTTTGTGTCTAGCTTTTTCTGCTCAACATAATGTTTTTGAGATTTATCCATGTTGTTGATGAATCCATAATTCCTTCCTCTTTATTGTTTCGATAGTACACTGTAAGTGTGTATCACAATTTGCTTACCCCTTCTCTTGCTGATGGATGTTTGGTTTGTTGCCAGGGTTTGACTACTCTAAATAAAGCTGCTGTGAACATTCCATGAGGTATCTGTTTGTGGACACAAGCTTTCATTTCTCCTGGGTAACTGAGTACAATTGCTGGGTCAGGTGCATGTTTACCTGTGTTAGAAAACTCTAAAAGGCTTTCCAAAGGGCTCATGCCATTTTACACATCAACTAACAACACATGGGTCCTCCACTAGTTCTATATTCTCATTAACATTTGGTGCTGCAATGTTTTTAATTTTAGTCTTTTTGGTGGGTATATAGCATCTCATTGTGATTTTAATTTGCATTTCACTGATGACTAATGATTTTTTTTTTCATGTGCTCAGTGGCCATTCATATATCTTCTTTTTCGAAATATTTGTTCAAGTCTTTTGCATATTTTAAAAATTAGGTCTGAATACTTGTTTCACTAAAAGCTGTAATGTAATTACAATAATATACAGTCACATAGTAATATATATTCCAGGAAGGGATAGTGAATCAAGAGAGAGAAATCCTCATTTAACATAACAGAAGACAAAGTCAGTAGATATGTTCAAATGGAAGAATCAAAACAGATATCATTCATCACATATGTTTTTGAAAATAGGACATTTATAAATGCCTGAAGAAAGAGATAAAGTGGCTTCTTCTGGGGTGGGGAACCTCTATTTTATTATGATCCTTTGATATTATTTTATCTTTGAAGTTATGCACATGTTATTACTTTGATGAAAAAGAGACTTAAAACTAAATAACTTACTGAATCTATAATCACTGAGTCCGGTGTTCTTCCAGTAAAAACAAAATTCAGTTGCTTAGCTGCTCTGACCAACGCTCCCTCATCTGTTTTAGGAAAAAAGGTGAAAGCAAATACATGGTGAGATAAAATAATTATCCCTAGTACAAAAGAAATACATTACTATGTTTTTCTATTGAATTTTAAAAGAATTAAAATTCTGTTTATTCTGGTCCCTGTTGAAATCCATTTCTTTTGAAATCATATGACAATGCCAAAGGAACGAGTAGACTCATCTTAAGGTTTTGAGACTCGTAGGGAACCAGGAATCATATTTGACTGTTAGTCAACACACCTAAGAAAGGAATTTAAATGTACCCTTGGTCCAGAATGTTCTATAAAAAAGTTTCTCAAAATAAATGCACAAGATTGTCTTATGTTTTATGCTTTTCCTCCTAAACCACTGACTGTAGAAAAATACGAATTGAGGATTCAATTTAAATGGATATAAATGCATGAAACTGTACACTTGCAACTAATGTAACACGTGTGTGTCAACTCTACTCAAATTAAAAAAAGAGAAACTTGGACAAAGGAAAAAGAAAAAAAAAGAAATGGATATAACTGAACTGATGTTTATTTTATTATATATTACTTTCATCACCATATTATATCAAACTTTCTAGTTGCTGAGGGTAGGGTGTGGGATAAGAAACATTCACATAGGGGCGCCTGGGTGGCTCAGATGGTTAAGTGTCTGCCTTCAGCTCAGGTCATGATCCCAGGGTCCTGGGATCGAGTCCCGCATCGGGCTCCTGGCTCGGCGGGGAGTCTGCTTCTCCCTCTCCCTCTGCCTCTCCCACTGCTCATGCTCTCTCTCTCTCTCTATCTCTGTGTCTCAAATGAATAAATAAAATCTTAAAAAAAAAAAAAAAGAAACATTCACATAGTGTCCATCCTAACAATATGAGATGTAACATTTCTTCTGCTTTTTAGGAATTTGGTACATTCTACAAGATCACAGGTGCAAGATACAGTTAAAACACTTAAAAACAAGGTTTTTTAAAGTATGTTCCTGTCCCTCTTTCCTAAAATCTTGCAATCATCAAATTGCCCAATTTTACAGTGAAAATAGGTTTAAAATTAAGCCTAGGCATTAAATATTGATAACCATGCCAATACATATTTTACGGCATCCCTTTCAAATGGTGAACTTTCTTCATCCTAATAAATACACAACAAGCTCCTTGATTATCATTTCCAGAAGAGGAAAGTGAAATGGTTATTTTCAAAGAAGGGAGGAGACCCTATTATGTGTATTAAGAAGTACTTTTTGTGTGAATTTTTAAATTCAAATTTACATGCAATTTATGACATATGCTAAAAATTATGTAGATAAGGTTATATATTTTAACATATATACTTAATTCCATTTTTTTCTAATCAGTAAATACATTTCTTCTAATTAGTAAATACATTTTTATTATCTAAAAAAAACATAACTTGGTTATTTTACTTTTTCAAATTAAACTGATTTTTTTCTAGACAACCTCAAATTTCAGAACAATTTTCCACTGGAAAAATACATTATAATTCCTTCCTTTGTACCTGGAGATGCTGCTTGATAAATAATCTTATCGCCTTCTCGCTCTGGTACTGCTGTGTGACAAACGGCCATCATTGTAAGAAATTCACATATTATAGGTGCAGTTGGCTGTAAGAAATAAACACATAATTCAACCCTTTTCATGTAAACATTTTGACAGTAATGACAGCAACATTACTTCATGTCTATTAAGACTATAGCTGTTAAGCATTGAAGGTGTGAGGTTATAGACAACAAAGAAGCCAATATCTGTTATGAAGAAAATATATTTTTAACTAAAATCATTCTTACACTCTTTCATTCATTTTCCAAACATTTACACAGAACAACTTGGTGTGTCAAATGAAAAGAGCACAGTGTAAAAAAGTAGATAGATCAAATCCTGTTCTCAGAAGATAGGAGAGAAATTCTAAAATGATCATTTATCTGGATCTAATTCCTGATTAGATTTAAACTTCTGGCATCTGATCTTACTGGGGTTCCACCATCTTGTATTGGGGTGATGATGGCAGGGGATTCCTCTGTAATGCTTTGTCCTTCCTCTCTCCACAAAGGACAACCTTAACCTGATACATGTTTTACTAAATAGAAAGATTTGGTTGAGCTATTGCTGTGTACAATGCAATGGATTCTTACAGCCTGAGGAAGACCTAAAAGTGGATCCTTTCTGCAAGGAACTTTGAGTTTATATGAGAAAACAAGCCAGATCTTTTTTTTTTTTTTTTTTTTCTTTTTAAGAACTCATGACCCTGAGATCAAGACCTGAGTTGAGATCAAGAGTCAGATACCCAACAGACTGAGCCACCCAGGTGCCCCAGAAGCCAGACCTTTTAAATTAAACATCTTGCTGTTTGGTTCCTGATGGAGGTAAATATTAAATAAAAAATATTCTTCTATGCTCTTAGGCTAAAACAAACAAACCAACCAACCGAAAAACAAATGAAGTGATTGGAAAGATAAATCACAGCATTATCTGAAAAATCTCTTTTCAGGTTAGTACAGTAGACAAAACAGACATGGTCCCCGCTGTGTGAAGCGTAACTTGTGGGGAAGACAGAACACAGATAAAGACACAAATATTTACTTATGGTGTGAAAGGACTATAAAGGAGAGAATGTGCAAACATCATGTGATGTATTTGGGCCACTCTGTGGTTATTCTCAAGAGAATGTGAGATTTAAGCTGAGGTTTTAGCCTCATGAAGAACTGAGCCAAGAACTTTGCATCAAGCAGGAATCAGGTAAGACTGAAAAGATCCTATAGAAGGAAAGAATGAGGTGTGTTTGAGAAAATAAAAGCCAGTATGGCCTGAGGAGAAAGAAAGGAAGAGTGGCTCAAGTGAGGTTGGTGACTTGGGCAGGGGCCTAACCATGTAACTCTGTAAGGTAAGAGGGAAGCCTGAGAAAGGTCTCATTTTTTTTTATTTTTATTTTTTAAAGATTTTACTTATTTATTTGAGAGACAGCACGGAAGTGGGGAGGGGCAGAGGGAGGAGAAGCAGGCTCTCTGCTGAGCAGGGAGCCAGACTCGGGGCTCAATCCCACGACCCTGGGATCATGACCCAAGCCGAAGGCAGATGCTCAACCAACTGAGCCACCCAGGCGCCCCCAGAGAAAGGTTTTAAACAGGGAAGTGAGGGGATTTGATGTCCATGTCCATCATTCCTGTTACCATGTGCAACAAGAACTGGAGGGGAACAAAGATGGATACAGGGAAACTGGCAAGGGCCCGCTAGCAGTCTGGACTAGGGAGGGAAAGTGAGCATGAAGTAAAGAAGACATTTAGGATATATTCCAGAAGTCACTATTGACAAGGGCTTGGCCATTCTAGAGAGCTAGAGATGGACCCTAAAGGAGGTATCCAAAGCAGCTCTTAAGTTCCTAGAAAGAGAATTAAAATAGGTGATGGAGCAATTTGAACCTGAGAACGCAGAGGGAAGAGGTGGTCTAGGTCTTGTGGATCCTGAACCTCATATTCTATAGAAGGCTGTCTTAAGAAGAAAGGATACAAAAAATACCTGTAAGAACACCTTGCTAGAACTCCACCCAGGGACACAGGTTAGTAAGTTACCTGTGCTCAAGGAGCTTTTATTGAGGTAATGAGTTCGAATTTAAGTTTTGACATATTGAGCTTGAAGTGATGATGAGAAAAGGTTCTGGGGTTAAAACTCTAGGAAGCCATACCATTTGATCTGATGGAATTTTAGTAAGTGTCAGTAACTTCATAAGTACAACGGTCACATTGGATGGAAATTTCCGGAGTTTTTTTTGTACAGATTGGGCACTGGCGTACCATTTTGAGCACGTAATTCATTTCCACAGATAGTCTGAAATGGTGAATAGTGAGCTGTTCTATACAAACAGAATTCTATTAATTATTTAATATAAGATACTTTGAAAAGACAGAATATTGATTAACAAGAATTTCAAAACTAAATTCCTAACAGCCATGAATTTGTGTGGGCCAAGTAAAAAGGATTTAACAATAACAGATTTTGGTAAGTATCAAAAATGATCACGAAACTAAAAAAAAATATATAAACATGGAAGATAATTGAGAGTTACTCATTAGCTTTCACTCATTAACAAAAAGATAATAGTTTTATGTTGCTTACATGATTATTTTGGAGGTTTTCCAGCAATGACGAATCACTAAATGTTTTTTCGTCTCCGAACTGTGAGCTCTGCCTGAAGGGGAAAATGGAGCAAACCTGGTTCATTTATATAAGCCACTGATCTATTTGTAACTTACTTTTTAAGTAAATCATTATGCCTGCAAACCTTTAATAGATTAAATATAATTTAGTCTGCATTTCTAGATAAGATGCCATAGATTTCATAACTGAACCATACATTATTTTTAAGCATTCTAAAATGTGATAGACTTCCGCAGTGTAATAAAAAAATAGTACTTTACAGCTCATTTTTCTGGAGTGGTGGAATTACATTGTAGCCACATGAAGCTTAAAAAGATTTTTAAAAAAGTAACAACACTGTTACTAGTAAAATACCTAGAGGTGAATTTCTATTTCCATAATTTTTTTCAAGTTTTTAGAATTTGAGAATAAAGTAATTATAAAAAAAAATTCTTTTACTTTAGCCTATGAGAAACCTTTATTTGTAGTGACTAACATTACATGATTATATGGAATATAAAAATATGAGCAATAAGCCTTATATATATTTTGTCAACATCTATCAATAAGAAATATCTGATATATTTATGTATATATCACATTTGTTCTGCACATATAAGAACAAATCATAAAAATGTATGGGATTTTTTGTGTTGGGGCTATCTTCAGATGAGCAAACACAACGTACGTCATATGAAATAAATGGAGTCAGAATTGCTTCTATAATCTAGCTATGACGAATCTCATGGTCATGCAATTTAATACCAAAATGTTGAGATTAAAAGGAAGAACATGGAACACGTAAGTGGGAATGTCAAACCCAAAGGGTGTACTTTGCAATGTTCAGTGAAAATGTATACATCTAAGCTTTTGTGCATAGAAGAAAATTCTAGAATTAATTCACCAAGGAAAAATAATGTGTCCAATACTAAATAGCTGTAGCCCAGAAAGCTTTTGATCATAATTTTTACAGTTACAGAGTATTATCAATACCAAAGTGCCAAATATCAAGAGTTTCATATTTTTAAAGCCAGCAGTTTGAAAGGAAGGAGAAATCACTGAAGAAAAAAAGAATCTGAAATAATTAAACATACACAGTATCAATGAAATATAACCAAAGAAGGAAGTTAGACCATTTATAATAAGATACATCTTTATTTACATGTAGTAGTTTGATCTATTAATTGAGGACTGTAAAACAGTACATCTTCATTAGCATGCAGTAGTTTTGAATTCTCAAAACATCCCTAGGAGGCAGAATAAACACGTTATTACTCTTCCTCTAGTTTTAAAGATGGAGGGAAAAATCCAAGATCTTTTAAATGACTTATCAATGGGAACTCAAAAAATTCGCATACATTTCTCCTCCAAATACTATCATTTCTTAAAAACAGTTTATTACTGGGGCTCCATAAAGTCTCCCTATTATTAAAATGTATTTATTAATGGTTCTTAGTTATACATTCCCTCTTATTTGTTAGATAGATTGAAATGTCAAGGAATAATCACAGTAACATCTTGCATGTGGAGGTCTATTTTCTTTCCAAAGAATTCCAGACTAAAAGCCTTCACAAATCTGAAGATATGTCTAATTAATCTCACCAGAAACCCTTTTATCTCATAAATCACAGTTACCATAATAGATATAACTTTCAAATGTATTTATAACAAATAACACTAGATATGCAACTGAAATCTTTACATGGACACAATCCACCCTCCATTTACCAATGAAGCTTCTACCATGAATAATGTTAAATAAGGACTCTTCACTCAGAAAGTGACTTCTTTTCCAAGATCATAAAAACCATAAGCAACTCATCTGCTAATCCACATAGCCTGGGTTGAATAACTCAGGCATGGAGCTTTTACCACTCCTCTCTAAAATCTTACAAAATGTTCACTTTTAGTAAATGTAAACAGATAAAATTAGGATGCTTGTGTCATTTCAAAATAAGAACCAACTGGATTAAAAGTGATCATTTAAAATCCGTTGACAAAATTATGAATTTGCAAACTGCGCAATAAGCTTTATATATATTTTATACAAATGCAAGCCAACACCAACATTTTGTTAGATTTTTCCATAGAAATTTTCAAGAGGCACTATGCACACAAAGAGACAAAAGAAATGATGGTGTTTTGCAAGAAGGGATAAGATAGGGAGGGTAACATTAAGGGTAAGGAGAACAAGGAGCAGGTAGTCCACAATACCATATAAATGGTAGCTTCTTGCTGGGTGATTTAAAAACTATGATACAGTGTAAATAATTATTTCCTGACTATACAAAAAAATGAAGAATCCCTATGGCATTAAAAATTAACAGAAAATTCAGAATGTATATAGTTTAATCAGTATTACCTATTTTCATACATGACAGTATGGGGACCTTGAAATTTTTTTAAATTCAAAATTCATGTCAACCAAGGAATCATTAGAAAAAAAGAAAAAAGAGTTGGATCCATACTTTTCACCTTAAACCAAATAAACTCCAGATGGATGTACAATTTAATAAAAATTAAGATATGGGAAAATTTAAAAAATAAGAGTGGAAAAAGCCTATGTATCACACATAATCCAGAAAACAAAACAAACAGATAAATCTGACTGTATACAGCTAAAACATTTCTGCATAGCAAAAAACTACTGCAAGCAAAATCAAAAGCCAAACAAAAACTGGGAAAAACTTTCCAATTCATATAATGAAGGTTAGTTTCCCTAAGACAGAAAGAACTCATAGAAAGCAATATGAAAAAGATCAACAATGCAGCCCAACAACGAGATGAGGAAATATGAGTGCCTTTAAATACAAACTTCAGTTTACCCAATAATGAGAGAAATGACTGCATCAATTTAGCAGAAATAAATTTGACAATTCTGTGCTGTTGTGATTATAAAAAAGATAAATCATACCATTGCTGAGTATGAAAATTGGCAAAACTTCTAAGAAGAACAACTAGGCAATTTCTACCAAAATTTAAAATGCATGTATCCCTTTGATCCAGTAATTCCAGTTCTAGGAATTTATACTAGCTATCTACCTGGTGCAAAATGTTGTATGCACAAATTCATTCTTTGCAGCACATTTTTAAAAAGATTTATTTATTTGCGAGAGAGTGAGAACACGCATGCGTCCGTGAGTGGAGGGAGGGGGCGAGGGAAGAGAATCTTGAGGCAGACTCCCTGCCGAGCACGGAGCCCAATGCGGGGCTTGATCTCAGGAGCCATGAGATCATGATCGAAGCCAAAACCAAGAGTCAGATGCTCAACTAACCGAGCCACCCAGGTGCCCCTGCAGCACACTTTTTTTTTTAAATAGCAAAAGATTAGAAATAACTCAAGTACTATGAAGGATGTTGCTTTAAAACATTGTGGTACATCCACATAGCAAATGCTATACAAAAAACAGGAAGCTCTTCTGATCTTGGGCTGATCTCAAAGACGCAGAGTGAAAAGAAAAGCTGGTACAAAACAGGGAGTACAGTATGCTTCACTTTCTGTAAATATAGGAGAGAAAACAAACACATGCATGTATATGTGTAGAACAGATCTGGAAGGATACATCTGAAATTGTTTACACTGCCTGCCTCTGGGAGGGGAGAGGAGTTCTCCAAGACGGGGAAGGGAGAAAAAACTTCCCCTCTTTACACCCTTGGAATTTGCAACATGCTAATGCATTATGAACTTAAATCAAATTTAAATTAAAAATTAAAGACAAGAAACAAAATCCGTGTCAGCCACCTGTAATAGATGCACAGCCTACACATAAAATAGATGTATACATTATGCACACACACATACTACACCCATGTTCACACTGGAAGGTAAAACTTAGTGGGGCTGTAAAGCACCATATTTTGAAAGGATCTGCACCTCCTGCTTTCAAATGATGCTATTGGTTGCAAATCAAAATCCCTTAGACGAAGATTTGATTTTTAGGAATGACTTTGTTATTCAGAGTCATGTCAAGTCCAAGAATATAAACAAGTGATCGAATTCAATAATATTTTAGACATCGGTTTTAACCAAAGACATCGGTTTTAACCAAAGACCTAAGACCTGCTTTTCTGTGTGGCTCAAAGTATTTCTGAAGGCAATTACAAAAGAGGTGTTCCAAAAACATTCTGTGAAATGGCTGCATCATTGAAATAAATAAATTAGCTGTCAACGTGACTACTTTGAAGACTAACATTAATTTGGATGCGTTAGATCTCATTATTATACAGTCACACCTGGAAGGATGTTTTCATGAGTCTAGCTGTTATAGGAGAAAAAATAAATACCACTCATTCCATACATAATTATAGACCAGGATGAAATGAGAAAATAAATAAGACCAGAAAATAGTACTATCCACTGATACTATGATAATACTAAAAACCACAGTGAAATGACTAAGCACGGAACACATTAAGGAAATCCTTTTTGGAGAATCATCATCACTAGCATTAACTTCAAAAAATATATCAGAACAGTATGGACTCTATATTAAATAGTTAAGAAAAACAAATATGTTATCTGGGATTGGCTTCAAAATAATGGTGAGGGAGAGGTATAGATGACATTGGATTTGGGTGCGTATTATGGAAGTAAGTGAAAGGGTAATCTGTCTACTTTTGTTTATGCTTGAAATTTCCCACAGTAAGCATTAGGAAAAGAAAAAAATGGCTATGGAAATATATAGCTGAAAACAATCACATCTTTTTTATTTATTTATTTTTTTATTATTTTTTAAAGATTTTCTTTTATTTATTTGTCAGAGGGACAGAGGGAGAGGGAAATAGAGAGAGAGAGGGAGAGCAAGCGCACAAGCAGGAGGAGTGGCAGGGCAGAGGGAGAAGAAGCAGGCTCCCCGCTGAGCAGGGAGCCTGATGCGGGACTCGATCCCAGGACTCTGGGATCGTGACCTGAGCAGAAGGCAGACGCTTAACCGACTGAGCCACCCAGGCGCCCCTGAAAACAATCACATCTTAAGGGCTACACGGATGCTGAGAATAAGCAGATCTTTTTTCCAATGGTAGATTTTTAATAGGAAAGAATGAATCTGTAAGGTTATATGTTAGCTTATGGGTACTTGGCAATAACAAGAAAACCATACCAATTTTGGAGTAAGTAGCTACTGGTTGGGGAATGATCTTATCTCTGTAAACTATTTTATACTAATATATTTAAGCGAGTAAAGCTACAACCATCATCCAATTATCTTTAATGTCAAGAGGGTATGTTTGAAAATACTCTCAAGAGAGTGTCACAGGTTTGCCTTCAAATTCCACTAAATATAAAATAATCTGTACACATTTAAGTGTTAAATATTATATGTTTTTTAATCTTGACATTTTTGTGGTGAATATGGTTCGGTAGGGCAGTAAAATGTATATAGGCTACAGGTTTTATGTATGGAATTTAATGAACTTCACACTGAAATGTGAAGCTGCTGACAGACAGGCATGAACTTTGATTTTGGATTTATACAATCATCTATACTCTCTAATTTATCCCTGAAGACCAGCACCATGAAGATGTGGTCATATGCCTACAGCATAGGATTCAACCAGTATCTCACTTTTTTTTTTTCCTTCTTCTTCTTTTTTTCTTTTCAGGATCACACTTTTGATCTTGGTTTCCTTGGCAAAATGAAATCAACTGGATGAGGGGCTCGGGGAGATGCCAGATGTATGAATGTGCAAAATTTTGCTCCCTGTGCTAACTTTTCTCAAGTCAGTTAAACTGTACCTGCTCTTGCTACCTTAACAAGAAAAAAAAAATGACTGAAATGGTAAAGGTATTTTGTGCTCTAAGCATATAAAGTTCTTTAAGATCTGTAGGACATAAAGTGACCAGCACCTACTTTATAATCTGGCTTTCATGTTTCCTGGTTGTTTACTTTGGGACAAGTTACTTGTTAGCTTCTTTGCCTAAATTTCACCAATTTTAATATGGTCATGTCAATCACAACTCTTCAAATATATCACGAGGATTGAGTGAGAGACACCAAAGCTAACACTCTCTGTGAGTATACTATGTCTAGACACTATTCTAAGCACTTTAAAAATGGAACTCACTCGGGGCACCTGGGTGGCACAGTTGGTTGAGCATGGGACTCTTGGTTTCAGCTCAGGTCGTGATCTCGGGGTTGTCAGGATCGCCCTGAGTTGGGCTCTGTGCTCAGCATGGAGCCTGCTTGAGAGTCTCTCTCCCTCTCCCTCTGCCTGCCCCGCCCCCTTGCTCACATGCACACACACTCTCTCAAATAAATAAATCTTAAAAAAATAATAAAAATAAAAACAGAACTCAATCTTCACAACCTCCCTATGATGTCCACATTCTACCAGGGGAGGACAGGCAGGCAGAGATTAGGTAACTTTTTCAAGGTCACAAGTAGGATCAGGATGTGAACTTGGGTAGTCAGAATCCAAAGTCTGCATCTTTGACCATGGCAGATGGCCAGGACAGAACAGAACAGAAGCTCAAGTAGTATTTTCCAAAAGGGTGTTTTACAAAGAGATCTTAACTAGATAATATAATATCCTCTCTTTCCAAAGGTGGTAGAAGTCACAAAACAATCTCTATAGAAAGTCGGATATTTTAAATGACCCAAGTAAATAAACAACGATTTTTTACATTTTCATTCACTCTTAATGAAAATATGCTAAAGGTAATTTCCTTCTCTTAATAAGAGTTCTCTTAGAAAAATCGTGTATTAATTCTATACTAATGAACAGTATTTACAATTAATAGAATTATATTAATGTTACAGAAAAAAATAAATAGTCACAAAATTTTACTACATTCTTGAAGGATTAAATAAAAGGGAATAGCTACTGCATTAAACTTGAATTATCCACCAGCAGTAAGAAGCTTTGGAATATTTTAAAAAACGCTAAAAATTATTCAGTTGTGTGTAGGTGTCGAAACTGGATGATGCTCCAAGCAATGAGCTTAAATGTGATGACTCATCAGTTACCACACGAATCAAACAGCTGCCTCTGTCATTATTATAGGTATGAGTTTTGCTGCAAATTGTTATCAAATCTCCACTTTATTGAAATAAAATTCAAGTTGAAAAATATTAAATGATGTTATTGGACTTCCATGCATATTGGAAATGTGGCCGAATCATAAAACACATGTATAACCTGAAAATAAAAATATAACCACTTTTAAAGCCATAATGTGTTCTATAGTTACCAGCATTAAAAGAATCTGTTTTCTGAAGTTTCATTGGCCACCAAATCATGATGAGTTAGAGAATATCAAAATAAACTTACACAGTTCTAAATCAAAATGTAAATCCATGGAGGGGGGATTTTAAGGGAAAACAAACAAACCCCCTCAAAAATATGGAAATTAAAATGCCATCTTTAATAATTCTATAATTATTTATATTCCAGTTAACTTTAGTCCTTGGTAGCATAGTCTTCCAACATTTGTTCCAGACATTTATTTTTAAAAATGTTCATTTTCTAGCCCCCGAATAGATTTACTAAACTAATGAAAAGAGATGTAAAGGAAATTTCCACTTCTGGGTAGGTTTCAGTAGCATCTTTTTGTGGCTCTGTAGAGTATATAAATTGCAGCAGAAGGTGGCAGTGCTGAGCTATAAAACATAAAACTTCTTGAGCTCTAACAAATCTTAGCTAGTTCACAGCCCAGGGACCCCAAGTTGATCATTACAGACTTTATTATAGATACATAATGTAAAACTCTAGCAAGCCTAACCATTAAACCTAATGTTTGTAAAATGACTAAAGGTTATGCAATAGGAAATCAAGGATATTCACTGGATTTCAAGAAATAGATTCTTTATAGCCCTTATCCTACCTGATCAATAATGCTTCCCCCCTCCAAAAGTAGTGAAATGTGTTTATCAAAGCAATAAAATGCAAACCTTTTAAAGGAATCAATGAGACAGAAAGGTCCATGCAGCTTACCATTCATCAGGAGAACAGCCATAATCCTCAGGTTCAGGGACATGGCTTCAGAAAGCAAGAGGAGGGGCAGAAAGAGAGGACAAAATCATCACAGAAACGCTGGAAACAAAAGCATGAATAAAGGAAGTACTGAAAGATGGATATTGAAAAAGTTAAGAAAATGAACTTTTAGTTGATTCTGAAAGAATGGCAGTTAGTATAGTAAGTAGAACACAATTTATGGTAACTGAGCAGGTTTACAAAATTATTCTATAACAGGATAGCCAACTTGCCTCTTGACCATGGAATTTACTCATTTTATTCCTAGAATTCAATATTCACTAAGAAATATTTTAACCTAGAGGTTTAAATACATGCTAAAACCAATGGAAAATTAATTACATATTATATCATCAGAATAAAGTGTTTTAATGAAACAAACATACTAATACCTAGGAACAAACTATCACTGACAAAATTTGCCAAGTACATTTTAGAAATAAATTTGACTACCATAGAGTAATGGGTCTTTAAACAAGTATATTAAAGTAAAAGTTAATTACATTTCTATAATTAAAAGGAACCACATTTTAAAAGATTAACTGATCCTCAAAATCTTTCACTTAAACTATAATCACTCATTGAGCCATTTGTTATCTCAAACAGAACACATTCATCAATAATTTTAATTTCATCCTTTAGCTCATTTGAGCAACGGGAAAAGTCTGACTGATGTATATAGCTTTTGTTTCAACGAGCCACTCATGTATTCAGTCAGAAGATACATGGCAGAGCAGATTTTCTTTTCTTTATGTATTTATTCTATTTTTCTTTTTATTGTTGAAGTTTTTTCCAGCTTTGTTGAGATATAATTGATGTATAACACTGCACAAGTTTAAGGTATACAATATGATGACTTGAAACACTTATATACTGTGATATGATTACCCCCACAGTGTGAGCTAACACCTCCATCTGTCACATAATTACCATTTTGTGTGTGTGTGTGTGTGTGTGTGTCTGGTGGGAAAATTTAAGATCTACTCTCTTAGCAGCCAGAAAAGCTTTTCTTATCTCTCATTTCTTTCACTATATATGACCGTTCAATATTTTTTCTTTAAATTTATTAGCGGGGCGCCTGGGTGGCTCAGACGGTTAAGCGTCTGCCTTCGGCTCAGGTCGTGATCCCAGGGTCCTGGGATCGAGTCCCACATTGGGTTCCCTGCTCCTTGGGAGCCTTCTTCTCCCTCTGCTTCTCTCTCTCTCTCTGTCTCTCATGAATAAATAAATATATAAAAAATAAATAAATAAATTTATTAGCTATCAATAGAGTTTAAAAAATGCAGAGTTCCATAATGTAAACGTAGAGTCATTCATTGTTTCTGACGGAGTTTTCAGTGAAGTCCTTTCACTCCCTCAGTGTCCATCCCACTCCCTCTAGCCTTCCACCAAACTGGCTATGACACAAGCCTCATCATTTGAAGGCACCTCTTCCACCTCCAAAGCATGAAACCACCTCCAGGACAGTATCCACTGTCTTTAGTCCCAATGAAGGCAGTCCCCTCTACTCACTATTCTCTCTTGTACCAAATGACTTTTGTTGATGCTTGAGAGGAAGGGCTAACCAAGCCACCTGTGGGCTGGACTCCCAGAAAAAATGATGACCTATTGCAAAACTCTGTAGAAACTGACTGCAGCCCAGCGCTGAAGGCAATCACTTCTGATCAACCTCAAGGCTTGGACTCTAGCCGCATGCCCCTCCCTCCCACCCCAGACTGTACCAGGGGAGGGCCAGTGCTACCCAAGCAAAAACACTGTGCTAAGGATCTGCTAAGTTGGACGGCAGTACCCGATCTCACATCAGGGGAGGGGCAAGTGTATCTCAAGTCATATAGCTTAAAAGACGCAAAGCTCAAGGCTCAGGGTCCCTTCTCCTGGGTCGGGTCCAGCCCTGGCAAATGCTATTCAGAATGTGATGAGCAGCAGGAGACCCACACACCTGTTACTGCACCTGTCTGCATGAGTTTCCCCAGGACTGCTGCTGGGGCAGCTCTGGTGTATATGTGCTCTCTGGTCATTTGCCTTTGTGTGCATGTCCATACTGCTGTATCTGCCTGGGAAGTTCTTCACTTAATCAAACCCATTCTTACGTCTCAGCTCAAGCATCACTTTCTTACAGAGCAGTCCCTGACCTGCCTGATTTGATCAAATCCCCATCACAGACTCACGTGGACCTCTGTACTGTGTTTTATCTTTGATTACTTAATTAACATCCATTAACCCCCAATTAGACTATAAATTTTAGGAGGGCAGAAACCATGTGAACTTTGCTGATCATTACAATCCCATCATTTAACAAAGTGCCACATACACAGAAGGAGATAAAAATATTTGTTGAAGCATATAAATAAACAAAAGAATGGTGTTTACCCAGCTCTTACCATGGTGGGCAGTAAGATAAATTTGTTGGTTATAATCTAGACCTCGGGGCTAAGTTTTATGGTAATTGTGAGGTTTCTTGTGATGAATCTCTTTTCAGTTTGAAGTACTGATCCTTTCAGCAAACATATTACTAAACAAAATATGGTCATGTTAAGTGGTTCATATATCATATTCATATATACATAGAGATTGCTTTTAAGAAAATTCATCTTTTACTTACAGGGAAAATGTCAATGAAATGTTTGATTAAATGACCAACACAACAAAAATCACTCTTTAGTTGGCTTACTAGAAATTTTTTTTTTTTTTAACTTTAGAGACTGTACTGTGTAAAGCTTTGCCCAGCTCATCACCTCATTCTAAATAAGGTCCAAATTACCAACAAAGATTACACTTAGGATTATAGCCTATTATATTTATTCACTGTATTGAGAGTCCTAGCCAGTGAACATAAAAGCCTCCTTACCCATTCCTGGTATTCCATTTACTTTGATAAAACTGACTCATTTCCTACAGGAAGGAATTTGCTGAAATGATACTTTAACAAATGTTTAACAGTAGAGTTTCTAGTTTGTAATAAGTTAAATTTACAAATGACATCAATTTACATTTAATCAAAGAAAGATCTAATGAAACAAACTAGTAAGTTTAAACACAGTAGTATCTCTGACAAAGTTGAACTCTACAAAATAATCATCGCTGCTAATTATGTACAAATCTTTATTTTGTTGCCCATTATGAATCCAATTTGGGCAATGGTTATGTGAAATGAGGGAGAAATTACCAAGATTGAATTTTGAAGCATTGTTTTAAATGTTAAATATTATCTTCTTACAAACCTAAGGAATACTAGGCAAAAATGAAGACACTTCAAGTCTTGTTCTCAAACCCATAAAAGCCAACAGAACTCACCTCTGACTCTACCTAGGGTAAAATTAGGCTTTATCTTACTTCTTAAAAAATGTTGAACAAGGATCAGTTCTGAATTTTTAACCCCAAAAGCATGTGTTAGTTTATGAAAATGTGGGGTGTTCTCCTTTATCCTGGTTTATCCTGGGGGGATAAACACCATGCTTTCTTCTGTTAGAGTTGAAGGTTCGTGTGCATAATAGTTCCCCATATTAAACAAGTGTTAACACTGCTACAGTGCAAATGGGGATTGCAAAACCCATGTTATTACCCTGTCTGGCTTCTGATAACCCAAGAGTGGCCAGAGGAAATTCCCACAGAAAGATGGTTGACAGTAATTACTTGTCTTGCTGAGTTTGGTGGAATTAACGAATAGTGGTGTGTCTCTTACTGTAAACACCTAAGCATCTGAAGTCTCCTGTATCAACAACTTCCTGTATCAACCACTCTCTACAATACAATGCTGACATTCCAAATGTCCATCAGGATGTTTGGGGGAGGGGATGTTGATATAAAATCAGGGTTAAGGATCCTAAATGCACATACACAACACTACATGATTACTGGAAGCAGTTTAACAACTCACTTCACTCAGCAAGGCTTCTGGTATTTTCAAAAACATGATATATCACCCAAGAAAGAAATGTATTTCTGTCTATATAGTTAAGATTTGCAAACAAAGGAACACCTTTTATTTCTAATAAAAGATGCTTTTATTTTTATTAATTTTATTTTATTATGTCACCGTACATTACATCATTAGTTTCTGATGTAGTGTTCCATGATTCATTGTTTGCGTATAATACCCAGTGCTCCATGCAGAAGGTGCCCTCTTTAATACCCATCACCGGGCTACCCCACCCCTCCATGCCCCTCTCCTCTAGAACCCTCAGTTTGTTTCTCAGAGTCCATAGTCTCTCATGTATGTTTTTTTTTATATCTAGAATTTTATACTTGGAAAACAACTTTAGAGATCATCTTATCTCACTATCCACATTTTAAGGAGTTTGGAATATTTGAAAGGAATTATTGATAGTTACATGGTAGACGAGTGACAAAGCCGAGGCTAGAGGTCATGTCTCATGGCTGCACCTCAATATTAAGAGATGTTATTTGCCCAAGAGGAAATTTGTTTTCCTGGAAACTTAATATAAATGATGACAGTTTTTAACGTTTAATACTACTTTAATATTTACCAATCTCAAACCCACCCTATCATATAATGGTTGTTAATGATAATATCACCAATAGATACAGAAAGAACACTATTCTTTAGAACTACTGCCCGGAAGTGTTTAAGGGCTTGTTGCAAGAAGAAGAAAAAAACTTGGAAAAATGCAGGAGAGAGGCTAGATCTCATTCTAGCTTTCTGTTCTGATTTCACAATCAATATTTGATCATTTGAAGGAACTTGCTTGTTCAATTGGAAACTGGCAAAATAAAAAAAGAATGTCAAGTATCAAACAGACCGCTCTCAAATTCACTTGTCAATGCAGAATTTCTGTAAAAACAATCTTCATAAATCTGTCAGCAAGTATAATACAACAAATGTTGTATTATATACAACAAATATATAATAAAAAGAATCACAATAGGCCTTTCCTTCTCTTGTGGTTGTCAAATACGCATGACGTCAAAAAGTGTGTCTGCATCACCCCCTCCACAGCAGCTAACCAAATTACTAGGCTGGTAGCTATTGGCGGGGAGGAGTAAGGACAGCCTTTTCTAGGGGAGGTGGGGGAGTTTCAGATAAAGAGGAAAGATGCAAAATGGCATGCAGCCCTGGAAACAGTAAGTGTGCTTCTTAAATTAACATCCCGTCTTGGCAAGTGTGAAAAAGCCATTCAATCAAATGTCTTTTCGGCTTCATTTACACACACAGTTTGAAGTCCATTTTAGTCACACTCTCTGCTAACCCAAAGAATAAGGATATCTGCCTCCATCTACTCTTTTGTAGACCCTTGTTGGAGTAACCATTTGCTTTTAGAATTTTTTACCAAATGGTTATTTATTTATAATTTTAATTAAGGCATTTTCAAAATTCAATACATTATTATTATACTCGCTTATGGTTTGGAGTGGGGAAGAGTACACACCAGAAAACCCAAATGCAAGTGCCCTTGCTTCAAAGGCTAAGGGATCAGTATTTCCCAGTCTCACTTACAGATAAAGATAGTTGGAAAATTTGATAATAGTCATGGTCAAGGTCACTCCAACCAAGGAAAGTTTCATCTTTTGATCACGTCCTTTTAGGAAATGTACAGATTAATTTTCTCACATTATCCTAAAAAGGTATTTCAAAAAGAAGGCTTTTGAACAATTTAGGTAAACATAACTCCAAAAAAGAAATAAAAGGGTTCTTAACAAGCATATTCTAAAGGACATCAGGAGCGTGATAAAAGTTTCTGAGGGTACTCGTTACAACCTAGATTTAAGAGTTTCGTGTTCCTACCTCCTTCCCACCATCAGAAATTTAGATTGCTCTGTGACTGCAAAGAGGAGAGATGGTATAAGAAAAAACAAACTAAAGGGATAACTATCAGAGAAACAACAGTATTTTAACTTGAAAACTGGACACTCTGTATGTTATTACAACATTGTACTCTAACTCTATGGCAATGTAGAGGGAACTGTATTTTTACTTCATGACCAGAGCCAGATAGAGACCTTTAGCAACTCTAAACTTGGAAATACTACTGGATAGAACCTCCACCTCATAGGTAATTCCAAATGAAAAACAACTTCAAACTATAACACAAAACATACATGTATGCTGCAGTCAAAACAGGGGCTTTTTATGTTAAAAAAAATTTCCCCTAATAAGAATTCTCAAAACACACCGAACTATTAGCATTTATTAAATGTGTGTTTCACATTCTAATTAAAGGGAAAAAAAAACTCACCCATAAGCAACTCCAGCTATGGTGCACTTCTTAAACTGCATTACATTGCAGGTCAGAGTGCCAGTTTTGTCAGAAAATATGTATTTTACCTAAAAAAAAAGTTTAAAATTTCTTGTTAAAATTTCAGAAGTCTTTTTATGCCAGTCTCTCACAGAGGGGGAAAATACCCCTTAAATAATTTATCAATCTTGTTATATTAATAGGGGCACAATGAATGCCATTAACTGATGATTTTCTTCACATTAAGGAATATTTTCAACTTTTTTTTATTTTAGTACTTTAGCAATGAATCATTTCATGTATGAACAGTAAAGACTATCAAGATGGTTAGAAAAACTGCAGCCACCCAGAAATCTGCCTTGACATAGTTGGAATTTCCACTAGAAAGTGCAACTACTGTTACTTAACATTTATGGAGCACTAAAACATCTACCGGGATTTCTCAACGTTAACAATTGCAGAATTAGTAATGGCTTGTGCAATCAACTTCATATAACATCTGCATTGGTAAGAAAAAGGATAATTCTGGCGGAAATGCTATTTTGAAAAGTAAAAGTTACCAAATGGCAAAAATACAGAATAAGAATTTTTCCTGAGCTAGTATGTAAATATGGATTACAAAGATACACATATATGTGAATACAGTGTAAATTATGAATCTAAAATTCCTGTTTGATTACTTTCATACTTGACTTACACAGCATCAGTGATCAAGTTAATTTTTTCTTCCTTTCTGGTCAAAAGCTATGAGCAATTTTAATACTGAGGGTTTATCACTCAAAAATAGCCAATACTTGACTAGTAACCAGATTATATACTGAAGGAAATCCCTTAGCGCAATACCTTATCTGAGAGCAAAAAAGGTTTTACATAATAAGGTTTTTAAAACTTAATTTACTAAAAATGATAATTACGTACTAACATGTATTTATGCTGATTATTCAAATAATGGAAAATTAGGAGCTGTCAATTCATATGAAGTTGCCACATATGGCAGAAATTACAATGAATCTGACTTCCGATTTAACGTATCAACAAGAAATTCGGTTTACCTGGCCAAGTTCCTCGTTCAGATTAGATGTTCGAGCCATAGCAGCAGTGTCTGTGGGTTCATAGTGCATGTCGAGATCCTTTTTTTTAAATAAAAGAAATTACTAAATGCAACTGGTAACAAGAGATTACTGAAATTTTATTTAACTAGTGAGCTATAATATGAAACCACTCTCATGTCTTGCCATCTTACACCATTTCAGTTGATTTCCCTGAAAAGTACTCGGTATAGAATATTATATTTCACAGTAAGGGTAGGACAGCATGGCAGTTAGAGCATATCTCTGCAATCAGGCAATCTTGATTTTTCCATAATTCTACCATTTTCTACATATGTGACCTGTGGTTAAGGATTAAATAAAATAATGTACGTGAAGTGCTTCCTCAAGTGTCTGACACAATATAAAGTATTTAATGTAGCTAAAGTAAGAGCAAGTAAACATTGCTCAAATAATTAAGATTTTAAACCCCTAGAAAAAGTACCGAAGAGATTCTATCTGGTTCTACTTTCTTGGCTCAAGTTCCTTCCACTGTATATACTTGAAAGCAGAAAGAGTGCACTTCTCAAAACCCAAACAAATATGTACCAATTTGTACCAATTTGTACTTGTTTTGTACCCAAACATTATGAGGCTTGACTATTAAGCCTATAAGAATTAGTATTTTCTATAGTACACCATTTTATTGGCAAGTCAGGGTTTACTGATTTTCACATGTCAAAGGAAAAGGACAAATCTGATCTTTCCCACATTTGCATTTCAGACTGATCAGCATCAGTTCTGAAGAAGGTTGTGGACTTGTAGGTGCCATGTTTTAAGAAGGATATTAAACAACTGAGCAATGTTCAGAGAGGAATGAGTGGAATGGGGAGTAAGTTGGAAATCAAGTCTAATAAGGAACAGAAAGAGATGAAGGAAGATGTGATAGAAGAATAGGCATAGTAGCCGAGGTCTTTTTTTTTTTAAAAGATTTATTTAGAGAGAGAGTGTACACGTGCGAGTGGGTGGGGAGGGAGAGAGAGAATCTCAAGCAGACTCCTCAATGAGCACGGAGCCCGATGCAGGGCTTGATCTCATGACCCACATGTGATCATGTGAGATCACAACCTGAACTGAAACCAAGAGTGGGATGCTTAACCAACTGAGCCACCCAGGCACCCCCAGCTGAGTTCTAATACTTTACAAGGCTATCATTCAGAAACACGATTAGACATTTTCATAAAAGATCAGGTAGAACCAGTATCAAAGGGGGGCAGTTATTAATCTCATTTCCACACACAGAAGAGCTGTCTGGTGAGTGAAGAACTGTCAGCAATGTTATAGAATCTCTGTACAATAGAAAGGTGGTTGAGAAGGATAAGCCTGCTGGGTTGCTCCAACACTCAAATTATGTCATTATTTGAAGCAAATATTATTTCTGAAAACCTAAGTAAAAAATAATAAAGTGACTGACTAGTTATTTGATTTTCAAAATGAGTCACCTTATGATTTCTTATTGTAAAGTGGGAAACCTCAAAAGGTTTTAATTTTATTTACACAAATTTTATTACATAATTTTTCAGCAACACATTTCCTGCATGAAATAAGCCACAACTGCAGCTCATTTCAGGTTTCTAAATTATACTGGTCTTCTACCAATGAATTAGGCAATTTTACAGCTGAGTTGGATCATTTCATGGGAAGGTAATGAGCAGTGGCAAAAGTATTACCGGTTATATTTTTAAAAATCCTAATATTGTTCACTTGAAAGACTTTTAAATAATTTAAAAAGATAACATCAAAAGATAATACCAAAATTTCCCAAAATAAAAGAAAAATTAAACTTTCTGGCAGATTAAGTCTGAAGGCTTATTTAATTTACATAAATTCATTAATTTTAACTTTGGTAAAATAAAACTAACAACACATTTTATAAACAAAATATTTAGGAAACAGATATCCAGCACATTTTTCCAAGATTAAAAAAAAATTTGAGAAGAAAAAAATTAAGCACAGCTGAATTTGTTTACAGGGGGTAAGAATAAACTACATAGGTATATAAAACATGACAGCCTAGTTGTTACAAGCAGTGAATACAGTATTATTTCTACAGTACTCAATTGTTTAGGAGGCTGTTTGCTATGTTGTGAGATTCCTTTGCTCTGTATTACCACCGTGAGATGCTGGTAAAGCATGTTTTACCATTCCTATCTAAAGGCCCAAGAAAATAAGTCTCAAAGAAGTCAGGTGGCTTGGCAAAGTTCACACAGCTAGTAAATATAGAACTACAACAATAATCCAGATATTTTAACTCCAAACCTCATGGTTCTCCTTTTCCCCAAGACACACTATATAACCCAAAATAGGTTTCCTTAACTGGAGACCTAGTTTCCCAGAATGTCTGGTCTGTAAACTTGTATGATTCTGAGATAAAGAGTTTTTGCTATTGATTTTTACATGTCAAATGAATTTGTTATAATTATATTAGAGTCAAAAATATTTTGAAATGTCATCTTGCAGTCAATAAAAGTTAAGGTATAATTAAGATTTTGTTTCTGAGAGATCAAAGGACATTAGGAGGAGGGGTGCCCGGCTGGTTCAGTTGGTGGAGTATGTGACTCTTGATCATGGGGTCATGAGTTCTAACCCCACACTGGGTGTAGAGATTACTTAAAAAAAATTTAAGATCTTTAAAAGACCCTATCCAAAAAAAAAAAAAGACAAAACATATATTTAGAATGATGAAAAACAATAATTCATATTTACCCAATTTATGAAGTATGCCTGGGTAAATTTCACCACTTCTAATGTAACCAACAAGCTGATAGGAATGAGATTGTTGAAAAGGATGATGAAGGTCAAGAAATTCAGTCCAAAATTATTAGCACCACCATCTGTTGGGGGAGGTGGGAAGAAAGTCATTTGTAGTTTTATAGATTTCATTTGCATTGACCAGAACTTGAGCATAACAAAAATTTTCCATATTACACAACATCTCTAGATAGTTTGGGAGGAATACTGTGCTGATAGCATATCCTTATTCTCAAATACATTCAGGATGGAGCAGCACTTTCCGTGTTCCGTATATTGTTAGTACTATTAAGAACTTCATAATGGTACTAACGAATGAAAGCACTGCTAAGTATTTCAAATCCTGTTCAAAACAGGAAGTTTAGAGGTATCGGGGACAGGATTGTGGGTTTATAAATGTAAACTCTCCACTGGGCAAAATCACTGTTATGTAAATTCTTAAAAAGCACTCCTGATTTAAAGCATGCCTTAAGAGCAATCAAACAAAACAGCAGCTAAACTAATCCAAACAGCAAAAACAATGTAGGGCTGTACCCTAGGTAAATTATACCCTTCCTCTTCAATAATGAAAAGAGATCGGCTATGGCAGACACACTGTAAAGTATCTGAAGAAACAAACTAATGGGAGTCCTAACAGTTCTAATGTTGAAACAGTAAATCAATGTAAAAAAAGTTGGAGTAGCCACAAACTAAATCAATATGATAAAAACTGAAAAAAATTAATTTTGCTACAAGGTTTACTAGAATTTGCTTTCACGCTTTTGGAAATTTAGTATTTATTGGTTAAGTACTCGGCATGAATTGCATGGAGCACTGGGTGTTATATGCAAACAATGAATCGTGGAACACTACATCAAAAACTAATGATGTAATGTATGGTGATTAACATAACAAAAAAAGGCAATGCAAACTTATTTTCCAGAAATATTCAGGGATGGTACATCCCCACAATAGTAAAAGGACAGATGGTCCAAAAAGAACCTATTTAATAGGACTTTCCCTAAGACAAGATGACCATTAATATGGAATTTACTGCATGTATGAAAGTACAGTAAATTTAAACATTTTACAAGCATGTGCTTTAAATATAATCAATCTGCTTTATTCACCAGGTAGCTATCTAACCACCTGTGTTAAAATATTTTAAAAGAATGAATAACATTAACAAAAATAATATTAATAAACTAACATTTTATACTACTCTAGAGTAATCATTATATATTTAAGGATTCTGAAATTTTAAAGACTAACAACATTTTACTTTCTTTTACTGGAAATTGCATTGAAAAATAAAATTAAATGCCCAGTTATTGTGGCAATAAGGTTTTCTTTTTAGGAATTATAGGAAATCCCATCAGCTGTGAAACAAATACATGTTTTAATGAAAGAAAAAATAAATACCATAGGCACTTTAATGCTTACAGTTTAGGTTGAGATACCAGTCCTTCCCAGAATGCCTCCGATTCCAAATGGCTGAGCCCACAGAACAGATAAGAGACATGGCAATTAAGATACAAAATAAAATCAAAATTTGTACATTTGTAATCCGTTCCACATTTGAGAGTTTAAGTGGTGGACTTGTTGAATTCTGTAAAAAGAAACAAGATGAGCAATAAAAAATGTGTACAAATCGATTTAGTAATGTATATTTGGTATTTTGATGAAGATGACAAAGTCAGTCACAACTCAAAATCTAGACATGGGTAGGCACCTGAAAATCATACAGAAAAAAACCCACAGATGTAATAAGCTGTCAAATGTTAATGACCTTCTTTTTTTTTTTTTTTCCTAAAGGCCACTATACCACCAAGCCTTTTTCTAGGATGTAAAACAATAATAAGAAGAGAAGGAAATAATATTCCTTTTAGAGACGTAACTTTCGCATTGTGGCAGGAAGATGAACAAGGCATTACTTGACTACTTAAGCAAAGAGGGTAGATGAGAGGCATTTAGCAGCTCAGCTCAGGAAGAGAGGCAGAGGAGGTGGCCTACGCACCCATAATCAGAGACCTGGAAGTTCCAAAGTATGCTTAAAGGATCTCTGGTTTCCAGATTTCTGGTGGCATTCAGTAACAGCAACAATCTAAGTAGTCCTGGCTATAAAGAATAACTGAAGTAAATTTCCTTAGCTGCATTAATGATAAAAACGATCATGCTACATCACTGCTAACCAAGGCATCCATAGGACAGAAAATTCAATGTCATCATAGATATAAAATAATGGTTTACAGAATTTATAGAATGGTTAAGGGTGGAATCATTATGGTTAGGGTAGAATCATTAATAGCAGTCCCATTTGCCTGTTGATAACATCTCCGTGACTTTACAGTTTACAAAGTTATCAGACCTTAAAGCAGAT
This sequence comes from Mirounga angustirostris, assembly GCF_029215605.1. NCBI lineage: Eukaryota > Metazoa > Chordata > Mammalia > Carnivora > Phocidae > Mirounga > Mirounga angustirostris. The sequence goes on from NW_026991710.1 coordinate 35,338,459, forward strand.
TTTCATTTAGTATCTTAAAATAGTTTTGCCCACCCATCTAACCCCTGAACACTCATGATATTATGACAGAGAAGAAGCATCCTCAGGCACGTGTAAACATTACAAGTGCTAAGACTAAAGCTGATTAGAAATGGCTTACCATAAAAATGCTACCAAAAAAGGTCAACATTTGGCTCACAAATTCTTCTTTTAATTTTTTTAAATTTTATTTGTTTTAAAGATTTCATTTATTTATTTGACAGAGAGAAGCAGCGAGAAAGGGAACACAGGCAGGGGGAGTGGGAGAGGGAGAAGCAGGCTTCCTGCCAAGCAGGGAGCTCGAGGTGGGGCTCCATCCCAGGACCCTGGGATCATGACCTGAGCTGAAGGCAGACACTTAACGACTGAGCCACCCAGGTGCCCCTCTTCTTTTAATTTTACGAAAAAATGAAAACAGTTCTAAAATTTGATCACTGTATTAAAATAAAATGATAAGACAAATACTTTAATGTAGAGCACTCATCATTGCATAGACAACTAGTATCTACCACTGCAATGGTGAGTAAATGTTGCCAGAGGACCAATACATAAAATCATTAAGAGTTCACGCACTGTTGATCTCTGATTAAACTTTCCCGTATTCTTGCATGCATGAGCCATTTTATGGCCCCAAACACTGAAGAACGAGATTCTGAATGTACAGAGTGGGGCTCTGGAATCTGTGACAGATGGTCTGCTATGTTTGGGACTACTGCATAGAGAGCTACAAATAGCGCATTTTCAAGAGAATAGGTCCACAAGGTTTTCATAGATAAAAAATCCCACCTGCATCAGCTTGGTGTCATGTCCAGTGTAGACAACTATTCCATGAACCCACTGTGTATTTCTCAACTGGGCGCCTCGAAGAAGAATCTGATCTGCTCCCAGGGGGACAGTGCTATGATAGATGATGTTGACATTAGAAACAACATTTTCCAAAATGCTTAAGAATTCTATGGCTACTACATAGTTCCAACGAAGGTTCTGCTACTAAAATAGCCCTTCTCACATTTACTTTATTTTTAGAAAAGAAGTAATTTTCCTACCAGTAAGAATAATTTTTTTTTACACAAGGACAGCTGGAGGGAAGCAGTTCGGTTGCTTCTCCCTAGCACCCAACCAGCCATTTCCTACAACTTCACAATCCAAGATAGTAGGCAATGTTTTGAAATTCAGAGGCTAATTTTCAAACCTATTTAAGACTTTTCCTGATTTAGCAAGTCTGTTTAGGTTTCTGAGATGTTTGGAAGTGGTGAGGTTAGGGGATCTGCTCCCCCTCCCACACCTAATTAAAAATAGCTTTGTGCATAATAAAGGCTCAAAAAAAAGACAAGGCAAGGTAAATACACAGATCTCATCATACATTTGCATTGCCATCCCCACCGTACAGACATAAGTCCTGTATTTAAAATCTCTAGGGTAATTTTTTGTATTTGAATTTCAATTCTCCAAGAACTGTGAATAAGTTTCTAATCAATGATAAGCATCTAACAAGTCTTAAACTTTCTTCTGAAATGACAGCAAATTGAGGATATCCGTTCCATATCATTTAAACCACATTTTTCATGAATAAAGGCCAAATTGGGTCTTTTGTTGGTTCTTGGTAAAACTACCCACTATGGTAATTTGTTGGTTGACACAACCTCACACAGAGATATCAGAATGGTACAAGTTATCACAGATAAAGTGGGATTCTTGATGGAAATGTACTATACGAGATGTAATAGCTCAAGGATTCCTATCACTATGTCTTCATTTTAGTATAAAAAAAAGCAAGAAAGAAATGTCAAATATAAAGAAAAATACATTAAAAAAAAAAAAAAACTTCTGGAGAAAGGAGGAAACCTCCTAAGAAAAGTCTCCAAAGAACATAGAACTTCTTGGCCAGTAGAGGCAAAGTGAGATTGAATCTTTCATTTCTGGGGGGCTCTTTATGGTCTGGTGGGTGTCTAAAGCTAGTAGTGGCTTGGGCCTTGGACCTTCTTTCAGGAGGGTCACTGGCTCAGGTGAAATCAACCCAGATGGGTGGGTAATAACAGCACCTGAAGGCCTCTACTCAAAGAAACCCTTAGGAAACAGTGTATGTCAATTTAGAAAAAGAATACAGCGTCTATAATTCTCATTCCTTCTGTAGAACAGCATGCCTTTCAGACCCATCTGGAAGGGAACCCCTCTTGTGTATATCTCAAGATTTGGGGTGTACTTCAGAGTTGGGAGGGGACCTTAGATCTACATTTCCAAGAAGTTCTTGGGAAGCTGCTAGATGATGTTCTGGGGTACATATGTGCCAACTGTCCCTCACGTATACAATGGGGTCTAATAGGACAACTGTCGCCTCAGCATTTGTGGTGTGGATTGATTGGAATTAGGTACAAACTCTTCAAAAGCAAAAAAAAAAAATACTACTTTTCAATTATAAGGACTCAATAGGAATTAGTTATTAGATTTCATCAGAATTGGAATTCCAAAAATTCTGGCATTAGACAATGACTCTCATCCTTAAAAATGGAATCAAAGCACACTAATTCCAAACAAAGGGGCTCCAGGAGCTCTGGGTAATCACTGTAAACGTCAAATGTGCTACAAATACAAAGGTATGTTTCCACCTTTCATATATTTTAAAGCATATTATATAAATTCTATCTGTACCCTAAATCTTGGCACGATCATACAAAGTTTCTTTTCCACTGTGTGGATTTGCTTGGCATTGATTTTGATGGGGAACTGATAAGAAATGGAACCTGGCCAGTTAGGAATGTCAGACTCTAGAAACATTACTCATATAAAGGGCCAACTCTATTATTAGTCTATAACCATATGTTCACTTTGTGAGGTCACTCTGTGCAAATTTTAGAACAATATATAATTACTTCACAAATTACAGGAAAGTTTTTGGTGGATCAGAATGACGATGACAGTTTAGGGTATATTTCAAATGTCCTTTAGAATCCAAATACTGTAATAATGCAGTTACAAAATAATGAAAGCACTGACAATCTCTCAGGCTGGTGGAAGGAACTAGTGCATTTAGCTGTCCACTACATCTACCTGGTAGGTAAGGTATATCATAAAGTAGAGGAGTCAGGGGGGGAAGGGAAGGGAGGAAGAAGAGGGAGATCGGAAAGACCCCACCCTTCCTGCCAAGTGTTACTCCCTTTTGCAACAAAGCTCCTCAGAAAATCTGTCTCACCCTGGTATTTTCAACCCTATCCACTATCTCAGATTTACTTCCTCAGGCTCCACTAGTTCTAACCAAGCTCAAGGATTTCTACTTGCTAAATCCAACTGTTAATTGTCAGCCTCACTGCACTTGACCAGCAGCAACATCTGACCCACTTTAGTCACTCCCTCTGCCATGGTAGAGTTTCCTCACTCTGTCTTGGCTGCCTTCCTACCAACCTGATTTTGGTTTCTTTGGCTGGTCCCTCCTCTTTTCTCAGCCTTAATGTTCCAGAGTCTTAGGACAGTCCTTGGGACTCCTCACCTTTCTATCCATACCCCTTCACCCTCAGTGATTTCATCTACTTCCATGGCTTTAATTATCTATGCCAACTATTCCCAAATCTGTCTCAGGACCCAGGCCTCTATCCCAAACTTCAGGCTTACGTATTCATCTGCCTCCCTGACACAAACTTATTAAGTCCAAAACTGAATTGCTGATATCCCCCCTAAACCCTCTAATGGATCCCCATTTCACTCAGAGCAACACCCTTCAATAGCCTTCAAAGCTTTGCATGGTCTTTCTTTTATTACTCTTTCTTGGTGACTCCACTCCAACCATGCTGGCCTCCATGAAATTCCATAACTACTCCAGGTGCTTTCCCACTTTAAGGTGATATAATAATCTAATAATTTGCACTATTCCTTCGGTCTCCCTTCAGATATGTGAACGGCTAACTTCCTTACTTCCTACTCACCTGGCTCAAATGTTACCTGCTGAATGAGGCTTACTTAACAATCCTAACTCAAAGTGATTCCCTCCCAAGGACTCCCAATCTGCCTTGTCCTGTGCTATTTTTTCCCCAAAGCATTTATCACTCTCTAATACAGTATAAAATTTTCTTATTCATCATTTTATGGTTTGTCTGTTTGCCCTTCCCTTACTGCAAGAAAGTAAGCTCACAAAGGCAGGTATTTATCTCTTTTGTTTGTTGCAGTCTCCTTAACACCTGTAACTAGCCTAGTCCACTAGGTGCTTAATACTGGTTCAATCAATGAAGGAAGAGGAAGGAAAGAGAAGTGGGAAGGGAAGAAGAGCAGGAATCAGGTGATGGCAAAGATAAATACAATTGATTAACATGGCCTAGAAAGGAGCATATGAAATGATACAGAGAAGAAGACAAGAAATTATCCAGTACAATGAACTCCTTGGGGGTAGAGTCTAAACTCCTCAAGGCACCTGTAGATCACAGGTAAGGACTCAAGCCATGGAGACTGCGGATAGGCCTATAACATAAGTATTCTGGCCAAAGAATAAGCCACTAAACAATGTGCCAGAAGCCTGGAATGTCCCTGAAAACATTCAATTGTCAGTTTGGCAGGAATCCTGAGGAAGTCTTTAGCTGTACCAAATGCATAGCGTTAAGAGCTAACATTTCTGCAAAAAGACTCTTGGTGGAAAGTAATATAGAAATGCTTAAGAAAGAGGCTTTGAGCGTTCAGAGTTAGAGCATGAGAAAAGAATATGTACCCAGGCTTGGAAAACACTCAGCAATACACTTGAGACACAGTGAGTTCTGTGTTTTTATGAAAATTTACCAATTTTACGTACCTATGTCCATCAAGCCTTATGTTTCCAACAAAATCGTACAGATGTCTGTTTGGACTTTCACACTCGATTCTGCCAGAAATTCTCATCAAACTGTCAATGTCTTTTATATCTGATGTTGCTGGTAAGCCCTGTTTAGAAATTTTTAAATAAGCAAAAGATTAAATGAGTTGCATGTGGGAGTGAGGGAGGGGGGATTCTGAATTCATCTAGGCCTTAAGATCTAAGAGATCCCACTATTTTATAAGCAAGTCTCCCCCCTTATACAATCTCTTTGCCAAATCTTAGTTAAGAGGATACCTTCCTCTCTGCTTGAACACAAGAGCAGGGCAGCTTTTGTGAAAGTTCGAAGACATATTTGAGACTATAAACTTGTCTGCAAAGATATTTTGAGGTCCTCAAAGAACTGTTTGCTTCCAAAAATAAAATTAATATTTAGCACTATATAGTCTGTCTGCTGGATCTCAAAAAAGGGAATGCAAAATAAACAGAATCTATGTCCAAAGAAGAGTCAGTATGTTTCTGTTCTTTCAGTCCACAGAGAAGGAAAACTCAGAAATGGTTCTTCCTCCTGGCCAACTAGATTCTACTAGCTGGAAGCGGACAGGCCCCTGTTTCCCAGGGCCCTCTGAGTTCAGGTGCTATGATGACCTATTTCTACCACATCCCAACCTTCCCACTGTTATTTCCATCATTCATTCACCTAGAACCCAAGAGAGTACATTTTTAAAAGTCCCTTTAAATGACTGTTGCTTTCTGTCAGGGATGGTATGTGAAGCAAATACAGAAATCTAAAACTATTCCCTGAGATTAGTGAGACTTTTAGAACAAGCAATGGAAACTCTGTCTTTTCAATATAGCAAAGCCAAACCATGATTTGGTCCAGGGGAATAGGGAAAATAAATAAGTGAACCCCTGTCAAGGCACTTAGAACTACTAGTATTATTATCAGGGTTGGCTATTACATCAAATATTAAAAATATTCCAAATAGTATCTAGATGATGGACCATAGTTAATCAGTCAAGTAAATTTGAGTCTTCCATTATACTTGACGTATCCTCATAGCGGCTCAATGAGAAAGTACTTGCAATTAGAGAGAATTACTTCAAGACAATAACAGAAAGAAAGCTCTTGATTCCATGTAATAAATCAGCAAACATTATATAAACCTGAATTAGATCTTACCTGCCTAATTTTCAGGTTTGTTTCACCATCTAAGTTGGATGTTTCAATGTAGCACATAGCCTGGGGCTCGCTGTTGTTTAAAATTGAAAAGCAAAAAGATTTAGTGGGGGAAGGAAAACATATTACTTATTTAAATGCTTAGACTCACTGAAGCCTTTTGTTCTAAACAAAGCTCTAGCTCGTCTAGTTTCTTGATGATTTTCATTCTAACTACTAAATGCTGGGAGGCAGAACCCATGCATGACAATCCATGGATCAGCTTTTCAACTAGAAGGACCAAAAAGCAATTTCCTGACAATCAGTACTGATCTTCAAGATAATGTAAATGATTAGATCTGTCATAGGATACTTAAATTGCTCATCCATATAGACACAACACAGACTGTATCTGAAATGTAAAGTAGGTTGTGTCCAGATTTATCTTCAGCTCAAAAATACCAAGTGAGATTTCATGCTTGTAGCCCATGTATAAATTAGTTAAGGAAAGTGTTTGATTAGAGAACTCCAGATTGCTGCTTCTGCAAACTTGCCTTTACTACCTTTTAAGAAAAGATGAATAGAATCCTACGAATCATAATATTTACATTTTAAGGCTACTTTAAAAAACTGTATGAACAGATTTTAAAATGAAAGTAGATAAACACTCTTCTCCCTCTGTTTTCTTTTTTCTGCTCCTGTTCTATTTCTTAAGGTCATTTCAGAGATTCTCCTGGGAGAAAATACTGAAACTAAAGCCAGCCAACTTGGCCATGTTGCTCCTTGACCTGAACCTAGAAGATCCAATTCATGAGGCCCCACCAGAGTGTTTTTGGGAAGTGTGGTGAGCAGCGGCTGGCGGCAGGGGTCTGTGTACCCTGGACTGTTTATGTCCTTCCCCTTCACAAACTGACTTTACATGCCCAGCAATTACAGACAGGTGAATTTGCCATCTACTTGTATAATCGGATCCTCGAGTATCAGAAGTGTTCTGGACTGATATCAATCTCATGAACACATGGTTATACAGTAAACCTAATTAACATCATATAAGTAACTCCAAATGTAATCTCAGATTAGCATATGTCTTCAAAGTTAGGAAGTATCTGTCAGTTCCAAACACCTGCAATCTTCTAATCAACTTTCAATTTGTACATGTGTAAAACAGATTAATCCCAAGTTTCAGAAATGGGCATGTAGCTTAGTTGTGTGGCCTGCAGATTTGTGAAAATTGCTGAAACATATGGTCATTGATCAAACGTTTTACAGATTCATTTTAAAGTCACTTGGCAAGTTCTTCAATTTAGTCTATGGACTTCTTTTTTTTTCCCCTCCCATAAAGGCTGATACTTTCTTCCCAACTGAAGAAGTTTTTTGGTATTTATATTTTCATTCTATCACTTATTCAACATTTTGCTCTTTATTACTATGACAATAGTAATCTGGCTCTGGTAACTGCTGCTAATTTGCAACTTACTCATGTATACATTTGAAACATAAATGGTTTATGAAATTATAAAACATATCTTCTGATAATATAGAAGCACAATGACAAGCAAATGCTAAGTGAACAATGCAGATTCTATATTTTGGCAGTAAAATGCATTAAAATACTACTGATCAATATATCCAAAGCCATTCTCGCATTAAAATGAGAATAACATTCTATTTTTTTTTTCCCCACAAAGCAATTCTTCTGTGACTTTAAGTGGCTAGGAAGTTAAGAAGTCAAATGGCTGACTTCTATTTGAAGTGGGGCCAATAAAAGGCATCCAAATTCAGAACATTCTTAATCCTTTAGGACAGCTGTTACTGAAGCAGTTTTTAATAGTGCTATGAAAAAGCAGCAAGAGGTTTTACATAAGGAGTCATGCTAGGTAATAAATATTTCAGCAAATTATGGTGACATCCAAAACGCAAACTACAATCAGAGAGGCAAGGCAGGCTTTTCGATTAGTAAGTGGAAAAATGAAACAAGATGCATATCACAATACAGACACTGGTAGACAGCTGAACTTTATCACAGTAACATGCACTTTGCCACTAGTTACAAGTGGGATAAGAACGGATCCCAAAGCATGCGGTACAAAATGTACAACATCCAGCTTTGTGCAGGGGGTCCTCTGTAAACCCTAGATAAGCCCAAATTACAGTCGTAATTGCTGAAGGGATTCTATAAGACTTACAGAAAATTTCAAATATAAGAATAAGACAAAATTTCTCAATAACTTCATTTCATGAAAAGCTTCACACTGTTCAAAACAGTATCCTGGAGAGGTATTATAATCAGCCTTAGTATTTAGGCGTGTTGTTAAATACGAATATATGTTAATGATGTATAGGAAATTAAAATCTACCTTTACAGTCATGCCTCATAGACTCCTATTGAAAACAATAGGAGCTGAATCTGCCCCCTTGAGGGACAGACAGCATTCAACACTGTATTCATAAAAGGCCTTTAAAATGTCTATCTCCAAGAAGTATAAAAAATTTTGAGTTTTAAAGGAAGAGACATTGAACGCAACCATCTTTGGGTGTAATTGTTCTCTGTTGTAGGGTGAGGATCCACATACACACATCCTGTACGACTCAGTGGTTCTAACCTTGAGGAAAGGCTGATGAGATCTGCTGGGAGATGTTCCCCATTGGTCACTTTCACTATTTCCCCTACTGCCACCTACAGGTCCCAGTTTAAAATAATTAAAACAGAAAAAAAATGAAAAACAGAAAAAAGAAAAACCAAACAAATGGACAAAAGAGACAGAAAGTTTGAAATTATTATAGAAAATAATACATGTTAATAAAAATGTCTAATGCCAATTTTTTCAAAATTTATTTTGATCAGGTCTAAAGGCCCAAGAAAACATGATATAGTGAAGGATTACTTGCTTTTAAGCCCAATTTTCAAAAGTTTATTCACAAGACTCTCTTACCAAATAAAAACATGATTTTATACAGAGAGCTACTTATTTTATAGATTTTCCTTTCTCCAATTCCTCACTCTCACGCCATCTACTCCTACCCAAGAAGGAAAGAATTGTGGAAACCATGTTTTAGGCTTTTGAGAAACCAACTATACTAGTCCTCCCTGCCCCCACCCATACACTAAAAAAAAGAAAAGTATTAGAAATTTTCTGATTCCAAAACATTTTCAAAGTTAATTGTATACATATCATTAACTTTAACACAAAGCTATAAAGATATGGATCTTAGGATGTTGGAAGGCATAATTGCAGCCTTTTGAGTTGTTCAATAATAACAAAGTCTTGGTGATGCATTGTCTTAGAAGGGTAAGCCTTTGAATCCAGGGAAAGTGTTCCAGAGGCTTATGAAACAGACATGCCAGGAACCTGTGTGGACCTGAATTAACAGCTTGAGTTATTTTACTCGGTTTTTATACTTTCTAAACTCATATATGTATTTGTTTGTTATAAACTAAAACCTCAGTTTCTTCATGTCAAAGTGAAAACCAATGAAACACACTAACTTTCAACAATGTTCATGCGTTAATTTCAAACTACCTCGAAGAGGGTGCACTATTAGTAATTAATAATTGAAAAATATTTGGAAATTAAAATATTACAAACTGTTGTTTATGCTTACTGTTAAACGGTGCTCACCTGCAGGTGAAAATCACCATGTCCTTATTTTGATAGTGGACAGTGTGGCATAATGAAGGTATTGGATTAGGGATTAAGTATCTCAACCTTGACCTAGTCATCAGCTAAAGTTAAATGGCAAAAAATAAGACTTAAAGTCAAGATTCCACTTTCTGTTAAATGAGGACAAAAGCTTCTACCTATTTGTTTGTTTGTTTGTTTTTGTTAAGAAGGCTCCATGACCAGTGTGGAGCCCAAAGCAGAGCTCAAACTCTCAACCCTGAGATCAAGACCTAAGCTGAGATCCTGGACGATTAACCAACTGAGTTACCCAGGCATCCCAAAACTTCTACCTATTTCATAAGCCTAATGTAGGTTCACAAGAGTAATGCAAAACCTTTTGAGAAAAAAACAAACAAACCTGAAAGGTGGTATTTTGCCAATGGGATAGAAATATGTAACTGTAGAGGCTTTATACTTTAAATGCTACTAAGTAACTAAATGCAATGAATCAGATAATCTTTTAAAAAATAATCATCTTTGGAGCAAGTTAATCTCTGTGGATTCTATATTAAGCTATAGAAACTATTGTGGCAACTGGCCAGCTCAGTAGGTGGAGTGTGCAACTCTTGATCTTGAGGTTGTGAGTTTGAGCCCCACTTTGGATGTAGAGATTACTTAAAAGTAAAATCTCAAAAAACAAAAAAAGATATAGACACTATTTTGATCTACCATATCTATAGCTACACTACAATATCTATAAGCCACCAGTGAATGTTTTTAATGTTGAGAAAATAACGCCTATAAAAATGTTCTAAATTTTAAGAAATTTGAGCATCAAGCTTTCTGGGAGTTTTTGGGGTTGGATAGAGGGAGATGAAAAATATTTTTTAAAACTTTTAGTTCAGAATTAAGTATAAAGTCAGGGCAATGTTGTCAACTATGTCCATACTTTTAAGCATATAAAAAATAAATACTGTAATGGTTCACATACATGATACTCTCTATGGTAAGTTATGTCTCTATGACAGGTTTAATCAGGAAAACATCATTACTTTCTTAAAGTGCTGGAGTGCTTCACTATCATTTTGAACTTTGTCATAGGACATTTAGATGATCAGTCATCTACTACTTTATCAACCTTTTACTTAGTACCACCAAGTGCACATCGTTCTGTTGGCTAGGCATTCTTAAAACTTAAAAGATGACTGAATTTAAATAAAAAAGAGAATCAGGAAATATTAGAGCTTGATCATTTACTCCATCTTCCTCATTTTAAAAGATGTGAAATCAAGACCTGAGATTAAGTACTTTGTTCAAAATCATGAAGCCAGGATTTCTGTCTTCTCCTGAGCAAAGCTTTCCTCATTTTAAAAGATGTGAAATCAAGACCTGAGATTAAGTACTTTGTTCAAAATCATGAAGCCTGGTTTTCTGTCTTCTCCTGAGCAAAGCTTTCTCTAGTACCTGATGTGAGACAATGATAGTAAGTTCACTGTTAAGGTCATCCTCACACAGCCATGTGTGGACCAGCACCTCTAGATATCTCTTATTGCTCAGTTAAGTTTCACTAACTTGTTATAAATCCAATCACTTTAAATAATGACCTGATTAAACAGATTTTGAAAAAAGGACACTGTCCATATTTATATGTGGATTTTACAAATAAAACTGTCCAAGGAAATGATGATAAACAACCTCTAAGATATTAAAAAAAAAAGTTTTTCTTAATTTATATGAGGACTAGTTTTAGTTTTTAAACCCCAAACCATTTTGAAAATCACATTCTTTAAAGGGTAACAGTGCCATATGTTCTGAATACTAATTCATGACTCTCTTAAAGGTGAATAAAACAAAAATTATCTAAAATTCTGTCTTAGAACTTAAAAGAGCAAAATAATTTTTTTTTTTGGTTGGAAGTGAATGGCATTTCAAAAGGTATGATGACAAAAAAAAGAAATCATTAATCCATTTTCTTGTACTAATGCACCATAAAGATCAAGGAACTTTGGAGGGATATGTGAATGCATCATAAAGAAATTTATCATGAACAAGGATTGCAAGATAAAATGAACAGAACCCAATCCATGTATTATATAATAGAAATGACAGGAAATCTTAGGAGTTAGTGGTCCACAGAAAAGTATCTGGACATATCCAGAGAGAGTAGACTTCTAACTGTAATTATAACTTTTGAATTACACAGTATAGGACCTATCACTTATTCTACATGGCAAACATGAAAGAGTCCATTAAGTCCAATCGATCTTTTTTAATGTTTCATTCAAAATCATTAGAGAGGTTTTAAATTCTTCGTTTATTCCTTATTTCCTTGGAGAAATCACAAGGTCAATGCAGGGTAGAGAAACCATCCTCTACACTGTTTGAGCATCAGTAGGTATCTCTACCTTGATGAGAGAAGTACAGTGTCAGCAGGTATATACTCTTTGCCTTTTATTATAACTATATCTCCAACATTTACCTGAAAGAAAACTGGGAATCGGTTAATTATCTGCATTGAAAGATCGTTACAAATATACAACCCACTGTATTTAAGCATAGAATACAGTAAAAAATGGCTACTGGAAAACAAAAACCACTTATCTACACAAAATGGCATAAAATTATCTAGGAGTGAGGCCAAGGATGGGGCAGTCCTTTAAGTTATGAACACTGTATCTTTGTTTTTATCAACTACATGACTTCTCTTAATAAATTCATCCATTTTATCCACTTAATCGACATCTCAACTTCTCAGATTCTCTCTCTATGACATAAAAATAAAAAGGAGGAATTTACCCAGTGCGATTTTTACCCTATTTAAGGAAATCTCAATGCAACCAGAAAAACCAACTTTCATACATATGATCATTACTCCTCATGATGACCTTATGAAATAGGTGTTAGTTATAATTCACAATTTAGGGAGGAAGAAATGAATCTTAGCTTCTAATTTATTTGCCTAAGATCACAGTGACTGGAAGAGCTTATACTCAAACCTCTGACTGTCTGCAAAGCCTGGTTGTGCATAAGTAAATATAGTAAAATAATACTGTATCTTAAATAAAAAAAAACAAAAAACAAAAATGCTTAATCTTTTCCTAGTTTTGCTACTTGGTAGCATTCTTGTGAGCATGGCCTAAAGACAAAGATACAATAAGGCCAGAAACTTTTTAGAAGCGATTCAAGTGATAGGCTTGTCACAGAGCTTTTAGCAAACAATATGACTCCAACTAAGTAACGACTTGACCCAGTTACACTGTAACCACTCCCATTATATCATGAAAGTGCCCTCTCTCTCAGTAGCCAAATAAATCTACATAAGTTTCAATACTTAATCAAGAGAAGAAAAGCCTTTTTTTGTTGTTGTTAGAGCCTTTTTGTTCTTTCCTCCCCTTACTCTTCCCTGAACCCCCAAATAACACTTTATTGGGGGGAAGGAGAGAACTGTCCCCTCAGTGGGAATCACAATAAAAAAATTATGTCAAAGGCAGCCCACTGTGGTCTACTTTAATACCTTGAGGAGGAACGTTGGGGAAGGTTGGAGGAAGTCTTCTAATCTATGGTCTGTATGTTGGTTATGGAAGCTCTGATTCCAAAGAGGTTTTAGCTGAAATCTGGATGATTTGAAACCGACAAATTTCCAGGGACCTTGGAATCAATCAATTCTCAAGTATAAGTAAAGTATAAATATAGCCAATGAGACATTAATATTGTTTAAATTTACCACTTTCATTACTGGGTTGAATATTATACTGAGTCTGGTTGCTTATTATAGAGTTTCTTGCTTACCGCCAACTTTTATTTCCTATTTATATAACAGCAGTTTCAATCTTTTGTCATACTTGGTACAACTATTTTCCATATGGTGCCTACTTATTTGTGGTAAATTTTGTTGTGTATTTGTTTTAAATTTTATATGATCAAATTCCAGAGACCTTGAGATCTTGCTCTTCTCCAAATATTTATTAAAGTCTTTATTCTATTTGTAGGCTTTTCAAAAACAATGTTTTAACATTTAACTTTAAGCCAGTTAGAATTTATTTTAGCATGGGATGTGACTTAGATATAAACTGCATTATTTCCTGCAACTGTGAATCTGTGATCCCAACATCATTTATTAAATAATTCTTTTTATCAATGATTTTCTTTCTTTTATCACATATTAAATGGGCTTTATTTCAGGGCATCCCAGTCCCCTTTCTTCCATTCTATTTTTACTCTATTCATCCATGTCTATTTTTGCAACAGATCCACACAATTTTAATAACTTTTGCTCTCTATTTTACTCATCCCTGCACACAGTTCATTTTTCCAAAATATTCTATTTTTTCAACTGTTTATTTTTGAAATTAAGATGTATAATGTAGTCAACTCTTGAGGAAAAACAGTAATTTCCCTGGGATTATATCAATACTTTGGAACAATTGATATTTTTAGTTTTTCTAGGAATAAGACATATTTGCCCACTTATATGAATCTTGAACACCTAAAGTTTTGATGTTTTCTTTACAAAGGTCATATACATATTTTAAATTTATTTGTAAGCATCTCACATGCCATGAGGAATGAGATCTCTCTTTCACTGTATTTTTCTAACTTGATATTGCCTGCAAAGAATGCTGTTAATTTCTGAATATCTATCTTGAATTCATCACTGAACCAACTTTTATTATTCTAGTTAATTAAGTATCTAATCCAAACTGTTAAGTAACATCAGCTCATTTTGGTTGGGTGACTTTTGGTAACACTTTAAATTTTATCCCTTTGCCTCTTAAAGTGGGATGCCCAGGTAAGGTGTGGCATTGATCTTCAAGACCACTGAGAATACTAAGATTATGGGTAATCATGGGCTGGTAATATTATTTGTCTGTGAAAAATTGGAAGAGTTACAGTAATCCACTCAATCTTGAAATAATGAAAAAAAAAGACATCAGGAAAATAGGATGTTCTAACAAGTTAATTTTAGAGTGAAGTTTTGGATGCTTATCTCCTGACTTTGCTTATTTTCTGAACAAGCACTCTGGGTAAGATGGTAAGAAAATGATACATCAATTTATTAGGATATGTGTTTATGCTAATTACCCAAACAAACCTACTCAATGAAACACATTTGTAATACAATTTATCATACTCGATTACATCCTACCAGTCTTCTAAAATGTTTAAATCCACAAGTCCCAAAGAAGAGCATAAAGGAAACTTTTTTTGAAACAGTTTTTTGAGCTTTCTCATTTTTTACCTTGCTTCTCAGAGAAGTGACTATGACAGAAATAAGGAAAGCACAATCAAGGTATTTTCCTCTTTGTTACTTTTATGTCAAAGACCAAAGAGAGAGAATAGCGAGTTTCCAAACATCCAGAAAGGGAGATGTCAATCTCTATTTGGCCAGTGATTTAAAATCAACAAAAATGCAATTAACTGAGAGGGAATCCTATTCCCTGCAGGGATACAAGGTAACTATGTACATCACAGGGTAGAATTAAGGGCATAGCCTTTAACCTGCTAGGAAATACTGGAGGGCAAGTACACTGACTGTGTCACACCTTGGAGGTTCCCAGCAATCTCAGAAAACAAAATCCCTCGGGGAGAGTGGCCTTGCCTCCAAAAGTCTCACCAAGTCACAAATATTCGCCTGTGAATGACCAGAGTTCATGGTCTTCCAGAACTAAGGGAGAACTAGTAACAATTGCTTACCTTTTGAAACTGAGGTCTGAAAAACACCTAGATAACACTTGAAATTATGACTCAGCTCACTAACCACGTTACACGTCCTGTGAGCATATTAATTTCTTGATATTATGAAAATGATTTCCCCGCTCATTAGAAAATGATGTTTAGTTAGTAAGCTTTTTTTTTTTTAAAGGAATTAGCAGGGTGTAGTCATAACACATGAATTTGAAATCAAATTTGCAAATGAAATATTAGAACTCTGATTTTTATTTTTACTTGGACAGTAGATGATTAAAGCAAAAAGTTTCAACACAAAACAGTTCACGGTTAATGAAAACAATACTCAAAATTATACTATGAAAAACAAAGAGTTCCAAATATTACTTTTTAAGTCTTTCTAGTAAATTGCAGAATTATTAAATGGAAGTGACTAATTGGAAGAATCCATGTATGTTTACAACATTAATTACTAAATAGCTTTCATATTAGAATTGACATTTGTTTATATTATATACAAAAATTACATCTATTAGAGTACACATCTATGCAATTCTTCTGGGACAAAATAAAAATCAATGCATACCTTTTCCCAGTGCACAATTTCCCAAGCACCATTTCTCAAAACTGGAAAGAGAAAAGGTGACATTTTTAACATTTTTACTACTTCCCAAAAGCCTGCTTCTGAGGAAACGATCATTTTAAGTGGATAGCCTCAAAAAAATTAACTTGCAGCAATTTTTACAGGTTTAAAAATTAATTATGACTGCAAAGATGTATAAAATTATACCAAGAATTAGAAACAACCTATGCACATTTTAGATCCCACAGTGAAACACTGCTCACAGAGGGCAATCTCATTGGTGCTACAAGGGCTTTCTTCAGTACATAGAAGAATTACAGGCCACAGCTGGAGAAGGAAGCCACAAAAATGATGTGAAAAGGAAGTGACAAGCTTAAAAAACATCTCAGAAGCCATAACAGTAGCAATGTTTAAAATAAAAAAAAAAAAAAGGATTTACAAGCACAGGAGAAATAGATTTCAAATTGGTTAGTAGTAACAACACACAAACAGATAAGGAATCTGCACCTTTAGTTTTAGGATAATGCAAAATTGCAGAAGTTTCCGTATTTGGTTTACAGAGAAGAAGTGAAAGAAGAGGATTACTATTAAATTACGATACAGGGGTCTTTTATTAGGGTTTCATTACTGTGCCACAGCAGCAGAGTTGCTCAGTCCACCTTTTTTCCCTTCCCTACTAGGGGTCTGTGGCATAATACTGAATATAACAAAAGACGCTAAAAGGTAAAATAAACAGTAAAGACAATAACGTGAGGTAGAAAGCACAGCACTTAGTACTTAAGAAAAGGAATAAGTCAAGTTTGGTCCACAAATTATCCTGACAGTAAATTTCATCGGGGCAAAACTAGTATTTGCTCTGGAAACAGCATGGTCCCTGGCACAAAGTAGCCACTCAGTAAATATTTGCAGGATGAATAATTTATAGGTATAAAACATTAGGTTCAGTTTCTTTTGATATTAGAAAAGTTGAAGCCTGAGCCCTCCGAAGTAAATTACAATGATAATTATCTCCAAAACGTTAAATAGCAAATCTAACATTAATGACATACCAACTGGTCTTGTGGTCAGTATTATAAATTATTTTAATGTAAATGCAATCTTTTTGTTTCAAAATTCTTGAACACAGGGCTGTCTTATTCATTTTCCCACAGAACCTCCATAGCAAAACTCCTAGCACCGAATACACTCCAGTGCTTGTTAACCAAATGAATAAGTGCAACAATGACTATCCTACAGTGAGTTTTGGTGAATCAACTTCATTAAGTTAAAAAAAAGAATAATTCCAAGTTGGAGCACTAACACTAAAATAGTTCCAATAAAATATCTCTACCTATAACTTTTACTTTAAAGTTTAGAATTTTTACAGTATCATACAGTTATGGGTCAAGGATCGGAACCATAGGCATCCAAAAGTGACCAGTATATTCTAATACACAAAACTCTAATCCCTGCAGAGTTTACCAAATGATCCCAGGAATAAACCTGCTCTTTGATGCTGTTCCCTGAGCATGAGAGGGTCAGGGCATGAGAAAAGAGTAAAAAGCCCTGGGTTTATAGATGTTGTCTGTCATTGCTTAGCAGTGTCTTCCTCAAAAGTAGCTGTTATAAAGAATAAATGAGAGCACTCTGCCCTTTAATGGCTTACCCCAGTAGCTATAATATATAAGTACTCAACAAAGACAGCTAGCCAAGTGCTGCTCTGATTGACCATAACCAAGATGAACTGATGCTGTAAATAATGGTGCTAAATTTTGCAGTACTTTAAATTAGAAGAATACTGTTCAATAGTAGCTACAGCCCTTCACTGCCATTTATTTTCTTCTGATTCTATCTCATATTAGTTAACACTCCCCCCAATTGCAACACTTAAGTTTTTAAAAACTCAGTGTCCACTATTTCTACAACCGAGATTTGGCATGAAAACGAAGACGTCAGCTTATCCGGAAAGCTCAGAAGGTCAGTCAATTCCCGCCTGTGCTTGGAGCAGAGAGGGGTGGCCGCCTCTTTCCAGGGGGCTCACTGTTTTATCACCACATTCATGGTTTCCTGCTGCTTCACTCCCAGTCTGCCTCCCTTATTTAGGGCAACTGTCTGGCTCACGCTTCCCAGGTTTTCTTTTGTTAATTGAGGCATAACAAATGGTACAGATCTTAAGTGTTTTGTCCAGTGAGTTTTGAAAATTGTAAACACTTGTGACTCCACCACTCACAACAAGATATAGAATTCCAGAAAGATCCCTCATGCTCCTTTAAAATCCATCCCTCCATCCTCAGAGGCAAATATAAATTAGTCACCATAGATTAGTCTTGCATTTCATATACACTGACTCATACCGTATGTATCTGAGATTCTGTTTGTAAGTGATGAATCACTAAATTCTACACCTGAAGCTAATATTACACTGTATGTTAACTGGAATTTAAATAAAAATTTGAGGGAAAAAAATACACATATTTCTCCTTAAAGTAAAAAAAAAAAAAAGACTTGACTTTTCTCAATTAAATTAACATGGTGCTATAGTAAATACATTTCTAGACTCTATTTATTTTATTGATCACTTTGCATATTGTCACATCAATATACACCATCTTGATTATTCTAACTTTATGGTAAGTTTTGAAATTAGGTAAGTCCTCCACTTCATACTTTTTAAATACTGTTTTGGCTATTCTAAGTTCTTTGCATTTCCATATAAATTTTAGAGTCAAATCATTAATTTTTGTGATTTGGGATTTTGATTTGGGGTGAGTCAATTCATGGACAAGCTGTATCTCTGTATTTATTTACATCTTCATTAACTTCTCTCAGATATATGTTTAACTTTCTCTCAAAACTTTCAGATTCCCATTTACAGTGGATGGGTCTTTCATTAGATTTATTTATTGATATTTGATAACTTTTTCTTATATTTTAAATGGTATTTTTACTCCATTCCCCACTGGTTATTGGTAGTATATAGAAATGGATTACACTTTCATACAATGACCTTGTCATCTTACAATTTTTTTTAATTCATTTATTAGTTTGGGTAGGGTTTTCTTGTTTTTGTAGCAATATACTTCCTAAGAAACTTAAATTCCTCTCATTAACGATGCTGTATTGTGATTTGGATTGGCTTTATTATGCTCATCTGCCTCACTGTTAATCTCTTTACTTTTTACACTCTTCTGCAAAAAAAATTTTTTTGAAAATCAGGAACAATTTTTTAAAGATTTTATTTTTTGAGAGACAGAGAGAGAAAACATGAGCAGGGGGAAGAGCAAAGGGAGAGAGAAGCAGACTCCCCACTGAGCAGGGAGCCTGATGTGGGGCTCGATCCCAGGACCCTGGGATCATGACCTGAGCCAAAGGCAGATGCTTAACTGACTGAGCCACCCAGGTGCTCCAGAAAATCAGGAATAATTTTTACTACTAAAAATGTCCTGTTGATTTTATGCCCCAAGCATCTCAAATTCTGCCAAATTGTATCTCCTCCACCGTCACCAATACCAGCACTTCTACTTCAAGCAACCATCATGTCCTAGCTAGCCTGACGACTAGTTTCTCACATTCACTCTTGATCTCTTTCACATTAATTTCTACAGTATAGCTGTAGTGACTATATATAATGATTTTACATATATGTATCAATCCACATATCCTTACACACATACACACACATATGCAAATTAGGTCATCCCTTGCTCAAAACTCTTCAACTGTCTCCTCTTGGCTCATAAAATAAATCCAAGCATCTAGAAGGCCCTTGATTAGCAGCTCCTGCCTACTCTCTACTATCACCTCCTGCCTCTGCCTCTGCCTCCTCCCCATGCCTTCTGTGTGAAAGCAACATGCTCTTTCCTGCCTCAAAATCCTCTGCATGTTTCCATGACTGGAACACTCTTTCCCTCCACCCTCACCTAGATAACTCCTACATAAACTCTGGATCTTCAGCTTTCAGGGGACATTTAGTGAAGCCCACTCCTTTCCCACTACCCTCAAGTCTAAATAAGCTTCCTGCACTTTTTCCTTCAGAGCACTTAAGGCAGTTTTACTATATATTTAGTTGAGAGACGATATGTAAGGGCCATCTTCTGCCCCAGACTGTAAGATCTGTGACAATGGGAACATTCTCTATTCTGTTCACTGCTCAGTTCCCAGTATTACAACACAGTGATGCAAAGGTGCTCAGTGAATTCTTGCTGGATGAAAAGCTGGATCTAATGGTGTGTTTGGGACCATATGAAGCCACAAGAACAGTTACATAGATTTACTCAAGATACAACCCTGTCTCCCAGTAGGTCCCATGTTAAGAAAAACATACACACAATGTTTTAAAAAAATAGCTATATAGAAAAACATGTTGGCAATTCCTCAAAAAGTTAAGCACCGAGCTACCATGACCCAGAAATTCCACAACTAAGTATATATCCGAGAGAACCAAAAACATATGTTCACAGGAGAACTTGTACACAAATATTTATTGTAGCATTATTCACAATAGCCAAAAAGTAGAAACCACCCAAATTCCATCAATTAATGAATGGTTAAATAAAATGAGGTACATCCAAATGATGGAATATTATTCAGTCATAAAAAGGAATGAAATGCTGATACATGCTACAACATGAATGAATCCTGAAGTTTAACTGAAAAGAACCAGACAAAAAAGGCCACACATCATGTGATCCCATTTGTATAAAATATCTGGAGTAGACAAATTCATAGATACAGAATGTAGATTAATGGATGTCAGGGGCTCGTGGAAGAGGGGTGTGGGGATTGAATGCTTACATATATGGGTCTCTTTGGGTTGATGAAAATGTTCTGGAATCAGTGATGATGGGTCTATAACTTTGAATACACGAAAAAACATTGAAATGTATACTTGAAAATAATGACTTTATAGCAAGTGAATTATAACTCAATAAAAACAGCTACATAAAAAGATGCCAATGAACTACTTAAACATTTGCTTAAAAATAGACTTCTCAGTTTTGTAAGTTCCTAAAATGATTCCAGTGGGAGCAGTTAGAAATGTTTATATAACCATCGGACACACTAACATGAATGTCCTATGATGTCAGCTCCAGGCCACCTCTTCTAGATCTGTAATCTCACTAGCTCTCCTAGGGGCACCTGGGTGGCTCAGTCAGTCAAGCTCCGGCCTCCTGTTCTCAGCTCAGGTCATGATCTCAGGGTCCTGGGATTGAGCCCCGCACCCCATGGTCTCTGCACTCAGTGGGGAGTCTGCTCGAGGATTCTCTCTCTCTGCTCCTCTCTCCACTTATGCTACGATAAATAAATCAATCTTAAAAAAATAATAAACTAGCCCTCCTTGAAATGCTGCCACTTTGCAGCTGTTTGTTAGTTCACATCTAAAAATAGCCTGAACCACTCTACTGGGTTTCCCTGAACAAGATGGAAGTGTCATAACAGGCTTCCCAAACTCAGCAGAGCACACCAGGGAGTCCTCGCTCCACTAACAAGGGTGGAAACCTGTGGTACTTTTCGCAGAACCATGGAAAACAATCCTTCAAATCTGCTTCATGTCTCCATTCTCCCTCCCTGCTGCTCCTTTCCCCTCAACTTTGCTCCCATCTTTTTTTTTTTTTTTAAGATTTTATTTACTTATGGGGCGCCTGGGTGGCTCAGTTGGTTGAGCGACTGCCTTCGGCTCAGGTCATGATCCCGGAGTCCTGGGATCGAGTCCCGCATCGGGCTCCCTGCTCAGCGGGGAGTCTGCTTCTCCCTCTGACCCTCTTCCCTCTCGTGCTGTCTCTCATTCTCTCTCTCAAATAAATAAATAAAATCTTTAAAAAAAAAAGATTTTATTTACTTATTTGACAGAGAGCGTGCGTGCATGCGTGCACAAGTAGGCAGAGTGGCAGCAGAGGGAGAAGCAGGCAGGGGCACAGGGAGCCTGATGTGGGGCTTGATCCTAGGATGCTTAGCCAACTGAGCCACCCAGGTGCCCCCATCTCTTCTTTCTGCACATTTGAACCGATCTACCTCCTTCCCCTAACTGACCTTCCTGCACTTCCCTCTCTCTCAATTCACCCACCCTCCTATATTATCTCCTAGGGACTCTCTGCCTCCACCCAAACATTTCCTGAAAATTCACTGTTGAGGCGATCCATGAGAAATGTGGCTTGCTGCAAAAATTTACAGGGCGAAGAAACTTTTATTTTTTATTATTTTTTAGAGATTTTATTTTTTATTTAGAGTGCGCATGAGCAAGGGGAGGAGCGGAGGGAGAGGGACAGAGAGAATCTCAAGCAGACTATATGCTGAGCCCTGAACCAGAGGTGGGGCTTAATCTCAGGACCTTGAGATCACGACCTGAGCTAAATCATGAGTCTGACACATGATTGAACCACCAGGTGCCCCTAAGAAACTTTTAAATACATAACAGTGGACAATGTTTTCTATCAAAAACAAAGTCAATGCATGTTTGTAACAAGCCAAATAGAGCTATATAACAGGAAAGCTGACATCCTCTCATCTCATGTCACTTTTTTTTTTAAAAAAGATTTTATTTATTTATTTGAGAGAGAGAGAGAGAGAGCATGAGCAGGGGGAGGGGCAGAGGGAGAGGGAGAAGCAGACTCCCCACTCAGTGGTGAACCCAACACAGGGCTCGATCCCAGGACCCTGAGATTATGACCTGAGCTGAAGTCAGATGTTCAACTGACTGAGGCACCCAGGAGCCCCTCATGGCACCTTCTTAATGTAAGGAATACTAACTGATGTGTCCTCACATACCTTTCTCTAGACAAACATGAACATACAGACTTTTGTTTTCTTTCCTCTAAAAATTTACTTCTCGACAGCCTGGTTTTCCTCTTAACATGTCATAGATGCTTTCAGGACAAAGCAGAGATGACCCAGTTTTGAAAAACCACCCACTATATAGACCATCCATTACAATGAGTCAGATAACTGAACAGTTTCATAAGACTCTATAGGATACATCCACAAAAAGCTTCATCAAAGTAGAGGATATAATACAGCAGGAAAAGGAAAGCACAGGGGTCTGAGAAACTTCCAGGCACATTTCCCCAGGACTGTTCCCCAGGAATTTCATCCCATTCACCTAGGATGTGTATTTTGAATCTCCACGGTATGTACGATAAATCTTAATTTCAAGGAAGCCTGGGGAAAAGTTTCCAAGGGGTCTTTTATAGCCCCAATTAGTCAAGGCAGACTATATAACAGGTTACACCAAGTAAGCCATCAATCTATACACATCCTTAAACTAAGTAGAGAAGCTGGTCTCGGGTGCCACCAGCAGAGTTTCAAACCCTTTTCAGTACATTATAAATCACCAGCTAGTCCATCTTGTTCTGCTCTTGGCCAGGTCCCAGAGATAAGCACAGAGCTATTCCAGTCCAGCTGTGAAACAACTGTTTTACACAAAAGCTATATCATAATGTATTCAACTATCTTCCGATTAATGGGAATTCTGACTTCCATTTTTTTTCTCCCACCTCAAACAACACTGGAATATATTTATATGACTGTATTCTATAGGACAGGATCCTAAAAGGGGCATTGCTGGCTCTAGGGCATTTGTATTTGAACTTTTATCAGATATAACCAGATTACTTCCCTAAGAACCACCTGCAGTCCATACTCTCACTAGCAATGTATGAAGTTCCACGGACTATAAACCCAAAGCACAAATTGTTATCAGTCATTTGACTTTCATCCATCAATGGGTATTGATTCATTCCAAAGGTTACAGTGGCCTGGACTAATTAAAGTGTAAATTACCTCTATGTCTCTACACTGAGTTAGGATCCTAACCAAGTAACAGTAACCTTTCTTTGAATGTACCACAGACTCTCACTGCTCAACTGGTGGTCCAGGGACCACCATCAGCATCACCTGAGGCTCGTAAGAACTGAGAATAGGTTTTTATCCTCTTCTGCCTCCTTTCCTTTGTTCTTGAAATATAAAACAAGAACCCAGAAATAAAGACTGGAAGCGCATGGCTTCTTCAAACTGGAGGCTAGACCCATCTTAGGATATAGGAAATAACAGAATTCTGGTGAAGTTAAAAATAAGCTCACAACATATAAAGGTTTCTGTGTACAAAATCAAGGCTTGAATACTGGCCAAGGATAAAAGTCAATCACATAACTCACAGTTGTTTTTACTTCGGAAATGGTTCCTAAACATCCAGCCATACAACAATTAAAATAAGCCATATCACATGTATTATGCTGGTGACTAAAATATCAACACAGTTATTTTTAATAACTGACCTCCTCTGACCCAGCTCCAACCAGGTTGAGAGGAAGCGAGAAATTATGCTGGGTCGTTTTCTGAGCTTTTAGCTTTCTTGAGCCAAAAAGTACACCTATTTCACACCTGTAGACTATTAGAGTTCAAGAGGTGTTCCGTAAAGATGATTAGGGATGCCTGGTGGAGGGGACTGAGAGTGAGCTATGGCAGAATTATGAGAATGGCCTGTCCTTTGGTGCTTTAACAGCTCTTTCTTTTAAATGCAAAACTCCTCTGTCTGCTGTTCCAGCCAAACACACCTGCTACAGTTTTCACCCAGCTAATTAGTCTGACAGTACGCAGAGGAGAGCTCAGACTTTGAACAAATACTTCAAATGTCACCTGTTTTTACTTAGCAGTATATACTTAACAGCTTTGTTGTAATGGGTTTCTTTTTTGAAATGAAAACATTCTGTTAGAGTCCCTTGGGAGTTCCCTAATCAAAGGCCCCGGAGAAACTGGCAGTCTCTCAGGACTCAATCAAACGTTGCACAGGGCCAGGTGCTCACTTAGAATCTAATACCGGCTTCTCAGAGAGAAGCTGTCACCACTGCAAATCACAGAGTCCACCATGGGGCTATTACTGAAAGAATCACTGGGGTGCCATTCCTGGGCAAGCATACCACATCTTGAAGTGGGTAACAAGAGGCAAGTTATCCAGAAGGATGATGGGCACTCCCGATGTCACAGAGGACAGAGAAACCACAGCAAAGGTGGTACACTCCAGTTCTTACCTGGTTGTAAGCATTGAAGGGGAGCTTTAGTGCACTGAGAAGGATAGGGCAGAGCTGAGACCATGGCTTTGAAGTTGGCAAAGAAAGAAAACCATCATACCATATTAAAGCATCAATTCATTCACTATGTAGACCCTTGCATCCTATAGAGAATTGTAAGGCAGAAACCTTTTGTGGCAAACACTGAGGTTGCACAAAACTCTCCTCTGTGAATTTACATATTAAAGTCAAGTTATGCACTGGGTGTTATACGCAAACAATGAATCATGGAACACGACATCAAAAACTAATGATGTACTGTATGGTGACTAACAATAAAAAAATAAATAAAAGTCAACTTAAACGATGATCTGCTTAGAGTCTACCAACAAAAAAGAAGGATGGAAATTTCTGAATTCCGCTCTTGTCCATATTCTTTATTTTTTTTTTAAAGATTTTATTTATTTGAGAGAGAGAGAATGAGAGACAGAGAGCATGAGAGGGAGGAGGGTCAGAGGGAGAAGCAGACCCCCTGCTGAGCAGGGAGCCCGAAGCGGGACTCGATCCAGGGACTCCAGGATCATGACCTGAGCCGAAGGCAGTCGCTTAACCAACTGAGCCACCCAGGCGCCCCTCTTGTCCATATTCTATATATGGCTTTTCAGTTAGTTGATACTACTTCCATCACCTCATTTATGAAACTTTTAACAATGCGCCAGCCTCACTAGAAGCATCTGCATCGCTGAGAGTTTCCTAAGAATGAACTTCTGACAGGGCGCCTGGGTGGCTCAGTCAGTTAAGCATCTACCTTTGGCTCTGGTCATGATCCTGGGGTTCTGGGATCGAGCCCCATGTCTGGCTCCCCACTCAGTCGGGAGTCCGCTTCTCCCTCTCCCTCTGTCCCCCCCCCCTCCGGCCCCTCACTCTTGCATTCTCTCTCTTGCTCTCTCTCAAATAAAGAAAATCTTTTTTTTTTAAGGTTTTTTTTTTTTTAAGATTTATTTATTTATTTGAGAGAGAGAGAATGAGAGAGAGCAAGCACAAGAGAGGGGGGAGGGTCAGAGGGAGAAGCAGACTCCCTGCCGAGCAGGGAGCCCGATGCGGGACTCAATCCCGGGACTCCAGGACCATGACCTGAGCCGAAGGCAGTCGCTTAACCAACTGAGCCACCCAGGCGCCCTCAAATAAAGAAAATCTTAAAAAAAAAAAAATAAAAAGAATGAAATCCTGGGGCCCTGGGGAGGCCTGTAGAAACTCTATGGGTGTGTCCAGGAAGCTGTTTTTGAATGAGTGACTTATAAAAACAAAAATATGGGTGAGATGACATGATCAGAGTACAAGGGTCAGCAATCCCCTTTTCTCAAAATGTTTTTCCTCAGTCCTGCCCCCAGAGTCATGAATCATTCGCTTTTTTCTTCACTGAATCGAATAATTCCTTGAAGGAAAGATCTCCCTGCACTGCCTCAGCAATCAGTCATTCCGCAATTCCTGAAACCGGGCTTTGGTTCCCTCGGCTCTGCTGGGGCTCTGTCGCTTAGAGCTGGAGCTCCTGTGAAGAATCGTGACTTCTTAAATGCTGGACATAGTGGGTGTCCCAGTCTAACTTGGCAGCATTTGGTGCTTGACGAGATTCTCTCTCCTTTGCCGAGTCCAGTTGGATCTGTCTGCTGTGCATTTTCCTTTGCCTGCCCATCATCACTGCTCTAGCCCCCTCCCTGGTTAATCCAAAGTCACTCTCTCTGCTCCTCACAACTCCCCCTCTCCACACAGCTGTCAAATTCTTCTTTCAGAAGTACAACTAGGAACACAGCCACACTCTTCACTAATTCCTTCCAACTTCTCTACTCTGGTTGTCAAAAGCCTCCAAAAAAGGACCCTAACTTGCCTTCCTATCCCTGCTTCCATTGCTCCGTGACAGGTATTTTACATTCTGGCCAAAATAGACTATTTGCTATTCCCAGGATACATTTCATGCCTTCTCACCTCCTCCTGAATCACTCACTGCTACCATCCCAATAGCTCTATTTCCTGAAAAGCCCACTCATCCTTCACGGACCTCAAAAAGGACATTTTGGAATTCCTACCTCTCTTGTTTGGCCCCTTCTAGCTGTTCTATCCTGCAACATAGTATTAGTGAGCATCTTCTCTCTCTGCCAGATCCTAATTTCATGGAGGAAAAGAATGCAGCCTGGTTTCTTTCTGCGTTTTCTGTACTGGGTCTTCCACAAGGTAGATGTTCATTGAGGACTTAAGTGAAATAACTAATGCTCAGAGTCACACCTGTTTTTCCTTTCTTACTTTAACAATGGCCCTAAATTTCCTCAGTGGGTTTCTGCTCCTCACTTTGCAACTTTTATTCATGGGACAAATGAAAGACAATCTGGGCTTCGATTTCCCCTCAAATAAATGCAGGCTCCGTCCAGAGCTACTGTTGAAAATACCAAACCAGTTAAATATATACAACCCTAAGATCTTTGCAATAATTTGAAAACATTAACAATCTTGTAAGTGTCTAAAAACATGATTTAGGCCATACAGGTGCTCAATTCTTAAGCCTAATGTTTAAGATCATGGAAACAGTACTCCCTAAGAACTATTTGATGACGCCCATGTGGCAGAGCATCTGTTCAGGCCTACAGGATGGATCCGATGTGGGGATACCTCTAGGGAGACACACAGGCAGTGCCCTGACTTTTTCAATACACAGGAAACTGGTGCTATCCCAAGTCCCTTAGCATGGAATGAAGTCCTCCAGAAGGATTCAGCCTTTAATAGGTCGTTTCAGGCTTACCATCCTCAAACAGTCCACCCAGGCCAACTCTACACCTTTCTCACAAAGGGCTTTAAGGGCGAACTGGTTTCTCATGGGAGAGAGGTAACTATGTGCCCCGCAGGGAAGCAGCCTCCTTACTGGCTATCAGTGACCACCACTTCACTTCCACTTCCAAGAAGGCTGAGGTAGCTCCAGTGCAGGAAGACAGAGCTAAAGATGAGATCTGGTATTTTTAGGTACATGTTTCGTTGCTGCTGTCCTTTTCTCAATTAAAACAGAGAAAAACAGCTTTATTAAAAACTGACTCTGATGTCTGCTATGTAATAAAGCAAGGTATGAAACAATCTAACTAGTAATTAATGGTGGTCCTCGTTCAACTATGGCATGAAAGCAGGTGACTGATGGGCTGCCAGGAACCACAGGTTATCTCCCATCTATTCTCACTGGTGGAATGTATACACATGATCCTTCAGGGAAGATCCAAACCTGGGATTTTTTTTAAAAAAAGCAAAGCTATTCCATTAGGGGGCATTTTTAACTTTAATTTTTAAGATCCTCAATATCTTTTATAGTCTGCACCTGAGCCCCATCTTTTCCCAGGCCTCTGCATTGTGATTTTATGTGAAACTACCATTCCACTTGAAATATTGGCACACTAGCCATAATAGCACACTTCATGAAAAAAATATAAATATATATTTATAATTTAAAAAGAGAACTGCTCAACCACTATCATAGATTCGACAGAGATTATCTTCAATTTACATATTACAATGATAATAATGAATTTACAATTTACAAATTCCTGCAGAGATAAATTTGGCAAAACAACCCAGATGAGGGAGAACAGGGAGAGACTGCCCCTAGTGTGTGTGTAGAAACATGGAGAGCGATATATCAAATACTCTGAGTTCAAATATTGAGGAAGAAATCAGAGAACATGAAGGTAAGTTTAGATGCAAAGAAAACCAGGGCATTCTGAATTTGGCAGTGCTCTGGAGCTTTGGGTAATGGAAGTGATAAGTAGACACAGTACCGTGTTCATAGGAGGCAAAGTGATGATATGATGACTTCAACAGAGAAGGTAAAGAGACAGCAAAAGCTTCCATCACATTAGCATTTTATCAGTGCTTGCAAAACAGTCTCAGATACAGTATTGTGAAAACACTGCCTTTCGTCTTGTTTACACCGCAGATGATGAATTTTCAAAAAGTCTCCTTTCATTTCTAGTCTCTTCTTGCTTTTTTGTCTGTACTCAAGTATCTATATGGAGAGTGATTCATTCACCCATACAGGCGTCTGGGCTAAGAGATTTGGGGAATACCAAGATGAGTATGAGGAATCACCTACCTAGTACACGCAAACCATCATATGAGAAAAACATGGGAGCCCAGAGAAGCAATCACAATTCATTGGGAGGAGTGAACCACAATACTCAAGGACTCACTCATACTCCCTGGACTTCTGACCATCAATTTGCTCTGCTCTCCCTCAGCAGGTAGGTCCTCAGAGAGCAACCTACAGTTTTACATTTGCCAGCCCACTGACCCATCTACCTAAGCAACTTCTATATCTCTAGGACAAGAAATGGCTTATTCCCATAAGTATTGATGATAGGCTCAAAATGTAAAGTTTATGAAGTCGTGAGTTAAGTCCCAAATCTATCACTTCATCTGGATTGGATTCATTAGTTCATGAAAATGAGGCATCAGATAGTCTACAGTCAAATGGATGAAAACATTGTAAATGAAATTATGAATTTATATTTTTGAAGTCATTAGAGAATGACAGAAAAAAGTCACTCTAGTGCTTCGATGTAAAATAAGGAGACAAAACACTCATTTCTGTAAGGAGAGAGGATTAATATTTGAATCTGACAGAAAGGTATCCTCTCACATATTACATGGTCTTGGTAAACATTTATAAAATGAAAATTTAAGTTAAATACTTCAAATGCCTGCCAAAAAATTATCTGTCAAAAATACCCCCCTTCCCACTCCTACACCCATTCTTGCCTCAATTCAGGAAAGCAAATTGAATTTCATTTTGGTCTACTGACAACAGATGGCTTTCATATGAAGCAATTTCAGTTATCTGACAGCAAACAGTATCCTACTCAAACATTTCTGTTATCTCCTATTAACTGCAAAACAAAAAGACAATCAACACTCAACGAGGCAAAGAAAAAAATACTATTCCCTCAGAAAATAAACTTAAGTATCAAACTAAAAGTCAGAATTTCTTGGATATAGAATTCTCAAGCTTTCTGCTGATTTAAATGGCTTTTATAGCTATTAAGCCCTAACGTTTTATTTTTGACATGAGTTTTATATACTATAGAAGCTTTCCCTCTCACTTGCCTGTTCTTCATTTTTAGCCATAGAGCTAATCCTGTTAATCCAGGATTAACTGATGAACCAAGAATGATAACCAAGAAAGAATATTTTCTCTAAAAAGGAGAGAAAAGTGAGTATTTGGGGAAGTAGGTAAGTTCCTGGAAAATTGGAGAACCGATCAGTACAAGGTATAGTAGCCTAAAATCATCATAGCTTATGATGGTTGCTCTTCAATCATACAATATTGATTTCTTGGGCCAAGGCTTGAAGATAAATAACTGCTAGTCCCTGAAGATAGCCCTTGCAAGATAGCTACAAGATACATCATGTATTGGAAAAACAGTTACGTATTTTTAGTTCAAAAGCTGTTACTGAATATTCTAAGCCACACAGCAACAAATGCAAATGTATTTTTGCATATTGTCCAAAACAGCAGTACCAGTAACATCTGGATTTTTTCTCCTTTCAATTCCTATGGTTGTCTCTTCCCATCCAAATTCCTAGTTCCTTTGTCCCCAGGCTACATATAACCTCTTACTCCATTCCACTCTGTTCTCCAACTTTAATCTGGATGGTCAACCTGTCTCTTTTTGGCTTGTAAACCTTCAACAGTTATTCAGTATACTCAAGAAAAGTTGGAATCTCCTTGGGTTGGCATGCAAGCCCTGGAAATTTTGACCTTGGCATTCCTTTTTAATCATGTGTTTGCTTCCCTTTGACATGAATCTCTTTTCTTCATCTGACACTCTGGTAATGGTTCAACAAGGCAATCCAGCAGCCTTCTTCATCTCTGTTCAAGATAACCTCTCTTCCCTCTTTCTCACTCAACACACATGTAAGGTCTTCCCATTTGGACACCTCTGCTCATTCAAAGTGTTCCCTAAGATTATAGATCGACCTCAAACTACCCCACAGTTTTCTCTCCTTCTTTTAGATCCATGTAGGACTTAACATAGGAACCATTATTTGCCACAAAAATCTAGAGACATTGAGACCATGTAATCCAAACCTTTCATTTTGATCCATACAAGATCATATCTTGCAGTTGTGCTTTTATATAGTTCCCATCTTATGCTTTCTCACATGTCCCATAATAAATAATGTTATCTCAGTAAATATTTTGTTAATTTATTAAGTGATACTTTAATAAATGCACCTTCCTCAAATGTATCAAAAATCAGCAGATAATCCTTTCAGTGGAGGGCATAAGCAGATGATCCCTTTGGAAGAAAAGCAGGGTATCTGGCAGGGTCCCATAAAAATCACAGCAGTATAAAAATACTGTTTTTAATTACCAGCTAATTTTGGCAGATATGGCTGATCCTCATCACATCAGGGAACTTCAGAGAGAGATGAGATTCCCAGATGGGGCAAGCTCAGGGATGGGATAAGATGTCTATTTCACATGTTCCTGGGTATTTTTTTTTTTTTTAATCTAAGAAGCATTATGGTCTATTTATGGTCTTGTGCTAAAGGTCGTTTTGGTTTTTGCTG
This sequence comes from Mirounga angustirostris, assembly GCF_029215605.1. Classification (NCBI taxonomy): domain Eukaryota; kingdom Metazoa; phylum Chordata; class Mammalia; order Carnivora; family Phocidae; genus Mirounga; species Mirounga angustirostris. The sequence goes on from NW_026991710.1 coordinate 35,369,843, forward strand.
TGTCAAAAAAAGACCCACAACAAAAGAGCCATGTCAAAATGCCACATGCTTCCCAGAAGCTGGCCTGGTTTTTGTTTTATTTCTGGACATATATCATCTGTGTGTACAGTAGAACACAAAGTGCTTCCAACATGCCTTTTAACAAGTAACATCACATCTGATTGTTTTCTATAAATCTTACCTAGAGTAACATCTATTGTTCACCAACAAAAGATGACATCTTGCAGCATTTAACATGTCTAAACAACTGCTGATTTCATGAACAGTATTTCAGAATACATTGCTATGAGGTATTTAAATGTATTAAAAATGTTATTTTTCAAAAGTATTACCACTGTAAATCATTCTAATATGAATTTAAGTGTCCATGCTAATAAATGCTACAAAAAAAAAAGTTTACCCTGGAACAAGAACTTAAGAGATACACAGTATTTCAATTGAATTACATTTAATTGAAGTGATTTGTATATATTACTATGAGTATATTTGATAGATATGAGAAATAAAATGTAAAAATCCTACCTTGTGTCTGTTTCTTGTTCACTGCATTATCAGCTTTATGTCGTTTCTAAAGTTTAAAAGCAAAAACAAGAACTGTGAAAAAATGGATGAGATTAATAAAACAAAGTAGCATCTACAACAAGAAAGATTTCTTTCAACTTATGTTTCCCAAGGCTTTTATCCTTTTATACCCTATATCAATTTTATAAGCATGCCGGGGTGTGGTGATAAGAAGAATCAGAGGGTAGGTAGGAATTTTAAAATTGAAAGCACAATCTATAGCATCTTCAAACAATAGTCCTCTTCTGGGAGCACAGCTGTACACTCCTCAGAAGGATCATATATTATTACACAGGTAAGATTAAAATTTTAATGTAATGGAAAAGGCTGATTTAGCTTTTTGCTTAAATAACTCACTTAAAAAAGAAGATGCCCAAGAGAATTATCTGTAAAAACTACCATTTAATAGTGGTACTGAAATATTTTCAGCTTCTTATGAAATTCATTATCTAATTAGGCTGAGTACATCCTCCATAATTTTTTTCTTCTTTTTTTTGCATTTGTAAATATTTTATTTATGAACATTTTTTTGTAGTTTTTATTATGTTATGTTAGTCACCATACAATACATCATTAGTTTTTGATGTAGTGATCCACGATCCATTGTTTTCGTGTAACACCCAGTGCTCCATGCAGTATGTGCCCTCCTTAATACCCATCACCGGGCTAATCAATCCCCCCTCCCCCCTCCCCTCTAGAACTCTGTTTGTTTCTCAGGTCCATAGTCCCTCATGGTTCATCTCTCCCTCCAATTCCCCCCGCCCATTTTTCCCTTCCTTCTCCTAATGTCCTCCATGTTATTCCTTATGTTCCACAAATAAGTGAAACCATATGATAATTGACTTTCTCTGCTTGACTTATTTCGCTTAGCATAATCTCGTCCAGTCCCATCCATGTTGATGTAAAAGTTGGGTATTCATCCTTTCTGATGGCTGAGTAGTATTCCATTGTAGATATGGACCACATCTTCTTTATCCATTCATCTGTTGAAGGGCATCTCGGCTCTTTCCACAGTTTGGCTATTGCGGACATTGCTGCTATGAACATTGGGGTGCATATGGCCCTTCTTTTCACTACATCTGTGTCTTTGGGATAAATACCCAGTAGTGCAATTGCTGGGTCATAGGGTAGCTCTATTTTTAAATTTTTGAGGAACCTCCACACTGTTTTCCAAAGTGGCTGTACCAACTTGCATTCCCACCAACAGTGTAAGAGGATTTCCCTTTCTCCACAACCTCTCCAACATTTGTTGTTTCTTTCCCTGTCCATTTTGGCCATTCTAACTGGTGTAAGGTGGTATCTCAGTGTGGTTTTGATTTGGATTTCCCTGATGGCTAATGATGATGAACACTTTTTCATGTGTCTGTTAGCCATTTGTATGTCTTCTTCAGAGAAGTGTCCATCTCTTCTGCCCACTTTTTGACTTGATTATTTGTTTTTTGGGTGTTGAGTTTGAGAAGTTCTTTATAGATCTTGGATACCAGCCCTTTATCTGTAGTGTCATTTGCAAATATCTTCTCCCATTCTGTGGGTTGCCTCTTTGTTTCGTTGACTATTTCCTTTGCTGTGCAGAAGCTTTTTATCTTGATGAAGTCCCAAAAGTTCATTTTTGCTTTTGTTTCACTAGCTTTTGGAGATGTATCTTGAAAGAAGTTGCTGTGGCCGATGTCAAAGAGGTTACTGCCTATGTTCTCCTCTAGGATTTTGATGGATTCCTGTCTCACATTGAGGTCTTTCATCCACTTTGAGTTTATCTTTGTGAGTCATCCTCCATAATTTAATGACATATTGATGTCTGTCAATGACTAGAACCAAACACATATACCATGTGCGTAAAGCCTCTTGCATCCACTGCTTCTCAGTGGTCCCTTCTCCACATCATGAACCACTGAATCACATGATGCTATTCTCCTTCCTACCAAAAGCACCAAAAAAATTAGATGCTAAACAGGTGAGTTAGCCTGAGTCTAGGTGGGTGAATATGAAGAGTCACATAAGCCGAAGTTTTAGAGCAGAGAGTAGAAGAAACGAAAGGTCAGAGGAAAGGTGAGAACTTGAGTGGCCAGGGGAAGCTATCTTGTCTACGGTTCAACTAGAGGTTTTCCATGGCTTCCGTCTAAACTTACAGCATCAAGTGTAACACATCAGCCTGCTGACTTTTGTAGAAAAGTGATGAGTATAACTAACTCTGAGCTCAAAAATTCTATCATTAAAGCTCAAGGTCAGATTTAGCTGCAGAGACCTGACCATAAGGTGGGTTAGAATGAATGTGAAACAAAGGAGTTCCTAATTTTTCCATTTGAGAAGAAATACGGTTTTTAGAATCACAGTGCAAATATGACCATACTCTCCAAGAGAAAATGCCAGAGTTGTGGATTAGCACTCCTCCCAAAACAGCAACACTCAGGAGTGTCCTAATAGCTGGCAGCGGGAACGCAGTTCCCACAAACAATCAGCCACTGAACTGCACAAAATGCAAAGAGAGCATTCAAAACGCCTCTGTGGAAGGCTTGTAGAAAATAATTCTTGCCACATCTATAAACAGGAACACATTACAATTCTTTCTCAGAGCAAAACACTAATAAAACGGTAAAAATGTAGACTTTCATTAGGCAAACTATTGCTTCCAAAAGTAAGCTTATGATTTACCAGATGTTCTTAATACATTTTTAAAGTTTAAACTTGTAGCACCAGTAGAGAATATTTTATAATTGATGAAACTCTCAAATACTTACTGTTTTTTATTGTTCATAAAGATCTTAAGAAAATTAGAAAGTAGCCCAAAATAAATTTGGGTTCAAAGTAATGGTCCAAAACAAATTTAGATATATGAAGGAGGTGCAAATATTTCCAAAACAATGGATATCTATGACAGACAATAGTTAGACTTCCAACTGAAGGAGACAAATAAAAGCTAATTAATGAAACATTCTACTTAAACAGGAAATTTAATCTTAGTGAGACCTAAGGAGATCCTGAACATTATTTTCCATCTACAGAGAATTCCTGTATAGGAGAATTCTTGTACAGCTCTTTCCTCAGTCTTCCCACCACAGAATAAATTCGGTTGCTTGTCAAGAAATAATTGTGTGGAATATACATAAGGATCTATCCAGATAGGTAGATTCTAATCTTAAAACCATAAAAAAAAAAAAAAAAAAGAGAAAAGCATCTCTGGATCCCAAACAGATTTTTATTCCTTCTAAAACAAACACTTCAGAAAACATTACTACAGCTATTCCATGAGTTCAAATACCTCCACTGTCCTATAGTGAGAATTCATTTCATATCACTGAGGGCTAGTGAATTACTTAATATTATCAATATTTAACTGACAGTGTATCAATAAACTGTACCGTATAAATAGTACCATGAACTTTAGAATACTGAAGTATGTAATGTGGACCACTCCCTCCTGGGAACCCTTCCTAAGTGGTTTTTATCTTATCATTGCCCAGGTGTTCCACCTGTACCTTGGTCCCTTCTTCATCTCCTATCTTGTGCTACAGTGATGGAATTCCTCAAGGCTTACTCCCTGGCCCTCTTCGCTTCTTACTCTATACTCTCTTCCCAGCTCAGCTCATCCATACCTGCAGTTTCACTTGTAACTGATACATAAATATATACTAGCCAAGACTCTCATCTGAGCTCCAGACAGTTATATCCAGTAGCCTCCTTGACATCTCCCTCTGGCAGTCTCAGAGGCATCTCCTGCTGTGTCCACAAGGCAATCTAGGACGTTAACCCCCAAGCCTTGGTCCTTGTTCTCAGACATGGAACCATACACCATCCACTTGCACAAACCAGGAACTTGAGGTCATCCTTAGCATCTTCTTCTCCTTCTCACTTCCACCCAATCCTTCTTCATTCAATAATATTTACAAAACACCATGAGCCAGGCCCTGTTACTATTGGTGAGGATACAACAATGAACAAGAGACAAAACTCTTGTTCTTTATGGAGCTTACATTCTAGTGGTCGGAGAGAGAATGTGAACAAAATAAGTAGGGCATGTAGCATGTTGGATGGTGAAAAGTCTTATCAATTCTACTCCTAAAAAGATATTGAATTCATTTCTCTATATTACTTTATCTGCAGTGCCACCTGGTCTAAGATCTCTTCATTTTTTTTTTTTTTATACCAGCTACTAGAATATTCTTCTAACTAGTGTACGCAAATCCTGTTTCCTTCCAATCCATTTTCTATATTTTAGTCAAAAAGATATTTGGATGATGATAGTACAGTTAACATTTATTCATCACTTACTAGAACTAGGTTCTATTCTAAGGACTTCAGTGCATCATTTAATTCTTAGCCAAAAGGCAAAATAGCTGGTGTGGTTACTTGATTAATGTCTGTCTCTTCTACTGGACTGCAAGCTCTAAACTGGCTACTTTTACTCACTAACCTCTTCCTTGTATTTGGTCTCTGAACACTGTGGACTTTAAAAAATTATCCTTTTTTTTTTTTTTAACGAATTAAGTTTATCAGAGTTTAAGTTAACACATGTATAGCAAAGAAGGCATGTGTTTCATGGTGAATATTATCAATTTAACAACTGATCTTGACCCTTACCATAAGAGTTGGCATCTGACAAGATGCAGTTTTTTTTTTTTAAACTAAAAGTTCTCCACCAATTTTAGAGTATTTTCAAGTAAGTGTTTATGTCATTTGCTACTTGCACATTAAAAACAAGAAATCGTATTATGTTAAGCTATGCAAAGCATCAAGAGTTAGAATGCACTGGGTGGAGGTAAGTCTTAGGTGTCTCCCCTGGAGGGAATTCTTACTGTTTTACTGTAACTGTTCAACAGAACATGAAAGAAGGCTTACTGGAAGATAAGCTGTGTTTTATTCACTGACATAAGAGTGGGAGACATAACTAGTCTTCACCAATATCTCATTTTCTTCTCTTTTCGTGGACACCGAGATTAACTTCCTTCTTGTCTTGTCACTAGTTCTAATATTAGACTGTAAGCAGAGGTGATGTGCTCCATTTCTGGACCACAAATTTCTGGACCTCCATTCTCTCCTTCTTCTGCTCTGGTGACCACCACTATTCCACATAGCAGACTCTCAATTCAGCTGCATCCCTGAGTGACTACATGAGCAATGGGGCCTGCTGCCCACCCTTCCTCCCAGATAAAAACCTGCAGTGTCTTTGAAAATGTGAAAAATAAACTTAGGTTTAAGCCACTGACATTTGGGACATGATTATTACTGCAGCAAAAGTTGAACATATCCTAATACCTATCCTAGTGAATTCTTGGCACCTAAGTACTGCTTCATATATTTTGATGAATGAATGGGCCAATACATGTATTCATTATAATTACTGATAAAGATACTCTTTGGGCAATCATCTAAACTATTTGACTTTTTTCCTTTTCTAGGGAGTAATTTTTCAAACTTTCTATCACCTATAAGTTGATATAAATGTCTTGTTAAACAATTCTTAACCTATTTTGTCAATTTCTTAACAATGATTTTATTGGAAAAGTACTCCACATAATACTATCACCCCACCCAACTATTACTACATCCTCCAGGAAGTACCTGATAAGCTGTTTTCTAGGAGTACCCAATTATTACATTGTGCCAATAAGAGTTCTGTTACAAAAAACAAACCAACAAACAAAAAAAACCCTCTTGGATATTTTCATAGAGAGGGGTACTAAAAACCATAGCTAGAGAGCTTATAGTATTGTTAGGGAAAAAGAAAAAAGGACAGGCAGCTTAGAGCAGTGATAATAACATGGAGCTCTGGAACCAAACTGCCTTGTTTTGAATTCTCACAGCCCCAGTTATTAACTGTGTGACCCTGGGCAAGTTACCTTGATCCTCTGTGCCTCCTCTCCCTTATCTGTAAAATGGGGATAATACCAGTAATCCTTTAGAGAGTGGCTATAAGACTTAATAAATGTAAAGGATATAAAACAAGTACATGGATCCCAGAAACTCAATAGATGTGATGAATACTATTGTTGGTGACTTGCCACAAAAACAGAACAAGAGCTGGATGAGAAGGAATCTGATCCCAACCATTTCTTGGACAAGTTTCATGATCTCTCTAAGCCCCAGCTTCCTTACCTTTAAAATGGGATTAATATCCAACTCGTAAAGTTATTGAAGAAATTAAATGGGAAAAGCATTTGCAAAAACAATAGCACAATGTCTAGTAAATAATATATGCTTCATCAAAACTATGTCAAAGAAAGAAAAGGGAGTACATAAGGCAAACAAAGAGACCAATTACAGTAAAGACCGATCCTTATGGATTGCTCGATCCAAGTACAATTTAAAGGATGGTGAGTCTGTGTGGAACAATATAGGTAAAAAGAGAGTCCCTTAAATTTTCAGCTTGTGGTCCCCATCAAGCATGTCATTTCCAATCAAGAGGACTGTGATGTTTTACACACACGCACATAGACATAAAACCTCTGTCTGTATTCTTAGACACTTGGATGCTTTTGAGACTGATGATCTAAATGGACACTTGACCCGTTTCAATTTGATTCTCTACAGAAATAATATAAATGTTTGTGCAACTTTAAATTGGAGCTTCCTAAAGAATGTCTCAGGCCTTCCTCGCCTTACCATCTGACTTGCCTAAGGCTCGACAGAAGGTCATCTTATATAGGCCAAGTATTTAAAGAGCAAAGGAAAAAAAAAATTGGCTTCCTCAACTAAGGTAGTTAAAATAATGGTAGAAGAGGAAAAAGAAAAGTCTGAATTTATTTTGGGGAACTTATTTTATGAACAGGAAATTGACTTCCCCTTTTCTCAGCTACTACAGATTAATACTACTTTCTTCCAATAAAATAAAAGGAAGCTTAAAACTACTAAAGATGAAAAGGAATCAACGGTATTTAATAAAGTGAAAACCGTGCATATGACTTAAACATAAAACATACATTCAAAGACCCTTTACACTGAGATAATTTGGAGGCTACTGTGTTTAACTTGAAATAATGTTCAAATGGAACATTGGGCATAATGTTCAAATATAGTTTTCTCTCCAAGCCAATTATTGCATTTAATTTCTTTCGCTACTAAACTACAAATGCAGAGAACACTCTGCCAAGCATTCTGTAACAGTAATCCTGTAGAAACTAAGAACGGTGGACTCCAGAGCATATTCTACATGTTTTTAAGTTGAATGGGCATTTTAAACAGCCTGTGTCAAGAATTAAAGAGAAACCAATATTTTAAAATATGCATATAAAATAAGGCACATTTATTTATGAAAAAAATTAAGTACTTACAATATCTTCTATGATCTCTTTGACGGCTGCCACAGCTAAAATAAATAAGAGAGGAACCAGTGTTGTATAGCGACCTGTTGGTGATACATCAGGTATTTGCTATTTGGGGGAAAAAAAAAATCCAGTGAGAACTAGCAAGTTTATAATATGTTTAAAAACAACCAAGTCTTAGTGCCTCTTAAAATACCCTTCAGTGATTTTACTACTGTGGCAGACTAACACTGAGTGAGGCAGTTTGCTCCTGTCTAGGAAGTGGCTAGAAGAGCATGTGAGCTGGCTTCATGACAAGCTGTTGTGTGTGTGAGACTAACACCTACAAAGGGGAGTTAGTTAAATATCATATAATCATTAAAAATGATATTCTAAAGACACACCGAAACACATGGGAAAATATCCACACATTATCACATGGTTAAAGCAGAATATAAAACATACGTGTTCTACGATCTTCTTTTTGTAAGCTAAATCAATAAACAATACACGGGAGGGGAAAGATGAGGAAGATATACACCCCGATGTCAAGAGCAGTTGCCTCTTAGTGGCGGAAAAGTGAGAGTTTTACTATTTTTTTATTTCTTCAATTTTTTTCTCTAATTATTTTTACTCTGAATGTATGTTTTTTAATAAAATGAAACTTTTTTCCCCCCGATTACTACTAACTCAAATACAAAAAAGAAACAAGTTTTAAAATGGAAATTCTTAACAAAAAAAAAAATTAAAAAAAAATAAAATGGAAATTCTTATAAGGTTCAGAATTGACTGTTACTGTTACTAAAATAAATTAATATTTAATTAATATTTGAAGAAAAAGTTCCATCCCCCCCTTACCATTAAATTTCATCCCTGCCATATCAAATTGACAGAATGTTTAAAATAAGCTGATAAAAATGATTAAAAAATAAATAAAAAATAAAATAAGCTGATAAAAATGAATCAAATTCATTCTGGAATTCTGACATTGCTTGTGGCAGGAACTGGAAATGTCCACCCAAACCAACTTGTCTCTCTGTGTTTAGCTAAAGCTTTGGAAGATTGGTCATGGGTTTAACAAAAACATTTATTAGTATCTGAACATTTGACTTTGAACTGAAGTTTTATGATGTGACTTTACCTGAAGCAGTGCAATAAAGAGAAAAAATGAGTTAGCAGCTCTTCTGAACTGAGAGTAGAGAAATCTTGGAAGGAATGTGATTATGTTGTATTTTGCAGTGCTAGAAAACAAAATGAAAAGTAGCATAAAACTTAATTACTCCATAATTAGCACCCACACTTACAAAATTCTATTATCATCACATAAAAAATTAGATGAACATTTGCCCTCTGTTTCAAATTGGGAGAATATTGCAAATGGTCATTAACCTAAATGAATATGAGTGAAAGGAACTGTCGAATTAAATAGTAAGAGTCTAATTTTCTTCACAATATCTTTTGTTCTCTTTGGCCAACCATCCTTTTTTTTAACACACTAGGAGTAGCTTACAAATCAATGATGGTGCATCAATAAAAAAATCTTACAAAAAAAATCAAATTTGAGCAAGACCGGGAACTTTAAACAGAGATGCCTACATAGGATAATTTCAGAAAAATGGGAAGTTTTCTAGGGTTCTGTTCAAATTTTCTCCGTAGTCCCTCTAGGAACTTGGCTAGGACTCCACACTGAACATACCAACTATGTCTGCAATCAGTAAGATATCAACACTTAGGTCTTGAAAACATCCAATCTTCTTTTATTTAAATAGAAAGAAGATTACATGAGTTGATAATTGTGAAGCTGGATGATGGGTACAAGGGAGTTCGTTGTGCTATTTACTTTTATGTTTAATGCTTTCCACAATAAAATCTTTTAAAAATTAAAAAAATAGGAGATTACAGGAATGCATACCACATTCCCCAAACTGAGAAAGTTACTCTAGAATGTGAAGTTGTAAATATGAATTGTAAATGGGCATTTCTCAAGTCCAGGAATTTTGCCACAGGAGAAACACTGGGCTAGCATAAGGGGTAAGGGAGTGTTCATGTTCACTCCATTCCAGAGGCCACTTAGTGAACAGTGCTTACAACAGTGATACTTTTTATACTATTGTTGGAAGGAAAATGTAACGGTGGAGTAATTCTCACAGCCCTCCATTCCTCAACACCATACTAAATTTTACAACTATCAAACGCCAATATTTAAAGACTATGTAACAAAAAGGAGTTCTTGGTGAAGAACTGCAAAGACCTCTTCTAAAATGTAAAAACTTGTTGGCCAAAAACAATAATTCATCCCTCTATTAACAGGTTTGAGACAAAGGTATGTATCCATAAGCAGCTTTCACTATCCAGACACTATAAATATAATTGGGAGAATATGGCTGTTTATCCTTTCTGCTCCTTCCAACTTCCAGATTCTTATTCCCATCTCTTTATTGGCCAGAAGATGGAGAAAAGAGCTGATTCATAGTGCCTCCAGTGAGCTTTCAAATAGTAACTGATTTAACTGAAAGCTCTCTGTAAGCATTTTTGTTTTGGCCAGAGAGGGGAGATGGCCTATTAGGTTCCGCTGTGATAGCTGGTCCCACAGAGATCTTTGGTAGGTCCTACCTGACATGATTATTGCAGAATTTTGTCAGCTGGGGCTGGTTGATGAATATAGTCCGTATTTCCTCCTGGTCAGCCAGTGAAGTCTTCTCTGAGACATCATCGGTCTTCTCATAACCTTAAAGAGAGACAGTCTTCTTATTCAGTAAGAAATCTTTCACGTTAGTATCCAGACAAAAACATACTTCATAACTACTTGGGGTTCTAAATTATGTTAAAAGCTGCATGCTTCCACCTGATTGATGTTCTTGCTTCTTTTATAGTAAAAGAAGGAAAATCCCCACATCTCCTATTTCTACTAAATTTGAAAGGCAGCATTTAATAGTCATGTAAAAACTGACCGTTTCAAAAACAGTAACATCATTTTGCAATATTTCATCATTCCCCCATAAATGTTCAACTTCTTTCCATTATGTAAGAATACATCTGAAAGTAACAAAAATTTTAAACTAGTTTCCATTACAGTTTTAGACAAAACTAAGAGAGGGGTAATTTAAAATATATTTTTAAAATGTAAGTATACACATTTAATACCTTTCTGGTGTTTCTTTTCTTTTCTTTTTTTTTTCTTTTTGGTGAAGACAGAAAGAAAGATACCCATTAAGGTTTAAATAGGCAACCACCATGCTGTGGTATGACCACAACTCACTGTGATAATCTTAATCTTTCCACTAATGGCAATTTATGAGTTTTAAATAATGACAACTGAGTTTTAAATTTCTTGAGACCACTTCAAATCATCTCAGGATCATTCTAACAATGCAACAGATTCTGCCAATTTCAATGGGGTAACATCTTGTCACCATATTGACAACACTTTTTAAAAACACAAGTTCCAGAAGAATGGGAAAAAAATGTAAACTGCTTATTTTACTGTCTAGTGAGAATTAAATGAGACTAGATTAAATCAGTTCTTACCCCTTTCCTAGAAAGCTATCAACAGTACTCTATATTAGATAGCCATTTTTCTTTTCTTCTTTATCTAGCCAAGCCAACTCTTCCCATAAAATCTGCTGACCTATTGAACATTTCTTCTGAAGTATTCTACAATGCTAAGTCAGTGATCCTTCTCTGTATTCCCACAGGCCTCTGCACTCCCCTTTCTCCCCTGCAAAACACTTATCAGACGGTTTTGTTACTGCCTGCTTATGAGTCTGTCTCTCCCTACCAGAATGGGAACTCCCTGAGGCCATAGATGCTGGGTTACTCATCTTCCTAACACCAGTACCAACAAACAGCAAGTACTCAATAAATGTTTGCTGAATAAATATCAAATGACAAAGGAGTGGTTATTTGGCTGTCCGTCCTCCCCCCCCCCCCAACTGAGGGCAAGTACATTTTTCTCCACCCATTGATAAGGGCACTAATGACAGCCAAATGCTGGTATCAAACTGTACAAGGAAAGCTTGTCTGTGGGGTTTTGTTGCTATATGAAACCAGAAAATCATTTAGGCTTTCTACAAAGGTGGGCAACTTGAGTATGGGGACCAGTGTAGTGTGTGCAGGGGAATTCACAGGGGGCAACAAAGGGCAAGGTAGAGACAGGGGAGATGTGCTGAAAAGCACACAGGCCAAATCTTGGAAGACCTCTCACACTTGTGCAGAAGTCTGGAAGGCATCCTCTGGTTGGCAGCAAGCCACTGAAAACTTTCCAAGTAGAGAGGCGCAGAGTGAGAATGGTCACTCTGAAGGCCACATCGCTCCAAATTAAGTACCATCATATCCATTTTACGGTTTTAGATACATTAGCAGCTTTGCCTACGGTCACATGGTGAATAGTTATCTTTCACTACACCACGTTTTAGATACAAACCTCCCCCCTAGTTTTATATAATCAAAATTTTATCTATGGATTGCTATAGATTGGATGTTTGTGTCTTCCCAAAATTCATATGTAAACATGTAATCCCCAAATTGGTGGTATTAGGAGGTAGGGCATTTGGAAGGTGATCAGGTCATGAAGGTGGAGCCCTCATAAACGGGACTAGTGTCCTCACAAAAGAGACCTAGAGAGATCCCTTGTCCCTTTCCCCATGTGAGGACACATTGAGAAGATGATCAATAACCAGGAAGTGAGCCCTCACCAGACAGTGACGCTGCTGGTGTCTTGTTCTTGGACCTCCCAGGCTCCAGAACTGTGAGTAGTACAGTTCTGTTGTTCATAAGCCACCCAGTCCATGGTATTGTTACAGCAGCCTGAACGGACTAAGATATGGAATATTAAAATAGAGGGAAATAAATTTTTTTTTTAAAGATTTTATTTATTTATTTGCGAGAGAGAACGAGAGACAGAGAGCACGAGGGGGAGGAGGGTCAGAGGGAGAAGCAGACCCCCCACTGAGCAGGGAGCCCGATGTGGGACTCGATCCCGGGACTCCAGGATCATGACCTGAGCCGAAGGCAGTCACTTAACCGACTGAGCCACCCAGGCGCCCAGAGGGAAATAAATTTTTAAAAAATTTCTTAAAAATCTTTTATGAGATTTTCCTTAATGACAGCACAAAAATCATAATGTCCTATTTCTGGCACCTCAACTGGACAGAGATCCTCAGGAAAAACCAGTTCTCTGCTCTGAAGCCCTCAGATTGTATTTACTTTATGTAGCGGGACTTTTGAGGGCATGGTCCTTGGATGTTCTTAGCTGAAGAGTTAGGTGTCACTCCATAGCCATTTATATTGGGGTCTCAAATGCTGCCAGATGGCACTGGACATCACATCTCCCCCTCACATATTAATTTATAGTCAAGAATATCTACGAAGCAAAAGAATCTCCGGGACAAAGGGATTGGAATCAACCCCTTCCCTTAAATGGGAGAGTAATTAAAACAATTCTAATGGACCAGTAGGGCCCTAACCAAGGTCTGAACATAAGGGACCTCTAAAGAAAAAACTCACCAAAATCGGAGTGGAGGGATGTCTAGACTGGTGACCTGTTCTCATCCAGTAGGGGGGCTGGATGGTTCTAAGCACAGAATATTGCAGATGCCACAAGCCTGCTTCATTCAGGCACTACAGAAAAAAGCCTTAGAAAGACAGTGCAGGTGAAGCTGAGCACATGGAGCAGAATCTTCGGAGCTCAGGCAGTGGGATGCCCTGAGCAGGTCTGATACTGGAGGAGGGAGGGAGATCTGCACCAAAAGCTGGGAGCCAGGCACTCAGCCAGTGGGAGCTGGTAGTCAGCCCTGCCCTGTCTCCCTCAGGACTCCAGGGAGCTCAGCTCCTCCATTAGCAGTAACAAAGAGACCCTGCAGGCACCTGAGGCCCACTCCCAGGATGCTGAAGGCTATATGTTGCAGGTACCACCTGGTGTATGCCCCCAAATGGCTATTTATTCCTAGCAGTAGGCAGTGAGCTAGAAGTGAGCAGGCACAGCAACCTCAGGAATATCTGAGTGAATGCACCTAGCCTCACTGGTCCTCAGGAATAATCCATGAAAGTATCTGGGAAAAAGACTGGCATTCTTACTAATTTGGAATGTGGAAGTTTGTTAACTATTCTAATTAGACCCTTCGGTGAACTCTTACATTGTAGAAACAAGCAGGTTGGTTCTGGACATATGGGTAACACATTAATCTACACTCCTTCAACATCTAATGAATTAACCCACTGGGAGATGACAAGTCTAACAGCATCGGGCTTGCACAGCCTGATGGACCCAATTCCACAACAGGGGTAGATGCACCTATAGAACCAAAATCTTCAGAGTCTGTTGGGATACCTTGGCAATGGGGCCATGATACTGAAAATCTGTTTGATGCAGTTCTTTTTCCTTCCACAAAGCTGAGAAGAGTGCTACCAGTGTTTAACTCCCTGACTCACCCTTTTCCTGACCATATCCATCTCCAAACTGCAACTCACATTTAATCTGGCAATGGGATTTGACCATCAAACCCTGCACACATAGGAACAGATCTGCCTCTCTTGCAGGTGGCTCTGTTCCTCCCATGAGTTGAGCTTACAAAGAAATAACAAAGCAAACCCATTTCCCTTATTTTCAAGTTCTTGGGGGGCATCTCTGTATAGCCCCAAGTACTCAATATGGCCCCAAGTACAGACATATGAAGTAATGATAGTGACACCAGATCCAAACTCCTTCATTTTGAATTTTCCAGGAAAATAATTCAAGCATTCATCCCAGTGTCCTCACTGCTCACTCAGGCATCTGACATCCACTAATGGCATCATTACTCTTCTTAAACTAAAAGTTCTACACAGCGAAGAACCTGGTGGACATAGTCCCACACCCAGCACTGTAAGGAAAAAAAATGAAGCAGGTCTCAATAATTCCTTCTGAACCACCTTAGCTTCTTTCGGTATTGTACTCTCCAATGTCCGTAATGTCTTAAAACCAGCCAGAAGCAAACCAGTCTCCTAAAATAAACTATTCTGCACTAGCTTTTATTGAAATGAATAAGGAGAAGACTTTTCCTTATTTATGCAAAATAGAATAGACAATGATTCAGTAATTCAGAATTCCAGATACTGTGAAAATTCCATATTTAGTGTTTGTAATATCTTATTATTTCCCCAGCAGAAAAGCATTTTTGTTTTCAAAAGCACTGTTGTTAACTATTTCAATTAATGATAAAGTTACTCAGTACTTAAATGATAAAATTACTTAGAACACACAGCAAACCAGGGATTTTTACCAGGCCAAATTCTTCATTCTTAGTTATAAAATGACCAAATGCTATTTCCAGGCTTCTGAAGGACCAAGAGTTTCAATACAGGGAAACAAAGAGTGACAGCATTTTTAGCTACTGAATGTCCTACAAGCAGATACTGCTTTGTATTACTAAAGAGGGATAGAGAAGCAACATCCTCCTGGCAGCCATTTTGGCTTCCAGCAATAGCTTTCCTACTCAAGGAAAGAGAAGATGCTGATGCGTCAGCATTCTGATCCTGGCCCTGAAGTGAACAAGTGCTCTTCTTCCCCCAACAGTGTTTCGTATTAAACTCACTTGGTGGTTGTGAGGCAAGCTCTGGTTTTTCCACTGATTACTTCTGTGACCCTGTGAAAACCACTACATTCCAGGGGGTGGGGTGGGGGGGTGGGTGTGTGTGGGGTGGGGAGGTGGTTGTTTCTCTTCCCTTGTAAAATGAGGAAGGTAAGCTAATCCTCTGAAGTTCTTTCTCAGCTCCCAAATCCTGTGAAATCAGTATTTGCTCCGCACCAGGAAGACAAAGGTCAATACATCATTTGTTTAGAAGAACAATGAAATTTGCAAAACAAAATAAGAATCTCCCTACTCTAGCCAGATGTTTCACAGCCACAGCTGCCTTCCCTAATCTGCCCCAGTACCCAGTTACACAGTCAAAGGGTGCTCCGTGTTTGAGAAGATCAGCGTGACGATAATCTGTTGCTAGCCGCTCCCTGGCACCCACCTATTGACCAGCGACGACTGGGTTAATGAGTATGTGGACATACAGTCTTTCTTCCTCTGACCAGATTCATGGTCACGTGCTTATAGGCACGCATTATAATGCAACAGAGAAGAAAAATGCTCAACAATTATTTAAGTGAAGGGCTCTGAGTCCTTTTCGTACAATTATAGCTGAAGTATCATCTTTGAAATGTTCTATTTCTCATCACAAATATCACGACCTAATCTGTCAGATTGTTCATTCATTCATTCAACATATTTCGACATAAGTGCCTATGTCCCAGGCATTTTTTTTTTTTTAAAGATTTTATTTATTTATTTAACAGAGGGAGAGAGAGAGACACAGCGAGAGAGGGAACACAAGCAGGGGGAGTGGGAGAGGGAGAAGCAGGGGGAGTGGGAGAGGGAGAAGCAGGCTTCCCGCAGAGCAGGGAGCCCGATGCGGGGCTTGATCCCAGGACCCCGGGATCATGACCTGAGCCGAAGGCAGACGCTTAATGACTGAGCCACCCAGGCGCCCCTGTCCCAGGCATTTTTTAAAAAGCTTCAGAAACAGCAGAAAATAAGATTAGGTCCCTTCTCTCAGCAACTTAGTTTCTAGAGGAGAGCAAGATAATTACAGATCACAGTAGGTGTGAAGAAATATAACAAGCGGTTGACAGAATGATTGACAGAACTCTCTGGGCTTCGGTTTCATCATTTCTATGACAGAGATGATAACAGTGTCTACTTCAAAGGGGGGGTTCACGAGGCCCCTGTGAGTTAATAAATGTAGAAAACAGTGCCTGGTGTGGAGTGAGAGCTCACTAAATGTTGGCTGGCCTGGCTGGTGCTGTTTTATACTGACGGGGGAGGGAAGGCCTCTCCGAGGACAGGCCGAGTTGGGACCTCAGTAAGGAATTAAAGAAGCGACAGTGTAAACCCAGCTGGGGAAAAGCAGGAACAAAGCCCTCGAGGTAAGAATCAGGTTGGCACTTCATGTACATGAGGATCGGTGACAGTGAACAGGGCATCACATAGGGAGAGGCAGGGCCAGATTGGGTAAGCAATAAGAAGCTTGAACTTAGATTCTTTATGAGCAGGAATCCACTGAAAAGTTTTAGGTGGGAAGATCATTTTGAGGCTACTGTGATCATCCAGGAAAGATGACAGGGCCTGGGTGAGACAGTGGTGACAGAGATGAAATGGATGTATTCATGATATTTTTTTGGAGGTGGTGCTGCCCTGACCCTCACAGTCTCCCCAGGCCAAGCATTTACCATTCCACCCATGTATGATGCCATAGTTACCTGCTATCTGATGCTACTCCAAGCCAAAGCCCAAGAATTGAGAGAAATTTAGGATTTTAAATGCAACAAATGATTAACCACTTAATAGAATTCTCTTTAGAGTCAACCAATCCTATCCTTAAAAATCATGCATCTTTTCTTTTTATAACATACCAATCGATGATACCGCAAACACAGGTACACCCAAGGAAGGCATTACAGAATTGTAACTGGGAACACAGACCACGCACAATGTGAGAGATACAGTTCAGGTCCATCAGTTGTGAGCTATGGCTGCCTTAGGCAAATGACTTAACTTTAGCTGTCTACCTTGTTTCACAGGCTTTTGTGGGGATTAAATGAAATAATGCATGTGCGTAAAGTATGCGGGACAGTGCCTGGCTCCTCATGCACATATACAAATTATAGCTATTATTTTTATTACTATGAGCAGAAAGGCAGACTGTGGGGAAAAGGAATAGGTTTTATGGTCAGACCTGTATACCCATTTGTACATAACACTGTCCAAATTATTTTATGTTCTGAGCCTTAGCATCCTCATGCATAAAATAGTTCTAAATGACATTATGTGAGCAATGTAGCACAGTATTTGTCACTCATACAATTCCTATCAGCCTGTCCTCTAGCCAGATATTATAAAGTTAATCTCCTCTTCAAAATACTTGAGATGGGGAAAACAAGTCTTAAAGACACTAATGTAGGTATTAATATTTTTTAAATTTTGGGATATTTAATTAAGGTTGTGACCAGTTAATACATCTAGACAGTAAAATAATGGACTTTACCTTACAATTTTATTAATTAATACAAAATCAGTAAATGTTTTCCCCTAAATTGTCATCTATGTGGGGGGTTATGCAACAGAAAAGCAGGGGTGGGTAGGTAGGAGGAAGAAGAGAACAAAATACAAAGTCATTCTGTTGCCTGGTAATATGGTTATAGAACCATTGAGTTTTTGCAGACTCAACTTTATTGCAATTATAAAGTAAGGCTAAAGCTAGAATCAGAGTATCTATTATATTATCTCCTAACACATTCAGGAGAGTCCAGTTGTTGTATATCCTTTTGCTCGGTGGCCTCCAATATTAGACATTAAAGAGGTCACAGTAATTGCTTATGGTTGACATAGAATGAGGTCATCAGACAAACAGTCATACCTGCAACAGTCATGGATTCTAATAAAAGATTAACTGGAAAACTAGCCAGAGACTTCAGAGCACAAACTACAGAACTTAGGTGTTATTAAAGTTGGGGGCTACTTATTAGGAAATCATGAGCATTTCCAAAATTTAAATAGGTTTTTATTTTGTTTTCTGAAAAAAATAGCAATTAAAAGTCCTCATGTAATAGGTTTTTTTTTGGCTCAAGTTTTTGGAACAAAGCAATCTTCAGCTAAATATAATTTACAGGTTTGTATTTATTTTGTTTTTAATGGTATCTTACTACATAAATAGTTTGTTTAATTAGAAATATAAAAGCAGTTATTAGAGCTACAAAAGAGATTCGAAATCCCATATCCTGCATTGTTGGAGCAGAACAGTGACTTCAAATGTTCAATTGTGAGCTGCTCAGAAAGGGTACAAAAGGAAGAAACCACCACTCTGGAAAACAATGAAATGGGTGCTTTAAAGGTTAAGACACTACATTTTCAAAGATGGCACTGAAGAAATCAAACACCTTTAAAAGTATGGAAATTAAATAGAAACTATTTAGCAATCTATCTCGAATTTCTAGCCCATGACTTCAATAGCCAGAAGGGAAATGAAATTTTCTATTGCATCAGTATACCTTCCTATACTGTGTTGATTTAGGCTCAGTGCAGTGGATATCCACTGCTCATTTCAGCTCAACATCTGCTTCTCCTGAAAAATCCTTTGGTTTTCTTTGGAGAACTCCCCTTTCCCAACTGTAGGCAGTCTTTAGGGACTGGCACATCAAGATACCATTCCCTTTTTGACTTAGAGGTCGGCACACGGTCCATGTGTAAACGAATCACAGTTAGTTTGCAGTTTGGACATATGAAAATGTTGAGCACAGATAAGACACCTGAACTTACCATCTATTAGTCAAGCTGCCTTGGATCATCCTTGACCCACCTGTAAAGCTTCTCATTTGATTCTGGGAACTATTTTACCTACTTAAAGAATATGATCAGCTTCCATATTATGGAATTTTAGCAGAGGCATTTCAGTCTTGCTTGAAGTTCTCTCCCAATGCCCACCTAATGTAGGATATTGACACCATACCTGCTCCAGGCCACCAATCACTAGCTGACTTTCCTGCTCTGCATGGAATGATGACCTGGAACCATAATGCAACTACCCTGCCCACAAAATCACCAAGCTGCCTAGAACCTTCCCCAACCGGCCCTACTTGCTAGATCAGATCTCCTCTGATGTTAACAGCTGCCTAACCAAGCCCTGAGTCCAGCATGTTCTGGGATAACTTTGGGTTGCCGCCCTAAGGAATTTGCACAACAGCCAAAAGCTTTCTACATCCCTAGCTTCCTCTTCTTTACCTTCTTGTTCATGCAAATGTGATGGTAGCTCGTTACCCTCAAGCCCAACTGAGTTATAACAAAATGTTGTAACAAAGGACATCCACTTACCCCAGTGATGAAAAGCATGGTTATTTGCTTCAAAAAATTGGTTGTTTTCATCTTACAGAATGGTTCACTTCTTTTTTTAAATAATTCTTCTCAAAACGATGAAGATAAGGAAACTACTTCTCATGGAGCACTGCTCATGGTCAGAGAGCCAGTGAGTACCATAGCCAGGACAATACATGGAAACTGATTAAAGTCCAACCTAGCTCTAAAGCTCTAACACTGATGGATGCATTCATTCATGCAACAATTAAGCTTGACCTGACTTCTAACTATTTCTCCTCTACCTGCCCTATTCCACCTCAATAGTTTTTCCAACCATAAATCTCTCCTACCCTCATGGCC
This sequence comes from Mirounga angustirostris, assembly GCF_029215605.1. NCBI lineage: Eukaryota > Metazoa > Chordata > Mammalia > Carnivora > Phocidae > Mirounga > Mirounga angustirostris. The sequence goes on from NW_026991710.1 coordinate 35,389,872, forward strand.
TTGTTAGATGCTACTTCGATGTTAAAGCACCCTCCCTGACCATTACTCCTTGAAGTGTCACCTACAGATTTTTTAATAGATAGTGGTCTTTGGACCATTCCAATATTCATCTTTTGACCTATATACTTATACATAGCAACAGAGAATAAGAATAGATGTTAGAAATATACCTAACTTTTACACTGAGACAGGACAGGCATAAGGGCACATGTAAGTAACTGTCAGGTATGTTATTCTAATATGGGGAAGTAAAAAAGAACACTTCAGGAAAGTCTCTTGCATGTAATAAATGTTCACTAAATTTTCTATTTTACTATCAGGCATCCAAAAATTCTGGAAGTTCTGTGCCTATCCTGATACCCACCAATAAATTCTATCAGGACCTGTCATACAATACATGGTAAATGATATATTCCTGTAAGTGTCTTTGTGGGAACTGATCTAAAAATAAACAAATGTGCAACGACATAGACAGTATTTCTTATCTAGAACAGGAAAAAAATGGCTTATTACTTCCTGAACTCACGCTGAATTGCAGCAAGCTCCAAAAGTAGTACTATGAACTCTAAGTGGTGGACACTAAAAAAAGTATTCCTGACAGTAGGAAGGCAGGCTATCCTTAAGCAAGTATCACATGAAAATCTATGGCATGCCTAGTGTTGAACCTCACACATAGTAAGCACTCAATTTCCTTGGCCACCAGCCTTAGATACTAACCTAGAAAAATAATCATCTTGGGCATGCTTAATTGCTAAAATTATAATGAAAAATTTTATTAATGCCAAATCATGCTTAACAGGAAAGGAAGAAGAACAATAAAAGATGGAAGGAATTTAATGATCTCTCCTTGGGAATAGCCCATAGGTCATTTGGTCAGATAAAAGAAATAAATGGTATGTTCCCGATATAGATTTAAAAATTGGCACAGAGGGCGCCTGGGTGGCTCAGATGGTTAAGCATCTGCCTTCGGCTCAGGTCATGATCCCAGGGTCCTGGGATCGAGTCCCGCATTGGGCTCTCTGCTCCTTGGGAGCCTGCTTCTCCCTCTGCCTCTCTCTCTCTGTCTCTCATGAATAAATAAATAAAATCTTAAAAAAAAAAATTGGCACAGAAACAGACTGCACTAGCAATGAGGGGTTTCAACTGCCAGACATCTACCAGGCATCTCCCACAAGTCTCAATTAGCTAAAAGCACCATTGACTTGTCTTGGCATCAAATTCATCTCTGAGAAGATGCAGGAAACAAGATGAGTAATTGCTACTATGGACTGGGCTCTAATCAATGCAAAAGGGATAAAGTAGAAATGGAACTTGTAGAAAACATAACTGTCCCAAAGAACTTTTGACAGGCAAAAAGGGGAGTATCAGACCAAGCCAGACATGTATTCTAGACTCTGGAAGGACACATTTCAAGTTATCATCAAGACCCAAAAAGGGCAGAAGTCCAGAAGGCTGTCTAAAGCAACCCGGGGTGCCTCGGTGGCTCAGTTGGTTAAGCTTGTGCCTTTGGCTCAGGTCATGATCCCGGGATCCTGGGATCGAGCCCCACATCAGGCTCCCTGCTCAGCGGAGAGTCTGCTTCTTCCCCTTCCCTCCCTCTGCCCTGCCCCCTCCCCCCTCTGCCCCTCCTCCTACTTGTGCGCACTGCGTGCTCTCTCTCAAATAAACAAACAAACAAATAAATATTTTTAAAAAGGCAACACGCTGACTGACTGTGAAAGGTCCTGATGAGGGGGAAAGGGAGGCGTCTTCAAAGAGACCAGTGCTGCCACACAAGTAAAAGAAGATAAACAAGATCATGGAAAAGGTTGGAAATCGCCTCACATGTTCAAGGGCGAATAATAACAGATGCACAGACATCTGAGAATGAAGGTAAGGTGTTTCAAAAAAATGTCAGCGATGACTGAAATGTTTTCTTCCTTCCATTTGGGAGTACAAGGAACTGCTGGGATAGGTCTGCTGCCTGCAACTGACGGTATAATGTTAAGAGATAATAAAATAAAAACAGAACTTCTCAGCTCCTACTTCACGTCATTCTCTATCAAGGGTAATCAAGACTTTCTTAGAAAAGTTCAAACAAACATTAGTTGGTGGCACCAAAACACAAATGAAAGGAGGAGCTTGCTAAAAAAAGAAAAGCCATCACCTAGCTGCTCTAAATGAACTCCTATTTTGTAGCTTATCTGTGTCTTCATCTATACACACATACATACTTATAGACATGTATATATATATATATATTTTAAAGATTTTTATTTATTTATTTGACAGAGAGAGAGATAGCAAGAGCAGGAACACAAGCAGGAGGAGTGGGAGAGAGAGAAGCAGGCTTCCTGCGGAGCAAGGAGCCCGATGCAGGGCTTGATCCCAGGACCCTGGGATCATGACCTGAGCCGAAGGCAGACGCTTAACGACTGAGCCACCCAGGCGCCCCGACATGTATATATTTTTAAACCTACAGAACTGTGAGAACCTGCAGAATCATTAAGTGGATTGTCACTAATCACAGAAGAACCACCGTGAATGAGAGAGGTTCCAAAAGTTGGAGGTAAGAAACTGCTGTCCCAGTGTTCTGAACAGGAAATTAAAGGAATCCTGTACATTAGAAACTGTTTATGAACATAGTCTACAGAGGTCTTTCAGAGCTCACAAATTTATATAATGGGAACTACAATTTCTAAAGGATTTATGGTAAAAATCTGAAAATAACTCAAAGTTAAAAACTCTTCCCTTCAGCATTGAGAATTCAGTTAACATTGAATAGGACTTCACGGTCTTAAAAGTGGTGTTTCTCATAACACAGGTTATATAGTCAGAGATTTAAAAAAAAAAATTTCCCCTTTAAAAAAGATTTTTTGTATTACCTAAGTCGAAACAATACTGTTACTGGCTAATGCGTTTGGAGTCAATGCCAGTCAAAAATCAAGTGTAGATGATTAAAAGAATGGTTTAAAGGAAGGAGGTGATCATCAGGGACCAGCAAACCTCTACAGACTTTCTTTCCTTTTTTAAAATAGAGCCTTTAGGGGTGCCTGGGTGGCTCAGTTGGTTAAGCATCTGCCTAGCTCAGGTCATTATCTCGGGGTCCCAAGATCAAGCCCTGCATTGGGCTCCCTCCTCAGTGGGGAGTCTGTTTTTCCCTCTTCCTCTCCCCCTGCTTGTGGGTGTGCTCTCTCTCTCAAATAAATAAATGAAATCTTTAAAAAAAAAAAAAGATAAAATAGAGCCTTTAGCCTTGGATTTCAACAAGGCTTTTAGCTAAGCCCTATTCTTTTAAACAGAGACACGATTCCATAATTATGTAATGATGTGAATTCTTAACTAGTTGACCAACATCTGCAGACAGGGCTCACACTGGAGTTCCCTTTGCACCACCTCTCTCCCCCGCCTGCAAGCCCATGTGAAGGAGCTTACCCTGAGACACCCTTGGCTTCTGCCCCTCTAATCCTCTCCTGACCTGCTACTTTGGCCTGGGGTGCCAGGGTTAACACAGGGTACCTGACCAGCTGGGCCAATCTGATTCCCTTCTAGGAATGTGGTTTTGTGGTCCAGAGACATAGGCAGGCAGACTCAGCACTGAGCAGGGACCTTCACAGAGAATGGGGCTGGAGGGGGTCATAGTACCTTGAAGCCATATGCATGCCAAAGGTATGAAGTAGGAAATGAAATAGATTACAGAAGAGAAAAAAAAAAAAACAGGACAATATTGTGCAGAGTGAGTGACCCCAAAGGCTGAGTCTCATGAGTTTCTGCTGTGATACAAGAGGATCCCCTGGACAGATAAAATAAATACATAACTTAAAGAGGGCTCCGGAGCCAGAATGCCTGGATTCCAATGACAGGATAAGGACATCCAGGGCACCACGAATAAATGTACAGATGACATTAAAGACTCAGAATTCGAGAAGGTTTGGGGAGCCTGAATGAGTTGAAGATTCTATACTAAAACCTAAAACAAACAAACAAACACCCCAACTATGCAAATACAACATGGGGGACATTTGGCCCAGCGAAACGTGGATCAAATAAAAGGTTTCATTGCTTTTATTGCTTTCTTAGCAAGAGAGCACTTGCTAAGAATTCGACCTGGCTGAGAATGAAATGAGCTGTTTTACAAGGGGGCACGGTTCCCATCACTGAGAGGTATTCAAGCAGGAACTGGGTAACCAAAGCCTAAGTAGGCAGTGTCAGGGGCTGTGTTGTACTGTATGAGCTCTAAGTTCCCTCCAACTCTACAGTTCCACAAGGCTATCTTTTTAAAAAGATTAAAAAAAGACAATTATGAGGTCATCAGAGAACCACAAATACAGTGCCATGTGCAACCAAGTTTTAATCACTTTAGACATGGAGAAAAGCATTATTGAACTGATAAAGATCCTTGCAGGCTAGTTAACCCTACGGACTTCAGTAGCAATGCATTCATAGGAAGATATAACTGAATTATAGTTCTGAAAGAGCCGGCCCTTAAAACACACTAGGGAAAAAATACAAATAAACCACCAGGAAAATTATCTGAATTATTACAACTTCCATTTTTAGAGCTATTTATGCATCTTACAATGTAAAAATAGGTGAACACATGACTGGTTCCAACAGACTAGTTCTCATTTTATTTAAGGAAGCAGAAGCAGTCAAATAACATCATTTTGATGCTGTATTATTCGCAGGATGAGTCGGTGGAGTTTGACAGGCACCTGCTTCTTACTTCCATTGTGACTTTGTAAGAGAGAAATTATAATTCTCCTTTGTTTCTTAACAAGGTCTCAAGCATCAAAAACACCTAGTGAGGAACCTAAAGCCTACTTGCTAATTATGACTTTGGCAGAGAAGTAAGCAAGCACACACAGCAACATAAGCTGCCCACAAGCAAGACCATTTTACTCTATAGAACACTGCCCAGGATAAGAAAAGGGGTGACGTGCTCATCTGCCTGTTGAAGACAAACAGTGGCACAATCTGGCATGTAACATATCGAACAAGTCCACTGAACAAGGGCTGGAAACATGGGAAATCCATAAAGGAGCACCAGAGAACCCCCACCACATCCCAACATGACCTTAAGAATGGGTGTGACCTGGGGTTGGCTTCTCTGCCATAAGCACCGTGGGCAGTATTAAAGAACCCACCAAGACCTGGTTAGACAAGACAGGCTCAAAGATCTAGGAGTCACCTGCACTAAAGCAAAGTAAGGCACGGCTGGCTTCCTTCAGTATGTCAGGATGTGGCTAAAGAAGACGACAGAAACCTCCACTGAGCACATTAAACCAGGAGGTATGAATGACAGCTAGTGGGCTGCAAAGACGTAGATGACCCAGCACTGTGCTCAGTGACATTAAAGCAATGACACTTACACATGTGTGAGATTGCCATCAGCCCTACCCAACTCGCAGGTGGAAAAAGAATGATGCAAGGATGGGTTGCACAGATGCTTCAAGAACCTTCTAATACCCCAAATAAAAATCACCCACCGTAGAGGGAGCCTCTTAATTCAACGCTTGAGCCTCTACATGCTACCACCACTGATTAGAATCACAAACCCAGCCCTTCAGATCTGCTGGGACACGCTGGCCATTAGTGAGCAAAGTGAAGAAAACTCCATGATTTTAAAACCACTCCGACATGTTAAAATCTCAGCTTCCAAAAACTGAACAGCTTGATCTTAATTCCAGTCACTCACCAGACACAGATTCAAGTAACATTTGCTTAGCACCTACTCTATAGCAAGTGATTTCATTTAAGTTCACCATTCTGAAGGATGTTCCGGCAGCTTGGAACACCTCAAGAGCCAAGAGAACATGATGATGACAAGAAAGTTCTCCTCACCTCTGATTATGGAGTGAAAAGTCCTGCCAATAGAAATATCAATCCCAAACAGATTAAATCCAGATGTCTAATAGATTCCCAGATGTCTAAAATCCACTGCAATAGATAAGACATGAATAGTTATGTTTACTGAAGTTCTAAAGAATATTCAAAGAAGAGGAGGGAAATAGGAGATGGAAATCCTGATTTTAGAATAAATGTGATACTCTAAGAAACCAAAAAAAAAAAAATACACACGAACATACCTATTATGCACATGTGGACGTTCCCACTCTTTTCTAAGATGCAAGGATGTTTTCAGTCCTTCATGCCAGTGTTTTCTATCTCAGTAAATGGCACCGTCATTTTGGGCTCAGGGCCCAAAATTTTATTCATTCTCCACTCCTCTCTTTCTTTAATGCTCCACCATCCTATCCATGAATAAATCTGTTAGATCTACCTTCAGACTGTATCCTCTTCTTGTCGCCTCCCTGCTGCCTGGTAGTCCACACCACTATCACTACTCCTTGTTTCATCTCCTATCCTCGAGGTGAAATCAGAATCTCTGAGGGTGGGACTCAGGCATCAGTGTGGTTAAAGTTCCTTGGGAGAGTCCAGCATGCAGCTAGTCCACTCTTTACACAACAGGCGGATGATTTACTGGTGCGTATTAGTACCATTCTGCCAAAGGAAAATTGCGTCTCAGGTTATGTGTCTCGTCCAAGGCCACACAGCTTGGAAGAGCCAGAGGTCAGTTATCACTCCAGGCTAACTGGGAGCCCAAATGCCTCATTTCTTTTTCTCTTACATCAACTATTATAAGGTGATATTTTAAGATGCTGAGGAGAGTAGGGACAGCACTAAGGAAGTTATCGTCTCAAATTCTGTTGTTGTGCCACTGAAAACAAATGCACTCTACTTTTTAAGTGGCTACCATGTCAAATAATCTGGTACCAAATAGACTAAAAACACATGAAATATAAACAGTAAAGATGGTGACTCTAGTTTGAGTCAATAGGATTTTTAAGAAAGGACAATTCCAGCTGAACATATGGAAAAATGTCTGATATAAAGAAAACTATTATACAGACCTAAATCTTGGTATTCAGACTTAGTTAAAATTAAAACATGTAAGGGAGTAGTTCACCAACCATAAGGATAAATTCCACAGGAAAAGTCACTTAATAAGATCAAGGAAGATTCCACTTGGCATTTGGGAAAATTAAGAGAGCTTTTTTTTTTTTCCTTCTTTCTTAATTATATTCACTAAGAAGTCAACAAAAAGGCCAAGTCATGTAATGATTCTTCCATTGAACTTTAAACAAAAAGACAAGAATAAGTAGCCATCTGGGGTTAAATTGAGCCAACAATTCAGAACTTTCCCTCCCCTCCTAGGTTAAATTCTAGTTTTTAAAAAAGATTTCCATCTGTGGAGTACAAGTCACATTATCACCTAAAAAAAAAAAAAAAAAAAAAGTCAAGTCTAAATGAAGAAACAGTAAGGATAGAAGAGAATTATAAAATAAAAAACAATCACACAATGGTTGGACACAATGCATGGGCTCCAACGCACGTGGAGCTTGTTTTCTAATCCTCAGAGTTTGAAATAATCACATCCTGAAGCCAGACAATCAGTACCCGTGCATGTGGCCACAGAGAAACCTCACAGGCTAACTTAAGAGACTCAAAAATGAGTTTCATCTCAGCAACCAGAGAAAGCAGGTAAATTAGGACTTGTAGTAAGTTTTCATTTTCTGTACATTAACCTATAAAAAACTTCACATCATGGTGGGATAAATCAAAGAATACAAAAATACTAATCCAAAAGGATACATGTACCTCGATGTTTATAGCAGCATTTTCTACAATAGCCAAATTGTGGAAATAGCCCAAGTGTCCACCAACTGAAGATGCATAAAGAAGATGTGGTATATATACACAATGGAATATTACTCAGCCATAAAAAATGACATCTTGCCATTTGCAACGACACGAATGGAGCTAGAGAGTGTTATGCTAAGCAAAATAAGTCAGTCAGAGAAAGACAAATACCATATGATTTCACTCATATGTGGAATTTAAGAAACAAAACAAACAAGCCAAGGGAAAAAGAAAGAGAGGGGCAAACCAAGAAACAGACTCTTAACTATAGAGAACACACTGAGGGTTACCAGACGGCAGGTGCATGGGGGATGGGTTAAACAGGTGATGGGGATTAAGGAGTGCACTTGTGATGAACACCAGGAGCTGTATGGAAGTACTGAATCACTATATTGTACACCTGACACTGATATCACACTGTATGTTTACTGACAGGAATTTAAATAGAAATACAAAAAAAGGAAAAAATAATTATAAACTGGAGAAAATAAACCCCTTACCATAAAGTTATCACAGAGGTTTCAGAGATTTACCAAATCATTAAGGTATTTCTTCTAGGTGCAAATGATTACATATATAGGCTACAAATATAGGATGAATAAAGAGATTAATCACTATCATATACCAAAAGTAAGTAGGTTAGCAAAAAAACTAGTAAGGACACTGCAGAAAGGCTCAAATTCATCACACTCCCAGAGTAGATATAACACCGGCTAAAAATAAACTAAATGTGTTTACTCGTCATTTGGTTATATTAAGTGTTTAGGATTTTTTTTTTTTTAAGTGTTTAGGATTTCAAAGAAAGTCTTCAAAATCTAATAATCGAGTATCATCCTAGAAACTTTACCATTTCTGAGAAGGGTAAGCAAGAGGAGTATAATTAGACCCATGAGGTAACTGAGCAATAGACAAAGATTTACCAAAATATCCACATGCACTTGGTTTCTGGCTGACAACCTACATGGCTTTATATACCCTATTCCTCATCCTCTCTGCAAAGTAAAAAATTCAAAGATCCACACCAGTGTTTTCCAGCATTGCTGTACTTCAGAATTACCTGGGAGATATTAAGGATCAGTGCTTGGTCCAAACGCCCAATGGACCAGACTGATTCCATTGGTCTCGGATAGGTCCAGGTATCGGTATTATTTAGAAGTTCCCAATTTGATTCACTGTGCAACCCGGGTTGAGCACCACTGAGGTACACAACATGGCTATGAAACACTCGACATTACACAAGTCTCCCGTGCCTGACCACACTGGACACAATTAGCCCAAAAGATGGCAGACAGAATCATTCTTCTTTAGTGACAGGGTGATTCATACCACATCCTTAGAGTGCTAAGTCAGAGCTCCTTAAATATCTCCTATCTTTAAGGTTTGCAGGGCTAAGCCTACACTGACGTGAGGGAGAGATGTGGGGGAAAGATGGGCTGTAGATGCTGGAAGGGGACTTCTCCTATACCAAGTTGGATTTCTTTTAGGACCAGAGTTAAGCCCAGGGATCCAAGCCAATTACAGAAGCTAGTCTCGATTGGTGTCAGAATAAACCAACTCTCAGATTCACCCTCACATTCACTGTTTGCTTGCTTACCTCATGAAAGTCAATCTTGTATTCTAAATAGGTCTGGCCCACTAAAGTGGTTTCCTGGTCCAGAACAGAGGCTAGCTTTGGCCTTCTTAGTAATAGTCTCTGCCTAAACTGTCACCTGACTGGTGTGATCCCATTAAGTACAACCCCAGATAGATCAAGATCAGTCATCTTTAACGATGGCTCACACAAAATAATGAACAGAGGCTCAATTTAAAACAGACATTTCCTTTTGCCCAGTAGTTCTAAAGTCCACTTCGATCAACGGAAGTGATGGCAACATTGTATATAAAAGCACACTACTCGAAGTTGCCATCTATGTATACACGTTACATGTTAACATTTAAGTGGAAACTAATAGGTAAGGCAGGATGGTTTTTGCTTATTAACATATTAAAAAGAGAACTTTTTAAAAAATAAAAACAAAACAATAGCTCCAAAAGATGCCATGATGTACTTACATAAAACCTCTGAATTGTCACAAGGGCCATGTCAAAAGCAGTATCATTTAAGCACTAACAAGGTTTTATGAAGATATCCGTGACAGCCTGTTATTGTAAGGAAGGAAGCTGAAGGCTTAAATCTCTATTTAATAGAAAGGCATATCCACACATATATTTTTCATATGCTTCCTTTGAGCCATGATTTCCATTATGAAGTTGTACTCTGAAGAATGCTAGTAAATCCTAACATGTAAACACATGGTGGAGGGATAATTTACACCTATGCTGTCCGAAATGGCAGCCACTGGCCACATGCAGCAACTGAGAACGTAAAATGAAACTAGTCCAAATTGAGATGTGCTGTGAATATAAAATATGCGGCAGTTAGAAACATACTACAAAAAATGAATGCAAAGTATCTCATTATTAAATTTTATATCAACAATATGGTAAAATAGTATTTTGGATATATTGAAAGAATATATTATTAAAATTAATTTCACCAGTTTCTTTTCACTTTTTTAATGTGGCTACCAGAATATTTAAAACTACATATGTGTCTAGCATTTGCAGCCCACATTCTATTTCTCTTCGTGTTTATCTCAGATAGGAATGCCAATTGCATGTAAACAGTTTCACGGAATCATTAGTTAAATCCCGGATGGTCTAAATTCTGATCTATACTCCTAGCAGATGAGTAATAGCTCAGCTATTTTGTAAGGGATCCGATATGAAATCTTAAAAGTTGTATGTTGGATCCAAAGTTCAAAAATAAAAAATCCAAAATTCCAAAATTAAAGTCCACAATACTTCAGCAGATAAAAATGAACCAATCTTGCTGAAAAAATAGCATAATTGAAATATACCTGGTCAAGGCTAGTTAATTGAAAACCTCATTTAAAAATACTTTGTTTCACGACACACATTATAATTTTAAAACTTACAAAGATGAAAATTAACTGAAAAACTTTTTAAAAGGAAAGAATTCAGACTGATGGACAGTGTCAAAATCCAACACCTCAAATGCGCTAACAGTCAAAAAAGAACATATAATGTAGAAAGGATTCTATTCATAATATCTTCATAAAATTTAAATCATCTATGAAAAAATAATTAAAGTAGACAGGATTTAAGAAAACTCTACCCAGCACAGGAGAGAAATGCCAATAAATTGAGAAAGAAACTAAGTTTCAAAGCCTCAATATATGAAAGATGTCAATTCTTTCAATAAGTTCATAAACTTAATGTAATCCCAATAAATATCCCAACACATTTTTAAATTTGATTGAGTGATTCATTCACTGGTTCAAGTGGAAAAATAAACATGAAAAATAAACAAAAGAATCAGATAAAAGAGCAGTGAGAGTAGGAGAGCTAAGAGGATAACTCTTAATTGCAGTAATGGAATTTGATTCTAGGGGACAAAAAAGACCAAAATAGAGAGGGGAGGGCAGAGAAAGGGGGGAGAGACTGCTTCCAGAAATGACTCAACTGTATAGGTCAAATTAGTAAAAAGAAATACCTCAAAGCCATACAAGAAGAATATAGTATTATTAAATATATGATTATTATTTCAGGTGGATTACTGTTTGAGAAAAAATAAAATTAGATCCCTACCTACCTCACATCTCACAACAAAATATACCCCACAGAAATTGCCCACGTAACTAGATTTAAATTGAACCCTAAAAATACTGGAAGAAAAATGTAAGTGAAAAATTTCATTACCTTGAAATGAGAAATATGACATTAAAGCAGAAATTTTAATGAAAAAACCGAAAGATTACACATCATAAAAATTAACTTGGCTATAGAAAAGGGTCCAAAATGGCAATGTGGGAAGACCCTGAACTCACCTCCTCCATGGACACACTCAATCTACACCTACATATGGAACGATTCCTCCTGAAGACCTGAGAGACTGACTGAACAGCTTCCGCACAACAAATGATAGAGAAACTATATAGAAGGTGGCAGGAGAGATAGAGATGTGGTAACAACTGGGAGCCCCCACCTCCAATGCTGTGAATTGCAGTACTGAGGGACCGTAAGCAGATTCATCTGTCCCTGGGCATTGAAAAGAGCTGCCGTTTAGGAGAACAACTGGATCCACCAAGCACTCATGAAAGGACCTCCTTGAACTCTCTCTAGGTCGGTGGAGCTGGCAATCACCAGCCCTATTTATATTTCCCCCTCCATCTTGATAGTGCAGACAAGACGGGAGTCTGGGCACCCTGGCTGGCCGGCTGCCTCAGTGAGCATGGGCCACTAACCTCCTCCAGCCACAGTTTAAAAGAGCAATTAGAACATAAAGGAATAAGCCCCAGAAATGTGCTAACCCACAAGGGAGCTGTGCAATACTCTCCAGAGTCAGAGGGGCTGGGAAGTGCCACTGTTTATGTCCCCCCTCCACCTTATGAGGGCAGATAGAAGCAGGGTCTGGGAACCTTGGCTGGCCTGTTGCCTCAGCGAACCTGGGCCCCTGGCTGACACCAGCCCCAGCCATCCCACTGAAGTGGGCTCCAATGTGATACACACTGGGACACCCCTGGACAGCACCCACTACAACTCCAGCCATCTTGCCAAGGACACACAAAGGGGCAAAGCATCCCAGAACACTCCAGGTCCACACAACTCCAGCTCCTCACTAGGGCACCAGCTACGTGGAGCACTGCAGGACCCTTCAACCCACACCCACTTCAGCTCCAGCTGTCCCACCAGGGCCCTCCCTGTGCAGAGCACCCCGAGACCTCCCAGCCCACATCTGCCTTGGGCTCCAGCCATCCTGACAGGGGTCCCTCTGCACAGAGAACCCTTAGACCACTCTGACCCACACCCACATCAGCTCCAGTTACTCCACCAGAGCAGCCCCTGCATGGGATGCCCAGGATCCCTAGCCCACACCTTCTATAGCTCCAGTCAGCCAACCAAAGCCAGCAGGCACACCAAGTCTACACTGGGGACATCCCTGCAGAAGGCCATTCCCTCAACTTTATGAGAAGTAGTTGTTCTGCCTAATTCATAGAAACAAATACACAAAGTCAAACAAAATGAAGAGACAGAAATATGTTCCAAATGAAAGAACAAGACAAAACCTTAGGAAAAAAAAATTAAATGAAAAGGAGATAAGTGGGGCACCTGGGTGGCTCAGTGGGTTGAGCATCTGCCTTTGGCTCAGGTCATGATCCCAGGGTCCTGGGATTGAGCCCTGCATTGGGCTCCCTGCTCTGGAGGAGGCTGCTTATCTTTCTCCCTCTGCCTGTTACTCTCCCTGCTTGTGCTCTCTCGCTCTCAAATGAATAAAATCTTGACCAAAAAAAAAAAAAAGAGAGAGATAAGCAATCTGCCTGATAAAGAGTTCAAAAATGGTCATAAAGATACCACCAGAATGGAGAGATGAGTGGATGAACTCAGTAAGAACTTCAACAGAGAAAAAGAACCAATCAGAGTTGAAGAATACAATAACTGAAATGAAAAATACACCAGAGGGAATCATGAGTAGATTAGAGGATGCAGAAGAATAGATCGGTGATCTGGAAGACAGGGTAATGGGAAGCATATAAGCTGAACGGCAAAAAGAAAAAAAAAAGATTTAAAAAAATGAGGATAGGTTAAGGGATCTCTGAGACAACATCAAGTGTACTAATATTAACATTATAAGGGTCTCAGAAGGAGGAGAGAAAAGGGCAGAAAACTTACTTGAAGAGATAATAATTGAAAACTTCTCTAAACTGGGAAGGGAAACAGACATCTAGGCCCAAGGAAGTTCAGAAGGCCCCAAATAACATGAACCCAAGAAGGTCCACACCAAGACACATAACAATTAAAATGTCAAAGATTAAAGATAAAGAGAGAATCTTAAAAGCAGCAAGAGAGAGCCAACTAGTTAGGTAAAAGGGAAACCCCATAAGGTTATCAGCTGATTTTTTAGCAGAAACTTTGAAGGTCAGAAGAGGGTAGCAAGATATATTCAAAACGTTAAAAGGAAAAAAACCCTACAACCAAGAATACTCTACACAGCAAGGTTATCTATCATTCAGAACTGAAGGAGAGATGAAGAGTTTCCCAGACAAACAAAAGTTGAAGATCATCACCACTAAACTGGCCTTATAAGAAATATTAAAGGGACTCCTTTAAGTGGAAAAGTAAAGGCCATAATTTGAAGAAAATTATGAAAGGGAAAAATTTTGCAAATAAAAGCAAATACACAGTAAAAGTAGTAGAGCAATCACTTTTAAGGCCAGAATGAAGGTTAGAAGACAAAAGTAGTAAAATCAATTATATCTAAAAGATTAGTTAAGGGGATTCACAAAATAAAAAAGATGTAAAATATGACAACATATATATAAAACGTGGAGAGAGTAGTAAAAATGAAGTTCAGAATATGTTAAAACTTAAGTAACCATTAACTTAATATACTCTGCTATATACTTAGAATGTTACATATGAACCTTATGGTAACCAGAAACCAAAAACCTATGACAGATACACACACACAAAAAGAGAAAAGAAGCCAAACATAACACTAAAGAAAGTCATCCATCACAAGAAAAGAAAGCAAGAGAAGAAAGGAACAGAGAAAAACTACAAAGATGACTAGAAAACAATTAATAAAATGGCAATACGTACACATCTATCAATAATTTCTTTAAATGTAAATGGTCTATATGCTCTGATCAAAAGAAAAAGAGTGATGGAATGGACAAAAAAATTAGACCTCTATATAAGCTGCATACAAGAGACTCACTTCAGACCTAAAACACAAACAGACCAAAAATGAAGCGATGGGAAAGACAGTCCATGAAACTGGAAGAAAAAAAAAAGCCAGGGTAGCAATACTTATATCAGACAAAATAGACATTAAAATGAGAGTAACAAGAGACAAAGAAGAGCATACATAATAATAAAGGAAACAATCAAACAAGAGGATATAATAATTGTAAGTATCTATGTACCCAAAACAGGAACACCTAAATACATAAAGCAAATACTGACAGGTATAAAGGGAGAAATGGACAGTCATACAATAATAGTAGGGGACTTTAATAGCCCATTTACATCAATGGATAGATCATCCAGGCAGAAAATCAATAAGGAAACAATGGCTTTGAATGACACATTAGGACAGATAGACTTAACAGATATATATAGAACATTCCATTCATAAACAGAATATACATTCTTTGAAGTGCACATGGAACATTCTCTAAGACAGATAACATCTTAGGCCAAAAACAAGTCTCAGTAAACTTAAGAACACTGAAATCATATCAAGCATCTTTTCTGACTGCAACAGTATGAAACTAGAAATCAATTACGAGAAAAAAATTGGAAAAGAATGCAAACGCAGAGGATAAATAACATGCTACTAAATAACAAATATGTCAATGAAGAAATTGAAGAGAAAATTAAAAAAAATACATGGAGACAAATGAAAACACAAGAGTCCCAAATCTTTGGAATTCAGCAAAAGCGGTTGTAAGAGGGAAGTTTATAATGTTACAAGCTTACTTCAAGAAACAAGAAAAATTTCAAATAAACAATCTAACTTTATATCTAAAGAAATTAGAAAAAGAAGTAAAGCCCAAAGTTAGAAGAAAGGAAATAATAAAAATCAGAGTGGAAATAAATGAGTTTTTTCTATATTTTTACTATCTATTTCAAGGAAACAAAGAGATAGTTCTTTCAAAAGATAAACAAAATTGATAAACCTTTAGCCAGACTCAACAAGAGAGAGCTCAAATAAAATCAGAAATGAAAGAAAATAACCAACATCACTGAAATACAAAGAATAAGAGACTATTACAAAAAGATACATGCCAACAAACTGGACAACCTAGAAGAAATGGGTAAATTCCTAAAAACATAATCATCCAAAACTGAATCAGGAAGAAATAAAAATCTGAACAGACTTATTACGAATAACGAAATTGAATTGGTAATCAAAAAATCTCTTGACAAACAAAAATCTAGGACCTAAAGGATTCACAGGTGAATTCTACCAAATATTTAAAGAAGACTTAACACCTATTCTCAAACTATTCCAAAAAAATAGGAGAGAAAGGAAAGCTTCCAAATTCATTCTACAAGGCCTGCATTACCTTTACACCCAAACCAAAGACACTACAAAAAATGAAAACTGCAGGCCAATATCCCTGATGAACATATATGCAAAAATCTCAACAAAATATTCACAAACGACATTCAACAATACATTAAAAGAATCATTTGCTATGATTCAATGATATTTATCCCAGGCATGCCAGAATGCCTCAATACCCTTAAATCAATCAACATGATGCATATTAACAAAATGAAGGATAAAACCCATATCATCATCTCAAAAGATGCAGAAAAAGCATCTGAAAAAATTCAACATCCATTGATGATAAAAACTCTTAACAAAGTGGCTTTAGAAGGAACATACCTTAACATAATAAAAGCCATATATGACAAACCCACAGCTAACATCACACTCAATGGGGAAAAGTTGAAGGCTTTTCCTCTAAGATCAGGAACATCTTGCCATTTGAGACAATATGGATGAACCTACAGGGTATTATGCTAAGTGAAAAAAGCCAGAAAAAGACAACATATGATTTCACTTATATGTGGAATCTAATAAACAAATGAACAAAGAAACAAAAAACAGAAACAGACTCACAGGTACAGAGAACAAACCGATGGTTGTTGGAGGGGACGGGTGTGGGGGGGGTGCAGTGGGAGAATGGGCAAAATGGCTGAAGGGGAGTGGGAAATTCAGGCTTCCAGTTACGGAATAAATAAATCATAGGGATGAAAGGTACAGCATAGGGAATATAGTCAATTGTGTTGTAATGGAATTGTATGGTGACAGATGGTAGCTACAATTGTGGTGAGCAGAGCATAATAGAGAAGTTCGACCCACTATGATGTATACCTGAGATTAATTTAACATTCATTGTGTGTCAACTATTCTTCAAAAAATTTTAATTTTAAAAATGTTTATGAAAATTAGCATACACACTAGAAAATATAGAAGTTAAAAGGTAAATTATAAACAGAAAATAGTGTCTTTAACATGAGAAAATTAACATTCAATACAAAACAAATTTCATAAAGGAACATGAATAAACAATTCAGAAAAAAATTGAAAATCATTAAGCTTACCAAAATATATTCAACCTAATAACTAAAAGCAATGTAAACTTAGAGATTCATTTTTTGCATTGTACGTTTAAAAGGATGAAAAAAGTGGCAATCCAATGATGGAGAAGAGAGAAATAGGCACTCCTGTTCACTTTCAGTGGGTGTATAAACTGGTATAATCTTTCCAACAAGTTTGAAACATGTATCAACAGTCATTTAAAATGTACATACTTTTGATCCAGGAATCCCTTTTCTAGGGGCTTTTTACAAAGAAATAATCAGAAAAGTATACAGATATGTCTAAAACTGCTTATCCAAGAATTGTTTTTAAAAACCTTAAAATGATCTAAATGTCCTAAATGTCACAGAGGATTCCTTAGTAATTAATTATACACTAACATAAAAATGCTGAGCTTTCATAAAATTAATGATCTATGTATTCAACAAATAGTATTGAGCCCCTACTAAGTTCCAGGCTCAGCTCTAGGCAGAGGATATAAACAGTGAGAGTAGGCAAAAATTCTATCCTTCAGGCAGTTTACAAAAATCTGTATTTGATAGCCAAGGATGCCCATGAAATACTAAGTGGGGGGGAAAAAAAAGATTTAAAATTATGTAGAGTATGATCTCACTTCTCTTAATAAACTTATTTCTCCTCTCCTAGAAAATAGTTGGAAAGGATATATGCTAAAATGTTAACAGTAGTTATATTTGGATGGCATAGTTTGGGGTGATTTTTACTGTCTTTTTGACACCTTTTGCAGTATGTGTTTTTTCCAATGAGCAAGTGTTACACTTCTACAATCAAGAGAACAACATTAAGCTCTTCCATTCAAAGCAAAGTTCAGAGTTATCCACTCATCTGACAAACAAACACGAAGGGCCACTATGTCAGGCAAAGCTGTGAGGGCCGTGTACAGCAGTAAACAGATCACACTGTTCACATGCTTTGTTTTTTGTTTTTGTAAATTGCTCCCAATGTGGTGCTCAGGTTCCAGGAGGAGGGTGTCTTATAGGTCTGACTGTAAGGCATCTCTAGATCATCTTACCTCTAGATCACAAGATTCACTTATTCATTCAACAGCATCTGAGCTTCTACTACATTCCTGGCAATGTTCTCAGTGGGAGCCATGTATCAGTAAACAAAACAGACAAAAATCCCTACCTTTAGTTTAGAGGGTTTACAATCCACAGAATAATAGCTTTGAAAGATGTGGGCTCCAGCTAGTAATGAAGAATGAAACTGTTGCCTTTACAACATTTACCTTCTGAAATTCTGTGAATAGAAACCCAGGCAGCAAACATTTCACCAACTTCAAAAGTATACTCTGATCATGCAAACTTTCCTATGGTTGTAAAGTCGGCTCATGATTCAATTCTCACTGTTCTTGAAGTAATACGATGAAAACGTGAATAGGCTATAGACTAGAAAACCCTAACAATTTGGTTCTGCCACACTTAATATCTCCAGAATTATACTAAGCAAGATGACATGTATTGGGGATTCTCAAATATTAATTACGCAAAGGATCACTACACTCATATACCTTCTCTCTCACAATGCTATGTCAGTTATAAATCTTTAACCCATCTCCAGATTTCCTTTGGGATCTCCTTCATTCACACCTTTTTGTCCCATCACCCAAATTAGATGGCACACAGCAGATGAATAATACATGCTTGTTAAAGGAACAAATAATCTTAGTCATCTTTTACCTGGACAAATGAAACCTCCTCCCCCAAATTTCCCTTTAACAATTCTTACTAAAACTACTTGAATGCTCCTTTTGTTATCTTTTAATAAGACATAACATTCTGTAAAAATACAAACATTTTAAAGTTGTCATTTTTACAGATTAGTTTAAAAAAACAATACCTAAACTAAATTTATTACTTAGCACATGTTTTACACAATCAAATGGATGTCTTTCATTTTAGCATTATAATATTCAGCAGAAGAAAATGTAAACTTTTGGACACGTATGTGTACATTTCCTTAGTTTTGAACAACCTAATGCTTATTATTTTGTATATGAGCTCTAGAACATTCCTTTATTGCAAGCAAGAGCCTTATAACAATCTGAATACCTGATGGTGATTGTGTCTGTTAGCTGCCCACCCACCAGCCATTCTTCCTTTTTCCTTTAGTAATAAAACACTGAGTAATGTGCCCAGCTAGAAAACTCCATTTCCCAGCTTCCCTTGCAGAGGGAAGCCAAAGTAAAATTAGGATGAGTCTTTGTGTGGTACTTCCAGGTAAACCCTTTGGTCTCTCATCTTTCTGGGGTTTTTTTGTGGTTTTTTTTTTTTTCCTACCTGGAACTTTTCCATGATGGCTGGAATCCCAGCAACCACGTTATGACTTCATGGAAGATGTTGAAGCAGAAAGGCATAGAGACAATGTTCCTTCTGACTTTATGAATTGCGCAGAGCTGACCTGGACTGCCTACCTCCATACTAGTTTTACCAGAGTGACAAAATTTTGTGTAAGCCACCATAATTTTAGTCCCTGTTTTTAGCACTCCTAATGTTGTATTGAGAGACAATTTGATTTAGCTGGGGTAAAAACGAAGAAATTCAGAATTCTTAGCTTTCAGCTTTATCCTGTTTTGCTTTCTGGAAAATATGTCTACTATCAGGGTTTCAACTATGACCTCTGAACTCAAGATTCCCCTTTGATTTTGCCCACATCTAACCTCCAATTCTAAGTATCTTCAAAACACATCCCTTTGGATATCCCACAATTCCTACTTCTTATTGTATGGACCCTCCTTCTCAATTTCCTTATCTTAATAGATTTTCCCAAGCAGTTTTAAGACTAAAGCAGAGTTCCTCAAAATGTGTTTCACCTATACCAGAACATCCGAGCAAGTTCATTAAGAATGTAGATTCCCAGTCCTACTGCAGACCTACTGAAGAAAATCTTCATGAGTCTCCTAGGAAATTATAGTTTCAATGAGATACGTGAGATTTTGTAAACATTAAAATTCAAAATTACTGCTTGAAAACTTCCTTTCATTTTAATCCATTTATCTCCTGCCCTGTATTGCTATGTCCTATGGTGTGACCTTTGTGACCTCCTTTCCTACTATTCTCCCCTACACTGTTCCTTTAACCCTCCTGACTCTCTTGCCTTGGGGGCGTCTGCTGTGACTGTTCCCTCTGCCTGGAATACTCTTTCCCTAGATCCCAACAGGGCTAACTCCTTCACTTGGTCCATGGAAGGCCAACCTAACCAACCTACTTAAAGTTGCAATCCATCCACCAATTTTATGCATCTTATCTTCTTGTTCTATTTGCCATAGTACTTACTACATAACAAATTCTACAATTTGTCAATGTATTGTGTTTGTCTGGTCTCTTGCCCCTCTAAAATGTAAGCACCTCCAGAGCAGGGCTTTTTCTATTCTGTTCACCGATGTATCCCAAGTGTCAGGAATAGTACTTGTAGGAGCTCAACAGATATCTGCTGAATGAGCTTCTGTTTTACTTAGAAATAATCTCTGATTCCTCCCTTCCCATTCTCACTTTTCCACTCCAAAAATACTCCTGGCCTTTGTCATTACTAGACTTTTTTCTTTTCCTTTTTTTTTTTAATGACAGAGTCTGTCTACAGTGCCATTCTGTCCAAACCATCCAACATGCTTCCAGACGTATCTTCGAAAGACACTTCTTTGGGGATGTCGTTCCCCTATGATGATTTGGCTCCTAACTGGCCCTGTTAGATATCATGCACTGGCATCATGCTTGAATGAGAAATGGATTAGATCTTCAAATACTTGATTCTATATCCAAATGACTCATCTTGGCATTTGAAATGCCCTGTAATCTAGCAGGAATTTACCTATCCAAATTTATACCCTCTCTTTCCAAACTTCCCTCTGCTCCCGGCCAATTTCCTTAAGATCTCTCAAATAAGCCATGTTGACGTTCACTAGTTTTTCAATTGGTTACTCTCTACCTTCAATACCATCCCAACTATTGGAAAAAAAAAAAAAACACAGAAAAAGGCAGTATCCTTTGGATTCCTGCTACTCAGACCTGAAGTCCAGAGCCATCCAGGATTACCTGTGAGTTTGTCAGAAATGCAACAGCTGCAGCCCCACCCCAGACCTACTGATTTAGAATCTATACCTAACAAGATCCCCAGATGATCTGTGTGCACCTTAAAGTTTGGGAAGCACTCATCCCAAATTATTTCTCAATGAAGTGTTCGCTGAGCAGGCCTCATGCTCTATGTCCTGACTGCCAATGGGACCTATGTCTCCCATAGCAAGCACCATGTTCTATTAATAACATCCACTCTTAGACTATTTATTCATTATTTCACGGAAGTTCTTTAGCCGCAATTTGGATGTAAATAACTTGCACACAGGACAGCCACACATCTGGCCAATTTGGTTGCAGGGAAGAGAAACCCATTCAAGTCACTTCAAGGGAAAAAAAGAGCTTATTCTAACAGTACTTGGGAACAGGGACTAGCAAGCTCAGGGAGGATTTCCAAGGTCGAGCTACCCCTTCTCAGCATCTGTGTCTCTGCCCCATTCTCTCCACCATTCTCTCTCCTATTTTTCTCTGTTCACCATAGTTCCTGCTTCCTCACGTCAGCAGCATTCACAGGACCCATTAGAGCCAGCCATTCTCTCCTCTACTAGCCTATTCACCTCTGCCCCTTTCTGCTTCAATTTTCACCCTACGTCTCTAAGCTTAACTCTTCCCACAATAGAGATGATCACCATAGAGAACCTTTTTGAGCCAAACCACAAGGTTACAAGTGTCTGCACCACCTATGGATTGTCTACCCCTGAGTCATGAGCCGAGCCATGACTAGTCCTAGTCCATGACCGAGCCATGACTAGTCCTAGTCCAATCAGCCGAGCCAAAGGGGCTGCAGTTCAGAACAAGGCCCTTTAGGCAGCAGGAACTGTCAAAGGAGAATATTCCTTAGGAAAGAAAAGTGTGGGCAGGGTGGGCAGTGAGCCACATATCCAGCCCACAGTCATTATTTATGTTGCCCTCACCATAGTCCTGAGCAAAATACCAAGCACATAATAAACTGAAACCAACCAATATGGGAGGGAAGGGTCATTGCCTGACACTGTGCTGCATGCACAGGGAATACAAAGATTAAATAAAAAACAGTCCTTATTTCCCCAGAGCTCTACATCCAAATGTGTCACTGAACTAACTACGTGACCTTGGGCAAGCACCTCAACCACCTGGGCCACAATTCCTTCAATCATCAGATGAGACCACCTTCACTTACCTCCAGGAATGTTGTGAGAGTCCATAAGGCAATCTTTGAGAAAATGCTTTGAAAAATACACAGGACAACCAAAAACAATACTGTAGCCTTTTAATACTAATAAAATCCTCTCATATGCCACAGGTTTTGCATTGTTTTCTGGTCTTTTCTCTTTTCCTCATTTCCCACAATATATGATTCATCAACAGCTGCTATTTGAAAAAACAATCCCAATTATTACCACTATATTTTCATCACCTATATGGCTTACTCAGGTAGTGACTAGGAATAGTCATCCATTTCACTCAGAGGTATTAAAAAAAAAAAAAAAAGAATTTTTTACTGTGTACATTTCAAAAATAACACGACCCTTTATTCATCTTGTATCTAAAACTGTAATGTCTTATATACTTTTTTCATTACAGTACAAATAACAAGAAATATGTACTAAATTCCTGTGTAGGCACAGGTCAGTTGTGACTCTTGCCCAGACACCTACTCCGAGCAGTTTCCTTTAGTATTGCCTAAACGCTGTAATCAGTAAACCATAGATATTAGAACTCAATGCCCCCATATTTTTACATGAAGACTCTAAGGAGGAAAAACAATAAAATCGCTTGTCGCAAGCCCTGGAGTCCTATTCTCCTAACTGCTGTATCTTTTTTCTAAAACCACTTTCCCACCTGCCTCACATTAAAAGATGGGGTGGGGGAGCAGGGATGATGGGAAGATAGACTAGTTCTCAAAAACATGTTCCACTCTTTGCAGGATTCAAGTACTGGTTTATGGGACAGAAAAACAAGAAAAAGAAATCTCTAGATATGTACAATCTTGGCTTTGCCATAAGCAAAATCAAGAAATATTTACCGAGTGACCATCACTTGCCAGGAAGAATGCTGAGAACTCCTCAGATAAGCTGAAGAGGATGCTTCGGCCTCCAAAAGCTGACTTGCTATACCCTCGGACATCTGTTGCTCAGTGCTGCCAGGTGTAGCCATTCAACAGCTGGCCCTGGGTGGAGCAAAGAAAACAGCTTCCCCCTTGCTAAAAAGTCAGCTCAGGTGGCCAAAGTGAGGATCTCAGGTAAAAGGAAAAAAACCGAAATCTCGGATGGAAGCTGGGTAGAGATTCCACGGCAGGAAAGAGAATTGCAGAGACTGTACCGCCCAGAACCCGCTGAGCACCCAGCCCCAATTAAGGCTCCTCACGCTCTAAGAGACAAGGAGCTGTAGATCAAAGGATCCTGCATCTGGGAAAGGCACTCCCCTCCTCTGGGAGCCGTGGTGTGGGGGCTGCAAAAAGGTGGGTGCCGGAGGCGGGGGCGGCGGGCTGGGGATCTGTTCACAAGGGTGAAGAAGCCAAGCGGAGACGGGAAGGCTTGTGCGCTAGTGGGGAGGGCGGTGGGCAGGACGAGAGCGCTCGGTGACAGGAACCGAATGGTCACGCTGCGGTGTAAAGCAAGACTTGGGGCTCCGGCCGAGGACACCAATTCCGGGGTTCTAGAGCCGGGAAGGGGTCTGCAAGTGCACTGGAGGCGGCGCAGCGAGAAGGGTCCGCCAGGGACCAGGCGCGACCGCCAGACTTACCTAGGGGAAGAGGTGGGACGGGGCATCTTTTCCCTAATACACACACGGCCGACCCCAAGCTGGCCCCGAGCCACCCCCGTGCACGCTGGGCGCACAGCCCAGCGCTGCGGCGGCCACTCACCCTCCGCGCGGGAGCGGATTTCCGACACTGTCCTCCGCATGGTGGGCATCGCGGCGACCGCCGCAGGTGGAGCCTTAATCGGGACTCTGCACCTGTCACGGCGCCGCACAGGCTGGAGACCTGGCTGCGCCGCGCCGAGTGTTCAGCCGCCGCGCGGGCCCAGTCGCCCACCCAGGGCAGCGCCGCCGCCGGACTGCCCCCGCACGCCGGAGCGGGAGGAAGAGGGGCCGAAGGTGGCGGCGTCCGCAGAGCCAGGCGAGCTCTCCCTGCAGCCGCGGAGGGGGCGGCTCGGCGAGGGGAGGAGCTCGGGTGCCCGCGCCGGGGGAGGGGTCGCCGGGGCGCGCGCTCACTCGCTCCCGCGGCAGCGCGGCGGCGAAGTCGGGAGAGGGGCGGGGAGAGACCCGGGAGGACCTCCTCCTCCCCGCCTTGCTCCGGACCGTACCATTCCTGAGGGGGCAGGGTGGTCAGCTCCCAGCCTCCTCGTCCCCGCTGGGCGCCCTTGCTCCGCCTTGCAGCTTCGGCTCGTCCTGTCCTTTCTCAACACTGTTCTGACTCTCCTAAGTCTTGCCCAGAAAGGAAGGGGTGCTTTGGCGCCTGCATCTCCGCGTATCCCTTCCTGCTACCCTGTGGCTTGTAATAACAATGGAGTTGGCCGTGGTCTGGGAAGTGGTGTTGGGGCGGAGTGGGCAGGCGAGGGGCGAGAGAGGTTGGGACGCTAAGGGTTAAGTCCCAGCCCGGGCAATGGAAAGAACCCGCGAGTTCGCCGCCTGGGTGGAATTCTAGCCTCCCAGGGCGGCCACCAACCCCCGCCGCCTGAGCTGCACTTGCTCCATTGCCTGGCCCACGAGCAACAGGCTCTGAGGCCGGGCTTTCCCCGGAGCTGGTGCTCCTCCTGCCACTGGTGCCTGGGTGCGTCTGGACAGCCTGCGAGTGGGCCGGTGCGTCCCGCCAGTGCGTGCTCTGCAGCCCGACAAAGCTCGGGAATTGCAATAAATTCAACTATTGGGCCAGGTGGTTCGAAAATCACTTTTGTTTTGTTTTGGGTTTTTGCTTTTACTCAAACCTGCAGGAAGTTGGGTGCAGTAGTTGTACCTGAAAAGGGGGGGGGGGGAGTGTCCTAATATAAAATCCATAAATAAATACTAGATTTTAATTTCCTTCGTATCCTAGAGATCATCGTAACCTCATTACCTTTTATATACCGAGTTCTATGCTAACAAGTTATGGAAACAAGTAAGGTTTGTTTTTTTTTTTTATTGCTGATTTTATCATCGAGTTAGGATGTAAGGTTTTACGTAGATTCTGGTGAGCTGCTGAAATGGCAAGAAAGGAATAAATTAAGTTAGAAGCAGTTTCCTTCTTCCTTCATCTTGTGCTCTTCCTCCAGCACCCAGTGGAAGAGAGGCCTTACATGGAGGCCTTTTATATGAGCTGCTTTCAGATTCTGCAGGGAGAGATCTGGGGAGGTTTGACCACAGAGATAGTGACTATTCCCAAGCCTCAAGAAAAAATGAAATCTACTAATAGCATCTTATCTTCATTTGTGGTATTTCCTTTGCCTCCTGCAGGTAACATTTGCTAATCAGGGCCCTGCCCTACATTAATACTCCTGTCAGGTGGTCAATGCATATTTATGAAGAACCCACTCTATTTGGCTCTGATTCAGAGGCTGGATTTAGAACAAAGAAAATGTATTTCCAGTATTCATGGAACATCAGCAAGGGTAGAGCGGGGCTTAAGATAACTGTGTTCTAGTGATGGGCATGATTTGCAAGTATGTTCTTCTAAAAGTAAGAAATGAGCGTGCAGTCTTCTTAGGACAGTTATCACTGGCCATTTTTATTTCTTCCAGGTCCAGGACCTCCTGTATAAAGCAGGCGTCCTCTGACTTGCTGAATATGAGTCTGGAACAAAATTAAAAGGGTAAGTACAACATGGAGACAGTAAAAAACAACAAAAACAGTAACAACAGAAAAACAGCTTTAAAAGTTAGTGAACAGAAACTAGAGATAATGCTGTGCTTTTGTGATTAACGTTTTATGTGTAATTTTATATAAAGCCAGAGCCAGTTTTTATTCAAAATCAGTGCACAGCAGCATGCCAGTATTCGATTTAGGAACAATCACCTTTGTAATTCCTAACAAGCCCTCAAATGAAGCTCGGTTCTGCCTATTTACAAATAATAATTAACTGAAGGGAGTTCCAGAGATTACCTCTGTTTTTCATAATGGAGAGCAATCCATTTTATATGTTTCTCTCTGTGTGTGTGTGTGTGTGTGTGTGTCCCATTAACAAGCCATCAGCAAAATTGACAAGGTATGCCATTCATACAGGAAATGACAACTGCTTTTCGTAGACAGATCATTGCATGGTTATAGTCTGTAGCTCACTGTGTGTCCTCTCCCAGATTATTCTGTCACTTTATCCGTAATGGTAAGAGTATCCCAACTAACTCATTTCTGAAAAACCACTCATTCCTGATTGCTAGAAATCACACACATTTTTTTTAGGTCAGAAACCTGATTGACATAGAATATTGCACTAATCTGCATCTGCTTGATTTCAAAGCCGTCTCAGATAATTTCCTCGTCCATTGTTGAGCAAAGTGCAACGTGCCAGCCCCTGGCAGGGAACTCTGGTTCCAGCAACATGACCTTGTCACAGAATCTGTAGTACAATTCAGATGTCAGCAAGATCATTTCAAAGCTTTCAGGTCCTATGACTACACTATTGGTGGATTTAGAAGGAAGAGGGTTATTCAAAGACAGCTTTTCCAAGGACCAGGTTTTATCATCCTCCACAAGATATACATTAAATGCATAAAATGTGTGAGGTGCCAAGCCAGAGTGCTAGGTGACAATGACAATGCACATGTGAAAGTTAACCAGCAATGTAACAAAATGGCTGATACTTAATGTCCAATAACCTACAGACATTGAGAGAAGGAGAGAGTCCAAGAGCTGAGATGATCAACATGATTAAACTGGGTCTTCAAGTCAGAGTTAAGGCTGTAGAAATGGAAAGGAGACATTATTTCAGATAGGAGTGCTTGGCATATAGTAAATACTCAACAATGATTGTTTAGTGAATGTTTAAGGGAAATGGAATGATGGAGAAGCATATATCCTTGGGAGGAACAGAGCGATCAGTTTGGCTATAACAAATCTTCTCGCTGGAAATCTGTACACTTTAAATGAGTGAATTGCATGTTATGTGAATTAGAGCTTAATAAAGATGTTAAAAAATGTCTTTGGAGTTGTCAGCCAAAAAATTACCAAGTCCAGAAATTCAAAAAGAGATGTCAGAGGATATTCCTACCTTGGTGGGTTTTCACTTACCTGATATTGCCTGAGTTGGTTATTGTTTGGGGCCACCAAGGATTAAGAATTTGGTCTCCTTTGGGAGGAACTCATAGTCAAAAAATGAGAGAGGAATGCTTACTAATTTGCTGATTTATAATACAGCCAGAAATGCTTTGCGAACTTGTGGCCTGAAGGTAGAGACATGCCTGAGAACCCTGCATCCAATTAGGACTGAGGTGTGGAAAGTTGATTTCCACACTCCCATAAAATACAGACACTGAATGGTGCTGGCCAGTATACTCTAAATTCTTTTGCAGATGCTCAAATAATTAGGTAAATTAATCTTAAATTGTAGATAATTATATTTTTTAGTTTAAAATTGAGGTTAAAATATGACATAACATTCTATCACATTGCAAAACTACCTGGTTATTGTAAGAAAAGATGCTTATTACCTTTAATGCATAGTTGGTGTTATGTTGATTCAACAGATAGTGTAGAGTTAACATATTATATTATTAGATTTGTAAGGCGTGTTTCCCAAGTCTTCCCATCTTAATTGCTCTCTTTCTGTCACCATCCTTTACATGCACCGCCCTCCAATAAACCAGCAAATTCTTCAGGCTCTGTTTCCAAAATATATCTTAATTCTATCTACTTCCCTTCATCTTTGCCACTCTTGTACAAGTCACCATGATCTCTCACCTATAATAACCTCCTAACGGATCTGTCTGCTTTTATTTTTGTCACCCATTCATTTTCTAGAAGCTGTGGTTATTATTTTAAAACACAAATCAGTTTGTTATTTCTCAAGACTCTTCATTGGCTTCCCGTAGCACTTGGAATGAAACTCAAGCCCTTTATGATTTTCTCCTTGCCTGCCTCTCAGATTCATTTCCGTCTGCACCCTCATTTGATCATTGGGCTCAGATTATTCCACAACTCCCCCCAGCTTAGATTACCCCCCTTCCCCCAGTGCCAGCCACCACCACATTGTCTTATTCTGTCTTTCTCCTAGCACTTAACCTCTATCTGAAGTTTTCTTACTTGCTTGTTTACCTGTTTATGAGAAATAGGTCTTACTACGTTAGTCTTATTCTAGTTAGTGTCTGTCGTATGGCACAGTACCAATAAATATTTGTAGAATGAATGAATGAACTGAAAACTGTGTATACTGTGAATGATCTGGTGCCCTCAGATTGGACAGTGGACATCAGTAGAAGAATAGGTAGCGTTCTATTTGAAGAGATGATAAGTTATGCCCTTCATAAACATATATACTGGAATATATTACTTTGTCAGAATTATTTATGTGAAATAATTTAGAGCATATTTGCCATGAAGTACTTGAGATCAGAAAAATCTTATGAATACCATATTGGCTTTTGTCAAAATTAAGTGATGAAATTTTAAAAACAAACTGATTTCAACTAAAAGCTCTAAATCCCTTGTCATTGAATAATTCAGGCACTTATTCTTACTCATAATGATAAAATCAATACTTTCTCTCATGGCTGTGATTCATTTCTCATGACTGTATCATCATTCTCTGTTCAAACACCTTAGTATTAATTCAAAATTATAATGTCTTTAAACATTATTATCAACTTCATATACTTGGAATTTCCAACTAAAAGTACAATGATTTTTTTCTTCACTGTAATTGAAAATACTTTTGTTTAAATGAAACTAGAGTTTTAAAATGTGGATTTGTATTATATGATAGGACTTTTAATAGAAATTTTAAATTCTATCATCCATTATATTTAAAATAGCATTCAGTTCACATACAATCTTTTAGGAAAAACGTTACTGAATATTTTACTCTGAAAGTAAATGAACATTCAAGGGAAAACAGTCCTGGTGTTGAGATCTTAAATTCATACCTCTTATTTCAAACTGATAAGAGACTAATTAAATGGTAAGATTTTTACTTAAAAGATTCTTTCTTGTCATAGCCAGGAATTGAAAACTAGTACCTAATCAGAAGTGCTGTTTTTTTTTCCCCAAAAGTTAACGAACAACATTCTAGTAATGCTGATCCTCTGTAAAATATTATTGTAATATACTCCGTGAACTTTATGGATAATACATTTAGCATGGTATTGTCATGGATTTTGGCATTTTAAATAGCAGCTTTATTGGGGTATAATCGATAGGCAATAAACTTCATCTGCTTAAAGTATAGAATTTGACAAGGTCGGGGGCACCTGGGTGGCTCAGTTGGTTAAGCGGCTGCCTTCGGCTCAGGTCATGATCCCAGGGTCCTGGGATCGAGCCCCATGTCGGGCTCCCTGCTCGATGGAGAGTCTGCTTCTCCCTCTCCCTCTGCCTGCCTCTCTGCCTACTTGTGCTCTCTCTCTCTCTCTGTCAAATAAATAAATAAAATCTTAAAAAAAAAAAAAAAAGAATTTGACAAGGTCGGACATAGGTATGCACCTATGAGACCATCACCACATTGAAGATAATGAACATGTATCTATCACTTCCAAAAGTTTCCTCTTGCCCCTTGGTATGGTTGTTATGTATAACTTGAGATACTTTTTCTCCATGCATGCAATACACTTTGTTGATACCCACCGTGTTCTAGAAAACTGAGCTGAGTATTGGAGATTGAGGTAAAACAGCTAGGTTCCAGCCCCGTCCAGAACTTGTGACATTGCTCAAATAATGATGTAAATAAATATAAAATCAGAACTATATATTATACTCTAAGGAAAGATAGTCTACACCTGTATATATTGATTGTCCTATGAAGTATTTCTGGGCTTTCACATTATATCTAGAACTCTTCAAATTTGCTTATATGTGTGTTTGTCATAGATCTAAAACTGTACAAAAATTTTGTTTCTACTGGATGCTATGGCTTTTATATTGAAAAAAGTATGATGTTTGTTATATGGAAAAGATAACCAGTGAAGGCAAGAAATTTTATTATAATTCATTTCTTTGGTGTTGCCCAGAAAGCCAATATTGGAAACAAAAACAAACACCCAAGGAAATCTCACTTTTTTTCTTGCCATGTCAATTAGGTGCTATTTCAGGGAGGAAAGATGACAATACTGAGGAAAAATTTATTGAAAGGAAAATCTCAGAATTTTCATTAAAAATTGAGTAGAATAGTAAATGAGATGAATAATTAAAATTACCAAATATAATTTTGTAATTCCATGACTTTTAATTGAGAGAGAATGCCAAACCTAAAAAAATAGTTTCCTGATTAATTGAAATAAGCCATAACTTTCAAATATGAAATATTTGCCAAATGCATTTTGGCCTCTTGGATGATATATCCTCTGCTCAAGTTCATAATTCATTGCAGTGTTTAGCAAATTTATTGGAAAATCACAATTTTTTTTTCCCTCGGATCCCAAAAAATCAGAAACAACATCTGCTGGAAAGAGGAATTATTTATCACTGTAGTTTCTTGCCAACTTTGAACTCTGAGGAGATCCACTTAATGGAGAATGTGAATCAATCCAGGATTACATTTTAGTAATCCCAAAGAAAAGAAGGTAAGTAAGAAGATACAAAGAAAGTAAGCTCACTACAGATTCAAGGTTTGTGGGGCTGGAGATATTGGAAGGAGGAGCATAGTGAACTAGGGCTGAGTAGGAGAGCTGATGCTTGGACCTTTTGTATAGGTGGGCTTGCTTCTGCCAGACTTCAAATGGGGGCTCCTCTTCCTTGCCTGTATTGTGTATTTTTTTTTTTTCGTTTGGTTTTACTCTAAAAACTGACCTCAGCCTACTAAATTGGAACCTCTTTCCTCCCGTTTCTGCATCCATGCTGTTCTGACGCCACTCATGCTTTCAGAAGCCATGTGTCTTCTGAGATTGCTTCAATCTGTTGCCTGCATAGCCTCTCGGTTTTCCATTGACAAGGCTACTGACTCCTACTTAACTTTTTTCCCCTTCAACTTTACAGAAAGTTAATGTATATAAAATGCAGCCATTTAAACGTACAAGGTGATGGGTTTGACAAATGTATACACCCATGTATCTACCACCACAGTCAAGATGCGGCGTGGTCCCAGTGCCCGTTGGCTTAATCTTATACTCACTTCTGGCTCCTGTTGGCTTCTGACTTGTTCTTGATGTACAAGGAGAGTGCAGGAGGCAAAGGGAAACCTACAGGTTGGGAATTATGAATTAAATTTGAATAAGTACAGGAACCAAATGAAGGAGCACCATGCAAACCAGCAAAGGTGATGGAACACATGCACAAAGTGAAGGGGAGGCAGTGTAGACTTGGGGATACGATAGAATTGTGTTTTAAAAAAGATTCTTGTGATAATAGAATGTGGAGCATGAATTAGAAGCAGAGACACCAAGTTGGAGATGCCAAAGATCTGTTCACTTAACAGAGGAAAAGGTGATTTAAAAAAAAAAACTTGAATACAGCATAAGGCATTTTTAGTAATACTTATGGGACTATAGAGAATAAAGGACATGTTTATCTGAAAAAAATAGATAATCTTCTCTGTATAGTTATAGATAATGGCTATATAAGAACTTTTTAGATGTTGAGTCAATTTCTTATTGAATCAATTTCTGACATTTGAAGAGGGGAGATTGCCTTAGCTACTTTCTTTGAAAGATGCTATGTGAATGTTATATTTGAACATCTGATTAATTAATGGAAGTGTTTTATTTATCTTTTAATGCTATTTATTGATATTTAAGAGACTAGTTGCAAGAATGCTCATTAGTAGTGTTTATTAACATGTTAAAAAATGTGCCTCTATATGTCATTTAGAAAAAGGTTCAATTGCACATAATAAAAAACCCCAAAATAACAGTGGCTTATACGAGATTGAAGCTTATTTCTTGTCACATAAAAGAAGTCTGAAGATAGGCTGTCTACTGACATCAGAGATGTAGGGTCTTCCCTTTCTGCTCTGTGATGCTAACAAGTGGTTTCCAACCTCAAGGTCATCTCAGGGTCCTGGGTAGCTTCTGTTGTGCCAGCCATAACATCCACATTGAAGATGGGGAATGGAATAAGGATAAAAAGGGACCCCACTGTGCTTTAAAGCATCCATTAATGAAATCTTACATGAAAGTTATGTTCATATGTTATTAGCTAGGACTTAGTCACATGGCCATGGCTGAACAGAAGGCTGGGAAATTTAGTTTTTTATTCAATTGGCAATGCACCTGGATGAAACTTGGCATTCTGTTACCAGTGAGGAAGGAGAGAATGGCGTTGAGGGTAGGCAGTCAACAATCTCTGCCACACTTTCGATTAAATCTCAGAAATCATTCTCAAGGTTGCATTATTAAAATCCTGGAGTTCTTCATGGACATCATAATGAAACTATGTTTTGTTCAAATTGTGTTTTTTTTTTAAAGATTTTATTTGACAGAGAGAGATAGTGAGAGCAGGAACACAAGCAGGGGGAGTGGGAGAGGGAGAAGCAGGCTTCCCGCTGAGCAGGGAGCCCAATATGGGGCTCGATCCCAGGACCCTGGGACCATGACCTGAGCCGAAGGCAGACACTCAACGACTGAACCACCCAGGCGCCCCATCAAATTGTGTTTTTAAATATTTATAAGAAAGAAGAAAAAGAGTTTGCTTCATTTTGGAAACAGGCTTGATGAAACAGGTTTTTAATGGCTGGGGCTTAACGGAAAATTTATTAAATGATAGTTGAAAATAATATTGAGTACAGAAGATAGGGAAATTAATTTAATGAAGCAGTAACTTAGTTATTAAGGTGACCTCCTGGTTAAAAACAAATAGAATCTTAGAGGTGAAAAAGAGACAAAGCAATGGGTGGAATAGAAACATAGATCTATTTCAGTTTTTTTTCTGTGTTTAAACCAGAAAAGGGAAAGACAAAGAATTAGAGGTTTCTGAAGAGAGATGTTACATAATGGCATTTTGGGAACATCCGTCTGTCAGCTGTGCCTAGACTATATTTTGAGGGAAAAGGCCCACACCATGTTAGGAAGCTACTGTGGCCTTCTTATCAATAGGAGTTTTCTGTGTTCTTGATGATGGCTTTTGGACCCCGAAAAGATTATCTAGAGCAAACTTTATTTTTTAAAATTAATATTTAATATACTAAATACATATGTTAAAATACAGTTCTTCCTTGAGCTTTAAAATTTAACTTGATCATTTTATTCTATTTAAAAATCTAGCACATTTTAAGAATTACTTTTAAGGACGTGGTTGATTAGTGTTTGATTCCATTCGTAAGCTAAAACTCCCTTAAACATTTTAAATTACACTTATGAAGTTGAATTTTATTTTCTTTCTAAGTCACTTAGTCATTTGTAAGAATGTTTCCAGTATTTAAGTAACCATTTTAATAGGATAAATTTAGCCTATAAAATAACCCTTAATTTTCTTAAATTTTCTTTCTCTAAACTTTCTTAAATTTTCTAAAGCTGATGGATTTCAGCATAAAATCTTGGATATAAATCAGTTTTCCAGTCCCATCAATTTAATTTGGAATCACAAGCATGACATGTTTTGTAATGGGTCAGATTTTCTTGATTATTTCTAAACTTTACTAAAAGATAGGTTTGACTTACTTGACTTACAGGTTTGACTTACTTAATCATATATACACATATATGATAAGCATATATATATATAAAGTATATATATATATAAAGTATATATATATATATATATATATATATATATATATATATATACTTAATTCTCCAAGTTTAAAGCTACTAATTCTCTTGGAAACCATTATGTCATCCAAACAATTTTAGCGTTAGCACTAGAAGTGCTTCTGGAGGTTACATTTTAAATTAGCTGAAGCTGAATATTAACCAGAGATATCATCTGGGATATCTGAGCTCTGGAACTACTGATACCCTTGAAATTTGTCTTACGTCTTTGGCTGTCAATGGGCCTTAGCTCTCTAGATTCAAGTCCTCTGTTACCTCATACTTCTCTTCATATACGGAAATTTGCACTTAGTCCATTTGATTGGTTTCAGCTAATTTATTACTGTATTATTCTACTTCAAATTATTTTCATACTTTTTCCTGATAGTACTAGTGTGTATAGTTCTTAATGGTGTTGGATTGGGTTTTATTTATCATCCAAGGCTTTTTCTAATCGGTTCCTTTTAATTTTAAGGTCTAAGCTTATAGTTGAGGGACCCTGAATGAGCATGGTAGCAATTGGAATGGAAGCAAAGGGAGAAATGGAGAGGTGTCCTAAAAGGAGAATTGAGAGCACATGTTAAGATTAGGGATGGATTCTTAGAAGAGGAAACATTGAACAAAGACCCCAGAGGTAAGGTGGAGCCTGGCAGTTCCAAATCCTCACTCCATAAGCCATTCCTCCTACAACTCCCCTGCAGTTCTTGTGGTGAGATGGTGATATGCTCTCCTACTGACTGCTATGAGAACTCACAACCTAGAATATTAATCTAGGCTAAGGTATAGAAAAGCTTTAATTCCAGAGTTTCTCCTGGGTCTTTTGGTAGCCATAACTTGGCAAGCAAGGACAGATAACTTTTGTTTGAAGCAATGGATTTTTGTTCCTCACCAACAGACCCCTCTCTGTGTTTAGGAAACTGGAGGATGAATATGAAAGCAGTAGTTGGAATGCACATTAATAATGACAAGTGGGGTCTTCTTGCTGAAAGAGGGACTGTGTGAAGATTATTCAAGTTTTAGGGAACTCTCTCTTCTTCAGTATGAACCTATTCTGTGTTGTCTCAGAAAATCACTCCTTGTTCTTAGGGTGTGTGTGTGTGAGAAAAAGAGAGATGCACCAATTTGATATAGTTTTTATTTTTTAATTGAGCAGGAAGAATGAGGAGGCATGTTGTTGCCTTGCACCAATGGAAGGATGTCCTACTGGGCAGGTCCTTAAAGTACCACTATTCATCCATTTACAACCCTCACTATTTCATTCTGGACTGAATTATTCAATATTTGGGAAATAGGCTACTAAATCCAATGTATTGCACTGGTTTCAAGAGAACGGGGGTTTTCTTAAGTAGAAATGGAAGTTGGGACTGAAGGTTTAAGCATTTGGGAGAGAAAAGAAAGGACAGTGGGACAGGGAGCAAGTCTAGAAACTACAGTATTCCCTCAGAGAGATACCCTGTGAATGGATTAAGCTATTTTTTTTTCCTTTCCCCTTGGACTATGGAAACTATAGTTATCTTCATGTTTTATATTACAAATTTTATACATAATTTTGATGTTTGAGATTTATAGAAAGCTGTTAAAATATAACAAAGAACATTTTACCATATTTGCTTTATCCTCTGTATTGTTTTTCTGAATAGTTTGAGAGTAATTTGCTGACATGATACCCCTTTCTCCTAAGTAGTTCAGTGTGTAGTTCTTAAAATAAGTGTATTCTTTTACATAACCACAACACAATGATTAAAATCAGGAGTTTAATATTAAAATGGTACTGGTCTGTAATCTCTAGACCTTATTCAGATTTGAACATTTGTCCCAATAATGTTCACTCTCCAGAATGTTGCCTTCAGTTGTCGTGTTCCTTCTGTCTTCTGTAATCTGGACCAGTTCTTCAGTCTTTGTATTTCATGTATCTTCATGACCTTGACATTTTTGAAGATTAGAGGCCAGTTGCTTTGTGCAATATCCTTCCATCTGGGTGTGTCTGAAGCCTCCTTGTGGTTTTGGCAAGATTATTGCAGAAGTGAGGTTGTGTTATTCTCAGCACATCTATCAGGAGGCACATGATGCGGACACCTCAATACTGTCAATGTTAACTTTGATCCCCTGGTTAAGGTGGAGACTGTCGGGTTGCTCCGCCGTAAGCTTACGCTTTATCCTTTTGCAATTTGTAGTATCTGTTAGGGAGACTAGTTTTACATTTTTTAAAACATTTTTTATACATTGTACAGTGTAATTCTACTCTGCATATTTGGAAAGGGTGTTTTGTTTCTTTTCTTTTCTTTTTTTTTTTTTCCAGATCGACTCCTTAGTTGTCCTCAGGTGTGCCATTGGGACCCAGGCTTACATCTCTGGTCTGAGCCTGTCCACACTGCCTTGGCAGAGGGCCGAGGGGTGGGAGAGAGAGTCCACAATGCCCTTCACCCTCCCATGTCTTTAATTCCCAGAACACAGCTGTAAAAACGACATGAAATGTACTTTGTTAAGAGCTTTGGGAGTCTCTGAAAAGGATTATATCAAATGGAAAATAAGAGGATATTTCTTTTTAGCTCTATGACATATAAGAAAGCTTTTTCTGCTGAGTAATTTTCTGAATACCTTTCTTACAAAAGACACTGAGGCAATTTGTTCTGTAGACCTTATATATTCCTCCTCTTCTGTTATGTAGGAAGCTTCGTTCCTGCATGAGATCAAAGTCACTGACCTTAAAAAGTACTACTCTCATACCTAAAAATTAATAATAATAGGTTAATATTATTACACATCCAGTAAAGGCTCAGAATTCTTTCACTTTCAGCAATTCTTTGCAGATAAATTGAATATAAAGCTAGGGAAAATGTGCTCATTATGCTCAATGTTAGCATAATGAACAGTCACGGTGAAAGGAAACATTTTACTCTGACCTACAAGATATCTTGTTGCTTCTGGTTTTCCTTTACAGATTAGATAGTGTGAAAATTTATAGGATAAAACATGGGTATTTCCTTTTCAATGTCTGTTTCCATAACATATGAGATAAGATGTTGAGGGAATGTGTGTGTTTGAGAAATGAGATGCCACTTTCAGTGAGAGATAATAAAAGGAGTAGCATGCTTATTGAAATTTCCATGCAGCCAAAAACCTGCTCCAGTGAATATTTCATTCTAAATAATAGGAGGATCTCACATTCTCTCAATTTCACTTCGGATTGTTTTCTGGCATTGGGAAATAAATAGGGAGACTTTTGTTTTTGTTTTTGTTTTCTCTTATCACAACACAGTATGTCTTGGAACTACTGGCAATTGAGAGCGTTGAAACAGTGAGTGAATTACTTGGATTGGTTACCTTGAAGAAGCCTAAAGAACTTGGCAGGCATTCAAAAGCCAGAGAGATTGCACCAGTTAAGGGTAAAATTGATCCGCCTTGCAGCTTTCTGTTCAAACAACTGCCTCCTTGTGTTGCAGCTTTGGCGTCTGATCTCTCTTGTTTGGAACACTGAGAAATTTTGAAAGCCCTGACAAATACCCAGTGAAATCTACCAGCCAAGGTCAAGGAAGCCACTTCCTTCCATCCAGACACAGGCACCTAGGCAGCTTGCTTAGGCATATAGAGTGCGTCTTGGAGCAATGCAGCCTGTTCCCTTGAGCTCTGTTCTCTTATTTTCTCTTAGTACATTCAACTGCCTGAGCTTCTGACTCAGACTGCAGAGATACTGTTGCTGCTGGAGGGTAATAGTTTGTTCTGTTATCCTGGAATGCCCTCCTTGCACTGAGAAAATTAGAAGCTGGGGAACTTGATGAATTTTCCCACTTTGTGCATTTCTCACTAGCTCTTCCTGCCTCTGATTCTTCCTGCTATTTTAGAGAGAACAGCCATCCCACTTTGCAGGCTACCAGTTTACCTGTGGGATCAGTTGGGTGCATTGAATGCATACAGAAGAGATGCTTCTAGAGCAGGTAGCAGAAAGAAGGATAGAATGTTCTATTTTTCTGATCCCTCAGAGAAGGAGATATTCCACGTAAGTGTATTTTCTAGATAACTGAAACTTCTGCCTTAAGCATTAAAATTTGTTTTTAACTTTGAGAAGCAGTATAGCATAGTGGTTACGCACATAGACTCTGAGGCAGATTAGCTGTGTTTAAATCCTGACTCTACCATTTTCTAGCTTTGTAACTTTCAGCACTGTACTTAACCTCTCTTACCTCAGTTTCCTCATCTGTAAAGTGGGGGTAATAATAGAGTCTGTAGAGTTATTGTTGTTGTTGTTGTTTTTAATTTTAGAGAGAGAGAGGGAAAGAGTGAGAGAGCGCATGCCTGCGCCAGAGGGGGTGGGAGAGGGAAAGGGAAGGAATCTCAAGCAGACTCCAC
This sequence comes from Mirounga angustirostris, assembly GCF_029215605.1. NCBI lineage: Eukaryota > Metazoa > Chordata > Mammalia > Carnivora > Phocidae > Mirounga > Mirounga angustirostris. The sequence continues at coordinate 35,427,953 of NW_026991710.1, forward strand.
ACTGAGCCCAGAGCCCTGACATGGGTCGCGATTCCACAACCTTGAGATCATGACCTGAGCTGATGCTCAACCAATTGAGCCACCCAGGCACCCCCAGACTCTGTAAAGTTATTGTAAGAATTAAAGAGGATTAGATGAATTAATAGATGTAAAGCATTTAAAACAGTGCTAAATATGTTGAGTCCTAAAAGAGTTATTATTAATTCAACCATTCATATGCAGATCTTGCTAGTAATTGTACCTACCTTCTTGTTTTGTTTTATAAAATACATTGAACGTTGAGTACCTGGTGCCTTCCTACCCAGAGAAATTAACATAGTCATGTCTTCAGGCTGTGCTATAATGATGTCCTTGGTGAAATGATAGTTAATATTGTTTAATGAGTGGGTTTCGTGACTGTTATTGGTAATCCCTATAAGAAACCTCTAAGATAAGTACACTTATAAATAGGTTGAGGGGATTTCAGTACTTGCCCAGTTTCACACCACCAGATGTAAAGATCTGAGATGCAAATCTAGGGGCTGTATGACTTCAGAGCTGGTGCTCTTGGTCACCTCACCACACTTCCTGGTGGCTAGGGCTTCTTGTCCCCGTGCCGGTGGTTCTCTAACGTGAGCATGCATTAGAATCTCCTGAAGGCCTTGTGTTAGAACACTCACTAGATTGCTGGCCTCCCCACCCCAGAGCTTCAGATTCAGTAGTTCTAGCGTGGAGGCTGGGTGCTTGGTGCTAGGTTGCTAGGTGCTGCTGATGCTGCTGGCCCAGAGATTACACTTTGAAAGCTGCTATCCTGCACGGAGTGACTCCAGATGATTACTATTTTTTTTATGGTCCCATTACTGTTAGCTGCCACTTGAAGCTAGCCCTGTGTTCTTTTGCTCTCAAGCCCTATTATACACACATTAAGCTGTTTTAAAACTCTCAGCAGCTCACCTCCAATGGTGTTGAATGAGTGGATTTTATGGCAGCACCTGCCATTTGGAGATTCCTTTTCTCTTGCCACTCAGTACCCTGGAACATCTAGTTCATGAACTCTGCAAGGAGCTTGACTTACTTCTTTGCATATTGCTTCTTTTTATTTTAATGTAAGGAAAATGTTGAGGAACAAAGCTTAATAGATGTAAAATTTCCGTCACGTGCCAGCTTTCTCTCCTCCATGTTGAGGGCTTCACCCCCATCAAAGGATATTCTCTGATGCAGTGTGAACAATCAAGCACACGGCAGACTTGGGTTTTTAGCCTCCTCAACTTAGGAGTCTTCTCGCTCCAAGGACCTGGTATTTTTGTATCTACCTTTTTGTTTTCTCTGTTTCTGAGTCTAGTTTTAGCTTTTATCCATATAGTTCTAATCCTGTGGAAGCCATGGAATGGTCGCAAAATTAGGTGGAGCAAGATTTTGTTCTTGCTAGAACTTTTTTCTTTTATGATGACAGAGTAGATCCTTGATCCCTGGGCTGCTTCTCCTTAGCTTAATGGCATGAGAGGCAGGAAGCTCACAAGTCTAGCCTCCTCCGAAGTGATGGGTTCCTCACGCTGTTAAAGTATATATAGTTTTGGGTGCACTTCTGTGAGAAATTGAGTCATAATAGGGAGCAATGTTGACTCACTTGTTTCCTGATCTCATGTTTACCTTTTGCATTGCTTTTTTGGCTGTTTAGTAGTAAACTGAAGTAAACACAACCTTAGCCATAGCCCAAGTCATCATTTTAGACCATGCTTTGTGCTCTGGATAAGTTATGTTCCCTCACATTTACTTTTACCTTATAAACCCTTATTTTAATTTCTATATTGCTAAATACTTTTAATATAGGCCCCTTCTACATTGCTGTATGGCAGTCATCTTCAAGCCCCATCTGTACCCACCTCTGGACTTCATGCTGAAAGAGAAAAGTCATATTTATTTGCTTAAACCGCTATAAATTGAGATTTCTATTACTTTTAACTGAATCCATTCCTTAGTTGATTTTCTCATGTCATCAGAATTCTGTAAGGTAGGACTCTTCTAGAGTTGGTTAATTCAGTGGCTCAGAAAAGTCATCAGAAGCCAAGGGCCTTTCCATCTTTTCTATTCTTCCATTCCCCTCATGACAGCAGATTACGTCATGGTTGCTTTATGAGGGCAGCAGCACCAGGCATCACATACTTTCATATCAATATCAAGAGGAAGGGAAAAAAGAAATCTTTCTACCTTGGGTCTCTTTTTAAGAAAGGGGAAACATTGCCCCCAAAGTCCCTCAGCAGACTTCTCCCCATGTCTCATTGGGTCACATGCTATGCCAAACCAAACGTTTGCCAAGAGGCATAAAACCACTATAAATGGCTGCAATCAATCGGGAGTCACCTGCTAGGGAGGGAGATGGGTCTTGTTTTCCCTGAAGGAAATAGCTACATAGAGAGCAACTAATAAAATGAAGGTTCTGTTAGAAAGAAGAAGATGAGTTGCTGGTATGGCAACTCACAGTGTCTACCACTGAAATATGATTGGTCTCTTTGGCCTGACCCACTTTCATGGAGTTTTGGACCCCTTAGGAGAGAGTGGTCCTTAGGGAGATTTTGAATATTCTGATAATCTGATATACAGGAACCAAAACTAGTTTTTATTTGGACAAGTTAATTTAATTGGGAAATGAATATTATATAATGACAAGAATAATACAGGGTGATGAACTCCAGCCTAAGAGAGGTAAAGGTATAGTTGAAAAAGGAATTTTGTTTTTAAAATAATATTAAAGATATGCTATGAAACAGCCCATACAGAGGACTTACTTTCACTTTCACTTTGAATAACTTGAGCTCTTTGGAGAATAATTCCATTCTAAGGCAGGTGCATTGATACAAATATCTGAAAATGAGAAGCTGTAAAGAATGGAAGTGGGCTAGTGTGACTTCCTAGTTGTTTATTTTTTTTTTTAAGGTAATACTCTTTACAATTTATTTATTTACTTTTTTTACTTAATTTTTCTTTTATTATGTTATGTTACTCACCATACATTACATCAGTAGTTTTTGATGTAGTGTTCCATGATTCATTGTTTGCATATAACACCCAGTGCTCCATGCAGAATGTGCCCTCTTTAATACCCATCACCAGGCTAACCCATCCTCCCACCCCCCTCCCCTCTAGAACCCTCAGTTTGTTTTTCAGAGTCCATAGTCTGTCATATTGTTGTTTATTTTTGAGGTGAAGGTTTGAGATGATTCTTCATTTTTGCAGAATGTTGCTGAGAAATTTGGTCTCAGTCCTCAGATTTGTTCCTAGCAGGAACTCACGAGCTTTAGGGGTTGGTTATGATGGATGGAACCTGGCAACCTCAGAACCATAAGGGCTGGCTGGCTTCAAAAAGACACAGAGAAGGACGCTGCAGTTTTGTGATTAGAAGATAACTTTTACAAAATATTTATAAATGAGTAGGACTAGGCAAATAGAACATGAATAAATCAGGTAGATCAATCTGAGCAAAATTACAAACCAGACAATAATAAATGATGTATGTTTATTTTGGAGACATCAACTTGAAAAAAATAGGCATGTTGCATCCAGCTATCAAGACAGAATTAACAATAATTAATTTTTGCCTCATTAAGAGATGATTTTTTTTTCCATCATTAGTGGTTTGTGGTAGCAGTCTGTATAACTTCCTTAAAGATCTGCATTGGCATATTCAGTATAGGAAGTGTCCTTGCCCATTAGTATGTACCTATAGAACTTAGGAATGCTTTGTCCTTTCCAAAACTCATTTTCTTATTTTTCAGTTCTTGTCAGATGGCCAGGCAGCTACAAAATGATTTAATATTCTAGAACAGCACAACTCTTAAAGGGATATTTACCTATTTTTTGCTTCACATTTTATAATTTTATTTTACAAATTTTAATATGAGCTTGTAATTTTAATTGAAAGAGCAAATCAGATTTGATTTTGTCACAAAGCATTTGGGCAGGAAAAGGCCCTCTTGTTTGCCCCATTTATAGATAGCCACAGTTACTTTAAGTATCTGAGACCTTCCATGAGGCACCCTACTCCCTGGCAACCTGATGGCAGGACATCATAATTCTTTTCTAATCATATATATATATATATATATATATATACATATATATATATATATAATCCTAAATATGTGTATATATATATGTGTGTGTGTGTGTGTGACTTGAGGCAAGATACTTAGTCTCTCTGTGTCTCAGTTTCCTTACCTATAAAATGGGAGCTAAGAATATTATTTATCCCTAACAGTAGTTATGAAGATTAGATTAGTTAATATAGGTAAAGTCCTTAGAACAGTGCCTAGCCTAATAAGCACTCAATAAACACTAGCTAATATTATCCCAATAATTATTTAGAAAACATGTTAAAAACAAAATTCTCAATATTGACAAAAGCTATTAGATGGCTGGTGTATGTCAAAGATCTTTATGTAGAAAATTATAGAACATTAAAAAATGTTTTGTATTAGATATTTTATATATGTTAAATGTTAAGACCTGAAAATGGAGAAATGTTATGTTCATAGATTCCAAGAATCCCATATCATAATGAAGTAAAATCCCCTAAATTAAATTATAAATTAATTCGTTTGCAGGCAAAATACCAATTAGGTTTGTTTTTCTTTTCTTATTTTTTTGTCATGAAATTTGGTGAACTGATCCAAAAACTTACATGGAAGAGTAAAGATGCAAGAATAGCCAAGATGAAGAACAAAACTGGGGGAATTGCCTTACTAGGTATCAATATTCCTTATAAAGCTATAGTAATTAAACAGTGTGTTATTGGCCAGGGGTATAGAAAAGGGAAACTAGGAGACACTAACATAAATGGAAAATTATATCTAAAAAATGTAGGGGCGCCTGGCTGGCTCAGTCAGAAGAGCATGTGACTCTTGATCTCAAGGTCATGAGTTCAAGCTCCATATTGAGTATAGAGGTTACTTAAATAAATAAATATTAAAAAAAAATTACAAATCAGTGCATGACGGATAAATAAACAATTGGCTATCCATATTTAAAAATTAAAATATTTCTCTATTCAAACTCTATAAGAAAGAGTAAAGGTAAATAGAAGACCTAAATATAAATGTGTTTTTAGAAAGAACTGAAAGTATACAGCTCAAGGTCATGATAATGAGATGGGGTGTGGGCAGGAGAGTAAAATGGAACTAGAAAAGTTAAAGTGGACTTTGGTTATGTCTGGATGGATTTCTTTTTCTAGAAGCCTGGGTCACACCATGGATAGCTGGAGCATGCATGTTTGCTGTCTCAGTCATTGTATTTTTTGTTTTCAAAATTTCACAGAATCAAAATGTAAAAAAAGAAAAAGAAAATGACAACTCTGCAATTGATGAAGATGTTTTATTTTTAGGACACTCAACACAAAAAGATTTGGAGTACCCTGCTCATATCATGTCAGCATTTATATCAGAAACAGCTGGGCTACCATGGATCTGAGTGGGATCTTCAAGTAGACAATTAGATAGAGCAGAGGATCTGGACTCGGGTCAAAATAGAAGCATTGGTCTTGTTAAAGGAATTCATGCAAATGCTGTCATCAGATTGTATGCTTTCATTTATGCAATCTGTTGAACACATATTTGTTGAGTCCCTAACATATGTTAGACACTAGGCTAAGCCCTAAGGATTCAACAGTACAGGACAGGAGTCCTCATTTGAAGATTAATCTCTAGTGGGAAAGGCATACTTTAAAATAAGAATTACTTAGGTACATATATCATGACAAAATTTGATTTTGCTATAAAAGAAAACTAGTTATACTTGTGTGTGATTTAGAATTTTCTATATTTATCATCAAATTAATTGAAGAAAATGCTTTATAGTTGAAATTAGTTCTTTGGCTGTTATCGATTTATTGCGTCTAATTTCCAATTCCAGCCATCATAATCCTATATACAATTGTGAGTAAAAGGTGCTGCATGTTTTCTGAGATAGTTTGTGACTTGTCGAAAAGGAGGACAATCCTTTTCCCAATACTTTGTTCTATAGTTAAAACAAAGTCCCTGTAGTAGGTTGACTAATGGACCCCAAAGATACCCAGATCCTAATCCCTGGAACCTGTGAATGTAATCTTATTTGGAAATAGGCTCTTTGCAGATGTAATCAAGTTAAAATGAGATTATCCTGGATTGGAGTGGGCCCTGTATACAGTTTGACTGGTATCCCTATAAGAAAAGGGACATTTGCACAGGAATTTCTCAAAACACTTGGAAACTAAACAGTATGTGCTAATTAAACAACACACTCCTAAATAATCATAAAGGAAGTCTCAAAGGAAATGACAAAAGTAAATTGAACTGAATGAAATTGAAGTGAAGATGCAATACATAAAAACGTCTGGGGCATGGCTACTTAGAGATTTATAGCACTGATCGCACTTGTTGGAAGCAAGGAAAAGTCTCAATAATCTAAGCTCTCACCTAAAGAACCCAGAAAAAGAAGAGCAAAATAAACCCAAATCAAATAGAAAGAAGGAAACAACATGGGATGTAATTGAAAATAGACAAAGATGGGGCACCTAGGTGGCTCAGTGGGTCATGATCTCAAGGTTGTGAGATTGAGCCCCAAGTAGGGGTCTGCGCTGGACATGGAGTCTGTTTAAGATTCTCTCTCTTCCTCTCCCTCTGCACACCCCCCCACGACACCCCTTTGCACTCTCTCTCTCTCTAAAAAAAAGAAAGACAATTAAAATCAATGAAACAAAGAGCTTGAGCTTTGAAAAGATCAATAAAATTGATAACCCTCCAGCAAGACTTTAACCAAAGTTAAAAGGAGAGGACAGAAATAACCAATATCAGGAAGGAAGAGGATATCACCACAGATCAAGCAGATATCAAAATGATAATAGAATACTATAAACAATTGTACACACATAAATTTGACAACTTAGATGAAATGGACCAATTTCTCAAAAAACACAAATCACCACACTCATAATATGAAATAATTTGAATAGTCCTATTACTATTAAATAAATTGAATTTGTAATGAAAAACATTCCCCCCAAAGAAATCTTGAAACCCAGATGGTTGCACTGGAGAATTCTACTAACCATTTAAAGAAAAATTAATACTAAATTTACATCATCTCTCCTAGAAAATAGGAGAGAGGGACCACTTCTCAATTCATTATGAAGCTGATACCAAAATCAGGCAAAGACCATACAAAGAAAGGAAACCATATACAGTGTTCCTCATGAATATAGATGTAGAAATCCGTAACAAATATTAGCCAACAGAATTCATCAATATATAAAAAGAATTACATTCTGTGATCAAGTGGGGTTTATTCCAGGATGCAACCAATGAATTTTTTTTAAGGATTTGAAAATAGAATAATTTCATAACTAAATATAAGACTGTGGAAAATTTTTGTATTTATTTCCTTTCTTTAAACACAAAGTATTCAATAGTGCCATAAAATACACCATGCTGTTTAGTTATTGTGTGAGCTGCATGCACCCAGGAATACGATCTATGGTATTGATTCTATTTTCTTTTCCTCATTATACAGTTTCACCTAAGACAAACTTAATAGCAATTTTGTGTGTGATTTTTTTTCATAAATAGCATTTATAAAAGAAATATAACTACAACATTATTTTCAAAATGAAAACCTAAAATCACTGCATTGCTTTATTAATGATATGAACATTTTGGCTTTTTAAAAGATCATTTCTTAGTAAATGATTACACTTAAAAATATAACTTTAGTTAAATCATTGACTCTATTGAACACCAAGTAATGAAGCATTGTCAGTTTTAAAAGGCCATTAAATCAAAGCAGTCTTTTTCCTATTCCTTCCTTGAAACAAGTAATGAAAACGGAAGGACAGGGACTCCTGGGTGGCTCAGTTGTTAAGCATCTGCCTTTGGCTCAGGTCATGATCCCAGGGTGCTGGGATAGAGCCCTGCATCGGGCTCCCTGTTCTGCGGGAAGCCTGCTTCTCCCTCTCCCACTCCCCTTGCTTGTGTTCCCTCTCTTGCTGTGCCTCTCTCTGTCAAATAAATAAAATCTTAAAAAAAAAAAAAAAAAGAAAATGGAAGGACATGCAGTGTACTTTTGTCTAATGTGAAATTAATAAATCACTAGAAAATTATTTTTAATGTTCTACAGAGAGTCTTATTGTGATCAAGATCAAAGCATCTTCATGGCTTCTTAGCATGTAATGTGCCAGTACCATGCATCAGCTTTATTTTTCCATGTATCTGTAAAGACTTTATTTCTAGAAGTTTCTATGTTCCTTGTGACGAGGTTACCTAGAATACATCCCAATGACTTGAACGGATAAAGACACAGTTTACACAGCTGAATATTATCAATTTTTCAATGGTAGAAAGTATAAATGAAAATAGAATAACCAAATCAATAATGACAGAAGCAACAACAAAAAACAAAAATTACATTTATCAAGGCCAGGGTTACTCATAATTTTTTTTCTGGAGATGAGTACAATATTGGTAGGCAAGAACACATAATAGTTTAATGTTGTGTTTAATATTCCTTTGTGTAAAACTATTGGCATTAATATTCATAGGACCACTGTGGTTTTTATTTTTATGAAGGCCGAGTAGCAAGCACCTTTGTAACATGAAAGATTTGTATTCAATTCCTTTTATGTAAAAGCAACCTAGTGCACCAAACTTATTAATTTATCTTCAACTGATGTATAAATGATTGAACTAATCTTGATTTACCAACTAAATGGAATATGAGCTCTCAACAAGCAAAATTTATTAATTTTTACAGTGGGCTTTATATACTTCTACCCTGCTTCTGAAAGATACAAAGAGGAAATTACAGCTTTTGTGGTTTCTTAAGGAATTAGTATAATCTAGTTGGTCCTAAACTGCAGAACAGGAATTAAACTTTAAGATTTCTTTTTTTATTTTAAAGATTTTATTTATTTATTTGACAGAGAGAGACAAAGCGAGAGAAGGAACACAAGCAGGGGGAGTGGGAGAGGGAGAAGCAGGCTTCCCGCCGAGCAGGGAGCCTGACGCGGGGCTTGATCCCAGGACCCTGGGACAATGACCTGAGCCGAAGGCAGACACTTAACAACTGAGCCACCCAGGCGCCCCTAAACTTTAAGATTTCTTTTGTGCTGGTTTACCTGTGGCTACCTTATAAGAAGAACATGCTTTTTTGATTCATATTTATACTTTCAGATGTTGATCCATTCCCTTCCTTCCTTGATTTGGTCTTTTCATTTAAAAAGATATCTTTCATGAATGATTGAATTGTTAGAATCATGTGTTCATTTGCTCTTTTTCTCGTATTACAGACTTTTTCCAGAAAATGGTATTATGAGATTCATGGCAAATGATTGGATTGGAAAATAATTCAGGCAGATGTGAAAAGATATATCAATAGCAAGTTGGAAAAATTCAATGTATATAATGATACCAAATAGTAGTAAGGGTGTGGGGGAAGATGAAATCATGCCCATGTTGGTTGAAGTGTAAATTGGTTTGATGACTTTGGAGAGCAATTTGGGAATACTTTGTAAAGTTGAAGATGCATCAGTCTTGCCAAGATACTTCTCTACCCTAGAAAAACCCAGGCACTTGTACACAGGGAGATTTCTGAGCAAGTTTGTAATACAGGAAATAACCCACTTAACGGTGAATAAACACATAAACCATGGTTTATTCAAACAATTAGTATGCAGGATTTATAATGAATGGTCCAGGCCTACATGAATAGTTAATTTAAAAAATGTAATGCCGAGTAAACAAAAATCAGTTGTAAAGGATAAAGTATAATTTATGTAAAATTTAGAAATAGTCCTATTTATGGATTCTACATACATAATAAAAGTAGAAAAACATCATGAAAATAATACACACCAACATTAGGATAGTGGTTACTGCTGGGGAAGAAAATGACAGGTTGAGGATATACATGTATCTATAACATTTCAGTTTTTAGAAAGCAAAGTGAGAGAATTGAAGTAAAGAAAGCAATGTTTTGGGCGCCTGGGTGGCTCAGTTGGTTAAGCGACTGCCTTCGGCTCAGGTCATGATCCTGGAGTCCCGGGATCGAGTCCCGCATCGGACTCCCTGCTCAGTGGGAAGCCTGCTTCTCCCTCTGACCCTCCTCCCTCTCATGCTCTCTGTCTCTCATTCTCTCTCTCGCAAATAAATAAAATCTTTAAAAAAAAAAAAAAAAGAAAGCAATGTTTTAACACATGTTAAACTTGGTAATTTAGCATTGTTTCATTTACAGGTGTCTTTCCCTTGCCTTTTGTACTCTTACATGTTTAAATGGTTTCATGGTTAAAAAGAAAAATAATTTCTAATTACCCACTGTAAAGGGCTGAATTCAGCCAGGTGAATGTACTCCCATAGGGGTAACTTCAAAGTAAGGGAATTAAAGAGGTTTTCTCTTAAGCTGGCCAAGGAAGTAGCAAGAAGAATAATTTGTCAAGGAATGAACTTTGATAATAGACCAGGATACACTGTGAATTTCATGGGAAATTATTCTGATACAGTCTTCTTTTAAAAAATCTTGAGGAATTAACTTAAGTGCTTATATTTTCTCAGTAATAAAAAGTAATGATAATATTCATAACATTTAATAAGCACTTACTGTATTCAGATTCTGCTAAATTATTTTCTCATCAAATTCTCACAGTGTCTCTGTGAAGTAGGTATTTTTTTTTTTAAAGATTTTATTTATTTATATGACAGACAGAGACACAGCGAGATAGGGAACATAAGCAGGGGGAGTGGGAGAGGGAGAAGCAGGCTTCCCGCGGAGCAGGGAGCCCGATGCGGGGCTCGATCCCAGGACCCTGGGATCATGACCTGAGCTGAAGGCAGACGCTTAACGACTGAGCCACCCAGGCGCCCCGAAGTAGGTATTATTATAAACCACTTTGGAAAATGGGCTAAGTACTTTCCCCATTTATGTAGCAGCACTAGTGTGTCTGGGTCATCCCCTTTGAATATTCTATTTAACAGTCTGTTTATTTCAGTGTTAGGACCTCAAAAACTAATTTTTTGAATATGTAAACGGGAGTTTATATTAACAGGCATCTGTCTGAATGGAAAAGATGTGCCTACGTCTTAATTTTCCTCCAGCTCAAAAAGTTTGTGTTTGTATAGTTAGATTGATTAGATACTAATTCTGCTTCTGAGAAATAATAATATTTTTATTAAGAAATAGAAATTGCTCATTTGCACATTTAAAAGATCTTCAAATTGAGAAAGAGTAGGTAGAGTTTTTATATATTAAAATCAAAGCAGAAAAATTGCCCAAAGTATATTCAAGTGTATTTATTTCTCTCAGAAACAGGGAAAAGCTGAGGATGGAATCAGATTTAGGATTGGACTGTACAAGCTTAGTGTTTGAAGTTATTTGAGAAGGAGCATAATTTTTATTTTAGAATTAATTAGAGTTGAATTTATTGGGCCATCAAATGCTCTAATAAGTACCTGTTGTTTTTCAGGTACTGAACTATCCTTTTTACAAGTAGGATTTCATTTAGTCCTAGCAACATCGTATGCTCGTTTTGCAGATGAGAAAACAAGACATGGGAGGGTGAGTAAAAGGCTCAAGGTTGCACAGCTTGAGAATGGCAGAGTCATGATTCAATCTAGAGTAGAATTTGAATCCATGTTGTCAATTCTCTCCTTTTCCGTCTCCTTCAAGCTGTAAAGGGACCCAATGTAAAAACCTCCATAACTAATTTTAGTACAAGCAGGTGAATCTGAGTTCTGAAACCTGCAACACCTTTTGATGGAAGGCTGAGCACGTACTTATTTTTTTTGTGAGAAACAGTCACAATTAAGGATATTAACCTAAAGGACCTCAATAAAGATTGAGGTAGAGTTTAATGGAAAAAAAAATTGTTCTCTTTGGAAGACATGCTAGGGAGCTATGAATCGCTTTTCTTTTTATCCATGAAGATTAGAAGTATAGTATTCTGAATTATTTTCTAGGCAGAGAAACTGTAAAAGAATGCAAGACAGAGAGAGAAGCAGGAGTCAGAATATTATGTATTGCTTATTATTACAAAAGCAATACATGCACATGGTAGAAAACAAGAAAATATTGACAATTAAAGACAAAAATTTAAAAATCTGTAACTCTCACTGAGTGATAAATACCATTATTACCTTGGTGTGTACAACTCTCTCTCTATTCTTTAAAAATCAAATCATGCTGTTCAGCCTATTTTGTTACCTGATTATAGCTTTTTTTTAAAGGTTAAAAAGCATTTCTTTTCATTCTTTAGGGCATACATGGAGCTATAGAAATGTCAATATGGTAAGTATATACCCGTGAGGTTTTTGACTACCTTTCCATAAAACTTATTTTAACAAAGTATTATTTTCTTCTGTTCTCTATTCAAGGTGGTTCCTTACAATTGTGATCTGGTTCTTGAGGCCAGCTACTGGGTGAATGTCAGGACTTTTTTTTTTAAAGATTTTATTTATTTATTTGACAGAGAGAGACACAGCGAGAGAGGGAACACAAGCAGGGGGAGTGGGAGAGGGAGAAGCAGGCTTCCCATGGAGCAGGGAGCCCAATGCAGGGCTTGATCCCAGGACTCTGGGATCATGACCTGAGCCAAAGGCAGATGCTTAACGACTGAGCCACCCAGGCGCCCCAAATGTCAGGACTTTCATGAGCTGAACAACCCTCTATGTCAATCATATAATTCTTCTTCCAGGTTAGAAGGCTTATCCAGAGCCAAAGTTGAGACAGAGATAACCATCATTTGTGAAAGGTAGAAGAGATCCTACAGAATGAGTATTTATTTTACACATGGGATAAGTGAGGACTCCAAAATAATGTCCAAGGCCCTACAGCTAGTTGTTGGTGAGAGCCCCTGACTGAAATCCAGCTGTGCTAACTCAGTCCATTGCTCTGTCGTCTACTGCTTATTGTCTCTCGCTCAGGATTCCATCTCATGAGATTGCAGAATAGAGCACTGTGTTCTAGCTTTATTTGGGGCCATGTTTCCAGCATCCACCCTCAGGGCCCTGCATAAAGAGGGCCTTGGAAACATCTCCACCATTAAGAAATTCCATGAAGCTTAGTAATTGTTCCCATTACCCTTTAAAAGTCCTTTCTACCATTGGAAGAACAGAATGCCCATTCATTGGTCTTAGGATTTAAGACAGCTATTGGAAAGATTTTTAATTTGGTTTTCAGAGTCCTGTTACTGGGCTATGAGGCATGGTGGGAGTCTAAGATGGAGGGAGAAATGTAGAACAGAAGCTGGCCAGGGAATAGCCAAAGGTTTAAAATTTCACCAATAGGAAGGTTTTTCTTGTCCTTCCTTTATCAATTGTCATTGTCCTCTTCATCATCAGTCCAATTTTTTTTTTAATCTAACATATCTTATGCTTACTATAGTCAGATACTGAGTTCAGTGCTTTTATATACATTATCTCCTTTCATCTTATGAATCAAGTTATGTTTTTCCCATTGTACAGATTAGCACACTAAGGCTCAAGGGACTGTAAGAGCCTTGTAGCTAGTAATCACGCAAGGATTCTTTGGGTCTCTGGAGCCATACTCTTTACAGTCTATTATTCTATTCCTCTGACAACTATCCATGAGGGTCGAGGCCCCCAATCCCAAATCAGAGTGCAGAGTAAGCTTGGAATTGATCCAGACAGTGGTATGAAAAAAGAGGACCTAAGCTGGGGCCCATGAGGCCTATGGCAATGAGTTTTCTGAGTCTGGTACTGAAGATTTGGATCTGTCTGACCATCCTGGAGGTTATGTCCCAGGGGTGGGTTAAGGAGAATCCAGTATAATCAGGCTGTCTTGTTTTGTTTTACATATGACATCCACTTTCAGGGAAGAAACAGAACTAAGTCAGTGCAGTTTACATGCTGTATGTATTCAGTTCTTGGCAAGTGAGAGGTTTATGTGTGTTTAGGATCAGGGCAAGGATGGGAAGGATGAGGATCTTCCAACTGAAGGGAAAAAAAATGTGCAAGTCACAATAGGGTGGTGAAGGAGCACATTCAAAGTAATAAAGGCCACCTTGAGGGGTGGTGGACCAGATTTCTCCCTGTATTGTTGCTGGTGGAGTATGCGCAATTTTCTATTTGAATATCTATATAGTCTCAATTCTCAAAGTATGGTCTCCAGACCAGCAGCACCAGAATCACCTGGGAACTTGTTGGAAATGCACATTCTTGAGCTCCATCCCAGACCTACTGAATTGGAAAACTTGGAGTGGGGCCAGGTCTTACAGATCCAGGTGCCTGGTGCAACTGATGTTTGAGACCCACTGACCGGCAGCATCACAACATTTAATTGTCAGGCAACCATACGGGTTAAGTATTATTATCTGTTTTACAGAAAAGAAATCCAGAAAATGTCCAGTTAATGTTGGGGATCATGCCCATCTAGTAAATAGCAAAAGTGAAATTAAAATTCACTATTATCTGGTTGTAGAGTTTAGGTGCCATGCTGCTTCTGGGTAATTTTAACTGTTAACTGAATTTCATCTTTGAGTTAATCTGTTTGGACATTTTCTTCAGAGGTGATTATACTTTCATATTATTATATAATATCATAATATATATTTATGTTGCCTCTAACATAGCATTTCAATGATATAATGGGAACTATCTACTCCAAGGAATTATCTGGAAGCACTTCCAGATCAATTAACTTTCCTTCCTTTTCCCTTTAGCTCGTTTCTTCCACAATTTGTTTTGAAAATCTCAATGCTATGAAAGTTAAAAGAATAATCCAATAAGTAATAATACATTCTTTGCTAGTTACCAGTTAACCCTTTTCCTTTTTCCCTTTTTCCACATGTACTTTATCTCTCTCTTCCTGTGTGTATGTATCCATGTCTATGTATGTTTATGTATCATGCATACACATTTTTCTGAGCTATTTGAAAATAAATTGCAGATATTATAACAATTCACCTCTAAATTATTTAGTATGTTTCTCCAAGAACTTTTCTTACACATCCACAATACTACTAGTACATCGAATAGATTAAACAGTTGTTCAGTAATATAATTAAACATACAGTCCATATTCTAATTTCTTCAATTATTAAAGAAAAAGTCCCTTATAGTTTTTTTTTTTTAAGATTATTTATTTGAGAGAGAGAGAGAGAGAATGCATGAGCGTGGTGGGAAAGGGCCGGAAGAGAGGGAGAGAGAGTCTTAAGCCGACTCTGCTGAGCACAAACCGTATGGGACACGGGGCTGGATCCCATGACCCTGAGATCGTGACCTGAGCTGAAACCAAGAGTCAGATGCTTAACCTACTGTGCCACCTAGGTGCTGCCCCTTATAGTTCTTTTTTAAATTCAAGATTCAACAGAAATCATGGAATGCATTTTGCTGTCATGTCTTTTTAATCTCCTTCATCTACAATAGTTCCTCTGTTTTTTTTTTTGTTTGCTTTCATGCTCTTGACATTTTTGGAGTGTGGGCTCATTGTCTAGAAGAATGTCCCACTTCCATTTGTGTACTTCCTGTTGCATCACGTTAGGAAGCACATGATGTCTGTTTGTGCCATTCTTGATAATGAACAATTTGGTTATTTAGTTACTTGATGTCTGCTTAGATCTCTGCAACATAAAGGAAGATCTTCCTCTTACAAATGAAAAGCGGTATGTGAGATGATGCTCTGAAACCTGTTCTTCAACTTTTCACTCAGTGGTGTTAGCATCAGTATCACGTAGGGGGTTGCAAAAGGGTGATTTTTCTAAGTTTATTATTTCTGCATTTATTAACTGGCATTCTTCTGCTCCATCATTTCCCCCTTTTTCTCTCCCCTTTATTTTGTATGTATTATGTATTAGGTATACATCTATCAATATATGCATGAATGCGTATATGTATGCATGTATGTGTTATCATCATTTACTTTGATTACATTATTCTTAATATTATCTTTTTCTTTAAGTCTAAGGTTAATCATTATCATTTCTATCATTTTTTGAAGCATAAATACATGATAATTTTTAATGAATGATACTAACTGTATGGTCACTGGGTTTGTACCTAAATAGAAGAAATAGAAGAGATTTGATGATTTGTGTAGCCAGTGGGATGGTTCAGCCCCTTACTCTTGTAGTCTCTGTTACTCTTTAGGACTTGGTTGACATATTTGGGGCAGAGTGGAGGGAGGAAGGATGGCCAGAGAGAATCTTTTAGATCTGATTTTTCACCCAAATTTCTGTATTTGTAGCCTATTTTTAAGAGAAATCTGCTTTGAATTGGAGTCAAAGGTATCTTCTGTGGCGCATTTTTATATCTTTGTGAGTTCAGTGGTCTTCAAGTATTTTATATACATGAGACTATGGCGTATGTTATATTATTATGCTATATATATATGTATATACACACACACATATATATTCAGTTGTTGTGAGAAGAGGATCTCTATATTTTCTCTGATAATATGAGTCATCTTCAAGTTTTAATATTGCTAAGGGGAAAGAAATGACTAAGATTGAGAGAATAAAAGTTATAAAATAGGTCACAATGTTTGGAAACAACTTGTAGAATACATGAAAAATATAAACATGATGAATTGTGAGAAAATAAAATTTGATTTGTGCTAGAGTGAGTGAATTGGGTTAAAGGTAGTAAGTTACATTGGTTATTCTAAAGAGATTACAAACATTATTTAAAAAGTAGTCTTGTTTTAGATAAAAATGCCATGTTAAAATTAAATTATTAATCTATGATCATTTAGACTTGTGAATTAATATTATATATACTTTAAAAAGCATGATAGGAAAAGAAAAAAACTGGGAAAAATAGGATTATCTTTAAAATGGAGATTAAGAAAAATTAGAGTAGCTGAATATAATGATTTCTAGCTGTGTTCCTTCTGGTTTTCTTGAAAATTGTGCCCTCTAAGTGCTGGGAAAGCTCAGAGAAAGCCTAAGTCAGTGGTTGAGTAAGTGGGTTGGGTATTAGAAGTACATTTGCAAAACTTCAGAACAAATCTTCTGTTGCTTTATTTTTTTTTTATTTTCATTTTTTAAAAGATTTTATTTATTTGAGAGAGAGAGCACAAGCAGGGGGAGCTGCAGAGAGAGAGGGAGAAGCAGACTCCCTGCTGAGCAGGGAGCCTGACGTGGGGCTCGATCCCAAGACCTGAGATCATGACCTGAGCCTAAGGCAGACGCTTAACCGACTGAGCCACCCAGGTGCCCCTCTTCTGTTGCTTTAAATAAAGCTCCTAGGAATTTATTTCTTTAACTTTTCTCCTGATTCTTCCATTAAAGGTTGTATAAGCGCAGTATAACCATGGAGGGGGAGGAAATTTCTCAGAGTTTTTTGAGAAAAGAATTTGAGGCAAACAACCTCAATCTTTCAGGTGCAAGCAGGGCTGCCATGGATGTTGGACAGACTGTGCCTTGTCTGCCCTAGGGCTCCTGTCCAGGAAGAGAGGGGGGCCATGCTCTGACTGACAAGCTATGCATTGTGACAAGATCAAGAGACGTCAGTCTGGAAGAAAGAGTACCTTTCTGTAATATGCACAAAGGACACATATGGGCTAGGTTAAACCTGGCCACAATATTGGTGAAATTTAGAAGTAATTCTCTCTCCCTCTCTCTTTTTTTTTTGAAATAATTCTCTTTTAAATGCTGTTCCAGATGACTGTGTCAGAAGGAGACGTGGGAAGGGGAAAGTAAAGGTCTAAAGGCTATACTCCTTGATTAAAATGACAGGTATTGATTATCATTTTTTATCTTTTCTGATCTCTCTGGAAGAAGAAAGTGATCTTTCAAATTCCTTTGTGATGAAAAGCAGTGCTTATGTTTAAAGAAATATTTCTGGTGTTCAGAGTAAGCAACACATTATTTATGGAATCTTAGTTTGGGGTATGTCTGCTTTCATTTTTAGTTCCCAAATACTAGAATTTCAGAAGAAAATCATTTAAAAATACTATTTATGGTCGTTTTTAAACTACTTTCAATTTTTTTATTCTTTATATTCACTCTCTGTAATCATGTTAAGGTATCTTCTAAAAATCAGTGGCTTTTGAGGGACCATAAAAGCTTAACCACAAAAGGTTATGGGATTAAAAAAAAGACCTTAAAAGCGACACTTATTACTATTTTTTTCTCATTCAATTTGTCAACCTTAAAAGTAAAAGATACAGTTTGTTTGTTTTTTTTTTTTTTTAATCAGCAAAATGGGCTTATTCAGGAATAGCAGAGGAATTACAATTTGGGACAAGCATACTATAGCAAAAGCTATAGGCAAGTCTGGTTTCTTATTGGCTGGGCTGTTGCCAGACAAGGGGAAAAATCTTCCTTCTTCCAGCTGGGGTAAAGCTTTTTCCTTTTGGGAATGTAAGATATGCCTCTTCAACTGAGCCTGCAATTGATGACAAGTGGTGATATATGAGAGCGCTCCCTTTTGGCCTCCTGACTCCACTTTAAATGAGGTTTCTTTTCTTCAGTTACACACATTGCTATTTGTTATTCATGTGGCTGATTCTTACTGTAACTTCTTAATTTTTTTTGAGAGCTTTTGAAAACTATTCCCTTTAGGGGCGCCTGGGTGGCTCAGTCCGTTAAGCAGCTGCCTTCGGCTCGGGTCATGATCCCAGGGTCCTGGGATTGAGCCCCGCATCGGGCTCCCTGCTTGGCAGGGAGCCCGCTTCTCCCTCTCCCTCTGTCTGCCGCTCTGCCTACTTATGCTCTCTATCTCTGTTAAATAAATAAATTAAAAATCTTAAAAAAAGAAAACTATATTCCCTTTAGAAGGAAGCAAGGCAAAGACAACAACTAGTCTATATCTTTGTCAGACTTTAATATTTTAACAAGCCATTTTTATACAAATTGATATTGCCATTATTGTTATTCTTGAGTGATTAGTAATCTTTGAATTGCACTGAGGTCAGTTGTCTTTGTATCCCTTAAGGAGAAATCTGGGATATTGGGAAACGGTGGTGGTTTACTGAAAATTGTCATTCCATGGTGTGTTTATTTGTTTGTTTTTGAGACATACCTGTTGAACTTTTTTTTTTTTGCTTATGTGTATGCGAGCGGCAATATTTGTAGGTATAGGTCATTTATAGCTAATCAAGTTCCCTCAATCTTCTGAATTCTTTGTACTCTCCAGCAGCTGTGCCTGATCCATTTTGACCGTCACCCCCACCAAATGCCTCACTACCACACCAGATGAGCCAGATGGCTTGTTTCTCTTTACTCCTAACATGCTGCTCTGGAGACATGCCTAACTTCTATCATTCTTTCTATTTTCCTGTGGTTCATATACCTGAAGTAAGTGTTAGAGTAACAGTCACCTTTTTGAAATTAGTTTTTCAGCAAGCAGTTTCTCTCAAGAACTCAAGCATGGAGAGACTAGGAAGTATATACAACTGTTCCTTCTCTTCTCACACTGTCCAGCTGGGGCAGGTTTTTTCTGGTTTCAACAAAATATTCAATACATTTCAATCTGGGCCAATTGCCAGATTTGTGATGGCACCGTAGAGCTCTACAATTGATTTTTGAAAGTGGCTATATTTTTAATTTTTCTCGTATAACATAGGAAGATAATTCTCTCGAGTACACTATAAAATAACAAAGCAGTGATTTCACTGGTTTTTTTTAATGAGCCAGCAGAGAGGCTATGACTGGGGAACTTTTATGGATCACAGGATTTACAATTTGGAGAACTAAAAGAGATAAAGAAACAACTAACTGATGTTCTTGAGGTATTGGTAAGTGTTGCAGACCTGTGATAATGACTCCCATGTTAAAATCCTTTAATTATGCATTGATTTGTCCATAGTAGTAGATTTTGTATTGTCTGCATCCCCTTCTGATACTTTTGGGAGCACAGCATAATGATATATTTCTGATCTTTGTGATATTTAGGATTAACAGGAAGCCCAAAGTGAGAGTGACTTAAAGAAGGCAGAGATTTATTTCTCTTTCTCACAAACAGGAAGTGGAAGTAGACAATCCACAACTAATAAGGAAACTCCACAAACATGAGGGACTCAAGTTCCTTCCACCAGGTCTCCCTGCCATCTTAACATATAGCTTGTAACTCGTGGTCCTAGATGTCTGCTCCAGATACAAATCTCGTGTCTGCTCTTAGCCAGCATGAATGAGGAAGGATAAGGATACACCCTTCCCTTTAAGGAAGAACACTTACTCGAGTTTTCATAGACCATTTCTACTTACATCCTGTTGGCCAGGGTCTAGTTACATTGCCATGTCTAGCTATAAGGAAGACTGTGAAATGTAAATTTCATTCTGGGCAACCTGTTCCCAGTTAGAAATTAATGGTTCTATTACCAAAGGAGTAGAGGAAGATGAATATTGGGGCACAATTAGCAATCTCTGATGTAATTTTTAATAGTTTGCTTTAGAGACTTATTTATGAATATTTTCCAGGGGCAGTTTTTAAATTCTCCTTGAGAACTTGATCTATTTTCTGGAATAGTTCAATGCATTTTGTTAATGACATTGTTTTAAAGTGTAAGAAAGGGAGATTCTGATCTTTCTTAAATGGTGTAAGAATGGGGCACAGATCTGTATCCTGTTTCTCACCCATCAGCTCTGGCACACACATATACCCAAACCTTTACAGGTGTGTTGCTAAATTTTGATCAATGAGAAAAACTTATTAATTTTTGTAGCTGATTATGTATATAGTTATGCCATGTTGTCATTTAGAACACTGAATTGAGTAGGTGCCCAGAGGCTGTATACAGCAGGTACAGAAATCAAGGGCAGTATGGAGAGGTTTCTGTGTTGGAGATGCAGGCTCTACCTTGTGGATTTGCTATCATGAACATGGGGCTTCCATTTTCCACCTTCACTCCCACATTCCAACCAATGGGAAAGGAATTAGAGGAGGAGAAGAGCACATGCCTTCCCTTTACTGGCAGAATCTGGAATTTGCACACATACACAGGTAGATCTATCTTTCTTTCTTTCTTTCTTTCTTTCTTTCTTTCTTTCTTTCTTTCTTTCTTTCTTTCATTTTCTTTCTTTCATATAACTATCTCTTACACTCAGACTTTTATATTGATTAAATCTGATTACATCTAAGTCTTTTAGCCTTTAACACTGTTTGCTATTTTTCATTATAAAGGAGCATATATATTTTGAAATATATAAATCTCTAAATGTATTTAAAGATAAGTGGGGCGCCTGGGTGGCTCAGTCGTTAAGCGTCTGCCTTCGGCTCAGGTCATGATCCCAGGGTCCTGGGATCGGGCTCCCTGCTCAGCGGGAAGCCTGCTTCTCCCTCTCCCACTCCCCCTGCTTGTGTTCCTGCTCTCGCTGTCAATCTCTCTGTCAAAAAAAAAAAAAAAAAAAATCTTAAAGATAAGTATTTCACAGTATAAATTATTGTTTGCATTTTGAATGGTATCTTTAGATTGTGTTATCAGAATTGGGACAAACAGATTTGATAAATATTGCCAATTTACTTTTTTAAAAAAATTAAAATTTATGTTCTTAGCAGCTATATTTGAGAGTGTTTATTGCAAACTTACTAGCATTAAGTTTTCTCATGCAGTTTTAAGAAATATGTAAGATGTCTTCATTCTAAGTGAAGATAAATATTTATTGTCTAGTCTTAGCTTTTTCCATTTTGTTTTTTTCTTAAGGGATCATATTAGGTATTTATATTTAAGTAATGCTAATTTTTCTTCTGTCGTATTTACTTAAAAATTTCAGTATGTTCTAAGTCTTTTGAATTCTTTTTTTTTTTTCAAAGATATTATTTATTTGACAGAGACACAGTGAGAGAGGGAACACAAGCAGGGGGAGTGGGAGAGGGAGAAGCAGGCCTCCCACTGAGCAGGGAGCCCAATGCGGGGCTCGATCCCAGGACCCTGGGATCATGACCTGAGCCGAAGGCAGACGCTTAACCGACTGAGCCACCCAGGCGCCCCAGTCTTTTGAATTCTTATTGAAGAATTTAATAAGAACTTAATTTTTATTCTTCTTATTGAAAGATATAAAATGCATACATAGTTCAGTTTATTAATCATAAACATTGTGATTTTCTTTTTACTGTTTCTAAGTGTACAAGATATTTACCATCCTGACGTTCAGAATTGCATAGGTATCTTCATTTTCTTCCATTTTATTTTTTTCTTTAATTTAATTTAGTGTATGGAATGAGGTAAGGCTCTAAGTCCATACATTTTTCCCAAATAGCCAGTAGTGAATCCCTGCTGTTTATTAAATAATCTTTTTCATTTGCATCAATTTGTAGTATCTTATATGTTACGTAAATACACAAACTATAATATGTATTTTCAACCTATCTTTTCTATCTTATTGGTGCCAGAAATATTTTTGTAGCAGAATATTTTTATGTGATGAGAAGTTTTGTTGTAGTGTTTGGGATGTCCTTACAGCAGTTATTACCATTTTGTGCCGAGAGACCAATAAAAGCATTTAAAAAAAAAAATGATTTCAGAAAGTGCTTTTCCACATGACTGTCCTGCAGGCACTTCAAACTCAATACATCCAGAAGAAACCCATTATTGGTAGCCCTATTACAGCTCTCTTCTAATGGTTCCTAGTGCAGTTAATGGCTTCTCTCTCATCCAGTCTCCCTCGCTACAAAGCCCAGCGCCATTTCTGACTTTTCTCTCTGCATTTCACCCTACATACAACTATTCCCTAGTGTTTTCTAACTCTGTCCAGAAAACTAGAATCATTTTTTCCCTTTGGTTGCCACTGCCTCTCCTCTCAGGGCTCTGCCACCTCTCCCCTGAACGTTGAGAACAGCTTCAGGTTCTTGCCTGCAGCCTCCCGTATGTCCACCTTCTGCATAGGTACCAGTTATCTCTCTAGATTACAGATACAAACATATTACTCGTTCTGCTCTTAATCCTTGGGTGGCTTCCCGTTGTCTTCAGAATAGCATTCAAACTCATTACTGGGCTATTCAAAGCTGAGCAAAAGATGGGTCTCCTTCTGACTTTACCTTTTCAGCTCCCTTCATTCCTGGCCACCCACAAACCCTGTGTTTCTGTCACCCTGGTAAATGGCTCACCTTTACTTTGAAATATTTAAACGTGCTTTTCCGTTGGGCTGTTTTGTCCATAAACACCTCACTCTATTTTCATAATCCACACTTTAATTCCCAGATCAAATATCACTGGCTCTGGAAAGCTCTCTTTATCTATGAAGTCAAACTTAATTGCCCTGTACTCTGCGCTCCTATTGAATTTGTGTACACATTTATCACAGCCCAGGTTACTTTCTAAATTATTTAAGATGCAGTATATCTGGTGAGACTGTACATTTTAAGGGGGCCAACATAGCCCATCTGTCTTTGTAGACACAGAATATGACTGACCTCACAGCAGATTTTCTTAGTTCTGGGAGAATAACTTAAGCATTCCCTCTTAGTTGTATAACTGAGATGTGAGTTTGTACCTATAGCATGGACAGTATCTAACCCCCAGCCTTCTAGGACTCTTTAACATGCAGAACTAATCCCTGGGGGAAGATTTAGGTATGTTTGCAGAGGGCCAAAGAATACCCTAGAAGACATGTTCAGGTACCATCTTCTTTCCTTCCAAGGTTTACTGGGGTAACTTTTCTGATAGATTGAGAAGGTTCTGATGGATTTAATGGCCCTCTGTCACTAAAGCTTATGAAGGACCTGAATGGGGAGCTTACTGTGAGGAAGATGGTCCTGATTCACCACCATTTTCCCTATTTGTGGGGTTTGATTGTTTCTGACAGAACTTGGGTTTGTGCTGGAAATCTCTATGACCTACATCCTGGGTTGGCCCCTGACCCCCATCCATGGTGGGCTTCTGAGTACAAACT
This sequence comes from Mirounga angustirostris, assembly GCF_029215605.1. Taxonomy (NCBI): domain Eukaryota; kingdom Metazoa; phylum Chordata; class Mammalia; order Carnivora; family Phocidae; genus Mirounga; species Mirounga angustirostris. Next base: position 35,451,738 of record NW_026991710.1, read on the forward strand.
AAAGGAGATAAAACCTTGGGAGCCCAAGCAGAAGGTAGCATTGCAGCCTCTGGTAAGGATCTGGCCCAGGAGGATGACTTAGGATCTAGAGACCAGAGGCTAGGACGCATTTTCAATTTCAATAGCAACAGAAGTAACGAAAATTATAAATTGAGGCTCATGGTGTCCTGATCAAACTCTCCAATTTTGTCTTGTAAACATCAAGTGGTCTTCCTTAAACTGACTAACACCCCCCATTTCTGTTGGAGAAAGAGCTCAGGTAATTTAGGCATGGAGTAATTGGATTATTAAAGGAGTAACTATATTTTTACTCCAAACTGGTTAGGCAGGTTATCCAGCTTACACTTAGTTGTGCCTCTCCCATGACAGGGTAAATATCTGCAAAGTGGATCTCCCTGGTGATTAGAACAGTTAGTTGAACATTGTAAATAGTTGTATTTAATTGCTTCTACCCTATGTTTATTTTAATGTTTGTAACTACAGTCCTAACAGGTAACATTTTAAAGTTCTGTATAAAAAGTTATTTTTTATTTGCAAATATTCTTGTGGAAGATACAGACTGCCTGGAATAAAGCATGAAGGAGGGCTGCCTCTGTTCCTTGGAGTCTCAAGCTGTAGTTACTGCTGTATGTTGTCATTAAAACCAAGAGATATGCAGTGTCGTTACATTTTTTAAAAATGATTTTGTCTATTTCGGTTGGCACTGGAGAGGATTGCCCCACAAAATCAGCCCCCAGTTTTCAGTTGATGAGTTTTGCAAATTTGCTTGCTTTTGCTCTCTTACACAGAAATTGGTTACCCTTTGTTGCAATTTAAAATATCATTTTTCTTATTTAGAGAGGAGGTTTCTAAGTGCACCCTCCTATTGGAGAATGTTTATGCTGACCACCTATAATTGAGAATATATAAATGTGCTCCCTGGGACTTGTGCTGGCTCAGCATTTTCCCCCAAACTCTTCAAAGAGATTTTTGTGCCAGATCTCCATGGTTCATACTGTTAGTTCCCTTCGCTATTGTCTGTTTATATGAAAGGGGGACTGCTTGAGTTTTACTTTTCGTGTCCTGTATGAAACCATGTGCTCTATATTCCAATGGGAAACATATAAAATGTAGTAGTTTAGCTGAAATTCATAAGAATTTTTCTTAAAGAAAATGTAGAGGTGTTTTGTAAGAAAAATAGAGTTGATCTATCTATATATCTACGTATGTATGTATGTATAAATGTATGCATCTATGTACCGAGTTTTATCTATCAGCCAACTACCTAGTGGTGTGCTAAATGTTTAGCAGTAGGCTCTCCAGGAGAGAATAATGTCTAGTTTCTAAATTTTGCCAATTCCTGAGGCATCAGTACTCCACCATGGCTCATTTCAAGCTACCAATATGATGTCATTGAACCCAGAATTGGGAAGTAATGCACAGTAGAACACGTTTCTGTAATATTTTCACCATAAAGATACAATAAATGTAAATAACTTCAAGATCATACATAATGGTAAAATATGGCAAAATAAGTAGGAAGGGTCAGTTTTGATGATTTCCTTTGTTTTAGTGTAATTTATTTAATTGTAAGTTTATGTAACTTGGTTTTTAATAATGATTGAATTTAAGAACCCTTGCAAAATTCCTGAGAATTTAGCAATTGGCCTTGCAAGCTGGTGTAAACTGGATCCAATACAACACTGTATTTATCTGTTTACTTCTATCCACATCTTTCCCTTTTCTAAGTAGAGTGGGCCCTGGGGAGATCTTTGTTTGTTGAACCTCATACGGTGGGAGTTTAGGTAAGCAAGTCTGGAGGCAGAAGCAAGAGTAAATTGCAGAGTATAATAAAGGATGCAAGCTTGTGTGTGTTGAGTGGGTGGATGCTAAGATTATAGGGGACTGGAGGCAAGAGTTAGCTGGCTCTGTGGTAGAAGGATGGAGAAAACTCTCTATTCTTATTGAGAAAGCCTCAATATATACCTTTTATTTATTTTATGTAATTTTGAACTACTCAAATTTGAAAGAACTAAAAATAGCCTCTCCTGTCAAAAAATTTTTTTAAAGATATATAATCTGATTTTACATTTATTTCTATGGAATAATTCTCTTCCAAGTTGCCAGAGTAGAATGGTCGGAGTCTTTAGGAATGCATCCATTGCATAAAACACTGTAGTTTGTCATCAGGTATTTGATGCAAAGCCCTTCTTCCATTTCTTATATGAAATTTTTGGTAAAATCTACATTGCTTAGTAATGTCTTTAGGGGAAATGGATTCCTTTTGGAGAGAAAAATAATGAGTTTTATGTCAAAGTTAAGGCAGGCAAAAACTGAGACTGTATGCTGGCTTACATGAGGGATTTGAAAATAATATATCTAGGACTGAAAATGAAATCACATTAAATGAAGTGCAGAATCATTTGTTCAAGTGTGAATGTAGGCAGCCTAGCATGGTACTTCAGGGTGCAGATTCTACTGCCCAACTTTTGGAGTGTGATTATAGATTCTACCACTCATTATTTGTGTGACCTTGGGCAGGTTATAGAACATCTCTGTGTTTCAGTTTCCTTGGCTGTAAAATAGGAACTTTCATAATACGTATTATATTGGCTTGAGGATTAAATGAGTTATATGTAAAACACTTAGAATAATTCTTGGCACAATGCAAGCTGAAGGGTCTGCTTACATTTGTAATTGACTTAGTGACTTAGGGATACAATTAATTAGAATATTATACATATATGGGTTTCTGGGTTTCTGAGGAGTCCTCATGAGAACCCTCTTCCCTGTTTGGGTTTTGAACTAATTGAGATAGAAGAAGTGAGAGTAGTAGAGATGAGAGAATGAAAATATTTCCTCTAACACTGATAATGTTGATGTAGCACAATGTGCTTGCATCTGTATGCACTCGGGCTCCCTAATCCAGAAATTTAAGATTAGGCAGATTTCCCCAGCCGCAGGCAGCTCTGGAAACCTGCAAGAATCCTCTTTCGGGCCAGACCCCTCTCACCATAGGGCTGAGAACAGAGCAGAACACAGGCTGAGTGAGGGTGGGCTGAGAGCCAGAGGAAAGGGGGTCCAGAGGAAAGGGGAAGGGGAGGGGCTGGGATCTCCTTGCACACTCATCGTTAAATTCATTTCCTCCTCTGTCAGTGGGTGAGTGGGTACAGGACAGAGAGAAGCCAGGATTCTCTCATGACTGGAGCTCCTCCCATGTGGTAGGGAATAATAGGAAAAAGAAAAGCCTTCCCCTCCATATCACTGTTCAGTAACACAGAAACTACTTCTGATGTTTTTAACAGAGAACATTGCATTTACTCAGGTCAGGAAGGAGTTGAGAGGCCCAACGGGGGAATGGTGAGCTAACTCAGAGATTCTTAGCAGCAGGAAGATATTACCTTCTTTCAACAAAGGGAGGTGGTGCTCTTACCTGACCTAGGGGCTGGAATACCCAGCAGAAGCCGGGACCCTGGTAGGTCTGCGTAGGAGGAACAGAAGCTACAGAGATACTGAGGTGGAGAGGCAGGGAGAGAAATACCCTGGCTTCCCCTGCCCCAGCCCTCCCATCTCTCTCCTGTCTCTCCTTCGCTGCCCTCCGCAGGCAGCCAGTTGACAGGGGAGCCTGGGAAATGGAGCCTGCAGGAGTTAGCCCCATTGCTATATACAACAGAGAGGGAATTGATCTGTGGGCAGAGGGCCAGGACCTGCGCGCATGCACACACACACACACACACAAACACATTTCGTACACACGTACTTAAACACCTTCTATTTCGTACTACTCTGCTTGTGAACTCTTTGGGCTATGTAGATCAAAATATTCTTTCAGATGGTGTGATTTTAACGTTGCTTAGAAACACTGTCTATGGAAGTAAATTGAAGGAAGTTGAAAAATCAATATACAATTTGGCCCATCTTTAAGGTTCTGGCAAACATCCCCTGTAACATTCCTAGATAATAAATCTCCAGACTACTCCCTGACAGTGTCAGATTATTGCCTCAATTCTTTATTTTTTGTTGTCCTTCTAAAGACAGACTCAGGTAAAATTCTGCCCTCGAAGTACAACTTGATACAAGTTAAGCAACTTTGGCTCTCCACTTATTCACCTTCTTATATTAGATAATAACTTATATCAGTTAGGGGCACCTGGGTGGCTCAGTCAGTTGAGTGTCTGACTCTTGGTTTTGGCTCAGGTCATGATCTCAGGGTCACGGAATTGAGCCCTGAGTTGGGCTCCGTGCTTAGCGGGGAGTCTGCTGGAGACTCTCTCCCTCTCTCTCTGCCCCTCCCCCTGCTCTCTCTCTCTCTTTTCCAAAAATAAATGAATGAGTGAATGAATAAATAAAATAACAAAATCTTTAATAATTTATATCGGTTAATGGGCAACTTCCAGCCTTGGATCTTCCGTGAAGTGTTCATGCGTGCAGCCCTTAGGGATGTGTCCATCATTGACTCTACTGCACTTTCTGTTTTTGCCATGTGCAATTACTTGTTTTATTTGTCTCATCTTGTGTCAGTCTCCTTACGAACTGGCACTGTGTCATAAAAGTCTGTCATAAATATCCCAAGAACCTAGCTGGTTAAAGCCAAATTGTGTGGGTCTAATTTAAAAGTCCATTCTTACGCTGTTGCCAAACAAAGTTCTCTTGAAAGCATTTCATTTTCCGACTTGTTTTGTATTCACAGGCCATGCCTGAAAGTGTTGAACCAAAACAATTACAGAAACAGAAGCCTTGGATTGCATTTGCTTTCCAGAGAATTGTGAGGACACTAGGTCAGCGCTACTCACTGTCAAGGTCTGGTGTGAGAATCCGTCTATAGTAGAAAGATTAAAAGTCAGATGGCTTGGGATTAGCTCCTGATGTAAAGTAAAATGAGCAAGTCACACAACCTCTGTATGCCTCAGCTTCCTTACCCAAAAAGTGAGGATGAAGACAGTATCTTCCTCATTATTGTGTTGTATAAGATAGCCTGCGCTTATTGCTTGCATACAAGCCTAGTGCTCAGTGTTCGTTATTATAATCCAATGTGTTGTTTGTAGAAGGTCCTTTTTAGGTAAAATCCTCAGAAATATTAAAAGGTGATTTTCTACTTTGTGCAGAACAGTTTCTCTCATATGCCTTGTCTGCAGGGCTACATCAAGGGAGCAGAGAAACTGAGTAAATTCCTGGGGCACCAAACACGGGGATGGTAAAACACTGGAATTGGAGCCAGAGGGAGAGAATTGTGATGAATGGATGAATGGAAAGCACTTGGTTTGGGAGGAGTGAGAATCCCCAAGGGGCATGTTTATGTAAGGATAGGTGGTTGCTAAATCACCTTTTTCAGGAAAGGCCCCAGGTGACTGTAGGGATTTTGCTTTGCTGATGCAAATTTGGGCCAATGAGTAATAGTGAAAAGGCCTAGGGTCCCCGTATGTGGTCCTTTCCACCCCTCTCCCCAGGACCACTAAGCTCCTGAGTTCCTCAAAAATAATATAAAGCAGTATTTTCCCAGAATGAGGCACCAGTGTATTAGCTCTGTGGTGTATATGTTTAATACCATGGATTAGTAAAATGGGGGAACTTCCAATCGTATCAGTCAGGGACCAAGGAATTGGAACACCAAAATTCAATATAAAAAATTGTTAACTAGGTGTAAGTTTGTGAACTAGGTAACCGAAAGGGCCAAAAGAGGATTTTAAGGTGTTCTGGAGGGAGCAATTGCCAAAAGCAGCTAGGGTTGAAGGTACAAAGGAGTGAGGCTGGAATTTCTAACATGTAGAAGACACTGGAGCTCAGCCCTCTGAGGAGCGGTTCTGCTCAGCTGGTGTCTCAGAGCTTGAGGAAGAGGTGCTGGCCTGCCCGGTGCTGGGGACAGGATGGGACTTGAAACTGGTTCTTCACGTGTTGGGAAAACTGCCTGTAGGGTTCAGCTGCTGCCATAAGAAAGAACTGCTCAGAGGAATAGAAAGCAGATCGGAAAGAGCAGGTCTGTTCTTCCTCCTCCCCCAACCTTGCAGCCTCCTCGCCTACTGTCCCACTCTGCAGAGCCAAGGCCAGGTGGCAAAACAGGAAGATTAAAAGGTTGGGTTTGGAGCTGAGAAATACTCAATCACTGAGACAGAAAGGCAGAACGAGTTACTTAGTAGACATTGGTGACTCAGTCCTGGGCAAATATTTTACAGAGTATCTACTACATGCTACTGGGAATACAGAGCTGAACATGACCTGTCTCTGTCCTCAAGGAAGAGGGAAGGAGGATGATGTATAGTATCAATTGTGGTATAAGGTGATAAATGGCCCCGCACATTATGATGGGAGCATCGAGAGGGGAGCCAACTGAATAGGTAATGAACCTAATCATCTTTTTTTTTTTTTTTCCCATTAATTAGGTGCTATTTGGGTAGCTTCATATATGAAAATAGAAAAGCAGCATCAATGTTCATGCCAGTTTAAAGGTAATTGGTAGAAGTTGTGTGGCACAATTTCGAATATTTTCCTTATGTTTCCTCCAACCTAATCTCCCCAAATTTGTCAAACCAGTACAGTCTGTTGGGTGTGTGTGTGTTTGTGTGTGTGTGTGTGTGTGTGTGTTTAAATCTCAAAGATTTCTGATGCCATCTGTAGGAGTGCTGCCAACACTGACTCCATCTTTGGCCCTCCATCTTGCTCATGTCCATGCAATCACTTCCCTAGGGCTCCGTGTTCCAGGCCCCACAGAGGTTAATGTATGCCCTGACTGGAGTTCAAGAAGGCTTGTTCTGATCTTCCCTAAAGTTGCACCCAGAAGGCTCTACTTTAGATAACGAGTAGGAATGACTGGTGCATACCAGGCCCCACTTTAGGTAACTAGTAGAAATGACTGATGCAAAGATCCACTTTATTTTTTTTTAAGATTTTATTTATTTATTTGAGAGAGGGAGAGAGAGAGCACAAGCAGGGGGGTGGGGCACAGAGGGAGAAACAGACTCCCCACTGAGCAGGGAACCTGACCTGGGGCTCCATCCCAGGACCCTGGGATCATGACCTGAGCTGAAGGCAGAAGCTTAACCGACTCAGCCCCCCAGGGGCCCCAAAGATCCACTTTAGATAACTACCCTGTGACCTCACCACCATGCCCCTCGTTCCATAAAAGCTTGGGATTGAGGTCTGGACTGGGTAGAGAATAGCTGTGAAGAATGGGGGCAGAGGATGGGTGTGTAGTGCCTGGATCCAGTGTCTGCCTGATCCTCCCTACCAGTAAGTTACCCTAAAATAAAACCAGTGTAAATGGTATGGAATGGCTTGCTTTGTTTTGGGGTCTTAAAGTGCCTTCTCTGTCTGGAAGATACTTTACTGACCCTCCTCCTCCTCCTAACACTATCAAATTCAAGGTGTTTCTTCATTCAAAGAAATAATTACAAATTTATTTTGTTGAGTGTTGCCTTTTAGTAGTCTACAAAATAGGATAATATTTCATAGTTCTTGAGTCATCTTAGTACATGTAATGTGCCAGTGATATTTTACAAAGGTATTCCAATATTTGTTCTAATTTATTAGTCTACAATATTTGCTTTGTACTTCACTAGATTCTGGGGAAATATAAATTGAATAAGACATGAGGGGGTAGACGCTGCTATTTCCTTGCCAACAGAACCTGGATTTTGTCAAGGTGTTTGGGGAGCAGTAAGTCCAGCCCAGGAGCAAATTATGACTGGCTTAAGACAATTAGAATAATCCTGCTCCCCTTTACTAATAGTTTAGGGTGGGATTTGTGACCAGTTCTGACCAATCAGTCCATTGTAGGTGATTTCTGCTGTGGGCTTCTGGGAAATACTTTCCCAATAAAATGTCATATTGGCCATTGTTGTGTGAGGACATAATATTTGGAGTTATGATAGCTATCTGAAAACCTTAAGAGGATAGCTCTAAAAGTCAGAAATGCCACCTAGAGTCCCATCATTGTTGACCCACTAAATTAATCACCCTGGACCAGTGTAATTTGCTACTTATTTTTGAGATAACAATACCTTATTGTTTAAGCATTTTTAGTGGGTCTAGCTGCTGCCACAAGAAAGAACTTCCTTCGGTTAGAAACAACCTAATTATTCAACACTAGAGAAAGTACATATATTTTGGTATAGCCACATAATGGATGCAAATGTAAAAGTTATACAATATAAAAATTATGGCTATATAATTTTACATTCTGAGTTAAAGGCTACTGTTTTAATGTTAACAGAAGGAAGCTAGAAATTGTATATATTATATACAATTACACCTTTAGTATGAAAAAAGCCTATAAAATGGGAGAAAATATAGCAAAAATTTTAGCAGTGGTTTCCTCTGAATATGAATGATTAATATTTTTACTAGGTATGTTTCTGTATTCTCTGAATTTTCTATAGTGAGCATATATTACTTTCATAATCAAGAAGGAAATACAGAATTTAAGAAAAAGCTTGAGTTACACTTTTCTTATAAGAATGACTTAGCTTCTGTTCTTTAAAGAAGATTTTCCAACTGCTTTTATTTCCTATCTTTAGAAAACATCAAGCTACTACAATGTACAGGTTTTTTAGGACTCTAGGTTTCAAAGGTACAATGAACTACAAAGGAATTTGGTCCAGTTTCATTCTTTTTCCAATTGTCATCATGACAATGCATTTATAACAGGCAATTTTCTGTTCTCTGGAAAACTTGGTGCATCACATTAGAAAGAGATTTCTCTCGGGTCTCTCAGAACATTTCCTGTGTTCAAACAATGATGTTGTATTGGTGCATATCTTTTTGATATGTCTTTTCTTTTTATAGTTTGATTTTATTATTTCTTGTAAAATCTGCACTTCTGCTGAAGGCTAGGTATATATGGGATGCTTGCTGCCTGTGGCACAGTAGGTGAACAGCTAGGGAATGAGGAGACTGAAAAATAACAAGGCCAGAAGTGTGCAAACACACACTTTGCCTCTTTGTGCCTTTTGGAGACCGCCCGTGAGCCCTGGGGCTGAGTCTCTGAATAATGACAAGTTAATGGTGCCTGTCATCTCAGGGATGCATCTCCAATACACAAGCAAATGTCATCTAGTGCTCTGGTCACATTTCAGGTTTGTATGTATATATACATTTTTTATGTTATTTTTTCCTGATTGTTAAAATAATATGTACATTGTTATTATTTAATACATGAGGAATGTATTAAGTATCCTATTGTTACAAATTACCATAAATTTAGCAGCTTAAAACAGCACCAACTTACTATTTATTTTATTTTATTTTTTTAAAGATTTTTTTATTTATTTGTTTGAGAGGGAGCGAGAGAGCGCGCACCTGAGATGGGGCAGGGTCAGAGGTAGAAGCAGACTCCCCGCTGAGCAGAGAGTGCTACACGGGAATGGATCCTGGGACTCCATCCTGGGACTCGATCCTGGGACTCGATCCCGGGACTCCAGGATCATGACCTGAACTGAAGGCAGTCACTTAACCAACTGAGCCACCCAGGTGCCCCACAAACTTAACAATTTTAAGCTCTGGCCATCAGAGCTCTGATATGGGGCTAATTGGGTAAAAATCAAAGAGCTGGCAGGGCTATATTCCTTTCTGAAGCTTCCAGGGCAGAATCCATTTCCTTGCCGTTTACAGCTTCTATCAGCTGCAGGCAGCCTTGGTGCATGGTCCCTTTCCACCTCGCCCCATCAGCAGTGGCCACTCGAGTGTTTCTCATATGGCATCACTCTGGCTCTGTCTCTTCTGCTTCTCTCTTCCACATTTAAGGACTCATGACTATATTGGGTCCACCCAGATTATCTGGGATAATCTCTCTAAGGACCAACTATTAGCCACCTGCATTCCATCTGCAACCTTAATTCCTCTTTGCTCTGTAACCTATTTATGGATTCTGGAGATTAGGACACAGATATCTTTCTTTTGGGGGGGGGATTATCCTGTTTACCACAAAAGAGTTCCAGAAAAGTAAAAATACATAAAGTCCTTTACTCAATCACCCAAAGACAGCCATTGTTAACATTTTGGAAAATATTTTCCTTATAATTATTTGTGAAATAATAAATATAATTGACTTAAATACATAAGGGGGACTTTAAACATTTTTTTGACTGGATAATATTTATTACATAATTCAAATATATAAAACATATTCACTAAAAAGTTCGTTTCCCTACAGTAGGTAATCGCTTTTAGTTGTTTCTTAAGTGTTCTTCCTGGTTTTTAATGTAAACTCATGTGCCATAACGTTGTTCCTTGTCCCATCTTTGGCCCTTACCTTATTCCTGAGTGGAAGTGGACATAGGGAATTTATCATGCACCAGACATTGCAAACAGTGCAATACATTTAATCTTAACAACCCTATGCGTGGGTATAATTACTATCTTTATTTTTAAGATAGAAGACCTGAGACAAGAGAAGTTAAGTAATTTATCGTGGTCATATACCTGGTAAATGATAAGGTGGGATTTGAAACCAGAAGGTTTGCTTTCAGAGCCCCCATGCTTAATTACTATTCTCTATTCCCTATCCTATATGGTGAACACATTGCTTGCTAATTGTCATCTCTAGAAATCCTGCATGTGGTAGTGACCACATCAGTATGTTTGCCTCAAAATATCATGTGTTTCTTGGGAGGTATGCTAGACACTCTTGGTTGGCTGCTCAAGAACTATCCCCCAAAGCCATTCCCAACCCTTTTCTCTCTTGCTGGTACCCACAACAGAGCTGACAAAGCAGGAACATGCTTCCAAAGCATCCCTTGAATTTCTGCTTGGCCATGTGATTTCGTTTCCTGGGGTTGCATAACAAACAACCACAAACTGGGTAGCTTAAAACAATAGAAATGTATTTTCTTATAGTTTGGATGTTAGAAGTCTGAAGTCAAAGTTTTGGCAAGGCTATGCTCTTTCTGAAGGCTCTAGGGGAGATTCTCTTCCAAGCCTTTCCTTTAGCTTCTGATGTTGCTGGCAATCCTTGGCTCTTTGAATCATCACATGGCGTTCTTCCTTTGTGTTTCTGTGTCTCTTCTTTTCTTCGTATAAGGATATATGTTGTATTGGATTAAAGGCCCACCCTACTCCAGGATGACCTCCCTTTAACTTGACTAATAACATTGACAATAACATTATTTCCAAAAAAATCACATTGTGTGATTCTGGGTAGGACCTGAATCTTAGTGCAGACACTGTCAAACCCAGTACACTTGTGTGATTTGCTTTGGCCAAAAAGATATTAGCAACCATGGTACATCAGAGGCTGGGAAAGCATTGATCTTAATTACCTTGAAACTATCCTATGAAGAAGCCCAGGGTGGCAGCTGTCCCAGCTGAGGCCACCTCTAGAACCACCAGCCTAATAACTGCCAGATATGTGAATTAGGCCATTCTAGACCATTCTGCCACAGGCGAGCCAGCCAGACTGGAGGAGTTACCCAGCTGACCCTCAAGATCATGAGAAATAATAAGTGTGTGTTTGGGATGATCTGTTACTCAGCAAAAGCTAACTCATATGGGCTCTTATATGAAGGGAAATTTAATTTGTTTGTGGAAATTCTAGAGAACAGAATACTCTTAAGATTCTTGCCAATTTTGAAAAACCTTGCTTTTAGGATTGATTTTCTGATCAGCACCTCAAAGTTACAGAATGGCAGATTTCAGCTGAATGCAACTATAGACTTTCTAGTAACTGGATCTGAAACAATGTAGCTGACTGGCCCCTGAAGGGAGTGTTCTAAAAGTTGATGTTGTTTGGGAGACTGAATTAGAATCTCTAATGTCTGTTTCTAATCTAAGACTAAGGAAAAAAAGGTTTGGATGTTGGAGTTTTAGAAATTTGAGAAAAAGAATCATTGATGGTTTAATAGCCGTTGAATGCACTGTTCATGCCAGAAATTATGGAAAGGCCAAAAATTACTCAGCACGCTCTGTAAAATTCCCAATGTCTGCTGGCATTATTGAGCATATTCTTCTTAAATCGAGTCTGGTACCAAGAGTTGGAAGTGAGCTTTTGCCTTTGGGTTTCTACGTTGCCATTTCCATTTTATCACTTGTAGTTCCCAGGGCTAGACACACATTGATTTTTTGCTAACTTGTGAATCATTAGGGAACTAACCTGGGATTGGGCTAGGACTGAGAGTAGTAGTGGTAGGATAAAGCCAGATATAGGGCCACCAGGCAACCCTCTAGAATGATGTCATTCATCTCTTGACATAAAGACAAAAGGAGGATAATGGAAAGAGCAGAGGGAAATGAATAAGCTGACAGTCAGAAGCTTGGGATGGCTTCTAAGAAACACAGGTATCTGGGATGGAACATTCTTGGGATGTGGTACACTGAGTAGAGTTATACTAACTAAAACAGAAAGAGGATTTAATTCATAAATGTGCTAGTTCTGTTTTATTGGCCAATATTAGACCTTTGTCAGACTTTAGCTATAATAAGATTTTCTGTCCTATCTCAAGCAAATCAAAACCTTCTTTTAAACTTCAGTTTCTTGGAGGAATTATTCTTAAATTAGCTCTAAACATTTATCTAAGGGTGAAATTCGATTACTGCTGATAGGCAATGCTCTCAGATAGTAAAATGAGGGCTTAAAAAGTCTTTAATTCACTTATATTTCATTTGGAATGTTGCAATTATAATTGATTGAATTTTTCCTGAATGCCTGACACAGAGAAAAGAACTTTATATTCATTACCATATGTATTTAACACAATGACCATATTATATAAATAAAACATCTGAGGCTTAAAATGATCACAAAACTAGTAGATTTCTGTTTTTCAGTTCTCATCTTTAAAATAGATGTTTATCCTAGTTAAATGTAACAATTTTGCATATATTAACAATTATTGGAAAAGAATGCATAGAACACAATACCCTAATATTTTATAGTCTATAATTTACTTTGAAATTATCTCAGGATAAACAGGGTTATCTGGTCCATATACAAGTAAACTCTATATATTAGGGACCACATCTGAAAGACCCTGAGAAGAATCAACAAGCATCTAGAGGTAGTTACTTACTGTCTCAGTTTGGGCTGTTACAACAAAATACCATAGATTGGATGGCTTAAATAACATTTATTTCTCACAATTCTGGAAGCTGAGAAGTCAAAAATCAAGTGCTAGCAGAATCTGTGTCTGGTTAGGACCCTCTTCTTGGTTTGCAATGGCCCGCCTTCTTGCTGTGTCCTCACATGGCAGAGACAGAGAGAACTCTGATTTCTTCCTCTTTTTGTAAAGGCATTAATCCCATCCTGGGGCTCTACTCTAATGGCCTCATCTTAACCTTTAGGCTCCACTTCCAAACACCATCACATTGAGGATTAAGGCTTCCATTTATAACTTTTTTGGGGGGGACACAATCATTTAGTCCATAGCACTTAGCATTTTAAATATCATTATCAAAATTTGTGCCTGAATGGTACCACCACTATGGAAAACAGTATAGAGGTTCCTCAAAAATTAAAAACAGAACTACCATATGATTCAGCAATCTCACTGCTTGGTATATATACAAAGGAAACAAAATCAGTATCCGGAGGAGATGTCTGCATTCCCATGTTTATTGCAGCATTATTCACAATAGCCAAGATATGGATACAACCTAGGTGTCCATCGATAGATGAATGGATAAAGAAAATGTGATATATGTTACATATATATAAATATGTTATATATGTGTTATATATATGTGTATATGTATATGCATATACACACATATATAATGTGATATAAATGATATTTTAAGCCATAAAAAAAGAAGGAAATCCTGCTATTTGTGACAATATGGATGAACCTAGAGAGCATTATACTAAGTGAAATAAGCCAGACAGAGAAAGACAAATACTGTATGGTATCATTTATATGTGGAATCTAAAAAAAGAGAATGAACTTGAAAGTATAAAATAAATAAGTTCTAAGGCTCTAATATACAGCATGGTAACTGTAGTCAATAATACTCTATTATATACTTGAATCTGCGGAGAAGAGCTCTCACACATTCTTACCACACTCAACAGAAAAGGGTCTAATTACGAGGTGATGGATGTATTAATTAACTCAATCATCACATGTACACTTCAAATACAGATGATTTTATTTGTCAATTATACCTCAGTAAAGCTGGAAAAAAGTTTATACTAGAGTATAAATTGGCATAAGGATGGTGGAAATAATTTTTCCTTGATGAATTTAATGGCATTCAACATACATGGCTGGTTACACATTTGCCTGGGTGTCATTACCCTTGCACAAACTCAGCTGCCTAATAATACCTTCAGTAGTGGGGAGGGGCACGAGGTTCTGGCCTCTCACTCACCGTGCATCCTTCAATTCATGGAAAATTCTGTCCCCTCACCCAACTTCAAGGCTGATCAATTCTGCTTTTAGGAAGATTATATTTGGTGCAGACTAAAATTTTCATTCAAGGAATGAGTCCGTGTGCTACTTTAAGAGAATAAGAGAGAAATAGAACAAGGTTATAAATTTGCTCTGTTGCTCTCAATTGTGACAAATGTCATATTCTTTTATTTTTCTAAATCAGCTTTGATTGATATGGTCCCCACCAACAGAGTTTATGGGGAAAACCACCTTCAATGATTTTAAGAAATCCTCCCTATTTTAAGAAGCCCATTTGAAGACTACCTCTGGTCTTAGTTCTATGGTCACTGGCTGAGCTGCTTTTTTGTCTCCTTAAGTGTTAGGGGATCCATTACCCACAGTCCCAAAGTCTTCTGCTGTTCCAGTCTTGACCATCAGGGCCTTTTACTCAGTGTCCAAGGTATCTATGCATGCTGAACTTGAGGAGGTCCTGCCACACCTAGGAATACTGGTGAAACGTGAGAAGCCCTGCCCTATGTTGCCCACAAAGTGCCTCACCAATCACTCTTTGGTGAACAAATTCTCCCTACATTGTACCCTCTCTTTCTACAGAACCATCAGACCCCCTCCTTCTCAGATAATCAGATAGAACTTTGTACATAGGCTTTTGAAACAAAGCCTAGCTAATTTTTCTCTGGTGCAAGAGATGTCTAGTGCTATAGAATTCCTGAGCTAGGTGGATCTTTCAGAAAAGGTAGGGGGATGAATTGGGAGGAAAACTTTTTTTTCTTTTTATTTTCAAGGTTCTTACAGCAGAATTTATAGGAATTACTCTCTCAAGAAAGTATCGAACCATACATGTAAAGCCAGCCAAAGGCAAATTTACATGGTTTTTGGCTTATTTGATATTTGGTGTTATTCATGTTCCCATTCATTAGAACAAGCAAGACTACAGAAAACAAACCAAGTCAAACCAAACCAAACTAGATTCTCTATATTCTGCTTTGCCTTGGAAGGTGTCAGTGATTCTTTCTTGACTATAGGAAAAGTCCCAAATTCCCGAGTTTGGCTTTCCAACCCACCTAATAATTTAATCAGACCCTTATCTTTGGCTTCTCCATTACTCTCTTTACGTCCTCACCTGTAGAGATAACTTGCTTGCGTTGGCCTTTCTCAATTGTATTCTCTCTGACTGCAGAGAGATTTAATAGGACTGCATATTAAATCTTTTTTTTTTTTTTAAAGTAGGCTCCACGCCCATCATGGAACCCAACACAGGGCCTCAAACTCACAACCCTGAGATCAAGACCTTCTCTAAGATCAAGAGTCAAATTTTACCTGACTGAGCTACCCAGGCACCCCATGAATTCTTTTATTTTTTATGTAAATAATACCTATTCTTCAAGCTCTAGCCCATGCCCCTCCTCTTGTGACAAGGTCTGCTATTGCTTCCGCTCAGAGTGGTTTCCCTCAGTAATACTATGGCTTCTAGCATTCATTTTGACATTTAATTTTGTACCATCTTGCACAGTGACTTACTTATTCTTTCATAGATACATGTTTTACCTTCCCAAATAGATTTTAGTCTTCCAGGCAAGGGGGCATAGAATTAGGCACTGTATATCATCTCTCTCTTATATCTTTAGAAGTATCCCATTGCTGCACACATAACTAAATGAATGTATAATTGAGAATTCTACTCATTCCTATCCACATGTACACCACACATGGGAATAGGCAATAACTCCACACTTAGGTATTTGCCAATCCTGAATGTCAGGGGCAACTGTTTCTTTCTTGGTAGCTCTGTTACTATTAACTCTAAGCACTACAGATCGTGTTAACTGACAAATTTTTAAAAAGGGATTTAATTACAGTGGGACATGCAAGGTCACAACTGATGTGAGTGGCAAATAAAAATCATTCAGTGTAAAGTTGTGAAAGACAGGCTATTGTACGCTTGAGTATTTTTATAATCTAAATTCTCATCTTTTAGTTCTAACCATGCAGACTCTAGTTCTGTGCTCATGTCCATTTATCATGATATAAATAAACATGCATCTGTACTCTTTCCATAGGCTCTTACCCTTGCTTTCATGACCTGTAGAAGGTAGGTGTGCAGGGCTCAGTGAGCAAGTAAGTGGATTAATCTGTTTCCAAGCTCTCAGTGCCACTCTCTTCCTATGATACTGTTGATTCTAGTATAGTCACTGCTAGAGTGAGCTATTTTTAAGGTTGGAAATGTCTCTATTCCTTACTTCTTTCAGGGCAGATACAACATTGTAAATTGTCACATATTCTTCAAGACACAGTTCATATGCTTCCACTGTCGTATCTTCCTAAACCTTAGTCCCTTTCCTCTTGCTTACCTACCTCCTCCAGTACATGGTAATTTCCCTGCTCCTCCCCACCCTCATGAACTTTTGTTCATCTTGTGGGATTTATAATTTGTGGCTTTTAATTAGGATTTTCTAAAATTATTTTTCTATTTTGCAGTTACTGATAAAAGCATCTGTTGAGTGGCTGGACCAGAAGAATAGTTTAAGGTGTATGTGAGGGTGGCTGAGGGCTCTTAGTTTTCGGATGTTTCAGGTTCTCGTAACTTTGGTTATATCTAACAGCAAGAAACCCATCCACATGTGCTTTCAGGTTGAACAACTACAACACAACAACGAGATTGGTTCTCATCCTCCCTTAATGTAGAAGGGGTGAGACGGAAGGTTTCTAGTAGATGTTGGGATCTATAGTCTCAACTGTCTGGCAAAAAGAAGTCTGTGCCTGCTAACCGAGGGAAAGGAGGAGGCTGGCTTGGTAAGCTGAGTATGCGCTAGACTGCTCTTCTGTTTAGCAGAGTGCTTCCCAAAACATTTATGACAGGATCAGTGTGGTCAGAGAACCTCTTCCTAGTGGGCAGAGCTACCCTGGAGAGAGAGATCAGTGATTGCCTTTTGGGAATTTTATCAGATAGAATGTACGCCCACCTGCTTTGCTGCCTACTGCATGCCAACAAAGAAATACACTTGTTTAAAGTTCACATCAACACTTAACATCACAACAAAATAGTTTACTGTTCAATTACAAATTTCTAATAATGGCTAGCATTTGTGTTTAGAATGTGCCAGACATTGTTCCCAACAGTCTACAGGTATTAACATATTTAATCTGCATAAAAGTCCATGAAGCAAGTACTGCTGTCATTACCATTTTGCTCAAGAAGCAAGTGAGATACAGAAAGGTCAAATGGTTTGCCCAAGGTTACATAGATAATAAGTGTCAGAAGTGAGATTTGTACCCAGATATCTAGTCCAGAGTTCGTGCACCACACTGTTGAACAGTTGATTTCCCTGGTGCATTAACGCTGGGAAAAGACAGACCACAGGCTTGTTCTGGGTATTTCCTCTAACTACTAGGTATTTTCAATCTTTTTGTGGTCATTTTCCCTACTAATTGGCAAAACTAATTAAGAGGCATATCAGAGAGCTTCCTGGGGCTCCAATTCATAAGGCGATACTAAAATCTCACTGGAATGATTGGGAAATATGGTGTTCATTAAGTCGCAGTTCCATAAATAATGCCTTAAACAACCAGAAAAAGGCATACTGTTCTTGCTCTCTACCTCCGAAATATACAGGGCCAATAAATGGAAAATTTTAAGAGGTTCCTCTTCGGTGTCCTTTTGGCTCCGTGCAATATGTTTGGGATACCTGGGTACATCGGGTTGTGCTACCCACTCTGAAACCAGCAGTCACAGTCAGCTGGAAGTCTAGTAGTACTCTGTGATGAGAATGAGCGATTGAGTTTTTAATCTAGATTTTGAGCCTTTAAGTATACCTCCTAAGACTTTATCTAATTTGAAAATTGCAAAAGAAAACTGAAAAGGGATCAAGAACTACAGAAATATAGGAATTATTTTGTCAAAAAAACTTTCAAATATTTGTTGAACAATTATCTGTAACTATAGTCTTGTAACCTACCTTGATCCCTAGTGAGTCTGAATTATTAACGTTATTCAGGTATGAATGACAGAAAACTGTGAACAGGAAAAAAATCCCCAAATAGAAGTAAATGTTGGGGCACCTGAGTGGCTCAGTTGGTTAAGCGGCTGCCTTCGGCTCAGGTCATGATTTCAGAGTCCTAAGATCAAGGCCCGCATCGGGCTCCCTGCTCAGTGCTTCTCCCTCTTCGCTCTGCCTACTTGTGCTCTCTCTCTCTCTCTGTGTCAAATAAATAAATAAAATCTTTTTAAAAAAAGAAAATAAGTAAATGTTATTTTAGGTTTAATTCATGATTTTGAAATGAAAAAAGTATATGATTTTATTAATAGGATATCAGTTTCTTTCCACTGATACTAAAATAAGTGTTGAATGAGAATTTTAAACATTGTTAGTCTGTGCAGTGCATAAAACGTGAGTCAGGTTGTCCCTAATGATGTGTGTACTCTTTTATCCTCTATTGTGCCTATATGTCATTGCTGTTTACTCATTATTTTCTTGAATGCATGCATGAATGAGTTATTGAAATGAAACAGATCTATACAACTTTGATATGTAGAGTTCCTCCTTCTAACTTGATTAGTTTTTTTTCTGCCTTGTGTATGTCCTGGGTGATTGAGTATGTGTACCACATGAGCAAATTACCTTAATTCCTGTTATGTATTGAGTTGTTTACCCCCAAAATTCAATGTTAAAGTCCTAACCTCTCAAACCACAGAATGTGACCATATTTGGAAATAGGATCATTGCAGATGTAATTAGTTAAGTTAGATGAGTTCTACTGTGCTGGAGTGGCAATCCAGTCTGACTGGTGTCCTTCTAGAAAGGGGAGACTTGGACACAGATAGGTACACAGAAGGAATGCCACATGAAGATGAAGGCAGAGATCAGGGGGAAGCTTCTACAAGCCAATGAATGCCACAGATTGCTAGTAAACCTTCAGAAGCTGGGGGTGGGGGTAGGGTACATGGTACAGATTCTTCTTCATAGCCATCAGAAAGTACCAATCTTGCTGATACCTTGATGTTGGGCTTTTAGCCTCTGGAATTGCAAGACAACTCATTTTTGTTGTTTATGCCACCAAGTTTGTGGCACTTTATTACTGCAGCCCTAGCAAACTAATATGATTCTCATCGTTTAATGGAAGGAGGATAGATTCATGTGGTTGAGGCAGAATGACTAGGATTTTCTCTTCATTTTGTCTGGGGCATCACATGATGATAGAACTACATTCAAACTGTTGTGGATTTTAAGAATTGAAGCAAAGGTGGTGTATATAGTTGGGCAGACTGGGTGCTACTGAGGATTTTTGAGGTTGAGCTTTTAAAGATTCATTTTTAGGGGTGCCTGGGTGGCTCAGTTGGTTACAGGTGTCTGACTCTTGATCTCAGCCCAGGTCTTGATCTCAGGGTCATGAGTTCAAGCCCATGTTGGGCTCCACACTGAGCATGGAGCCTACTTAAAAAACTAAATAAATGAAAATAAAGATACATTTTTTATTTTCAATGTACCAGCTGTTCCAAAATTGTTTAGTATCATGTATTTTTTTAGAAAGTGTGTATAAAACCTAGATACTTTGAAGTCTCTAGTAATTTATATTATGATTATTTAATCTGCTAAAAAACGAAATATTGGCTGGTAATTAGCTTTCATCTTCTTAGAAGTCTAGCATTTCAAAATTTTTAATCAGGTGAATGATTTTATGGACTATAAAGTTGGACAGTGCAAATAATTGGCACTTGAAATGTATTTGTAGCTTGTGTAGCCAAGGGTCTGGGAGCCTGAAGAACACACTACACCACTTTTTTTAAGCCAGTTTTTAAAAGTATCATAAGAACATTTTGTTTTTTGAGAGTTACGGCTAGTGACCATAGATCTCTCACAAGAGTTCCTAAGATTTCCTTAATGATTAAAATGATAAAGCCCACCCTTTCCATTATACTTTGAAAAAAGTAGAAGGATGTGTAAATTAAAAGGCTGTGGTCTGAAAATGTCTAGCCTGCAATGGAAATAAACAGATACTCCTCTCACTGATGCATGTTTAAGACCTCAAAGTTTGGGGCGCCTGGGTGGCTCAGTTGGTTAAGCAGCTGCCTTAAGCTCAGGTCATGATCCCAGGGTCCTGGGATCAAGCCCCACATCGGGCTCCCTGCTCGGCGGGGAGCCTGCTTCTCCCTCTCCCTCTGCCTGCCTCTCTGCCTACTTGTTCTCTCTCTCTCTATCTCTCTGTCAAATAAATAAATAAAATCTTAAAAAAAAAAAAGACCTCAAAGTTTAGTATTAAAAAAATAATAAATTACTAAGGTTTGTGATTTCTGACTCCTGAGCTCTCCTTAGAGCTTGTGATAGCATAAATTATGCTTGTGATGGGTGAATATTAAGTCACTCCACAGGGAGCATAGCATATTCAAGATTCTTCTAAATAACAATTTTTATTGTACTTTATATACTACACTTATATTTTCCCATTTCTACCTGCACTCTCCCCCGCCCCAACCCCTATACCTTCTGGTCTTTTTGAGGAGATTCTCAGACATTATGTCATTTTGTCCATGAATATTTCAGTTTGTATCTCTAAAAGATAATGAATTGCTTTAAAACATAACCATAAGACCATTGTCACACTTAAAAAATTGGCAATAATTCCTTAATATCAACAAATATCCTGTCAGTGTTCAGATTTCCTGATTGTCTCCAAAATGGTTTTTAAAAATTTTGGTTTGTTTGAATAAATTTCCGGTGTTCTCACACACATTTGGTTCTCACATATCTCTTATGTCTCTTCTAATCCATAGATTCCCCCTGTCTCTTTTTTTCCCCTTAGCAATATGTTAAAGAAATGAAGCAATTTATCTTGTAGAATTTCCTTAATTCTGGACTTTGCTCTTTGCTTCCTTGTGGTGTCCTTTAGTGTGTACTTTTGCCTCCTGTATCCCCTGAAAACTAGAAATTAGATCTAGAGGTTTGGCTTAATGCTTTGATGTAATTTAGGTTCTTTTTTAACCCTCCTTTAGGAATACATCATAGATAATGTCTGTTCGTCTCTCTTTGTTGTGTGATTAGTAGCCCTTGTTGAGTATTGCCTACATTCATTATTTTATTAGGGTTTGAACAAATGATGCTCTAACATTTCTTCACGATTTAATAGCTGGAATATTACACTTTCCACTTTGTACTATATATTATCTTTATAGAACTACACAAAATTCCTTGATAGATCTTGGGCTCTTTGCACATTTATATGACCTAAATTGATCCTTAAAACAATCCTGAGATATGTTTATGGTGAAGAATTACTATCCCCATTTTACAGAGAAGTTAAATCACTTGTTTAAAATTCCACAGCAGGGCTGGAATTTTGGGAACCAGGTTTCCAGCTCCCAGCTCTTTCCCTGCTGCTTCACTAATGAGACACAGAGATCACGACCTTCCATTTGAAAAGGAATGAACAGTTCCATGCTTATGCTGTGCTCCGTGCATGCTCAAAATTACTTATTAATCAACACATGGAAGGACATAATGTGTATCTTGAGAAAGCGTAAAGAAAATAGGGCAGGCCGACTCTAGAGTCCCCGACTGCTTTCCCTTCTGCTGCCCTTTTGTTGGGGATGGCACTTTTTGCTTTTATGGGGTTGGCTTTCTAATATCTCGGGTTGAATTCATAGGTGTTCAGAATGATTTGATAGTTATCTAGCTAAATTCAAGGGACCAGATGAAACGAGGTCCCCTACTCTTCCACCATCTTGACTCCCCCTGGGGTTGGCTTTCAAGGGACAATGGAATCTGGTTATTGTAAGGACAGGTGGTAACACTATAGCCCTCCTTTACAATGTGTTAAGAATACTGAGCTGATATCTCATTGTAGTTTTTTTTTTTTTAAAGATTTTATTTATTTATTTGACAGAGAGAGACACAGCGAGAGCAGGAACACATGCAGGGGGAGTGGGAGAGGGAGAAGCAGGGGGAGTGGGAGAGGGAGAAGCAGGCTTCCCGCTGAGCAGGGAGCCCGACGTGGGGCTCAATACCAGGACCCTGGGATCATGACCTGAGCCGAAGGCGGACGTTTAACGACTGAGCCACCCAGGCACCCCTCTCATTGTAGTTTTGATTCATACTTGCCTGATGAGAATGATTTTGTGCACCTCTTCATATACTTGTCGGCCATTCGTATTCTTCTTTGGAGAAATTTCTATTCAGATCCTTTGCCCATTTTTTAATTGAATTATTTGTTTTTTGTTACTGAGTTGTAGGAGGCCTTACATATTTTGGATATTAACCCTTTATCAGATATATGGTTTGCAAATATTTTTTCCCATTCCATAGGTTGTCTTGTGACTTGATTATTTCCTTTGCTGTGCAACAGCTTTTCAGTTTTATGTAATTCCATTTGTCTATTTTTGCTTTCGCTGCCTATGCTTTTGGTGTTACATCCAAGAAATCATTGCCAGGGCTGATGTCAGGAAGCCTTTTCTCTATGTTTTCTTCTAGGAGTTTTATATTTTCAGGTCTCATGTTTAAGTCTTTACCACATTTGGAGTTGATTTTTATGTGTGGTATAAGATAATGGTCCAATTAAATTCCTTTGCATGTGGATTACCAGTTTTCCCAACACCCTTTCTTGAAAAGACTGTTCATTCCTCATTGTGTATTCTTGGCACCTTTGCTGAAGATCTGTTGACCATATACGAGAGAGTTTATTTCTGGGCTCTCTATAATGTTCCATTGGTCTTTATGTCTGTTTTTATGTCAGTACCATACTGTTTCAATTATTGTAGCTTTATAGCAATACTGTGGTGAACTTAAAAATTTTCTAAGAATGGTAGATCTTATGTTAAGGTGTTTTATACACACAAAAATAAAGAAGGTGGGAGGAAACTTTTGGTGGTGGTGGATATATTTATGGAATTGATTGTGATAATGGCTCCATACCTATTTCCAAACTCATCAAATTGTTTACATCAAAGATGTACAGCTTTTTGTATGTCAATCATCCCTCAAAAAAGTATTAAAAGAAAGAATACTGGGCCAGCATGTGTACAGTAAATGCTAGTACAAGTTATGTTTGGTAGAGATAAAGGAGGACATGAAGGAAATCTTAGATGATTTATATATATAATATGTTTTTCTCCTTTATCTCTTTGAGAATATTATGCCTCTTTTTAAATTTTGGATCCATTGGTTCCAATAGTTCTAATTCATGTATATGTATTGTTTGGTTCCTTGTCTTTGTTCTTTTAATTCTTGGGAGTCTCATTATTTTGCCCTCTGAGCAAATGTATTAATTTTGTAGCAATGGAGTAATAAATACTCTACCAAACTATAATTTAAAGGGAAAAAAAAAGATTTCTAACAATTCCTCTTTAATAGTATAAGAATCATTCCCTAGGCTTAATTGTCTGAAGAAAAGCTTGGTATACATCAATTCAAATTGCTTTTCCTTTCCAAACCATTCTTGTATGAGGAATTTTTCATTTTTACAGCTCCTTATCGGTAGGTTGAATCCCTAAAAGTGATTTGAATATAGTGGTACTCACAGAATACAAACAAGAGAATCAGAAGGAAAAGGCATTTTCAAGTAACATGTGCAAGTGTAGGAGCTGAGTGGGCAGGATTCTGGCTCTGTGACTCTGGAAGAAATTGGTTCACGAGATATCTCCTTATAAAGACATAATGCAAGAGAACCAACAGCGTGAGCACATGAAAACAACATTCTTTATCACACAGAAAACTTATTTCAAAGGAAACTGGTTCCAAAATGAGGACGTCCACCCATTTGTGCCTCCTAAATGACCTGGGACAAGTTGATTTCTGAGTGAAGAAACACATCCATATAAAACCCCGATTCTTCCAATATTGTCTTATACCTCCAGTTTAACCATTGCCCTCATATTTACAGAGAGATGGGTAGCATTATTTTTTCAGTCTAGTTTTGCCGGATATAGAAAAGAAAGCTGACAAGATAAAAAACTCACATGGAGTACTGGTTTTTTTATTTCAGGGTCCACTTTTAAGAATGTATAGAAGAACGAAGCTTGTATTTAAGGAATTGCCAGAAAAAAAAATTGGAGAAAAACCAATATGTATGCCAAAGACTTAGGCTAAGAGTGACCAAGCAGCAATAGGAAGATAGACTGGGGAAGGACACTTCAGTCCTGCTTTGCCTCTTCCCCACATGACCTCTGGGCTTTCATTACCTGCCCCACAGCCACCCAAAATCTGCAACAATAGCCCAGGCCTTGGGGAGTGGCTCTCAGGCAGTGTCCGTTATCAGTTCCTATCAGACGCTGCTGGGCCAAAGAGATGATGCACGCAGGTGTGGAATGACCATGGCTTTCTGTTTTTATTCCCCCATCTTCCCCTTTCAAACCTCAGGACTGGGGGGCCACCATAAGACTTCCTCCCCGGTGTCACTTCATTGTAAGAGTTTCAAGGCCAGTCCCTGAACAGAGGAATTTCCTTGTAGAGTAGTCCACAGTGAGTCTGTGGTGCCCAGGCTATCCCTGTGGGTTAACTCCCCTGCTCTTTTTTTTAAAGTCACTTAGAGTGACACAGACTGGGGACTAGATTCCTATTCTCCAGTACGTGTTAGCAGCCATATTAGCTGATAGACACAGGAATATATGAGCTTGCTCACACACATACACACACACACACACATACACACACACACTAAAATAACTAGGTTCCCAGAGAGTTCATGAAAGATAGATAATGAAACGTTATACACCACACAAATAAGAAGTATTGACAGCGAACTTTGTAACTGAAAACGTGTATTTATTCTCTTAAAATACCAGAGGTCAGAATCAAAATGAGTCTTATGAGGTTAAAAATCAAGGTGTTGGGGCCAGTGGGTGGCTCAGTTGGTTAAGCATCTGCCTTCGGCTCAGGTCATGATCCAGGGTCCTGGGATCGAGCCCCACATCAAACTCCCTGCTCAGCGGGAAGCCTGCTTCTCCCTCTCCCATTCCCCCTGCTTGTGTTCCCTCTCTCGCTGTCTCTCTGTCTCTGTCAAATAAATAAAATCTTAAAAAAAAAAAAAAATCATGGTGTTAGCAGGGCTAGTTCCTTCTGTAGGCTCCAAGGGAGAAGCTACTGCTTTCCAGTTTCTGGAGGCCACTTACATTCCACAGCATATGGTTCCTTCTTGTCTCCATTTTCAAAGCCAGTGGTAGAGCATCTTCTCTCTTCTCTAACTTCCTACTTCCCTCGTATAAGAAATCTTGTGATTACAGTGGGCCCACCTGGATAATCCAAGATAATATAATATTCCCATGTCAAGATATTTAAGTTAACCACACCTGCAAAGTTCCTTTTGCCGTGTGCTCTGGGTTGAATAGTGTCCTCCAACAAGGTATGTTCTGATCCTAAACCCAGTACCTGTGAGTGTGACTTTATTTGAAAATAGGATCTTTTCGGATATGATCAAGTTGAGATGAAGTCATACTGGAATTGAGTCAGCCCTAATCCAGTGACCAGTGTCCTTGTAAGATGAAGGAAATTTTAATACAGACACAGACACACAGGGAGAATGCCAGTTGATCACATAAGTATATTAGAATGATGTGTCTTGAAGCCAAAGAATTTCAAGGATGACAGGCAACACCAGAAACTAAAAGAAAGGTGTGGGACAGATTCTCTCCTAGAGCCTGCAGAGGGAGCATGGCCCTGCCAGCACCTTGATTTTAGATATCTAGCCTCCAGAACTGTGAGAAAATACTTTTCTGTTGTTTTAAGCCACCCAGGTTGTGGTACTTTGTTATGGAGGCCTTAGGAAATTAATACACCATGTAAGGGAACATATTTACAGGTTCCAGGGACTGGGATATGGGCATTTTTTAGGAGAGCCAACATTCAGCCTACCACAGGAGTTTGTTAGTAACACAAATTAACAATAACAAAACCAGAAAGAACTAAGTAGGAATATCAGAAATGAAGAGTTGATATAAAGAACTCATTAGATGGCATAAACAGTGGGATAATAAGAGCCGAAGACTGAGTTTGTGAGCATGAATGCTGGACTCAGGAAATCTGTCAGAAGCAGAGTAAATAATGAAGAAAAAGAATATAGAGAATAGAAGTCAAGTCCCCAAATCTGGATAACAGGATATCCCAGAAGGGGCAGAAGGAACAGTGAGGGCAAAATAATTACGATAAATATCTCAGAATCAAGAAGGATGTGAGATTTCAGATTAAAAGGGCCCAGAGATTACCATACAGAATAGATACAGAAAAACCTATGCTCAGACACATGGTATCAAAAGTTAACTCTATTAATACAGGAGATAATTCTAAAAGGTCACAGAAAGAGCAGATCAACTAGAATAGAAATCTGACTGACAGAATTCTCAGCATCAATGCTGTGTATATATG
Organism: Mirounga angustirostris; assembly: GCF_029215605.1. Lineage (NCBI taxonomy): Eukaryota > Metazoa > Chordata > Mammalia > Carnivora > Phocidae > Mirounga > Mirounga angustirostris. The sequence goes on from NW_026991710.1 coordinate 35,478,376, forward strand.
TATATATATATCAGAGAAGAAAACTTGAACTAATTAAGGAAAGTAGGAAAGGAGAAAAAAGATACATGGGGAAAATACACAAATGTAAATTGCTCATCTCACCAATTAAAAGATGGAAACTTAGATGATATTTTTAAAAATAAAACACAAAAATCAACAGTGCACTATTTAGACTCAGTTCAGGCAAAAAGACAGGAAATTTGAAAATAAAAGGATAAAAACTCATATTGGCCACTACAAACCAAAAGAGAGTGGCCATCTTAATATCTGACTCTTAATATTAACATGTTAATATTTGATACATAAAAGCAAAAAATGTTATATGGGGAAAAGGGTGATGGTGACATATACTGGTAAAATAACAGAGCAAGGAGGTGTAAGCAGCATGAATAACTTAACAATATAGCCTCAAAGTATACAAAGCTGCAATGGCATAATGGTAGAGAGAAATAGACTTACAAAATATATGTTGCAAGAGATTTTAACATACTTTCCTCAGAAGTTGATAAATAAATCAGACAAACATTAAGACATAAAAGAAGTAATGTAATAAAGAAGCTTGAACTATTATATATATATTATATATATATAATATACACACACATATATATGTAAACTATTTTTTATATATATGAGTTTGTATGTGTGTGTGTGTATTCCTTACCTGGAAAACTTACTAGACCATAAAGGCAGTCTTAAATTCCAAAGAATCATTATCATGTAGGCTATGTTCTCTGACCATAACCAATTAACACTAGAAATTTTAAAAAAGAAAAGAAGCATAGCTTATGTAATCCTAAATGTCAGGTTTTATATTTAAATAATCCCTGAGTGAAAAGGGGACCATGAAGGGAATTATGAAGTTCTAGGACTTAACAATAAAACCTCACAAGTCACTGTTTGTAAGACATGGCTAACATAGTCCTTTACAGAATTGTATAGTTTCAAATAAATTTACCAAGACACAAAGTTTGAAAACGTTGAAAATGTAGCAGAGCAAATACAAAGAAACCAACCAAAAGAAACAAGGAAGAAGAATTGATAACAATAAAGAAGAAATTTTTAAAATGAATAATTACAAATAATAAAAATGTCAAAAAAACTAAAGGTCTGTGGCAAAACCAAGCAAGAAAAAGAAAAAACATATGAAAACAGAAACATGCAATGAAAAAGAAAAATGCCTACAGATATAACAGATTTTAAATAAAGAATATTATAACTGAATCAGAATATACTTGATAACTTACAAGATCTTAGTCATAAACTATTTGGAAAAATATAAAATGCCCAAATTAGGAAAACTGAATAGGTCAAAAGGAGTAGAGAAATTAAATGGTCAAAAAAGACCTCCCTGCCACCCAAACTTTATAGCCCTTGGTCTGTTTCACACAGAAATTCTACTAAATTTTCAAGGAAACACTGATCTTACAATTTTTTTTTCCCAGATAAGAAGCACTATCTGCTTATTTAATGATATTAGTACAATCTTGATTCCAATATCAGATAAAGGCAATAAAAAACTGACAAGCCAGTTTCACTTATGGATACATGTTTCAGTATTCTAAATTAAATATTAGTTGAAATGAAACATTTGATTCTTAAACAATAATTTATTGTTCAGATCAATTTCATCCCAGGAATGCATTGAAGTCTCAACACAAGAAAATATGTCAAGAGAATTCACCATTATTAATAGACAAAAAAAGTGACTATTTAAATTGATGTAGAAAAAGCATTTGATAAATGTAAACACCTATTTGTTAAATAATATGCATCAGAATATGTTAAAAGCTCGAGGAGCTATGCTAATGTAATATGTTCTAAGAATCGAGGACAGGCTTAGAGTTTTGTTAATGGCCTGGTCCCATCGTTTAATTCACTGTACTTTTATTGAAGTTGTTCTTTCATTCCCAGAGGTCCATTAAGGAAGACAGTAAGAATTTTGCTGAAGCATAAAATGACTGGGCAGAAAATGGTCAAAACAGAGGATGGGTTTTAGCTGCAGCTTTTCAAATAGCCTAAGGCAGAGTGGAATGAGAACCAGGGAAATCAATAAAAAGATGGCTGTAAGCCAAGTGATAGACCATGAGTTGCCGGGCCAAGTTTACTCATTCACTTCCTAAACAATAACTTACAGTTTTTGCTCTTATAAGAATAGTAGAGTTTTTGGAAGAAAGATCCTACTATTTCAGTAGGAAAAAGATCTGATTTCCCAGCCACAATCACTGTTAACACTTTGGTGGATAGCCACATATATATACTATGAAGGAGAAAAAAAAAATCCCTAACCATAATCGACTACCAATTATTTTGTTACCCAGAGAACATTTTTTAAAAATTATTGCCACCAACATTTAAAGTAACAGTTTTTCTTCTCTATGGTCTATGCTCTTTCTTGTTTGGGGGTCACAGATTCAAAAGACTTCAGTGGCCAGACAGGTTTCAAGAGTCAAGTAAGTTAATAGGGGTCACTTGATGTGTGTTCTAGAGAAAGTGTGACAGTCAAGGGCATTTAAGACAAATTACATCTGTGGGTCACCAGTTTGCAATCCCTACTTAGATTACAATTATTCTCCTCATAGCATGTACTATATGGCTGAGGAAACAGACAAGACATTTACATATGAGAGGAATATTTGGCAAGAGAATCCCATGGTTTACTATGTGGTACTATTTATATGACCCATAAATAAGTATACAGAGGAAGAGAAATCTCTTTTGATGTTGGGGTGTTACATCATCATCACCATAATCCTTCTTTTTTATTTATCTTGCTTTTTAGTTTACTAAGTGTTATTAGAATCTTCATTCTGTTGTTTCTCACAGAAACCCTGGATGGAAAATAGGAACAATGTTGTCCATATTTTACATATGTGGAATTTCAGTATCAGAGTGCTTAAGCAATTTACCCTTAGTCTCATAGGTATTAAGTCCTTGTGCTAGGATATTGCAGTGGGTATCTATGGGACTAGTTGTATCTTTTAATTGTCACAATGTTCCTTCTGCCATTATACATGGTACCTCTGAAGGAGCCGTGTTACAAATTGACTTAAACCCTTGGCCAAGTTGGCCAGTGAGTTCTATCCCTATAACTTGGTGATTTGGGACAAAATGATGGCATAATCTCTCCAGGGGGGAAGAAGCTGTGATAGGTAAACCTTTATAACTCTTGGCACCCTATCAAATAAGGCAGTCTATGGATTGGGGAACAGAAGAAGCAGTCCCAAGAGAAATAGGAGACAAAGAAACACACATTGAATAGTAAGAAGAGGCAAGAGATGGAGTGATAAATTTTTTTTTTTTAAAGATTTTATTTATTTGACAGAGAGAGACACAGCGAGAGAGGGAACACAAGCAGGGGGAGTGGGAGAGGGAGAAGCAGGCTTCCCATGGAGCAGGAAGCCTGATGTGGGGCTCGATCCCAGGACCCTGGGATCATGACCTGAGCCGAAGGCAGGCGCTTAACGACTGAGCCACCCAGGCGCCCCAAGAGATGGAGTGAGAAATTTTATGGCATTCTAGCCCCTGTGTCCAATCACACCTACGGACCAGCTGCATTTCTATCCTGCGCATAGTGGTTTTTTTTTTTTTTTTAAAGGTTTTATTTATTTATTTGACAGAGAGAGAGACAGTGAGAGAGGGAACACAAGCAGGGGGAGTGGGAGAGGGAGAAGCAGGCTTCCCGCGGAGCAGGGAGCCCGATGCCGGGCTCGATCCCAGGACCCTGGGACCATGACCTGAGCTGAAAGCAGACGCTTAACAACTGAGCCACTCAGGCACCCCTCTATTCTGCCCATAGTTTAAATGCTCAACTTTTACTCAGATTATACTTTTTTTTAAATTAAGTTTTTCATTTTATTTTATTTATTTATTTATTTATTTATTTATAAAGATTTTATTTATTTATTTGAGAGAGAGAATGAGATAGAGAGAGCATGAGAGGGGGGAGGGTCAGAGGGAGAAGCAGACTCCCTGCTGAGCAGGGAGCCCGATGCAGGACTTGATCCCAGGACTCCAGGATCATGACCTGAGCCGAAGGCAGTCGCTTAACCATAAGTTTTTCATTTTAATTGCAGTATAGTTAACATTCAGTGTTGTATTAGTTTTAGGGGTACAATATAGTGATTCAACAATTCTATACATTACTCAGTGCTTCTCATGATAAGTATACTATTTAATCCCCATCACCTATTTCACCCATCCTCCTACCCACCTCCCCTCTCATAATCATTAGTTTGTTCTCTATAATTAAGAATCTGTTTCTTGGTTTCTGTCTCTCCTTCTTTTTCCTTTGTTCATTTGTTTTGTTTCTTAAATTCCACATGTAAGTGAAATCATGTGGTATTTGTCTTTCTCTTACTGACTTGTTTCACTTAGCATAATGCCCTCTAGCTCCATCCATGTTGCAAATGGCAAGATTTCATTCTTTTTTTATGGCTGAGTAATACTGCTTTGTATATATATACCACATCTTCTTTATCCATTCATCCACTGATGGACATTGCCTGCTTCCATAATTTTGACACTGTAAATAATACTGCAATAAACATAGGGGTACATGTATCTCTTTGAATTAGTGTTTTTATATTTTTTGGGTAAATACCCAGTAGTGCAATTACTAGATTGTAGGGTAGTTCTATTTTTAACGTTCTGAGGAACCTCCATACTGTTTTCCACACTGGCTGCACCAGTTTGCGTTCCCACCAATAATGCACAAGGGTTCCTTTTTCTCCACATTCTTCCCAACATTTGTTGTAGTTTGTGGCTTTTTTTTTTTTAAAGATTTATTTATTTGAGAGAGTGTGTGCATGATCATGGGGAGGGGCAGAGAGAGAGGAAGAGAGAAAATCCTCAAGCAGACTCCCAACTGAGTGTGGAGCCTCATGTAGGGCTCCATCCCAGGACCCTGAGATCATGACCTGCACCAAAATTAAGAGTCAGCTGCTTAACTGACTAACCCACCCAGGTGCTCCTCTTTCTTATGTTTTTGATTTTAGCCATTTTGACTGGTGTGAGGTAGTATCTCATTGTAGCTTTGATTTGCATTTCCCTGATGATGACTGTTGTTCAGCATCTTTTCATGTGTCTGTTGGCCATCTGTATGTCTTCTTTGGAGAAATATCTGTTCATGTCTTCTGCCCATTTTTTAATTGGATTATTTTTTGGGTGTTGAGATTTATAAGTTCTTTATATATTTTGGATACTAACCCTTTATCAGATATGTCACTTGCAGATATCTTCTCCCATTCTGTAGGTTGCTTTTAGTTTTGTTGATCATTTACTTTGCTGTGCAGAAGCTTTTATTTTGATGTAGTTCCAATTTATTTTTTATTTCCTAGTTTATTTTTGCTTTTATTTCCCTTGCCTCAGGAGACATATCTAGAAAAATGTTGCTATGGCCCATGTCAGAGAAAGTATTGCCTTTGCTCTTTTCTAAGATTTTCAGGTTTCAGGTCTCACATTTAGGTCTTTAATCCATTATGAGTTTATTTTTGTGTATGCTGTAAATTTTATTCCTTTGCATGTTGCTGTCCAGTTTTCTAACACCATTTGTTGAAGAGACTGTCTTTTTCCCATTGTATATTCTTTCCTCCTTTGTTGAAGATTAATTAACTATATAATTATGGGTTTTTTCCTGGGTTTTCTATTCTGTTCTATTGATCTATGTGTCTATTTTTATGCCAGTACCATACCGTTTTGATTACTAGAACTTTATAATATACCTTGAAGTCAGGAACTGTATTATATCTAGCTTTGTTTTTCTTTTTCAAGATTGCTTTGGCTATTTTGGGTCTTTTTTGGTTCCATATAAATTTTAGGGTTGTTTGTTCTAGTTCTGTGAAAAATGCTATTGGTATTTTTGTAGGGATTGCATTAAATGTGTAGATTACTTTGGGTAGTGTAGACATTTTAACAGTATTTATTCTTCCAATCCATGGAAAATTCTTGAGAGATATAAGAAACACACGGTCAAGTGTAATGTGTGATTCTTATTTGAATCCTGATTCAAACTAAACACTTCAAAATGTGTAAGAGAATCAGGGACATTTGAACACTGCTTCTTTGATGATATTAAGGAATTATTGTTAATATTTTAGATGTGATGATAAATGACATCATGGCTGTTTTTGAAAAAAAAAATGGCTCTTAGACTTAAAGATATACAATGAAGTATTTATGGATCAATTGATACTGATCTCTGGGGTTTGCTTCAAAATAATGCTGAGGAACTTGAACTCAAGCAGTTTCTTCCAGAGCCTAGTGATGAAATTATTCTGTTGCAGTAAAGAAATAAATGCAGAGAAATAAGGGATTTATTGGAGAAGAGCGAATTGCCCAGTTTTGTTAATCTATGGGGCCCATGTAGGGATTGTCAGAGATAAGCTTATAAAGGTTGATTAGGGCCAAAGCTTAGAAGGGCCTTGGAAAATAGGCTAAAGAACTTGAAAAGAAATCATTATTTCAATATGTAGGGTACCATCATATTCTGTACCAAAACTCTGTGGTAAGATTTCATGCTAATTTAAATGCTAATCACCATAGTTTATCAAAATATTGGAAGCTCCCTCTAATGGAAAATGAAATTTGATAAATACTAGATTTATGAAAGATGAATAATGAATTTTGATAACATTTCTGTAATAGTGATAGGAGCATTTTTTTCCATAATTTTATTTTGGTCACCTAGATTATAAATTCCTAGTCTTAAAGTCTAGGAGAACCAGAGTGAAAAAATAATACACTTGCTCTGTGTTTTGTCTAGAGAAGAGCTGAACCCACCAGGTTTCCTACTATTATGTTTAGCAATTAAGATTTTAAATTCTCTGTGATGTTTTTGTTTTTTCCTCAATTTAATGTTTTTTGAATCCGTTGTATTATATATCATTTCTAGAAATATTTCCCTCTACAGTAAAATGTTGATTTGTGACTTTGTTTTGCAAAATGTTTTTTTTTAATTGGACTTTTGAGAAAATCACCTGAATAATGATTAAAAATAAGCAGAATAAATTTTATGTCAAAATGATTTCAAAAGTCATTTCTTTCAGTTGTAGGCGACTGCTGTTGCAATTTTCTTGGCATACAAACCAATTAATTTTAAAGTTAAGCTCTTTGTGTGATTGCATGTTTCCTGCCGTTAGAGTAATGAAGATTTTGGAAAGACATCATCAAAGCAGAAATAGGAAGCTTACTTACTTTCTTGAATTATTGGTGTTTTATTACATTTACCATAAATTTCGGTTTCCTAACTTAAGTAATATGAAATGTATCCAATTATAACAGAGTTTGTGTTACCTACAGATTTAAATTTAACATTTTGCTTTCAAGTGTCAGATTTTATGGAAATCTATCAAGTTTCCCAAAGCATATGTAGCAGAGCAAGGTTTTAAGACTCACAAGTGTCTTAGCTTGAGTTTTTTGAGCAGGACATGGGATAGGAATTCTTGTTCAAGTGGTTTATAAAAAAACAGGTGAAGAGAATTGAGAAAAATAGGCTAAAAAAAAAAAAGACAGATGCTGATCCAGAAAGTGGGCTCAGGTGGAGACTAGCTTGTTTGATCCCACAGAAAGCTGTGCAGAACAAATTGTACAAGAAAGTCTCTCCTACCCCATGGGACTCAGTCACTGGCAGTGGTCTTCCCTTGGGAGGGGTGGGGGGTAACTTTAGGCAAGGCTGTGCTGTTTGTGTGAGGACAAGTCTCCAGAGACAGGAGTAGCTGTGTTATCAACTAATATAGTTGCTGGGGGGAAAAGTTGACCCCCCTGTTTACATAATGATGGCGGTTTACCAATAGCATTCTTTACAGTTCATCCTTTGAGCTCACATACCCATATGTCATGGTGCAGCCTTTCCAGAATTCTGATTGGAAAACCTTATAAGGGTATTCCTGGGAGGAGCTCAAGCTGCTGCTGCTGCAGTTTGTTCTGAGGTTATAACTAATAGGAATCACCTCCTGCCTCTACTACCAATTCTAAATTCCTCTCTCCAGTGATTAGGACTTCTGCCAATCTGTGCAGTTTGCCTGGTGGGATGCCGAGGCCTCATCCTTATTCTGAAGGGTGTGAGCCTTCTGGTGACTCTGCCTTTACCAGGTCATGGTTGCTGTGCTTTCCCGTATACAATTATAACTGGGAATGAAAGTCACATGGCTTACCCGAGTGCTCCGCATATTCCTCCTTGCCTTAATCTATCACAGAAGTTATGGGTCCTCCTGATTATCATGGTCGATTATCACTGTCAGTATAGTAATTCTTTTCTTTGCTTGCTTATCTCTGCTGTAAGGATCCCAAAGTGAACAGGAAGCAGTGTTAACTCTAAGATGAGTGGGCTTCTTGCTGTGTCCGTGGTGGAAGGATTATACAAAGCCTAAAATTGTGGGGACAGTATGCATGTTTCCCCAAGTGGGTTCCTGGGGGTTGATAATGAGTGGGACTGCTTCTAACTCCATCTCTTCTTGGCCAGACCATTCGTTCTACTTTTACAGGCATAGTACTGTCGAGTGGCTGTCGAATTAAGGTGTATGCTGAACTGTAAAAGAGAGGGTCCTATCCTTTCAAGGTGTTCTCTTCAAGCTGCTACTTCAGCAGCACACTTAAGAGTCCATTTCCGCCTTTTATTGGGTTGGCAGCGTGGTTGGCACAATAAATGGTTCGAACAATGGATGCTGTTGTCACAAGACTACTGTTGCTCCTCCTTTGCTGTACAGGGGGTATGTAACTTCATGGTAATGTTATACCTTATGCAGGACACTAAATAGACATTCTTTAAGCCCCTGGTAGTGGTGCTGGCTGGGAAGTGTGACCAGAAAAGGCAAAGCCAGACCTGGAATAGTGAGTGGGTCAAGCACAGACAGGATGGAATATTACTCTTTCCAGGGTATCATTCTCTTGTTGGTCTTACTGAAGGATAGTACCATCCGAGGACTCACTGTTGTTCTCTACTGCTGGCAAGTTAGACATTCAGCGGGGCAATAGCAAGATCATTTTGGCAAGAGCGAGCTCAGCTGATGGTCCATGGACCCATGGACCATGCACAGGTCCGTCTCTTCCACCATGGCTAGTCTAGTTCTTGGCTACTTTATTCAAGCACAAGAGAAGCTGAAGACAGAGGGTCAGTGGACTGAGTCATCCTGTCCATCTGGCTGTCAAATGCTTTTTCTGAAGTAGATTCTCTCTAGTGGACATTAACTTCTGATAGAAGGGTCCTCATCTCGCTTGAACCTTTTCTAGATGTATTGTTTTCTTAGGGGTTGCTTTAGTTTTATAATGAACATATGTAACTGTGATAACAATCTGCTGGGAACATTTTGCCACTTTAAGTGAGGTGTAGAAATCTTACTTCCATTTAGATTCCTTTGCCCTCCCCACTTGAAAAATTTGTTTTCTCTACACACATCGAGCACCCCATCAATTGGTATTATAGTTTTTGCCTCAGTCATCAAACATAATTAAAAAACTCAGGAGAAGTATAATCTGTTATATCCCCCGCCCCACTTTTTAACCGATTGCATTGTTATTTCTTCCTTTCTGAAGTCATTTACTTTCTGTTTGGATAATTCCCTGTAGGCATTCTCTAAGGGTAGATTTGCTACCCTTAGAGCTCCAGTCCCTTAATTTTGCGTCATCTGAGAATGTCTTAATTTGCCTTCATATTTGAAGGATTTTTTTTTTTTTGCCAGGTATGTAATTTTTAGGGTTGTCAGGTTTTTTTTTTTTCTCTCAGCACTTGAAAAATATGCTATTTTAGTATAATATAAACCAGTACTTCTAGGGCTTAAGTTTAATTATATGATTGCAGTCTAAATAACCTATTTTGATTGGAAAAAGAAAAGGCAGGGTACAATTTTGCTCCTTTTCTCATATGGCAGAAAATCTTTCTTTTTGAGGGGAAATACACATGAAAACATTTTTTTTTTGGTTGGTCCCAGTGGTGGTTGAATACCAGGTAGTTGTTTCTTGCTTTCTTTTTCTTCTGAGACATATAGAGAGAAGCAACAGCTGTTCTAAGGGCAAAGAGGATGAAAACACAAATGAACAGTTCAGTCCAAATGAGCAGCCTCCTGTGTCTGCAACAGAGAAAAGGGAGCCAATTCCACAAAAGCAAAAATCCATCTTGGGAAGCTCTCTGAGGTGAAATGTAGGGAGTTTGGAATAAGGCATACCTGGCTTTGGATCCCATATCCACTGTTTACTAGGTGCATGATCTTTGGTGAGTGATTTAACCTCTCTAGATCTCAATTCCCCCATAGAGAAAATCGAAATAATAATACTTCTTTGAGTCATTGTGAGAATTTAAACAAATGAGATACACAGGCTTCTAGCAACGGGATTCATTCTCAACTCTCCTTCCAGGGTTTTTCAGTTGTATTTCTTCTTTCCCCTTTCACATAAAGGCTATGTAAAGGTTAAGGAAAACCCATCAGGGAGGGTGTCTAGCTCCATCTTGGGAAATATGGTGAACTAGCCAAGTTAAGATTTATTGCAAAAGGTATAATGTGAATCTTTTATTTCTTTAAAAGTTGTGATGTTATCACCTTCAAAGTTTATAGTGAGTTACTGTTGTTTAGTTTATTAGTTTAATTATTTAATAAAGGTAGATGTAAAAAAAACGTTTAGTAGTCTGGGTCAAATCAAGAGAGAGATGTCTTACAGCACCTTGAACAGAGAAAGTTTTATCTAAAGAATTATTAACTACAACAGGACATTGGAGCAATGAGGGTTTTGCTAGTAAGAAGAGAACATGAATGAATACAATATAACAGATATAAAGGCAGTTACTACCCAGGGCTGAGATAGAGAGTCTGAGGAATAGACCCCCCTCTGCCCTCCTCCTCTACAGCTGAGATCTGAACCCTATGGGAAAAGGCACAGCCCTAACTGGATGTCAGAGTCCCAGTGACCTAATTGTGATGGTACTGTGGGGGAATTTACTGGAAATCTGCCCTCAGGAACTGGCTAGAGTTCTGCCCTCCAGGGCTCTGGGAAAAGTTGTTGAGGAGGTGTCTCTCGTGAAGCAGTGCTACAAATCTGCCTGAAGGTGATGATGGCATCTGTATTGCTGCCATCTTTGTACTTCCGGAGGCTGGCTCTGGAGAAGCTATACACGCTGCAGGAGCCGGCCAAGCGAGTACCTCAGAACCGGGAGGCAAAGCCCTTTCCGCCTACAGCGTCTCTCCAGCAGCCTCTACTGACAAAGTTTGACACCGTGTAGCTGACAGTGGAAAATATTTAAGGGGCCCAGATCTATTCTCACAGAGCAAGCAAAAAGGACGAATTTGGAGCTAAGAGGTAATAATTTATGACGGGTACATAGGGATGGAGAATTCATGATTTGAAAATCTGTGTTAGGACTTAGTAAGAGTGATTGTCTTAATCTTACACAAAGCATTGGCTCAGTTATTCAAACCATGGTGGTATCAATGCACCAATGCCTCCTGGTGAGAGTAAATTGAAATTGTATTTCAACTCTTTGTGCCAGTTAGATTTTTTATAATTGAAATTGTAAAACAGAGGCTATAGGATTGTGGCAAACATAATTATAAATTACATTGAAAAATTTCTAGTTAGAGGTACTTAGATTGCAACATAGATATTATTGTATAAATTTGAATATGATTTGATTTGATCCTGAAAAATTTATTTTCGTATTAGGGTGAGGAGTTCAAATGATAGCTCATCTAACAGCTCAGATGATTCAGGTTTAAGCCTCTCAGGTTGGCTTTAGGTTTACAAAAGGTGTTAGATACATGGGTTCTAAAATAAGCTCATGATCCTACTAACTGAGTGACTGCTGAGCAAGTGCAAAGGTCTGTAGGACTGAGGAGTATTATTAATGGACTTTCATTAAAAGTTGATGCCATGTAAATACCCAGTAGTGCAATTGCTAGATCATAGGGTAGCTCTATTTTTAATTTTTTGAGGAACCTCCACACTGTTTTCCAAAGTGGCTGTACCAACTTGCATTCCCACCAACAGTGTAAGAGGGTTCCCCTTTCTGTACAACCTCCTCAAACATTTGTTGTTTCTTGCCTTGTGAATTTTTGCCATTCTAACTGGTGTAAGGTGGTATCTCAATGTGGTTTTGATTTGGATTTCCCTGATGGCTAATGATGATGAACATTTTTTCATGTGTCTGTTAGCCATTTATTTGTATGTCTTCTTCAGAGAAGTGTCTGTTCATGTCTTCTGCCCATTTTTAAACCTGATTATTTGTTTTTTGGGTGTTGAGTATGAGAGGTTCTTGATAGATCTTGGAAATCAGCCCTTTGTCTATAATGTAATTTGCAAATATCTTCTCCCATTCTGTGGGTTGCCTCTTTGTTTTGTTGACTGTTTCCTTTGCTGTGCAGAAGCCTTTTGTCTTGATGAAGTCCCAAAAGTTCATTTCCCCTTTTGTTTCACTAGCCTTTGGAGATGTATCTTGAAAGAAGTTGCTGTGGCCGATGTCGAAGAGGTTAGTGCCTATGTTCTCCTCTAGGATTTTGATGGATTCCTGTCTCACATTGAGGTCTTTCATCCATTTTGAGTTTATCTTTGTGTATGGTGTTAGAGAATGGTTGAGTTTCATTCTTCTGTATATAGCTGTCCAATTTTCCCAGCACCATTTATTGAAGAGAGTCTCTTTTTTCCATTGCATATTTTTTCCTGTGCTGTCAAAGATTATTTGACCATAGAGTTGAGGGTCCATATCTGGGCTCTCTGTTCTGTTCCATTGGTCTATATCTGTTTTTGTGCCAGTACCATGCTGTCTTGGTGATCACTGCTTTGTAATGTGGCTTGAAATCGGGCAACATGATGCCCCCAGCTTTGTTTTTCTTTTTCAACATTTCCTTGGCGATTCGGGGTCTTTTCTGATTCCATACAAATTTTAGGATCGTTTGTTCCAGCACTTTGAAAAGTGTCATTGGAATTTTGATCGGGATGGCATTGAAGGTATAGATTGCTCTGGGTAGCATAGACATTTTAACAATGTTTATTCTTCCGGTCCATGAGCATGGAATGTTTTTCCAACTTTTTGTGTCTTCTTCGATTTCTTTCATGAGTGTTCTGTAGTTCCCAGAGTTTAGATCCGTTACCTCTTTGGTTAGGTTTATTCCAAGGTATCTTATGGTTTTTGGTGCTATTGTAAATGGAATCATTTCTCTAATTCTCTTTCTACAGTTGCATTGTTAGTATATAAGAAAGCAACTGAAATTTCTGTGCATTGATTTTGTACCCTGCCACATTACTGAACTGCTGTATGAGTTCTAGTAATTTGGGGGTGGAGTCTTTTGGATTTTCCACATAAAGTATCATGTCATCTGCGAAGAGAGAGAGTTTGACTTCTTCTTTGCCAATTTGAATACCTTTTATTTCTTTTTGTTGTCTGATTGCTGTTGCTAGGACTTGAAGGGCCATATGCACCCCAATGTTCATAGCAGCAATGTCCACAATAGCCAAACTGTGGAAAGAGCTGAGATGCCCTTCAACAGATGAATGGATAAAGAAGATGTGGTCCATATATACAATGGAATATTACTCAGCCATCAGAAAGGATGAATCCCCCAACTTTTACATCAACATGGATAGGACTGGAGGAGATTATGCTAAGTGAAATAAGTCAAGCAGAGAAAGTCAATTATCATATGGTTTCACTTATTTGTGGAACATAAGGAATAGCATGGAAGACATTAGGAGAAGGAAGGGAAAAATGAAGGGGGGGAAATCAGATGGGGAGATGAACCATGAGAGATGATGGACTCTGAGAAACAAACTGAGGGTTTTAGAGGGGAGGTGGGTGGGGGGATGGGTTAGCCTGGTGATGGGTATTAAGGAGGGCACGTACTGCATGGAGCACTGGGTGTTATACGAAAACAATGAATTGTGGATCACTACATCAAAAACTAATGATGTATTTTATGGTGACTAACATAACATAATAAAATAAAATAAAAAAAGAAATTTAAATATGGTTGACATACAATATCATATTAGTTTCAGGTGTACAACATAGTGACTCAACAACTGCATTCATAACAAAATGCTCACCATAGTAAGTGTAGTTACCATCTGTCACCAGAAAAAGTCATGACAGTATTATTGACTATGTTCCCAATGCTGTACTTTTCATCTTTGTGACTTATTTTATAACTGGAAATTTGTACCTCTTAATACCATTCACTTTTGACAGTACATTTCTTTTGGAAATTCTTCTCTCCTTTGTTTTACATGGCCCTATTTATTTTCCTTCTCTAGGCTTTGTTCTTGTTGTTCTTGTTGTTGTTCTGAAGCATTTAGAGTGTCAGTATTCCTAAGTTTCGTCTTTGATGCTCTTTCTTATTCTGTATGTTTTTTCCAGGGTGGCAGTATAACATCACACTTGAAAGCACAGAGCTTCGAGTTAGAGAAATCTTGAATATTAGCTCTGCCAGTTCCTGCTTTGTGATCTTGGGTAACTTAATATCTCCAGTCTCAATGTCCTCAACTGTAAAAATGAGCTACCCTCTCTTACCTCCTAGAGTTGTTGAGCTTTTGAAGTGTGATATACGTAAAGCCTTTATCATACAGAAAGTGCCAGATAAACAGTACTTTAGATGATCTGTTTGTCTGGTTCAAATAATATGCTTATGATTGCAGATCTTTAGCTAAAGCTTCTCTACTGGGGCTCTCAAGTCGTCTGTATCAGTGGTTTCCAGTGCCGTTTGTGGTCTGTTGTAAATCAGTGATGAGAATTACATTGGTATAAGAAGAACTGGAAAAAAAAAAAAAAGCACTTCAGTTGAGTTTTAAATTGAAGGCAAGTTACCGTAGTTCAATAAATTGACTTTTATATCAAGATTCGCACCTTAATTTTTGGTGTTGAAATACCCTTTTATAAGAATGGAACGTCAATATAAATAGATGATAGTTTTTTAAGGAAACATATCCTGACCTAGCAAAAGAAAGAATTGGCAGACTGAAAGTGGTTCCTCATATTTATTTGAAAATTTTGTAGGTGTGTGAAACCTGAAAGGCCTGGGAGCCTCTGATTTGTTGGACAGCTTTACTTGAATAAACTGTGAGTGCCTCAAACTTGACACTCTAAAAAGTATATTTATTATCTCCTTCTTTCCCTTCACACACAACCCAACTCCTTTTTCTTCTGTACTATAAAAGATGTCATAACTCTCCATCCCAGTTGATTGTAGGAAGTGAGTTATCCTCAAACCTCCCCGGGTGCCATTACCCTTACATTTAAGTGGTTGCTAAGTCCTCCAGTCTGTCTCTTGATATTTCTTGATTCATACTCATTGCCACTGTCATCTTTTTTTTTGTTGTGATTGTTTTCTTCTTACCTCCAGACTCCTTTCATTCCACTTCATCCTGTCCTAAGCTGCCAGAATGATCTTTTACTTCCCTGCCTAAAATCCCCCAACATCTAGCTGTCTCCTTTGGGGCTAAATTTTTCAGTACAGACAGAAAGCCCCTCCCTTCCCATCGGCTACCCCTGCCTCCTGTGGCTCCCTCATGTCTGCCATAATAACTGCTTGCATCTCTATTGTCTTGGAATCTTTGTAAATCCAGCTCTGCCTGCTAGTAAATATCCTCTCTCATCTAGACAATTCCAATTAGCCCTTTAAGGTTCCATTAAAGTTTCTACCAACAAGACAGATATATGAAAACAGTATTTGGTGTGTTGGCACATTTTCATACCATTTACTTTCATTATTGAAAGTAATAAAGGGGTATGGCTAAGGGTACCACTGGGGGATGGGCAGAGGGCATAGGAGGCGTGCTATTAACATAGCTATGCATTCCCAGGCTCCAGTGCTGATCTGCAGCCAGGACTGTTTGTAAATATGAAACGTGCCCTCTCCTTTTAGGTACGCAGGTATGTCTTCTGTGCTGTGTGTAGCAATACCCAGAAATATAAATTAAACAAAAGATTATCGGATGACATCAGCTAATGCAACAGCTTGTCTTCTTGAGGAAAAGTTCTAAAAGCTTAATAATCATCCACTGTTTTCTTATAGGATGGTTCTTGTTGTGAATTGTACCTCAAGACTCAGAGGGGACCCAGAGAAGTACCATTGCTTATCCTTAACTCTGCCTTTCACCTCTGCTCTCCAGAGGGGGAATCTCAGAGAGAAGAAACTCCCTTTCCTACTTAGGTAGGACAGTTGAGCTTCAGGAAAGGCTTATATTATCTAAGTCTGATCAAAGGCTTAGATATTTTTGTAATGCTTCACATCATATATGTTCTTGATGGTGTGAAAGTACTTTGCTACTGTTTCAGTTAGGATGCTAGGTCTGCAGTTAAATACCCAACTGAGCATTTGAGACATTTTATTCTCTTACATTGCAAAGCGTATTGGAAGAGGCAGTACATCTAGTTCATAAGCTCTGTGATGTCATCAAGGACCCACTTTCTTTGTACCTTTCTGTTCCTCGGCACATTTTTTTTTTTTTGGCAGGTGAAACAATTTTATTCCACAGTTGTCTTTAAAACCACAAAGACACTATGTTCTTCATATAAAAACATCAGTATAGATACCTATACTTTCTAGAAAATGATTATATAGACCCTCTCAAAGAAAAATGCACACCATTATATGGTTTCAGACAAGTTGCTAGGGAAAAACACATCTGTACTGATTTCTAAGTATAGATTATTGTCATCAGTACATGTTCCTGCATTCTTACAGATTTGATAATAAACATACAGACTGGCTTATAACTTAATGTTCCATCGGTTCATCAGCCTTTTCTGCAGGTTCCTCAGCAGGTTGAGCAGGCTGTGCCTTTCTCTGTGGTCTTTCTTCAAGACCTTCCAGGAGTGGGGATACATCATCATCATCATAAATCGTAAACTCCAAATCTTTACCAACAATTCCAATGGAAACATTCTTTGTAGTTAGGTCCTGTTCTGCAGGAGGTGTCTCTCGTAAGGCACGCAGACCATGTTTAACCAGTGCATTCAAATTGCACTCCATAAACCCAGACATATGTCTCTTTAAGTAAGAACGAGCTGATTGAGAACGGCCTCCGATGGACATGGCTCTACAGTCAAAATAGTTGGCAGATGGACAGGTTTGGAAAATGTGAGGGCCCATATCATCATAACCAGCAATAAGCAGCCCAACACCATATGGTCTCCGGCCATATCGTTGTGTTGGTGTCTGGGTCTTGCTTCCAATTAGAGATACAAGACGAGACACAGGAAGAGGTCTGTCAAATACAAATCTGGAATCCAAACACTCTTGGCGCATAAAATTACATAACAGTCTAGCATCAGCAGTAAGTCCCGCAATTGAGGTACCAATATGGTTGTCAACATGGAGAATTTTTTTCTGATGAGCTGCAAGCTCTGACTGTGCTCTCTTCAATGCAACCAACACTGCGTGGGTTTTCAGACCAACTGTGGCTGAACCTTGCTTGACAGCTTCCATTGCATACTCAATTTGATGAATCCTGTCCTGAGGGCTCCAAACAGTGACATCATTGTCATCCTGGTTGTGAAACATGGTTCCGGCGCAGGTCTGGCTGTGGCCTCCTGCAGAGGTGTGGGTTCAGGAAGGTTCAATGGCACATTTAATTTTTGTCCTTCTTTTTTTTGCATCATGTGGCAAGATGGTTGCTGAAGTTCTAAGCATCACTATGACATGGCATCATCCCAAATAGGGAGGAATCAAGAGGAAACATTAAAGTCATGATCGATAAGACTAGCCATAATCCAGTCCTTGGAACTGGGCACAATGCCAGCCCCAAAACAAGTGGGTTTTGTTAGCAAGGAAAAAGGGAGAGAATGGCTATGGGGTAAGCAACTAACATTGTCTGCTACATGTAATCCTTCCTTTTTAACCATGTGAAATATAACAGTGTTGCATAAAGGCTCTAGCTTGGGTTTTACTTCTCCTATGTCTGTATCCAGACCAATTTTATTTCTACTCCCTTGTTCCCCCTTGACTTTCCACAGTTTAACCTTTCCTTCTCCTGGCACCTCCCCATCACCACCCAGTGGATTTAAGCAAGTCCTACTATTATTTACTACTATGTGTTAAGTTGAACAGTGTGAACTTGCCAATATTAACATATTTTTCCCACAAAAATTTCACAATTTACCCAAATAATTTGGGACAAATGGAAAGTAAATGATAACTATGGAAAGTAAGTATATAAAAGTTGCTTAAAGCCACCAGAGAATATTTCAAATGATGAAAACAAATCTAGTTTGCAACTTAAAAACCAGTGATAATTTACATTAGACATCTTCATTTGGAAAAGAGAAAAAAAAGTCACCTGCTAATAACATTGAATCACATTCCTAGTGATTGACAATGGTGGACAAGATGTCCATTTTTATTTCTTAAATTTGATTAAGGTAATCCAGTCATATCCTGCAGAGAGAAAAAAAAAAAAGGCATTATCTTATGACTTTCTTGTATAGTATGAACTACTATTTACCTTACACCTTCCTCTATCCCAGTTGGGTATATTACAATGTCTGCACAAATATTGAAAAAAGAATGGAACTCAATAGAGAAGAATTAATCTTCCTACAGTAGGACACTTAAAATTAAAAAAAGATGAGTGGAAAAAGCCAGCACAGACGGGGAAAGATAAGATAAGTGTCTCAAACACTCGAACATGGAGAAGATCCAGCACTTTGCAGGAAGCCATAGCTAGACTTTGTAACAGGAGAGGAAGTTATCTGGAAAATGGCATTTCTCACACACCAGCTGTAAGTCAATCTCCTGGGTAAGAGTATCGAGTTAAACAACCCTCGTAGGTCTCTCATGTCTGTGAATGTAATAAGATTCCAGCAACAGAATCATTCTTTTGTTAAGTGGTTTCCCACTTGCCACTCACATACTTCTTCTCCAAAGTCTCATCCACCCAGTTTCATGTGCTTAGTCCCATATGTCCTTTTGGTGGACAAAATAGATCAATAGTATCAGACGTCACCTGGAGGTATAGCCAAATAAAAAATAAAGCTGCACTGTGATCATTAAAATGTAGGCCAGTTAACAATGGGACAGGGACAGCGTGAGAGTTTTTGAGGAATTAAGAAATGAGAACAAAGAAGGAGAACTTAATATAAATACGCGAATGACAAAAAAAAAAAAGGAAATGAAGATTGTCAGAAAATGAGGGTGCAGAAACACACAAGACAACAGCAGAGTGAGAGAAAAGATTTGTTCTAGTTGGGAAAATGTGGGTTACAGTTCTGGCTTCACCAACTAGTCATGTAATTTTGAACAAGTCACTTAATCTTTACTTTTTAAAAACAGCTTCATTGAAATGTAATGTACATTCCATGCCATTCACCCATTGCAAGTATACAATTCAATGCTTTATAGTATATTCACAGAATTGTACAACAATTACCACAATCTAATTGTAGAGCAATTTATTACCTCCAAAAGAAATCTCATACTCATTAGTGGTATTTTCTCCTCCCTCAACTTTGGCAACCACTAAGCTACTTCTGTCTCTGTAGATTTGCCTCTTCTGGATATTTCATATAAATTTCACTTAGGCAATGATTTCAAGGTGCATCTGTGTTGTAGCATATATCAGTTCTTCATTTTTATTGCTGGTTTTCTTGTCACACTTTATAATTAAAAAAAAAAACAAATAGCAATTTCCCTATTAGGTTACTTCTGTGAACTTTTTTTTTGAGTTAATTATCCTTGAAAGAAAAATAGTCATCCCTTATCTGGGAATGACTAAGATCATTGCAATTTACTTTCATGAAGCAGAAGTAAAAACTGAGAAACAGATAAATATCTGTATTTTCTGAAATGTAGAGAAACTTACCTTAGACCTTGTGATTCCAAGGACTCACTGCCAACTTTCACTTGTTTGTCATTAGTTCATTCATTCAACGGGTGTTGAGACTTCCATGTGTAAAGAACTATGTGTTCCTTTATTGCCCCCAAAGAAGGGATATGTAGGTAACTAAGATATAACTAGTTCTTATCATCCTATTCAGTCCTAGGAACAAAATCACTTCATCTGACACCTGCTGAGGTGTGCCATCACAGAACTGAAGGGAGAAAGAAGAGAGAGCCAAAGCGTTGGTAGGCATAATTTTCTTCTCAGGTCTTATGGACATTGGAGTCCGTTTGCTCAGACTCTTACTGGAAATATAAAATCCTTCTAATTAGTTAAAGTTATCTCAGGTAGTGTCCTTATAGTTTTTATAACACAAACCAATAGGAAATCTTCATGGACTGGGCTAAAGCTGTGAGTTTTGGGGGTTGTGGAAAACTGGAAGACGTATGTGCTGGCAGATAAGAAAACAGCCAGAGGGCACAGTGTCGGAGGTCTTAATAAGAAAATTGGCAATGGGAAGCTTATCTGGAGCAAAGATTTCCTCTGGGTAGGAGACCTTTGCCTCCACTCACCCACTTTGTATAATGTTCTTATTCTAGACCAGTATTAAATAAAATAACATATTGGGCATTTGGGTTCTTAAGATCATTCTTTTATTTTATATACCCTCAACTTTGGCAACCACTAAACTACTTCTGTCTTTAGAGTAGTTGTTCTAGCAGGTAGATCTAGAATCTAATATTAGTTCTAGAATCTAATATTAAGTTCAGTTCTAGGACTTAATAGGGCTTGTAAGTAAAAATTTAAAAAGAAAGACTCTAAAAAGAAAACATCATGCTGTTATTGGCCATGAGGAAGAGTTGGATATTTATTTCATAAAAATGAAAGAATGGTTGCTCTTTATGGGTCTCAACACAGAATAATTACAAATATACCTTAATAACTGAGAAGTTTAATATTAGTAGTTTACCAACAAAAGGCCTATCATTTTTTTGGCAATTTTATGCCTTTTTGTATAAAGCCAAAAAAGTTGACCAGATTGATTCAAGTTGTGAGGAAAAAAGCTAATTGGGTGAAGGTATATATTCTGTACCTACTCTGGTGAAATTTACCCAAGAAAAGGGAGAGAAAGGGACAAATCTATGGATACAGAATAAAATTACAATACTGTGAAGAATGAACACACTTTTATTAAAAAACTTACTTCTAATGGACAATTTCACACACAAAAAATTACTTAGCAAAACCAAATGAAGTATAAATAAAACCCAGAAAATCTTAATAGACCAATAATATCTAAAGAAATTAGATCAGTATTTAAAAATCTAGCCCCTTTCCTGTTAAAAAAGCCAAAATGAAAACCAAAACAGAAAAGACAAATAAAACAGATTTAGATAAGTTCAAAAGCAAGTTATAACACATCATCAAGAAACAAATAATTCCAAAGCCATAGAAATCCCTCCAGAGAAAAGAACAAGTAACACTTCCCAAATAATTTGATGAGGCTAATATTGTTATGAGGCTAAAACCAAACAAGGATTTTTTTTTTTTTTGGTAACAGATGATTAAAAGTCATTCTCCCTTGTGAAATAGAGATGCAAAATTCCTGAACAAAATTATTAGCAAACCAAATCTCACAATGTATTGAACAAATACATCATGGAAAAATTGGGCTTTTCCAAGGAATTCAAAGAAGGTTTAATGTTTAAAAGTACATTTGCAAAGCATGATACAACTGTTTATTTAGACTATTATTATCAAAATTATTACCTGCCTGATAATTCAAGAGCCCAATGAGGGCAAAATTGCATCTATATTTTTTTCACTGTTTGATTCCCAGTTCCAAACATATGTGTTCTTGGCAGGCACTCAAATATTCTTTTGCTATTAAATTGAATGGCAAGTGAGTGGATATCATAAAAATTTAGTTTCAGAGTTATTTATAGAAACCAAAATGTATCAGATGTTCTGAGTCAATTTAAAAGTGGCAAAAAAATATTTAATCTTTTAAAAAGTAGAGATCATGTCCTAAGGAATCCTCTCTAGTTGTTTTGCAGTCCAGATGGCCAAAAAAATGTTTCTAGAACTCCATTCTTGGCTAATATTGAACTGACCCTTCCTCACTGAGCCCCAGATCTTCCTCAGAGACCTTCTCAATACAGTCTTAGAGTTACTTTGTATCAGACAATTGGAATTGGCACATACAACACAACCTAGTTGGGATTTCTATATTGTCTCGGGGGAAAAATACCACATTTTTTACTCTAACAAAATATTTAATTATATATTGACTGATGATACTAGAATAAAAGCAGCCTCAGGAAAGCCTACCTTTTAATGTAGATTCAATTTCTCCACTTGGCTTTCCCTTTGGAATGAATATAGGACCTAATGGCAACAGTTTGGGACAAATTATCATTTCAGATTCAGCCAAAATCACTTTTTGTTTTTATTCTGTTAAAAAACCCTAATGGTTTGGTGAAGAATTTGGATTCTAATTGCAGCTTGGTTTTGGCAAAGCTAAACAAAGATTATAAATATTCATGTATCTAGATGCTATATCTCAAGTTATTGTTATTAAACCTCTTAACTAAATTCCAGCCAGAAAAAGAAACACATTTCTCAATTCCTTTTTTTTTTTTTAAAGATTTTTATTTTTTTATTTGACAGAGAGAGACACAGTGAGAGAGGGAACACAAGCAGGGGGGAGTAGGGGAGGGAGAAGCAGGCTTCCCGCAGAGCAGGGAGCCAGATAGGTGATTACACCTAAGGCAGATGCTTAAGGACTGAGCCACCCAGGCGCCCCTCTCAGTTACTTTTTGAAAAGTCATATGTTAAGTGGCCAAGAGGTTCAAGATAGTTCTCATAAATCACATAATAGAGGCAGTCTTACTTAAATTGTAGACAGTTATCTTTCAAAATTAATTTGAGGTTCAGAGGCAAGATAATCAGTATCATTTTCTATAATATTCAGGCACTTTTAATTGAGCATTGCTACTCTATCCTTAGGAGTCCTTTCTCCAGTTGGAGCAATCATACTGTTAAAAGTGTCAGTTTCAATCAGTCTTGCACCAGAAGGTACCATTTGGCCATGTAAATATTATCGAAGAGATCTAAAGATGCTTTTTCTGTGAGGGCTTAGATGAATAGTTTGTCTTTCTGCATACAAATCTCACGTTCTCTACAAGCAAAGACTGAAAGGTGTTTTCCAATTTTAATTTACCTTATTATTTACAGATATAATACTTTTATTATTTGAGTTAAAAAAATTAACTATCAAAGCTCTTCGTTTTTTGTCTCTGTGTATGGAGGGATAAAGCATATTTCTTAGCATTTTTCAAGTAGTTGACTTTAAAATTTTTCTCTCATAGTTGAACAAAAAGTAATTATAAGTAATTATAAAACTTACTAAAGACGATGGCAGCTCTTAGAAATATAGCCCTATAAAAATTAGAAAAATTATGAAACTTCCTGAAAATAATTAGAAGCATTGGGCTGAAATAGCTTTGAGTGATTCAATAAATGTGCATAAAATCATACACAGAATACAGATATTGCAAATGACTCAAATTATTAGCACTGTCTCCTAGACTTTAATTTTTATGGGCAGATTTTTAAAAATTAAGTCATTATATGAATTTGAATAAAAAAGCAAGAAATTATTTGGTCTATCAAATCATAAAATAAAGAGGTTCATTGATAGTGTTGTGAGGAGTTAAACTTTCAAGTAGGGCTATCATAGAGAAATGGTAAAACTTAACTAAAAATATCAGTGCTTCTAGGAGGAGCTAATTCTATGCCTTGGGAAGAGATATTTCAAGATTAAGCTGGAAACTTTTGTTGCCAGAAAGCAAGTATGCTTTGAAATGTTCTGATGTGGTGTTGACAGGACTCAGAAGCCAACTTAAAAAGAGCTTTCATTGGCCAAGCTGTGACAATTTGAGCATAGAAAAAGATAAAAATCAAACTGATTAAAACAGCAGAACCTAGAAGAAGCCATTATTCATAATTATTCTTAAAAGAAGATAGGACTTTATTTTCTCTTCATACAAATGGTACTATATTCAGGTTAATTTCTTTAAAGGAAAATAATATTTTTCAAGTTTAAATATGTAAATATGTGTATATATATAATTTTTAGGATGGGTAAGATGACATCCATACACAAAGGATAATGATCACCACCATCACTGCGGTATTTTTTGGAATCTACTTTGCTCACCATTGTGTGCTTTTTGATCTCCTTTCAGGGATCATTTGTTTTCTTCTAGAAATATATTTTAGGTGCTTTTATTTAGGATGTCTTAATGGGGGAAATCTGTTTTCATCTAATAACTTCCTTGTTTTGCCCTCATTCTCGAATGATAATCTAGTTGGATATACAAATCCAGATTGACTTTTGAATATATTTTTGAATACATTTTCTTTTCTCTTCTTTTTTTTAAGATTTTATTTATTTGACAGAGAGAGACACAGCAAGAGAGGGAACACAAGCAGAGGGAGTGGGAGAGGGAGAATTAGGCTTCCTGCCAAGCAGGGAGCCCAATGTGGGGCTCGATCCCAGGACCCTGGGACCATGATCTGAGCCAAAGGCAGATGCTTAAGGACTGAGCCACCGGGGCCCCCATTGAATACATTTTCTCAACATTTTTCTGGCTCCCATTGTAACTATAGATTTGTTTTTAGTTGAATTGTTATACTTAAAGATTTTCTTTTACCTGTGAATGCTTTTAAGTTCTTTGTTCTTTATATGTGAACAGTGACTTTGTGTTTTTTTGTTTACTCTTTTGTCTTCAGAGCTCAGAATAGTGGCTGATAGTACTTTCTCAATAAATAATTTTTCAATGAATAACTTCAAAGTTTTCTATAGTTTGAATCTAACCTTAGTCATGGCGTTCTTGGATGAGTAAAATGAGACAAAGGGCCTGAAGAATATAGTATGGTACCTGGCACATAACTACTCAATAAATGCTAGCTTCCATTTTTACTGAGAGAAAAAGATTATTGATCTCTGTAATAGGAAGAAGAGGAGCTATTACTCTGTGAGCCTACGTTCTAGAGAGTAGGCAACACACACGTGCACACATCATATCTTCTCATCATATTTCCAAGTTTAAAATACAAATATTGATTTTATTTCTTATTTTCCCCCACTTTGGCTCCACAAAAAGTGTGTGAGTAGTAAGATTTAGAACAAAAATATTTACAAAACAAAAAGAGTTACCTCTCCAGTTCTGTTGGATGGTGCTGCAAGTATGAAACAAGGATTGCTTGTTTAAGAGTGGGATGTAGTCTTTACAAGCTGAAGAGAAGTTTATCCTGTTAAAAGGACATTTTGCTGAAATGCTTTCATGGAGTGAAAGCATTAGACCAATTTTTGAAATAAATTGTGAATGAAAGCGTTAAAAATAGTAACTTTGAGGGTAAAGGTGATATTCTTGGACCATGTCATTATAGGTATTTTTTCCTGCAGTGTCTTTATAGAAGGGTTCTGTTCTATGTATACCAAGACTTCTAAACTTCTCTCTGAATATGTTCAAAGAAGTGAATAGAAATTTCTTTAATTATGTTCCAAATCCATCAAATAATTCCATTTGAGATTTCTGAGGAGATTCTATACCCGTATTTTCATTCATCTAATTTTTTTTTAGGATATGGTTATTCAAAACTTCTAATTGGACAGAATTCATTATTTTAGATCAAGTATTTTTAATACTTACATGATTCTAAAATCACACATTCAATAAAAGTCAGCATCAAATTAAATATTTGACCAAATTGTCTTTATTTACTTTGCTAAAATTATACTTTGCTTAAATGTATAAAGCCTACTTTCTGATAACATCTTATATATGATGAAATTCAGCGTTCTGTGGTTTCCACTTGGGCATATTCAACCAGATTGGGTTACCAGCATTACTAGAAAGACTCTGTAATGTTTTATAAGATGGTCCCTTGGCTTGGAACTTCCGAGTGAGTGAGGTATTGATTTGAGATCAAAGCATGCTTAACATAGTCCCTCAAAGTGCTCAAAAAATACCTGCCAAATGAAAATCTTTCAACCCTGGAGTGGGGAAAATGATATTTAACAAATGTGAGTGCTTTTTTGCATGTGGCAGAGAATTTTGAAAATTTCATTCGGTCCTATGTACATATTCCAGTGTGATGCATGTGTATTACATTTTGTTTCTTTCATGAAGAACTGAAGAACTGACCCTACCTCGGGGTGAGTGGTAACAGCTCCAGACAAATGTAGCAGCCCATTGCTGTGCTTCCCTTTCCCTCTCCCACATGTAACATGCCTGGCTTTACAGTCCCTTCTTTATAAAGCTGCAAATCTAAGTGCCCAGATCAGTTTATGGCTTCTTTTTTTCATCTAGCAGAAACAAAAAAGTGTCAAGAGAATGGAAGAAAGTTCTTTTCCCAAGCATCCCGGTGAATATATGTTCTTTTGAAAGTAGAGAGGAAATTAAACTGGGGCTGAACCATTTTTCTTTTTTTCTTTTTGAAAGCTCTCTGTTGTTTGATGTCCATGATGATCATTTAGACTACTCCAGAAGCTGCTGGAATAATATACTTACTTAACAGTGCCTGGAGATTTCTTAAATTTGAAAAAACACAAAGCTCAGAAAGATAAATTTTGTTTCTGTAGTCTTTGTTTACAGTTTGTATTTGGTGAGACTTACCTATAATGCATTGCATCTAGGCTGTGTAGCCGTTGCATCCTATACCAAATTAAAGAAGAATGTTTAAGCCTGCCAGATGTTGTTTTCATTAAATTATTGATATTTATATTTATACAAAGGTAGCTGAAAATGATCTCATAGGTTCCTATCAGCTCAATTTCCCAAATGACTCAGTGATTTCACCTTAAATCTATAGCACATAAGAGAATTTCTAAATTATCCTTGAGAAATAATTTTTACATTTATTTTTAGAAGGTAAGTTATATGAATTAATATGGGGGTCATGGATTAATACAGCTGTTGGAAATGAGAAACACTGTATGTTTTAATACTTGAAGTGACCTACTAAGAGATAGTATCATTAATTGGTTTCATGCATGGACTTTACTTACAGATATGGAGAAATTATGCTACTGTGGGTTGAGATCCTGGCTTGGTATATCAGCTAGCTTGTTTTGATTGCAAAAACCCAAATATTGGCTAACTTAAACAAAAAGTAAATATATTGACAAACTGTCAAGGTATAACAAATCTGAAGATTGGAGAATCATATCCTGACATAGGCAGAAACTGTAGTTTGGGGAGAGTTAAAGAAGCAAGAACTACAGGAAATTTCTCAAAATAGAAATAGATCAAGATGCTGCTTCTGATTGAATGGGACTCACCATTTTTTAAAGCCTCACACTACTTCCTCAAGGATCAAAGTCCCAGAAAAGAGTGGCTACATTTTGTCCCTCTTCCAGTACCAGTCTAGCGGAAAGAAGAATCCAGCCCTTGACCTTTTGTAATGGAGTCAACTATTTCTTACCTATGAAGACTGTTCTTTTTTTTTTTTTTTTTAAGATTTTTTAATTTATTTGACAGAGAGAGACACAGTGAGAGAGGGAAGCCCGATGCAGAGCGGGAAGCCCGATGCAGGGCTTGATCCCAGGACCCTGGGATCATGACCTGAGCCAAAGGCAGACGCTTAATGACTGAGCCACCCAGGTGCCCCTCTGAAGACTATTCTTAACGAATGAGATACAATTCCCTATAAGGAAGTTGGAATGCTGTGGGAAAGAGACGATGCTGGGAACCAAGAAATAACAAATGTGCATTATGCTTGGCTACTTACTAATGATGTAAACTCTCTTAGCCTCAGTTTCCTTATCTGTAAAATAATGACTATAATTCCTACTTACTGGATTACTCTGAGTATAAGATCAGGTAATACATAGAAAATTCTGGGTACGTAGTATTCACTCAATAAATATTGGTTATCACTATCATTATTTTGTACTTTCTGTGGTTCTTTCACATACATTGGCTTTTTTAAATCTTCACAATATCTTGTCAGGTCACTGTAATAGATTTTATTACTTTTGTTTTATGGATAAGAAACTTGGACTTAGGAGGCATTGCCCAAAGCCTAAAGCCTGGTGTTATTCCACATACCCTGTGTTTCCTTCTACAGAGTCCAGCACATTACTGCAGTATCATCAGTTTGGAAAAAAAGATGAGGGAACACTGCCGAGCCAGAGTTTTCTTTCTGAGAAAGAGAGCTTGATGAAATTCAGAGCCAATTCTTTCAGCAAGAGGATTGTTTGCTCACTGCTTGGCTGCAGGTTAGTTTGGCTATTGTGCTGTTTCCTGGAAGCAGTGTTCTGAGAGTGAAATCCTGATGCACATTCACAGGATGGTATCAATGTGGCTTTCAATCCTGTGATTTTATGGTTTCATTACAAAGATATCCAGGTTTGTAAAACTGTGCTTTGAAAGTACGGCTGTTAGCCTGTTAACAAAATGTGAGAGTACAGAAAAGTAACCTGTCACACACCGTGGAATTTTCCAAAGCAGTTCACGGCTGTGCATGTGGGCAGATCTGCATCTGTCTTTCCTTTCAGTTTGACACCTGGACACCTATGCATAAGAGCGGGCCAGGCTGTTTGATGACAAGCATAGTTTTGGGGCTTGATAGTTTTACTATCTCTGCAAGGTGACATCTCTGTCAGGTGACTTACCCAGTCTAGGAAGCTGTTTCCAGAAACCATGAGGAAGCTAGCATTTTCCAGCTTCCTATCTCTAGGATCCATCTTCCTTTCCTGCTGTCTCTGGGATGAGAAAGCAGAAGTATGCTCGTAATAGTAAACAAAATCCCAATTCCCTAATGCTAAGACAATGAGCAGAAAGGGACCAGAAATCTGGAGAAAGTATTTAGTTTTTCGGGGACCTATGGACTGATTTCTTGAAGGTTTTTCTTATTTCTTTTTCACTTAAAGCACTTAAAGTGAGATTTTGAAAACCACCCATGTTGCAAATTTCCCACTATGGCCTGCTTGGTGTTCGTCATTCTCTTTATTACTTGTGCTTTGCTGCCTTGTATTTGAGTTCTTATAGTTAGGCCTGTGCCTCCTGTGAGACTGAACTTGGTGAGAGTTGGAGACTGTAGCTCACCCATTGTTTTGCATCCTTTATTGCTTCTCAAAGCACCTTCTGTGGCCCAGCGGCATTGGCATCACCTGGGAGCTTGTTAGAACTGTAGACTATCCAACTTTGCTCCTGACTTACTGAGTCAGAACCTTCGTTTTAACAAGATCCCACATGCTTCATATGCATGTTATAAATTGAGCAACGTTGCTCTTTAACACTTTTTATACAATGTATGTTAAGTAATAGGAAAGATAATAAACGTGTGAAGCAGGTAATTATGTATCACTTATAGAACCCCCTCCTTAGATTCTGTAGTAACTTCAGAATCCTGGAAGCCATGAACACTTGATACTTCTGAATAGAGATGAAGTTGGCAGTTTCAGAATCTATTTGCCCAACTCAAAAAAAAAAATTGAAATAAGTGATCATGCAGTGAGCAGAGATGGAGGAACAGAGTCACTGCACATCAAATTTGGTTCGGTGCTCCAGCCAAGGACAGTCCTTACTGCGTCCAGATGATTGCCACAGTGAGCTTCAAGGAGCAGTAGGAGTTCTAAGGCACTATGTCTGTTTTCCTCATCATTTCCTCTGATCTCAACTAGCTCGCTCACTTTTAGCTCTTTCATTTGTTGATGTTTCTGCTCATACTTTATTTAGAAAAAAAGGGTCACCTCAAAATATGTACACAAAAAATAAACACTAAACAGTCGCTAGCTTAAATCCAAAAAGCAAAGTTTGAAAACCACTTTGCTAGATTGCCAGTGGTCCTTTCTCTGCTCCTCAAATTCCCTGTGTCAAAAGCTAACTATTGTGTTTAGCCACAGAGTTCATATTGAGGTGACTATGATTGTATAAACTCAAAGTTCTGTTCCAAGAAGTTATTTTAGTTGAGTTTTCTCTTCAATATTTAATGATTACAATGATTACGTGCTCTGTGGCAAGGACTGTGGTTGGAGCTGGATATATAAAGATGAGTATGATACAGTATCTGCTCTCGAGGAAATTTTAGGCTGGTAGGCTGGACGGACACATAAATAGATCTCTTCAAGAGACTGTTTGATCAAGGATGCTCAGGGTGCTTTGGGTCTCAGGAGAGAGGCATTGTGTGATTGGAGAAGAGTCAGGATCAAAATTGTATTTTGAATGCAGAGTGAGAGGTAGGTGAAGAAAGGAATGTTGGAAATGCATTCCAGGTAGAAGTTGCAGTGAGACTAAAAATGCTGATATATGAAACCACTATGATGCATTTCATTGTCTACAAATTTACAGCAATGGTTATCAGGAGGAGGCATGTTATTATTTACATCATAAGAGGCAGGAATAAAGTACTTATGTATTCCCCATATACTCTCAAGTTTCTTCTTGGTAAGGGGAACGCTTTACAGTAAAAATTAAACTCTTTGAGGGTTAACTTGTTTTTTTATTTCCCTCCTGTTGAACTCATAACATTTAAACACGTAGTAGGGACTCAAGAACTATTTGTTGAATAAACAAATGCATGAACTAATTTATTAATTTGAAAGGGGGTAGACTGAGTTTTTCTTAGCAATGTCTTAGTTACCTAGACTCTGTCATTGATAAAGATAATGAAAACTAGAGGGAATAATGCCTCTAAGAACATGGAGGTGAATGACAACCAAAGGTGGGAAATCCTGCTGGTCAGAGGACTCATCTTCTATTAGGCAAGGTGAGGAGGGGGGGCGGTTTGCATAAAATTTGAATTGAAAACAAAATATAAATTATCATTGGAGATTTTAAGAAATCCTCAGTGATGTTTGAAAAATATATACAATAATTTAATATATGTTTATTGATAAAATCTAAGCAACTACAAAGACATGGTAATAAACCAAATAGCAGGCTTATGTTGGACCCATATATACGTGGGACCCCAAATAGATTTACTGTGAAGCAAACAAAGCTTTGCTTCAGGGCTCCTTACTTGGTTTAGGAGGGATCCTCCTATGACGTTTACATTGTTATATGTTTTAGGGACATTTGCAAGAGTAAGTTATTTTTACCACAATTAGTGAGGACTGCTAGCTCTTGCTAGGTAAACTTAAAACACTGTAAAGGGATTAATAAATAGGACTATACTTGGTTCTTTTCTCCCTGCCTGAGTTAGTTCTGACCTTAGCCAGACCCTTTTGCTATCAAATTAATGGAATTTACTAATTAGAAGGCATTTGAAGATCTTCCAGATGGTGCTATATCCCAATTTCTTATCTAAGGAATCTTTATAGCAGGATATACCTGGTGTGTCTTGATTATTTATTATAAATTAGTCTTCACTTCATGGCTTTATGAGCCATAGCTGGATTGAAAAATGGAAGTTAATTGTATAGTGTTTCTTGCTACATGACTACAGAGTATAAAGATTGAGAGACCCACAAAACTGAGAGGCTTCCTTGGGCCATTTTGTATTGGCCATAGTGCTTGTCACACTAAATCCAAATGCATGCCAATGTGGAAAAGGGATTTAGAAAGATGTGTTCCGATGTGATATGACTCCTTTCTTATAAAGTTGAATAATCATTAATAAAGCCTGGTGCTGGGTAGGACTTGGTTTTTGTGAATCTGATTGATGATTCAATGCACTATGTTAGTAGAAACACATTATAATAGTTGCCTGTGGAGTATGGGGAAAGAACTAAGAAGAAGATAAAAATAAATAGGTAAATATTAGTAAATAATATAAATAAGAGAAAACCTTAGTAGGACAAATAATGATAATATGTTATGAACTGAGGAGGTGATTTAGTGAACTCTCATCAGTGAAGGTCCAAGAAAAAAGTATAAACAGTATAAAGGTATAGAAGTGAAAGTCCCTTCTATGTCCCTTGCAATAGGTGAGAATTTAGTTTTTATCCTTTTATATACATGTATATCATATGATATTTTTAACGTTTTTACATATGTACCATATACGTTATATATATATACAAATATATATATTATATATACATAAAAATACATATCTTTTTATAGCATTTCTTGGGGATTTATATAGATGCATTCTCATTGTTAAACTATGTAAAAATAGAAAGTCTATATATATGGAATATTTGGATTGTTGCACTTAAGCACCTACTTTCATCTCCCCCCAAAGGAATGTTCTAAATCCTCAGGACTTGTGGAAATGATCCACTTTTCCTCATTGGAGTAGAAAGGCCTTCCTCTTCCTTGAAGACTATGCAGAGACTTCAAATAAGGCAAATGCCCTTAAGAACAATGCTTGCACTCCTTAAGACCTGTCCTGATCTGTCACCAGACTCATCTAAGATAAGATCTCAGTAAACCTGTGGGAAAATGCAGATCCTAGGAAAAGGAAGAGATTGCACACAAAGCAGCAGTAGGATGGCCTAACACATGCCAGCAGGAACTGTGGGAGTTGATCTAGCTGTAGCTCCTGAATGTGCTTGGGGACTCTGTCTAGGAGTGGACCAAACAATTGTAGGATACAACTTTGGATAAGGAAAAGTTTGGCAATGGCCCTAGGATGAGAATTGCAATAGTGCAGGAAGCACCAACATCTCCGAGAAGCTCAGTAACAGCTCTCCTCTGTAGTCCAGGGCTGATGGTAGGAGATGCTCCAAGACTGGGTTCCCCAATGACAGTAGAGAGGATAGAATCCCAGAATAACAGAGGCCAGATGACAGCATTTAACTATCAGAAACAAAGTGGGAATAGTAACTGTAATTGGCAGTAAATTAGGAATGAGGGTCAGCTAAACCTGACCCAGGAAGGCAGGGCTACCTCATGGATGTGTGAGTTGTGCTTAAATGGGCTCCCAGCTTTGTTTAATGCTATGCTGTCATCATCTTGAATTTCATTGTAATTCTTTAATTACTTAACAAAGAGCCCCACATTTCATTTTTCATTGGGTCCTATAAATTATGAAGTCACAGGGATTTTATAGGAATCTGTGGAAATGGTCCATAGAACATGGTATTCCTAGGGGCAAGATATAGGGGTAGCCAAAAAGGGGTATTGCATAAAATATGTGATTAGAAGAGATCAAGAAAGGATGGACAGAAGACTTTAATGGAAAGTCATGATCTCTTACCCATATTTTAGACCGTAGTGATTTATCATCCCTAGAACCTATCGGTTGGAGAGACCAAATTCCCATCATGAAAGGCTTTTTAATGCCATAGCAAATATATACAGTAGTGAGTCCCTTAGTCCTTTCTCAAAGGAATTTATCATCATTTACTTGGGTAACTAAACATTGGGATAAAGGGAATACCCAGATCTTTTAAAGATCCCTTTGGAGTTAAATGTAGAAACTATTGAATAGTTTGAAATATATTGAAACCACTGGTTAGCTTTCAATAAAAGACCATCCCTAAAAGCCCTCAGTGGCAACCCTGTCGGGACCCCTCTAACCCCTGAGAGCTTTTTCTATATCCTCACTTAATAAAACTCTATCACTTTACTCATTCTCCTTTGTCCTCGAGATTCATTCTTCGACTCTGTGAGACAAGAACCTTGCTCTCCCACTTCACCGTGATCTAGCTAAGAAGATTTCCATGCAGAACATTGAAAGTGTTACCTTGCTCCATCTTACTGCCTATCATACAAAAAGAGAGGGATGAGTTAAAAAAGAAACATTTCAGCTTTCAGGCATAACTTAAAGGACACATAAGAGATTAAGGACTTGAGGGATTTGAAACAGACTTTTCATTCCTGGCCTCTCCACATGTAGAAGATTCTCAAAGTAAGAAAGTTTATCAGGCCAGACATTAAATTAGGAGAACTGTCAGAAAATCCAAACATAAAGCAAATTGTGTGTGCTTTAAGATCCTTTCTTAAGATAAGTAAGATGTGTTTCCTAGCTTCAAAAAGTTCGGCTTCTGTTACAGATTCTAAACGGGGAAGTAAGCAAATACATAAAATGTAGTGTGATCACAGCCCTGATAAAAGTAAGCAGGGGGTGCTAGGAGAGCATTCCAGGGACACTTCCCACAAACAGACAGGAGGATGGCATTAAGATAAGGCTTTCCAAGAAGGGGCATCTCTACAGTAAGTAGTGAAGAATAAATAGGAGTTATGGAAGGTGGGGGTGGGAGAGATTTTTTCAAATAGAGGGAGCTGAATGATATTATAGGAAACCCTCAGAAAAATCTCCTAGAGGAGATCTGAAACCCTTGACATGTCTTGTAGAGGTTTTCCCCTTTTATAGAAACAAATGGGATCAACCAGCTGTAAAGATTCTCTCTTTTTAAAAAAGGTTTTGTTATAGAACTTAAAAAACATCCAAAAGAAGAGAGAATTGTATCATGAACCCTCATGCACTAATCTCTCAGTTTAAAAATAATCAAACTCATGGCCAGTTTTGTTTCATTTGTGATTACCCCTTCCCGCATTGTGTTATTTTAAAGCAAATCCCAGGCATATATGATTTCACCTGTAAACATTTTACCTCTAATGCATAAAGATTCTTTTTGATTAATAATCACAACACCTTTATCACACACCCAGATTAACACTAATTCCATAATATTGATGCTTCCTTTTGAATAAGGTAGGCCACTGTTGCTGGGTTCTTCTGGGAAATAGATCACTTAAATCACTCTAATGCCAAAAGAGAATTATACAGTATCTGAGGTCCTTTTAAGAATTCTTTTTTTTTTTTTTTGAAGGAGGCAAGATGAGGAATTATGCTAGCTTCCTCTTTTGTAGGTATTTAGGAGTCGTAGGTTAGGAACAAGTCTATCCTCAATGCCCCAAGAAGTTATGAAAATGTAAGAAATGGAAGTTGCTATAGGCTCTTAATTTTGTTCCTTTGTAAGTTTTTTCAGAATACTTGTTCAGGTTATACTTAGAGAGATCTAGCTGCTGGTTTCAGGCAGTCCCTCTGTGGTCTACCCTTTGTGCCAAGTGATTTCTTCCTAGACTGGCTTAGGTGCTGGGCTGGGTGGATGAAGCTCTCTTACCTTTACATAAAGGAACAAAATTCAGTGCTGCTAATAGACTGCAAATAACAGGAAATAAGGAGAAAGGATAAACAGAATCACACCCAGTACCATGGTACCCTAGGACTTGTGCTTAAGTACGAATTTATAATCAAATGCCATCTGGCCTTAGAGTAGTAGCTATGCTGGGTGGACACTCCAGTTTGGCTGATCTCAGCATCCATGTGCAAAGACTTAGAGACTTGAGAGCATGACCTGTTCTGAGATCTGTAAGGGTTATTGCCAAGTACAGGGTTGATAAGGCAGGTGCTGGAGAAGTTAGTGGACACCAAATTGTAAGTAAAGAAATTAGGAATTATTGGAGTATTTTAAGTGATAGATTTCTGCAATCAGATTTGTGTCAGAGTGGGGCATAGAGGAGGGCACAAAAGCCAATAGGAGACCATTTTATCAAAACAAGAGAGGATCAGTGCATGAATGAACATAGTACCGTTGAGAACCATGACTGTGGACAGTATGGAAAGATGCTTGCAGATAAGTCCACAGTACTGGGAGGCCAATTAGATGGGAAGTTGAGAGGAAGGAGTTAGGGGTGACTCCCAGGTTTGTAGCCTGTCTTGGAGAATTGCAGTGCAGAGATTTCCAATTGCAATGTTTCTTGGCTGATGTGCAAATTCTACTGGATTACTAGTCAGTGACCATCGCTACTCTAAACCCCAACAGTAGCATTTCTGAGGTCAGAGTTATGGCCAGAGAGTCAATTGGAGGATCAGGCAGTTCATGTTAGAGCTAAATGTTTATTCATCCAATGTGTCTTCTGGTCAGCATGGAAAACAATTCCTAGGTTCCCATGTTCACTTGAACTTCTTCCCTAATGCTTTATTTTTAGTTACTCTCACACTAAAATAAGGTTCTATTTGGTCTTTCCATATTGGAGTCTACTTGATCATGTACTATAATCTTATAGGTTATAAGAAAAAAACAAATATACTTTGATTTAAAGGCTATTACATCCCAAATTTCAAATTAATACTTCCATAAATTAGATAGGACTTCATGTACCAGGTTTCTCCTATATCCTATTATTGATTATTTAATAAAATCTTCAAATTGATCTTTATCTCTCTTCCAGAAAATAAGTATAGTTCTTAGGCTGTTTTCCTTCTGGCAAAACCAGAAGAAACAGCAGAATATTTAATAATTGTATGAGGTCCAGGATCTCAACAGGATTTATAAGCTGTCTCTGTCCTTTTCCTGTGAGGGTTGGCATTCATTTTATATAGTGACAAACGAATGTGGGAATAGAATCTTTTGTTCTTTTGAAGAATCATTTACACCAGCATTATGGACTGGAGGAGTTTTGTAGCCACCTGTTTTCTCCATAAGCTGTTTCAAACCCATGTGATACCTACTCCTACACCTGATTTCAAAAGTTAGTCACCTAGTACAGCTGGAGAGAAGTAACACAATGTGACATTTATTATCTAGAAGAGAGGCACATTTTCCTCTCATATCTTGAACGTTTAATCACTTTATCACCACATACCTGGGGCAGATCTACTCACTGTCAAACATGCAAAGTCCAAGAAAGAATTTTGGGTGCTTTTTTCCAGTAATAGAACAAATATTTAATATATTTTAATTTATTATCTTATACCCAGAAATTAGTTTTACTGGTGATTTCCTACTGTCCATAACTTACTGGGCTCTGGCACTGATGGTTGATTTACTGTTCTATCAGTTCCTTAATTGGAATGAATTATTCATAGTTCTTCCTGATGAACAACCCAATTATTATGCTAATCATAATAATCTAAGTCTTCAATGTTTTCTAAAGCATGCTGCCTAATGGGGTTATTAATGTGTGTATAATTATAGTCTTATAAAAATTCAGAAACATGCTTTGACAGACATTTTTATTTATATTTAGGCTTTCAAAAACATCAAATGTAAGATATCTTTCACACTGCACTCAATTAATTTCTTAAATGTCATTTTCTTTCCTTGATATAAACCTGTGAATGAGTGTGATAAATAAAATTACAATCAACCTCATTACTAACACAAAGAAATAGAACAGAATTTTATATCCAGTCAAGTCCTGCTTTCGAGGACTTTGGCTTTAACAAGATTTTCCTTCATGTATGGGTATTCTATTGGAGGCAAAAGGAGTGAACTGACCTTATATTTATTGTTATATTGTCAACTCTTAATTGTTCATAGAAGCAACTGCATTGTGGGCTAATTAACTATTAACTCTTCATACCTGGGATATTTTCCCCATACTTCTGTATTTGTTAAACACCTCAGGCCCAAATTATTATATTTGCATGTGCTTGTCTTATTTCAGGGCAAAAGTTAATATTTGAAGATACTAGGATATTCTGTTGCTTTCAGTAATAATAGCTACTTTAATAACCAACTGCCAAGGGCATTTAAGCTTGGACGTCTGACACACAAACAAGGCAATAAGAAGTGATATTTGGCTCATAGATCTCAAACCGAGCATTTGATGGCTCATGGCTAGGTCTAAGTAACCAAGAACAAATTAGGGTTAAAACACACATTCTGCTCAATTTTGTTGCAGTGGAGTTGTTAGAAGGATGTTTTTGAGACTTGGCAACAGTAACTCATGGCTTCTGTGAAATGTTAAGATTATTCTAAGAAATAAGACTGCCTCCTTTTTGGACACAACTCATTTTGTCTTTAAGTACACAGGTATGGATGATGAAAAGGAACATTTCCCATTATTTAATAGTTTGTACTCCTTGTAAGGTTTTTCCCTTATTTTTTAACTCCCTTGTTTTCTCTATCATTTTTAAACCATTAATTTCCATTTTGGGATCTGGAGATCAACAATTGTGTCCTCCAGGACTTGGAAATGGATGACATTTGAGGAGCTTTGGGGCTTGCTCGTAATTCTCCTCTTTCATCCTGGTTGTTTTAGAGCTCTCTGGGACAGCTGTGATGCAGGGCTCACTTGTGTACTGTGGTCTCTGAGCAAAGTCTTTATTCCCGTCTCTCTGGATCTTCTGTGATTGGACACAATTTTGGACAGGCCAGCCCTGCTCATTCCCTTTACACAAGGATGCTGATTCTCAGGTTGTATGGTGGGGGGTGTCCTTTGAAAGGAAGGGAAGGAAGGAAAACCAACATTATATAGTTTCTATTCTGTTTGACGTAAATAATTTTTGAAGTTACATGACATATAAATAAAGGAAAATTAAACTAATTCCTATTTTTGGCTTCCGAGCCAGCTTGAGCTTAACCTCTGGCTCTGACCTCCTTTTTCCTTTAGGATCTGTCTTTGTTCAGGCTGCTGTAGCAAAATACCACAGACTGAGTGGCTTATAAACAACAGATTTTATTTCTTATAGTTCTGGGGGTTGGAAGTTTGATATCAGGGTGCCAACATGGCTGGGTAAGGGCAGATTTCTCATGGCATCCTTCCATGACTCAAGGAACAAGCAAGTTCCCTGGGCCCTTTTTTTATAAGACACTAATCCTACTCATGAGGGCTCTGACCTGGTGACTTAATCACCTCCCAAAGATCTCATCTCTTAATACCATCACCTATGAGGTTAGGATTTCAACATATGCATTTTGGAGGGACACAACATTCAGACTGTAGCAGGGTCCACACAGAGAAGACACTATAGAGCTGAAAAGCATTATAAAGACTCTCTTTTTCAACTACCTTGTTTTCCTTCCCTTGCTAGAGGGGACTTGATGTTGGCTCTGGTTGCTTGGGCAGTGGTGGGTATGATATTGCTCTGTGATACCTCCTCTCCAAATTCTCT
Source organism: Mirounga angustirostris (assembly GCF_029215605.1). Lineage (NCBI taxonomy): Eukaryota > Metazoa > Chordata > Mammalia > Carnivora > Phocidae > Mirounga > Mirounga angustirostris. The sequence continues at coordinate 35,516,983 of NW_026991710.1, forward strand.
TTAAGGTTCAGTTCCTCCACTTTGCTGGTGTAGGAGGAGGGAGGGGCAAGGAGATAGTTATCTCTTGCCTTAATTGGTCAGTGGTGATGCCCCTTTTTTGCTGCTCTTCTGACCACTAGTAACTTACAATCATTGCCCTGTCTGTGGCAGGTAATACATACTGACTCCTCCTAGGACACATGTATGAATCTTCGGATGAGTTTTAGGGGATGACAACACTGCACTTTTCATTATGAGGTCCAGCTCTGGCTCTTTTCTTCTCCCTCCTCCCAGCTCTGGCCAAAACAAGACATCTTTCAAGCTTCCTATTTGGGAGAGTCTGTCATGAGTGAACTGAGCTTTGGGTGGGGTTCTGCCTAGATGGCCCAAGTCCACCTGCCTTCTCGGTTGGTCACAGAACCTATGGGAAACTCTGGCGTCATTGTTAGGGCTGTGATGAATACTCTGAGCATCTATCTCTTCAGGGACCTTGCGAGACCTTCTTTTGGAAATACACTGAAGAACAGGACTGCTGAGTCATGTGGTTCATATATTTATTTTGACTAGAGCCAAGTTGCTCTCCAGAAAGGCTGCCCTAGTCTTTATTTTCACCAGCATGGACAAAAGTTCCTGTCTACCAGTATTGCTACGAATGCTTAGCATTTTTCAGCTTTCTAATTTTTACTAATCTATAACTTATTTTAATTTCCATTGCTATAATTACCAGTCACTTTGATTTGTCATCTGTTTGTAATTGTCTTGGATTTCTTCTATATATTGGATATTCATATTTCTTGCTCATTTTTCTGTTTGGGTTGTTGTTTTTCATTATACATTCCTAAGAGTTTCTTGTATATTCTAAACAGTAATCCCTTGTTGGTTTTGTTATTTGTGAATATCTTCTTCCATTCTGTCAGCTATATATTAACTGTATCCATAGTATCTTTTATTGACCAGAAGTTCTTCATTCTGATGTAGACAATGTAATCATTTTTTTCTTTGTGCTTTTGAAGTTTTGTTTAAACAATCTTTCTCCTTCCCCAATTCTGTAGCTATTACATATTTTATTCTACCAACTTTCTAGTTTATTACCTTTAGATATTTATTCCTGCTGTTGTCTACTTTGATATGTAAGGTTAAATAGAGATTCACTTTTCCCAAACCATTTTACTAAATAATTCATAGTTTTCCTATGAATTTGTGATGCTAGTTTTATCTTATATAAAAGTTTCCCATATACATGTTTTGCCCTGAGCTCTCTATTGTGTTCCATTGGTCAACATGATTGTTCTTGTGACAGTATCTTAATTTTTAAATTGTGATTTAAAAGTATTAATATCTGACAGCTTGCCCCTCTTTTTTCCCCATCTTTTATAAGGTTGGCTTCCTTCTATCAAATAATAGAATAAATTTATTTAATTCTTAAAAAATCCAATTGGAAATGTGATTGGTCTTACATCATCAGATTAGTAGAATAATTAGGAAGAATGAATATCTTTGTAATGTTAAGTCATCTTAGGTAAGAGAATAAAATGTCCATTTAATTTTATGAATCATCTTGTATGACCCTTATTAGAGTTTTTGTTTTCTCCATAGTTATTGTGTTCTTGGTTAATTTCTAGATATTTTATAGGTTTTTCTTTCCTTTTCTTTCTTTTTTGCTATTGTTATGTTTTCTAGTTGGTTATGGCTGGTGTAAGTACTATCGGTTTTTTAAGTTATTATATCCAGCTAAGTTTCTGAAATTTCTTGTTTTTTAATTGCTTTATGTGGTGATAATTCTGTGGTTTATTAGATGATAGTATTATGTACAGTATCCTTGTTTCCCTTTATCTTTTTTTCTTTTCTTTTAGTATTGGTAGGACTTGTAGAGTTCAACTGTATCAATCAGTTGTGGTGATACTGGGTATTGTTTCATATTCTATTTTATTTTTTATTTTTTAATTTTTTTAAAGATTTTTTAATTTTTTTATTTGACAGAGAGAGACACAGCGAGAGAGGGAACACAAGCAGGGGGAGTGGGAAAAGGAGAAGCAGGCTTCCTGCCAAGCAAGGAGCCCAATGCGGGGCTTGATCCCAGGACCCTGGGATCATGACCTGAGCCGAAGGCAGATGCTTAACGACTGAGCCACCCAGGAGCCCTATAAGGTTTTGATATATAATGCTTACCAATGTGAGGAAGTTCCCTTCCAGTGGTAGTCTGTTAAGATTTTTTGAAAAAAAAAAAAAAATAGGTCCTGAACTTTATTAAAGTTTCTTTGCACCATTTAAGTAATTGATACTTTTTTTTTCTACTTTGCTAATGAGATAATGGCATTGGTGAGTTTCATGCAACATAACTATTTTTGCATTTCTGGGATTAACCTCATTTGAGGTTAATGTGAACTTTTTGTTTTAGTTAGCTAGCTGTATGACCTTGAGTAAGCCACATAACCTTTCTCTGCCTAAATTACTTACTAGTAAAATGGAGATAATAGTCAAAGAATTGTCTGAATTACATATGTTCAGCATTTAGATAAGTGCCTGACACCTAATAAAACCTATGTAAGTGCTTATAAGTATAATATAATTTTTTTTGCCATCAGTTAAATGATCTTTTAATTTTCTTTTATTGTATACAATCTGATTTTGTAAGCAAAGTTATACTAATCCAAGGGACCTGGGTACCTTTGGGCTTTTTCAAAGCAAACACATTAAAATCAACAGAGTGCTTACCATCTTGGTCCTAGAGTATTCCTCCCCCCACTTTTTTTAAGATAATAATAAATATTACAATATCAGTTTCCAGGGCTGCCATAACAAATTTCGACAATCTGGGTCTCTTAAATAACAGAAATATATCCTTTCCCAGTTTCAGAGGCTAGAAAGTCTGAAATCAAGGTGTCAGAGAGCCAGGCTCTCTCCCTGCCTCTCTCCTAGCTTCTTGTGGCCTCTGGCAATCCTTGACGTTCTTTGGCTTTTAACAGTATCACTCCATTTTCTACCTTTGTCTTCCCTGGCCATCTTCCCTGTGTGTGGGTGCTCTGTGTATCCCCTGCTCTTCTTTTAAGGGTATCAGTCCTATTGGCTTTAGGGACCATCCTGATCTGGTATGACCTCATCTCAACTAATTACATCTGCAAAGACACTACTTCCAAATACGATTACGTTGTGAGGTTCTGGGTAAGCGTGAATTGTTTTGGGGCACTATTCAACCTAGTACAATTACCAGAAGATCTCACCCCCTTTCTGTATCTCCTGCAACACACACCCTGTGACTGTCCTCCCACTGCTGTTATTGTTTCTGTGAACAGTGTTTTTACTGTAGATCTTAGTGTGGTAAACCATCTGAGGCCTTCAGTGCCCAAGAACACTTTTTATCGTGCTCTCATGTTTGATTTATAATTTGGTTGCACAGAAAATTCTAAAAGGAAAGTTCTTTTCCTTCTTTACCTTCACAAGACAATTGTGTTGAATTTTTGCATTGGGGTGTTGTTTGAGAAGTCAGATGCCAGTCTGATTCTCTTTTGTAGGGGAGTCACTCTTGCCCTTTGTAGGCTTTTCTTATTTTCCCTTACTATGTCCTTTGATAGCCTTCGTTTTAATAAAAATGCACTTAGGTATGGATTAGTCCTTATCTCTCCTGTTTAAAAACCTATGAATTTATGCCCCTTTTCATTCTGAAGTCTTTTCTTTCTTGAATTCTGGCAATTTTACCCTTTTTGTTTCTTCAAATTTTACTTTTATGCATTTTTTTTTCTCTATAGGAACTCTACTATCTACGTTATCATCATATATATATGATATACGCATCATATATATATACACCCATATATATGTAACTTGTAAATCTTTTTTTGCTGTCTTCTGAGAGTTCATTTTTTTGTATAGCTCACTAATTCATTCTTCAACTTATTTATCTTAGTAACTAACTTATTTATTGTGTTCTTTATTTTAGCTATATATTTCAAATCTAATATTTTTATTTGTTTCTTCATCATAATTTCACATTACTGCTCCATGTTAGTAATATCTTCTCTATTTTCTTAGGCTTATTTTGAATTTTTGGCCCATATTTCCAGTAATTCTGCTTCAGATAACGTATGTGGTTCAGCTTAATGTTCTTTTTTTTTTTTTTTTTTTAAAGATTTTATTTATTTATTTGACAGAGAGAGGCACAGCGAGAGAGGGAACACAAGCAGGGGGAGTGGGAGAGGGAGGAGCAGGCTTCCCGCCGAGCAGTGAGCTGGATGCAGGGCTCGATCCCAGGACCCTGGGATTATGACCTGAGACGAAGGCAGATGCTTAACGACTGAGCCACCCAGTGGTTGCAGGGCTCAAGTATCTGTTTTTGCTTATTTGTGTTTGTGTTTTAACTCATGGAATCATATTTTCTTGGATCTAGGAATGTGTATGGGAAAGCGTCGGAGAATAGACCCTCACCTAGGATCATGTAGATGAGTTTAAGGAGAGGGGAGTATATGATCTCCAGGTACAAAACACTACTGTTGATATCTCTTCCATTTGCTACCACTCCACCAAGCAACTCAAGAGTTGTACTTTGGGACACTTGGGCAGCTCAGTTGGTTAAACGTCTGCCTTTGGCTCAGGTCATGATCCCAGGGTCCTGGGATCGAGTCCCGCATCGGGCTCCCTGTTCAGCAGGGAGTCTGCTTCTCCCTCTCCCTCTGCCCCTGGCTTGTGCTCTCTCTCTCACTCACTGTCTCTTTCTCAAAGAAGTAAATAAAATCTTAGAAAAAAGAGTTGTACCTTTAAATTAGTTGTACCTTTAAATTAGTAAAGAAAATAAATTAATTAATAAAGAGACATTATGCTAAGTGAGGTAAGTCAGGTGGAGAAAGACAAATATCATATGATATCATTATATGTGCAATCTAAAAAAGCCAAAGTCATAAAAACAGAGTTATATGGTGGTTGCCAGGGGATTGGCGGGGGGGGGGGGGTGAGGGGGGTGGAGACAGGGCATAGGACAGATGTTTAAGAGTACAGACTTGCACCAAGTAGTAAGTCCTAGAAATCTAATGCACAGTAAAGTGAACATAGACAACAATATTGTATTATAACCATCACACTTGCTAAAAGATTAAATCCTAATTATTTCAACCACTAAAAAGAGATGATTATTATGTGATGTGATAGAGGTGCTAATTATAGCTAAAATGGCAATCATATTACAATAGGTATCAAATTAACATGTACACCTTAAATTGACACAATGTTATATATTTCAATAAAAGTATATGCTAGATCAAAATTTTTAAAAATTTTTTAATTTTTAAAAAGATTTTATTTATTTACTTTAGGGAGAGAGAGTACGCAAGCAAGCAGGCAGTGGCAGGGCGAGGGGAGGCAGAAGGGGAAGTAGAGGGCTAAGCAGACTCCCCACTGAGCATGAAGCTAGAGGTGGGGCTCGATCTCATGACCCTGAGATCATGACAGCCAAAACCAAGAGCTGGATGCTTCACCAACTGAGCCACCCAGGCAGCATCCCCACAACCATTTTTTAAAAACTAATAAAGAGAAGCAGCTTTGGAAGAACACAGTATCTTTAGGTTGGAAGTTACCAGTTTAGGGGCTTGAGGGAAAAGGGTTGGAGAAGTTGGTTTCCCAGTTTGGCCAGATAGGCCATATATTTTCATCTAGTGTTTACCCTAGCAGAAATTCTGCAATGCCTTCACCGGGGTGACTTAAACTCATGTTGTTAATTTCTATAGTGAAAGGCCAGGCTATGACCATTCCAGACTATTGTAGGGAGAGGAGGCTAGAGCTCAGGTTTTTCTCCTCCTGCTGCTGGTTTTGGTTCTCATTGGCTACAGGCTGTCGTCAGTCATCAACCTCCCACACCTACTCCAGTTAGAAAAAGCTTCGGTTCCCCAGGATTTTCATGAATGTATGTGTTTTCTGTGTGTATTAATTCCTGTAACCCCATACTGCCCTCTTGCTTCTGTATTCCTCTAGGATTGGGTCGAGGAGCCCAGGAATCCCTACTATTTTGCCGTCCATTCTAGAACTAGGGGACCATGATTGGACTTTCATTTTGGTAATGTGCTGATTTGACTTAGTAGTCCTGACATGCCCTGGGAGCATTTAGACTCAGAGAGGAACTTTCTGTATTTGGCACATTTTCAATGCTGTGACAAAGGACACAGTCACAGCTGATTGCTCTGCTGGGCTTTGACTGGGGGCCTTGTTATTAACTAGCCTCGAATGAAATTTTAAAAGAAAAGGGTATTTTTCACATTGGCATTTGAGAAATTGTGCTATGGGAAGTGGTATATACTTGTCCTTTCACTTGATAGAGAACGCAAAGTACTGTGGATTGTTCAGGGTTCCCTCAACACCTTTCAGCAAAAGAAAAGCTGACATTTTTAAATTTATCGCCAACCCTAGAGAAGAGCTAACTAAATTTTTCACTCAACTCAAATGTATCCACAAGCTGCCATTAATTATATTAGTTATATAAGTAGACTCTAAAGTAATCAGTCACTAAACTAAGTCAAAACATCCCTCTGAATTTCTTTCATTTTATTATAATTGGTCCAGGCCTGATGGATATGTATAAAATACTGCTCATCATGGCCACTAGCAATTATCAATGGAACCAATACATTATTTCACAGATGGTATTAGACCTTGAGTTGTGGTGTGTGTGGAAGTGTAAAGCAAGAGGTATGATGTGGTTGTATTTCACCCTGGCCTAATCTCTCCCAAGCACAGATATTAGTTTTTTCTTTCATTCATCACCATTTTTTTTTAATGACAAGGACCCCATTTCCTATTTTGGGTGCTTTGTGATTCTCTTGGGTCATTTCAAAGGAGAATGTGTCCACCTGAGACGGTCGGTTAGGTTTAGCAAAGTCTCAGCTGTAGATGGACATCACTTCTGCCTGGGATTCCACAGATGTTATGCTTGCAGTGGTTAAATGGCTACTCTCACCTGTGAACACCCTCACCAGATGATAAGAACAGCCAACGTGGCTCCATTACAAAGATGACATTAGAATCTTCTCTTAAACTTATTAATTTAATAGTACAGCAAAGTTTATTGAGCATCCACTCTGCGCCTGGAGCTTTTCTAAACTTAAGGAGATACTTTAGGGAGCAAGTTAAATCAAGTTCTCCTCTTCTTAGTGACAAGGAGACAAAAAATGAACAAAGTATGACATAGCAATACATTGTGTAAGCAGACTAACTGAGTGAGATGATAGAGTCTTGGGTTCTTCCCCAGAGAGTACCCTGGTCTGGCCCTTTCCAGCGATGACTCTTCATGAAATAGAGTGCAGGCTTGAGGGAACATGGCCACCAGGAGCCGGCATCCTCCCCTCACCTGTGTGGATTCAGTTCTGTGCACTTGGGATGCAGAGATCTAAAAGGCTCTAATCCTGTTTACAGGGACTGACAGAGGACTCTTTTCTGGATTCTTCGTCCTTAGGGTGTGCCGTGCTACACGTATGTCTGCACCCTTAGGCTTCGGCTTCCACGGGTGCAATGATTCGAATGTCCAGGGATGTCCGTGTGTATATAAGGCTCTTCTCGGTGTCACATGCAGCTGTGAGGGACATAAGGAGTCGGGGCTGAGGGCCAGGGGCTGGCGCTCTCTGTGCCGTCACATTTCAGTCAATGTGGAACTCAGAGGAGTCTGAGACTCTTAACTTGGCACTTAGAATTCCAGGTAGTGATGAGTATTTGTCAAAGTAGGAGGGAAAAACAGAAGTTTTTTCAACAATTTGTTACTTTGATCTATATGTTCTATTTTTTTTTTAAGATTTACTTACTTATTTTAGAGAGAGCATGTGTGCGAGTGGAGGTAAGGGAGGGGCAGGGACAGAGGGAGAGAGAGAATCCAAGCCGACTCCCCACTGAGCACGGAGCCCTTCGCAGGCCCAATCCCAGGATCCCAAGATCATGACCCGAGCTGAAATAAGAGCTGGACACCCAACTGACTGAGCGACCCAGGTGCCTCTGACCTATACATTTTAAATATTTAGACAGCAGTATGTGCCTTCTTTCGCCCCGGGCTCTACAACATTAGGGGAGCACCTGAGCATGACCACAGATGTGTAACAGTGTTGTCCAATAGAAGTTTATACGATCATAGATATATTTCTATGCTGTCCAGTACAGGAGCCCCTAGCTACATGTGGCTGTTGAGCACTTGAAATTTGAGGACATGAACTCTTAATTTTATTTAGTTTTAATTGATTTAAATTTCAATAGCCAAACATGCCTAAAGGCCACCATTTTAGATGGCTTGTTTCTGTTCCCAAGCATCTTTCTGATGCTGGCGACCAATTGGGTTCACGTCTCTTTCAATAGTGACTCCATTTCTCTGTCCATGGTCCCTCAGTTCTGGTCAGGTTTAAGGACCTACTGGCCTCGGCTGGAATTACACCTTGTTTGATTCCATCTTGCAATCCTTTCTTTGTCCGAGGGAACTCCTTCAGTTTCCCCGCATGTTGGTTGATTTGCAGTCCTGTTCTAGTTTTGGTGTATTGTTGTGGTATCAACTATGTACTACTTGCCCCCACGACCTTCCATTTTGAAACTCAAGAGCCTTCTTCCCCCCAGTTATTTGTCTCAACAAAATAAAACTCTCGCCTATCAGTGGCTTTGGCTTTCAAAATAAAATTGCAAATCAGTAGCTTTGGCTTTCAAAACTGTTGCTTCTGATGAGGATTTAAAAAGTCTATATTTTGAACATGAAAAACCTTTCCCAAGCCTGGAAATTGATTGCTTCTTTCTCTTTGCTTTCCTGTGATATAATTCTAACGCTTCTCAAGGTTATATGAATTCCTTTCACTGTCTCCGCAAAGATTCCCAAACAATGTGCATTCTAAGAAGGAAAGTATAAAATTTAATATTTCATGACAAGTTATTACAAAGGAAAAGCAATAGAATTGCTCTTGGGTGTTCATACAAGCCATAATGCTACCACTCCAAAGATGTCCACCACTGTGGTAGGAGAGTGAAGCTGAGGCTACTTAAAATAGAGCTGGAAAGATGTGGATGAGGTCAGATAATATCCACTGTCAGGACTCGTGCTCCTCCCCCATTCTGAAGCTCAGGAACTCCCTAAAAATAGCGGGACCCCTAAACTAAAGTATGAAGAAAGTAAGTGAAGATTTCTTTAATCCCTCCATCCTCCGGTCTGAACTGCTCAGACCACATGTCCTGCCTGGATCCCGGAATTTTTACAATTCCTCTCATTCTCCTGCTCCTCGACCTCACAGCACTAATATTCTACTTGGGGAGACAGACACTAAACAATAAGTATACAAAAGTAAAAATTGTCCCAAGCACAATGAATACTAAGAAAGAGTGCTATCAGAGAAAATCATGGCACTTTAGAGGAGAGGCTTAATGTGAAGTGGTATTTACATGGGCTTATAAATGCTGGGTAGGGCTTGGATAGGCAAAAAATGGGAGGAAGAAAATTCTAGGCAAAGTCCCAGAGGAGGCAGAGGGCTAGGTGTATTAGGGAAAGGAAGAAGCATAGTTTGCTGAGTGATGGGAGAGTGATGGGAAAGGTGAAATTGGAAACGTGGGGGAAGGCCCAGGACTTGTTTAGAAGTTGGGCTGTTCTTCTAGGCGCAGTGGGGAAGCTATTGAAAGGTGTTAGGGTGGTGGTAGAGTTTTAGTAGGATCATATTCACATCTTAAAGAGGTGGCTCTGGCTGCTGTATGGAGAAAAGGAGGAGGGAGTGGGGGACAAAAGGAGGTGAGAGACCACCTGAGAGGCCACTGAAAGAGTAGAGCCAGGAGGGGTCATGAGTTAGACCAGATGCTGCCAATGGAGACGGAGAGAACTGGACATATTAAGTGGACGTATTTAAGACGTATTTAAGAGCAGAGTTGTAAACCTTAAGCCTATTGACCCATTTGGGGCCAGATAATTCTTTGTTGTGGGACTTTCCAGTTGATTGTAGGATATTTAGCAGCCTCCCTGGCCTCTTCCTCTGCGAGTGGCACTCCCTGCTCCCCCTGTTGTAAAAACCAAAACTGTTTTCAGACAGGCAGGTATTCCTTATCAAATCTCCCCTGGGGACAAAATCTCCCCTAATAGACGACCACTATTTTAGAGAGACAATTCGTAGGAATGGACAATGGATTAGATGTGGGGGATAAAAGGGTGGGAAATATCATGAATGACATTGGTTTCAACAAGCAAATACATGGGTGCTGATTTATGAAAATGCAGTGATTTGAGAAAGAGAATATTTAGGACCATGTGTATACATATCAGGAGTTCATTTTAGCTATGGTAAACCTAGATGTCTGGAAGACTCCAAGGGGAGAAGTCAGGATATATAGTTGCTTATATGCATGAAGAGATTTTAGCTGAAAATATGAAGAGCCATGGGATTGGACATGATCACTGATGGAGAGGTGGAAAAAGAACCAGAAAGGCCTGGGGACTGAACAAAGAGGAACTCTAATAGTCACAAAAATGTTGAAGAAAAAATAAAACCCAGCATGTTTCAGTAAGTGGGTAGTAAGCGATATTGAATGTGACTAAGAGTTCTAGTTATACGGGGATTGAAAAGTGTCTGCTGGAGTTGGCAAACATGGAGGTAACTGTAGGGGCCAAAGTCATTGTGGGGCGGGTTGACGTCAGAACAGAAGTTAGACACCATGTGCAGACAACTATTTCAAGCTTTTTTTTTCAAGCAAGGCAGGGAAAAGCAGCTAACTAGAAGAGGGTGTGAAATCAGGGGGAGCTTTGTGAAAGAAGGCAAATAGTAACACATGACTAAATGCTGCTGGAAAATCCAGTGAAGAAGGAGAGAGGTCGAAGGGAAGGAGAGAAAGGTAATAACGGATTTGCCAAAGTCCTCTGGTATGTAGGACACTGTTGGCTTTTACCAGGGAGAAAGTTACTTTTATAGTAACAGAATGAGAATAATAATGATGATGATACTAATTATGGTAGCTGACTTTTACTGAAGGCTTACTGGGTGCCAGGCCAGTCCTAGGGTCTGTCTTATTTAATCCTCCCAACAAACATGTGAAGTAAATCCTATTCCTGTTTCCACCGGAGAGATGAGAAAACAGCATTAAACAGGTTAAGTGACATGATCAAGTGGCAGAGCTTAGAATTAGTTGAACTCACTCTAGAACTCATGTTGAACCATCTTAGGCCAGAGCCTAAGCTCTTAACAGAAGTTGAAAAAAGAATCATGCCAGTTCACTTCGCAAAGAATTGTTAAAATCCATGAGGTCCTGGCTATTACCATGGAGTTTTAGGACCAGCTTGACGTGAATCACGGTTACCTCTCACAATGAAATACTCCATACTTCCTTATACTTGACCCTATTCTGAAGTGGTGACTGGTTTTGTCTCATCTTTTATATTTATTTATTTACTAAATATATATATATATATATATATATAAACAATTGATATATAAAAGGAAATCTCATTAGCTAACAGGGGAGCTGATCTGGGCTCAGACAGGACAGACTTGTCTTGGAGTGGAAAATGCTACCAGGTTCTTGAACTGGCTCCACTCCTCAGGTATCCTTTCCTGGACTGACCAGAAGAAAATGTATTTCCTGCTCTGGGCGAGATCCTACTTGCCAGACCAGCTATGAACTCTTGTTACAGCCTTTCAGAGGCTAGTCACAGTGCCCCTGAAATTGGTTGGTGATTGACCTAGAAGGAAATGCCTTTGGCTTGCCTGACCCTGGGCCTTTTGTTTATGCTAGCCTTACTCCTAAATTCTGGTGACCATTTTGTTCTTACAAGCACATGATCCCTGATATGTGACCATGGTATCAACCAGGGCCTGATCCATCTTGACTTTTGGTTTGCTCTTTAAACTTTCCACATATGGGGTGTGTGTGTGTGTGTGTGTGTGTGTGTGTGTGTGTGTTTGTATCTGTAGATGTATATGGTCGTGTTTATGGTTTAAGGATATCTTCTGACATCCAAGGCTGTTATGACAAAATATAACCTTTGGCCATTTTCTGGAGACAAGTGAAAAAACCAGTTCTAAGTTTTATCTGGACAGGTATATTTATGATAGTGCCTTTTTGATTTTACAGTGTTCCTTGGGTAATTTGGTTCCTTTGTTAGTTTTCAGAGTGATGACACAAAAATAAGTTAGCATTTCCACCTCAACTGCCTCTTTGGCAAGAAGAAAGGTTCTCATGTCAAGGTAAATAAAGAGGGAGGCAGGGACCCATGGAGGGTAGACAAGATGGGAGCTGTACTGAGCAATTTAGGTGCCGACACTTCCCTTTTATGTTAACAACAACAAAAAAGAAAGAGAAAAAGAAAAAACTTTGTCACATGGTGAATGTGAAAAAAACCACTTGTGTGGCTCAGATGTTTAGTGTGTAGAAGTACTTGAGTCACTAATATCTTTCCAACATGATCTTCTGAAAGATTCTGGCTTTTGACATATCCCTGACCCCACACGTGTGTAAAATGTAGTCATGGTCTTCCAGAGGTGAGGCCCTGCCTTTGTTTTGAGCTGCCTGGAATCCACTGTAGTTGCTAGATCTGAAGAAAGAATAAGCACAATGAGAGAAGTATTTGAAGCCTATGGGGGTAGGTGGAAATTGAGGTGTTTATCAAGTCTTGTTAGCTGAAAAACTTCTATGTATAAATGTACGTTTATTTTTTTTAAGTTTTATTTATTTATTTATTAGGGAGAGAGCATGAGCGGGGGAGGGGCAGAGGGAGAAAGAATCTTAAGCAGACTCCCCACTGAGCCTGGAGCCCATGCAGGGCACGATCTCAGGGCCCTGAGATCTTCACATGAGCTGAAATCAAGAGTCAGACACTTAACCGACTGAGTCACCCAGGTGCCCCAGAGGTACATTTATATGTATAGATACACCCAGCCCTTAGACTTTGCCGTTAGGTTTCTGGTTTGTTCTTTCTTTTATTTTTTATTTATTTTTTTATTCTTATGTTAATCCCCATACATTACATCATTAGTTTTAGATGTAGTGTTCCATGATTCATTGTTTGTGCATAACACCCAGTGCTCCATGCGGAATGTGCCCTCCTCAATACCCACCACCAGGCTAACCCATCCTCCCACCCCCCTCCCCTCTAGAACCCTCAGTTTGTTTTTCAGAGTCCATCGTCTCTCATGGTTCGTCTTCTAGATTGTTCTTTCAATATTGAAGGGAGATGATCTGATCAGAGGGTTTTGTTTTCAGAAGCGGTCACAGGGCCCGGGGAGCAGAGCGGCTTGTCCCCCCGTGGCGGGTGATGGGTACTGCAGCTACAACAGTGGAATGCACATTGCCCTTCAGGGTGAGCAGGCTTCCTGTCCCGGGAGAAAGCATTTTCCCTTGGGTATTAATTGAAACCTCGTGACACATGAAAGCAGATGTAGGAGTTTGGAAAATTCAGCTCTGCCACGGCCAATGTTTGGAGATACCCAGGGGTCAATGAGTGAAGCAATGTAGAAAATAAAATGCCCACCTTCCTTTCATTTTGAACTGGATCCTGATACCGCCCTGAGCATTTTGCTGTCCATGAAACTACATTTGAATCAATAACTGGGAGCAGAGCCTGTTCAATCGTGTGCCTCTCTAAGGCCCAGCTGAGTGACTGACAGTAATATGTTTTTGAATGATTTAAGGAAACCCAGAGGACTGTTGACCAGCAGAACATCCCAACATTATTAGCTTCCTTCTGATATGTCAGGGTTGCTAGTGAATTTTAGTTTTCCCAAAGGTTCTTTCTGATCTTGAAGGCAGTACTGGATGAGCTTCTAGACTCTCAGATTTGCACTGAGTTCAACTGATATTTCTAAGACTTTAACGGTTCATAAATCACCACAGGCTTTTGGTCCCAGAACAGGCACAGCCCTCAGCCAAGATAAATGTGCTTGGTAAATGTGTGTTTTGATGGACTGGATTTTTTGTAACTCGCCCTCCAGTTTTAGAAGAAATTAAAGGAAGCCTAATAGACATAAGGAGATAAAAATAGGCTTCATAAATTCAAAATGTTATTTATAAGAAAGAAAAACACTCTCATAATTTGGGTTTAAGCGGGGGCTTCTGGTTTAAGAAAAATGTAAATTTTACGGTGATTTACAGTGTTTTTGTAACGTCTGACATATCCTCTCTGATCCTCAGTGTATAACAACATTGCATTTCATCTCTGTTTACTTAGGGATAACATTTGATTGAAGTCACAAGTCCTGGATTTCTTGTGTCAGCAGGTTCACTAACCTCAACGTTCTAGGTCCTAACTCTTACCTGTTTGTATAATAAACTGTTGCTACCGATGCAGCAATATTCCAACGTTGATTGCATTAAGAAATTGCTAGAGTAGTTAGAAGAGATTGTTCATGTTGGATCTAAACAAGTTATCTAAATTCTCAGTGGCATTCTTACAGGATTTCTTTTCCTTCGGTGTCCGAGGTTCTTGGTCACATGGCTTAGAAGAGTGAAGATGTAGACCAGAAGAAGACTGGGGGGCAGCAAAGCAAAGTTTATTGAGCGATAGTAAAGTTTATTGAGCGATAGTACAAAGCTCCTGAAGAGGGAGGGGACCCGAGAGGGTTGAGATTTGGCGTTTAGATCTAGGGGTTTTTATGAGCTTGTGGGCATGGGCTGTTTTAATCTGATTAACCCTCCCTGTGCCTGTCACTCAATCAGGTTTTTATCATCTATCTGTCACATGGGAAAGGGTAGAGGGCTCCTTCCAGGGTGGTGTAAAATCCTTTTAAAGGTGGTTTCCTCTTATTGCTGGGGCCCCTTGTCCCTGCCTGCCTTTCTTCCAACCATCCTTCAGTAGTGTTGTGGAAAGAACACCAATTACGTTTTGACACTCATAGTGTTAAAATGCAACTTGCCTGCAACAAGCTGAGTGACCTTGGACAAAAATTTTAAACCCCTTTGAGTCTCAATTTCAATATCTGTACATTGGGGGAAAATACTTACCTTCTAGAGTATCATTTATTCACTTCACAAGTTTTCCTGAGTAGCTACTGTGTGCTAGGCACTATTCTAAATGTTGGGATACAGTGTTGAATAAGATACACAAAGTCCCTGTCCTCATGAAGCTTGCCTTCTAGTCAGGGAAGGCAGACAATAAATAATTAAATAAGCCAGTTCTGATAGTCCTAAGTGTTATTTAGGATACAACAGTAAGAATGCCTTGGCAGATAGAGGTAGCCCTCCGTCAGACAGGGTGATCAGGGCAGGCTTTCCTGAGGATGAGGCTGACCTGAATGATAAAATGGCACTAGCCTTGTGGGGGATGAGGGCAAGAGTGTTCTATGCTGGGGAGTAGAAATGCAAAGGCACTGAAGTAGGACAGAGTGTTTTAAAAACAAAAGACTGGCGTTACAGCATGGCAAGGTCCCAATCAGGTAATGTGTTTGAACCATTGTAAGGATTTGGCTATTCTCTAAGTGCTGTGGAAAACTTGTAAGAAGTGTAATTACATGGTTCGATCTGTATTTTTTTTTTTTTTAAGATTTTATTTGTTTATTTGACAGAGAGAGACAGCGAGAGCAGGAACACAAGCAGGGGGAGTGGGAGAGGGAGAAGCAGGCTTCCGGCTGAGCCAGGAGCCTGATGTGGGGCTTGATCCCAGGACCCTGGGATCATGACCTGAGCCGAAGGCAGACGCTTAACAACTGAGCCACCCAGGCGCCCTTGATCTGTATTTTTAACAGCTAACTACTCCGTAGAAAATGGACTATGTCACAGATGTTAAGAATGATAGCAGGAAGAACAAGTAGGAAGCTTTAGCTGTATTCTAGGTAAGATGTGGTGGCTGGGACTAGTGAAGAAATAGCAATGGAAATGGAGATAAAAAGATGGATTTGGGATAAATTTTGAAGGTAGAAATGATAAAACTTGCTGATTGGTTGAATGTGAGGGGCTCAAGGGAGAAATCTGGGATAGTTCCTGGGTTTTTGGTTTGACAAGAAGAATCAATCAAATGAGGCAAGACTCTAGAAGAAACGGGTTTGGGTAAAGAAACTAAGAGTTCCAATTTGGATATGTTAAGTTCAAGTTGTATGTTAGGATCCAAGTAGAGATATCAAATATGTATATAGGAACAAGAAGTAGAATATGCAACCTGGAGCTCCGGGCAGAGCTCTGGGCTAGAGACATGAATTTGGTACTCATTAGCTTTGCTGGAAGAGATGACTCAAGGAGAAAGAATGAACAGAGAACAGAAATGGTCCAGTATGAGCCATGGGGCACTCCAGCATTTAGATGCCATATTGACCAGAAGGGGTCAGCTGAAGAGTTGGAAAAGGAGGAGATAGCAGAGAGAAAACACAAGAACATTTTGATATGTCCAGGGAGGGGTTAACTGTATTTGTGGCTACTGAGTGGTAAGTATAAGGATAGAGAAGTGACTCAAGACAAGAGCTCTTCACAAGAGCAATGGGGACAGAGGCCATACTGGTGTGGATTGTTAAGAGAATTACAATCCACACAAAGCAAGTGTCTGGTATACAGTATGTGCTTAAAATATGGTAAAAATTACGGAGAAAGGATTTGGTGTTAGATTTCATGGATCGCCTATAAAAGCCATTCTCCTTGCCTCCTTCCCCCATTCCCCTAATTCCTTTTCTTGGAAGATCCTTCCCCCCCCAATTTTAAGTGTTCCGTTCTACCATATTCTGGAGGATGAGCCATTATTAGTCCAGATCATTCTTGGTGATGTCAGTCCTCTTGCAGTGACTAGTTTAGGCCTAGGCGTGCAGTCCAGCCTTGGCCAGTGGGGTCTGAGGGGCTGCCTGGTGAGGGCTTCTGGCAAAGGTTTTCTTTGCTAATAAACAGATATTCATGGGAAGAAATGCCCCTCTCCTTCACAGAATATTTGTGCATCTGTTTGGACTATGGCATGGCTGCAGCCAGATGCCTAGGGACTGGGAGAGGAGCCCTCATGGATAAGCTATGGATGGCAGAGGGGAAGTCTGAAAACCATCTTTGTAGGCCTAGCTCTCAGTCTCACGGTGGTACTAAGACAATCTTCAAACAATAAGTGCTTCTCAGGATACGAATCCCACAAAGCACTCTGTATGATAGCTGATATTACTTACAAATTACCTAATGCTGCTAGACACTGTTCTAAGCTTATTTATAATTGGGCAGCTGAATCAACTGAGAGCAAGCGAAGTGAAGTGATTGGTCTAGGGGCATATGGCTAGTAGGATGTAGAGTGCGGATCCCACCCCCTCTACCCACCCTGCTACCGTAGTCACCATGTGAATGCTGTATCTCCACAGGTCATACTAAACAGGGCATCTGCAAATAAAGATGCATTTGTTAGCTATCTGTACTTAAAATGATGGGTTGTGGGGTGCCTGGGTGGCTCCGTCCTTAAGCGTCTGCCTCTGGCTCAGGTCATGATCCCGGGGTCCTGGGATCGAGCCCCGCATCGGGCTCCCTGCTCCGCAGGAAGCCTGCTTCTCCCTCTCCCACTCCCCCTGCTTGTGTTACCTCTCTTGCTGTGTCTCTCTCTGTCAAATTTTAAAATCTTTAAAAATAAAATAAAATAAAATAATGGGTTGTTTTTAGGTTATTTCCAAATAATGGCAACTGATTTGAGGCTGAGTCAACGAGTGGGCCTGGGAATGCTGAGGAAGTGTGCGTCAGCAATCTTTGGTCAGGATACACGCTGGAAATGCCAGAATCCAGTTTCCAAGGATTAGCACAAAGGAACGCCTGAGTTGTTTACATTGCTAATTTTAAAACACATACAAAGTAAAAATAACTGTTGTTACTTTACAGATAAGTATCTATCCTGTATGCAGGGCTTTAAGTATCTTGTTTCATCAAATCTTCACGGAATCTTGATCCGTAAGAAGATATTTTACACATTTTATCATGGCGGAAAGTAAACTGTGGAGAGTTTAAGTACTTTGTTCCAAACTACTGGATTTTAATCCAGGTTTGTCTCATTCCAAAGGCCACACCTTTGACTATCAAATGAATGCATTAAATTTTAACTAAAATTATGCATAACCCTGGAGGCTACCTAGCACATGGAAGTAGCATATCGTCTGTAAAAGGGCTTGTGCATCGAGAAAGGCCTTGGAGGAAGGATATAATATCAACAGTAATGTTGAAAATTATAGTTAATTTTAGTTCTCTTTAATATATCACTGTTACTACAAGAGAAATTGATAAGTAGTTTTTTTTTTTTTTAAATCAGGTTTTTTAGTCTACACATCTGGTGACCAGACGCTGGACAGAGATGGGTTTCTTGGGGTCACGTAGGATCCTTTTGCCATCAACCCCCTGGCCAATTGGGCAGTTGCTCCTTTCTTTTCCATTCTAGCTTCAACTGCAGCTCTAGGTGAGGAGATACTCACTTCTCCTTCTCTTTTTGCTCATGAAACCTGTTCAGGGCTGCTTTTTTTGTTTTGTTTTTTGTTTTGTAAATCACAAATGTCTTCTCTCCACCTGTATGGGCAAGACTGAGTAATCAGATTTTTCATGTCTGCTCCTAAAAAAGTTCTAAAGACAAACAGAAATCAATTGCCTTGCTATTTATTTTGTGTTGGGTTGATTGGTACATTAAATAAGTGAAAGCGGTGTTTTCTTCTTTCATCATCTGTAGATAAAAGAGGCATGTGTGTTGAGTTGTTGGCGTTCCTTTTGTATTAACTCTAACTAATGCCACCTACTTAACCACCCGGACATTGGATGATTACTTAGTAAATAACCTCAATCACCTCTCAGATTTCTACTTCATCAGTATTTGTAAAGCAAACAGAACCTTGATAAGACCCAGGTTGATTGCAAAATGGATTTCCTGTATATGTTGCCAACAATTTTTTTTTCTTGATGGCCCAGTTATATTTTGCAGGTTTGTATTGCCTTTCAGAATTTGTATTCTGCCACCTTCATATAAAACTTTGACAGATATTTACAGAATGCTGTTAGTAACAGTGTAAAACACAGGTGGCCAGCTTGGAGTTGAAATACTCTGCAAAAGGTTGAAGAGAATGTTTTATAACTTAATAAGTATTTCAATAATACAGGAAATGACAGCCCTTCTTGTGGTAAGAGCTGAGATGCTATCAAATTCAAGTGATTGTGTTCACTAAAACTCCATGAAATGTCCTGAAATCTGAATTAGAAAGTAGCTATTTAATGAACAACACTGCCCTTCATGGCCATCTGCTTTCAAATTTACTGTTTTATTAAATCTTTAAATGCATACATTTTTTTAAAAGTTAAATTCAAGTTCTACTAACATATTGCCTGTTTTTCCTTATTAATGCTTTGGCAGTTTTGGTCATTACACTGCTTTTTTTTTTGTTTCCTCTTTTCAGTTTGTAATGCAAACCAACATCGCTTCCAGAAGCCCCTAAGAAAGAGTGTTCTTTCTTTTTCTCAGATTTTATGCCGAAATCATTCTCAAAGTGAAGTGATTAACAGAAGAATCTAAAAATTGGCTCCGTCTAAAGTGTCTGATTGTCCTGCCTCACTCAGAGGTAATGACCCCATTCTTTGTCCCTTCAGGAAGAAAGGAAATGCCTGCACACAGTCCTGCAGGGATGTTTGTGGTGGACAGTCTCAGAGTTTAGCTCGAAGGTTTATGTAAATTCACTTTATAACTTGTAGGTAGAGAAATGAGCTTTTGATCATAAGCATTAGTTTTGCAATATCAAGACTAGTACTGGGGCACCTGGGTGGCTCTTGATTTCAACTCAGGTCACGATCTCAGGGTCGTGAGATCGAGCCCTGCATCAGACTCTGTGCTTAGTGCAGAGCCTGCTTTAAGATTCTCTCCCTCTGCCCTGCCCCCGGCATGCACTGTCTCTCTCTCTCTCTTTCTCTCTCTCTCTCAAAAAAAAAGTGATTAAAAATATTTATACAAAGAAGAAGAATACTGTTGAACCTCTAGAAGAAAAAGGCACATATGCATGTTACACCACAAAAAATTCCAGGGTTTAAAAATTTTGATGCATATTTATCAAAACTTTTTGTGCATATAAACACACAAACATATTTATGTAAGTAATTGAAATTTTGCCCTGTTTAAAATGTTTCCTTTTTTTGCATATAGTACTATTTCATAAGCATTTTATCAATAAATATTTAGAAATGTTTTAAATAGCTATGTACTATTCCATTGTATAGAATGTAACATTTAAGAATGAGCCAGTGTATGTAGCTATTTATAAATTTTAGGGCATTTAGGAGTTCACAGTTTTTCCTGTTATAAATTGTAATGCAGTGTATAGAATAGCTAGTATTTATATGGCGCCAACTATGTGGCAGGTACATTTCTTACCACTTTACATGTATTAAGGACGTGAATCCTTGCAGCAGACCTTAGAGATGAGTAATATGATGATGTTCATTTTATAGTAGGGGAAACTGAGCCACAGAGAACCTGGCTAACTTCCCAAGTCTACACCCCTGGCAATCGGTGGAGCTAGAACCCAATCTGAGCAGCTGGACTCAAAGGCCCCAGAATCACCAAAGAATTTTCAGTTCATCCCAGAATTTTCTTAAGGACAGATTTCTAAAAGCATAATTCATGGATTAAAGGGTGTAAACTTACAGAGGCACTTACTTAGCTTAGAGAAAGGATGTACCAATCTGTATTTTCACATCACATTACAAGGAAGTTTGTTTCACTACATTTTTATGATCCTTGAGTCATCGCCTAAGCAGAAATCTTTGGTCAGTCTGGTAGGTGCAATTTAGTATTTTATGTTGCTTTACATACATTTCTTCTGAGCATAGTGTTTTAGACTATAGCATGGTCTCTGGTTGACCTGTGTTGAATCTGGGTGTCATCTATGTATAGGGTGGTTATGAGAATTGAATAAATCAATATGTGCAAGTCTCCTAGAACAGAACTTGTATGCAGGAAGCGCTAGCTAGCTGCAGGTTATATTCTTATTTATTGGTAGTGTTGGGGTTCAGAACACACTACCTCACTATATGGCATGCTGAATATTCCAAGCTGAAGGAATTTGAGAAAACAGCAAATGCCGGAAGGACTCTCTGGTCTCCCCCTTTCTCCTAAGACCCTGTTGTGAGAGATGCCCTCCCTGTACCTGAGGAAAGAAAGGAACATGCTGATCTCTGAAGCCTGAGGGAGGGACGCCTAGAGGAATCCGAATGGGTGGGCCTTTTTAAGTTTTGCCAGGTTTATTACCTTTAGCTCATACCCCTTTGTTCTATCACATTTTGCCATGACTTTTTGCATCAAACATAGTATAAAAGCACTCAGGATTAACCATTTCTTTGGGTCTTCATTTTATGAGGGGCCCTATGTGAAGTAACATATATATTCAGTAGCATTTGTATGATTTTCTTCTCTTCTTCAGTGTACCATCAGTCCAATTAGAGAGCCCTAGCTGGAGGACCTGGCGGGGGGGCAGGGGGGGATGGGAAAAAAGGTATTTTTCCTCCTTTATGTAGTAAGGTGAACATTATTTCCTGTGTTGGTTGGCTGCTTATATTTTTCTTTCATAAATTTCCTATTCATGGACTTATTTTCAGAAAATTCATAGACAAAAGATTCTCTACAATATTCCTTTAAGATAGTACTGCAGTATTTTCATTAAGGAGGGAAACTCTTTTCTGGGTATTGATTGAATCAGACTTCCCATTTGAATGGAACTGTTAAAATCTATAGAGTGAATTTAGGGAATACAGCACTATGAGAGAACACCTTCCTTTGGTTCAGTAATCCATGTATAGACCAGAGCATGTATTGCTTTTGCAATTTAAAAAGAAAGATAATGGAAAGAGTCAAGTTTTGGTAGAATACGAAATACAACAAACACATTTCATTACAGCTCATTACTATGCAGCCATGTCTTTGAATTACAGAATCAGTCATGAGCTGGACATTTGGTGATGAAAACACTGAAATGCTACAGCTGGTTACTAGTTTGGGGAGAAATGTGCTTAGTGTATAATTAATAGAGACAGGCCATTACAGAGAACAAAAAATAAAATTAAATCAAATAAGCATACATATCAATTTCTGGGAGGAGGTGAAAAAAAGTGTGAATCATTTTATTTTGGGTAAAAATCACAGGCTTTGATAATTATAGTGAGTCTTTATATCCATTCTGCTGTGGCGCTAAGCATCTTCATTAAGTTAAAGAAACATTAGATGTGACATTAAAGCAATCAATAGAACTAGCATGAACCTAGAGCCAAAACATTTAAAGCAGAAAAGGAAAAAAGCCAGATTTGTAGATCTCCAGAATGTACATGAAAACTAACAGGCTTACAAATTCTTGTTCTCATTGGGTGGATGCAGAAATGCACTGAACTCACAGTGAGGAAGAAACCCAAGGAATGGGGAAGGCTCCATTACTAGATTATTAACAGTAGTACCAAGGGCGGCAATCGATGTTGGAGTGTGTTCTCTGTGCATACATTGCGCAGGGCACTTTATATATAGTACTTCCTTTAACCACCACCACAACTCGTGAGGAAAGTATTATGGTCTTCACAGCGGCCCACAGCCAGTGATGGACATAGCGGATCTTCCGAGGCAGGTCTCTCTTCAAAGCCTGTGTTCTTACCACTTGGAGATGTTGCCACAGCCTTCCCTAACCCCATGATTTTTGGCTCTTCTCCATCTCTGCCCCAGTTATGCATTCATGCGTGCATACATTATATATCACAACAGTTACAGAGTTCTTAATATAGGCTATGCCCTGTGCTAACGTGGCCTTAACATAACAACGGGAATTTGATGGCAGTGTTTCTGCCATTCATGGAACTTGATCAGAGGAGACGAAGAATTACAGTCTCCTGATAATCACCATCATCAGACAGCATTTATTAAATACCCCAAAAGTGCCAGACCCATTTCTAGACACTCTCTGTGCGGTCTCTATAATTTCTGCCGCAATGCATTACTCTTGTGTTATCACCTCCGCTTTGCATGTAAGGAAACTGGGGCTCACAGGCATTGGACATTTGGCTCAAATTTCAGTCGGTGTGACGTGTCTGATCTGGGATTCTGGGCTCAGCCTGCAGGAGCTCTGCTGCCTCATTACTGCATTACACTGCCTTATTACCATGCCCCTCAATGCTTTAGTCGATTTCACATCAGAAATAGAATTCTCAGTGCCACCATCTTCTGTATTTTTGCCACTTCCATGTTGCTACTCTACATCTAAGTCACTCATGTTGCCAGAATTCCCCACAGATAGGGTCATTTTTGTACAAAGTAATGTGTTCAGAATAATGTGTTACTATTGTCTCTACCAGCCCCTACCCTCACCTCCTGCCAGAAACACACATGTACATTTGCACACACACTTGAATGTGCACACAGGCACACACACACACACGCACACACACACCTTGGCCATGAGGGCATGCATTAAATGAACTAATAATCAACATACTAATTAAACAGTTTCCAGAAAAGTCATACTATAGCAGCTTTTTGCTTTTCAAGGCACGTCTATGCAAATTCAGAGCAATTTTCAACTGCAACCACATTAGCCATAATGCCTCTAAATCAATCTTCCTTTTAGGTTACCTCATAATCTTAGGTGATGTGACGCAACTTAGACACATCTTTCCAAATCATTTCAATCACTCCTATAAATGTGTCATAACCATATGCTAGCTCTGGCAAAGTGATGAATCTTCCCTCTACTGTAAACTATATGCTCAGGGTTGTGGGAGTATCTGTTTAAGGAATATATGGGCTATAAGAGGCAGCTCTCTCTTTATATATTGTGAGTTCTTTGAAGAGCATTAAAATATTTCAACATAAAGTATCTTAATTAAACAAGTAATGCAGATACCACAGGGTCACTGTCTGGGGGTATAATTGATGGACATCCTCCTCAGATGTTCACACCATTGCCTTGCTGCATGACATAAGGCAAGTTACTCAATCTCTCTGTAAGTCCAAATTTACTTTTTTTAGAGCGGGGATAATATCTTTTTTTTTTTAAGATTCTATTTATTTGACAGAGAGAGAGACACAGCAAGAGAGGGAACACAAGCAGGGGGAGTGGGAGAGGGAGAAGCAGGCTTCCCGCGGAGCAGGGAGCCCGATGCGGGGCTCGATCCCAGGACCCCGGGATCACGACCTGAGCTGAAGGCAGACGCTTAAGGACTGAGCCACCCAGGTGCCCGAGAGCGGGGATAATATCTTTAGTGACTTTAATACCTGGCCAAAAATTCTATGGCATACTTCCATCAGTTGATTGAGTCTATGTCCCCTGCCTTTGAAATGGGTGGGCTTGTGACTGCTTGTCCAATAGAATACAGTGAGTTGACACAGTGGGACTTCCAAGGGCTAGGTCATGAAGGTCATGGGGCTACCATCTTGCTTGTAGGAACACTTGCTCTTGGAGCTCTGTACATCCATGTAAGAAGTCTTAATATCCTCAGTGCACCAAGTACTACGGTTGACAGTCTAAGATGAGCCCAGCCTTCTATCCGTCTCCACCAAGGTGCTTGACATGAAAGTGTGATCATCTTGAGCCCTTCAGACCTGTCCATCTGTCAGCCAGATACCACTGAGCGACTTTCATTGGCATCATGGAGAAGTTTCACCCAGCTAAGTTCTGCCTCGATTTCTGACCCACAAAATCATAAAGTATAATAATAATTGTTGCTTTAAGTCACCATGTTTGGATAAGTAAAACACTCTTTCATCCATTGTGAAGGTTACTGTAAGACTCTTAGCTCAGGGCCTGACTTCTAGTAAATACTCAATAAATGTTGGCTCTTATTTTTGTTTATTGAGCATCTACTGTGATCACAAAATTGCATAAAGTGTTTTGAGGCATAGAAAAGCAAAGGCACACTCTTTGCTCTTATAGTTTTGGAAGTGGCAGTGAAAATGGGTACATATGAGAAGATAATGTATGTACCATTAGCATAGTAAATATTATAACTGTCAGAAGAGTTCAAAGAAGGGTGACAGAATCACTGGGAAGAAGGTGGCTCCTGCACTGAAACTGAGGCATCATCTTCAGAGAGAGGAAAGGAATATTTGTTGACACAGAGACTGTGTAAGATAGTTTATCTGATTTGGGACAAGGGGTTGTATTTGAACTCCCATTTTATAGATCAAAAAATGAGAGAGGTGAAGCATGTGGTTTTTTTTTTTTATTTCTAAGGTATCTTTTTATTTTTATAGGAGAAAAGGGATTTTTAATTGATTAAAAATATAACACATGTTAAAACCATTGGGAATACAAATAAAATCCTATAGACACATGTATACTAGTCTATGCAACCACACACAGAATATATAGACTTCTATTTCCAACAAATAGAGCATATTATCTTTGTTTCCAAGCTACTAGGTACCATTTATAATATTTTGCTATGTATTATCATATAACAAGAACAACTCAATAAATTCCAAACTCCCAAAATGATACAAGCCACAGTATTTAACATGAAGCAAAAGAGTAGACATTAATAACTAAAATATAAACACAAGAAACTTTGCCATTAAAAGACTCTTGGGTGAAACAAATCAAAATTGCAGAGCACCTGGGTGACTCGGTTGGTTAAGCATCTGACTTTGGACTGCTTAGAAAGATGGCGGAGGGGGCGCCTGGGTGGCTCAGTCATTAGGCATCTGCCTTCGGCTCAGGTCATGATCCCAGGGTCCTGGGATCAAGTCCCACATCAGGCTCCCTCCTCGAGGGGAAGCCTGCTTCTTCCTCTCCCACTCCCGCTGCTTGTGTTCCTGCTCTCGCTATCTCTGTCTCTGTCAAATAAATAAATAAAATCTTAAAAAAAAAAAAAAAAGAAAGATGGCGGAGGAGTAGGGGACCCTTTCAACTGGTCCCCGGAATTGAGCTGGATATCTACCAGACCACTCTGAGCACCCAGGAAACCAGCCTGAGATGTAAGAAGATCTGGATCTCTACAAGCAGAATATCGCAGGCGGTTGTTTCGTGCGAAGCGGAGAGCCGTGATTCTGCGGGCAGATATCGGAGGATAAATGACAGCAGGAGGGTTCCTGGCCGTGGGGATCCTACACTGCCGGTGAGTGACAGCCTCGCACGTTGTGGACGGGCACAGACTCGCAGACCGGTAGCACGGTGGGGAAAGGACTTTAGGGCAGCCCCCGGGTTGGAAACCCAGAGTGGCGGGGTCGTGCACGTGAACTGCAGCCCCTGGGGCAGAAACCCAGAGCGGCGGAGTTGCGTGCGCATGAACTGGGAGCGGCCGGCGGTTTTAAAAGGACAAAGGGCAGAGACGTGCCCTGACCTGGAGGCAGGACTGGGAGTGCTGTGGAGGGGCGGACAACCCAGGCCGCTGCAGTTTATAGCAGCACAGACAGAAACAGAGACGGTGTGGCCTGGAGAGCTCACTGAAGAACAGACTGCGGTCTCTCTGCTCTGAGGCAGAGGGTTGGAAACGATCTCTTCTGCTCTGACTCGTGGAAGAGACGCGGAAAGCCGCCAGGGAAAGCCGCCAGAGAACAAAAGCCCCAAAGACTGATTCCCACTGAGCCCATCCCCCACCACAGGGGTGCAGGGCAACTCCGCCCTAACAGGGTTGCCTGAGTAACAGCACGGCAGGCCCCTCCCACAGAAGACAGGCTGGGAAAACAAGAGGCCAGCAACCCTAAGGTCCCAGGAAAACAGGAGCATCTTGCTTGGGTTCTGGTCAATAATTTGGACTCTATACATTCCCTCAAACACCCATCAACAGAATGACTAGCAGGAGGAGCCCCCAAAACAGAAAAGACTCAGAGATTATGACTTATGCTGCAGATTTACAAATGGATGCAGATATAACCAAGATGTCGGAGATGGAATTCAGGCTAGCAATTGTGAAGATAATGGCTAGAATGGAGAATTCAATTAATGGCAACATAGAGTCTCTAAGGCAGAAATGAAAGGTGAATTGGCAGAACTTAAAAATGCTATCAATGAGATCCAATCCAATCTAGATAATCTAACAGCTAGGGTAAGTGAGGCAGAAGAACGAATAAGCGACCTGGAAGACAATATAATAGATAAAAAGGGAAAAGAGGAGGCCAGGGAAAAACAACTCAGAATCCATAAAATAGAATCAGAGATGATATGATACTTTATGTGGAAAACCCCAAAGACTCCACCCCAAAACTGCTAGAACTCATACAGGAATTCAGTCAAGTGGCAGGATATAAAATCAATGCACAGAAGTCAGTGGCATTCCTATACACCAACAACAAGACAGAAGAAAGAGAAATTAAGGAGTCGATCCCATTTACAATTGCACCCAAAACCATAAGATACCTAGGAATAAATCTAACCAAAGAGACAAAGGATCTGTACTCAGAAAACTATAAAATACTCATGAAAGAAATTGAGGAAGACACAAAGAAATGGAAAAACGTTCCATGCTCATGGATTGGAAGAACAAATATTGTGAAGATGTCAATGCTACCTAGAGCAATCTACACATTCAATGCAATCCCCATCAAAATACCATCCACTTTTTTCAAAGAAATGGAACAAATCATCCTAAAATTTGTATGGAACCAGAAAAGACCCCGCATAGCCAGAGGAATATTGAAAAAGAAAAGCAAAGCCGGTGGCATCACAATTCCGGACTTCAAGCTCTATTACAAAGCTGTCATCATCAAGACAGCATGGTACTGGCACAAAAACAGACACATAGATCAATGGAACAGAATAGAGAGCCCAGAAATGGACCCTCAACTCTATGGTCAACTAATCTTCGACAAAGCAGGAAAGAATGTCCAATGGAACAAAGACAGTCTCTTCAACAAATGGTGTTGGGAAAATTGGATAGACACATGCAGAAGAATGAAACTGGACCACTTCCTTACACCACACACAAAAATAGACTCCAAATGGTTGAAAGACCTCAATGTGAGACAGGAGTCCATCAAAATCCTAAAGGAGAACACAGGCAACAACCTCTTTGACCTCAGCCGAAGCAACTTCTTCCTAGAAACATCGCCAAAGGCAAGGGAAGCAAGGGCAAAAATGAACTATTGGGACTTCATCAAGATAAAAAGCTTTTGCAAAGCAAAGGAAACAGTTAACAAAACCAAAAGACAACCGACAGAATGGGAGAAGATATTTGCAAATGACATATCAGATAAAGGGCTAGTATCCAAAATCTATAAAGAACTCATCAAACTCAACACCCAAAGAACAAAGAATCCAATTAAGAAATGGGCAGAAGACATGAACAGACATTTTTCCAAAGAAGACATCCAAATGGCCAACAGACACATGAAAAAGTGCTCAATATCGCTCGGCATCAGGGAAATCCAAATCAAAACCTCAATGAGATATCACCTCACACCAGTCAGAATGGCTAAAATTAACAAGTCAGGAAACGACAGATGTTGGCGGGGATGCGGAGAAAGGGGAACCCTCCTACACTGTTGGTGGGAATGCAAACTGGTGCAGCCACTCTGGAAAACTGTATGGAGGTTCCTCAAAAAGTTGAAAATAGAGCTACCATATGATCCAGCAATTGCACTACTGGGTATTTACCCCAAAGATACAAAAGTAGGGATCCGAAGGGGTACGTGCACCCCGATGTTTATAGCAGCAATGTCCACAATAGCCAAACTGTGGAAAGAGCCAAGATGTCCATCGACAGATGACTGGATAAAGAAGATGTGGTATATATATACAATGGAATATTATGCAGCCATCAAAAGGAATGAGATCTTGCCATTTGCAACGACGTGGATGGAACGGGAGGGTATTATGTTGAGTGAAATAAGTCAAACAGAGAAAGACATGTATCATATGATCTCACTGATATGAGGAATTCTTAATCTCAGGAAACAAACTGAGTGTTGTTGGAGTGGGGAGTGGGGTGGGAGGGATGGGGGGACTGGGTGATAGACACTGGGGAGGGTATGTGCTCTGGTAAGCGCTGTGAATTGTGCAAGACTGTTGAATCTCAGATCTGTACCTCTGAAACAAATAATGCAATATATGTTAAGGAAAAAAAAAAGAAGAAGAAGAAGAAGAAGGTAGCGGGAGGGGAAGAATGAAGTGGGGGAAATCGGAGGGGTAGACGAACCATGAGAGACGATGGACTCTGAAAAACAAACAGGGTTCTAGAGGGGAGGGGGGTGGGAGGATGGGTTAGCCTGGTGGTGGGTATTTAGGAGGGCACATTCTGCATGGAGCACTGGGTGTTGTGCACAAACAATGAATCATGGAACACTTCATCTAAAACTAATGCTGTAATGTAAGGGGATTAACATAAGAATAAAAAAATTAAAAAAAAAAAATAGAATCAGAGAAATAAGTGACACCATGAAGCGTTCCAATGTCAGAATAATTGGAATCCCAGAGGGAGTGGAGAGAGAGAGGGGACTAGAAGATGTATTTGAGCAAATCATAGCTGAGAACTTCCCTAATCTGGGGAATGAAACAAACATTCGCATCCTAGAGGCAGAGAGGACCCCTCCTAAGATCAAGGAAAACAGGCCAACACCCTGGCATGTAATAGTAAAACTTGCGTATCTTAGAACCAAGGAAACCATCTTAAGAGTAGGTAGGGGGAAGAGATTCCTTACGTACAGAGGGAGGAACATCAGAATAACGTCAGACCTATCCACAGAGACCTGGCAAGCCAGAAAGGCCTGGCAAGACATATTCAGGGTACTAAATGGGAAGAACATGCAGCCAAGAATACTTTATCCGGTAAGGCTGTCATTTAGAATGGATGGAGAGATGCAGAGCTTCCACGACCGGCAGAAACTGAAAGAATATGTGACCACTAAGCTGGCCCTGCAAGAAATATTAAGGGAGGTTCTATAAAAGGAGAAAGACCCCAAGAGTGATATACAACAGAAATTTACAGGGACAATCTATAAAAACAACATCTTCACAGGCAACATGATGACAATTAATTCATATCTTTCAATAATCACTCTCAACGTGAATGGCCTAAATGCTCCCATAAAACGGCACAGGGTTGCAGATTGGATAAAAAGACAGGACCCATCCATATGCTGTCTACAAGAGACTCATTTTGAACCCAAAGATACATCCAGACTGAAAGTGAAGGGATGGAGATCCATCTTCCTTGCCAGCGGACCTCAAAAGAAAGCTGGGGTAGCAATTCTTATATCAGACAAATTAGATTTTAAACTAAAGTCTGTAATTAGAGACAGAGAAGGACACTATATCATTCTTTTTTTTTTTTAAGATTTTATTTATTCATAAGAGACAGAGAGAGAGAGAGAGAGGCAGAGGGAGAAGCAGGCTCCCCACTGAGCAGGGAGCCCAATGTGGGACTCGATCCTAGGACCCTGGGATCATGACCTGAGCCGAAGGTAGATGCTTAACCATCTGAGCCACCCAGGCACCCCGACACTATATCATTCTTAAAGGGTCTATCCAACAAGAAAATCTAACAATTGTAAATATCTATGCCCCCAACATGGGAGCAGCCATCTACATAAGCCAACTGTTAACCAAAACAAAGAGTCATGTTGATAACAATACGTTAATTGTAGGAGACCTCAATACTCCACTCTCAGCAATGGACAGATCATCTAAGCAGAAAATCAACAAGGAAACAAGAGCTTTGAATGACACACTGGACCAGATGGACCTCAGAGATATTTACAGAACATTCCACCCTAAAACAACAGAACACTCATTCTTCTCGAGCATACACGGATCTTTCTCCAGAATATACCACATACTGGGTCACAAATCAAGTCTCAACCGATACCAAAAGATTGAGATTATTCCCTGCCTATTCTCAGACCACAATGCTTTAAAACTGCAACTCAATCACAAGAAAAAAATTGGCAGAAATTCAAACACTTGGAAGCTAAAGACCACGCTGCTCAAGAATGTTTGGGTCAACCAGGAAATCAAAGAAGAACTTAAACAATTCATGGAAATCAATGAGAATGAAAACACATCGGTCCAAAACCTATGGGATACTGCAAAGGCGGTCCTAATGGGGAAATACATAGCCATCCAAGCCTCACTCAAAAAAATAGAAAAATCCTGAATTCACCAACTAACTCTACACCGTAAAGAACTAGAGAAAAAGCAACAAACGATGCCTAAGCCACGCATTAGAAGAGAAATAATTAAGATTAGAGCAGAGATCAATGAATTAGAAACCAGAAACATAGTAGATCAGATCAACGAAACTAGAAGTTGGTTCTTTGAAAGAATTAATAAGATCGATAAACCACTGGCCAGACTTATCCAAAAGAAAAGAGAAAGGACCCAGATTAATAAAATTATGAATGAAAGGGGAGAGGTCTCGACTAACACCAAGGAAATAGAAACAATTATTAGAAATTATTATCAACAACTCTATGCCAATAAACTGGGCAATCTGGATGAAACGGAGGCCTTCCTGGAAACCTATAAGCTGCCAAGACTGAAGCAGGAAGAAATTGACAACCTGAATAGGCCAATAACCAGTAACGAGATTGAAGCAGTGATCAAAAACCTCCCCCAAAACAAGAGTCCAGGGCCTGTTGGATTCCCTGGGGAATTCTACCAAACATTCAAAGAAGAAATAATACCTATTCTCCTGAAGCTGTTTCAAAAAATAGAAGGAAAACTTCCAAACTTATTCTATGAGGCCAGCATTACCTTAATCCCCAAACCAGGCAAAGACCCCATCAAAAAGGAGAATTTCAGATCGATATCCATGATGAATATGGATTCCAAAATCCTCAACAAAATCCTAGGTAATAGGGTCCAACAATACATTAAAAGGATCATCCACCATGACCAAATGGAATTTATCCCCGGGATGCAGGGGTGGTTCAACATTTGCAAATCAATCAATGTGATAGAACACATTAATAAGAGGAGGGAGAAGAACCATATGGTCCTCTCAACTGATGCAGAAAAAGCATATGACAAAATACAACATCCTTTCCTGATTAAAACTCTCCAGAGTATAGGGATAGAGGGAACATTCCTCAAGTTCATAAAATCCATCTATGAAAAACCCACAGCGAATATCATCCTCAATGGGGAATAGCTGAGAGCCTTTCCCTTAAGATCAGGAACACGTCAAGGATGCCCACTCTCGCCACTGTTGTTCAACATAGTACTAGAAGTCCTAGCAACAGCAATCAGACAACAAAAAGAAATAAAAGGTATTCAAATTGGCAAAGAAGAAGTCAAACTCTCTCTTTTCACAGACGACATGATACTTTATGTGGAAAACCCAAAAGACTCCACCGCCAAACTACTAGAACTCATCCAGCAATTCAGTAATGTGGCAGGATACAAAATCAATGCACAGAAATCAGTTGCTTTCTTATACACTAACAATACAACTGTAGAAAGAGAAATTAGAGAAACGATTCCATTTACAAGAGCACCAAAAACCATAAGATACCTCAGAATAAATCTAACCAAAGAGGTAAAGGATCTACACTCTAGGAACTACAAAACACTCATGAAAGAAATTGAAGAAGACACAAAAAGATGGAAAAATATTCCATGCTCATGGATCGGAAGAATAAACATTGTTAAAATGTCTATGCTACCCAGAGCAATCTATACCTTCAATGCCATCCCAATAAAAATTCCAATGACATTTTTCAAAGTGCTGGAACAAACAATCCTAAAATTTGTATGGAATCAGAAAAGACCCTGAATCGCTAAGGAAATGTTGAAAAAGAAAAACAAAGCTGGGGGCATCACATTGCCTGATTTCAAGCTATATTACAAAGCTGTGATCACCAAGACAGCATGGTACTGGCACAAAAGGACATATAGACCAATGGAACAGAATAGAGA
Source organism: Mirounga angustirostris (assembly GCF_029215605.1). Lineage (NCBI taxonomy): Eukaryota > Metazoa > Chordata > Mammalia > Carnivora > Phocidae > Mirounga > Mirounga angustirostris. The sequence goes on from NW_026991710.1 coordinate 35,549,658, forward strand.
GCCCAGACGTGGACCCTCAACTCTATGGTCAAATAATCTTTGACAAAGCAGGAAAAAACATGCAATGGAAAAAAGACAGTCTCTTCAATAAATGGTGCTGGGAAAATTGGACAGCCACATGCAGAAGAATGAAACTCAACCATTCTCTAACACCATTCACAAAGATAAACTCAAAGTGGATGAAAGACCTCAATGTGAGACAAGAATCCATCAAAATCCTAGAGGAGAACATAGGCAGTAACCTCTTTGACATCACCCATAGCAACTTCTTTCAAGTACATCTCCAAAAGCTAGTGAAACAAAAGGGGAAATGAACTTTTGGGACTTCATCAAGATAAAAAGCTTCTGCACAGCAAAAGAAACAGTCAACAAAACAAAGAGGCAACCCACAGAATGGGAGAAGATATTTGTAAATGACACTACAGATAAAGGGCTAGTATCCAAGATCTATAAAGAATCTCAAACTCAACACCCAAAAAGCAAATAATCAAGTCAAAAAGTGGGCAGAAGATACGAAAAGACACTTCTCTGAAGAAGACATACAAATGGCTAAGAGACACATGAAAAAATGTTCATCATCATTAGCCATCAGGGAATAGCACAGGTTCCCCTCCCCATCTAGTCCTGTACTAAGGTTGCCTAGTACTAATGATGTATTGTATGGTGACTAACATAATAAAATTAAAAAAAATTAAATTAAAATAAATTAAAATTAAATAATAATTTAAATTAAAATAAAATTAAAAAAAAAAGCATTTGACTTTGACTCAGGTCATGATCCTGGAGTCCTGGGATTGAGTCCCACATGGGGCTCCATGCTTAGCAGGGAGTCTGCTTCTCCCTCTCCTTCTGCCCCTCCCCCTGTTCTCTCTCTCTCTCTCTCTCAAATAAATAAATAAAATCTAAAAAAATAATACAAAATTGCAACTACATGCTGGATATGTCCTATGTCTTGATCAACATGGTGATTTTATGTATACATATGGGTGTGTATATAGTTGGGTTCTTCCCATAGGAAGTTCCATGGACTTCTTATGTTTCCAATTTGTGTTCTCCCCTTACAACTATGATTGTTTCATTATTTCTTAGAAATTTTTGTTAGAAAGTTGGATTATAACCTTCAGTGCACCTTGTTGGAGAGGGAGGGATTCTTGCCCTAGAGCTATTGGGATGGCAGGACACAAAGCAAAGGACAACTGAGGTCAATGGCAGTTCATGAAGGGGAGGGGCACACTGACACTCTGCAGGACCACACAGATTTGTGCTCAGGAGCAGAGTAAACAATGGGGGTGGGGTGGGGGCTGTGGGACTTAGGCTTTACAGAATCAGCAATGACCCCTGGTTCCCATGGGAGGATATAACTCAGCTGATTGAATAATTCTGAGGGCTTACAGGGAACTGAAAGCCATACTCAGGGATAACCAAGAACTGTACTGGTCTTTTTGGTAAGGAGGGTCTTTAGGCTAGGCAACCTTAGTACAGGACTAGATGGGGAGGGGAACCTGTGCTTAGGCTGTTTGAGCCCTCCTGATTTTACCAGATACATAAATTTTAAAAAGGAGCACATTGATACTGAGGTTTAATTTTCAGCCTTATATCACAATATAACCTGCTTAGGATGACAAAGTCATTGAAAAGTGGAGCTTGGATTTGAACCCAAGTGTGTCTGGACCCAAGTCTGTTCATCTGGCTCATAGGGTATGCACTGGATGTAAATGAAGGAGAGAGCAAGTGTATGAATACCACTGAGTGAGTGCTGCTTCTTTTTATGTCATCCTCTCTTTCATTGAATTTAATCTAATTACAAGGCACCCAATACCCTAAGAATGCTCATGGGTATTATATGACAGTTATAAACTGTCACCATTGGTGGTGACATTTGTATGTGGATGGGAATAATCTACTTTTGCAACTTTCTGTGAGTCAATAATTATTTCAAAATTAAAAATTAAAAAAAAAAATGCTCATGGGGCCTAAGATTCTAAACTATGGTCGTAAATTTGGAGATAGTCACTGTAATCCCTACAGGGCAGCAGAGTTGTGGTTGATCTTGCAATGATTGATCTAACACTTTTCACTCTTTCATATTTCATGTCCTTGTGTCCTTCCATATTAGCCTAATTCCATGGTAATTATTAAAGTCACTCTCTTGCACCACTCTTTATGGTCTTTGTAGTCACTGGCTAAACCCTAGCCCTGGTTAAATCCAACTCTGCCTCTGCTGTGTCCTTACCTGGAGACCTGGGTCTTGCTGAAGAAAAGCACACATCCAGGTTGATTGCTGTCATTTTAAACTCATGACCCTGACCCTCTAGTGGTTCCTTAGAGCTACCTGGTACCATAGAATGTATGTTTATGTCCCTCCCAAAATTCATATGTTTAAATGTGACTCTCATTGTAATGGTATTTAGGAGGCGGGACCTTTAGGAGGTGATTAGGTCATAAGGGTGAAGCCCTTATGAATGAGATTAGTGCCATTATAAAAGAGACCCCACAGAGTGCTCTCACCTCTTTGGCCATCTGAAGGCATGGTGAAAAGACAGCTGTCTCCGAACCAGGAAGCAGACCTTCACCAGGCACTGAATCTGCTGGCATCTTGCCTTGGATTTTCTAGCCTCCAGGGTTGGGAGAAATAAATTTCCGTTGTTTATAAGCCACCATATTCTGTTATAGCAATCCAAGTAGACTAAAACATCTGGCAATTACTCTTCACTTCCCCACTTTCCTTGATGTCAAATACATATACCTTCTCTTCTTTCCTGAAAGCTCCAACATCTCCTTTCCTGACACCACGCTTGGCTTTTTACTTCACTGTTCAAATTGATGGAACAAGGAAAGACCTTCAACGAGCTCCTAGGACCAGCCTTTTACCCACAGATTTTACCTTTCATCCCACTGGTGTAATTGAGCTTTGCAAGCCAAGTGAGACCCACACTTCTGCCAGTGTGTTAGACTCAATCCACTCTCACCTACTCAAGTCCCACCACTTCCCTCTCAACTAGATTATTCCCATCCACATACAAATGTCATTATTTCTTCCATCTAAAGAAGAACTTTCTTTGCCCCACCTTATCCTCTGACTTCCAGCTCCCCTTGCAGCAAAACATGTTGAAAGGATTTTCCAGACACACAAACTCTAAATTTTCCTCTCTGTCTTTTGAATTCAAACCAATCAGGCTTTTGCCCCAGGTACCTCATGTCATGGTCATCAGTGACATTTCACTGCTAAATTCAGGAGTCCATTGGCCTGTCAGCAGCATTTGATAGGCTTAATTACTCATTCTTTCTTGAAACACTTTCTCAACTTGGCTTCTAGCACAGTGTCTCCTGGGTTTCCTCCTGTACCATGATTGCTCCCTTCTCAATCTCTTTGGCTGGTTTCTTTCCCTCTACTTCTTGTCTTAATGATAGAGTGCTCCACATCTCAGTTTTTGAACCTCTTCTCTCTCTCTGTCTACATTCACTTCTCTGGTGATCTTAAGCAATTTTAGGGCTGCAAATACTGTGCATGTGCTGGGACCCTCAAAATTTATAGCTCCAGCTTGGATCTCTCCTGTGTGCTTTAAGTCCAGAATCATATGTCAAGATTTCTACTTTGTCTGATAGGAAGATCAAATGTAACATATCCAAAACCAAAGATCCTCATCTTTCTCCCAAACCTCAATGTTTTGCAGTTACCTCCTACTCAGTTAACAGAAACCCCACAACACTCTTTTCCTCACACTTCTCGCTAAGTTGGTCAGCAAATATTTTTGGTCCTACATCGAAAAATGTACTCTAACCTGACAGTTTCTCACCCCTCCACTGCCACCACTCTTGTCCAAACCACCACTGTGGATTATTGCAAAAGTTCCCTGCATGGGAGAAATCTTGTGCCCTACCTCACATCCTCCCAACCTACCTTTTTTACTCTAGCCATTGCTTCCGCACCTGGCTGCTTGGAAGTGTGACCTGGTGGTAGCTCCCCTCAAATTATCTCTAGCTTTCTCATCTCTTGCTTTCCTCTAGAGCTTCTTTGCCTCCCCTAAGTGGGATATCTATGGGAACTTGCTCATTCTTTTGCTTTCCATTTTCAAAACTGGAAGCTAAAGAGAATTACATCTCCATGGGATAACACTTGGCCATTGGGGAATGAAAGCTGGTGGGAAAAAACTCCCTCTTCCATCTTTTGGGTAGAAAGTTCTGAGTATCAGCTTTGTACGTCTTCAGAGGCTTCTCTGCATGGAACCCCACTTGCTCACAGCAGCTATCTTCATAAAACTCTTCACTGGCTCTAGTTCCCTGTTTTATTTTTCTCAGCTGCCCAGTCCTCTCCTTTGGGGTCACTTTACAAAATCAGCTATCTGTGGGCAGCCATCATCTATCTCGAGCACTGCTTTTGGGGAAACCCAGGCTAAGCTCCCTTCTAGGTGGTCTCCTTCTTCCATTCTTGCTCCAGGCAGTCTAGTCTCAGCTAAACAACTAAAGTGATTCCTTTTAAAACATTGATCTAATTATGCCACTTCTCTGTTAAAAATTTCTCATGGCTTCCCATCTTAATGCAGAATCAAAGTGGAAAAGCATTACAATGCCTTCATAGGCCCTACTAAACCTATCCTCTCTGACCTAATCTACCTCTATGTTATCTACTGGTCACTTCCATCTTGTATCACTGGTCTCTTTGCTATTCCTTGAACACACCAGGCATACTTCTACTTCAGAGGCCTTGCACTTGCTGTTTCCCTTTCCTCCAGTTCTCTGCATGGCTCTTGTCCGTCACCTCCTTCAGATCCTTACTCAGATGTCACCTTCTCAAGAAGGTCTACCCTAGCCATTCTGTTTAAAATTGGAAACTCTATTTGCCAACATAATATTCTCTTTGCTCGTTTTGTCTTTCTTCATAGCACTCATTTCTCATTTAACATTTAATATTTAATTATTTTAGTATGTTGTTATTTATCTTTTAGTCTAATTCCATAAGGATGTAAGCTCTAAGAAGGGATTTTTGCTCATTTTCTTCATCCTGTATCTTCAGTGCCAAAAATAGTGCCTGGCGCATAGTAAACATTTAATGTATATTTGTTAAATGAATGAATGAATGAATAGGCATCTTTTTGGTGTTTCAGGCATCTAGGCAGCTATAAAGATGGTCACATTAAAGGCCATAGACATATTCTCCCCTTATCTTCTTTATCTTTTATTCTGTTTATAGTGTCTCCCAAATTCAGAAGTCTGAGTAGAGCCAACATACAACAGGATACTCTATGGAAGCCTCTGATATTTATTAGCTACTGAATAAAGTTTTCTGTATGTTACTCTGAGAGGTAGAACTAAGTAGAAGGAAGAGTATTCATTATAGACATTGTTTGATTTGGGGATATCTTCTACTTAGGTAGAAGATCCAATTGTGTAAATGAAATGACAGAAAGCAATGAAGATGCTACTGTCCAAATGTCTTGATTACTTTCTTATGACTGAAATCCACTAGTAAAGATCTAAAGACATTGCAATTTCTGCTAAAATTGAATACCTGGGAGATATAATAAGCAATTAACAGTTATTTTCATGCGATTACAAATTATTTCTAATAATATTTCTACTCTAGTTTTTGCCACATTCATTTCATTAATACATTTCATTTTATTCATTTCATTAATCTTCCATGGCTAATTCAAATGCCATCAAAAAAGAAAATTCACAGCACGCTTCCCCTCAAAAGCATACTCTTTCTTACTTAATTACTATTATTGTGTTTTAGCAAGCTATGGCTGCAAACAAAGCTAAGATTTTTATGGTGAAATTTTTTGAACCTAGGGCAACCGTAAATCTCTAATTAGATAGTCATAAAATCATTTGTATTTATAATTAAATTTGAAAATTAGAACCAGTAATTTGGGTCTGATTCGAGATATATTTATTTATGTCTTCCTAATATCTAGAACATATTGGCCATTCATTAGAACCTCTCTCAATGTTATTTGCCATTGACTGGGAACTTCTGAATTCAGCTTGTTTTACCAATCTCGACCTACTTTGCAATGTAGTCAAAGTAACTTTATTTTATATGGGTTATGGGTAGTGAATGAAAAGCAAGTATGAGTTAATGCTTTTGGCTTGGGGTACAGAATATTTCAGAACTTAAATAAGTCTTCTTAATGTGTGGTTATAATGATATCAATATATAAAGGCAGTTGGTCTAACAAATGCTAATTTTTCTCAAAGGAGGTAACCTGCAAAAACAACATCATAAAAGTACATTATAATGCAATTCTACAGATCATGTTAACTTCAGAATTTCTACATAAAAACGAATAGGGGACTCGGGTCTTGCCCACTAACTAGCAGGAAGCTCATACCCAGATCTTTCCCATCAAGACTGGCAGTTTTGTGAGTTTTTCACATGTGCTCTGAACACTCTCTTTCTAGACAGAGTGCTACAAGAATTGAGGGAAAGGGGGAGAGGGAGGAGTACACTCCTAGAAATGGGAACATTTACTGCTCACTGCTGACATTACTATTTATTAGTAAACATGCAGAGTCTGCGAAATACAGTTCCTGTGGCAACACCTATCTTCTCCTCTGCTTCCCAGTGACCCATGGTTTACTTTTCAACTTGCTTTTATTTTTATTTATTTATTTATTTTTTAAGATTTTTTATTTATTTGACACAGAGAGAGAGGGGGAGAGAGGGCGAGAGCAAGCACAAGCAGGGGGAGGGGCAGAGGGAGAAGCAGGCTCCCCGCCGAGCAGGGATCCCGATGCGGGGCTCGATCCCAGGACACTGAGATCACGACCCGAGCCGAAGGCAGCTGCTCAACCAACTGAGCCACCCAGGCGCCCCTCAACTTGCTTTTAAAAGGACGTCATCTTGGGTGCCTGGGTGGCTCAGTCAGTTAAGCATCTGCCTTCGGCTCAGGTCATGATCCCGGGGTCCTGAGATCAAGCCCCATGTTGGGCTCTCTGCTCAGTGGGGAAACTGCTTCTCCCTCTGACTGCCCCTCCCCCTGCTTGTGCTCTCTCTCTCTCTGACAAATAAATAAAATCTTTAAAAGGACGTCATCCTAATCTATATTTAGGGTGAGGCAGTGGTGGGGGCATCTGGTGAAAGGTGGAATTAGGTATAAACTAGGAGCAGGCAGCAGTGGGAGCCGGATTGTATGAAGCCAGGTAGAAACTGGTGGAGAAAAGTCAAGTAAAGTGAAGGCCATAGAGGCAGCAAGATTCAAACAGTGACAGGTTGTCCTGAATACACAGAGGCTCAGCCTGCCCAAGGTGACACTTGGGAAGTAGGTGGAGATTGTGGGGTCCACATACTGCTGATCTCTGTTTCCTATCCTCTCTGGGACCATGCTCTTGAAGCTCTTCTCTTTTCTTTGGAGAGTCTGTGTCCTTTCCAGGCCTGCAGTGTTCACACTGTCTCACAGAGGCTTGGACTGTCCTGGTCCCTTTCTCCCCCCTACAGAACTTTCCAGCTCAGGGTTCTAAACCTTGAGGGATTTGTTCTAGGCGATTTGGTGTTGAATATATGCCAAGGATCAGTATTCTACAGTACAGGTCACCTCTTTCTAGCTAATTCTGTGAAACTTACATTGACTCAACGAGAAGAAGTAGGAATTTGAGGCAGGTCAGAAGGGAGACAATTTGGGTAAATAATTTGGTCCTTGATGCCTCCAGAATTCCATCTCCTAAGAGGTCTTTCTAAAGTGTTCAGCAATCAGAGAAGAGATTTACTTCCGAATTGTAGGATTTTATAGCTAAAGAGGGATTATTTCTGTCAATATTTCCTAATCTCCTAATCGCTTCCTGTACATGTCTCCACGGCAAGTGCTCACGTAACTTTTTTTTTTTTTAAGATTTTTTATTTATTTATTTGACAGAGAGAGAGAGCACAAGCAGGGGGAGCAGCAGAGGGAGAGGGAGAAGCAGACCCCCCGCTGAGCAGAGAGCCCGATTCGGGACTCGATCCCGGGACTCCAAGATCATGACCTGAGCCAAAGGCAGTCGCTTAACCGACTGAGCCACCCAGGCGCCCCTCACGTAATGTTTGTTAATAAACAACATTAGCAGAGAAAGAAACATTTCTGTTTTAGAATGACATCTGCTGTCAGTATTTGTGACATGCACAGCAGAGTTGGTAAAACCCATAACTGAAGTATGAAAGCAACTTTTTACAGATGTTGTGGGACTGGATTGTTACCAGATATTGGCACTTCAGTGGGCTGTTTAATTCTAATTTGGTTGCTACAGGTGCGGCACTTTTATAGCTGGCTCTATCTAGGAACAACGGGAGAAGTAAATCGACTACTGAAGGGATTTTAAGGCTGCTGGAAAAGCCCTCTGCAATCTGCTCCCTAAAATACTTTCCTTGCTTTCTGATGCCTGAAATTCCACAAATGGAGTTCCAGATGTGCCCTTATGTTTACTTTCCCTGTGAAAATAAAATAACAATAGAGACTCACCTGGGGAGATACTAGAAACATCGCCATGCTTGGGCCAGACCCCAGAGTGTCTGCTTTCATCAGTCTGGTTAAGGCCTAAGTGTTGGTGTTTGTTAAAGTCCCTGGGTAATTTTAATGTGCATCAGGGTCGATTGACACTTTCAGTGGGCCACTAAGATGGGCTCATTTGCACCTGAGATATCTGAGTGTGGGCATTTTGTTTTTGTTTTAGATCAGATATCTTCCTGAAAACCAGGTTACTAGAAGGGAGAAAGGCAGTAAAGAAAGAGAATTCTGGACACTAAGGGAAACCGAGTGGTCAAACCAAAGAGAGACTTGGAGTGGAAGACATGGGGATTCCAAAACCAAGCGCTGTCCATTTTGCTGTGCTCGAAGGCCAGGCTTGTTAGTATTGATGACAAACAGTGAAGAAATGCCATGCAGAAGCACCCGTTGCCTCCCTCCCCTTCCCTCCGGCATGCCAGCCGCCGTCCATGTGTAGGTCAGGGGCTTAGGGAAGCGGCGCGCACACCGATCTGGAGGCAGCCCAGGGAGTTTGAAGATGCCATTGCCCCAGTGGCTGCCACTCTGCAAACCTATCCGGGAGATGCATCATCTCTCCTTTGATTTGAAGTTCTAGATTAATGGGCCTGAAAATCGAATTAGCTCAGTGACTGTTCAGAGATCCATGGTGAAATGAAAACAAGCCAGCCTAGAAGCAACCTGTGGTGAGTTGTCGCAGAAGCTTTTTGGCTTGGAGTTTTCAGGGTTTAAGTGAATCTGAAATGGTGAATCTGAAATACAACATGGGCAGATCAAGGTTGCTGTTATAGCTAAAATGGTACAAAATAGTCTCAAGTGTGGAATGTCATAGAGTGAGCAACCGGTACCTAGACATTCTTTCTTCCCATCTATCAATCCTTTGCTTTCCTTTGCTTAGATACTCCTCAAGTTTTCAAAGCAGCAAGAGCAGTCAAAGAAAATAAATTAATTGAAAGTGGGGTAGAGGTAGTCTTTGTGAGGAGTTAACCTATCCTTTTAAATTGCTTGAGGTCCTAGAAATGTTTTCCCCTTATAATCAAAAACTGAGGTGTCTGATTAAGTTGGCTCCCTGACCTTGCTTTGGAATGGGTCCCTCCTGGGGTGGATTTCCTTTCAGTAAAGCTAAAGTGCCCTCTCACCTACACTAGCTCTATCTGGGGCCCTAGCAATGAGTTCTTCTTCTTCTTCTCCTTTTTTGTTTTTGTTTTTTAAAGATTTATTTATTTCAGAGAGAGGAAGAGCAAGCGAGAGAGCATGAGTGGGAGGGGCAGAGGGGGAGAGAGAATCTCAAGCTGAGCTGAGCATGGAGCTCATCTTACGACCGCAAGATCATGACCTGAGCCAAAACCAAGAGTTGAACACTTAACCCACTGCGCTGCTCCCCCAGGTGCCCCTAGCAATGAGTGCTAATGGTCATATGTTTTGTAAAATTTGAAGAACATAAGGTGTTTTAACAGCAATCAGTTATGACTACTTGTTCCCCTCCAGAGTTCTCTCCTGGTGTGTGGTGTCAGAGCATGCATTTTTGGGGGTATCCAAGTAGGGGATTTATGAGCTACTTTGCGTAGTTTGCTGTCACCTCAGAATATACCTGCATGATTGCTCATCATCCTGGCGTACACATAAGCTAACCAAACTATGCCCACTCTATGATGCATCTGACAACTTAAAAGCACAGTAGCATGATATGAACCAGCTCCAGAAATATGGAGGAAAAGGGGTGAAAGGAAGCTTGAAATATATGGAGGCAGAAACTACGCTATGGAAAATTTTTCCAGCTGTCAGTCAGATGTAGAAAATTGTAAATGGAGGACTCAAGTCACACTGACACCTAATTAAAGCAGTTCTTTCTAGTCAATAACACTCCATCTTTTTTGGGGGGGATGAGAATTACATGAAATAGAATTTATGGAAATTCCTGTGTTTATAGGACATAAATCTAAAGCAGTAGGACAAACTGGTGAAGTTACGTATTTTGCTCATTCTAGCACATCAGATGGCTCCTTCACGTATCTCATATGTCTTCCCTCAATGAAGTTTGGCAGTTCCAGACCGAATGGCAGATAAAATTGCCTTCCATAAAGTAAAGCAATCAACTACGCTCAAAGAAAGACTGATTATTCTGCCAGTCTCTGTATTTGGGTAATGTTTCAAAATTGTGGCATGAAGAAGTGATCAAAGAGAATGCAGCCAGAAAAGTGTAGGAGAAGATAGTATAGAGGTATTTCTGGAAGCTGATAATAAATATATTATTTTTCAGGATTTTGTAATGCTTTAATTTTCTTTAGATTTATTTATTTATTTATTTATTTATTTATTTATTTATTTATTTATATTTAGAGCATGGGTGGGGGAGGGGCAGAGGAAGAGGGGATTTCCAGCAGACTCTGAGCTGAGCACGGAGCCTGACGTAGGGCTCAATCTCACAACTCTTGAGATCATGACCTGAGCCAAAATCAAAAGTTGGATGCTCACTGCCTGAGCCACCCAGGCACCCCTGTAATGTTTGCATTTTTAGTCAGCTTTGAAAATTTTATAATTTGCTGTGGCTTCATTCATTCTAACTAAATAGCCCTTTTACACTTAATCTTATATTCTCAATTTTGTGTTCTTTTCTTAAAGAAGGAGCTTCCAAATTGTGTGTCAGGCTGGACAGAACCTGGATCTGCCCCGCTCTCTGTGGCAGCAGTATGGACGAGCCATAAAGTATGAGTATAGAAGGGAATTGTGGCCCCTGAGCTGATACTTTTCCACTTGGTCAAGAGTCAGAAGCTGGGTTCTCTTCTGAACTCTGCCATTTATTGGCTGGGTGGTCAGACCCACATCTCTGAGGGAGAGGAGAGGGGAGAGAAATGCTATTTATTGAGCATCCAGTAGTAAAATACCAGGATCCTACCAGTACTTTTTCTTTATACAGTATCTCACTTCATCTTCACAATTGAGAGTTATGAGAGCAGAGGAAGCTACGATGAATAGAAAGATGAAGAACCTACATAAGTGAGCATGCTGAAATTAGAACATAGATCTATCTGGCTTTATGGACGGTGATTTTTGCCCTGACTTACAGATTTAAGAGTCTAAGCTTCCTCAGCTATAAAATGAGGATAATTAAGTGTTATTTACCTGCTTCCCAGGGTTGTGTCAGCCATCAATTGAGGGAGCCTGTGAGAAAGGACTTTAGGTATTATTCTATAGATATGAAATAACATTACTGTTTGAGGATCGGAATGCAGCCCGTATGATTTGGAGTATTCAGTTATTTAACAGCTCTGAGACACTGCAGCAAGTGAGGCTTCTTAAATATGTTTCACAGCTAGTAGAATGGCACATGTTCTGTGCCCACTGGGGTTAGCTGTTTCCTGCTCGGACCCCAGCAGGATGTGTCTCTTCCTACTATACAAGTTCTTGATTCCACATCTGGGCAGAGAACAGAAGTGTGGAATGATGATCACAATGGTAAAAAGAGATACAGAGCTTAGAGCTGAGTTTGGAGAGAAAAAATGGCACTGAATACACAGCATATGGGAGGAAGTCATCATCCAACAAAAGCAGTAATTAAAGATTTGGTTATTTCCATGAACCTCGAACATTTGCAGAGTCTCAGAATAATGTGGTAAAAGTATTACAGGCTCCAATCCCAAGGTTACCACCAGAATTTTCAAGAAGACAAATCCAAATTGGACCAAAACAGAGTCTATTCTCTTGGCGGGTTGGGTAAGGAGAGTAATTCCTAATAATTCCAGACTGAGAAGGAAGTTTGGTTAGCCTCAGGATGACACTGTTGAGTTATTTAGAGAAAGTTGTGTATGTTCATGTTCAAGTTAAGTGTATCTGAATATGTATGGTTTCTTCTGTTTGGTAGTGCTCAATGAAACTACTGTTTTTCTTCAAGTGATATGAATTTAAAAATCATTCTAGGTATTTCCATAGATAGGTGCTTGAACTAGGTAGCTCATACCTAATTATTTAGTCAAGATTCTGGCTTCTGGAACAGGGTCAGAAGAAGTACTCAACAAGGCTTATTATTGCATGTGCTACACGACAGGGCAGACTGAGAGGCGGGTTCAATCCCTTGATGCCTTTCCAGATGGAAATTTTAAAAATATGTTTTGAAACTTTTATGTAGTGGAGGTGGTGAGAAAATTTTTTTTCTAAGAAGTTATGTGGACAGAATCATGTATTCATTCATTAATACCAACCAAAATATTTGTTACACTATTTCCTATTTTACCTGCTTCTTATCCTATTTCCCTTCTATAATTTTCAAACTTATAGACATTATAGAAGTGTAGAGGTCCAAGACAATTTCTTAGAAAACACAGTACAGGTTTCCAATTTAGTTAGGTAAATTATTCACTCCCCAGAAGCAAACCTATGTCTGACTTTATTTGGTTTTAGAAACAGCTCACTTTGCTGACATTGAACTCACTAAAATTATATATGGGTAGGGAACAATTACTCAAAAGATAGAGTAATGTGGTAAAGAGTGTTTTTAATTTTGACTTGATTCTATTTAATGGGAGTGAGACCAATTTACATTGTGTGAATTTATCCCAGTGATGCTCTAGCATGCATTAGAAATCAACATCCCAGGCAACCTCCAACCACCAGCTATGTTTTCATAGAGAAATAGGTGCTGGGACAGGAGGGTATGCATGAAATCCTTGACGCTGACATGGGCAGGAAGTTTAGGATGATTCTCAGTCTTGGCCTGGAAGTTGATCTGGGCTGAGAAACTGAACTCTTTTTCCTGACGAGAGATTGTGCCTCGAGATCTGTGCATCCCCAAGAGGAAAAGCCTTGCTGACCTATGCATGTCATTGCAGGTGGACGTGGGATTGTGAAGACTTCAGAGGGACACTGTGATCCTCCCTCTGCCTAAGAGAGCCCCAGTCCAGCTTCTGCCTGATGTTTGCAGAGGCGACTGTAGAGTTTCCAGTTCTCACATCTCTGTCTGCAAACAGCAGTACTTCCTGCCACTTGTGGGTTTCCATCACTCCTCAGTACCCTATTAGCTTGGTGTATAAATAGACTCATGGGTGTGCAAAGGAAATAATCACAATCTAAGGGGACCCAGAAGCCTCTGAGTTAAAACAAGCAGAGGGTGGAGGGAGAGAGAGAAGAAGTGAGAGGGGAGAGAGAGAGAGTGGAGGGGGAGAGAGAGAGAAGAGAAGAGGAGAGGAGAAGAAAGAGGAGAGGAGAGAGGAGAGGGGAGGGGAAGAGAAGGGGGGGGGAAGGGAAGGGAAGGGAAAAGAAAATAAAGAGGAAGAGGGAGGGAAGAGAAAATTAGGGAGAAAGAGGAGAATCAGAATAGGAAAGCTTCTAGAATGATGATAAAACTGTTATAAGAATGACTATAAGAATGACCACGACAAAGTGTTTTTTAATAGCTTTATAGAGACTTCCTGAAACTTAAAAATCTGGTAAGTTAAAAATTTAGAAACTGAGTGGATGAATTAAGGAGAGATTAGTCAGCATTGAGATCAGCCTGGAGGGCCAAGTGAAAGACACATTCCAAAACACAGCAAAAATACAAAGAGAATCAAATCATGAGGAGAGGGCTAAGAGATTTGGGACACAGCACCAGGAATTGTAAAATGTGGAGAACAAGGATCCTACAAAGGAGAAAAAGGAACAGGTGGAAGGAAACATAATAATCAAAATAACAATAGGGAAAAATCACACTGGCTGGAAAAAAAAAGACTTGCATATTCAGACTGAAAGTGCCCAGGCAGGATTGATTTCTGTAGCTGAGGGCTGGAGGTGAGAGGGAGAGAAAAGAAACAGGCAGGTGGCACTGGCTTTTTATTCTGCTCCTTGTCATACCCCTTCAGGAAGTACGTAGTGCTCTTGATGTGTCATAGAGGAACCTTGATATTTCCTGATAACGCCATGACAGTCTCTCCTTAAATTTCTCATGTGACATATAAGCCCTTGTTACTTTGGCTTCCGTATCAACTATCATTACCTCATGGATGAAAAGGTTGTGGATAAGCACGGCTGCCATGTAAGAGAGTGGGTCCTGGTATGTGAGTTATTTTGAGCTGTGCATTTGGAGATACAAAATTGGCTTGAAAACTGCGTTTGGTGTAGGGAAATGAAGAGGGTGAATTTCTCCACAATTAGGACAAATTTGGCAAATCGGAAAGAGTCTGGAAAGGAGGCGTGAGATTGTACGTAGCCGGGATTTGGTTTAGTGTGAAAACTTCCACAAGGAAATGATCCAGAGCGGATAATAAAGAAAGGCATCTAATGTCTAATGCTCTTGGAATTGTGTTTCTGTGCCATAAACTCTTCAGGGCATAAACTCTTCCCTCATAGTCAGTTAAATCTACTATTATTAGGAATACCACTCTATGTATTTGAAGCAGAAAGAGGTTTCCTACACAAACGTAGGTGCTTAGATAATAATTGGAGAGGCTAAAGGAAGAAATCTAGGTTGCATTTCCAGAAATGTCTTTAGGAAGATTGGATCGCGGTCCTACTAGGTGACACTTGTCTCTAAAGCCTCCATTGCAGCCTTGCTGGAAGCAGGAAGCCTCCACTGCCGCAAAACCTGCCTCTCAACCCAGGGAGCTGGACAGTGGGCCCTGGATGCTGATGTTGGAGGATCTTACATTTCCGTGACCTTTCCTAACAGCAGCCACAGCCAACAATCACAGGAATATGGTGTTCACTGTATTTCTGCCTTTGGAACTTTGTCAAAAGGCATCTGTTTAGCAGAGCCTAATTTACTAACTATAGCACCCAGCAGGCATTTGGTGTAAACGTTAGGAGACACAATACAGAAAATGCAGCCAAGGGCTGATTTCGCAGGGTCAGTGAAGTAGAGACAGTGGGATAATTAGTATTAGTACATTAGATGGTGTGGGGGGGCAGGAAGATAATTCATAAACAGGAAATTGGGGTGGGAGGAAGCAGGATCTGGGGAATGGAATAATCATGATGCCTCAATCTAGATTACAATTGTCTTTGGGTAATTTTGATTATCTTAGGGTGACTTAGGATGAGTTAGGGTCATGGAATGACTATACCACCTCCTATCCCCAACTCATGGCAAACATTAAGAATCTACAATGAGGGGCGCCTGGGTGGTGCAGTTGGTTAGGTGTCCGACTCTTGGTTTTGGCTCAGGGTGGTGAGATTGAGCTCTGTGTTGGACTCCCCGCTCAGCACGGAGTCTGCTTGAGATTCCCTCTCCCTCTCCTTCTGCCCCTCCCACTCATGCACACGTGCTCTCTCTCTCTTTCAAATCAATAAATCTTAAAAAAAAAAAAAAAGAATCTACAATGACCTGCTGCTCCACGGGCTTTAGAAACTTCAATTAAATTTTTTAGAAATTCAATTTACTAATTTACTGGAGTTGGCACTAAGAGAGAAATGAAACCTATTTGCTATCCTGCTTGTCAGTACTTATGAAACAAACTTAAATAGTCTAACTTGCTGCAGTATCACAGGGCTGTTATTGTTTAAAACTTGATGACCAAAGTCAAGTGGGCTGCACACAGAGCTATGGGCCATAAATATTCTTTCATATTTATAGAATTTATTAGAAGGCAGTGGCTATATATGGCTATAGTTAGAAAACAACAAGCAAACAACAAAGGATGCTAAGAAGTGAGGCTGGGCATACACTCCTGTGCTTCAGAGTGGCTGGTGGTCAAGTCCGTCGGGCAGAATGGTCTCTAAGAATTAACAGAACCATTAGCTCCATTGAAGCGACTTACCTTAGCACTTCTAGCAATCTATTATATTGTTCCACATTGTTGATGGTCTTAAGAAACTTGTTTTCATCTTAATATCAGAATACTGATGACGTGCTAAAAAGTTTCCTATGTAGCATATGTATGTGTGTATGTATGCTCTGAGTTGAATTGTGTTTCCCTGAAAGTCGTGTCTCCTATCCCCCAGTACTTGAGAACATGACCTGATTTGGAAATAGGGTCACTGGCGATGTATTTACGTAAGTCAAGATGAGGTCATTAAGGTGGGCCCTAATCTAGTGTGACTATTGTCCTTATTAAAAGGGGAACTATGTACACAGATATACAGGGAGGACATCATACGATGATGAAGGCAGAAGTTGGGATAGTACTTACAGAAGTCAATAAATGCCAAAGATTACTAGCAAGCCACCAGAAGCTAGAGGAGAGGCATAGAAGAGATTCTTTTTCACAGCCCCCAGAAAGAAGCAACTCTGCTGACACCTTGATCTTGGACTTCCAGCCTCCAGAGCTGTGAGACAATACATTTCAGTTGTTTATGCCACTCAATTTGTGATACTTTGTTACGGTAGTCTTAGCAGATGAATACAAAGTCTAAAAATTCTAAAAAGCATATAAAATAATTAGCTGATAAAGTAAAAATTAAGAAAAATGGACATAATGACATTATGTATACTGTGCATACACTTTGGGGCCAATTATGTATCACCTTTCCAGATGGTGGGACTTGGGCCACAAATTTCAATATAGCTGAACCAGCTGTAAGGAAATTCTATGCTGATATCAATCAGTGAAGAATTTTAAAAAGATATCTAACCTCTTAGGAGTGATATGAAAAATTCTGATTAGAAACAGAACATTTGAAAGTGATCTTTACTCAAAGAACATGAAGCAGGAAAGGAAGATGAGTCAGAAGTAGAAGGTTAGTGTCATTTCAAAAACTGTATGTAGACATATGGCTTCATTTCTGACCTAAAATTTCCTTTGTGGTATCATAATAAAAAAAAGACAATCCCCAACTTTAGAGGACTGTCTAGAATGAAAATCACCTGGACTTTGGACATTTAGATTTTCATGTGAAATTGACTCTGCTTTAATTATTTATCAAAAACAGGCTGGTAAATAGATCAACTGGTGCATACAGCCCAGAGGTGTCTGTCCCAAAGAAGGTATAGAGGCCAAACCCCTAAATCCTCCTTGAGGAGAACTCATGTCCAGTCTTTTCCTTTCCATTCATAATCAAATCTTATATACCACACCTATTGTATTTTGTAGCAAATCTAGGGTGTTTGATTCTCCACATAGGGGAAAGCATTTTTATTAATTTATAAACCTCTAGCAGTTATACTGAAAAGTTTTTTAAACTTTTTTTCTTCTAGAGCCCCCACATTTCTGAATATTTTCTGAGAGTGTTTTTTTCTACTAGAGTACATACTTTGTAAGAAACAGGAAATTTCAGAAACGGGAAACTATTTTAACTTTCCATATCACATGGGAAAGTTATTATATTTCCCTCCCCTTGGGTGAGTTTACATCCTGTCAAAAATTATCATCTGAAGCAGTCAATAAAGATTTAAATCTAAGTGGGAAATTCTATTCTACAAAACAAATTAGGATTATTTTGCTTTCAGTCCAAGAAAGAAACCAAGAACTTCTTGGCATTAATTTGAACTAGGACTCAAAAAATCTTTTGAAAGTTATTTAAGTATTTATGAAATTCGCTAGTAGTAGCTATCATTTACGGAATATTTACCATGTGCCAAGCACTGTATTTAGGCCTTATTCACTTATACATACAGGATATTTATGAGACCAAAATCCTGTATGTACAAAACTAGGGAAACTTGAAAGTTGCTGAGTGGATAGAGCTCAAACCCAGGGTTAGAGTCCCCTGTCCACTAAAAAACAAACCATATGCTGTGTTCACATATTTGAATGTCCTAACTCGCTTAAAAATATTAAGAAGCCCCAAAAGGCTTTGTCTATTAAGAATGAATTAATGATGGCAAACAATGAGAATTGGAATGTTCTACTTTGGAACGTAAAAGAGTTTAGTATAGTTATTACTGATATTGCAGTGGGTGGGGTCCTCTGTTCAATTATACCATAAGAGTTAATCACCCTGCTGGCATATTTATTTAGACGTGTTGGTTCGAAATCTCAGGAGTTCCCAGGGTGAAATCTGAAACTGGGCCCTGTACATGGAGGGCAAATAGAGACCAAAGAAAGAGGTCATTCTAGATTGGTAGGTGGCGGGTTTAATAAACAAGGGAACTCCCATACAAGGTTTTTTGCAGGCAGCGCCGACCTGCCAGAATCTTTAAAGTTTATCTGGAGGCCTTAACTAGGTTCAGTCACATGTGCTGTCCAGATGGTCTCAACAACAACTTACCCTGTCACGCCTGAGTCCCTGAAACAGCTCCTACTGTGGGAATGGTAGGCAGAGCATTCATTCCAAGAATAGGGGAGGGCGTGAGGAGCCTCAGATTGCCTGGGTCCAGCTTGAGGGTCAACTGGCGGTCCCATCCTCTCAATGGCCATCTCTAACACCCTGTATAATGTGTGCAGATTGTAATAATATTAAATATTTATTCTGTTAGGTTTGCATGTGTGTTTACTAAAAAATAAAGGAGGTACTCAGCATAATTATTTTGAGATCCATCCAAGTTATTGCTTGTATCATGGTCCAGTCATTTCCTATTGCTGAGTAGTATGCCTTAGTGTGGATGAGCCACAATTTTTATATCCATGGACTTGTCGATGGACATTTGGGTTGTTTCCAGTTTGGGGCTGTTATAAACAAAGCTGCTGTAAATATGTATGTACAAATATTTTTATGTACATATGCTTTTATTTCTTTTGGATAAATATCTAGGACAGGGATCGCTGGGTTATATGGTAGCAGTATGTTTAACTCAAGAAACTGTCATACAGTTTTGTAAAGTAGTTGTGCTAGTTTAGTTTACATTCCCATCAGCAGTGGGTAAGAGTTCCAGCTTTTCCATATTGCCCAAATACTTGGTATGGACATTCTCTTAAATTTTAGACATTCTTTTTTTTTTTTTTTTAAAGATTTCATTTATTCATTGGAGACACAGAGATACAGAGAGAGAGAGAGAGCATGAACAGGGAGAGAGGCAGAGGGAGGAGGAGAAGCAGGCTCCCCACTGAGCAGGGAGCCTGATATGGGGCTCGATCCCAGGACCCTGGGATCATGACCTGAGCCGAAGGCAGATGCTTAACCATCTGAGCCACCCAGGTGCCCCAAATATTAGACATTCTAATAGATGTGTAGTAGTATCACATTATGTTTTTAGTAGTTTGCATTCCCTAATGATGGATGATGTTGGATGCCATTCATATGCTTATCTGTCTTCAGCAAATCTTTTTTGAAAAGTGTTCAAAGCATTTACCTTTTTCATTTTTTTCTCTTGTGCTGATAGTTATATATTTGAATAGAAGTCCTTTTTCAGATACAAGATTTTCAAATATTTTCTCAGCTTGTGACTTGGTCTTTTTTGTTCTTTTAAGTGTCTTTTGGAGAGAAGTTCTTTATTTTGATGAAGTCCAACTTACTAATTTTTTATTTTATGGATTGTGCTTTTGATACCCAATCTAAAAAAATTTGACCTAAAGAAAGGCACAGAGATTTCCTCTTATGTTTTGTTTTAGAAATTTTATAGTTTTAGATTTTATAGTATATCTATGACCCATTTCTGAGTTAATATTTGTGTATGGTGCAATATATAGAATGAAGTTTATTTTATATGTACATGAATTTTTATTTGTTGAAAGACTATTCACTGAATTGTATTTGAAACTTTATAGAAAATCAATTGATTATATATCTATTGGTCTATTTCTGAACTCTATTCTAGCCCAGATAGATAAATTTACCTATCTTGAAGATAGTTGATTCACTTGATTACTATAGTTTTATGATAAATTTTAAAGGTGGAAGAACTCTGTTCTTTTTTTTATCAAGGTTATTTTGGCTATTCTTGTTCCTTTGTATTTCTAAATGAGTTTTAGAATTGCTTGTCAACTTCTGCAAAAAGGCTCCTGGGATTTTTACTGCCATTGTGTTGAATCTATACATTCATTGTGGAAGATGCCACCTTAAGTAAATTGAGGTTTCTGATCCACAGACATGAAATATTTCTCCATTTAGTGAAATCTTCTTTAATTTCTCTTTTCAATATTTTATAGTTTTCAGTGTTAGATCTTGCACATATTTTAACAGATTTATCCCTTATAAATTATATTTTTAACTGCAGTCTTCAACATTTGGTAGTATATACAAATTACAGTTGATTTTTGAACATTGATCTTTTATCCTGAAACCCTGAAAACTGACTTATCAGTCTTAGTAGCTACATAGATTTTCTGCAAGGATAGATTAGCAGGGCATCTGCAAATGACTAGCTATGTGTATGGGTGGTGGGATTAGGAGGGAAATTTGGGATGACCATCACATTCTGGACTTGATTTGCTAGGTTGATATTGATATCATTAGTAAGGATTAGAAATATAGAATCAGTATGTTTTACAAGAAAACATATGATTAAATTTACTGCTGTATACATTTAATTCTAGTTTCCCATGGGAGTTCAATTGGAAATGTTTAGTAGGCAATCATATCCATGCTTAGGGGAATAATCAGGAATGAAATTATACATTTGGGAGTCATCACAATAGATGGTGGTCTGCTTTGTACAAATATATAATACAAAAAGAAAAAGAAGAGTGTCAAGGAAAGAACTATGGGGAGCATGAACTTTAATTTAGGATGAAGACACTTGGATATTTTCATGGGCTGAGACAAGAGAGAAGAAATTAGAGGAAGACTTTTCAATTTCCTTTTCTTTAATGCTTTGTTCTGAGTCACTAATATCTCTTTGAATCCAAAACAAAATACGTTGATTTCCACAGGCAGTCAATTTCTGCCTCTGGCTTCTGTCTGAATTCAGGATTCATGAACATAAATTTGTTTCTCAGCCTGACATTGCATTTCTGAAATCACAAATCTGAGACAGGTTCTGTATGATAGTAAGTCTATCTATCTGTCATAATTATTTTTAAAGGGCTTTTATTAAAACAACTTTTTTATAGTTATAGAAATAATGCATGTGCTTGTAGCAAATCAGAAACAAAACAAGCAAAATTAAAAAGAAAACAAACAGCACATTCCCACTCCCTCAGGGATCACCACAGTTAATACCTTAGTACATATTAGTATTGTACACTCTGCTTTGTAAGCTTCTTTTCTTAGTCACTGATCTTCATCTTTCCTGTTCAGTAAACTTCTATCTCACCTAAAACCCAGCTTATATTCAAATTTCTACGTTGGCTAAAAATGACCTTTACAGTTGATTTGTCTAAGTCAAGACCACACATTGCATTTGGTTATTATGTCTCTTGGGTTATTTTAATTTGGCACCGTTGTTTTTTCTTATGATCTTGACTTTTGTATCCCAAAATATATATGTATATATTTTTTAGATTTTATTTATTTGACAGAGAGAGACACAGCGAGAGAGGAGACACAAGCAGGGGGAGTGGGAGAGGGAGAAGCAGGCTTCCCGCGGAGCAGGGAGCCTGATGCGGGGCTTGATCCCAGGACCCTGAGATCATGACCTGAGCCGAAGCAGACGTTTAATGACTGAGCCACCCAGGCGCCCCTCATATCCCAAAATATTAAAGACTTAGTTTTTAAAAAGCAGCCAGCTTATTTTGATAGAGATGTTCCCTGAAAAATACTGTTGTAACAAAAATCAGTAATTAGTCTACTCATCAGTTTACTAACATACCAGTCAGTACTTTGTCAAGTCAGGCTCACTTATGGAAGATGCAGACAACAAGAGCAATATGTATGATGGAATAATTAGTATTGCTTCTGTGGGCTTGGAATAGTAAGACCTGGTTTCCCTTCTGTTTCTCTTAGCAATTCCTGTGTGGCCTTTGTGGATCTAATTCCATAGTCCTTGTTTCTTATAACATTGACCCTTTCTGTTGTCTATAGGACTGGTAGCTGCTTCCTCTCTCTTGTGGTTTTTAAGTGTGTCCACAAATTCTCTGACATTACCACTAGGAGATGGGGCTGGTGTCCCCTCCCCTTGTATCTAGGTCAAACGTATTGCCTAATAACCCACAGAATATGGCCGAAGGGACAGTGATGTTTGAGGGTAGGTCACAAAAGGGGATGGATCTTCGACCTTTTCCTCCTGGATTACTTGCCTTTGAAGGCTGAGTCATCAAGTAAGAAGTCTGAGATGGTCATGTTGTAAGGAAGGCCAGGCCACACGAAGGAGCTCTGTGTGAGTGTTCTGGCCCACAGCTCCTGCAGAGGTCCCAGCCAACAGCCATCATTGGCCATCATACCTGTGAGCAAGTAAGCTTTCAAGATGACTACAGTCTCCACCACCATATGATATAACTGCATGAGGGAACCTAAGTGAGGGCCATCTAACTGTGCCCATTCAAATCCCAGACCTGTGAAAGATAATGATTAAAAAAAAGATTGTTGTGTTGAGCCCCTGAAGTTTGAGGTACCTTGTTATGCAAAACTGGAGAAACGGATTGATCAGTTTCTCATTTCTGATTTACCTCATCAACCCTGGCATTCTCTCTTATCTAGCACCTGTTTAACAAATTCTAGTAAATATCCTCTCTATGAAGTACCTAGGGTCATTGCTGTTTTCCTGACTAGAACCATACTGATAACCCTCCCAGGCAGGGCCTACACAAAATAGCCAGGAAAGATTGAAAAGAAAAAAAAAAAAAAAATCAGATCATATGTTGGTCTTTTTTAGTTACATGTCTTTTGATATTTATTATCAATTGGTTTTCTAAAGCCAACATGGTAAAATGTTTCTGTTCTGTCAGAAACCATCATGTAACCTTTTCCTAAAGTACAGAAAACTGCTACATTTGAGTAAGTACATTTTTGAAATAAGAATTTCAACATCTGTTTTTTAAAGTTCTTCTAAAATAAACATGATTCCTTAGTGATATCCTTTGTTCTTTACTACAGCGAACTAACTGCCTTTTGCTTCTGTGCCTACTGCCTTAAAAGGTGGAAAAGTTTAAAAACACACCTTTAATTTTATGTTTACTTTAATGTGCTTTCCTTAGGAAAGTTACAGTCTGTTTGTGTAAGATAAGGAAATGTAGTGAGGATGATTCTGGCACACCATCGTTCTCACTACTTAACAGTTGGCTTTGCTTGTGATCCGCAGCCTATGTGGTAAGACACCTGCTGCTTCTAGAAGCAGTCATGCACTGTGGGGTACTTCAGACTCGGGGCTTGGGTGTGTGTAGATGGAGGCAGGATTCCAAAGTGGACTGCATGGGAACATTCCTCTTGGGGTGTCAGGTTCTGTTGGGTACTACACGGGCTTACATTTTATAACCTTGGAGTGCCTGGGTCCTGAGCTGCTCAGATTCCAGGAAGCTAGATTTTGGTGCTGGTTCCATGGAAAAGAGAAACTCCCCAGAACAGATACTGCCTCACTTTCAAAGCCCTGTTTTGCATGGACAGCAAGTCTGCTAACATCGTTAGTACCATGATATCAATTCAGCTCCCCTGTTTGCCCTTACCACCAATTCCTTTGTCTTTGATTTCGTTCTGCATGCTACCCATGACCTGGGACAGCCTCAGCTTTCTCTAGTTCAGCTTTGGGCCTGGGGTCTCCTTCATTTCCTGACACAGGAGAGACTAAAGTAGAAGACTCTAGTGGGCAGGTGGTAGAAGACCAGTTTTGCTGCCCAAACCCACAGACCAGGGCAAGCCCCCACAAAGCACTGAACTGTAGCCTTACCTTTAATTTCTTCGTTCTTGACCTCCTCCATTCAGTTCGGTTTCTATCTGTCTCAAGTTTATTGCATCAGGTCCCTCTAGTACTAGAGCTTAGTCCTGAACCCTTATATACTCTAGTGGGTCTCTGACAACCTGACTAGTTCTGGCCTAGCTCTTTTGCTAGCTCCCTTTTTACTATCCCGTTTACTTGGGCACATGATGGAGTGTGTTCCCAGAGAATGAGTCAGAACCCTGACCCTGTCCCCTCCCCCACCTCACCTTAGCCTTGCACTGATGACCCCTACCTGGACTCTTTCGCTGCCATGCCCCACCCCTCATTGGATACAGGCGTGTATCTGAATGGGAGATGAGTTGGTCACACTCTTCTGGATACCTCTTTGGGCTGTTTTCTCTAACTTGAGTGCTGTCCATTCCTGGCTTCTTCTCTTTTCACTTCCCCCCTGCTCCCCTTTTCAGTAGGTCCTTTGTCTGAGTTTGCCTGAATAATAGCACTCTTCTTTGGCCTGAACCTTTTTTGGCCTCTATCAAGCTTCACTTTCCTTCTTGTTGTTCCAGATAAAATAACATATAAAGCTTTGCATTGAAATCTGAGAGGGAAGGAAGATAAATGCCGAGGTAAAGTTGTAAAACCAGATGCTGGCGGAGCCCGACAGGTGTGGAGTAGAAGGGAAAATAATGGAGAAACAGGTGACCAGCATCTATCAAGAGGAACTAATAGGAAAGAAGATCCATAACAATACTTATCACCTCAGGTCCCTGTATATTCAGCAATGTACAGAGCACAGCAATAAGCAAAGTGAACTTAAAACTTAACCCAAGAGTGTAGATATGATCTCATAGGCATTATATAGACTTGGTAGCAACGGAACAATGTCTCCATTGGAAGCCAGTCTTAGTTTGGATAATGTCCCTAACTATCCATGAGACCACCCCAGTTCTCTCCTTTGAAAATTGATGAAATGTGTTTTTATATCTAAGTTTCTTTCTGGTTCTGACTTTCTGTAAGCATTACCCATGGCCTCCATTCTCATGGTTGGGCCGGGACATTATGGATTTAGCTGACTGCTGTTTTCAGGTTCTTTCAAGAGGTACACATGTCTTAGAAATGGAAGACGAATTATAGTTATTGGAAGGTGATGATCTATGAAACCAACTAGATCAGTTTTAAAACATTACTGTGGCGCAGTATCAGTTTCTGGTTTCCTAAAATTCACAACATTTTGGCATCAGGCTCATGAGCAATCTACCACTATTAAGTGGGTTTGTACTGTCATCTCTCGGAGACTTTTCCTTATTTTTGTCCACATGATGCTTCCAAAAGAGTTATTTGAGTGAAACCTTCTGCTGCACAGAAGTTGTGGGGAGCACAGATCATGGAATAAAGAAGCGTCAAGGGTAAGAAGCCAGTTGCATTTTCTGAACGTGGAAGTAGGAACCTTACTCCAGCCAGAAGTGGGAGAGGAAGGAACATCAATGAGTTGGTCTTTCCATTCTGATACCATGATGTCTATAATCTAGAATGCCAGAATCAGCCAGTTTTGTGTTTGAATCTCAGCTCTGCCTTAATGATTTTGAGTAAAGTATTTAGTGTCTCAGTTTTCTCATCTGTAAAGTTGGAACAATATTACATATTTCACAGATTTACTTTAAGGACTAAAAGAAGTAACATATGGAGCATTTTGGGGCACAGAGGAAATCTTTAATAAATGTGATTTTTCTCATTTTGATTTATTATTTATGAAGCATCTGAAATGGAGACTATCCAGTAGGATACACATCAATATAAGCTAAAGTGAGTTTCTCACTTCAGATTACACTTTTTAGGATCCATGTTCTTATCTCTAATTAGACTTCACAATTTAAAACTACACAATGTAATTGCTGAGAAATTAGGAAAAATGTAGTTCACAAATGAAAAACCAAGAATATTTTGGCATTCGAAGCAGCAAACAGTCTAAACTTATCTAAATAGGCCATGAAAATGGAATATGTTTTTATATCTTCCAAGTTTGAGAAGCAACTTCTCAGTCGCATGTTCCAGTTATGATATTACTTCCAAAATAGCAAAAACAGTTTTCTCAGGAACATTCCTATTCTAAGAGCTAATCTTACTTATTGAATGGTAAGTTACCACCACCGAGCCTTTTATTTATCCTCTCACTTTATTTGTAAACTAACTAGATAGTCAATAAAAGTGGTAAAAACACGTCTTTGTACACATAGTGCTTTTGGATATTTGTGCCCTCAACTGTGGTGATAAAAATATATATCCTTTTTATAGAGAAAGTGAGGCAAAACCAAACAGCATCTGTGGAATATTAAGAACTCTTGAGAAGGAAGTGTTTGGGTAGATTTTCTTAATCTAAAGCATAGCTTGGGAAAAAAATAATGAAAATAAGGACTTAGAGTTATATGATATTTTATAGGTGTTCAGTAAACCTGTATTTATAGGTGTTCTAAAAACCATGTTTTTGAATGAATGGACTACTATCCGTTTTCTTTCCATTGAGGATGAAACTCAGAAAAGGGGTAAATATTTATCTTTAAATGTGTAATCAATATTTGTCTTTCTATTTGCCTTAATTGCAAAAGGCTTTTTTTTAGCGTTCTTGGGAATTGTATCAGCAGTAACTACTAGTTTTTTCTCAGAAGCTGTCTGTGACCTTCTGTGTCTGAGCCTAAGCATCCCTTCTACCTACTTCCATATTCCTTGGCACTTTATCTCTATCATACTGCTTCTCAGACTATACTGGAAGTTCTTGGAGGGCAGGAGTTTAACAAGTTTTTAAATCCCTGCTGTTTAACTTAAATATGTGCTCAATCAAATGGGTTGAATGGACAGCTGAAGAATGAATGGAACAAGGATCTTGGGGAAGAAGTGGGGTGATATGCATGCCCACAGATAGAATGCTGCTAACAGCCATGAAATCAGGGTTCCTATTTGGATGGGATATACTGGGGAGGGAGGTAGCTGAGATTCCAGAATATCAGCAAGGCTTGGGTTAAGATTCAGTCCCAACTTAATCTCTTTTCCAAATCGTCCTAAGGCTACTGTGGTCTGAGAGAAACTGAAGATAAATCAGTTCAGTGGTTTTTAGTAAGAGAATTACTCCCCTCTTGGGGGGGGGGGCATTCTGGAAATTATGGGGCAGTGTTTTTTTGTTGTTTAATATTTAGGGAGGGGTCCCCTCTGTCATTTAATAAAGTTGGATCCAGGGATTCTAGATGTCTTGCCATGTGTGGGAGAGACCTGCACAACAAATGTATATCTATCCTGTACAAATTTCATATTATCTTAGCTTTGAAATGAACTCCATCTGATGTATGAACACAAGGTGCTTTTTTTTTTTTAAAAAGATTTTATTTATTTATTCATGAGAGACAGAGAGAGAGAAGCAGAGGGAGAAGCAGGCTCCCAAGGAGCAGGGAGCCCGATGTGGGACTCGATCCCAGGACCCTGGGATCATGACCTGAGCCGAAGGCAGACGCTTAACCATCTGAGCCACCCAGGTGCCCACAAGGTGCTTTTTAATAAAGTTCTTTTTAAAGATTTTATTTATTTATTTGACAGAGAGGGAGAGCACAAGCAGGGGGTGCGGGAGAGGGAGAAGCAGACTCCCCATTGAGCAGGGAGCCCGATGCGGGGCTCAATCCCAGGACCCTTGGAACATGACCTGAGCCGAAGGTAGACGCTTAACCGACTGAACCACCCAGGCGCCCCAATAAAGTTTATTATATACAGTTATTATTATATATATACATATACATATATATATACAGTTATTATTATATACAGTTTATTTTACAGGAAATGCACCTGATGTGTAAATTGAAGGGAGTATAGTATTTTGCTTTGTTGGGAAATTTGTCAAAAGTTATTCATCATTTCAGAAAATTACATCATTGCGTTGGTCATGCAGTTGAGTAGTTGACATGACACACCCCTGCCGGTTTGCATGTGTGTCTATGATACCCAGTGATGCGTTGCTTCTAGGACTTGGCACAGGCATCAGACCACTTCAGTACATCTGCTACTACGTTATGCCCAAGGGCTTACATAATGACATATGTATGGCTTTTTATAAATTAGTATCCTTTATTTCTTCTTTATGCTAGAGTTAGAGTGTATACTGACTTTTTGTGTGAAGGTAGTTTACATAGTTCCAAAAAACCATTTTCTGAATATTTTAGCCAGAAGCATTTTCAGTCGTCTTCCCATTTTAGAAAACCAATGAAATACATACACCTAATTTAATGTAATACCTTCTGTGGAATATGGGACCTGTCAGCAAATACATTGATTTTGTTGTAGCAAATATTCATAGTAGATGGGATAAATAAAATAAATTATTCTCATCAATTCAGGGCAGGGGATGCAGCCAGGTAAATTTAGGAGCCAAACGTGGATAAAAGTTTTCAGATTTCAGAGCTTGGTGGGCTTTAGAATTGTAAAGAAGAAACAATGGAATGAATGTATTATCTCTGTGTAGATGGATTATAGAGTCTATGTGTTTCATTTCAGAATAGTAAAGGGGATATTAAAATATTTGGCATAAAAGGAGATTTGGGGAATGATACAGTTAGGGACCATTGATACAGTCGAAGAAACCCAGACTTTTTAACTAACCATATGCAATGAATCATTGACTGAGTTATGACTTAAGGGTCTGAAATAGTTCCCTGAGGCTATGTCCATTCATAAAATATTGAAATGTACAAGCCAGGTTATTTATCTCTGTCTGTTTTTACAACAAGGGATTGCACTAAGGGCCACTGGTGCTTTGTTGATATGAAAATGTTATTTGGTCCTCTAAAAAATGAAACATAAAGCAATAGTTAGAAAAGCCAGATGAGCTCTCCAGGTTGTTAAAAAGGGGTTTTGTCATTTTCCATTTTCCATAAAAGCCCAGCTGTATCTTCTAAAATTGGAACTTATTCATGTGCTCTCCAGGTGCCAGGGCATGAAAATCAAATGTGGAGAAAGCTGAAACAAGATATTTCAAAAATAGAAACAGGATATGGGCATAGGGAAAGAAGTGAATGAAAAGTAAGTAAATGGAAAGGTAGGAAGTGAAGAGAGAAAATTGCCATATGGAAACACTTTGATGGTGCAAAGTGCACATAGGATTTTATTGAACAGTGAATTTATCAGATAAGAAATGATTGTTAATCTTAATTGTTTTAGATAGGTTGGATGCTCAGGTTCATCCATTCAAATTATTTGGCCTCTATTTTTACATTTAAAAACTCAAAATGTGTGAGTTTTTATGTGGCTGGACTTGAAGCTAGGTAGTAGGGAAGTTTGGAATACACCCAGATCTACCAGTTCTGAGTGCAGTTTTCTTTTCACACTAAGGACTTAGGCGTAAGCAAAGGGATGCACCTGAGATATGTTTAGAAGGGCGCACAATAGTACTTGTGGGCTTGGTAACCATGTGGAGAGAGACAAAGGAAGAGGATGGGATTGGAGAGCAGAAATTCTAAATCTGCTAAAAATGAGTGCTATTGGCAGAAGTGGAGCTGATTAGAAAGAAGAGAAGGAGGAATAATGATGTTCTATTTTAGATATTTTTTATAAGATTTTATTTATTTATTTGACAGAGAGAGACACAGCAAGAGAGGGAACACAAGCAGGGGGAGTGGTAGAAGGAGAAGCAGGCTTCCCACGGAGCAGGGAGCCCAATGCGGGGCTCGATCCCAGGGCCCTGGGATCATGACCTGAGCCGAAGGCAGACACTTAATGACTGAACCACCCAGGCGCCCCTATTTTAGATATTTTATGCTTAGGTAACAGAAGCACACCTTGTTGGTAATGTCTGGTGAGCATGGGGACATAAAGGAAAGTCATGAAATAGCTTTGAACCATTAATATGTTTTCATTCCGATGTTTCATTTCCCTAAAGCCAATCTATGTATAATCAGCTCCAGAGAGTTAAAGTTTTCCCATTTGGAGTTTTGGGTCCCAGAGAAGTGAGCACCAGGAAGTTTATGCCTGGATGGTGCTTTGCAGAAATAAGAAGGAGCAGTTCCTTTGGTGAATTTTCCCCAGTGACTCAGAGTTATTGGTTGTCATGCCGAATAAAGCTATTCAAACTATAGTAAACAGGTGGATTAACTAGAGGTATACATGGCAGGACATTATCCCAGGCCTCATGAAGAGCCAAGAGTTGGAAATCCCTAGGAGTGAAGACAGCTATTTTCTTTATCTTGTTCACTGTTGGAAGCTCTCAGAACTGCTATGTTCTAATTCCAAGTAATCTTGCTGGGCCAGTCAAAGGGTAGGGTTATATGACCCACTGCAAACTTATTAGTAGAGCTGCTGGAATGGACACTCTGGAGAGGCTTGCCCAAGGCAAGCAATTTGAAAATATGCCTGCTAAATGCCATTGGCAGAATACTCTAATGGGAATGTGGAGGGCAGTGGGTCCTGAGTATGTTGGAGGAAATACTGCAAGGCAACAAATTTGCAAAAACAATACTGCTATATTAGAATGTTGAAGCATTTTAAGAAAAGACTGGGTAGGGGCTTAGTTGATTAACTTTATTATTATTTTACCAGATAATTAAAATAAATATTACTAGTTAGAAGGGAAACTTGTCTCATTCCTTAATTTTTAAATTCATTCAACAAGATTTTTGGAATACCTTCCAAGTGCCTTCTAGTGATTGTTCTAGATGCTGGAATATGGAATATAGCATTTATCACAATTGTGGGTTTTTTTTTTTTTTTTTTTGCATTTATCACAATTGTTTAAGTCTTTGCTCTAGAGCAGCTTACAATGGGAAGACAGACTATAAGAGACAAATCGTTATGATGTGAAGAATAATAAAGCAGGTTAAGGGAAATAGTGGCAGATTTTATCTAAGTTGTCAGGGAAGGCAGAGTGATTATATAATCTCTTTTTTTTAAGATTTATTTATTTGAGGGAGAGAGAGAGAGCACACACATGTGCAAGCGGGGGGAGGAATAGGGGAGAGGGAGAATCTCAAGCAGATTCCTCGCTGAGCATGGAGCCCAAGGCGGGGCTCGAACTCATGACCCTGAGATCATGACCTGAGCTAAAATCAAGAGTCAGACGCTTAACCGACTGAGCCACCCAAGCGCCCCTCATTTATTTTCTAATGGAGATATTCTGAGTATGAAAGCAAGCACTATTTAGTAATTCTGGAATAACAGACATCAACTGGCACTGTCCCAGGCACCCTTGACAGCAATCTGGTCACCCCACTGATAGTGTGACATTATAAACAGACTGGGAGAAATTGGCGAATGGGTGGTGTATTTATTTAAGGGAAAGTGGTCCAGGAAGAGGGAATGCTCAAACCATTCTGCACAGACTTTGGGCATTGCGAATTTATAATTTTAGAATTTCTAAAACAAGAAGAGGACTCCACCATGGCATTGCCTCTCTAGGAATGGCACCTTAAGGACTAGCCATATGGGGACTGGCTAACCTGCCCTGTCAGAGCCTGGCCACTGATATAGCTGATTGTCAGTGTAGGAGTATAGAGACATTGCCAGTCAGAAGACCTGTTCCACACTAGGGTCACAGAAAGATGGTATTAATGTGAGGTTGCTTTTTGGGGCACCTGGGTGGCTCATTCGATTAAGCGTCTGCCTTCTACTCAGGTCATGATCTCAGGGTCCTGGGATAGAGCCCCACATTGGGATTCCTTGCTCAGTGGGGAGTCTGCTTCTCCCTCTCCCTCAACCCCTCCCCACTGCTTGTGCTCTCTCTCTCTCTCTCTGCCTCAAATAAATAAATAAAATCTTAAAATTTTTTTTTTTTTTTAAATGTGAGGTTGCTTTGTAAAAGGCTGAGCTCAATTTGTGGCTGTATTTTGAGAAGCCCTTTCTGTCTAGAGACTTGGCTCAACCATAGTCTGAGAGCTCCTGTAGAATAAGCTGCTGCTTCTCTTTTCTGGGTATGACCTTCGCCTCACACATGAGCCTCTGCTCCTAGCAGTCCTCGAAGAGCTTGGGCTGCTCACCCCAGGGCTGTCGGCTGTCACAGTTCAGTTCATGGAGCACCATGCAGCTGCCTTCCTGTTGCCCTCTGTTCTCCACAGGTCTTCCTCAGCTCAGCGGGATCATGTTCTGTCAGGAAACCACATTCTGGCTAAGGAAGCTGAGGAGCCCAGCAACATGGGGAGGTTGGACCTTACGCCATATTAGCTCTTCCTCCTCCTCCCCTTCATCACCATAAAGTACTTATGGGCACAAAGGTATTGTTCTGGATAACAATACACAACAACACATTAAGATTGATAGCTCTTACTCATTGGGGGTGTACTTTTACCAGACACTTAAAAACATTAGGCATTCAAAACTCAAATTCTCACTCACCTGTGAGACAGGTATAATGCCATTAGATTCATACCTGTGAAGTTACTTATATCTATCATTTTGACGTACAGAAATGACATTTTCATACAGTGAGACCTAATATTTTACAGGCAAAGAAAGGAAAGTTCAGTGATGTTAAGAAAAATAAACTTACCAAAGTCACATAACTTGACTCATAATTAGAATTTTCACACCAGTTGGTTGGCTTCTGGGTCTGTGGTCATGCACTTTGCCTCACCGACAGCTCTATCTTATATAAAATAGATTAATTGCTTCTTTGTTTGGAGAGCTTCCAGATAGAACACACTGATCCAGAGGGATTTGTAGAGCCTACGAATTCCCCTAATTCTGCAGAGAGCTGACCCATTGCTGGAACATTTAGACCTGAGGGAAAGACCCTAGTACACAAGCCCGTAAACAGTAAGAGGGCACTGTGAAGTCAGAAGCAAAAAGGGAAATGGGCAAACGAGTCAGCTCAGAGGAAATCCTTTTAAGAGGATATGCAAGGACATTGCTATGATCTGGATGTGAAACAGTTGGCTGCCAGAAGCTGGCACCATTTCCCAATGGGGGTTCCTCACATCCCAAGTTCCTCAAGAGATGTCTGAACCAAATCGGCTGGGAAACTAACTGTATTCTCCAGCAATCAGACCAGAGTCAGTAATGGCAATGAGACTGGGAGCTAAGGGGCATTTCTCTGTTTCTCTGTCCTGCTAGCACCCCCCACCCCAAACTCTGCTTCTGTTTTCCTCTGGATATCTGCATTTCCTCTTTCCCTCTCTTTACAAATGGCTTTCTCAGTTTCTTCATGCATATGGTAGAAAATTATCCAAGAATGACCCTAAATTTTAGTGCCTACAGACATGGATGAGAATCACTGCATAAAGTTAGAAATTCTCCAGAGAGACAAAGCCAAATGATTAGGATTAGGTCTGAGGTCTCCTGAGGCCAGGGATAGGTTCTGTGCACACTCTCTAACAAGGAGACATGGTACAATAGGCAAATTGACTTGTTTGCTATAACCGGTGTCAAGCCACACTGAGAAACTAGAGAAGTCTCTTTTCATGCTTTTTTTTTTTTCTCCTCTTCTGGTGTGTCTGTGCTCAATCAAGAGTCTTCACAGCCTACCCCAACACTGGGCTCTATCTTCCCTCTTCCCGAGCTGTCCCCTGCCACAGGAGGCTTTAGTCCTGGCTGTGCTTCAGGTAATAGATGTTTGAGTTTGCAAATAATTACATATTTGGCTGCTAACATCATCATCTGATTGAAAATTAAAATTATCTCTCACTAAGCAGCTATTTGGGTGATCATTTTGCAAAGTCAACTTCTTCAGATCCCTTTCTGTTGACCTGATGTGTAAGGCATGTGAGAGCCATTGGAAGCTAAAGCACTAAATGAATGCAAAATGTTACCATCATAACTTTATGATGCATTGAGGGCCACCTGGAAACTTGGTAGGGAATGCTTCTCAAGATTTTAGTCTCAACTGGCCTTGGTTATCTTTTAGATTACAGAAGAGTATTTGATGATCACTGCATTCCTAATAGGAATAAGAAACCTGACAAAATAATAAAGTCAATGATGCTAGTCCATTTTTTGTGCTTCTTTGGAGTGTGTGTGTCCTGTGCTGGCTGAGCCCAGGCAGAATTCAATCTTTTGAACAGATGCCTGTAACAAAAATTTAGCTGGGCTCTAGGGACGGCTAATGTCTCCATGGGCTGCAGAATGTTATTAAAGCTTGATGGCAATCTCCTGACATGTCAGAACTGAATTAAAGAACAGGAGCTGCCTGCTTGGCAGCGCTGAGGGCAGTTGGGAAGCTCAGCAAAGGAACAGGCATTAAGGAAGAAAGAATGCTGACAGAAGCTGGGCAGGCAGACAGAGCTATTTAATTCAGAGGGGTGGGTGTTAATTAATTGATTTTGGGTGAGGGAGATCTGATTTCTGAGCTAGACTACAAGCTGTTGCCAGTCTAGTTGGGAACAATGTCCTAACAGCTGTAGGAATATCATCCATCGTCTGGGTGGCTGACCTCATATCGTATCCATCTTCTTGTGTCCAGACTCAGCGTGCTGTGTCAATTGGATGCCGGCAGCTCATTTTTCTTCCCCTTCAACATTACTCTTGTCTCTCACTTGTCTCTGCTTCTAATATCTCCAAAAACTCCCCTACAGCCCCCAAAAGATCCATGGCAGGTAGAAAGAAGGAAACCAGGAGTGAGTGGAAGTTATCACTCCTTCTAGAATGGCATAATTTTAAAGGTATGAAGTCTTGGCTTCCTATCCTTTTAAGATGGGTCAACTCCTCCCCAGAAGAAAGGTTAGTCATTAAAATTCACCAAAGCAAATGTCAGGCTCACGATGTCCTGATTTCCTATCTGGTCTCTGCTTTCTCACTGTGAAAAATTACTTTCTCTCAATTCCATTGTTTCACATAACAAAGGGCAGATCCAATGATGTCCTCCCACATGCAGTTGTATGGAGACATTTATTATAGTAATTAATTTTTCAAGGTAAAAATTGGTATGATGTATTATGAAATACAAACAGAAATGAATGGAAGTTTTTGGGTAGTTTTTTAAAAGTTATTTTGAGGTAGTGGGTAAAGCCCAAATCTGGGTACAGAAGCTCTGGTTCAAGCAAGTCACTTAAAAATCTAAGGAGTCCTGTATGTATTTGTTAAAACTCACCAATCTGCAGTACTAAAAGGGTGCATTTTATTGTGTGTAAATTAACCTATATTTATACAAATATAACTCAAAGTCTGAAGAATAACTCTATTTAGTAAGTATGAAGGTAAAATATGCTCATCTGGAAATACAAAAAAGTACAAAAAAGTAAAAACTAGCTATCACATCTCAACCACGAGATAATCACATGTCTATTTTGGGTTATAGTGAGGTGAATTAATTACATCCATTCAGGATGCTCTGTCATCACTGGTGAATGCAAAGCCCCACAGTCCTCCTTCATCTATTCCCACTTTTATTTCTCTCTTATGTACCCTTACAAAATATGCTTTGATTTATATCACCCTTGTAAACTATGTAGTGTTGCTTTGTGCATGTGTTTGTTTTTATTCCACTTAAATGATATATTAGTGTCTGTAGAACCCATTCTGTTTCTAAATTATTTTAGTCCATACTAATACTGTGTGTTAAAGATATGTCAGAGTTATATGGGAACTTAGCTCATTGATCCTGATTTCTACATAGCATTTACAAGGCTATTGTTTCCAGTTTCCTACAACCCCACATAATATTGAAATAAACCTCCTCTTACATGTCCCCTCGTGGACCTTGAGGTAACATCTCTACATTATAGAACTGTGAGTGGCTTTCCTGGGTCATGGGATCCATAATGTGTACATCAGTGTATACACCCATCAGTAATTGTAGGAAGCTTTCAATTTTCCACATCCTCCAACATTTATGTATTTAGTTTTCTGTCTATATTTTTTAAAAAAATAAATATTTTCTTGTTATATAATTTACTTTTAAAACTCTTTTACCATGACTTTTTTATGTTTTAAAATAATATTCTAGTGTTATATTCAAAGCTAGACCTTAATTATTGGACTATCATCCTTTGTTTAGCTGATAGCCTATTTTGTAATATTCAGGTAAAATATGCTTCTAAGATAGGACATAAACAGGTCTACAGCAAAGGCAACATAGTTACCAAATTAATAAGTTGAATCACTGATATTTGGACATGGGTAGGGATCAACTTCTTACCAGTCATGGGGTATTCCTAAGTATAACTCTTTGGTTAGAGGAAACTAATGAAACTTGGACTATATTAAGAGAAATAATTCAGTAGGTTAAATGATAAACTGAAAAGAAATGGAAACCTAACTTCTGGAGCAATTCTATACATGATATTCTCTGACAATCATGTTGCTGGGCATGTGCTTGGTCAATGAAGTAAAAAACAACCATCAGTTAATCATGCCTCTTACGTAGAGGAAGAGTCATTGACCAGAATTACCTTATGATAGAAGGTATTTTTTAAAAATTTCTCCATTTAGCCATATATTTACTTTTTTTATATGCTAAACTTCTTGTAAGGTTTTTTTATGATGTTGAGTAAAATTAAGCCAACAGTTCTGTTAAATTCTACAGTGATTCAATATGACCAGATGTTTGATGTAGATATTGATTATTCTCCACTACTCACACCATCTCTGATACAAATCCTCCAGTTTATATTGAATGTTAGACTGATACTCTGAGAACATCAATGATTTGCTATATGTCAGTTTTGGAGAATTCAATACTGACATGTTGAGCAGGAGAGTTGATATTAAGAAGGATTTATTTCAGCATACAAAAATTAAGTAGATCCATAGACTTTGATTAAGAATTCTTCTTTGAAAGAGTCTTCAGCCTTTTATATCAAAGATTTCTTATGCATATAGTGTACATTATGATCGACATAAAAGGAATACCAGAAATCCGAGTGTGAGAAGAAGAAAGATAAGAGTGCTGATCATAATTCTTTTCTAAAATGTAACATTCTGGGGTGCCTGGGTGGCTCAGTCGTTAAGCGTCTGCCTTCGGCTCAGGTCATGATCCCACGGTCCTGGGATCAAGCCCTGCATCGGGCTCCCTGCTCAGTGGGAAGCCTGCTTCTCCCTCTCCCACTACCCCCTGCTTGTATTCCCTTTCTCACTGTGTCTCTCTGTCAAATAAATGAAGAAAATATTTTAAAAAAAGTAAAATGTAACATTCTGCATTTGTGTGAGATTTCATTAGACTTTTATGTAAGGAGTGATGAGGAAAACTGGAAAAAATGACATGACCTTCCATGAAAATGTTCTTTTTTGATGACAGGATGTTATTCACTATACACTGTGCTAATCAGGACAGCATAATTCAAGTCATTTATTTATGAAGGACAAATATATTTCTTAATAAGGGAGCTCAAAGCAGACTATAGACTAGGACATGTGGACATGTCTCACTTTTTTCTTGTGTATTTACTTGGAACAAAGGGAATTACTTTCTGTGAAGAACACTATATTTTGAGTACTACCACTTAAGCACAAACAATTGCAGATACCTTGGGAACTTTTGGAGGTTAAAATATTTATGTTCAAATTGCTGTGTTGGTATTTGAACTGGATGTCAACTTA
Source organism: Mirounga angustirostris (assembly GCF_029215605.1). Lineage (NCBI taxonomy): Eukaryota > Metazoa > Chordata > Mammalia > Carnivora > Phocidae > Mirounga > Mirounga angustirostris. The sequence continues at coordinate 35,587,143 of NW_026991710.1, forward strand.
GAGAGGAAGAAGTAGAACAGGCCACTTTCTATATTGATGGAGATCAGTCTTGTTCATATTTGTATAGGCAGGGCCAAGGACAATGCCAGGTACAAGAAACCTACTAAAAAGTATTTGCTGAATGAATGAATGGGTTGGGAAATTAAGCAGTTGAGTTTGTGAGGGACAAAGTGAACATATAAAGATGGGGATTGCTTTTCTGACTTTTGAAAGGTTAGTGACATTCAGCTTAAACTCAGATGTTTCATTTATGTAGGACATAGAACAGTGAGATAAATAATGAATTAGGAATAATTTTATCTCATTATGCCTCATTTCTGGAAGTTGGATATATTAATATTTACCTCCTATCTTTATTTTTCCTCCTTTTTCTGGATTATTTTAAATTTATTGTATGTTGCTATCTTGTATATATTTTTGTAGCCTTCTTTTAGTCTCTATAAGAATTGGGTAAATATAGGGACACCTGGGTGGCTCAGTCGGTTGAGCGTCTGCCTGAATTCAGCTCAGGCCATGATCCCAGGTCCTGGGATGGAGTCCCACATTGGGCTCCTTGCTTAGCAGGGAGCCTGCTTCTCCCTCTGCCTCTCTCTCTCTGACAAATAAATAAATAGAATCTTAAAAAAAAAAATTGGGTAAATATAAATTGAAATAATAAATAGCTGGGTTTTTTGAAATCAAATTAGATCCCTTGTAAGTAAGACCTCATAAATTCATCATAAACAAGCGTTTGTAAACATATGAGAGGTCGTTATTAACACACCATCTGCTTATTACTATTTTAAGTGAAATAAAAGACTGTTTCCCCCCAGTGTAAATCACAGCTAATGCACTGTCCCAGCTCCTCACTTTACATGTCCGTGTTAGAGGTAGTGCATGACTCACCATTTAGGCCCAATTTGCCATGTGTAAAGTGAATGTTTCGTAATCCCTATTGTCAGGAATGTTAGGAGATTAAAGGTAACAGGCAGTGTTCTCTGTTTTACCCAGTTCATTCCTTCCATCCTCCCACTTCCCCCCACCTACAATGCATATTGCATTTATGCTGTGAAATGTGATCAATATTGGCAAGAGAACATTTGGGGGTTTCAGAGAAGCTCCATTCTGAAATATCTGGAAGACCTGAGCTTGTCTCCATGGAGGGTTGAGAGGAGCCAGATTCAGTGACTTTGACCACATAGTGACAACCAAATGAAGCCAGAGTCTTGGGAAGAGAACAGAGAGGCAGGAAAGAAGGAGGGTAGTAGGAAGATGGGGGTGGAGAGGAACACATGTTGGAGTCCTCTTTGAGGCTGACTTTATTGGATAGAAGGTGACCCCATGCAGGTAGCAAATAATAGCTCATCCTCTGGACCCCAGTGTGTTCCAGACCTCTGGTAAGAATGCATCCCTTCGGGAAAAGATGGTGGAGGAGTAGGGAACCCTATTCCAACTGGTCCCCAGAATTGAGCTGGATATCTACCAGCTGAACACCCACAAAATCAGCCTGAGATGTAAGAAGATCCAGAACTCTACAAACAGAATATCGCCGGTGGTTGGTTCTGAGGTATGAAGCAGGGAGCTGTGATTCTGCAGGCAGATATCAGAGGATAAACGACAGCAAGAGGGAGCCTGGCCATGGGGATCCTACACCGACGGTGAGCGACAGCCTCGTGCGCTGGGGACTGCGCACAGACTCGCAGACCAGTAGTGGCAGGGAAAGGACTCTAGATGGAAACCAGAGCGGTGGGGCTGTGTGTGGGAACTGGGGGCGGCTGGCAGTTTTAGAAGCACAAAGGACAGGGACGTGCCCCGACCTGGAGGCAGGACTGGGGGTGCTGCAGAGAGGCGCAAAACCCAGGACTCTGCAGTTTATAGCAGCACAGACAGAAATGGAGATAGTGTGGCCTGGAGAGCTCACTGAAGAACAGACTGCGATCTCTCTGCTCTGAGGCAGAGGGTTGGAAACGGTCTCTTCTGCTCTGACTCTTGGAAGAGATGTGGAAAGCTGCCAGGGAAAGCCACCAGAAACAAAAGAACAAAAGAACAAAAACCGGTTTCCACTCAGCCCATCCCCCGCCACAGGGGGCAGGGAAACTCCACCCAAACAGGGCTGCCTGAGTAACAGCACGGTAGGCCCCTCCCCCAGAAGACAGGCTGAGAGAACAAGAGGCCAGCAACCCTAAGGTCCCTAGAAAACAGGTGCAACTTGCTTGGGTTGTGGTCAATAATTTGGACTCTGTACATTCCCTCAACCATCCCTCAACAGAATGACTAGGAGGAGGAACCACCAAAATAGGAAAGACTCAGATTATGATTTATGCCACAGATTTACAAATGGATACAGATATAACCAAGATGTCGGGGATGGAATTCAGGCTAGCAACTGTGAAGACAATAGCTAGAGTGGAGAAAACAATTAATGGCAACATAGAGTCTCTAAGGGCAGAAATGAAAGGTGAATTGGCAGAACTTAAAAATGCTATCAATGAGATCCAATCTAATCTAGATAATCTAACAGCTAGGGTAAGTGAGGCAGAAGAATGAATTAGTGACCTGGAAGACAATTTAATACATAAAAAGGGAAAAGAGGAGGCCAAGGAAAAACAACTCAGAATCCATAAAATAGAATCAGAAAAATAAGTGACACCATGAAGCGTTCCAATGTCAGAATTATTGGAATCCCAGAGGGAGTGGAGAGAGAGAGAGGACTAGAAGATATATTTGATCAAATTGTAGCTGAGAACTTCCCTAATCTGGGGAATGAAACAAACATTCGTGTCCTAGAGGCAGAGAGGACCCCTCCTAAGATCAAGGAAAACAGGCCAACACCCCAGCATGTAATAGTAAAACTTGCAAATCTTAGAACCAAGGAAACCATCTTAAGAGTGGGTAGGGGGAAGAGATTCCTTATGTACAGAGGGAGGAACATCAGAATAACGTTAGACCTATCCACAGAGACCTGGCAAGCCAGAAAGGCCTGGCAAGACATATTCAGGGTACTAAATGGGAAGAACATGCAGCCAAGAATACTTTATCTGGCAAGGCTGTCATTTAGAATGGATGGAGAGATGCAGAGCTTCCACGACCGGCAGAAGCTGAAAGAATATGTGACCACTAAGCTGGCCCTGCAAGAAATATTAAGGGGGGTTCTATAAAAGGAGAAAGACCCCAAGAGTGATATACAACAGAAATTTACAGGGACAGGCTATAAAAACAAGGTCTTCATAGGCAACATGACAATAAATTCATAGCTTTCAATATTCACTCTCAACGTGAACAGCCTAAATGCTCCCATAAAACGGCACAGGGTTGCAGATTGGATAAAAAGACAGGACCCATCCATATGCTGTCTACAAGAGACTCATTTTGAACCTAAATAGATCCAGACTGAAAGTGAAGGGATGGAGATCCATCTTCCATGCCAGCGGACCTCAAAAGAAAGCTGGGGTAGCAATTCTTGTATCAGACAAATTAGATTTTAAACTGAAATCTGTAGTTAGAGACACAGAAGGACACTATATCATTCTTAAAGGGTCTATCCAACAAGAAGATCTAACAATTGTAAATATCTATGCCCCCAGCATGGGAGCAGTCATCTATGTAAGCCATCTGTTAACCAAAATAAAGAGTCATATTGATAACAATACGTTAATTGTAGGAGACCTCAATACTCCACTCTCAGCAATGGACAGATCATCTAAGCAGAAAATCAACAAGGAAACAAGAGCTTTGAATGACACACTGGACCAGATGGACCTCATAGTTATATACAGAACATTCCACCCTAAAACAACAGAATATTTATTCTTCTCGAGCACACATGGAACTTTCTCCAGAATAGACCACATACTGGGTCACAAATCAAGTCTCAACTGATACCAAAAGACTGAGATTATTCCCTGCCTATTCTCAGACCATAATGCTTTAAAACTGGAACTCAATCACAAGAAAAAAATTGGCAGAAATTCAAACACTTGGAAGCTAAAGACCACTCTGCTCAAGAATGTTTGGGTCAACCAGGAAATCAAAGAAGAACTTAAACAATTCATGGAAATCAATGAGAATGAAAACACATCGGTCCAAAACCTATGGGATACTGCAAAGGCGGTCCTAACGGGGAAATACATAGCCATCCAAGCCTCACTCAAAAAAATAGAAAAATCCTGAATTCACCAACTAACTCTACACCTTAAAGAACTAGAGAAAAAGCAACAACGATGCCTAAGCCATGCATTAGAAGAGAAATAATTAAGATTAGAGCAGAGATCAATGAATTAGAAACCAGAAACACAGTAGATCAGATCAACAAAACTAGAAGTTGGTTCTTTGAAAGAATTAATAGGATCGATAAACCACTGGCCAGACTTATCCAAAAGAAAAGAGAAAGGACCCAAATTAATAAAATTATGAATGAAAGCGGAGAGGCACGACTAACACCAAGGAAATAGAAACAATTATTAGAAATTATTATCAACAGGGGCGCCTGGGTGGCTCAGTCGTTAAGCGTCTGCCTTCAGCTCAGGTCATGATCTCAGGGTCCTGGGATCGAGCCCCGCATTGGGCTCTCTGCTCAGCGGGGAGCCTGCTTCTCTCTCTACCACTCTGCCTGCTTGTGTTCCCTCTCTCACTGTCTCTCTCTGTCAAATAAATAAATAAAATTTTTTAAAAAAAAGAGAAATTATTATCAACAACTCTATGCCAATAAACTGAGCAATCTGGATAAAATGGATGCCTTCCTGGAAACTTATAAACTGCCAAGACTGAAACAGGAAGCTATTGACAACCTGAAGAGGCCAATAACCAGTAACAAGATTGAAGCAGTGATCAAAAACCTCCCAAAAAACAAGATTCCAGGGCCTGCTGGATTCCCTGGGGAATTCTACCAAACATTCAAAGAAGAAATAATACCTATTCTCCTGAAGCTGTTTCAAAAAATAGAAACAGAAGGAAAGCTTCCAGAATCATCCTATGAGGCCAGCATTACGTTAATCCCCAAACCAGGCAAAGACCCCATCAAAAAGGAGAATTTCAGACTGATATCCCTGATGAATATGGATTCCAAAATCCTCCACAAAATCCTAGGTAATAGGATCCAACAATACATTAAAAGGATCATCCACCATAACCGAGTGGGATTTATCCTCAGGATGAGAGGGTGGTTCAACATTCGCAAATCAACCAATGTGATAGAACACATTAATAAGAGAGAAGAGAGAAGAACCATATGGTCCTCTTAATTGATGCAGAAAAAGCATTTGACAAAATACAACATCCTTTCCTGATTAAAACTCTTCAGAGTATAGGGATAAAGGGAACATTCCTCAAGTTCATAAAATCCATCTATGAAAAACCCACAGCGAATTCATCCTCAATGGGGAATAGCTGAGAGCCTTTCCCTTAAGATCAGGAACATGTCAAGGATGCCCACTCTCGCCACTATTATTCAACATAGTACTAGAAGTCCTAGCAACAGCAATCAGACAACAAAAAGAAATAAAAATTATTCAGATCGGCAAAGAAGAAGTCAAACTCTCTCTTTTTGCAGATGACATGATACTTTATGTGGAAAATCCGAAGGCTCTACCCCCAAATTACTAGAACTCATACAGCAATTCAGTAATGTGGCAGGATACAAAATCAATGCACAGAAATCAGTTGCTTTCTTATACACTAACAATGCAGCTGTAGAAAGAGAAATTAGAGAAACGATTCCATTTACAAGAGCACCAAAAACCATAAGATACCTCGGAATAAACCTAACCAAAGAGGTAAAGGATCTAAACTCTAGGAACTACAAAACACTCATGAAAGAAATTGAAGAAGGCATAAAAAGATGGAAAAACATTCCATGCTCATGGATCGGAAGAGTAAACATTGTTAAAATGTCTATGCTGCCCAGAGCAATCTATACCTTCAATGCCATCCCGATCAAAATTCCAATGACATTTTTCAAAGTGCTGGAACAAACAATCCTAAAATTTGTGTGGAATCAGAAAAGACCCCAAATCACCAAGGAAATATTGAAAAAGATAAACAAATTTGGGGGCATCACATTGCCTGATTTCAAGCTATATTATAAAGCAGTGGTCACCAACAGCATGGTACTGGCACAAAAACAGACATGTAGACCAATGGAACAGAATAGAGAGCCCGGATATGGACCCTCAACTCTATGGTCAACTAATCTTCGACAAAGCAGGAAAAACTATGCAATGGAAAAAAGAGACTCTCTTCAATAAATGGTGCTGGGAAAATTGGACAGCTGTATACAGAAGAATGAAACTCGACCATTCTCTAACACCATACACAAAGATAAACTCAAAATGGATGAAAGACCTCAATGTGAGACAGGAGTCCATCAAAATCCTAGAGGAGAACATAGGCACTAACCTCTTCGACATCGGCCACAGCAGCTTCTTTCAAGATACATCTCCAGTGGCTAGTGAAACAAAAGCAAAAATGAACTTTTGGGACTTCATCAAGATAAACTTCTGCACAGCAAAGGAAACAGTCAACAAAACAAAGAGGCAACCCACAGAATGGGAGAAGATATCTGCAAATGACACTACAGATAAAGGGCTGGTATCCAAGATCTATAAAGAACTTCTCAAACTCAACACCCAAAAAACGAATAATCAAGTCAAAAAATGGGCAGAAGATATGAAAAGACACTTCTCTGAAGAAGACATACAAATGGCTAACAGACTCATGAAAAAGTGTTCATCATCATTAGCCATCAGGGAAATTCAAATCAAAACCACATTGAGATACCACCTTACACCAGATAGAATGGCAAAAATGGACAGGGCAAGAAACAATAAATGTTTGAGGAAGTTGTGGAGAAAGGGGAACCCTCTTACACTGTTGGTGGGAATGTAAGTTGGTACAGCCACTTTGGAAAACAGTGTGGAGGTTCCTCAAAAATTTAAAAATAGAGCTACCTATGACCCAGCAATTGCACTCCTGGGTATTTACCCCAAAGACACAGATGTAGTGAAAAGAAGGGCCATATGCACCCCAATGTTCATAGCAGCAATGTGCACAATAGCCGAACTGTGGAAAGAGCCTAGATGCCCTTCGATAGACGAATGGATAAAGAAGATGTGGTCCATATACAATGGAATATTACTCAGCCATCAGAAAGGATGAATACCCAATTTTTACATCAACATGGATGGGACTGCAGGAGATTATCCTAAGTGAAATAAGTCAAGCAGAGAAAGTCAATTATCATATGGTTTCACTTATTTGTGGAACTTAAGGAATAGCATGGAGGACATTAGGAGAAGGAAGGGAAAATTGAAGGGGGGCAAATCGGAGAGAGAGACAGACCATGAGAGACTAAGGACTCTGAGAAACAAACTGAGGGTTTTAGAGGGGAGAAGCGTGGGGGGGATGGGTTAGCCTGGTGATGGGTATTAAGGAGGGCACGTACTGCATGGAGGACTGGGTGTTATACGAAAACAATGGATCGTGGATCACCACATCAAAAACTAATGATGATGGTGTCTAACATAACATAAAAAAAAAAAAAAAAAAAGAATGCATCCCTTTCGGTAATGAAGTTGTTTCTTGCCTGTCCCTTTGGATGTTGCACGGCATTAAATAAAAGTTACCTGTATATGAAAATTGTAGATAAGCCCATATTTCATCGAATCTAAGATGCTATCAGCTAGAAGATGCATCCTTATTTTATGAACCACTGAGAAAAAATTAAAAAAGCCCTGCTAATTTAATCATGGCACAATATTTTATTATGGCTTGAAATTTGGAAAAAGCTCTGGAAAAAGCTTGGAAAAGCTCTTTGAGATGTATTTATATAGAGATTATTCTTGTATGTTGCTCTTGAGCATACATATAAAGGCAAATAAATGTAAAATAAATTAATTAGGATATTCCCAAACACTCAGAGTTTGAGTCTTGTTAGTCACTTTTCCACTCAGAGTCATTGATGTGTGTGATTTTTCACACAAGGCAGTCAGTCCTTCTTGTGATCCAAAACGGTGATGCGGTGTTTATCAAAAGTGTGCTTTGCTGTTGTCTTGGATTTTCTTCCAAGTCAGGGAAACTGGTCTATAAGTTTTAATGTGCAGGCAGTTATGTCATGACCATTCCGGATCTATCTGAGGATCAGATGCCCACTAATTTCAGAGACGCTAATACGTGAGAAAATGCACATCTTAGAACTGATGAAGCCCCTAGTAAATCCTCAACAGTGTGAGGGTGCCCAGATCCCTTCTTGAACTACCAGAGCTGCACTCTGGGTTGAGTCTTTCACAGTTATGCACTGGTGAACATATCATGCAGGCTTCCACAGCCTGAGAAAATAGATGATTCCTAAATTACAGAGCTTCCAACAGATGGATGGCTGGACCTCAGGGTTCCTCACTCCAGAGCGTCCAGAATTATTTCAGGAAAGGGGGCTCAGTGGATGTCACATGGAAAACTGCCCAGCCCCATGTGGCAGGCTCTCCCCCTTTGGCTCATGCTTATCAATAGCTCTGAAGCTGCCTAGCTGGGTCTCACAGTTGTCACCTTCTGCCCCTGCCCCTTGTGAAGCCCCAGTGTCCATGCCAGGGGTGTTACCTTCTAACGGTCCCAGCGATTGTTAATCTTCAGGGTGTCAGAAATGTAGCAGTTTTCATATAGAAGTGGGATCATGGTTTTCTCAACTCCTCATCCTATTTTATTTCCTGGGTCTTAAAGCATCAAAGTTTATCCCTAGAGTCCATTGAATCTGCCAAGAGACTCCCAGCTTCTGGAGCTAATAATGGGCAGTCAATATGAATGATTCATGAATTTTTATTTAGTTTCTAATATGACTTATATATTCATACTCGAAAAAGCTTCTATTTGCCAACAGAGCAGATCAAAGCCAACTCAGTCAGATTATTTTAGAGTTCCAAGTTTATATATGCAAAAGCTTTGGAAACTGCATTGACTCATTTGCAAAAGACGATGCAAGAAGACATATCTGCAAAAGGTCCCCTTTTCAATGTGTAATTGATACTTTGAGAAATTTGCCTGAACTCTGTGCTGTCCGGGGTGGCTGTGCCTTTCCAGCCCAGAGTCATCATCCACATTGCATCATGCCTTCTCTTTAGGGGAACGTTCCTGGTCATTTGGGGACCACCTGTGTGCTCTTAAAAAACTTTCTAGTTTATCTGTGGACTTGAAACTACAATCCCGCAAGGAAAACAAAAACATCTCTGGATCTCTGAATGAACACAGTCGGTTGTTTTTTGTTTTTTGTTTTTTTTTTGTCTGGGCTCCCTGTTTTTCTTCTTCTTGCCAGTTTTAACTTTCATCTCAGACAGTAGAATCAACAGTCCCCTGTTACCCTGGCAACAGTGGTAGGATAATAGAATTAGGTTGTCCCAGGGCTCCATTTTGTCATCATGCTTTTGGAAGAAAAAAGGCAACATGATTATGAAATATAATTTGTGATAAATTTATGGCAGTTATTGGTAAAAGATGACGCATGTCAAATTTTCAGTGATTTAAAAAAATTCAGCCGCAAGAATCAGACAGGAAGTGTGTCTCAGGATAAGGATTTCTTTAGTATATATTTTCCAGTCAGCTTTGCATGTTTCTTTGGACATTTTATTTATTTCATCAATTTAAAAAATAATGACTAAGAAAAATCTATCAGCAGGGTGGTTTCTGAGAGCATTGCTATTTTACCTCAATACATTTGAAAATTTGTAAGACTCTTTTACACATTCTGCAAGCACATTCTCATGGAAAAATAAATTGCTACTCTAGGGATTTACATTCCTTTGCTACCACATGCAGCACTGACATTCTGTTGAAATCCACTGCTGATCTGGAGAGCTGCTTTTAGTTTTCCAGGTTGATGTTTCTAAGACTGTGACTCTATTTCCCTGTTCTCTTGTTTCTATCCTGATTCTGAAAAAATCTCAAGGATAAACTCTGGTCTTTATGATACTTAGTAGGATGCCTTGAGCATCTCTGGATCTGATTCAGTATTTTTAATGCTTTATTGATACTTTGAGAAATTTGCCTGAACTCTGTGCTGTCCGGGGTGGCTGTGCCTTTCCAGCCCAGAGTCATCATCCACATTGCATCATGCCTTCTCTTTAGGGGAACGTTACTCTTTATTCTTGAGTGCCATGTTCATTCATTCTGTCCAACCTTTTCTCCATCCCAAAGCGGTTGGATTTCCTTTGGATGGTTCCAAGCAGAACTGTGAGAAGTAAACTTCCCGTGTGTAGGATAAACATGTGCATAATTTAATTCATTGATTATCTCTTTATTAAGAATTAAGGATGTTGGATCCATACACCAATATCTTGGAGTAATAATATAATACAGTTAGTTTAAAAAATCTTTCTACCATAAGACATATTTATAGGTATTCTCCATATTGACAGTCTGATTGAGGAAGGATGTAAAAGTGATTTTTTTCTCCCAGTTTGAAGAATCTTAGTCACACAATACACAGAAACCCCCTATACAAGAGGAAAGAGCAAAGTCCTTGTTTCATGCTTGAGAGTGAACGTTGAGCTTATATAAAGCTCCTTGGGGCTAAGTGGACTGGATGTTTGAATCGCTTGGCTTTTATAAGTTGAAGGCAGCCAAGTCAAGTTTTCAACACCTAAATAGGTAAACTCGATTTATCACTCTTTGATTTTTTTCTGGGACTTGGGTTCTACGGACAGAAGACACTATTTACTCTCTAGTGTCCAACAATTTGTAATGTAGTATAGATGGTGCCTTTAATGACACCAATAGCATTAGTCGGATATTTTGCCTGAAAAGTAAACCACTGTTATTTCCTACCTCACATATGGACCAGAAGCAAGACAGAAGTAGATGGAAGTAATCATGTCAGTTGTTCCTTGCCTGTCTCCTAAAATGTGAGGTCAGCATGTTCTGACATGAAAGTCTAACTTAACCAATTTCTTTTTTTTTTTTTTTAAAGATTTTATTTATTTATTTGACAGAGAGAGACACACAGTGAGAGAGGGAACACAAGCAGGGGGAGTAGGAGAGGGAGAAGCAGGCTTCCCGCTGAGCAGGGGGCCCGATGCGGGGCTCGATCCCAGGACCCTGGGACCATGACTTGAGCTGAAGGCAGACGCTTAATGACTGAGCCACCCAGGCATCCCTTAACTAATTTCAACTCAGGAAATATTTCTCTGAGCACTGTTTATCTGCAGAACACTCTACAAGATATAGAGGTGAATCAAAGATGAAAATTGAACTATGAAAGTCCATTGTGGGAAGTTGTTTCTCTGGGGACTCCTTATTGATCTTCCTTCATCTGTGGTTTGTGTTAATTTTAGAGTTTATATAATTATCCAGTGGAAATGCTGGGGTGCATGTTGAATCCAGAGCTGAGCAGCCCAGGATTCTAAGACAGCCATGCCTACTCAGTCCATAGTGACAGGATATAAGCCAGTACCTAAGCCTCCTGCCCCCAGTACAGCACTTAATATATGGTAAACTCTCAGTCCAGAGATGTAAAGAGTGAACAAGGTCTTGGAAACTTCTCCAGGACCTTAGTGAAGACAGACTCATTGAGCCTTAAAGCCCTAGAATCAGAGCAGAAACAGAATGGGATTACCTTGACTCCCTGTCAGATAATTATGCTCATCTGGTTCCATTCTTCTCACTGTCCTCCAAACAGTATGTACTGTCTATTTAGCTAGTTAAGTAACTTATTGATAAGAATTTATGGCTATCATTTGTTGAGCAGCATGCTAAGCACTTCATATACATCATTCTATTTAATTTTTCCAAACATTCTATGCAGTAGGAACTACTATTTGACAGATAAGGAAACTGAGGCTCAAGGTCATTCAGAGGATGGCTGATCTGAGATTCAAACCCAGCATTGTGTGGACCCACAGCCCCCATTCATAACTAATGTATAAACTAAGAAATCCTCCATCTTTCTTGTTATATAATAAGAAAATAGTCCTGTTTTCAAAGAATACTTTCTTTAATGCACTTACTTTCTTTTCTGACTAGAAGTTCTCTGCACTTCAAATTAATAATTGAACTGTGAATTTTGATTTGCAAAGTCATGTTGATTAAGAAGGGTTCAATATTCTATATGCTGAAAGGTTTCAGGGACACTTTATTTTCCCTATTTCACTGATGGTTAGTGAATCTCTTTTCCCTTCCAGTCACCAGCATAGTTAGAAAATAAAAATCAATAGGTTCTCTCCATCCAAACAGGAGTTCTGAAAACAGCACTTGGGGAGTGAGTCATGGCTCATTGCTTCTCTGTTGACAAGTGTTGCTGGAGAAAAGACAATCACTTTGTTAATGACAGGCAGAGTTTCTGCTTCACTTCCAATGACCAAGTTTTACTGTTTTCAATACCAGAAAACAAAACAGTGAATGTAATAGTTATAAAATAACAGCAAATGGAGACATGTTGTATATATTTACTATGATTCAAGGGATTTTTAAAAATTATGCTTCAAAATCCAGGAATATGGTTAAAATTACTTCTCACCATGCAGTGGTAATCAGACACAGAATAGTATGTGGGGCAATATTTGGAGATAGGATGAGTAAAAGAATAATTAGATTTTGATGTTCTGCTTTCTCTACAAATAAGGAAATAATTAGATATTCTGATTAAAAAACTGACACCAACAAGAAATACCCAGGCCTAGGTCTAGCTGCTGGGTTATCATTTCTACTGGGAATTGAGCAAGGAATTTTTTTTTTCTTTGCATTGATCATTAATAGTATTTCCCAAAGTAGTTCTAGTTTGGTTAATGCAACATTCTGCCCTCTATTTAGCTTCTAGAATATATAATTTACTATTTTAAATGAACAGATGCCCATTTGCATTAAATTTATGAGTATTTGAAATATTTCTATATTGGTAATATGGTTTACAAGTTTTTGTTTTGTGTTTTGAGGGGGTTGCATAAATTAAGGAATTGGGTTAAGAAGGAAAGGTCTTGTTAGTTAGGTTAGTTAGTTAGTTGGCCCTTTTTAGAAGGGTTTCATAGAATAGGAGTTGTAGTTGTCTTCAGTCATTCTGCCTTTATTTAGTTCTTTGAACAAACCTGCTGATTTTTGGCCTCAGGGCCTTTACACGTGTCTCCACAGCTGAGGAACTATCTCCGACTGCTCCTGCCTACCTCAAACCTTTACATGATCAATCTCTTCTAGTTTTGGTAGACTCTCGTTTAATGTCTCCTTTTCAGAGAGGCTGGTTGAGACTATTTAGTGTAAAGTAGGCTCCCTTCTTTTATCATTTCTTGTTACAACCGCCTCTTTTTCTTAGTAATGCTTGTTATAATTTCTATTATACCTTTATTTGTTTATTGTATGTTATCTAATTCTACAGGCAGGGAACATGCCTGTTGTATTCACCTGTATAGATCAAGCAACTCTCTGGTATTTTTTAGGTGCTTGATAAATATTGTTAAATGAATAAATGATTGAAAGAGTACATCTGAAGGAAGAGAAGAAGGACCTTCTTTCTGAAGGGAGGTTGCTAACCTGGCAGAGTGAGTAAAATGTAGGGAATAATAAACTGATAGTAGGAAAAGGTGGCAAACGGAGTAGTTAGAATTTGCTGTATTAACATCAAGCAGCTGGGAACAAATTGTAAGCAGAATGAGAGTGGAAAGTGTTGAGAATAGTGTTGATGTCTTCTATTGGAGAGGACTGTTAATCTGGTTATTTCACGGAAATGGGATTATATATTAGCTTAAAATACACTGCATTGAACTCTAGCTATTTTGTTTAAGCAGTGTTACCAATGGAAGGCATGGGCATAATTTTACATATCTTTATATTTACCATAGTGTCTAGCTGTGTCTTATCCTTGGGTGGCATTCAGTAGATACTTGTGGAATCCTCATTGCCCGAATGAAAGAATAATTGCAAAATTACCTGCTGAAAAGAGCAGCTTAATTCTGATATCAGCTTAAGATAAGTATGTGAATTACAATTATCAAAATGTATTCTCACACTTGCAGATACTCCCTTATACTTGTGGCAGGCTGGTTTCCAGTTTACCGGACTTTCAGTTCATCCTTGAAAGAGAGATGACTCTTAACTAGTATCATTATTTTAAAATAGTATATAAGTATATAAATATTAGATACGTATACATATGCATGTGTATAGCCACATATACACGTAAGTATATAAATAGGCATGTGTATAGTACCTATGCACAGAAGTATATAAATATTAGATATGCATACATATGCATGTGTAGGTACATATACACACACTATATATTTTTAATGTATATATTTAAAATATCACAAACTTTTTAATCGTTCTATTGAATTTTTTCTATCCTTCAAGTATATTTATTGACTGTAATCTTGTGTAGCTCTTGTCTTGCCTTATTGAGGCTAAAATTAGTTGTTTCCATCCAGAGGACACATAGTATATATACACATCATCACAAACACATTGAGCAATATGTTCCAGCTACTTTGCAAGCACAACTCACTAGGGCAGATATTATTACCTCCATTCTACCGATGGGAAAATTGAAGATTTGGTTGGTGAAAAGAGCATTCTCACTGAGGTATGCTGGAATTTGAACCTAGGCTTTTTGACTTCAAAATTCTGCTCATGCTATAGCACTCTGTCCAATCCAAACATCTAGAAAAAGGGAACTAGGGCAGATTACATGAGGAGTTCAGGGCAAAAAATAATTGGGACGATCACAGAATTTTGATTTTTTTTTTTTGATTAGGCTAATATTCATGCCCCCCCCCCACTTTGGTGTATTTTAAAGATCTGGACATTTGGGTATAAAACTGAATTATTTTTCTCTTCTTTCCCAATAAGTATTTCCTCACTTAGGTTCTCTTGTTATGTACTTTGACTACATACTCTTTTACTTTGCCAAGTTAAAGCCTCTTAATATTGTCACTTAGAGATAGTTGATAGAGTGCTAGCTCTTTCTCTCTCCCTTCCTTCCTCTCTTTATCTCTCCCTGCTTCTTTTTTGGCATTATATAGAATTCTCTAATATTTGATTCCTAATTCAATTAACCATGAGGCAGAGATTTCTATTTTTCTCCCATCTTTTTCTTCAGTGAGAGTTCTATATGAAGAAAACATTCAGAATGAAAGTCATCAACAGGGTTCAAAGCTGGGAAATTATAACATCACTGAAATACTGCTTTTTGACTTGACAAAATAAACAATAAATTGGTAATATGCATTGTTAGCACTGGTGAGAGTGCAGTAAATAGGAACTCATATGCTAGGAGAAGTGTAAATTTTACAGCTTTTCTTATCTGTAATTGGCAATTTATGTCAAAAGCTTGACATTAAAAAAAAATTCTTCCCTCATCAACTTTACCCAAAGGAATGGACACTAAAGAACTACTTAGATATATCTGCTCTGATTTTGAACAAGAACATTCAGTGCAGCGTTATTTTACTAAATATTTTAAATAATTTAAACATCTAGCAATCCAGAAAGAGAAAGAAAATATGGTACAACTATTGGAAGGACTTCAGGCTTCAAGACTGCTGGGGTCATCCAGCTAGCAGATGGGGAGAGGGGAAGAGAAAGGGCATGGACAGGGGACTCTCTCTCTTAACTGCCTCGGCCCACAAATGATGCATTACTTTTGCTCACATCCCATCAGCAAAAGCTAGGCACTTGTTCCTTTTCCCCTTAAATGGCAAGAGGCTGGGCAATGTAGTTTTGTGACCATCAGAGCATCTCATCTTCATAGAGACTGGAAGATATTTCACAAAATTATTAACATCTCTAGTGAGGTCATTCGTGACTTTTCTTTTTTGGTGTGACTTTTATTTTCAACGCTGTGCAATTATTGTCTGAATTTTCTAAAATAAATGTAAATTCAATTTATATCAGATAAAACTATAAACATTAAGAAACCTTGAAGTGCAATATGAGGGCCAGCTGTGTGTCCTCCCTTTGGAGGTGCAGACAGGTTGGGGCACTCACCATTGTGTATGTTTTAATATGGCCTTTTATCTTAAGAGATTGTTCAGTCACTCATCAAAGCGTCAGCAAATCCGCTGAGCACCATTAAGAGGTCCCTTCTTTATGCCTGGGTGATTTGGATATAATATTTATTAATACAGGTCACGTGGACTGCTTTGCCTGATCTGGCTGGCTTGGAGGATTTTCCATTCTTCTCTCATTGTTCCATTAAGTTTCATTCCAAAACCTTTCCCTTTGTCCAAGAGAATGTTTGCTGCTAGCAGAAGTGGGAAAGTAACAAGGCAAATGTTCTCTCTTTTCATAGTTTTTTAAAAAGTTATTCTTTAGCAAAATCACTTGTGCATGAAGATGCAGATTGAAAATGCATCTTATACAATGCTGATGAAGTCTAATAGATGATTAAAGAGCTAGTTTTAAAAGCTCTAGATTGGCATGTAGTCCGCTGCCCTTTTTATTTTTTATTTATTTATTTATTTTTAAATTTTATTATGTTATGTTAGTCACCATATGTTTTGATGTGGTGATCCACGATCCATTGTTTTTGTATAACACCCAGTGCTCCATGCGGTACGTGCCCTCCTTAATACCCATCACTACGCTAACCTATCCCCCCACCCCCTCCCCTCTAAAACCCCGTTTGTTTCTCAGAGTCCATAGCCTTTCATGGTTCATGGTCCAGGTCCACTGCCCTTTTTAAAGATCACCTGCTGACAGTGTGGGACTGTCATAAGCACTGTGGGAAGACCAAGACTCATCCCATCCTACACATTAGATTCCACATTTTATCTCTGGCCTCCACCCTGGACAGTGAATTGTAGAGATACTTTTCTGCTAAGATCCTTTTCAACACTCATGGTTGGCTTCAAAGTTGAAGTCTTTCATTTCCTTGCCCCCTACTTACTTTTTGTTTCATTGCACGCCACTTTCTTGCACTTGTCCTGTTAAAAGAGTCCACCATGGCTGTTTAATATTTAAAGGCTGGGATCATTTGCAGGTTTTAGTTTAAAGGTAACCATAGCACACACAGACACATTCATTATTAATAGCAGAGATGCACTGTAAGTTCTTAGGAATCTTCTTTCCTTTCGATGTTAGTTTCATATGGGTGTTGCTGTCAGGAGAATGAAGCTCTCATATTGCTATGTGGCAAGTGGACTCTTGCAATAACAAGGGATCCAGAATTATGTGAAGTGTTTATGTGGGTGGAAGTGATCATGCTGAAAAGGGACATAAAGGCAGAAAATGACAGGCCACGGAAAGTCCGGTTTCGGATCGCATCATCTCATAGCGGGCGGGTTCTGAAGGAAGTGTACGAAGATGGGCAACCATCAGGCTCTCTCGACTCCGAGTGTGCCAGCATCTGGGGGATAGATGGACTGAGTGAGTCTGATGGACAGCAAAATGGCCACATAGGATCGGAAGGTGATGAGTGTGAGAACGACCAGGATAACTTGCTGGTGTTAGCAAGGGCTGCCAGTGAGAAGGGTTTTGGTACAAGAAGAGTCAACATTTTAAGCAAAAATGGGACAGTCAGAGGCGTCAAATACAAAGTGAGTGCCGGCCAAGCTCTATTTAACAATTTGACCAAAGTACTGCAGGTAAGTCAATGCACTTTGCTCCCCCTGGGCTTTGTTCCTAACTCACCTTCTCAATACCTCTCTGCCCTCTAGTTGAAAGCAAGCCTTTCTTATTCATGACTCCTACATACTTCATGAGTCACTCCCCCATCAAAGATATTGTCTCAACAGCCAACGATTAAAAATAGGGTCATTATGCTTAGCAAATTAGATGGATTCCCAAAGCCAAATTTCTAACATTTGAGGGGTCTTTTCTTCCAGTGTGCAATGACTAAAACAATGCATCTGTTTCTTAGCCAAGAAAAAAAAAAAGACAGACTATAGTTCAAAGCATCTGAGCACAATTTAGAAGTTAATTTCTGGTTTATCATCCTTGAGATACCAGATTAGCATTTATCATCTCTTGTATAGATTTTAAACCAGAGAAGATAGAGTGCTGCATTCAGTGTAACTAGATTCAGTTGGAATGGTATGAAGCTGTAAAGATGAACTTGGACTCTCTCCCACTGCTCTGGAGGTTGCAGGTTTTATCTGAGGTGCATTTCTTCACTCATTTGCCCATGAGAACTCTAGAATGGCACTTGAAGAAGTTATTCCTCTATAAATATATAGACTGAGATCCAGATTTTAGAGTAAACATTAGCCTTGAAAATGTGATAGATTCTCCACAGTAATGTAGAAATGTATTATTCAGATCCTGGGGCCTTTGGTAATGATCTAATGTTTAGACAAATTTTTGAAATTGCCCGGAAGCATTGGTAAAATGATTTTCTGTTAAAAACAGGCATCATTATTTCAGGAACAGAATTCATAATCACTATCATTAAGGTAGCAAGCCAATATTTTTCATTGTAATAAGGTTTTATATGATTCTCAATATTTAAATAAAATCTCCTTGATGAATTATTCAGTGCCTCTGCATTATATAAGGATGCAGTAGTGGTAGGGAGAAAGTGGGTTTTTTGGGGGTTTTTTTTGTTTTGTTTTTTTGTTTTTAGGGAGAAAGTGTTTTAACCAAAGGTATTTGATTATTTTTCATTTCGAAGGAAGTATTTGGAAAGATCACATCACCAGGATTTAAAAAAAAGAAATTAAAGGGTAAAAACAGTTAAGATCAAGGGTTCTTTTCATATATAGAATTTATCCATGAAAGATTTCACTGATTAAGGGTGGGGGTGGGGAATCAAAAATTAGAAACTGATGACTATGTTTGATTAGGCTGGAAAAAATCTTGTATAGATTTCCAGAGATGTGACTATTAGGTTGAGATCATCTTGGTAGCCTCTGTGTTTCACCCACTGCAGAAATTATTATTGCCAAGGTGTAGACCAAGACTCCATAATAATTAAGTTTAAAAAATGTTTGCATTTATTGTGATTAATTTAGCTTTAACTTGAACCATGATGGCAAAGTAATCAGCATATTGTAGGTATTCAAGGATTTTGACTATCATCATTGGTTTCATCGTAATCATCACCACTGTTGTCATGGAATGTTCTCTGATTTCTCCAGGACATAACATAAGTTAAAGGAGCTCTTACCTTGGATGGTGGCTGCCAGATGCACTATTTTAGGGGGCTCCCTTCACATCATTGTGTAAACAGCACCCCTTGGAGGGTGCAATACACCTACACAGAATTATATAGAGAGCTAACTTGGATGCTTGCTTCTTGCTAAAGGATAGGTATGTCGTAAAGAGTGACAAATGTCTTCGGCATGTGCCTTAGGGTGACTGAGTAGGTTTCCCACAATGCAGTAGCAGGGAAGCCCCAGGGACTGAAAATAGAAGTTACCATTCAGTTACTCCTATGGTTATGGGATCAGATGTGACTCTTCCCTGGATCTCTGTATATTTTCTATATCCCTTAGAAAGTAAGCAGCAAACTTAACTGGATGTAACCATAATGTAGCAATTTTTCTCAGGGAGGAAAAAATGAGGAGTGGTATCTTAGATATTTGATTAAGGTTTCAATGCACAATCTTATCGAAGCAAGGAACTATAATTGAAGAAACAGATCTTTCTTCCTGTTTTAAGTTATAAAATCTTAAAGCACTCAACTTGAAACTTGAGAGGAAACACTAAATATAAATAAAAGCTTCCAAAGAATCTGTAAATCACTTGGCTTCCTCTCTGTTAGTTTCCCATTCTGTTATTCCTGTCTCGTAGAATATTGGCACGTACCTTGCAAAAATTTCAACTGTGCAGAGAGTAGTTTTTGAAATTATTTGCCTCAAACATTTATACTTCTTTAGCAGTACTTTTTTTTTTTTTTTAAAGATTTTATTTATGTATTTGTCAGAAAGAGAAAGAGAGAGCACAAGCAGGGGGAGCAGCAGACAGAGGGAGAAGCAGGCTCCCTGCCGAGCAAGGAACCCAATGTGGGACTCCATCCCGGGACTCTGGAATCATGATCTGAGCCAAAGGCAGATGCTTAACCAACTGAGCCACCCAGGCTCTTATAAATACTCTCAGCAGTATTTATTTAGAAAATTATCTATAAAAGAGATGTTAGAGCAAATTCCCATTTCACTTGTTAATTAGTTTACCCTACAGAATTCGGGATGATTGAGGATGTGCAGTATTAATTAAGGTTTTTGTGGGTAGGAACGGACCAGGAGGTAAAAAGAGAAAAGTCACTTGGATGCTTAGGTGGGCCTTATAGAGGGTGGTTCATTGTTTCATTTGTGAATCACTCAAGGCCTCCAATCACTCAAGGTCTAGATTATGGCTCTTCAGATACAGGTGCTTGGCTTTTCCATCTCTCCCAGAAACGACAAGAGTATAATGCTCAAGAAAGGCCGGTTTGGAAATCTGAAAACCTGAAATCTAGTTGTGGCATGGAAATATGCATTTATTAGCTGCTGTTTAGGTTGTTTGTACGTACACTAAAGTTTGAGAATCACTGATCTAGCGTGTAAAAGGGAAATTCATCCAGTTCACTAGAGTTAATAAAAATATTCCTTAATGTCCTTTATGTCCTCACTATTTAAGGGGGGAAACAAAGAAGTTATGTATCGATCTGTTATTTGTTCTTCTGATCATGTTAGATCACCAGGAAAGTCTTTCCTGAGCCAAAGATAACTAAAGATATCCTGACAGACTTGTTTCCTACTGGTATCCTAATTTATCAATTTGTTGATTTAGAAATGGTTCCTGAAATTACCATCATTCTGATGTAGGTGTTCTGTTTTAGTTCTTTTTAAGATATTCTGCTGAAAGGATTAGCCTATCTAGATAAATGATTTTACTCCTCATAACTGGAAAATTTTAGAAAAAAATATTTTTTATTTATTTTTTAAAATTAGTTACTTCATGGAAGACAAATTACAAAGCCACTATGTAGCTCATGGCTCTCATCCACTCAGTGCATGATTAGATTTGAGATACACCTGGATCTTAGTGGCAACATATTTCCAAAGTTTCTTGGGGTAGGTCAGTGATGCAGATAATCAAGGTCATTTTTTTTTTCTAATATTTTCTTCCGAGATTAAATTTCAGATGGTAATTAAGAATCAGTAATCTTATCTTGACCCTCTCTTCAAACATGTATAATCTGTTGTATACTCAGAATCTTTTTCTGTAATTCCTATAATTTTAATTCCCTCTTTTTACAAAAATTTTTTTTTAAAGATTTTATTTATTTATTTGAGAGAGAGAGAATGAGAGAGAGCACATGAGAGGGGGTAGGGTCAGAGGGAGAAGCAGACTCCCTGCCGAACAGGGAGCCCGACACGGGACTCGATCCCGGGACTCCAGGATCATGACCTGAGCCGAAGGCAGTCGCTTAACCAACTGAGCCACCCAGGCGCCCTCTTTTTACAAATTTAAAACTACTATATTAGAGAAAAATAGATGCAAAAAAGGAAAATAGTTATACCATATATTATGCTGGCTCCTTTCTAAGAACTCAAACGTATAACTTTCATCTTTGTATTTACATGAACATCTGTGATTGATGTGCTTATAATTATGACATTTTTAACATTTTAAGATAAGGAAAATAAAAATAATCATACATTTGCAGAACAGTTTGCATTTTGCAAAGGTTTTCACATACATTATTTTACTTGATTGTACCGAAGATTTTTGTGAAATAAGCAGGAAAATGACTATTATAATGCCTGTTTGTAGATAAGTAAGTGTAAGAGAAATCAAGCGTCTGGCCCAAAGCTAGTAACATGAGAACCCTGCCTTTGACTGTTTAGGCTTTGTTAGTTTTTAAAAGTACAATGCTATCTATAAGAACACTCAGCCTTACCTTTTGAAACGTTATAATTACAAATAAGAAGATTGGTAAGACTAAATCATATCATAATATACTTATCATAGTTAACAATGTTATGATATGATTTAGTCTTTTGAAACTTCAATATTTGTGTAGCAGATTTAAAAATCTATTGTTTATTGAACATTCAAATCTTCACCTAGGGAAGGTTTTTCTGCAGAATTAAATAGCTTCCACTCAGTTTTAAATTGTATTTTCAAAATTTAGCAAAACTTATCATCTCTATAACATCATTTGATTAAATTGTTTTGAGATTGAAAGGAAGGGGGTGATGGGTTAGCTCAAGGAAGACCCCTGCTCAGCGTTGTTCACTAACTTTAGGATGGATGATTAACAGAAATTCCTGGCTCTACCTATTATTATTCATCTCTGGTTCACTTCATCTAGCTTTGGCAATAGAATAATATTCCAGTGAAAACAAGGTGATACTCTTGATGACTCCTTGGTCCCGGTGGCAACAGTAATACTAAATGTTGATTAAGTACAGAATGCACTGTTCTTATTATTTATGTGTATTGACATATTTATTTCTCATAGCAACTTTATGAGGTAATATCATTATTAATAATAATTTGAGCATCTTCTCTGTGTATGAAACATTGTTAGAGGATTCAATATCACATTTACTCAGAAAAAATTTTTATGTAATGTTCTATCAAAATAAGCATTTACTGGGGCGCCTGGGTGGCTCAGATGGTTAAACGTCTGCCTTCAGTTCAGGTCATGATCCCAGGGTCCTGGGATCGAGCCCCGCATCAGGCTCCCTGCTTGGTGGGGAACCTGCTTCTCCCTCTCCCTCAACTGTTCCCCCTGCTTGTGCTCTCTCTCTCTCTGTCAAATAAATAAATAAAATCTTAAAAAAAAAAATAAACATTTACTAATGAAAATATTGCCTCTTTTAGCTATCAGGAAGTAGCAAGAAACTGTAGGATTTTTGATACAATTCCAAATGATGCAAGAAACTACATTAAGAAATTAGGTGACTTGTTATCCAAAAAGCAGGGAAAGAAGCACCAAAAATGGGCTGGTACTACTGATCTATTTTTTATGTACAATTAAAGGCTTGCCAACCGATGGGCCTGAAGGTCCTATTGTTCCCCAGCAGCGAACTGGTCTTAAACTCAGTTTGGCTGCTCACCTATTGAATATCAATACTCGAGAGATGAGTGATAGGTTGTTTTATTCAGGAAGGCTCAACTTGGGAAGATGGTGGACTAATGTCTCAAAGACCATGTTCCCAGTCTAGGCGAAGGCGGGGCAGTGGAGGGATGTTTAAAGCAGAAGGCTTGGGAAATGATGGGGGCTATGTGCAGGAGACGCTGATGCTCAGGCCGTTAATCATATGTCAACGTGACCCTGAACAGGCTGGTTGGTATCAGAGGCAGCTGTTTCTAATGGGGTCAGGCCTTAGCTTCCAGGAAAGTCTGGTCCTTTATTCCTCAAGGCCCGTGAAACCTCAAGCAAAGGAGGCTAGTTCTGCTTCCAACCAATGAACTGCAGTTAGCAGGCAAGGAGCGTGTAAGCTTGAAGCAATTGTTCAAACTAGCTGGCGTGCTGTGACCGTGACCACCTTCCACCTACCAACACTTTGCTACTCGAGGCCACAGCTTTTGACACTGACACTGGTGAGGACCTCAATAAATGTTCTTTCTTTGAGTTAATGAATTAAGTGAAATTCTCTTCCACCGTGATTATTTTCTTCTTTTCCACCCCCTCTGGGTTTGGAGATTTCCCATACTGGATAGTGTCGGGAGCACGTCAGGAAGGCGCACACATGAGGAATGTCTTTCCACAATGTCAGCTTTATTCAGTCAGAAAGCAAAGTTAAATCACAATTATGAAGCAGGTTCAGGATTCCAAACTCAATGACAATTCACCATGGGATTCAATATGGCTTCTTATACGGCACACAGAGCAGGACAGAAGACAAGCCACAAACAGACACGATAACAGAGGGCGCAGGAAGTTAAGGAACCCAACTTGAAGTCAGTCTCTGGGCGCACAGTTGAGATAAGGCCTTGGTCTGGTCCTGGTCAGCTCTCAGCACTCACTGCTCCTGATGTTCAAGCAGTGAAGGATCTGGGTTCTGTTCGGAGATCCATCAGACAGGACCTTCAGCGGCAGTTGCCTTTTTTAAGTGGTCAGACACAGAGGGGTCAGGTCTGAAGAATCTGATAGTTTGTTGCCAAAATCCTTCCCCTCTTAAAGGGATTTCATCAGTTTCGGGTCTTTGCAGACCTCCTCTGGTTCTGCTCATTATCAGTTCTGGGGGGTCAGCTGACGTGGGTCCCCACGATGTCTCCTAGCAGTGGTACCTTACCTGCTTGCGTCATGGCTTGACACAGGCCCCTGCTTGACATGAGAGACTCCATTTTGCTCTCTACAGATAGGAAGTGATTTTGCATGGTGAAGTGTCAGTAGCTTGCTCCATTAAATTCTTTCTGTTGTAGGTTATCTTCTATATTCATTCAATCATTCTTTTAATTACCACTTACTACATATCTATTATGGAGCCGTCACTAAGCTAGATAATGTGAGGACTAAAACCCAACTCCTGCCTTCATGAACTATTCAGTGGTGTATTGTGAATGGTTGTATAAAGTGATTTCTGTAAGAATTCAGATACAAAACTTGACTTTCTCTTCCTTTTCCAGAGGATTCTCCCTCTCTGTTTTCTTATTGGCCTAACATAGCCTCTGCACCCATTCTTCATTTCTCCAATGCTTATCTTTTCCTCCATTTAGTCTTTGTCTTATTAGACCATCATTTTGTTGTAGTCCTTTCTTCAACTTCTCTTGCTTTCTTTCTAATTTAGTTCCATCTCAAGGTCCAAGAACTGAAGGGTGATCTGCATAATTAATGACTCTTACCTTGATCCTACGAGGCTCCAGAAGTCAGTTAACAGTGACTCTGACCATGAACATTTATCCAAGTTCCATGAATCTTAGTACAACTTTCTCTCATTAGTTCAGTGAATATCTCCTTGGAATAATTCTCATTCTTCCCTATTCATCAAAGCACTTTTATCATCAGGACATGGGATCATCACGACATTTTAATTCGTGGAAGCTTGAAGCTTAATCCATTAATTTACCTGAATTCTGACTTTAGAACAACATGCTGAGCAAACCCACAGATTCCACAAGATGACTGGAAACTGCTTAATGAACTCTTACTGGCAACTAATGGTTACCACATAATTAGGAAATTAGCATCTGATGTTTCTAAACATTAAAAGCAATATAATAGCAGGACTAGACAAGCATCCTTTGGGTGGCCCTACTCATGCTTACAGAGTTTCTGATATTTTCTCTCAAACCCAGTACTTTGAATTTTGTATAAAAGCAATATAAACAGGGGTGCCTGGGTGGCTCAGTCATTAAGCGTCTGCCTTCGGCTCAGGTCATGATCCCAGGGTCTTGGGATCAAACCCCGCATCGGGCTCCCTGCTCTGCGGGGAGCCTGCTTCTCCCTCTCCCACTCCCCCTGCTTGTGTTCCCTCTCTCGCTGTGTCTCTCTCTGTCAAAAAAAAAAAAATCTTTAAAAAAAAAGCAATATAAACATTTAATAGTCTATAAGTTGACACACTATATAAATGTGTCAATTCCTCAATCGCTATTGCCTGGAAGGAATTTTAGAAATTATAGACAGATTAAAATGTCATACAGAAATTTTTGTTAAGGGATGTCGGTTCATGCGCACAAGTCTATTCAAGTAATAATTAGGATGTTGTTGCTCAGTTTTATTTTTGCAACAATTCATTATCTCACCTAATTTCTGACAATTTATGCCTTAGAACATCTTGTTAGGAAGAAAGAGATAGATGCACATTTTGTTCATGTAACTCTCCCTCATAGTTAAAAAACTAATTGTAGAAGTATTCCTTATTTTATTGATTCCCAAACAACAAAATTAACATTAATTCCCAACCTCTAGAGCTTTCCCCGATGAAATCTGAAACGAGTTCCCATACATGGAGGGCAGGAATTGACCAGGGAAAGAGGCAGGCCACTTCAGATCAGTAGAAGGCAGGTTTAATAAGCAAGGGAACCTACATATGAAGCTTGTCTTGAGCAGCCACAAGATGAGTGGATCTCCATACCTGCCAGAATTTCAAAAGTTTACGTAGAGGCCTTCACTGGCTTCAGTCACAAATGCTATCCAGATGACCTCAACACCTTGCTCTCTCAAGGCTGCCTCCTTGAAACAGCTCCCATTGTGGGAAAGGTGGGCAGAGCATTCATTCCAAGAATAGGGGAGGGCGTGAGGAGCCTCTGACTGCCTGTCAGCCGATAGTCATGTCTTCTTGATTAACTCCTCCAGCTGTTAGGCCATGAAAGAATTAAGTTGCCCCTTTTTTGCACCTTTTATGTAACTGAGGGTATGGAATTGAAGATCTTTATTATATGAAAAGTCTGAAAGCTTGGCTCGTCCACAAAATGGGTAGAGTAGTGAAAGCCAGGTTACTGATTGGCAAGAGAGAGGTTTTGTCAGAAGAGTAGGCGCAGGGGAATTATGTTCTAACAAGTCAGTGGAGCTCAAACAGGGGGAGAGAGTGCCAATCTGGAGGAGACTGAATGAGGGTCATTTTAGGAAGGGAGAAGAGTTGGGTGGGCTGTGACCTCAGGGGAAATTGGCAGGTCTCACGATTGGGGGGCTGTGGACTTCATGGGTTAGAGCAGGGGCCGCATGGACAAGCTGTGGGATTGCCCTGCTCATGAGTGCCCCAGAAGCAGCCCATGCTGGCAGAACAGCCTTGCTTACCTACACGTGACCTTGGATGTAGAGCCAGCTTTGTGTGTCCTCTCGTGGCAGACTCGTGAGGCCTTCCTTTAACAGCTGTCAGCACGCTGCTTGGGAATCATCTGGCAGAGGTGATGCCCTCTCATGTTTCAAGATTCTGCTGAGCTCCTTCCAAACTATTCCATGTGAACACTTCCTTTTCAATGACACGGGACTCCTGACTTTCCCCAGAAATAAAGAGCAAGGCCTTTGGCATCCACATTAATTACGTGGTTATACGAAAGATAAAGCCTGCGGTATCCATATGTAGGGGAGACTGAACAATGATAATTACTCACCTGGTATATTACTGTCCTATTTCTATTGAAACAGATTACCACAAACTGGGTGGCTTACAATGACACAAATTTATTACTTTTTAGTTCTGGAGGTCAGAAGTCTGGAATGGGCCTTATGGGACTTTCTGTAGGGCTGTGTTCCCTCTGGAGGCTTTAGGGAAGAATCCATTCCTTGCCTTTTCCAGCTCCTGGTGGCTGGCCACATTCTTTGGCTCCTGGTCCTGCCTCTGCTTCCAGTGTTATGTCCCCTTTTCTAACTCCCCATCTTCTTCTTTCCCTTCTAAAGACCTTTGTGATTTGTTCTGGGCCTACCTGGAGAATCCAGGATAATCTTCCTGTCTCAAGATCCTTAGGGCAACGGTGTCTGCAAAGTCTCTTTGGCCATATAAGGTACTGTATTCACAGGTTGTGGGGATTAGGACAGGGGCATTTTTGGCCAATCATTGGTCTGCCTGCCATACCTGGTAGGTGCAGTAAACTTATTTTGTCTGTGAGAATACTATGGCTTTGTGGTCAGTTAAATGTTTTTCCAATGTGTGTCATGCATCAACACACTTCTGCCACGGCCATGTGAGGATGCAGCCCTTGACTTAAGTTTTGGCCACATGACTCCCCTTGGACAGTGGGATGGTAATAGATGTGGCTGAGTTTTCCCTCTTGCACCCCTTCCATCACCAAGAGAAGGGCATGCTGCAGGAGGCTGACAGGTCCTAAGACAGCGAGACACATGAAGAACAGACCTGGACCCAAAAACAGTTTGAAGCCAAATCGTGCATAGCTTAGGCCAGATCTGCCTATTGCCAGCTAAACAGCAGACTCATGAGTGAGCAATACATGCTTAGTGTTGTACTGTACTCTGTTTGGGGTGGTTGGTTAAGCAGCAGAAGCAAGCTGGTACAAGTTCACGGATACTGAGTACCTTGCTCAAGGTCACACGATGGTAAGTGATGTAACTATCAGAAAGTTTGACTCCAGAACCTGGGCTCTTATCCACTAAGCAGCTAGTGCCCAACCACTCATTGGATGCCTGAATTTTCTCTATATTATCTCTGCCAAGATCTTACGAAGTCTAGGGGCAAGAGATTCAGAGTCTTTGGCAAGATATGGATTCAAGTCTCACCATCGTATGGGCATTGAACCTACCCAAACTGATCATACCAGGATAGGGAGAAGCCCATCTCATCCACTTCCATGAGTGTAGCTTAAGACTAAATTAATATTTTTGGTGGCCACGTCACAATGGTGTGATGTTGGCTTGTTGACTCGTTCAAACATCTTTTCTCAGTGAAAAGATTCATGAGGTTAAATCTTTCAATCCCATAAAACATCTGTTTTTATTTAATATAATACTCATGCTTTTTTCTGTGTTTATATACAGGACTCTATGTTCAACAAAATTTAATTTTATTGTGTTAGTCCAAGATGTTAATCCTTTTGGACTCTAGTCTTGTAACTAGCTGTGCCTTAGCCCTTTTTCGGGAGTCGATGGAACACAGTTTTGATAATGGCAAATTATCAGCATGGAATGATATTAAGTGAGTAAAAAGAAATAAAAGAAAAAAAATAAAGCATCCCTAATGAAGTAGCGAATGTACTTTAGTAAGTGTTAGAAAGCAATACATTTAAACTAGTGGTCTTTTTTTTTTTTTTAAGATTTATTTATTTATTTATTTTTTCCATTTTTTTTATTATGTTATGTTAATCCCCATACATTACATCATTAGTTTTTGATGTAGTATTCCATGATTCATTGTTTGTGCATAACACCCAGTGCTCCATACAGAATGTGCCCTCCTCAATACCCATCACTGGGCTAACCCATCCCCCCACCCCCCTCCCCTCTAGAACCCTCAGTTTGTTTCTCAGAGTCCATCGTCTCTCATGGTTCGTCTCCCCCTCCAATTTCCCCCCCTTCATTCTTCCCTTCCTGCTATCTTCTTCTTTTTTTTTTTTTTTAACATATAATGTATTATTCGTTTCAGAGGTACAGGTCTGTGAACTAGTGGTCTTTCTCTAACACAGAAGAAGGAGAGAAATGAATGATGTGTAAGTGGTTGTACCACGGACTGTGTCAGCCTCAGAGGGTTCCAGGGGTTTCCCTTTATGAGGTTCTTTAACAATGATCTTTACACATGACCCATAGAGTGCCAGAAACTTGGTTCAAGAAGGGAGTCATTTGTCTCCTAGGGGTCATGGATCCTATTTCCTACAATCTCAGGAAAATAACTGAAATTTCTGGGAAGCACATAGCTTGTAGTCATGCACAAATTTTGTATGTTGGGCCAATTGAATCAATACTCAGTAGTATTGGGCTTCTAGAGTCATGGAACTTCATTCACAATTAAAACTCAGTAGCAGGAGCCTGAAGTCTGAAAATTTGCCTCTTGTGCTTTTAACTATAGTTCTAGGACAGCATAAAGTTATGCACATTTGTCAGGTAAATGAAAGTATTAGGAAATCTCTTAAAGGGTAATACAAATAAACCAACCATCCTTTCCTGAGGTGACCACCTCTCTTTTTAATCATACGAAAAACTAAATCATGGAACCTTGAGACACAACATCATAGAGTCTCTTAATTAGTCACAGCTGTCAGGGCTCCTCCTCTAATTGTGGGATTTTTCTTTTCATGTAGATTTTTTTTTTCTTTTATTATTCCTCTTAGTTTGTGCCTACTTCAGCATCCTCCATGGCCAGTGCTTTCTGCCTCAGTTATTAAGTTGGCTTTCTCAAGAAGTGTTTTTCGTATTTCTGAGATTTCTGGAGATGAATCTGTACCCCTGAAGTGGAGACTTGGTGGTGAGAGCTTATCAGGATTGAAGCAGACCCAAAGCCTGTGCTGGAACTTAGGTAGCTGCCCACTCAGTGTGCACCACAGTCCCTTCCTCTCTCTTTTCCTTCCCTTGTTTCTGTTGGAGGTGTAATGGTGAGGCAGAACCCACCACTCCTGGAAACATCATTTGACTTGATTTTTCCATACCAGATTAAAGGTGACTAATAATTTGCCTCCTATTTCTCAGGGTGGACAGGAAGATCCTATATTAGTCATCATTGGGGCTTCTTTCCCTACCCATTGTGATCTGCAGGATATGCAGGGTTGTGAGAGGCCAGAAAACCTAGAGATGGTGTTGGTCATGGATTCTGGTGCATCTCTCTTCATCTCTGCTCCTTCAGCCCCGTGATGCTTTACTGAGGCTGTAGGAGCTCATGCGGCCCCTCACGTAAGTTCTTTCTCAGGATGCCCAACTTTTACTTTCTCTAATTCTTGTAACTACCCAACTTCATCTTGTTTATGTCCAGGCCCTTGAAAACATAGCTCTATCAATTATTCACAGGGGCAAAAAACCCCCCAAGTTTCTAAGAATCCCCAGTTTCCTTTATGAGAGAAAAAAGAGACAAATACCATAATTCTTTAGTAGTGTCTTAAATGATTTTTGTGTTCTCTTTCCCTCCATGAGGGAGTAAGAACACTATTCTCTGGAGGGAGGTGACCTGGATTCAGATGCAGAGTTTGCTATCTCCTGGGTGGGTTTTCTGGGGAAATTTATTTAACTTTTATAAGCCCTAGTTTTCTCATTGCTGAAGTCAGGATAATGATTGTGATGATTTCCTATGAACTATTGTGTATAAACCATTTTGCACAATGTCTGGCACATTGTAAGTGCTCAATAAATACTGTTATTATTTTTATTGCCCATATTCTTTTTTTTTAAAGTAGAGCCCAACACAGGACTTGAGCTGAGATCAAGAGTTGGATGCTTAACCAACTGAGCCACCCAGGTGCCCCTATTATCCATCTTCTAAACAAACTGTGAATTGTTGGGGAGGAAGACCTTTCTCTGCTCTACAAGGTCCTTCTAGCTGGACTTAGAGAATCAAATTGATGTGAGACAGGTTAACAGGAGAAAATAAAATTTAATAGTGTATATAAGGGAATCCCCACAGACATGGAAATTCCAAGAACAATGAGGCAACATGAAGTTTGCATGAGCTAAGGAGAGGGGTGGGGTCTGAGGTTACAAAGGGGAGAAAGGCCATTAGCAGGAAGGTGAAAGGAGATGTTTCAAAAAACAAAGGTTGCCCTATTTCACAGATAAGAGTCTTAGGTAAAGGGGAGTCTCTGTTAATAACTCTGTTCCTGATACAGGCTCTCCTTGCCAATGTAAATTTAGGCAGTTGAAGACCAGGAAGAGAGCTTTTCCTTATCTAATGGGTTTTGATTACTTTTAACTCAAAATGATGTTCATGCCAAAGTGGCCCATCTTAGAGCAGCCTGTCATTGGCCCCTGTAGAATCAGAGTCATTGCTAAGTACTCTGATAGGTAATGAGACACAAAGACAAATAAAGCATTTCTGTCCTCAGAGGAACTAAATTCTTTCTTATGAGAAGACAAACTCATAGTTACTGTAAAATATTGTAAGTACTCAGAGCTTACTGGGGGACAGAGGCAGGACATCTAAATTCAGTAAATCTTAGGAAGATCTTGTTCCCCTAACATAAGGTCTTTTAAAACCAGGGCTGCATGGGAAGCCCTGGACCACTCCTTAAAAGGCATTATGGTACTGCAAGTTTTGTTGGCTGGACTCATTTCCTTTGGGAAATCTTAGCTGCTGCCTTTAAACTTGGCTTAGCCTCTGCCACACAAACCTGTTTTCCTGAGGTCAGTTCCTCTGTTTGAGATTCTCTCTTGGCTTCGGCCCCTAGCTGGGTCCTTGTTTTGGATTCCGTAGTCTTAACCTCCTGTGAGTACTTGGCCTTGTGTTTGCCAGCCTGGCTCTTGGCTCCATACCTGGGAGCTCAGCCAGCGACCCATGCACCTTGTGTCTGAGCATTCCTGTACAGCACCTGTCATCCTAAAAGCCTGGCCTGCCTCTCCTGGGCAGAGGTGGTCTCTATCTCTTCTTTAATAACAGCCTGGATTGACTTGTTATGCCTTTCAACACTAATCAGGGAGTTATCTGTAAATATATGGATGTGCTCTGTTATAAGCCACAGAGCAGATTACTAGACATGGCTTAAAATACTCAGACATTTATTCGTTTATTGTATCAATTAAGAAGTCCAGAAAAGGCTGGGGTGGTGCTCAGGTTGTTTGGTGGCTTGATAATGTGGTAAACAACCCAGTTCCTCCTGTTCGGCTTTCTCATCCTTAGCTTGTTTGTGAACTTCCCTCATGGATTCAAGATGACTGCCAGTGCTTTAAAGCCAAGCCAGAGTCAAAAACAGAAAAAGAAGCATAGCAAAAAAGAACATTCTATGTAGGTGTGCCTCTTCTCTCAGAAAAAGAAAATTCTGGAAACTTCCTAGAAGTACTGTCTTACATTTCATTAGCTGGAAGAGGGTCTCATGGCCACTGCTTGTTATACCAGGAGGCTGGGAATGTGAATATATGGTGTTGTGTCTCTGGTGGAGGGAGCATGGGGCATGGGTTTGGAAATAACTGTTGGACAAACAAGCAACAGTGCCTGCCACACCATTACTCAAGAACTTTGATAAGATTTAATTTTTATTTTATGCAATTTAAGTCACATTAGATCATGCTACTTGATTTACAAAAGCACTTTAATAGTGATCCTATTTCATAACACTTATTCTGCCTGTCCTTGTTTTTTCCTGTCTTCCCAGGTTCATTTCCTCTTATTTTATCTTGTTTTGTTTTCAGTATTCATTTCTTATGATTTCTGGCTACCATCCATCTTTTCTAAAGCCTAGAGCTTTTTACCTGATGCTATTATTCTAACACTAGAACTTCACAAACCTCAAATGACAATAGGGATGGTAAACAATTTATTACTAAATAACCACAACAGAAGTCTAAGTCTATTAGTTATCTGCCATCATCATAGCAGGGCGCTAATTGTGTCATTTTAAAAAGGTGCCTGCCACATCTGATTTAAGCTGAGCCATCTAACGCACCAAGGAGCATCCCCCAAACACTGCACATTGCTTTATTTTTCCCTTCTGCTTGCCTACATTGAATCAAAAACAAAATGAAATACAGAACACAATGAGTTACAGAGTCGCAGGGATCATTCCCACAGCTTCTTCCTTCGCCGTCCCCCTCCGGCTCCCCCCCCAAGCCAATCACCTCAGGGGCTCTGCAGTCAGTGAGGCGGAACTCATTTCACATTTGAGGAGAACAATGATAGAAAAGCTCTCTGCATGCAGAGCAGGGCAGACTCTCTCAGCAAGCCGTTCAGCAAGGCTGCTCTGCTTGTCCAGATTTTGCTAGTCATAACAAGCTTTTTAAAACAATCATTTCAAAGAATATTATTAGTATTGGTAGTAAGAGCCACCCTTTATTAAATGTCTACCTGCGACAGAAATCCTCTTTGGTACCTTTCTAACAATACTGTTTCTTTAATCCTCCGCACATGTGCAAGCTGAATGTTAACTTATTTTGCATGATAGAAGCTGACAACATCCCAGTAGGATTTAAAGGACAATGAAAAAACATTTGTCCCCACATATTTTGGTCTTTATTTTGATCTGCCGCCTGAAATTCTTTCCATTATTTCCCCCATTTTCCTGCTCCAGCGATCTCTTAGGCTTAGGTTGAAGTCCCTAGGAGCAGAACCTGAGATTAGGTTCTTGTGAAAAGTGATTTATTGAGGGAGAACTCTCAGAAGAAAGGGGTGAAGGAAACAGGCTAGGGCAGGAGAAGAAAGCTCAGCAAGGGAGAGATCTTGGCTGGAGACCAGCTTCAGTCTGGATACTCAGAATACAAATTGCACCATGGATTTATTCCCACCTTGCAGGAAGGGGCTGGCATTTAATATGCCTGTGTCAGTCTGTCCTTGGCCATTGGCTGTCCATGTATGTGTGTCAAGGCGTCATCCATTCTGCTAAGACATTTACCCAGAGAAAGGGGAAGCTGTGAGTTTTTAGCAGCCGATACTCACTATGCTGGGGATGCAAGGGTAATGGGTCAGCTGGCCTTGTGAAAGGAGACTGGGAGCATCCACTACAGTCACCTCTTGCCCAGTTCAGATTTACTTGCTTCTTCCACTAAGTGTATTCCATCCAGGCACAAACTTGCCATAGTGAGTGGGAGAGTTAATGGGATAAGCTATAGCCCCACACTGTGGTTAGTCTGGAAGTGATAGCTGGTATTTATTTTCTCCCTCTTTTTCATCCATTTTAGACCCCCTCTTCCTACCTAGCTAGTACTTCTGCTGGTCTAGGTGCTTTGCTTGGTTGGATGGCCCATATTTTAAGTCCTTGTGGAGTCTGAGCCTCTGATTACTATACCCTTGTCAAGCAATGGTTGCTCTCCTCGACCATTTACATTTAAAACCAATTAAGTACCAAGAGAGGCACTTGGGTACCAGATATATTTTTATCTGCCCCTAACATGTAGCAGCAGTTCTATCTCTTTGAGACGATCAGGGTCAAATCCTTCTGCCAGTACAATAACTCCTTTTTATACTAACTAGATTACTGTCATGGTGAGCCTAGGGTGACTAGATGTCAGCTGTAGCTTTAAGTTTAGTGAGCCTCTCATTGTGTTACTTGGTGGAAGTATTCCCTTCTGGGACCAAGAACTTAAAACTAATAATACCTAAAGTTGTAGGAATTCCCCAGCTGGGTGCCTAGGAGTGATGGTGAGTGGGATCATCCCTACATCTTCCCATTGGTTCCTGGACCCATGAGTTCTAGCTGTTGGCAATATAGCACCATATAATAACCCCTGGCTTAAGGTATAAGGGGCATCCTCGGGCGCCTGGGTGGCTCAGATGGTTAAGCATCTGCCTTTGGCTCAGGTCATGATTCCAGGGTCCTGGGATCGAGTCCCACATCGGGCTCCCCGCTGAGCGGGGAGCCTGCTTCTCCCTCTGACCCTCTCCCCTCTCATGCTGTTTCTCTCTCGCTCACTCTAAAAAATAAATAAAATCTTTAAAAAAAAAAAAAAGGTATAAGGGGCATCCTGAAGAAGGATGCCCCTTTCCCACAGGGTGTCATCTCTAAGCTGATGACAGATGCATCATCTGTACCTTCAAGATGCTACTCTAAAGGTCTATCAGGTGGCAGGTTCTGGACAGTATGGGACAGGGTATGGCATGGTCTTGGTCTTGACCCAGAACCCTAGGGATTGGTGCTGTGTCTTTGCTGTTGAGGCTGGCTAGAGATTCTGACAGAATGCCCGTCTTCACTACAGATACTCTAGGAACATGGAATCTGCTGGGTTGTAGGAACCACACTTCAGTGTTGCTCATATTTCAGCCTGCAGCTGTTCTTTGTGTGAGCCCTGGCCCAAACGAGCAAGCTTCTGTGCCATGTGAAAAATGGATGTGTCCTCTAACACCTGAAGAGGTCCACAAAGCGCTTTGCTTCTTTCTTAGACGTAGAAGGGGCAAAATAATTTGTCTCTTCCTTTTGAGAGGGGTTTCCAACATGCCTCAATCCATCAGACTCCTAAATAATTCACCAGGAGTTGCAAGTTCTTGGATCTTTGTGGGGTTTATCACCCACACTCTGGAGCAGTGTGTCTTATTATATTCAGATCTTCTTGCTCATCAGGTCTTATTAAGATGAGTTGTTAATACTGGTAGATCAGTGTGAGGTTCTGTGTCATGTCAGTAGTCAGCTGCCCTTCCCCCCTGCAGTCTCCTGGATAAAGTGGCTCCCATTCATCTGAGGGACTTATCCTCTATTCAGAGGAAGAAGCAGCTGAGAAGAGTTAGCAGCCACCACTCAGTAGCTGAGGACAGTGTACCAGCCCGGAAAAGGGGAGGGGTGTGGACACACCCTAGCACCCACCATACCTTATAAACATAAAATGTTCTCTGGAGACAAGGGAGGAAAAGCATTGGGTGGGGAAGGAATCAAAATCCAGGATACTAGAATCTCTCCTGAAAAGATTGCATTGAAGAGCAATGAAAGGCAGTTTGCATTTCGAGAAAGAGAGGAAACTAGAGTACTGATTGCCTGAGTTCAGAGTAGCTGGGGCTTTCCTGTGGCAGTGGCAGTTGTTGGGGAGGGAGGGGGGAAAGGGTTGTTAAATGTTCAGGATGTTAGTTAGTCGGTTGTGAAATGCTTAGCAGTTTGAAATTGGCTGTGGTGGGAGTATTCCCAAAACAGAAATTGGCTAACACTAGAAATCGGGGCTTTGTTCCTCTCCCTGAAAGTAGTTTACCAGCACATCATTGTTGCTAAAAAGTTTCTGAAAAGAATGTCAAAACAGGAAAAGGTGAAGAGTAGGAGAGCCCCAAACCCCCAAACTCTGCCTACTTAATAATTTCTCCTAGAGCCAAAGCTAGTCCCTGCACATTTTTCTTTTCCACAAAATGCAGTCAGAAAGTGCCATCTGGTTAGCCATTTTTAAAGGCCATTATCATCATTTTCTCATTAAAAAAAATCCATTTACTTCCAGGGTTTTCTCACTAACTTTATGTTACCATAGATATGAAGAAACTCTCCCCCATTCTGTTTCTCAGCCTCCTGTGGATTTCTTCCTCATTCAGCTGAAAAGCTAATCATGTTACTCCCCTGCTGAAAACAAACCCATGGTTCTTTGTAGCATTTACATATAAAATCAAACTTCCTAGTCTGCTGTATGAGCCTGAGTTCTTCTCAAAAGCAGAATATGAAGTAAGGACTTGCATGCAGGTAGTTTATAGGAGAAGTGATCTCAGGGCAGGAGGGAGAGATGGAGGAATGTGGAAGAGGAAAGGAGAGAAAGCCAATACAAAGGTGCATTGATTACTGCCATGAGCACCTAGGGTTCCTTTGATTCTACATCCTTCTGGGGCCTTCTGAGGAGTGTCTAGAATGCCTTTCAGAATCCACCCCAACAAGGGGAAGCATTTTTTATGGGCTCTTTCCCTTTGGTGAGGATTGCCTCAAGAGATCTCTATCCCCCCCACTCACCACACACACATTTCTAGGCTACAGATGCCTAAGAGCTGAGTGGTCTTCTTTCAGTGCCTACCCTGAGGAGCTGGGGAAAATCCAGAGCTCGAAGCAAAAGATGTATGGCATAAATTCACGGGGGGTATCTCTCAGCACAAAATGAAACAAAGCTCATGTGGAACTGTTTCTTGAAGACGTGGTTAGGAGGTGGAACCGAAGAGGCGGCTGATACACATGACGTATAAAGCTTTCCCTGATTTTCCATTTTACTCTCCCAGTCTCATCTCTGGACAAGGTATCCCTTAGAGTCTATATATACCAATACAGGTACCCTAACCATACTTTGCAATTTTATATAATCTGATTTTTTTCCCTTTCTTTTTGGTACATGCTGATTTCTCTTCTTGAAATTCTGCCACTTTTCTCTCTTAGTTAACTCAATCTTTTAAACTAACCTCAGATGTGCCTCTTTCCTGGAAGCTTCTGTGCTTCCCCCCAGTTAGCGTTAAATGCCTCTATAGCTCTGGAAACACCCGTATCAAGCCCCGTTACAACATACTATAACTCTAACACAGAAATCTGTTTACTACTCAGCCTGCCACAGAGATCTGTGAGGGACTGTATTTTAAATTTCCGTATCCTGGGTGCCTAGCATAGTACTTGTCTACATAATACATGTTCCATAAATACTTGTGGACTAAATGAATTGAGTACATTTTGATTTTGCAATGGACTGCTCTTCCCAAACCAAGAAAATCTAATCTAATTTAAGGCCATTCCAAAGCAATTGAACATGGATATATTTTGAAAGAAGCACACTAGATATCCAAATATGTCTTTGATATATATAAAATCAACAAAGCAATAACAATGAAATTGTAAAAAAAAAAAAAAAAAAATCAAGCGATAAATCAGTAATAATAAACCCAGGACTCCTACTCTCAAGAATTAGATAGTTAAGACACAGACACATAACATTATGAATAATAATAAAGGAGGAGAAGATAACACACTGAGAGATGAAATACTATAAGGTTGTATGGGTAAACAGGGAAACAACTAGCATAAAATATATTTACTAGGAGATCAGAGGATTCTGGGATCTTCTGGGGGTAGAAGGAGAAGGAAGTTTCTAGGCAATGGATAAGATTTGAACTAGGCAGTATATGAGTGGTGGACAGCAGTGACTCTGGAAAATACCCCGTAGGTTCGAACTCCTCAGTCACATCTCACCTTCATCTGTGTCCTCTTGGGCAAATTTTAGTTGCCCCACCTATACATTTGATTTAGTAATGATACTTAATTTATGTGGGTATTGTGAGGATTAAAATAAGCAACATGTTTATAGAGATTAGAACTGTGCCTGGCATATAACACTTTATTACATATGATATACTTACCTTAGAAAATGGGGGGGGCGTTGAGTCTCAGCAGAGACATAAGATATGTTTGGGAGCCAATAAAGGGAGTTTGTGTGGGGAAATTGTGGGAGGTAAGACTGGAAAGCTGTTTTGGATTCTTAGTGAGGACCCAAAAAGTCAGCCGTAGCCAGCATTGAGGGCAAACAGAGATTAGGTGACTGTATGTCTTAGTTTCCCCTGTGGTTTAACTAGTGCCTTGGTCTAATTCTTAGGACACCTCTTACTTTCCCAAGTGTCTTATTTGGATAAAAGATATCTAAAAAACTGATATGTAAACAGGGGTCATAGGGATTTGTGGAGATTGTCTGGCATAAATATGTAACATGCACTCAGAAAAACATTTCATGGGTTGGTAACAAGCTGTTGCATGTTTGTTTAAAATCATATATGTCTCCACGGAATCATAAAAACCCAGTACTGAAAGGGGCCTGGAGATACATGGTAGAGTTCCTTCTTCATTTTTTTATTGGCACATTGTAATTCACTTTCAGTGTACTTGGAAATGTTCGAAGAAATATGTGAAGCTGAGTTTTTTTTGTATAAACAACAACAACAAACAAACAAAACACAAAAAATAGGAGGAAGTCAAAGCTCATGGCAAATAAACTACAAATAGCTCAAGCACATGGGAAGTCCTTTACTTCATATTCAAATGACAGCCCTGAACTATTTTCATATGCCAGATTTGGAATACATTGTCATATACATTTGTCAATAGTTGGTTTGGACAGTGACAACACCATTACGTGGCAGTGTTTGTGAAGTGATGTCAACATTCTACACTTTGCTCTTATTATCTAATGAATATAATTGAGAAATTGGGAAACTAAAGTCCTGATACCAGTGATATGAAACATGGTTCTTATGAGTTTAATAAGGCAAAATTTGAAATCAGAGTTGGGCTTAAAAGAACAAATCAATCTAGTGTTGAGTCAACCTATGTCCACTCACTGGGCAGGAGTAAGTGATGTGGGACAGGCCTTCCATGAGCCCTGTTGGCTTGTACCGGCTTGAAGCTGGTCAGAACCCATGCTGAGCTGGTCACCACAGTGGGGAATGGGATATGTGAGATGTGACACCATGAAGATCTGAAGTGGTATGTGAGAGGTGTCTGGTACAGAATCTTTAGATTGCATTGGTATTTTCTTTCTTTTTTTTTTTTTTAAAGATTTTTATTTATTTATTTGAGAGAGAGAGAATGAGAGAGAGAGAGAGCACATGAGAGGGG
The DNA here is from genome assembly GCF_029215605.1 of Mirounga angustirostris. Taxonomy (NCBI): domain Eukaryota; kingdom Metazoa; phylum Chordata; class Mammalia; order Carnivora; family Phocidae; genus Mirounga; species Mirounga angustirostris. The sequence goes on from NW_026991710.1 coordinate 35,626,515, forward strand.
GGCGGGTCAGAGGGAGAAGCAGACTCCCCGCCGAGCAGGGAGCCCGATGCGGGACTCAATCCAGGGACTCCAGGATCATGACCTGAGCCGAAGGCAGTCGCTTAACCGACAGAGCCACCCAGGCGCCCCCCAGTGTACTCTTTAAAAAAAAAAAAAATTATTTATTTGAGAGGGAGAGAGAGAGCATGAGCAGGGGGAGAGGTAGACGGAGAGGGAAAGGCAGACTTCCCCGCCGAGCAGGGAGCCCGATGCAGGACTCGATCCTGGGACTCCAGGATCATGACCTGAGCCGAAGGCAGTCACTTAACCGACTGAGCCACCCAGGCGCCCCTGCATTGGTATTTTCATTTCACCTATACTAACTTCTTTGAGTTTGGTTCATTTTCTTGAAATGAAGGTGCAGGGTCACCTTGAATGGAAGAATATTTCTTTCTCTCTCTACACTGACCAGTCTGGTAGTTTTTGGCACCACATCTTAAATGGTTACTTAAGACTTTTGTTCTCTGGTGATACTGGGTATGTTTTATATCCAATTACAAAAGCAGGAGGTAGCTTGGCTCAGGTTCTGTTTGCAGGGCTCTGTCTTGCTACATTTTGTATAAGCTATATTTCTAGGAAGCTAATGAGGTTATTTTTTTTCCCCCAGGTACCTGTCAGGAGATGATAAGTCCTAGCCTAGCCCCATTTCAAGTAATGAGTCTGGCTTTAGTCTATTGCTGTGGGAACTATGTGACTTCATCCCCACCTACCACTTTGTTTCTGTTTCTGGTCCTTGATATGAATATCATGTTTTGATTTTTTTTCTCAAAAAATCTACTCTTTTTCATTTTAATCTCCCATACTACTTGGAGCATTGAGTTGGGGCGTATCTATACCTAAAGTTACAATGCTATCTTGACTGGGCATCTCTTGGAAAAATGATTTTAAACAGATAATTTTCCTTCCAGGCAAACTACTAATCAAGTATAAGTGTAGAACAAAAATGTTTCCATACGTGCCAAGATTCAGGAGCATTTGCCTTGCTCATATCTTTAAAAAAAAAATTAAACATGCACTTTTACAAAAAAGGAAGGTACAAACCAAGATATGAGAAGATTTGGAATTTAGGAAACATCGTGGGTTACCTGAGATACATAGACACATTAATCAAGAGAAAAGAAAATAAATTATAAACATCAGGTAAAACCACAAGCTAAAAAATAGTCATGACCCAGTATGTAGCACATGAAAATTCATCATTTTGAGATGGTAGTCAATGTTTTTTGGTCTTTCACGGCAGCAACATTTTGAAGAATACAGTTATTTAGTAGAACATCCCTCAATCTGGGTTTCTCTGATGTTTCCTCATGATTAGATTCAGGTTACACCTTTTTGGCTAGGATATTAGGTAAGTGATGTATCTTTCTGGGGGTATCATATCTGAAGGCACATGTCCATTTATTCCTTATGAATAATATTACTTGTGATTACTTTATTACAGTGTTGTCTAGTATTCCACTGTATTTTTGTTATTTTATTTTATTTTATTTTTTCAGGTTCCTTGTTTTTTATTTTGTTTTATTTTTGTTTTCATTGTTGTTTTTTATTATGTTCAATTAGCCAACATATAGTACATCATAGGTTTTGATGTAGTGTTCAACAATTCATTAGTTGAATATAATACCCAGTGCCCATCACAATACATGCCCTCCTTAATACCCATCACCCAGTAACCCCATCCCCCCACAGTCCTCCCCTCTGTTACCCTCAGTTTTTTTTCCCGGAGTCCAGAGCCTCTCATGGTTTGTCTCCCTCTTTGATTTCTTCCCATTCAGTTTTCCCTCCATTCCCCTATGGTCCTCTGTGCTATTCCTTATATTCCACATATGAGTGAAACCATATGATAATTGTCTTTCTCTGCTTGACTTATTTCACTTAGCATAATCTGCTCCAGTTCCATCCATGTCAATGCAAATGGTAGGTATTCATCATTTCTGATGGCTGAGTGATATTACATTGTATATATGAACCACATCTTCTTTATCCATTCATCTGTTGAAGGACATTTGGGCTCCTTCCATGGTTTAGCTATTGTGGACATTGCTGCTATGAACACTGGGGTGCATGTGCCCCTTCTTTTCATTACATCTGTATCTTTGGGGTAAATACCTAGGAGTGCAATTCCTAGAGCAGGTCGTAGCTCTATTTTTTACATCTCGAGGAACCTCCATACTGTTTTCCAGAGTGGCTGTACCAGCTTGCATTCCCACAAACAGTGTAAGAAGGTTCCCCTTTCTCCACATCCTCCCCAACATTTGTTGTTTCCTATCTTGTTAATTTTTGCCATTCTAACTGGTGTGAGGTAGTATCTCATTGTGGTTTTGATTTATATTTCCCTGATGGATAATGATGTTGAACATTTTTTCATGTGTCTGTTAACCATTTCTGTGTCTTCTTTGGACGAGTGTCTGTTCATGTCTTCTGCCCATTTCTTGACTGGATTGTTTGGGGTTTTTTGGGTGTTGAGTTTGAGAAGTTCTTTATAGATCTTGCATACCAGACCTTTACCCATAATGTCATTTGCAAATATCTTCTCCCATTCCGTGGGTTGCCTCTTAGTTTTGTTGACTGTTTCCTTTGCTGTGCAGAAGCTTTTTATCTTGATGAAGTCCCAAAAGTTCATTTTTGCTTTTATTTCCCTTGCCTTTAGAGACATGTCTTGAAAGAAGTTGCTGTGGCTGCTGTTGAAGAGGTTACTGCCTATGTTCTCCTCTAGGATTTTAATGGATTCCTGTCTCACATTGAGGTTTTTCATCTCTTTTGAGTTTATCTTTGTGTATGGTGTAAAAGAACGGTCCACTTTCATTCTTCTGCATGTGGCAGTCCAATTTTCCCAACACCACTTGTTGAAGAGACTGTCTTTTTTCCATTGGATATTCTTTCCTGCTTTGTCGAAGATTAGTTGACCGTAGAGTTGAGGGTCCATTTCTGGGCTCTGTATTCTGTTAATAAATAATTTATTGGGAGATACCTTGAAGCTCTGTGATTATCTTGTTACTCATCAAGCTTTTACACACAAGATTAAGTACACATTGGTGATTTTTGCCTAAATAAATTTTTAGGATTATGTTTGCACAATGATGATTTTCCTACAGTGATTAGTATTCTTCTGTAAGGAAGATTTTGTTTCTCCTTTGTTTATAGGTTTATTTATCCATCTATTTATTATTAGTATGTAAACTGTGGATTCTTATTCACTGGGCTATAATCCATCACTGTCCTTATTTATTTTAATGCTTTAAATCTTCCAGTTTTGCCAGTAGGAGCCCCTTAAACTGGCACTGGTGTGTTTCTGACATGCCCCAATCAATTTTTTAAGCATTTCCTGACTTTTTGGCATAAGGTATTCCAAGATCACTTTATACCTTCTCTGCTCATCCCAGGAATCAACCATTTCTTCAAAGAGCCTTGGTACCTTTTGGTGCAGAATGGCATTAGGAAACCAAAATCTGGGTAGTAGGTTTGCTCACTGCTGCTCGTCTGTCATTACTTGCCTGTCGTTTCAGTGAACAAAGCTAATGATCATGGTGGAGGGAGCTCTGTTGTAATTTGGATTTTTTTCTAGTTAATTTGAAGCTTATGCTATTCTTTCCCTCCTAGGAATGCTGATGCATGGAATGTGTCATTTTATTTTTGCTCCTTGTTGATCTTACTTTTGGCGGGGAGGGTGTGTCCAGTGATTTGGACTCAGAAAGCCACCAGTAGGGGCGCCTGGGTGACTCAGTTGGTTAAGCAGCTGCCTTCAGCTCAGGTCATGATCCAAGGGTCCTGGGATCAAGCCCCACATTGGGCTCTCTGCTCAGTGGGAGCCTGCTTCTCCCTCTCCTCCCTGCTCATGCTCTCTCTTGCTATCTCTGTCACTATCTGTCTCTCTCTCTCTCAAATAAATAAATAAAATCTTTAAAAAATTAAATAAATAAAGCCACCATTATGAGTGCTGACCAGAACCTCTGAGATCCAGTCTTTTGGTGTCTTCTTTATTCAGGGCACTTTCAGTCTCCAGGGTAATTAAAATTTAAATGGAGGTTTTCAACGAATTAATGTACATGCTGATAAAAACTTCAAGACAGGAAATTTATGCTCTATCTCCATACGATCTTTTACCTTAATGGTGTGTGGTTGCTTTAGGGTCAGAGAAGAAAGCTTAGGGGGAAATAAAGCTAAGGATTACTTCCTTAAAAAGAACACTGTAATTTGCTTTTATACATTGTCTTCAGAGGATGCTAATGTTTTCCCAATACATTTGGTATTTTCTCTTTCTCTTTCTTTCTTTCTGTGTGTGTGTGTGTGTGTGTATCCAAAACTATAATCCTTGGCATTTATGAAAGTCTCATCTGATTTTATTGTAGAAAGCAGAAAAAGAGAGAGGAGGGAAAAAAGTATCCCACTTCCTCCAGTATTGATAGCACAAATGAGAACTTAGCGTTACATTCCAATGAGATTGCGGCTTTCATTAATTTCACACTCATAGCTGATGAATGAGAATTGTTTTGCTGTACGAGGCAGACTGCTCCTGCAGAGTAATTAATCCCAAATGAAGGGTTGGAAAAACAGCCACTGAAAATGCTCGATGTCTGCAGCTCAGCTGAGACTCGCGAGCGAGCGAGGGCTTTACTGGCAGCCATTCGTGACTTTATGATTCCTCTCACTTACACAGGGAGAGTGACACATGGAGCCACTGACCCTCATTTTAATTAAATAGACTCCGAAACAGGTGGCCAGTCAGGTTGAAGGAGGGACAGAGGGCTTCTTAGATAAGAGCTTTTTAGAGCAAATACGTTACACTGTAAATGAAGCTGTCCTGAGGAGAAAGGCTACCTCAATATTTCTGGCTAGAATGAGAACAACTGGGATTATGAAGCACAAACCATAGTCCTCTGACAGGGAAACAAGATGGGAATTAGACAAAGTGATGGGAAGGAAGGAAGTCCAGGAAAGAGGCACCTTAATGTTTGTTTTTTTAACGTTATGAGATCTGATATGGAACCCCACTGGTGAGTATGTGTTTTACGATCCCAACACTGCCAGTGCTGACTTATATCTGAGTATGGATCCAGTGGTTTGAAATCAGTTTTATATGCACATAATATTTCTCCGGAAGTCACCCTGGTGAGTATCTCCCCTGCCACATCAGCCTCACCTTCAAGAAGGCGTAAACCTGGGGTCACAGTCATGTATTTCTTGAGCAACTCCAGCCCTAAAAAGGTTTATTTTTTCCTTGGAAAGTTCCCGAAAAGAGTTGAGCCTCCTTGCTTCTCAACATCTCATGTAAGGACCAGCAGCTGCACCTGGAACTTTACTGTAAGAAACAGAATTTTTGGTTCCACCGGACCTAGGGAACCAGAGTTGCATTTTTAACAAGATGCCTAGGGGACTCCTTTGCAAACCACAGTTGGAGAAGCATGGTATGAGAGGACTGGATCTCACCATTGACTTTATGGTAACCCTCCATTTTCTTCCCCTCATTCCAGCTCCATTTTCTGCCTCCCACTGTTGCTGGTCACAGGCATGGTTCCTTAATGTTTCGGGTTTGTCTGTCTTGTTCCCTTCTAGATTGTATGTTCCCCAAGAGCATGTCTTATATCTGCCAGAGCTCCATTTTACTTGGCTTTCAGTAACTATTGGCTATAATCAGTTAACTGGTAGATTTGATTGATTAAAGAGTGAGAACTGGAAAAAACAAACAAACAAACAAACAAACCATGGAAACACCCCCTGCTTCTGCCCCTGATGAAGCTCTTTGTGCTTTGTGTTGAAGGAGCAGATGACAGCACAAAGGATACTTGTCCCCATCTCCTCCACCCACCATGCTACCTCCCATCAATTTTATAACAAATTCCTGTGCTTTGACCATCTCTCTTCTGATACCGGAGTTCTTTCCCAGTAGGTGCCTGAGTTTACTCGCATGAATAAAGCGCTAAAACATTCTCCCCCTCACATCTTTTATACATGCTAAACCTTGGGGTGAATCTGTCTCAGGTTCAAGCTGGGAGCTCCACTAGCTGACATTTTAATAATAACTATCATATGACTTAATAATACTCTGGGTTAAAAAAAAAACCCTCTATTAGTTGCTAATATTTCTAAATCAGGAGATTTTACACAAATACAGATTAGTAGCATCTCTTGACACATCTGGGCCTGCATTTCCTCAGGTGACATTAGGTAGAGGTGTAGCGGCTGCCTGGTCAGACAGGGTTGCACTTTCCAAGATGCCACTTTTTCTATTCCTCTTTATTAAGTCTCTAACCCCAAGTTCAAGAGTCCTTGGTATTTATCCTCATATCTACTCTGTTGGTTTTTTATACCTGTCCAAATCCCTCCTGTTTCCATTGCCTGCTTATCTCTCATGGGCATTTGAATTCAAGGCCATAGGCCAGCTTCTGAGTCTCCTTTCTTGGACATGGTATTTTTAAAGTGTGCCATTTTCTTTTGCTTTCCATTTTATAAAGGTGCACTATAAAATGTCATTCCTTTCCAGGGTATACCTGGGGTACTGTGATTCCAAACACAGAAAGATTCACACCTTTCACATCAGTGCTTTCAGAATTGGGAGTTTGACAGGATGTAAGAATACATTTGAATGATATAGAAACCCTTGATTGCTCTCACTGGACCCTTTAGAATACACTAAACCGGGGCGTCTGGGTAGCTCAGTTGTTAGGCGTCCGCCTTTAGCTCAGGTCATGATCTCGGGGTCCTGGGATCGAGCCCCGCATCGGGCTCCCTGCTCCACGGGAAGCCTGCTTCTCCCTCTCCCACTCCCCCTGCTTGTGTTCCTGCTCTCGCTATCTCTCTCTCTGTCAAATAAATAAATAAAATCTTAAAAAAAATTATTAGAATACACTAAACCAGTGGGCACTGGCCATTTCCAAGAACATATTATGTACTGAGTTAAAAAAAAAAAATCAATTCCCCAAACCCACTCTTTATTTTCTTCCTGGAGCTTAAAATTTTAATTTCTAGGGGTGTACATTTCTATAATAGTTCTTCTCCACTTCCATTATGGATTTGGAAATCTATCCTTGACTTCTGTAACTCTCAAGGAGACTGATGCGTATTACTACTGGTTTGCTTTGGAAGATATGGAGTGTGTAGAATTATCACATATATCTCCAGCACGCCTGTGGAGGGTCTCCACAAAGCAAGGCATTATGGCTTTTGTGGCACCAGGGAAAGGACCCTAGATCTCGGAGAGAGCAGCAAAAAGTCTGGCCTGTGTGAGAAGAGAAGGCAGGGAGTTAGGCACTGCTGACTGTCTGAGGGAGGGCTTTTCCACAGTGTGCTTCTTCTGCACTTCTGGCAGGAAGAGTTGATTATAGGACAAGGTGACTGACAAGACAGATGACTTCTAGGACTGGCTGCCTTACTTGGAGTCAGCAATTGGAAAGGTGAAGGGGGAGGTGTGTGGGGGGGAAGATGAGCCCTGAGCACAAACAGTGAATACATTCCTTGGCAGTCACCCCAACTAAAGAGAAAAATTTAATATTTCTAATCATATGCTTACCCATTCAGCCAAAAAGACTTTTATTTTACAGCTTATAATGAACTAGTGTGAGAACTAATTTGCTTCCCCTGCCATCTGCCCTTAGTGCACGCATCAGACAGAACAGCATTCAAAACCAATTACTAAATTATGATATATGTGTTGGGATAAGGTGTCACGTAGAAATAGCAAATAGCAGTGTAACGTGTGGCAATCATACCTAGAGGAGCTGGAAGCTTAGAGAATGTGTTCCCATGGTATGTGCAGAGCACCCATCAGAAGGGTACAGAGGTTCTGCTTCAGATCCCACCTTGGTGCAGTGCATGGAAGTGAGTCCTCCTCTCTATCAAATTGGGTTAATCCTGAAGAATCTGCTTCCTTTCCTTCCTCCACCCCTTCTTTATTCCTCCCTCCCGTCCCTTCTTTCCTCTTCTTATTTCTTGCAAAAATTTCTTTTTTTTTTTTAAAGATTTTATTTATTTATTTGAGAGAGAGAGAATGAGAAAGAGAGCACATGAGAGGGGGGAGGGTCAGAGGGAGAAGCAGACCCCCTGCTGAGCAAGGAGCCCGATACGGGACTCGATCCCGGGACTCCAGGATCATGACCTGAGCCGAAGGCAGTCGCTTAACCAACTGAGCCACCCAGGCGCCCTCTTGCAAAAATTTCTTAAAAGTAATTTTCAGAAAATCAAATGTTTCATTCGTTTCTCATTTCCTACACCAAGCCATTACATTAGTCCTGATTAAATCCTCATTATAGTGATCCTAATAGTTCTTCTCTTTGGTTTTTCTCCTTCAATAGTTAGTAAGCAAAGGCCAATAAATTATCACCAGTAGCCTTTGCTCTGGGGTTATTATTCAGGCCTACAATAATTTCCTTTTAAATCTCTGTTCCAGAAAATAAATAGCAATGAGCTGTCCACACAGGTTCCATTTCTACGTACATTCCCAGTTTTATCCATTTCTAGATTTTCCTTTTTTTCTCTAAGGATCATCTAAATTTGGGACTTCAGAACTGTATCATGGTTCTGGTTACAGAAGACCCCATTGCAAGAAATACTATGATGGAGGATGGTGGGTATTTTCTAGTTAGAATGTTGGGGTGGGACTTCTTGTACATAGGAAATACTGCAAATGCACAAACATACACCCACAGTCCATCACTAAATAGTTTTTTGAATAGTTTGAATTTGGTGAGATTTACTTAATAAATGGTTTTATTCCTTTTAAATCACTCTCTTTAAACATGTTTCATCCAATCTCTCTCTTTTTTTTATTTCATAAACATCTCAGACAAATCCCATAATTAGGCCAAATTTTCTACTCCTAAAACATTACTTCTCTTATCCCATTCAAGGTTTTTCTTTCCCTTCCTGTTGATTTGACTTAGGACTGGAAGGACTTGGAGAGATGAGAGGGTGTGTTCTGCTCCTAGAATATACCATCTACCTTCCTTTCCCTCACCCTCCTCCCTTTCCTAAGTCCCCATGCTTATGCTTCAGGAAGGAGAAAAGTGATTGAAAATGACAAGTATTTCTCATTTATCTCTTGGCTAACACTAGTTGGTTGTCCTAGATGCCTCTAGGGCATTGTTGCCTGGCCCTAACATCTGTGGGGCCTGGGGCGTGAGTGCAGATGGAGGTCTACACACCCTATGTCTAAATATGAAAAAGTTATATATCAAGCCAACAAAGTGTTCAACAAATATATTTGTATGCTTATCTTGATATATATATATACACATATATATGTGTGTGTATATATATATATATTCATAATGATCTTCAAGGCCAGGTTAGAATTTAAAATTCTTGAATTCCTTGCAATTTCGTGTGTTAACATGGGATGAACTGTCCCTGCCATTCTCCCCACCCATGGCCCCAGGCCTACCATCCTTATCTTTCCAGTCCTGGATCTGTTTTACACGAATCATGGCCTTGCACACTCGTGTGTAGTTGCTGGAGACAACATGTTCAAGCTCTGACTTCCTGCCACCTGCTGCAAACGTGGCCATACCTTGGCCACTCTTTGGGTGGAGCAGTTGTGCTCCTTGGGAAGAAGTCTTTGTGGGCTCTGAAAGCAGGTGTAGGACCACTGGGAGAGAGAATTCTGGATACTCAGCATGATCTGAAGAAGGTGCAGGTTTCAGATAGGCACATCCTTTTGTCCCTCACCTTATAGGGATGGGCATGACCGTAGGAGGGCAAGAATAGAGTCCGCTGTAGAGCAAGCTAACAACTAGCTATGCTAATGATCCTCTCTGCTCCCCTTTGTCTTCTGTTGATATAAGGTGGGGTGGGGTTGTGGTTGAACTGAGTGGGGAGGTGGCTGGAGGATAGCAGAGCTCCTTTATTTCTTAATAAACCCAGGAGGGTCTGTTGGTCCCCAATTATTAGGTAACTTACACTCCTGTGTTCTCAGTTTATAGTCTCAGTAACCATTCCAGGGCCAATAAGAAAACCTCTCAATAACCTAATACACATGCAAACCAAATATCTCTCCTATTAGAGTGGGTAACTTTGCCAATTAAAAAGAAAAAGGACTGTTTAGCCAAATATTTACCTTGATCTTTGCTTTTTGTGTATAGAAATTTTCTGTTACTTCACAGTATACAAATAGCATAATTGTAATTTGGCTTAAAAATGTTTTCTGAGCAACATGCAAATTACCAATTTAATCCCTTCTCTTCTTCGTTTCGCCCCATGCTTCTGCACCACCATCTGCCACCAGGGTAGGCGATGCACATACACAGCATTCCTACAAACACCGATTCCTAAACAATCTCCAAAGATGTGTCACCATGTTTGGTATTTTTTTTCTTCAGAGAGATACGTAATAGATCTATTGCTTACTTACTAAGCATCATTCCGTAGGCAAGGTGATCTGATATGGGACCTTCTCTCTAATCTTTCTCACTCAAGGATCATTTCAGAATGCTAGTGACTGAGCATGAAGTTGTTATGGGGATAACCTTGAATTCACTCTACCTTATTTTAAAAGGTAAATCATTTACAAACACCATTGTTACTACTGGTGAAAATTACCACAAATCACACAACTGACTGTGATACTAAAATGACAAGCAATTCCCTCAATGATCTAAAGTAGAAAAGGCAATAGACAGCAGGATATTATAACAAAGACAGAGAATCTGATTCCTGGGAGGGGCTCTAATTTATGGAAGGTCCTAGATAAATGGAATACATCCTGTATTTCACTTTCAGATTCAACAGCAGTCAGTAGCTGTTACTGCCTTGCTTTCACATAGATATCAAACTTTTAGAAATATTTATGTGAAACAATGTGCGAATTGTATAATAAACGTGTGCATGTAATATGCCAGGAATAATGATTGACGAATCGATGATTTAACCTGTATTTCACATTTAATCCTTAAAACAACTCTGCAGAAGAAGTAAAGATAATTTCACTTTATATATAAGGAAACAGAGGCTCAGAGAACTTACATAATCTGCCCAAGTTCATACATTTAAAAAGCAATGAACTAGTATTCTCTACTATGGAAAATAGTATGGAGGTTCCTCAAGAAATTAAAAAAAGAACCACCATACGGTCAGCAATCCTACTTCTGAGTATATATACAAAGGAAACAAAATCATTGTCTTGAAGAGGTACCTGGATTCCCATGATTCTAGCAACAATATTTAACAATAGCCAAGTATGGAAATAACCTAAGTGTCAGTCAATGGATAAATGGATAAAGCAAGTGTGATATGTATACAATTGAATATTATTCTTCCTTCAGAAAAGAAGGAAATTCTGTCATGTGAGACAACATGGGTGAACTTGGAAGGCATCATGCTAAGTGAAATAAACCAGACAGAGAAAGACAAATACCGCATAGTATCACTTATATGTGGAATCTAAAAAATATATAAAAACATAAAATATTTTAAAATATGTATACACACGCGCACACACACACACACACAGAACTCATAGAAACAGAAAGTAGTAAAATGGTTGCCAGAGGTTGACAGTGGGGGGAATAGGGAGAGGTTGGTAAAAGGGTATAAACTTTCAGTTATAAGATGAATAAGTTCTGAGGATCCAATGTATAACATAGTGACTACAGTTGATAACACTGTACTGTATAATTAAAATTTGCCCACAGAGTAGAAATTAAGTGTTCTCACCTACACAAAAAGCTAAGTATGTGGAGTGGTGGAATGTGTTAATTAACTCCATGAGCAGGAATCCTTTTGCATGTATACATATATCAAATCATCACGTTGTATAAACATCTTACAATTTTATTTGCCAGTTACACCTTGCTAAAGCTGGAAACAGCAACAACAATAGAAGCAATGAAGCTGTATTCCAAGTTCAGGACGTTCCAACTCCAAAATCAGTCTTCCTTTCCACCATTTACTTCCCTCCCATTTTCTTTTACTGCTTTCCTTTACTTAACAGAAATGTGGAAAGTACTTGTTATGTGCCAGATATGTTTCCAGGTGCTGTGTATACACCAGGGACAATCCAAAGTTCCTGCCTTTGGCTTGGAAAGGCAGATGGTAATCAAATTAAAAAAAAAACAAAACAAAACTAAAATAAGTACATAATGTACCTTCAGATGGTGGTAAATTTTATGAAGGAAATCTCCAAAATGTAAGACAATTGAGAATGAGGGATGAGATAACAGGTAGGGGGTAGGGGTAGAATTGTCTTTCAGATATGGAGCTCAGGGAGGTCTAGAAACTGATGTGCTTCACAAGGCATTGACCGCTTTATTGAAGTGTCTAAGTTTCACCATGGCCCTGTAAACAAGATGCATTTGTCAATGGAGACCCTTGGTTGCTTTCTGCAGTTTGTTTGTAGCTCATGGTCTTATGTAGCAATGTCTGCATTTGCATCCGTTATGAAAAAGAAGTGTGTGAGATGTCTTTAAATGCATAGGAAAGCATCTCAGTATACGTAAAATGACTGTAAGTTCTTACATGGCAAGTAGATACAGATGTTGTGTGTGGGTTGAATGCCCATTTAATGAGGACCAATATTACATGCTTTGGAAAGAGGAAGAAAATTAGATGGAAAGGAGAGAGTAAGTGAGAAATTAGGTATGGCATTAGGGCAAATTACTAACGAAAGCAGAATGTGAAACCTATAGATACAAAAACAAAAGCCTCAACTTTGTGTTACTCAGGAATGTATAAACCTTAGGATAATTCAATTCTAGAAGCAAATAAAAAGTGAGTCATTTTATGAAATGCCTCAGCATCCTAATCAGAGGTTCATTTTAAGAATAAATCACAGCATTCCACCAATAGATAAATGGATAAAGAAGATATATATATAGATAGATAGATAGATAGATAGATAGATAGATAGATAGATAGAGATATAGATATATATGCAATGGAATATTACTCAGCCATAAAAATGAATGCAATCTTGCTATTCAAAACAACATGGATGGAGCTAGAGAGTGTAATGCTAAGCAAAATAAGTAAATCAGAGAAAGACAAATCCCATATGATTTCAATCATATGTGGAATTTAAAAAACAAAACAAATAAGCAAAGGGAAAAAGGAAAGCAAACCAAGAAACAGACTCTTAACTATAGAGAACAAAGTGATGTTAACCAGAGTGGAGGTGAGTGGGGGGATGGGTAAAATAGGTGATGGGGACTAAGGAGGGCACTTGCTGTGATGAGCACCAGGTGTTGTATGAAAGTGTTAAATCACTATATTGTACACCTGAAACTAAGATTACACTGTATGTTAACTAACTGTAATTAAAATAAAAACTTTTAAAAAAAGAATAAATTGCAGCAGACCAATTAACTGAATTTTGCTGATTTTAATTGCCTATTATTTTTTTCCAGCAATTTGATCATTGTTGTAACTTATTTCAACAATTTCCTTACTCTTCTCAGAGTGACATTCTCAGATGTAACTGCCTTTAAAAAAATGCTGATTCTGTACATGTAAAAACTTTACAGTCAGTTTCCTTCCTTTACAGTTATAAACGAAAAGGAATCACTTGGGTTTGTACCCTTCCACCATCTTTGCAGGGGATTTAATGAGGTGGAGAGGGAGGGCAAGATGGAGAGAAAGTACTTTCTTTGATGGAGGCAGAAAGTGGAGGAATGGGTTATACCCAAAGACAGCTGATTCATTTAATCTCATCAACCATTTTCACCACCTCCAAGAATCAGACCCTGAAGCAGAGTTGGACACTTCTGGAAGTAAGTGAGCAAAAATTTCAGTATAGGATTCCTCTAGGTGGGAAAAATTCAGATAACCCTGCCTCAGTAGTTACTTCGTTAAATACTGCCATGAGATAAACTGCTTTGATTGAACATTTCCAATCTCCTCGAGAGACAGGGTTTCTTTCAAACGGGTTCTAACCTCCTAACACTTTCCATCTGAAGATGCATGATTGTTATTTGTTCTTAAAATTTTTTGAGTATAGTTGACACACAATGTTACATTAGTTTCAGATGTACACATAGTGATTCCAGTCTTTTATATAATACTCTGCTCATCACGAGTGTAGCTAGCTCGCACCTGTCACCATGCAGGCTATTACAATACCACTGACTATATGCCCTGTCCTGTAGCTTTCATCCCTGTGACTTATTCATCCCGTAACTGGAAGCCTGTATCCCCCTCTGCCCTTCACCCATTTTGCCAAACCCCTCATCCCCCTTCCCTCTGGCAACAATCGGTTTGTTCTCTGTATTTGTGAGTTTGTTTCTGCTTTTTGTTTGTTTTTTAGGTTTCACATAGGAGTGAAATCATTGGTATTTGTTTTTCTCCATCTGACTTATTTCACTTAGCATAATACTTTCTAGGTCCATTCATGTTGTCACAAATGGCAAGATCTCAACCTTTTTTATAGCTCAGTAATATTCCATTACATATGTAGATTACATCTTCTTTATCCATTAATCTATCAATGGACATTTTCTTCCGTATCTTGGCCATTGTCAGTAATGTTGCAATAAGCATAGGGGTGCATATCTCTTTTCCAATTAGTGTTTTCCTTTTCTTTGGGTAAATACCCAGTAGTAAAATTACTGGACCATTAGGTATTTATATTTTTTTAATTTTTTGAGGAACCTCCATACTGTTTTCCACAGCGGCTGCACAATTTTGCACAAGGTGCACAAAGGTCCCTTCTTCCCCACATCCTTGCCAACACTTATTATTTTTTTTTTAAGATTTTATTTATTTATTCATGAGAGACAGAGAGAGAGAGAGGCAGAGGGAGAAGCAGACTCCCAAGGAGCAGGGAGCCTGATGCGGGACTCGATCCCAGGACGCTGCGATCATGACCTGAGCCGAAGGCAGACGCTTAACCATCTGAGCCACCCAGGCGCCCCCAACACTTATTATTTATTGATTTTTTTGATCTAGCCATTCTGACAGGTGTGAGGTGATACCTCATTGTGGTTTTGATGTGCATTTCCCTGATGTTGACATCGTTTTATGTATCTGTTGGCCATCTGTATGTCTTCTTTAGAAAAATGTCTGTTCAAGTCCTCTGCCCATTTTTAATTAGATTATTTGTCTTTTTTGGTGTTAAGTTGTGTAAGTCCCTTATATATTGAATATTAACCCCTTATCAGATATATTGTTTGTGAATATCTTCTCCTATTCATTAAGTTGCCTTTTCATGTTGTTGATGGTTTCCTTTGCTGTGCAGAAGATTTTTATTTTGGTGTAGTCCCAATAGTTTATTTTTGCTTTGCTTTCCCTTGCCTCAGGAGACATATCTAGAAAAATGTTCTGATAGCCAATGTCAAAGAAATTACTGCCTATGTTTTCTTCTAGGAATTTTATGTTTTTTTTTGTCTGGTGTTTCGGTCTTTAACCCTTTTTGAGGTTTTTTTTGGGGTGTATGGTGTAAGAAAGTGGTCCAGTTTCATTCTTTTGTAGGTAGCTGTCCAGTTTCCCCAGCACCCTTTATTGAAGATACTATCTTTTCCCCATTGTATATTCTTGTCTCCTTTGTTATAGATTAATGGACCATATAAATGTGGGTTTACTTCTGGGGTCTCTATGCTGTTTTATTGATCTATGCATCTGTTTTTATGCCAGTATCATATTGTTTTGATTACTATAGCTTTGCAGTATATCTTGAAACCTGGGATTGTGATGCCTCCAGTTTTGTTTTTCTTTCTCCAGATTGCTTTGGCTATTTGGGGTCTTTTGTGATTCCATACACATCTTAGTATTATTGTTTTCTAATTCTGTGAAAAATGCTATTGGTATTTTGATAGGGATTGCATGAAATCTGTAGATTGCTTTGGGTAGTATGGACATTTGAACAGCATTAATTCTTCTAATCTATGAATATATCTTTCCAGGTAACAATATATAATATTTCTATATATAATATCAGTCACTGTAAAGAGTGACAGTTTTAGTTCTTCCTTTCTGATTTGCATGCATTTTATTTCTTTTTATTGCCTGATTGCTCTGGCTGGGACTTCTAATACTGTGTTGAATAAAAGTGGTGAGAGTGGGCATACTTCTTCCTGACCTAAGAGGAAAAGGTTTCAGCTTTTCACCATTGAGTATGTTAGTTGTGGGCTTGTCATAATAGGACCTTTACTATGCTGAGGTACATTTTTAATAAATCCCTAAATAACATATTTGTTTTTAGTGATTTTCTTCTTTCCATTTCTGCTGGAGTTACTTATTTCTCCATTCATTTAATAATTCAACTCATGCTTATTGAGCATCTACTATGTTTTGTAGTATAGCCCTCATTGCTGCCAATGCGAAACCGATCACTGTACACTGTAAGCTCTGGAGTTTGTGGGAGAAAGAAAATAAAAACAAACCATTACCCAAATCACTGTTATTATTCTGAACTGTTTGATTTGTCTTTACCTTTGTACCACTATTGACATAACCTAATGTGGAAGGAAGGGGACCCTTTTAGAGAGCATCCGTTAGTTTGAACCATTCCCAAAGATCCACAGATGACCTAGTTTAGTTTGTAGGGTAGGGATGGATCCGCTGATAGTTTTACACTAAGACTTGGAAGAGTTGCCTGGCTTTTACAGGTTAGTATGAAATACATTGTGTACTGCTTCAGTAAAGTGAGGTGTGGTTGGCTTGCTCTGAGCTGAGTACCACGACCAAAGAATCTACAGCAGAACCAGATATGGGGACACAGATACTAGAAATGAGGGTACCAAAATTTATGAGGTCAGATTGGAGGGGAAGTACTCTAAATCCCTTCCTATGGCTATACTTCCAAAGATCTCAAAGGAATCCCTCTGAGGCTGGCACCTGACAGTATTCAACCTATACTCGATAAATTTGCTATGACCTTATGCACAGATACTTACTGAATGTTTGTGTGCTAGATACTATGCTATGCATTTTGAGGAAGTAGGAAGGTGTTTAAGAGTCAGTTCCTTTTTTCAAGCGCCTTACCTGTTACTTGGAAGAGACAGATGAACGTGTGAAACAATAGTAATAGTGAAAGATGGTTTGAATGCCTGGATTCAAGGTAGAAAGGGATATAAATAAGTGGAAAAAGGACCATTTTACTAAGATCTTTCGAAAGCTTGGAGACCTAAGATAACCTTGCTTTGAAATCTGGGAAATAAAAATAGAATAGAAATGTGCTTTGTTGGGGGGGGGAGGGGAATTTTCCCATCAAGGGTAAGTGTTTGTTTTAGATTGGGTTCACCAGATAAGGATTTGAGTGAAGTGATCACAGGAAGCCCCAGTGGAGTGGAAATTGAGACAGAGAAGGGAAGGAAGCACATAAACATTGTTATTGAGCAAGTTACTACTCTTGACAACCAGAGCTCAATCCTACAATATAGAATGCACTTCAGAGGGGCAAGGAACCTGGGATATTTATTCTCCAGCCCTCATAAATCACTGGTGGAGGGCTATTCCACACAGGTGTTAACTCCTTGGAACTTCCAGCTGAGAGAAAGCCAACAGGTAGAGAGTCACAGGTTTGTGTCCTAGGATCAGTGGCATACCCTGAACCCACACACCATGGTGAGATGGAGGCGGGGGGGTCCTACTTTTGGAAATAGTCCTGCAGAGGCTCTCAGACTTGGCATTAATAGCATTCTGATACTTAAATCTGTTTGAAGTTGACTTTGCTGCAATAAATGTAAAAGATACACACTCAGCAAATGGCACCAGCAGGTATTAGTCCTGAGGATGTTCAGGAAGCTTGGTTTCTTATGTCTCTCCATTTTCTCTTAAGAGATGTGTTTTTATTAGCAGCAGTGGTCTTCTGTCTCCCTAAGGTGAGGTCCTGCTGGGCAGAGGCTTACCACAGTTTCTACACCAGTAACGCTTTACTTGGTGTTCTAGATTCTTTTATGAGACAGTCAGTCAGGTGTGGCCACAAGAGAAGACAGAGGAGAGGCCCAGGAAAACAATGTTTTTTGTACTCCTGGCTTCTAGAGACAGGAGGCATGGTGTGACACACAGAGCCACATGGAAAAGCCATCAGGGTGAATATGAGGCAGGGTACAGGAATGAAGGGAAGAGTTTGGGTCACAATTTTATTGGGCTTTCAGGGGGGAATGTAAGGTGGGGCAGGGTAAACAGTTTAGAATTGGCTAGTTTGAATAATTTGGGCAGACTCTAAACTATGGGAGTGGTCCCTAGTTGTCCTAGTGGCCGTGGGGTGATTAAGGCAGAAGAATATTATCTCTTGGGGTACACGGACCAGAGAGAGGAAGCAGGGTTCTAGATTGGTTAATTTGCATATCGAAGCCATGCTCCTGGCAGAATCCTTTACTATCTCTAAAAATTGGCCAGCCCCAGAAAGGGCAGTCTTTCCCCAGACAGAATTTTTCTTTTTTTTTAAGATGTCAAAACATTATAATATACAGAAAACTAAAAAATGTATATGATATACTCTGGATCTCCAGATACTACCTTATTTGGTTGCAGAAATTGCTCACCTGGACTTAATGTCTGGGTTCTGGGTATAATTTCTTACTCTGCTACCAGCACTCTTTTATTATATTTCCCATAGTTTATATAATAACAACCAGCTATTACATATAGGCAGTCACTTTGCAACCATGAAAATAATGACCAGCCTATGAGCAAGAGCCACCATTTATGTTTTGGATGGCAAGGCCTGGGAAGGATCCATCCCAGCAGGCAAACCTATCACACAGGGGGTTTGCACAGTGGTGTATACCAGTGTGCGTGGGGAGCAGAGAACTATAAAGGAGAGTACTTTCAATAGGCATTCATGAGTCTCAGCATGAGGACCTTCGGCAATAATGATTTCACGAGCCTTCTCAGCAGAAACCTTGTCAGTAGACAAGAAAGAGAGACGATAGAGGAGAGGAGAAATGTGACAGGCTCAGAATGGCTGCTGAGGCCGTTGTACTCATTAGCATATGTGAGTTCCCTTATGAACACCTAGGTTTGTTTGCAGAAGGATTTGGAGGTTGCTCTCTGTGGGGTGGTGGACATGGTGGGTGGGGGTGTGAGGAGGTGGAGGGCAGAGAAATGCTATTCCTTATAGTAACATAAGGGTAGGCTGCCTGGGCATCTCAAACATTTTTTGTATTATGTAGGTCACATTTTCATGCAGTATCCAGTAGAATGATTTAGCTGCCATCCAGTGAATGGGGGGAAACCCAGTATTCCTTAAAATCATCATGAGTAACCACCACCACAACATCACCAACCAAAGAGTTCCGGGTGTTTGTATATTCTCTCTACATACATTATCTCCTATATGCTCATGATAACTCCTCGGAGTAAATTCTATTATAATTTTCATTTTAGAGGTAAGGAAACAAGTATAAAGAGGTCAAATACTCATCTAAGACCACTGTTTTAGTCAGCTTGGGCTGCTATAACAGAACAATAGACTGAGTGGCTTAAACAACAAACATTTATTTCTCATAGTTCTTGAGGTTGGGAAGTCCAAGATCAAAGTACCAGCAGATTTGGTGTTTAAAGAGAACATAGTCCCTGGTTCATGTGTCCTCACATGGCAGAATGGGAGCAAAAGGAGTTCTGTGGGATCTCTTCTATAAGGGCACTAATCTCATTCATGAGGGTGGAAACCTCATGACCTAATTACCTCCCAAAGGCCCCAGTTCTAATACCATCACACTGAGGGTTAGGATTTCAACATGAATTTGGGGGATATCATTCCATTGCATTCTGCCCCTGCCTTCAAAGTTCATGTCCTTCTCACATGCAAAATGCATTCATTCCATTTCAACAAGCCCCCCAATCTTAACTCTTTCTAGCATCAACTTAAAGTATAAAGTCCAAAGTTTCATCTAAATATCATCTAAATGAGATATGAGTAAGACTTATCTTGAAGCAAAACTCTTCTCTAGTCGTGAACCTGTGGAATCAAATAAATTATGTACTTTCAAAATACAGTGGTGGGAGAGGCATGGGCCAGACATTCTTATTCTAAAAGGAAGTAGGAAAGAAGGAAGGCTGAAGGGTCCCAGCAAGTACAAAACCTAGTAAGGCAGCTCCTTGATATTTTAAGGCTTGAGAATAATTCTCTTTGGTTTGATGCTCTGCCTTCTGGCCCCACTGGAGCAGTGGTCTCTCCTTCTGAACCCACTGGGGCAGATGTCCTACCTTCTGGACCTATTAGGGTAGTAATATCACCTCCAGAGCTCTGCAGAGCCCTGCCCAGTCCCTGGCTTTCTGCAGTGGCACCGCTCATGTTGCAGGTCTATCAGGGCTAGAGATGTGACCCAGAGCTCTATGGAGCAAGACCAACCCCACTGCTCTGTTAGGCATCCTTCCTTTGAAATCATGGTGGAGGCAGGCTTGCCTTTCTGGACCTGTGATGGGAGTGGCAGCCCTGATATCTGAATTGCCTTTGGGGTTCCTCTTCTCTTCTTCCTTCTCCTCTTCTCTTGTACTTGCAGCCAAAAAGTGCTCTGGCCTGGTCCTGTTGGATCTAAGAAGTCCAACAGTCTTCCTTCATTTTGTCCTGCTTGCTCTGTTTCCTTTAGTTCACCTGGCAGTGTTTCTGCTGGTCTAAACCCATCTCTATTGCTGCATTTTGTTGAGATAGTTGATTAAGTCTTTGATGATTCCCATCTCTACTAATCTTATAAACAATTGCTCAACCACACCATTGGT
This sequence comes from Mirounga angustirostris, assembly GCF_029215605.1. Lineage (NCBI taxonomy): Eukaryota > Metazoa > Chordata > Mammalia > Carnivora > Phocidae > Mirounga > Mirounga angustirostris. The sequence goes on from NW_026991710.1 coordinate 35,647,140, forward strand.
GTTCCCTTCCAAACATGCTTTTTCATTTTTTGCAATATGGACAGGCTGAGAATTTTTTAAATCTTTAAGTTCTGGTTCCCTTTTGTTTAACAATTCCATCTTTAGTTCATTTCTCTCTTCTTTTATTATAAGCAGTCAGAAGGAATTATGCTACTTCTTTAACATTTTGCTTAGAAAGGTCCTCAGCTAAATATTCAATTTTATTGTTGCAAGTTCTGCCTTCCATAAAACACTACAACTTGAATACAATTCAGCCATGTTCTTTGGCACTTTATGACAGGGATGGTCTTTTCTTCACCGTCTAATAACAAATTCCTCATTTTCATCTGAGCCTCTGTCAGAATGGTCTTTATCATCTGTATTCCTACCAACTCTGTGTTCATGACCTTTTAGGTATTTTCTAAGAGAATGGTTCTCCTCTTTCATTCTCTGTCATTCTCCTCTTTTCTTTCTGAGCTACAATTAGAAACACCTTTACAATTTTGTTCATGGCAATTGTGGCTTTTTCTAGCATGTATCTCAAACTCATCTAGTCTCTAGCATTACCCAGTTCCAAAGCCACTTTCACATTTTCAGTAGCACCCCACTTCTCAGTGCCCATTTTTGTCTTACTCAGCCACACTGTTAGACAGCAGGACTGAGCTATGAGCCCAAGCAGCTCTCTATGCTCTGATTTTTGCTTTTTAGTGGATTCTCTGTCTATTCTATATCCATTCTCTATCTCACTTCTGGTTATGTGCCCTTCTTGACCAACCTGTCATCACCCTTACACATTTTTTTCATTCCCTCAAAATTCCATTAATGTAAGAAGTCAGTTGTGTGTAGGAGATTGTTAGTAAAGTTTTGGAGACTGAGGGAAGGGGATTCCAGACTAGCCCAGTGCAGGTGAAACACCAACTTAAGACTTATTATTAGACACCACGGTGCTAAAAATCCATCAGCCGTTCTCCATTATGGAGGATTTCGCTAGACCATTTCTCTATCTGAGTCAGCCTTTATCTCCTCTTTCTCTAGGTTATTCCTTGTAGCAGATTAGCTTCAAACTTCTGTTCTAAACCAAGCAGTGGGCCTAGGTTTGCATATCCAGAAGTTTGTTTTGGACATGTTAATTTTGAGATACTCATTAAGTTCCCTGTGTTTCCTGTCCTTTCTTTCCTTTTATTTACCTTTTTGGCTCTTTAGCCTCTGGCATCCAGATCATAGTGCTAGTATTCACTCTTATTGAAATTGAGACTGGTGGTCCAAATAGAAATTTGTGTTTTTTATAGTACTGGTTTGCTCAGATTGAAGTATAATGGTGTCAGTGAAGTCTAGGTTAAAAGCTAAGGCTTGCAGCTAGTAGCTCAGCAAAAGGTAAAGTAAAATATTGTCTGACTTCTTCTCTCCGTATCTTTTCTTGTTTGTGCAACATGTACATTGAATGAGCTGCCTTTGTTATAATATGAGCCCAAAACATCTATGCTCCATTTCCTTGATGTCTTTCAAACTTATGGGATAATTCTTCCTGAAACTTTGGGAAATTTTTGGCAGGTTACATAGCTGTATTCCTTCTTAGAAAGTGAAAGGTCTTCTGGCCTGGTCACAGGCCATTTCCATAAATAAACTGCCCAATCTAATGCAATAATAAAAGCTTTGAACTACATTCAAATTTATTTTTTTTCCATCCTCCAATTGGGATCTCTTGGGTCTGGTCAGCCTGCTGCAGGGATTTGGGTATGAAGACTTCAACTCTGTTTCCCTGCCTTCTTCTTCCCACCCGACTTCTTCCGCCTTCTTTAGGGTTTTTGTTGATGGGTGAAGATGAGGTCTCAGGTGGCTGATAAAATGTCATCTGTGATGGTATCTTCTGGGAGTTCCACCTTTCCAAGGCTGATTCTGCCTCTCATGGGCTACCTTTGTGTTTGTCTGTGATATCCACTCTGGGTCCTTTCAACTGCTATCCTCTAGATGCATTCAGCATTCCACCAGGCCTGCAGAGATTCCTTCTTCAGCTTCTGGCATCCAGCTCTTTATGCCGCATCCCTGGAATGTGTCTCTCCACAGCGGTATTCTTGGGCATGATTCATAGCAGCTCCTGGCAGCTCCCTGATTCATGGCCCACATTTGGTCCACAGAGAGGAAACACATTAACCCCCCAGAGTGGGTTTCAGTGCAGTTTGTTCTCAATGCCCCTTCTTTATCAAGCAGCCAAAGCCTCTTAGCTGGTCTCTTGCCTATAGACATTTTCATAAACTCTGAGAGAAAAGAGTTAGGCCAAGATTCAGGCATAGGATCTGATTTAGTAGGTTGGCACTGTGGCCTGAGATTCTGCATTTCCAGCAGGGCCCCAAGTGATGCTCTTGTTGCTGGTTCATGCAGCACACTGGTTACCCATTCTAGAGAATCTCCTTTTAGGATACAGGAGTCATTTTGGCACCTATTGACTTATTTCCACTTTAGGTCATGGTCAAAATTGTAACAGAAAGAGCCCCACCTCATCATTCTGTCAAATGTACAATGGTGAGTTAATGGCCAGGAAACCTTTTAAGTATGTTATCATACTGGATAGTTTCTTATCTATTAGATAGGCACTCTTTGGGCCTATCAGCTAAAAATTGACCAAGCGCCTCCTCTGAGTCAGGAAATCTTCTAGAAGCTAAAGGAACTACCATGTTGCAATATGCAGACAGGATTCTAGCTTATTCATGTAACTTGCCCCTCCTTTTTGGAAAGTCAACACCAAAGATTGGTAAGCTGGTGACCAGTGTCTTTCCCTATTCAGTATCGCCCACTGAAGTTTCAAATGTGGTTGAGGGCATCTCAAAATTCATAAAGGTAAATATTTAAACATGGATCAAAGTCTCTCTCTCTCTGGCCTATAAAGCATACAGAGAAAGTTTACTTATCATCACGATCAGGTGAGTATCCTCAGAATGCAAAGACCAGGCCACATTGTTTAGGATCAACCACGGGTGGCTCTCGAATGAATGAATGAGTATTTTTTTTGAGCATCAGCACAGGGCAATCTGCCACATGTGGGCCCTTAAAGGAGTGTGAAGCATCTCTGTCCACATAGTTATTTGCAGTTTATTTGTTGAGAGAGAACTTATTTCCTTTTGCCCTGGAAAGACCAAGGCTAAATATAAAAGGAGTTAAGTGGTCCTGAGTTTTAGAGAGCTAGCCGCAGTTGGAGATGCCTACCTCCCAGAAGGGTTTCCTGGGAGAACTTACCCCTTCATTGACTACCATCCTACCCCTTGAGGTGGAGAGAGAAGTGTGCTGGTGTCTCCTCTTTTTTAAGCTAAGGAAGGTCGGTGGAGAGAGTGATGAGAGAATCATCTTTGATTTCCAGGAGACTCAAAGAAGGAGAGACTGCCACTTCGCTCAACTTAGACATGTGCTTCGTGAGAGAACCTTCTAAACTGCCAATGTATATTAAAGCACAGGAAGAGAGAATCAGAGAAAGATGGCCCAATGAGATATTACTAGGCAGAGAGGAAGCCAGGACACACCTCACATCTAGTTCCTAGTTCAAATAGATATGGAAGCGAGGACACCCTTCCATATGCCTGGCTATTGAGGGCAGTGATACTGGAGTCTTTCTGCAACCAGTGCTTTATGGAGGAAAAGGGGACTATGTGTCAGGGGGATGTTGCCTGAATCCACAAGCTGGAGATCATCCAGAAGTGGTCCCATTTTTAAAGGGCCTGCCAGAGTGGAGGAGTGCTGCATAGGCCTGTTAGGGCTGCACCCATGCCCCCCTATCTACTGTCCTATAGCTAGAACTGCCTTGGTGCATCAAGGGGAAACCAGCATGTCCAATTAGTGAATTGAGATGTTTCCCCTTTCCCCCTTCCACTTCCTCCCCTACAAGGAGGAGGAGCTGGTGCTCTGAGAAAGGAAAAAGGGGAGCAAAGACCAGACTCCATGACTCCCCTTCCTTCTCCTGAGTTAGACGCAAAGAGATATTGTAGCTGAACAGGGAGGAGAAAGAGGAGAATCTGCTTTAGGTTTGAGACTGCAATTGTAAAATCAATAGCACTACTTAAAATATCTAAATGGCACCGTTTTAAGTCAGAAAGGAGCAGAGAAGTTATGGCATCCTTAAGGAGACCTCTTCTTCTTAGTGGGATTCGATAAAGCACAGTTAGGGGCAGTTAACTGAAAAAAATAAGAGTGTTATGTTCAATGGAGAATATACTGTAATATACCCATTACATATGTATGATATGACATCATAGATATTCAAAAGTACCCACACGGTTTAGCATATCCTAAGTGCAATTTTGGTAATAGAGAAAATAAGCAATAAAAAGGGCAGAAGAGATGCACTGAACAATTTTGTAATGAGACAAATGGTAATTCAGTTTAACACCCTGCCTCTGCACCACACACACACACACACACACACGGAGTCTCTCTTTTTTATGTCTGAACACAGGGATCAGCACTTCTTTTCATAGAATTCATACAATTTTCTTGAGAATGCTCATCTACAGAGAGTATTTTGAGGCTGCACCAAGAGAAACAAGTTCTCTCTCCATCTTAGCTAACAGTAAACTACACATTTTCCTAGCCCAGCACTTGCTCCATCACATGACACAGTTAATTTCTTTCGACTTGACTTCTATTTTGTTTTTTAGAAAATATGTTCACTTACCTTTTCTCCATGTTTGTATTAGACCCACTGTGTGAATAAACTCTGAAAAAAATAAGAGCCCCATATATAATAGCTCAAACTAGTGCCTTGGACAGATTCATGTGCAGATAGGAGCTTAGATATGAGATGAATGGGGATGACAAGACCCCATCAGTGAGCTCAGAGAAAGCTCAGGATCCTGGACAAAGATTATTCTTATGGTTAATGACATTTTTCTTTGAGATCTAATACATTTAGTTAAGAACACTTCCTTCCCAGGATCTGAGTCTGGGATTGAGATTTTGGTTGGAGATTGTGGTGGGGACTCCATACTCTTGGCTTCTGATGATAGGAGGAAGATCCTTAAACAAGTTCCTTGAATATACAGATGTTTTTGGAATACCTGAAACCATGACTGCTCAGCAACATGTTAATGCAACACGTATTTTTCATGCACCGAGTGTTAAACATTACATTTGGTAGGTTACCATCAAGTGAAGGACTTATTTTTTGCTTCAAACAATTATGTAAAGGAAATGGCAAATATATGCATTCAGAGACACACAAACAATAGCCAAATTAGCATTTTCTCTACTGAAGTATATGGATTTCTAGTACTAAGATTTGGCTGGGAAAAACAAAACCAAATAAAAACTGGATCGTTTATGGAAACACATTTTGAGAAATACTGAGTGAAGTCATTGGACATTGTCTAGTCAATGGCAAAGTAAGCATCATAGACCGTAGGAGGAAGAATGAAGAAAGAAATGGTTAGGGTCAGGAGAGAACAGGGAGGTCTTTGTGCAATAGTGTGACTTAAGCTGGTCTTTGAAAGAGGGGAGACTTTGGAGAGGAGGGAAGGAAGAAGGCATTTCAGATAGGTAGACATAAGCAAGTCTCAGAAATGAAATTAATCTCCAGATGAAGAGAGAGGAACTTTGTACGAGCAGAGTTTTGTGGTGAAGGAGTCCAAGATAGGGGCTGGACATGTAACGAAGGATAAATAGACTGTAGAGTAGAGTGGTATGAATGCCAGGCAGATGCATCTGGAGTGATTAAGAAGGGCATTTTTAAATTATTTTGATTAATGTTCTCCCTGAATGATCTGAATGCACTTTGTTATTTGGAAATCTGGTGTTCTTTCAATGTTAATATGTGCTTTGTGAAAAACTGTACGACGGCCACACAAGGTGTCTTTACTCTAGGACTTCTCAGTCTTTTCTGCTGAAGTACACCATGGCTCTTCAAGAGAGGAATGTAATATTTCATTAAAAAACTCCCATTCTGCTTTTCTGTTTTTCCTGTGGAAAAAATTTGTGATTTTGTGAAATTAATTTTGGAAAATGCTCTACCAGGTATTTTCCCACTCTTCTCTTGGACGAGGGGAAGAAGAATGAGCTGTATCCTTCTTTGGAGCAACTGTGTTTCTTTATCAAATAATAGAAATATTGAAACAAGAATAGAAATAGAAACAAGACTGTCATTTTGCTTTCTACTATAATTTCAATAAAAATTATAGTAAGCACAATATATTTGAGACCACATACCAAGCTGAAAATTGGTCTTTAATGAGGGAACAACATCCAATTCTTTAATTTTAATTAATAATTACCTGAGTTACAGCAAACTATTAATATTTACATTATTTTGTAAGCTTTTCATTACTAGTGTTAGATTTTTTCATGTTTATTAGGCTTTGCTTTTTAAAAATTAAATGTTTTATTTAGAATAGTTTTTATAGAAAGATTGTGAGGATAATATAGAGACTTCCCATATATCCCACATCCAATTTCCTCTATTATTAACATCTTAAAATTAGTATAGTACATTTGTCACAATTAGTGAACCAATATTAATACGTTATTATTAGCTAAAGTCCATAGTTTATTCAGATTTCCTTGGTGTTTACCTAATGTCCTGTTCCTGTTCCAGGATCCCATGTAAGATAACACAGTACATTTAGTTTCTCAGACTTTAATTGGTTTTGATAACTTTGATAATTTGGGGGAATATTGCACAGATAAGGAATTTCTCTCAGTTGGGGTTTGTTCAATGTTTTTCTTATGATCATACTGGGGTTATGTGTTTGGGGGAGGAAGACACAGAGGTAAAGCTCCATTTTCATCATATCGTGTAAAGGTACCCGCCATGGACCTGACTTTTCACAGTTGAAGCTGAACTTGACTGCCTAGCTGAGGCAGTGCTTGTTAGGTTTCTGCATTGTATACTCACCCTCTTTCCCTACTTCTCCTGCTATGCTCTTTGGAAGGAAAGCACTCTGTGTAGCCCACACTTAATGATGGGGTATTAGCTCCAACTGCACTTCACAAGGGTTACTCTTCCCCCCCCCCCCCCCCCAATGCCTGGCAGAGCCTGGAGGGATCTTTTTTGGTCCTTCACTGTGAGAACCTGTTGTGGTTCCTGGAAGTAAAACTCATGAAAGTGTGGAGATCCCCCTAAAACAGCAGCTCTTGGACTTGCACACTGTCATGCTAGTCTACATTTAGCTTCCAGCATTTTATCAAAATTACCATTTAAATGTCCTATCCACTTATGGCTCCCAAAGACTTGGGTTCTAGGTAAGCAGAGCTCAGCTGTCTCCCTGAATCCATCTGTCTCCCTAGGTTTCAGGGTGGCAGTTTGCCCTGAAACCTCAGTTCTTTGATGGACCCCCCAAAAGTCAGTGATTTTAATTTTGTCCAGCTTTTACTTGTTGCAAGGATGGAAGTGACAACTTCCAAGCTTTTACATGTTGGAGCAGAAACCAGAAATACAAATGATCAAATTTTAATGATTATCTCATTTGGTATTTTGGATTAAAATAAATTGTTAATTCCTGTGATCTGATTGCAGCTATGATACAGTCCAATTAATGGGTCAAGGAACAGTGTCCGTTGGTTTCTAGAAATCTCTTCTAGTTCTATTATTCTGATTCTATGACTTTATTAACTTACAGATGACATCGATCGAACACTTCTTAATTTTAAAAATTATTAACATTTTAGATAATTCATTTTTTGTGAAAATTTACCACCGTTCTTATTCTCTAGTTTGTTAATAACAGCTAGTCCTCTAAGTACACAATGCTAGTTCAGTAATTTAGAGACATCAAAAATAACTTTGATTATTTATTACTTATGGAGAGAACATTAAATAATGTTAATATATAAAATATTACCTAAATTTGAAATATTACTTTTAGCTTTCATTAAGTCTCTTGATTAAAGTTTATAACTTGAATATTTAATCCATTTTAAAATTGATTAAGCCTGGTTTGCTCTATTGCATAGTGCTATTGTAATTCTTTTTTTTAATGGTATTTTAGGCATTTATTAGAAATGAGACTTAAAAGGATTTTTTGTGACATGGAGAAATGCTTCCGACAATATGTAGCATAAAACATATCAATTAAAAACCTAAAGTAAAAATAATCTAAAGTATACAGTATGATCTTGGGATTCAAAATGCATAGAAAACTGACCATAGAAAATCTGCCGAATGTCACGAGTGCTGTGTTGCTTCCAGGGAGCAAGCTCATGCAAGTAATAACTGTTTCTCTGGTTTCTTTATACTTAAAAAAAATTAATCCAAAGCAAAATTAACATATTGTAATCACAAGACTTGAGGATAACATAAGGCAATTGCAAAACGGAAACATACGGGATAGCTTGGATAAGTTATTTAAACTCTGTGCTTCGATTTTCTTCTCTGGAAAAGAGGGATTATAACCACATACCCACTTCACTGAGAAATTAGGAAGATTAAAATGAGTTACTATAAGTAAAGTCTTTAGCTAAGAGCCTGGCATAGAGTAAGAACTAGATAGATGCTAACTTTTATCTTTGCTTTAAGGTGATTTCAATGACCATTAATTGTTATTTTTTTTTAAGATTTTATTTATTTATTTGACAGAGAGAGACAAAGCGAGAGAAGGAACACAAGCAGGGGGAGTGGGAGAGGGAGAAGCAGGCTCCCCGCTGAGCAGGGAGCCCGATGCAGGGCTCGATCCCAGGACCCTGGGATCATGACCTGAGCTGAAGGCAGACGCTTAACAACTGAGCCACCCAGGCACCCCATTACTTATTATTTTAGAATCACATGGTTAAAGCTCAAAGGTACTTGAAAAACTATCTAGTTCAGAGATCATAAGTAGCTTGTGGGCTAAATTTGACTTTCAGAGGTTTAAAACATAGTGCTTTAAAATTATTTCCAATTCAAATGCTTTTTTTTTTTTTTAAGGGTGGGGAGGGGCAGGCAGAGGGAGAGAGAGAATCTTAAGCAGGCTCCACACTAGGTGTGGAGCCTGGGATCCCAGGATCCCAAGATCCTTACCTGATCCGAAATCAAGAGTTGGACACCTAACTGACTGAGCCACCCAGGAGCCCCAATTCAGATGCCTTTTGAGAGGGCATAAAATCCAGTCCTGATAATCACCACTACAGCCTGTCATCTTCTGTTACCATTTTGCTTCCTATGCTTGCTTTAACTGCGCAGCTCCTGAGAAACCTTTGAATTTGTGGCCCTTAATCTAGTCCACTCCTCTCATTTATTAGAGAGGCTAGTGAGTTCTGGAGGGATTATATAAAGACCCCAAAGTTGTGACCAAACTGGAAATAAGATCTGGGACTTCTGATTCCTAGGCCGGCCTTATCCCCCACAGCTTCTGCTTCAGTTGGGATTACTTAGATCAAATCCCTCTTTAATGACAATTGACCAAAGGGCCTCAGGTGAACCCGTCATCTTATAATACATGTCAGTGGAGGGAGTGTAAATTCTTAAGGATAAAATTATCTTTATAATTAAAAACAAAACAAAAAGCTAAACAAAGCAAAACGAACAAACTTAAAGTATATGGTAATGTCCTCCTCCCCTTTTTAAAATGATATAGATGGTTCAACATAGGAAACCATCATGAAGCTTTTTTTTTTTTTTCTTATTAACTTGGTGTATCCTCCAAACTAAAACAGCAGTTTGAGCACATCATTTGAAAATCTGCTCACAAAGTTTTCAATTCACAGCCTGTTCTTGTGCTGTCTTTAAAAGAGGGAGTGAAACAGACTCATAAATACAGAGAACAAACTGGTGGTTGCCAGAGGGGAGGGGGTGGATTGTGGGTGAAATTGGTGAAGGGGGTTAAGAGGTACAAACTTCCATTTATAAAACAAATAAGATGAAAATTCAGCATAGGGAATACAGTCAATAATATTGTAGTAAGCTTATAGGGTGACAGATGGTAACTACACTTAACCGCGGTAAGCATTTGGTAAGATATATAATTGTTGAATCACTGTATTGAACACCTGAAACCAATATAAAATTGTATGTCAACGGTACTTCAATTAAAAAATATAAAGTTCTGGGACACCTGCGTGGTTCAGTCATTAATCATCTGCGTTCAGCTCAGGTCATGATCTCAGGGTCCTGGGATCAAGCCCTGCGTTGGGCTCTCTGTTCAGCGGGGAGTCTGCTTCTCCCTCTCCCTCCACTGCTCCCCCTGCGTGTGCTCTTTCTCTCTGTCAAATAAATAAATAAAATCTTTAAAAAAAAAGATTTCACTGTCTTCTGTCACATTTCCTTCACAAAATCGGGAAAGAAAATAAGACAGTGTAGGTGCCTGAACCTGTCAGGTTCACTGTCAGCTCTGTGGGAGGTTTTAATTAGGAGCTCTTCTTTCCATAAGAAAGAGAAAATGAGAAAAAGGTGTCAGTCTCATCCATTGATAGTCATAGGAATTAGGCACATTTCCTATTAAATGTTTGTTTACTCTCAAGGGGCACAAATAGAATATGCTGTTTAAAAATTCTGTCTTGTGGCAAAAACAAGGAGAGATTTCAGGTTTCAGTGATTTGTAGTCTGTAGTGTGCATAAGAATTGTCCGGGGCTCTTAGTGCAGAGTCAGAGCTCCTGCTCCCGAATCAGAATCAGTGGGGGTGGGACCCTGGGACCCCCCCTCCTGGGGATGTGATGCAGGGGATCTATGGGCCTTATTCTGAGAAGTGATGATAATGCATCTTGTTTCCTATCAGAATTTTAGAAAATTTGATTTTCTTCTCTCCTTTTTCCTTCCCTCTCTTCCTCCTTTTCTCCTTCCCTCTTTCTTTTTCTGTCTCTCTTTTTTGCTATGTTCAACTTTATTTTAGGAGCAGACAATAATACAGAGATGGAAAACTTGAAGATCTGAACATTGCCATCAAGGTATTCACAATCTCTTTGTCAGACATAATGCCATTATGCCTTAATGCCATGTAGGAAAGCATAGATTGAAGGTAAGGGGAGAATCAGAAGATGCTTAAGAGTGAAAGGAAGCCACACAGCCCTTGATGGAAGGGCTGAGATGTGACAAGTTAGCAGAAGACCTTGCATTATCAGTTTGGGAGGCAGAGGTACTAGGTTCACTTCTGTTTTTCCACATCATAACTACATGATTTAGGGCAAGTAATTTTATATCTCTAAGTCTCAGCTTCCTCATCTTTCAAATAAATAAAGACATTTACATTGCAGAATTGCAATGTGTGCATGTGTATATATAATATATATATATGTGATCAGTAACTTCCCAGGAAGAAGATTTGTAGAAGATTTTTCTGACACTGGTAGAGAGGAGATAGTGCATGGGGTAGAAAAATAGAGTAGACAAGTCAGTTAGGGTATAGTAATCTAGGCAAAAGGTGATGACAGTTTAGTGTTGCATGGGGGCAGTAAGAAGAGCAGCAATACAGATGTGAGAGAAATTTATAAGGACATGACCACAGTAGAAACTGGTTTATGATTGGGTCTGATCAATAGAGAGGAATGGATGGAAGGTGACTTCAGGACCCCGTAGAAGATGAACAGCCCAAAGCCAGAAATGGAAGATCAGAAGAACATGGATTTGGGGAAAAGTCTGATTTTAGACTTGCTCAGTTTGAGGTTATGTCAGGATTTTATCTTATTTTTTTTAAAGATTTTTATTTATTTATGAGAGAGAGAGAAAGTGAGAGAACAAGCAAGGGGGAGGGGCAGAGGGAGAGAGAGATAGCCCCCGACACGGGGCTCTATCCCAGGACCCTGAGATCATGACCTGAGCTGAAGGCAGACGCTTAACTGACTGAGCCACCCAGGCACCCCTATGTCAGGATTTTAAAAAGGAAATGTTTGTTAAACTAGCTGAGGTGAGAAGACAGGAAAAAACGTATTGACGGGGGATCCAGGGCCAAGAAGGTGGTAGTTGACGGCAATCGAATCGGTTAGTCCTTCAAGGGAGAGAATTTTAGAAAAGATATCAAAAATTCAAAGATTTAGTCTTGAGAAATGCCAGTGATTAATAGCAGTTACTTATGCATGGCTGTACAAAGTATGGTAATGCCATCCATTTTGTTTGATCCTCATAAGAGCTGGGTGATGTGGATGCAGGAGGGTTTTACCTATTCTATGAATGTGAGAATCAATCTGTTATAGGTACTTTTACTACAGATTAGCAGAGATGGGATTCACGACTTAGGTTTCATACCTCCAGATTCAGAATTCTTGATACCATGAAGTCAAGAGGGAAGAGATCAGCCAGGTATTCCTGAAGTCTTCAGTCAATTATTCTTTTTTTTTTTTTAAAGATTTTATTTATTTATTTGAGACAGAGAGAATGAGAGACAGAGAGCATGAGAGGGAGGAGGGTCAGAGGGAGAAGCAGACTCCCTGCCGAGCAGGGAGCCCGATGCGGGACTCGATCCCGGGACTCCAGGATCATGACCTGAGCCAAAGGCAGTCGCTTAACCAACTGAGCCACCCAGGCACCCTTCAGTTAATTATTCTATTTGAGCCTAGGTGATATATGAGTGTAGAAATAGGCTACATCCCAAGCATGTGAAAACTGTTAAAAAGTCTGATTTCCCCTAAAAAGGTTATTTTGGAAAAATGTTTATTTCTGGAGAGAAAAATGTAATCACTAAAGTTCATTGAATCTGCTGAAATCCTGGGTATTGTAACAACGTCTCTGGTTGGTTATGACAAACATGACCAAAGCAAAAAAACACAGGAAGAGGAATTTATTTATTGACTCATGTAAATAAACCATGGCCATGGCCATGACCGGGGTGGAGAAGGAAATGAAAATGGATATATTGTGAGCCTTTCTTTCCTCTTTTCTTCTTTCTCCACATTTGGGGGTGACGAGAACACCATGTCTGGCACCTTCTATGCGTATATTATCATAGCTTGGGTAACATAGAGAAAGATGGTTTCTCTCTCCCAGAGCTGGCTGAGGGTATGACTGTGGCATGCAGGTTTGGGATCTCTTCAGAGGGTGGTTGTTTTCTTACAGACATTTAAATACCATTTTAGTAGAAGCTGCCAGGTAGATGGTGGATGACAATAAAGGCAACAGGCTAACCTTTCCTCAGGCATGGCTAACTTCTGCATAAGCATTTAGCCACATCTTGATGGAGACTAATGTAGAATAATGATGCTCTCTATTCTGTTTTAAAGGTGGTTAGCTAGTTTTTATCCGACCTCATGCTTCCCACGTGTGTGTGTGTGGGACCACTTCATAGTCAGTTCCATACACCTACTGCAATGACCAAGCAACAACAACCTGCGTTTTCACCTTGAGTATTGTGCTGAGAGCAAATTTGTTATTATGTCATAAGCTTGTTAACGACATAGGAAAATATCCACTGTAAATATTTCCTTAAGTAAAAATCAATTTGATAATAAAATAGTGTGGTTTTGCTTATTTTGGTTTTGCTTATTTTGGATTAAAAACATCACTTTGGAGAGTTTTCTTTTTTCTTGATTTTCTCCTATCATGCTATATTGTGTTGCTATATTATAGTGCAAAGTGCATAAACTTTAGGATCTGATGGTCATAGGTTTAAATCTTGGTTTGTTCTTCATTCAATAAATATGTGCTCAGTGCCTCCGATCATGCTCCAGACATTCTACTAAGTGTAGAGGATGCAAAATTAAATAACACAAACCCTTCAATCTCAGGAAGCTCCTGGTCTCATGGTAGGGTAAGAGAGGGTGGTGCAGAGTGAATGCTGGGGGTGCAAAAGAGGAACAGCACATATCCCATTGGAGGGAGGAAGGGGGGCTCCCTTGAGAGGTGCTGCTGGATGTGAATTGTGTCTGTTGAGAAGGGAGAGTGAACAATGGAGGAAAGTGTGTTCTAGGCATAAGGACGACAGAAGAGAAAGTCAGAGGCACTAAAGGACATGGCATGTTTTGGTAAAAATGTTTTGCTGTGTCTGGAAAATTTGGCACATAGTCGGAATTTATAAATTTTAGTGAATAAATAATCAGTGCATGGCAATGAGTGCTATGGGAAACAAAGCCAGGGGACAAAATAAAAGACACATCACAAAGGGCTTTATGTATTTGACCTTCATCCTGAAAGCTGTGAGAAGCAATTGTTTATTATTATTTTATATAAAGAAATGACATGATCAGATTCTCACATGGGCTCTGGAGAATGGATAGAAAGGGTCTACTCTAGGGCCACGGAGGCCAGTGGAGAGGCTATTGTAATCCAGGTGAGAAACTGTGGGAACCTGAGTTAAAGCTATAGGAGTGGGGACAGAGAGGAGACAGGCTATAATCTGCTTGATTTATAGAGTGTAGGGGGCAGCGATAAGGGAAAGCTCTGGAGGAATCAGGACTGTTCCCAGATTTCAAGCACTGGTTCAGGAGGTATAGTGGCAATGGTGAGGTTAGCTTCAGGCATTCTGAATTCAAGTATAGAGGGTGGAAGGATTCAAGTATCCCGAGTGGAAGTGTTACATACATAATTGGATATCCAATCTGGAGTGCTGGAGTGAAATCTGAGCTGAGGCTATATCCTTGAGAGTTCATTAGTCTTCAATTAGCTATTGAAGCTTTGGATGAGATCATCCACAGAGAAGGAGGTGGACCAAGCTGAGAGCCCATGGGAACCAGAGTTCTTAGGGGAAGAGGGGCTTGAGCTGAACATGGAGAGGGACATATAAGACATATAAGAGAAAATCTAGGACATGTAAGACATATAAACCTAGGACATATAAGACATATAAGAGAAAATCTATACCAACAGGAAAAGATTTTTATGATTATGTACCTTGAGCAAGTTTGCAATCTCTCTGTGACTTTTTTACTTTATCAGTGAAAATGGAATAATATCTGTTGCATTGTATATTATGAGGTTTGTAGTGACAATAAATGCATTCATTTGACATGGTCCCTATGACATAAAATTCATCAGTTTTTTTTTTGTTTGTTTCTGGTATTGATTAGGTCACTAATAAAATTGTTCACAATAAGATCTTCCACTTAATGGGACTTATTATTTTGTTCAATAATTTGGTCATATTTCTTTCCTAATAACTGAATCTCCAAAATTCAATAATCAACTCCAGTTAGGAGCTCTGGTATCAAAGCAAGCAGTGTCCATTGAAGAACATTTCCAGAAATTTATTTTCTTCCTTCCAATAATACTGTGATTAATCTTATTTAAAAACACCTGCATTGGGGTGCTTGGGTGGCTCAGTTGGTTAAGCCTCTGCCTTTGGCTCAGGTCATGATCTCAGGGTCCTTGGATTGAGACCAGCGTTGGGCTTCCTGCTGAGAAGGGAGCCTGCTTCTCCCTCTGCCCCTCACGCAGTTTGTGCTCTCTCTCTTTCTCTCTCACTCTCTCTCCCTCAAATAAATAAGTAAAATCTTAAAAACACACACACACACCTGCATTTCTTATTTGAATATGCAATCAATATCAAGTAAACTTCCTTTACAAAATTACATCGGTCATCCCAAATAGTATGGTATATACTTGAAAAAAATAGGACTTGTAAGGTTTCAAGCATTATTCTTCACATCTGCTTCTGTGGGCTTTGTGTGCCTTACAATTTAGTTGCTTTTATTAAAGCAACCTAATTTGGGGAAATTTGAGAAGAAATGGAAAGGCAACATTTTCTTGCCTTTGAAATTTTGTTTGTTCTCTTTGAAGCTGAACTGAAAAATTAGCTAGATGCTTTTGTGGAGAACACAGACAAATTCAACCTCTGGCTTTATGTAGAAATTTCAAACATTTTCATTTGTGTTTTCTTTTTCATGTAACACAAAGTACCTCCTCATTTGGTCATGCTTAGTGTCTGGTTTCAGAGCAATTTCTAAGGCTTGTTTGGAGGAAACAAAGCATATTTCTAGGTAAGAGGTAGAAAAGAGAGAAAACACACTGGGTAGATAAAGATCAGGCAATTTTTTTTTTTTTAATGCACTTGCTTCTTTTTTAATACCCTTTCCATTTCTTCAGTAGCAACTTGGAGAAAGTTCTACTAACAAGTAATTGTGTCAAAGGTCTTAGAAGAACAATGTGTTTCATGCCTGCCTTACTAGAATTACCTCATTTCCTGTTTATAAAGCAAGCTGATAAACACAATGAGGAAGATGTAGCTCAATAACCAGAGGCTTGAGTGTATTCTTGACATTGCCATACCTTTGCTCAAGTTGGATTAGAGGATCTGCAAGTTTCCTTTCTGTTTTAAGATTGTATAATTTGAAGTCCTTTTATTCCTATACCTATGGTCCAGTATCTTAAAATCTATCTGTCTATCTATAGTAGGCTAAATAACGGAGTCCCCCCCACCCCCAGCCCTGTCAAAGTGTCTATGTCCCAATTTGTTATGGGACTGTGAATATGTTACCTTACCGCAAAAAGGACTTTGAGGATGTAATTAAGTTAGAGATCTGGAGATGAGAAGATCATCCTGGATTATTTGATGGGCCCAATGCCATCACAAGGGTCCTTATAAGAGGGAGGCACAAAGATCAGAGTCAGGGAGAAGATGGGGCAATGGAAACAGAGACTCTTACAGTACACTTTGAAGATGGTGGAAGGGACCAAGATCCAAGGAATGCAGGTAACCTCCAAAAGCTGGGAAAGGGAAGCTAAGGGATTTTTCCCTAGAGCCTTAGTGGGAAGCATAGCCCTGCTGATCCTGTGATTTATTCCCAGTCCCATTTGGGACTTCTGATTTTCAAAATAGCAAGGCTATTTTTGTTGTTTTAAGCCACTCAGCGTGTTTGTAGGAATTTGGCGCAGCAGCCCCAGGAAACTACTACCCTAAGTATCTAAAATCCGTGTATATATATGAAACTTCAGGATTCATAAGTCCTGTATCTGTCCCTCTAATTTCTTGTTCTCTACCAGATGAGATGGGGTATAGATACACTCCGACAGAGTCAGTACATGACCAATAGGACCATATAAAGATTTGAGTTCCATGATTTACTCAGCTCAGATACTAGGGCCATCATTTGTTAGTTGTCTGCCTTTAGATTTGTCACATACTTTTTTGTGTCTCAGTTTCCTTCGCTGAAAAGTTAGGATAATGAGAGTGCCTATGTTCCTTATGGAATTGAAGGACTCAGTCCTCATAAAATACATATATCAGCTTTGTGTGGCAACTTCCAAGCTTCCCATAAGGGCTCTCCACCAGTTTCTTCTCCTGAATGCAGTATTTGAAATCTGGAGAAGAGCATATTTAGGTGAGGTTGGAATCATGACAATCAGAATAGTCAGGGGGACATGAGTTAAACCTGGAAACCCAAGGAGGAGGCAGGAATGAGGATTTGCCTGAGGCTGGGTCCAATTTTCTCGACTCAGTTTTCACTGCCTTTGTTGCACTTGGTTCTCAGTCTATTCTGGGAATTCCACAGAGACTAAGATCACTTCCCTTCATCACAGATACTTATGAAACTATCAAGCTGAGAGGAGATGCAGGTATTTCAACCTCTAAAGTAGATTCTTATCACATCCAAACCCACTAAAAGGGATTGACATCATTTAGCTGATTATTCAGGCATTTTCCTTGATGGAGAGAATTGAGAAAGAGTTTAAACTTTTATTGTTTGGTTTTTATACATGATATGTATATATTTGGGAGAATGGAAGGAAAAAGGCACCTGTACCTTTAAGAAGGAGCACAGGGTTTTTTGTAAAGTAAAAAGATGAAAGGCATGAGGGAAATGGTCAAGGCCACTTATTATTCTGGAACATACTTTAGTTCCTTGTCTTCTGATTTTGCAGCTTGAATTTTTCATAGGATGTGAGGGAAAGTATATTTTTTCAATGTTTCCATTGGTGGGATGTTCCTAATTCATTTGCTCCCTGGCTTTTCACTGTTGTAAGCATATAACTTTGGGATTGGATGCTCCTGAATATGATGATTTGGGCACTCACCTTGATGTCAGTGTTATCTGAAGAGATGAGCAGAATAACAAATGCCAATAAATCATATTTCTGATGATGTCTATAGAAACCCAACTATTCCTATTGGAGGAGATGCTTTTGTTTGTTGGTAGGAAGGTGGTTTCCAGTAGAGACCAGTTTCTTTTCTCCCAACTGTGTGACTGGGTAATGAAAGCTGCTATGTTTGTAAAGTATTATAATTTACACTGTGCCTTCAGTGCATTTTACATATGATCCTACAACTCCTTTTTGGGCTAGATTACAGCTATTCCTATATTAGAGAAGAGAAAACCTAGTTCCAGAAAAGTAAACTGATTTCCCCAAGTTCATACAGTTAACCAAAGCACTGGCTCGAGATGGGTTTTCTTTCCACTACACGTTGCTTCCCAAAAAAAGTTGATTCAAGTGAATAAACTTGGGAGTCTCAATTTCCCCCCATATAAGACCTGTGTACAGACTCATTAGAGTAGATGCCACATCACAAACTCAGATCGAAAGGAGCACTGCAGGCAATGTTAATGCAAGAAATTGTCTAGATGTAAGGGAATGGTTATTACATATGGCTTTAAGAGACATGTGCCCCTAAAGGGGGTAGCTTCCACCAAGCTTCAGGTACTGTTTTTGTACAGGAATGCAACAGAACTAGTGTTGTCAGATTCTGTTTCTTCAAGAACAGACAAAAATCCAGATTTTCAAGTGAAATCTCCCTGTGTTTGATTAGTGCTAAATTGGCAGAGCTATGACTTTTCTTGAAGGTCTCTATGGTAGGGGAGTGGGACACCTTCATTTTCATGAACTCAGATGTGCTGTAAAATCAACATTGTTTCTGTTTAACTTTTTGGAAGTCTTTTTCGTTTGTTTGGTATGGAGAATTCATTAGGTTCATTGACTTTTCAATTAATATCTAGGCCAACTCAATAATTGATTTGGACAAATAGATAATTCCTAAGGTAATAATGGAAATTCTTTTTTTTTTTTAAGATTTTCTTTATTTATTTGACAGAGAGAGAGAGACAGCCAGAGAGAGAACACAAGCAGGGAGAGTGGGAGAGGGAGAAGCAGGCTTTCCACCGAGCAGGGAGCCTGATGTGGGGCTCGATCCCAGGACCCTGGGATCATGACCTGAGCTGAAGGCAGATGCTTAACGACTGAGCCACCCAGGCACCCCAGGAAATTCATTTATTTATATGATCTTAGAGCATTACAAAAACAGAAAACACATTCTCCAGAAATCTTTGCCTGCAAAGATTGTGCTCATGCATTTCTTTCATGCCACCGAGGGGGCACCCGAAGTTATAAAAGGAGAGATTTTTATGGCATCTGATATATATGCTCCACTTTGTTGTTTTCATTCTTAGAATTGATGGTGCATCCAGTCAAATGTAAATGGTAATTTTACTCATTAAAGAGATTGATTGATTGATTATTATTTTTAAAGATTTTATTTATTTATTTGAGAGAGAGAGAGAGAGAGAGAGCAGGAGCAAGGGGAGGGGCATAGGGAGAAGCAGACTCCTTGCTGAGCAGGGAGCCTGGATGCCAGATGCAGCACTCAATCCCAGGACCCTGAGATCATGACCTGAGCCAAAGGCAGATGCTTAACCAACTGAGCCACACCCAGGTGCCCCAAAGAGGTTTATATCTTGATCACTATGTAATTATGAGATTTAACTTTGCCATTCTAGCTTATGAGGTTGATGACATATGTGAATTTGGACTTCATGTTCTGTGAAAAGGAGGTGTGTGCAAAATGACCTCCAACAGCCAAAGGAGCTGTGAGACTGAAGAAAAAGGTCCCTAAGTCCAACTTGATAAGAAATGGTTTATTAAGGGGACTTATGGACAGAAGTCTTCGGCTGTTACAAGAGGAGTGGATCTCCACAACCCCACTTCCCCGTAAGACCTGCTTTTGTAGACTACAGGCTGGGAGTACTGCTGGGGAACCACTGGGGGAACTGTTTGAGAATAGTTGTGTGTCATAGTCATAGGGCAGATCAAGGACAGTATGCCTCCAGGGTGTACTTAAGGGCCATTATGTGGTTAAATAAAAAGAAAGAATGTGGGGGGAGGGTGTTGTGTTCAAGAAGGCTTCAGGTTACTGGGCGGTCATCATGGCAGATTTGTCCAAGATGACGTCAGTCTGGTTCACACGGTTGTAATAAAAGGGGTAATAGTGTTGCTGCTGGTGTGTGTCAGTAACATTTTATAATAATAATGATGATAGTAATAATCAAAAGGTACCATTTACTGAGTGTTTATTATGCTTCATGCCAAGGGTTTTTCTATTCATTAAGTCATTGAGTCCCCACAAATCCTCATGAAGGAGGCATTAATGTCCCTGTATTACAGATCAGAAAACTGAAATTTAAAGAGATTAAATAACTAGTCCAAGATTATCCAGTTATTAGGAGGCAGATTCAAATCAAGTTCTTATTAAATGTATGGGAAAGAGGCCAGAAGATATTTATTAAGCATCTACCGTATACTGGGTCATATTTGGGGTTCTTAGTTCTAGTGAGCAAAATTAAGTTCCTGCTTTGTTGGGGTTATATTTTATTTGGGGTTATATATTTATTTGGAATAGACAGTAAATCAATAAACAAACACAATGTAATGTCTCACAGTACTAGGTACTGCTAGGAAAGAATTGGGTAAGAAGATAGAGGGCCCATGTTCCCTAAGATGATGAGTGTGTGAGGGGGTGGCAGCTAGCCAGAGATAGTAGAATGATGTCGAGGGACGAGCAATGGGAATTTCCAGGGCTGTCCCTGTGACAGTCTCTCCCTGGTATAATCCACCGCTCAGTTCTAGAACAGTATGGCCCATTGGTTTGTTGTATTTAAGAGGGTTATGTAAAGTATCTTCCTATGGCAAGAGCAAGGACTTAGGAAGCAGACCCAGATTAAAATTTTGGTTCTGTTCCTTTTCCCCTGAGGTATTTGGGCACCTTAGGTTTATTCCAAGCTTTAGTTTCCTTATCTGTAAAATTTGAATTATAATTCTTATGTCATGGAAGTTGCACATGTGAAGTCCTAAGCACCACATACAGATACACAGGAGTCATGTCATAACTAATGTTATTATAATTATTTTTATAATCTGTGTCTAATGAAGGGAAACAGAGAAGTTCCCTGGGGTGCATCCCAGAACATGCATACAGCTACAGGGGTTTACAGAATAGCACAAAGAGGGAGAGTCAGAGAGGGAGAGAGATGTAAAATTCCCTGCCCTTTACAAAGGCCCACAGCCCTGCTTCCATGGGCATGCACTTGCTCTTTAAGATGGCAGTTCTGGAGCCAGGTTGGCCTATTGCCTGATAATCAAGAAGTCTGGGTCTGGTCCCAGTTTGCCTTCTGACATGATGTATGGCTCTGAGCTCATCACTCCACCTCTTTGTTTTCAGGTAGAGGAGAAAAGATCTCTCCACCTTCGCCATCTCAAAAGAATCTCTTTAGACTAAAAAAAAGTTTAAAATGCACCTCTTGTGATGTTACTTCTTATTATATATGGGAGCATAATTTAGCAAAGAGTCAAACCTCTTTAAATCACAAACATTATTTCACGGGCGATGACTTAGGTCTATAGCCATCTGTGTTTGGGCAACAGCTTTATCCTGGGGAGGGAGTAGTAAAACAAAAGGGCAATTCTGCGGCTCATCTTGGCTCAGGGGAAGCACGTGGATTATGGAAGGGTGTGGATCTGGGTTCCAGTTTCCTAAATTGCTTAATTTTAACTCTGTCACCTTGTTTAGGACACTTATCCCCTGTGAGCCTAGGTTTCTCCATCTATGAATAAAGCAGCAACATGTCAGGTATTGTGGGGATTAAATGAATGTAAAGTGACCAGCATTATGTCTTCCATGGACATCTTAAAATATGACTTTTCATTTTATTTTTGTTTAAGACCTGAATTCCTGGAGGTATCTGGAGGCCCCTATTTCGGGAGGCCTTTTCAAACCAGCCAAGCTGGACAGGCAAAAGGTCAAGTGGAAATAACCCACTGGATTAGCTCCTGCCTCAGGAGCTGGGTCTGCTCCAAGCTGATCCTCTGTCAGAGAGCGGTGGGGACTGATTCTTGGCCTGAATTCCAGTGGCAGTTCCCATGAGCGTGGGGGCTTCAGCGGGTGTGGGGGCTCCAGAACTATCCCAAGATGACGAGGTACTACCATTTCACAGTGCCTCTTGTAGGGCAGGTGCAGGCTGAGGACATACACTGGCTATTTGGAAACCTCTTTGTACACAGCAATTTCCATCCCTCGCCAACACATCTACTTTTGCTTCAGGCTCTTGTGAGGCTTCAGGCCACTCCTAAGATTCATCTTTTTAATCAATGGAAAGGAAGAAATGGCCTGCCTTTATTATTATCTAGGTTGGCTCTCTCAAAACAAGCAGGCTGCAAATCCCAATGGCTTCTCAGCACTGTCTCTGATGCATCCATCCTTCATTACGCTATTCCCATGGTAACCCTAGGCAGGGAGAAGAAGGACAGCTAACCATTGAGCGGCTATTTTTAGATTTCTGGCCAGATGCTTTGATAAATCTGTTGAGGGAAAGAAAATGAAACAAATGTAGGAGAGGATTTTTTTTTTTCCAAAGACAATATCATTGAAATCCATATTATAAAACTGGAAAAGACCTTGAGAAATCACTCAACCTACTACCTCTAGGAAGGTCTACTTCCAAATCATACCCAAAAATTGTTCAATAAGATCTTTTTTAGAACATTTTATATAATAGCTTATTCTAATAGATAACCAAATTTTCTACCCTGATTTTATCCTGTGTTCATTCTCAGTTCTCAGACCAACGGAGTTGGGAATAAGACTATGATTATTCAAGTTGTCAGCTACACAACCCTGAGGGAATCATTTATTAGACTACACTAATAATGACATTCCTGAGGCTTGTGCAGTGCACATTCTGTGTAACTATCTGCACCGGTCCTACTTCACTTACTTTTTTTTAAAATGTAAATTCCTCCCTTCCTCCTTAAAAACCTTCAGGAATTTCCCCTTGCTCTGAGGTTAAAGCCGATAGATCTTTAAAGGGAGCATCATGTTGCCTGATTTCAAGCTATATTACTAAGCTGTGATCACCAAGACAGCATGGTACTGGCACAAAAACAGACACATAGATCAATGGAACAGAATAGAGAGCCCAGATATGGACCCTCAACTCTATGGTCAACTAATCTTCGACAAAGCAGGAAAAAATATCCAGTCTCTTTAATAAATGGTGCTGGGAAAATTGGCCTGCCACATGCAGAAGAATGAAACTGGACCATTCTCTTACACCATACACAAAGATAAACTCAAAGTGGATGAAAGACCTCACTGTGAGACAGGAATCCATCAAAATCCTAGAGGAGAACATAGGCAGTAACCTCTTTGACATCGGCCACAGCAACTTCTTTGAAGACCCGTCTCCAAAGGCAAGGGAAACAAAAGCGAAAATGAACTTTTGGGACTTCATTAAGATAAAGAGCTTTTACATAGCAAAGGAAACAGTCAACAAAACAAAGAGGCAACCCACAGAATGGGAGAAGATATTTGCAAATGACATTACAGATAAAGGGCTGGTATCCAAGATCTATAAAGAACTTCTCAAACTCAACACCCAAAAAACAAATAATCTAGCCAAAAATGAGCAGAAGACATGAACAGACACTTGTCCAAAGAAGAATGGCTAACAGACACATGCAAAAATGTTCATCATCATTAACCATCAGGGAAATTCAAATCAAAACCACATAGAGATACCACCTTACACCAGTTAGAGTGGCAAAAATTGACAAGGCAAGAAACAACAAATGTTGGAGAGGTTGTGGAGAAAGGGGAACCCTCTTACACTGTTGGTAGGAATGCAAGTTGGTGCAGCCACTTTGGAAAACAGTGTGGAAGTTCCTCAAAAAGTTCAAAATAGAGCTACCTTATGACCCAGCAGTTGCACTACTGGATATTTACCACAAAGATACAGATGTAGTGAAAAGAAGGGACACATGCACCCCAGTGTTCATAGAAGCAATGTCCACAATAGCCAAACTGTGGAAGGAGCTGAGACGCTCTTCAATAGATGAATGGATAAAAAAGATGGGGTCCATATATACAATGGAATATTACTCAGCCATCAGAAAGGATGAATACCCAACTTTTACATCAACATGGATGGGACTGGAGGAGATTATGCTAAGTGAAATAAGTCAAGCAGAGAAAGACAATTATCATATGGTTTCACTTATATGTGGAATTTAAGGAATAGCATGGAGGACATTAGGAGAAGGAAGGGAAAAATGAAGGGGAGGAAATCAGAGGGGGAGATGAACCATGAGAAACTTTGGACTCCGGGAAACAAACTGAGGGTTTCAGGGGGGGGGGGGCGGTGGGGGGATGGGTGAGCCCGGTGATGGGTATTAAGGAGGGCACGTAGTGCATGGAGCACTGGGTGTTATATGTAAACAATGAATCATGGAACACTACATCAAAAACAAATGATGTAAGAGAAAGACATGTATCATATGACCTCACTGATATGAGGAATTCTTAATCGCAGGAAACAAACTGAGGGTTGCTGGAGTGGGGGGTGGGGTGGGAGGGATGGAGTGACTGGGTGATAGACACTGGGGAGGGTATGTGCTCTGGTAAGCACTGTGAATTGTGCAAGACTGTTGAATCTCAGATCTGTACCTCTGAAACAAATAATGCAATATATGTTAAAAAAAAAAAAGAAGAAGAAGGTAGCAGGAGGGGAAGAATGAAGCAGGGGAAATCGGAGGGGTAGACGAACCATGAGAGACGATGGACTCTGAAAAACAAACTGAGGGTTCTAGAGGGGAGGGGGGTGGGAGGATGGGTTAGCCTGGTGGTGGGTATTGAGGAGGGCACATTCTGCATGGAGCACTGGGTGTTATGCACAAACAATGAATCATGGAACACTACATCTAAAACTAATGATGTAATGTATGGGGATTAACATAAGAATAAAAAAAATGATGTAATGTATGGTGACTAACATAACATAAGAAAATAAAAAAATAAAATAAAGTGGTTATAAAAGTACAACATGATATCTATCCTGCATACCTATCCAGATTCATTTAGTACTACTGTAGTTCTCTTTCTCGGTGTTTTCGCAAAAGACTTCCAGTCAGAGTCTCAAACATGCCATCTTCCTCCCATCTCAAGATCTTTGCACTTACCTATAATACTCCTCCCTATGCTTTCTTACCTAGCTCATTTCTCTAACTCCTTCCTGTCCTTAAAAGCAGAGCTCATTTATCAGAAAACACTTTCTCGACCTCTGAAACAAGAAAAGCACACACCTTCAATAGCCTCTCCTCACAATTCATGCATTTCCTTTCCAGCGCTTAACAGTTTGTGAATGTATATTTATTTACGTAACTTTTTAAAAAAAAACTATGAACTTCAGATTGTGAGGGAATGATATTGTTTGCTCACCATTATATATCTAGTACCCAGCACTGTGTTTAGCAAATAAATTATTCTAGTAACTGAATGAATGACTAGCAATTATTTTAAAGGGACATAATCCCAGTTTCTCTGTCAAGTCAAGCTGTCAACATGATTGACTGGGGCTCCTTAAAATGTAATGTGCATCCAAATTCCTCAGAGGACTTGTTAAAAATGCGGATTCTGATTCAGTAGATCTAGGGTGAAGCCTGTCATTCTGCATTTCCAACTCATATCTAACTAGCTGTAGAATTTGGTTGTAGATTGGAATCACCTTAGGAGCTTAAAAAAAAGAATCACAATTCTGAGATTTTATCGCTGGTGATTCTGGCTTAATTGTTATGTACTTGGCCAGGGCTTGGGGGATCTTTAAAAACTCCCCAGTTTAAAACAAACAAACAAAAAACACCCCACAAAAAAACCCCAAACAAACAAAAAAAACCTTCCCAGTTTATTCTAATATCAAACATTCTTGGAGATCCACTGATTCCAGGCAAAGCTCATCCTTAACAGGAGGTAAAGGGATATTTTCGTTGCCCTTTGCATTAAACAGCATCCAACATGGCCACCTGATAGAGGTCCATCTTATTACTATTTTTTAAATGCATATCTTTAGAGACACACAGCAAAGTGGTACCTACCATTTGTTGTGTGAGCTGAGAGAAGCCCATAGGAGTTGGTTAATGTGGCAGCAGAATGGTCCAATCTTAAACTTTCCCACCTCTATCATGGGGGAAACTTACGTCTTATCAAATATTCAAAATTAAGTGTAGCTATTGAAAAAAGTGGAACATTTTGGTAGAACCAAATGCAGTTATAGTAGCCTTTGCAGCCAGAGGAACAATGCATACTTACTCACATAATAGCATCAGAGAAAAGAGAACTGATGCACTTCCAAAAGGTGCAGTATTTGTAGTGAGTTTCTTGATTCCCTGCTTGCCCATAACCATGAACCTGAAGACGAGCCATAGGCTCTTGGGCATTTGGTTTACTTTCTTTGAAGATCAGTGCTTTTTAATCTAAAGCATAGTAACAATCCCCCTTTCTTGTCATTAATTCCGCTGACCGCTGATTATTTCCACTGATTTATTTTTGTTTGTGTTTTTTTTATTATGTTATGTTAATCACCATACATTACATCATTAGTTTTTGTTGTAGTGTTCCATGATTCATTGTTTGCGTATAACACCCAGTGCTCTATGCAGAACGTGCCCTCTTTAATACCCATCACCAGGCTAACCCATCCTCCAACCCCCCTCCCCTCTAGAACCCTCAGTTTGTTTCTCAGAGTCCATAGTCTCTCATGGTTCATCTCCTCCTCCGATTTTCCCCCCTTCATTTTTCCCTTCCTACTATTTTTTTTTTTAATCTTAAAAATTCCCCAACGTGGAGTATAATCTTTTGCACTGGGTAGCTTAGCACAGTAGTACATGTCAAGCCCTACACTAGCTGTTTTCATAGTCTCGGTTACTTAGTCTCCTCAGCAAACCTGTTAGGCAGATCACATTTTACAGATGACAAAATTGAAGCTTACTAGTTGACTAGCTTCCGCAAAACACACAGATGGCCAGTGGCAGAGTCCGGATATATCTGATGCTCTCTCCACCCCAGTGTTAATTAACAGTGTGTAGGCCAAATTTGGCCTTCAAATATATTGGTCCACATGGTCTGTGTATATTTGCATCTGATGGGCTGATTTCTTTGAATATAGAGTGGTGGATTCTACCTTCTGATTCTACTATTTTAGCTATTTGGAGGGGTTTCCAGTCAAAGTTTTGACTTCAGAGGGGTTTGTAAGTTGCATGGTTGCATGATTGTGTTGCAACAACCATAGCCCCATGAAAACTCACGTATCCCTTGGACTCATGGTGTAGTGTATTCCGTTTAGTCTCCTTCAAGGAAGACTGTGGTAAGGAAGAAGAGGATTTTCCCTAATGTTGTCAGGGCCTATGTGGTCTGGCCCTAGTAGCGCTGGGCAGGTCGTCCCAGGAATGTCACTGATTCCTGATGTAGCAGGACATGCAGAAAGCAAGATTCACACATAGGAGTCTTCTCCTTGGTTTTGAGAGTTGGTTGCCTCTGTTCCAATGTATCTGTTTCCTTTCTATGCCTGACTCTGACCCACAGCCCACTCTGGTGCTGGTTTCTCTGCACTCCCCGCGTCATTCAGTCTTCGCAGAGCCTTCTCATTGCATGTCGGAGCCCGGTCACTCAGTGGAGTGCAGGCACATAGGCTGTGCTACTGAAGCCTCGGAACAATCCTCTGATACACTTCTTATTCCCAGGAGACTGTGGCCCAAAGAGAAGGAGAAGGATTTTCAAATGGTTAAATACTAACCTTGACTAGTCTGTCACATATTTCACTTGGGCTTAAGAGGCCGATCTTGCAACTGAACCCTGGCTACGGAACATGAGAAAGATTATTCAACCATTCCTTATTTTACCACGTGGCCTACCATGTGAGACATCATCGATTTTAAGATATGCCGTTATTTGATATGCCACTGAGAACAGAAAAATCACTGTCAAGTAAATTATGTCATTTAAATTATGTTGATTATTATCCCCTTCTCAAGTACAGGTTTTCTAACATAAAAATATGTCTGAGGATTGACGAATATGGCACTTTAACTTTTATTGCATGCCTTTAAGGTAGAAGACACTAAAGTGTGAATTGTCTTACTAAGATGTAAGAAAGTAGATGAAAATATTTACACTACCATGTTCTTCCTTCAGCAACCATCAACTGACCTAGAATTTGACCGTGTAGTGATTTATACCACTTGCCTTCGTGTGGTACGGACAACCTTTGAAAGATGTGAACTGGTTAGAAAGATCTTCCAAAACCATCGAGTAAAATTTGAAGAGAAAAACATAGCTCTGAATGGTGACTATGGAAAAGAGTTAGATGAGCGATGCCGACGTGTTTCAGAAGCCCCTTCCCTCCCTGTCGTGTTCATCGATGGCCATTATCTTGGGGTAAGTACTCTGCTAAGGAAAATCTTCTTTTTTTATTGAACCCAACCAGTGTTGTTAGAAATCTGTAAGCCTATGACAAGGCGACTTGCAACATAACTCCCAGGACATTTGCTATTTTTTTGGAGTTCAGACCAAAGGGATTGAGGCACTTATTTCTATCCCAAATGATGTGTTGCTAACAGTGTTCATCCCTACAGAAGCATGGTGAGATAAAATCCACATGAAATTGTCTTTTTTAATAGGAATACATTTTTCACTTGTCCAGTTGACTTGAGTTTTGCATTATGAAGCTTGACATGTGAGATAAAAACTATTTTTTAGTTCACACAAGAAAAAGGGAATATTTATAAGATACACATTTATGAATTCTCTTATGCCCCATTATCGAACACTACCTACATTAGGTAGGTAGTTTCCTACCTAATGAAACAAAGATGGCAGTCCCAAAACAAAATCAATAAGAAATGGGGCCTGGAGCCAGAATTTTATCTGCTTGTTTTTTAAAATTATTCTGGATTTTGGTAATTTGGCAGCGTGAGACACAAATTTAGGCTTCCAGTAGCAGAGAAGGGAAAATTCCCGAGCAGCAATGAAACATGACTGCCTCCTTTCTCTTTGAGTAATACTGTTAGCGTAATTAACCCCCACTGATCTATGAACACACTCAATCGCTAAGAAGCCCAAGAAGAGGGCTCTGGAGAGTGCACTCTAGAAAGAGTAAGAACAAAGAGCCAAAGGAGGCCAGCGGTTGAGGGGGTGGGACTGACTCCCCCAGATCACTTATCAGAGAACAAAGAGCTGCCTTCAAATGGCAGACGGATATTTGGATCTTGGCTTTGTTTCACCTTTGGTCTTAACCTTCAGTTTTCAGAGATGGTTAGAAAAAATCCAGAGCAGGAAATGCTCATGTTTTGTTACAGGGAAGCTGTTCTGATATCCTGTCTAGAGCCATCTCTGTTAGAGACAGCCTGTCATCTTATGGAAAGACAAATGCAGAGAAGCCATGAGTCACTAGCTATGTCTTCTGCAATCTTACTTCAAACTTGAGTTGGATGCAGACTCCATTCTGAAGCAGAGGAATTTTGATTTGAAGGATTGAGCCTCTTTCATTATATTTCCACATGTACCCTTAGGTCCCAGAAAGCTACAACAATGACAGTGATAATAATGATAAATTAATAATAATAGTAGTAATACTGTTACTATACTGTGCTCTCAGCTTTACACATTCATCTCATCTAATCCCCAGGACAGCCTTAGAGAATACCTCTCTGCTCTCCTCGCTGAGAGGCAAGACAGCCTTGTTTCAAATTCCTGCTCTGATACTTCTGTGTGATTCTGGGTAATTTATAAATCACTCTGTGCCTTGGTTTTCTCATGTGTAAAAGGAGCATGGTAATAGAACTTTTCTCACAGACTAAATTGTGAGGATTTTACCGTATATGTAATATATAGAAGTGCTCAATTCCTGTGCCTGGAACAAAGTATGTTTTTAATAAATAGTAACAACTATTATCCTTGTTTTGCCAAAGAGAACATTAATTACTTTGCTCCAAATCACATAGCTGGTCAAGTGACAGGGCCAGGACTCAAAGTTAGGTCTGTCCGATTCCCCAAATCCCTGCTTTTTGGCACATCACCTCAAAGAAAGGGATCTTTGATACTTTGTCTGCTGATATGGTCTTATGCCTAGGACATGGTTTGGCACAAAGTGCTCAGAAACGTATGTTGAATGGGTGTATGAATGATGCTATACTGTTCTCTCACATTCTTTCCTTCTCTCCCTATGACATTCTTCCACAAGGAAAAGATCTGATAAACTCACTCACACCAGGGAGAAAATCACTGATAAGGTTGTGGTCATTTGCCTTTTAACCCTGGCAAAATTCTTCTGATGATGTAAGATATTTCACATTGTAGAATTTTAATTTCTGTGAAATTGCCCAATTAAATTTAGTGGGTGACTGCCTCCTTACACAGGTGTAATATGGTTGGCCTCACCTGATATGCTGCTTTTGACCATACTTATCTTCTTCCTCCTTCTAAGGCAATCTAACAGGCCGTGGTGCTATTTTTCTTTCCATTTGATGGGTAGAGGCAGAGGGCAACAGGTAAAGGAGGTGGTGTGCAGATTCTTTCTCAACTGCTTTTTCTGCGTGATTAGTTTATTAGCACACAGTGGCCTAGAGAAGGAAAGATCACACAGGTGCTACCTTGTTGCTTCTGCAATTTGAAGCTAATGCCCCAAATCTGGAAAGAGGCCGGAGACAGATTTTCTTTTCCTCTTTCTTTTTTCTTATAAAAGGAGAATTACTTCAAAATCTATAACTCAAAATGGAGGTAAGCACTCCAGAAAACAACTTCTACAACAGTTTCTCCTTCTACTACAAAAATGCCTTGATTTTAAATTCCAGTGCACAGTTGTAAATGGAATACATTGCTGGACTCATAGAGCCTTTTTCCTGCAGTATTCATTTATCTGAAATGGAAGGATGCCCTCTGCTGGGTTTTGGCACACGGTGAAGCATAATTTTTAGGGAGGAAAAGAAGCTGATGTTGGTAATTTCCTTAACATCTGTGATGTTTTAAACAGTCACATGAAACCATTTGATTTAGTTTAAATGTAGATGAGTGAAAAATCAAGCTGTATGTATCATCTGTGCAATACAACCTTTTTAAGGAGGGAGAGGGAGAACTAGAGAGGGACAGAGAAAGAGGTATATAGGGACAGAAATAGGCCTATGGAGGCAGTGAGATAGGATGGGGAGAGCATGAGACCATTTTGCAGCTCCCTTATTTTCCTGCCATCATGGTCACCAGAGCCAGGGATGGGTGGTACCAAAGAAATTCAGTTATCTTCAATGAGGGGAAGATCATAGAGTTCAACGGGCAAGAGCAGAGAATTGAAGAATGCTGAGCTCTTTTTTCCTGACAACTCTGGTTCCCAGCCAAACCTCTATGTAAAGATGGAAGCGGTGAAATAGTCAAGGGAAAGAAATTACTTTAGAAAACAAATCTCCACTGCCCTGGGATGCTCCATCGGGGGAGGAAGGGTCAGTCAAGGAGTGGGGGGCTCAGAGGGGTGGGCGGTGGGGAAGCAAGTTCAACTCGAAGCTTGTTTAAAGCCATTGTCCTGTTGCTTTGCATCAGGAGATCTTTACACAAAAACATTGCATTCTGATAGTTCGGACATAAATTATCTTAGAAATTCTAGTAGGAAATAAGTTAGAAGTACTGTCTTGATTCTCGACCAACCATAAAACTCTATAATAGAAATCCATAAAACCCACATTGGAACTTAGCTATAAAACATGGAATGAATCAGAGTGGGGACTCTGGTAACAGAGAGGAATAGAAGGGCTATGGATCTAGACAGGTGTTTTAAACTAGCTGTTATTGAGTTGTGACTGCTTGATAATTCTGTATTCATCGAAAGTGCAGTTTTTTTTTTCTTCAGTTTAAGAATGAAGGAATTATTATTGAGCACAGCTAGTTTATACACTAGAAATATAGACTCTAGGCATGTTTTTACAGACAACTTGCAAAATTTCTCTGCAAAAATGGCCCACCAAGGAAGCCTCTGCCATGATCAGGAAGTGGTTCACTCTAGAAATGCTGTCTTTGGTCCTCTCCAGAAAAACAGATGATTTGTTCTCTGCCTCTTTTTCTACAAAATTCTGTTCCTAAGTAAAGTCTTGGGTGAGTGTATCTGTAGTTACTGAATCTGTCACATATGAAAACAATGAGGGAAAATGGGAAATGTGGTTTTTAGCTTTCTAGCCTCTACAGTATGGGAAGACATTCTAGAAGGTGATCGGATTGGTTACTGAGTGAATCAAACCATAGTATCTGCCAGATATGCTGTTTTTCATTTGTTTTGTTTTGTTTTAATCAGATTATTGAGGTACAATTTACATATAATAAACTGTATCCATTTAACTTATAATTTGGATGGGTTTTGGCAGACACTTATGAATCTATCAACACATTTGAGATCAGAGCATTTCCATAACACCCCAAATATTCCTCATGCCATTTGGCAATCTCTTCCTCCAACCCCAGTCCCCTGGTGGTCATTGATCTTTCTGTCAATATAGTTTTCTGTTCTTCTAATGTCTTTGTCTGGTTTTGGTGTCAGGGTAATGATGACCTCATCAAGTGAGTTTGGAAGTGCTCTACCTTCTGCAATTTCAATTTCTCATTCTCTTTATTGCTTGGTGTAGAGCATTAAATCATTTGACATCATTTTCCTTTTATGTGAAGGACTTCTTATATGCTACTATTGTAGTGTGGGTCTGCTGTAGATAAATTCTTTCAGCATTTTTATGTCTGAAAAGTTTTATCTCACCTTTGTCTTTTACAGGATATTTTTGCTGGGTATAAAATGCTAGGTTAAAAAGGTTTGTTTTGTTTTGTTTTTTCCCTTTCAGTACTTAAGAGACATTGCTCCTATGTCTTCCCATTTACATTACTTCTGATAAACTATATGCTGTTATTCTTATCTTTGTTACCTGTGTGTCTTTTCCCTCCAATTGCTGCTTTTAAGAATTTTCTTTTCAGGATGCCTGGGTAGCTCAGTAGGTTAAGCATCTGCCTTCTGCTCAGGTCATGATTTCAGGGTCCTGGGATCCAGTCCCACATCAGGCTCCTTGCTCAGTAGGGAGCCTGCTTCTCCCTCTGCCTGCCGCTCCCCTTGCTTGTGCTCTCTCTCTCTGGCAAATAAATAAATAAAATCTTAAAAAAAAAAAAAAGATATTTCTTTTCATCACTGGATTTAAGAAACTTGATTATGATATATTTTGGTGTAGATTTTTCATGTTTCTTTTGCTCAGAGTTCATTGAAATTCTTGGATCTATAGTTTTTTGGCTTTTTAAAAAATAAAATTTGGAAAACTTTTAGCCATTGTTTTTTCAAATATGATTTAGGCACCCCCCTCCCCATTTTCTCTTCTTTTCAGAGACTTTACTTACATGCATATTAGGCTGCTTGAAGTTGTTCCATAGTTCACTTATTTTCATCTTGGATTGTTTTTCTTGTATGTCTCCTAGATCCCTAATCTTTTCTTGTAAAATGTCTAATCTTTTGTTAATCCTATCCAGTTTATTTTTTTATCTCAGGCATTATAATTTTATCTTTAGATATTGATTTTTTTATAATATATTTTCCATGTCTCTAGTTAACATGTTCAGTATTTCTTCTAGCTTTTTAAACATATGGGATATAGGTATAATAACTTGTTTTAATCTCCTTGTCTGACAATTGTAGTATCTGTGTCAGTTCTGAGTTGGTTTCAATGGATTGATATTTCTCTTCATTGTGAGTCATATTTTCTACTTTTTTGCCTGCCTGGTAATTTTTTTATTGGATTTTGCATATTATGAATGTGACCTAGGTGGGTTAAAGTATTCCTTGTTGGAATATTTTTGTATTCCTATAAATATTCTTTAAATTTTTGCTGGGATGCAGTTAAATTACTTGGAAAAAGTTTGCTATTTAGGGTTTTGTTTTTAAGATTTTCTAGACAGAGCCAGAATACTGTTTAGTCCAAAGCTAATTATTTCCCAATATGGAGGCATAATATTGTGGGATCTTTATCTAATGTCCCATTATAAGGTTTTCCAGTCTGGCTGATGGAACAGGCATTCTTAGCCCTATCCCTAGGTACTGTCCCTTTTAATCTTTCCAGGTTCTTTTGCTGGACTTCAGTAGTTTCCTTACATGCATGTGCTGATCAGTACTCCTTACATGCATGTGCTGATCAGTACTCCACTGAACACAGGCTGGGCTCTCTGCATATCTCTAGAGGTCTCCATGAAGCTCTTTACTCTCTAGTGCTTTGTCCTATAAACTCTAGCCATCCTAGTCTCCTGGGTTTTTAGGTTTATTTCCTCAACTCAGGGTGTCCACCAGGTCCTTTTTTCCTGAATATATGAGGGTAGTTTTTATTAGCAACAACAATGACAATAACAGTAAAGGCTAACTTGAATGGTATACTCTGCCAAGCTTTTTGCCTGCTTTTTCTCTTTTACATTGTAAAACAGTACTGTGACTAGTACTATCATCTCTTCCACCCCAAATTTTGTGCCTGAAGAAAAGTAAGGCTTAGAGAAGTTAAGAAACTGTTTAAATACCTCCAGATCACAAGTAGCATAGCCAGGATTCCAATTTGGCTGTGTCTGACTCTAGAGATTGGACCCTTTAAAATCAAGACTGCAAAGTTCTTAACCCTCATCTCCATGGCCTTCAACTCCACTCTTTAGCAGCATATTCACACCCTGAATTGCTTTATCATTTGAAACCGCTCCACATTCAAGATCTTGAACTTAGAAACATCCTGCTGTGGCCATGATTTTCTGCCCTTCAGACTATCCCCTCGTCTCCCTATTAAACTTGCTCTACCATCAATGATATTGTTTGTCCTTTCCCTTTTTTCACTTCTCTCAGCTTATAGTCAAAATTTTGGTTTCACTTGTTTCCCTACCTTACTGTATTCAGAAATATGATAATACCTAGTCTGTTATCACCAGCTGGAAAAGCTCTGTTAAGCTCCCACGTTTGTCCATTCCCAGGCCTATGCAACCCCCTTCATCTGTTTTTCCTCTTTTACTCCAGTACAACCCAGGGCATTATTGGAGAAAATCTCAAAGTCATAGCAAAGAAGTCTCCAACAAAGTTGTATTATCAGCATTATCAGAATTATCTAGCCCATTATCTAATAATAATATCTTGTTG
The DNA here is from genome assembly GCF_029215605.1 of Mirounga angustirostris. Classification (NCBI taxonomy): domain Eukaryota; kingdom Metazoa; phylum Chordata; class Mammalia; order Carnivora; family Phocidae; genus Mirounga; species Mirounga angustirostris. The sequence continues at coordinate 35,682,130 of NW_026991710.1, forward strand.
GTTTTCTATTGCAATCCACATAAGCAACTGCTCCAATGCTTTCTAATTTCACCAAACAGAAGTCCCATTGCCATCTCCTGCTCCCTCTTTATCACATCCATTATTTTTTTTTTATTTTTTTTTTAAAGATTTTATTTATTTATTTGACAGAGAGAGACACAGCGAGAGAGCGAACACAAGCGGGGGGAGGGGGAGAGGGAGAAGCGGGCTCCTGATGTGGGACTCGATCCCGGGACTCCAGGATCATGACCTGAGCCAAAGGCAGTCACTTAACCAACTGAGCCACCCAGGCGCCCTCACATCCATTATTATCTTTCTCTTTTTCCAGTCTTCAAGTCTATTTGTAGTTCCAATCTTGTAGGATGTTTTAATTTTTTGCAGATATTTTACTTCAACATCACACACACACACACACACACACACACACACACCTTAGAATGATTCCTCATTATTAGTTACTTAATTCAGTTCTCTGGTTTGATTAGTGACCCCACGATTTTCCCAGTCGCTGAGACTCAAAATCTTAGTTTTCTTTTACTCCACCATCTTTCTCTTATTTATATCTGGTCTCTTGCCAAGATTTGCATTGTAGCCTATGGGTTCTTAACTTTCACATTTTGGGAGCTCCTCCTGGAAAATAGGAGTAGCAAAGTAAAGTGGAAGCAGATAGCTGGAATAAGTTCTTTTTCTTGCTGGTATGAGTGTTGGTCAAGTTATTTACTCTCTTTAAGGTGAAGATAGTAGGGGTGCCTGGGTGGCTCAGATGGTTAAGCGTCTGCCTTTGGCTCAGGTCATGATCTCTGGGTCCTGGGATCAAGCCCCACACTGGGCTCCCTGCTCAGCGGGGAGTCTGCTTCTCCCTCTCCCACTGCCTCTCCCCTCCACTCGTGCTCTTTCTCTCTCTCTCAAATGAATAAATAAAATCTTTCTAAAAATTTGTAAGATGAAAATAATAAAATAACTACAACATTAGGTATTTTGAGAATTAAATGAGATGAAGCATAAAAACTCACTGTACCTGGAACATGGTGTGCTCTAAGTCGCCCTTTGATAATATTAGTCAAGCAGAAACTTTAGGGAAAGCTTATATTTAGGATGTATAGGTGGAAAGAGATGGAATGAGTGAAAAAAATTAAGATAGGGCTGGATCAATAAATCATGAGAGGAGAAAAGGTGGAGTATCATTCTGAGTCTGTCCTCAAACATCAGTGTCCAAATGGTCTGATTCATGGGGGCAGGGCATCTGAGCTTCTGCAGTCAAATGCTCTACCACTGAGCTATACCCCCACATCTGAGCTTCTGGATAGTGGTAATGTTTTTCATATGAAGCAGGGATTAAGGCCAAATGCTATTCAGTTTCATGTGAGCTGATATGTGGGCTATTAGAGATATTCCATCTCTGTTCATGACACTTTTCCATGAATATTAAACATAATTATTTAAATAACGTTATATTTATTCACTTTAATACCACATAAGTTATTAATATTTTTACTAATAATGCTATCTACAACGTATTAGTGAGAGTTTTTTAATATATGAGGTTTGAAAATTATTAGCAACATACATATTTTCTCAGGATGAAACATAGGAGTTATATATAAGAAACTCTACACCTTAATTATTATTTCCTTACAATATGACACTGAGTTTTTCTCTTTTTAATAGTAAATCCAATTTTACCTTTATTCAACTCAGAAAGCATTTTGTTATGTGAAAATGCCAAAAGGTGACATCCAATTTATTCTTTATTATTAGAGCAAAGCTAATCCATTTAAACACGTGTGCCCAAGTAAGAGGGAGAAGGGTGAAGGAATTAATTTCTTACATTCTCCTGTTAGCACGTCTCCTCTCTCATATCCTCTCAGATCAAGACCAAGTTGGGATAATAGTGGGGCAACGGTCAAGATGAGGTTGCAGAAGACTTACTTTATTAGATTTTGTAAAGACAAATGTAGATAGATGCATACAGAAGTGTCATACAGAAGTATAGAACCTTGGATTTAGAAGGAACCTTAGATGTCAGCTTGTTTAGTGTTTCTCTCAGTGCAAGAATTCTTTCTACAACATCTTTGGGCAAAGATGAACAACCTTTGAACACATCCAGTGACAGCAACCGCACTATGGTTCAAGGCAACCAATTTTATTCTAGTATCCCTTTAAGTATTAGAAAGTTCTGCCTCTAACTTCCTTCACTTGTTGGTCTGAGTTCTTCTACCTAGAACAATGCAAATTCAAACTGTTCCCTCATCCATAACTGTAAATTCATATATAAAAGTGTTGGCAAGTTTTCTCCATGGTTCCCTTCACTCTTACTCTTATCTCCTGATTCTCTGAACTTCCACATCCTATTATTCTCCTTAGGACACAGTCTAGTCTTTAAGTGCAGCACCCAAAACTAGAGCCAATCTTCTAGATGATTATCTCTGTGAACATTATCTCTATTGCTCTATTAATGGAACTTACATTTACTTTAAGCCTCTATGTCATACAATTGATCATATTGAGTCTGAGGCTAGTTAAAATCCTTGTGTAACTTGGTCCATTGACCAAATCTTCATCTTCATCTTTGCTGATTTGTTTGGCTCTCATCTTATTCTTGCAGAGGAAATGCAGAAATACTATGATTACAGTGTTTTCATCTCATATTTTGGGTGCTGCACTTAAATCAATGACATGAAGAGTCACATAGCCGTAAGTACCTTGAAACCTGTTTATGCGCTATTCAACTTTCACTCCAAAAACTTAAGAGTCAGTTAAAGAGAGAGCTTTTGAAAAATGCAGGCATTAAGTATTTTGAAATTATAGGCCCAAGGAACAACTTCACCCATATACAGTCTTTCCTTAATATATATATCCTGGCTTTGTCATTTCACAAATTTCAGTGCACTGTCCCACTTGACCAAGACTTTGCCACCTTTCATTTTGCCTGCTATAATTCTCTGTATGGCTGGATACTTATAAAGTGTCTGGTAGGCTCATTGTTTAGTGACTTGCATAATCCATCAAAACCCGAGTCTTGAATTTGGTGCTATGGACCTAGGCACTGTGGAAGTATAAAATAGTTGTGTCTATTTGTGACTTGGCCACAAGTTAAAAGAGGACACAGAGCATGCCACCTAATAAAGGGTTCTAAGAGCCAATTTGCCTGTATCTCAATTTAGATGTAAATTGCTAACTATTCCCAATCTGATTGAAAAGAAAATATATTTGTGCATAATCAGTGCTTTCTTATTTGGATTTAAAGACATAATGTAAGCATTTAAGATCTTTTTTTTTTTAATCTTAGAAAATGCAAGAAAATAATGTACCATTCTATGAGTAGGTGAAAGTTAATAGAAATTTTAATGAGCATCCATTTCTAATAGAACTTGAAATCAGTATCTCACTAAAGAAAAGCTTTGGTTGGTAATGAACTATATTTCTGTTCTTGTGAGCATAGAGATTTAGTGTCCTCTCAACCACCAGAGGGCTCTCACAATATAAGAAAATACGTTGCATATATAGTAGAATAAATGAGCTCAATTAAAGTTAAGTGTCTAAAATATGTGGATAATAGACAAAGTTTCAAATCCAGATTTCCTTTTAGGAAAAGAAAAAAAAATTAGCAGGAACAATTTTAAACTGACTATTCAAAAACTTAAAACAAATGTAATAAATACTTTATACTTTGGGGGCCTAACCCTAAATCAAACATTTATACCATTCATTTATATTTTGAATGGAAAAAAAATAAGAGTAAAGTGCACGTATTTTCTCTGAGAGTTTCTGGCCCTTAGGATCTATTTTTCTATAAACATCGTTTGTTACCATGGTATTTATAAGATATATGATTACAACCGAACAAACATCTCACACCGGGATTTGACAAAGTAAATAGGTCTTGAAGTGGCAGGCTTCCTTCTGAAAGGTAGGATTATGATACATTGTGTTGTGTGTGTGTGTTTTTTTTTTTTTAAAGATTTTATTTATTTATTTGGGAGAGAGAATGAGATAGAGAGCATGAGAGGGGGGAGGGTCAGAGGGAGAAGCAGACTCCCCGCCGAGCAGGGAGCCCGATGCGGGACTCGATCCAGGGACTCCAGGATCATGACCTGAGCCAAAGGCAGTCGCTTAACCAACTGAGCCACCCAGGCGCCCTGTGTTGTTTTGTTTTTAATCACTCCTTGCACACCCAGCTTGGTTGAACTCAGCCCAAGATGCTTCTCTCTCTAAAAACAAAAATTAAGCTAAAGACTTGACCATATGTTTGGTCCTGGTGGTGTTTATTTTCTGGATTAGATTCAAAGAATCAATAGAATGAGTAAAATGAAGCAAAGCACCTGTCTAAAAACAAGCCCTGAAATGCTGAGGCAAAAGCTGCACCCTGCACTTCCTCTTTGGGTGTAGTGAAGTCCCTCTTGCGGGAAGTCAGTACGGTTTGGTGGCTCCATGGGCCAGTGCTCGTCCATTTACTGTGGATTTCAGTAACTCTCTGTGACTCCTAGGTGGGGAGGAGGAGGGAGAAGCCGACTCCCTGCTGAGCACGGAGCCCAAAGGGAGCCAAAGCCAGATGCTTAACCACCTCAGCCACCCAGGCGCCCCACTTGTGAACATCTTTGATTCCTTCTAATGAAGTGTGATTCAGTTTAGTTCTGGGAAAGACCTAGGTGATGAAATGCAGGGTAAAAGAATTCTAGGGACTTACTGGGTTTTCCTGAAGGAATAGCAGATCAACTTAGACCTCTATAAAATGGTATTACCTAGGGAAACCGTTTTTATGAGCTTTTTCTGACATACAGCTTAGCTCTGTGCTGATTGTATTCAGCTTCCCTGCTACCCCTGTGGCTGACAGTCAATAGCCCCAAAGGCATTAAGAGTCCACTGAGGGCAGGAGGGTCCCTCCTTGTTCTTCTCATTGGGGTCCTCCCGTGTCACACATTTTTTGGACTGTGCTGTGCTCTGGAGCTTGAAATGACCTTAGTCTGAACTTTAGTCTTTTGATTTAACCTTGAATGAGTCAGGAGAATTTAAACATGTAGTAAAGGGGGTGAGAAGGACCTGGGTGCTGTCTTGGCTGGGGAATGCTTGCTGAGAATCCTGGCTCCTCTCTGGCTATCGTGTTTTGTCCCTGAGGAAAAAAGGGTAAGATCTAAATTTTCAGATTTTTGTAAGTCAAAATGAGAAATAAATCAATTCCATTCTGTCACTGACTGAGAATACTGACACAGAATGACCAAATCTCAGTCCCTTATCAAGCAAAGGATACAATTAAAAATAACAATATGGGGGTGCCTGGATGGCTCAGTTGGTTAAGCGACTGCCTTCGGCTCAGGTCATGATCCTGGAGTCCCGGGATCGAGTCCCACATCGGGCTACCTGCTCAGCAGGGAGTCTGCTTCTCCCTCTCCCGCTCCTCACCTCTTGTGCTCTTTCTCTCTCTCACTCTCTCTCTCAAATAAATAAATAAAATCTTTAAAAAAAAATAACAATATGATTTTTCCTGAAGATTGCTAAATTGTCTACTCTTTCACTTTGGGTAGTGCAGAACTCAAGTGAAAGGGAGGCTATTCCCAAGGAATATTCATTCAAGATCATTCTTTTCCCTGGGTTCAAAAACATTTATTTTACTTTAAAACATATATTTTAAAAATGCATTGCAATTTAATAAATTGAGGTTGAAAATATAATCGAATATTTAATTATATTTTTATTTTGTAGAAAAATGCTTGATACACTTTCCTGAACTTCTCTTTATTATTGGCTAGTTTGATACTTTGGAAATGACTGATTAATAAATGATTGAGAACCTATTATGTGCTATGCCAGGCCTTTTGGAAGATTTAGTAGCAATATAAACTGTGATGTTTGCATGCCAGAAACTTGCGGTAAGACTGTGAAGACAAGCGTATATGGAGTATTCTTTGTTCCATATGGATATTTTTTCAGGGATGAGTGCTATTGGACATAAGAGGAGAAACAGATCAATGAAAGATGGAGTCACCTGCAAACACTTCTTGAGCTAATAGAATTTCATTCTTTCATACTCTCTATACATTTAACTCAACTTTCTGAGTGACTTGAGCACATTAACTTAGCACTCTATATGTCAGTTTCCACATATATAAAACAGAAATAATCCTTTCTGCTTCATAGGCTTACTTTTTAGGTATTGTTTTAAGCAATGGAAATATGGAAATGATAACATCACCGTCTCTGACCACAAGGAACTCAGAGTGTGAAGGTAGACATGGCACCAAATATGTCTCTCAGTGTGAAAGGGCAGTGAAAGAAGTATTCTGTGTCAGTATATTAGGACATCTAGAGTCATGAAGAGTAACTGCCTGAGATATTCTGGGAAGACTTCACAGAAGAGGAAATGCTTAGTTGGGTCTTTCAAGTGGACTAGAAGTTTATACAGTGTGCAAAGGCAGGAGCAAAAACGTAGAATGTGCAAACTCACAGACATAGTAGTTTCTGAATAGTTTGGTATGACTAAAGTATCAAATGTGTTTCCGTTATCAAATTCCTTGTAACAAGTCATCCCAAAGTTTAATGATTTAAAACAACAATTTATTGTGTTTCACAATTTCATGGGTTGACTGCACTCAGCAGGGTGATTCTTCTGCTCCAAATGGCATCTGCTAGGGCCTCTCACTAGATGCTAGGGCATCTGCTAGGGCCACTCAACTAACTCGTTGTGTTTAGCTGCCAGTTGGGCTGGGCTGGGAAGTACAAGAACCCTTCACTTAAAGGTTGTCGTTGCTTTTTTCTTCCTCTTCCTCTTTCTCTCTTCCTCCCTCTTCTTTTTTGTTGACACAAAGAGCACCTTGGTGCTCCTCCACGTGGCCTCTCCAGGTAGCTGTCTTGGGGTTCTTCACAGCATAATGATCTCAGGGTAGTCAACTTTTTATATGGCATCTGTCTTCCAAAAGAGAAGAAGCAGAAGATGCTGGACTTCTTAAAGTCTGGGCTCAGAGGTTCCAGAACATCATATCCCCCCACTTCCTAAAGGTCAAACAAATCACAAGTCCAGCCTGGATTCAAGTGAGAGGACCGACTCCACCTCTTGATGGTTGGAGTGACATGTCTATAGGGAGGGAAGAAAGTGATGGTGGCCATCACTGCATATTATCTATCACAAATGTATATAGGGAGCTGTGGGATGTAAGACTGGAGAGGTTGCTGGAGCCAGGCAATGGAGTCATTCACAGGTTGTGCTCTGTTGTATGGCGCCGGTTGGCTTTGCTTATATTCTTCTAAAGCCAGACTGTGGTGGTAGAGGGTATCAGGAAACATGCCCAATATTTTCCACCCACATTGTGAACTCCCCTAAAAGGTATTTAGAGTCTCCATAATTATAAAGTCTTTTTTTAGTGGTTTTGTATATTTTTATCATATATACCACATTATATTCATCTTTCCCCTGCTATTGAGAATTTGGGCTCAGCATTGTAGAAAATACTGCAATAAATATCTGTGTGAATGTAATTTTTATCTAGTTAGACTAACTTTTTTAGAGAACTTTCAAAAAATGAGAAAATTAAAGCCAAGGGCATTAACATTTTAATGTAACTCAAATTTAGAGCAAAGAATGTAGCCATTTTAGTATAATCAGGACTTGAGCTATTGCTATTCTCTGCCTACCCTCTTGACTGTCTGGTTAACTTGATTCTAAATTTACAACTTTATTTTTTTCTTCTTTTTGCTTGGATAGGACACTTTTGATGTTCATTGTGTAATTTCTTGAATTTACTTTTTTTAAGGAATAAAACCTCATTGATCTGAATTTACCTCTTAAAACTGTCTTCATTGTGTATGTAAGTTTGATCTGTAACATTTTAATTTTTATGTAGTTAAAGTAGTTGGTAATTTCAGGTTTTTTTTTTTTTTCTTTGACCTAATTGTTCTTTGGGAAATTTATTCATTTCGAAGAAATTCCCCACCCTCCTAGTTTTACATTTAACAATTTGTTTCTACTTGTACTGCATTGTGGTCAGATAATATGACCTATGAGATAGTTAGTGTTTGGAATTTATTGATGTTTTCTTTGTAGTCTAATATATAATAAATTTTTGTAAGATTTTCATGGCTTCTTGGGAAGAATATGTAACCTCCATTTTTATGGATATATATATATATATAAATAAAACATTTTAATTATATCATTATATCATTCAAATACTCTGATTTTTATTTTAATCTCCTTTTTTCATCAAATACTGAGGGAGAGCTATTGTATTTTAGTCTTTACCAGTGTGGCTTCATATATTTAAATATGTAGAGATAGATATATTCATGGCTTTTCTAAAAATCATCTTTGATAAATCAGTGCTTTTTGGCTTGAATTTTTCTTGTCTTATATCACTGGTCCCACAGCCCACTCTGTATCTCCCATAGCATATTTATGTACTTTGTTTTCATTTGCCTGTATTCTTTTGCTTAGTAATGTTGGTTTAGTTACCTCTTTTGTAAACAAAAATATAATTAGAATTTATTTGACATAACCTGTGAATCTGTTTCAGTAAGAGAATTAAGCTATCACTAGATTTTCTACTTTAGTGTTGACATTCTATTTTATGGTTTGTGTATTTTTTCTGTTTTCTGTTTTCTTTAAAAACAAAACCAAACTCTTTCTTTTGTTAAAAGCACTGTGCTTTCTTTGCAGTCTAAGGAGATCAGGATGGGGGTTGCATGTGAGGTATTTGCAACAATAAACTGCCTCTTCCAGTGAGACCTCTGGCAGGTGCTTAGGGAGCCCTGTGAGGGAGTGTGAACATTGTTACCACTGCTCAGTGGTTCCTGTGTCCAAAAAGCCCTTCTCTGTAGCTGATGCTATATAACAATGTTTCTCAATCTTTTTATTTTTCATTATTGCCTCCTTGCTGCTTAAATATGTATATACTTATAGAGTATATATCCTTTTATCCCACCCTTAAGAATCAACTTTCACCCCCTTGGAGACAGCTTGTCCCTTTTGAGGACCCTTACTGGACAGAGGTCTCCTGACTGCCACTCAACTCTGAATGAGCAGGTGTTGGTCAAGTGTTTGGAGGTATTTCTCACTTTTCCCCCCAGGCCCATAGCCCCTTTAATGGCAGAATTCATGGAACTTTCAGTCCTGTTTGCACTTTCTTTTACAGCATTTCCTTTAAGAACCTGGCATGTGGATGTTACCCGATCCTAGTTCTTATCACTAAATCACATTTCCCTTGACTCTTACATTTCTTTTTCTCTTCATGGGAAATTTGGTAGTGGAGGAGTTAGACCCATAGGGTTATGTCACCATCTTACCTAGAAACCCATATGGCTGTTTCCTAAGAAATTTCTGGAATACAACCATAGGCATGGTGTTAAAATGAAACTCAGCAAGTGTCCTTCTTCAGAGAGCTAAATAATTTAATATGATTGATAATTAGGAGTCAAGAGAAAGAGGAGTGCTGCAAGTCAAACCTGGGATCATCATTTTATTGGAATGTCAATTTCTCTGCACACCAAAAGCCGTTCTTTAAATTAATTACAACACAGATGACTAATTTATTGTGATTTTGTGCTTTATATATTTTTACATAAGATGTATTATACTGCCTGCTATTTTTTTCCTACCTCTGAAGATTGCCAACACTTTATTACTTGGATACATAATTGTCATAATTTCCCTGCTTTAGAACTCCAATATTAGTGTGGAGAGGAGTTGAAAATAAGATTTGTTTACATTACATTAAATACATTCATAGTGGATCATGCTATTTCCTCAGTGACCTGGAAACCCTTGCCCTGGTTTTCATCCTGGGACCCAGAAGCCCATAATGTTTAATAGCTTGATTCAGGCACATAACGTGCTAAGTAAATGACTTCGCATTGTTCACAGCTGTCAGTACCTTCAGAATATTAAAGTGAGGTGATTGTGGGTGGGGGTAAAGCTCACATGTTTTAGTATAATTACTTAAATATAAAATATAATTAAATGGATTTCTTAAAAAGATTTTCACTTTTTTTTTAAAAGATTTTATTTATTTATTTGACAGAGAGAGACACAGTGAGAGAGGGAACATAAGCAGGGGGAGTGGGAGAGGTAGAAGCAGGCCTCCCGCTGAGCAGGGAGCCCGATGCGGGGCTCGATCCCCGGACCCTGGGATCATGACCTAGCCGAAAGCAGATGCTTAACAACTGAGCCACCCAGGCACCCCCACATATTTTTATAAAGATGAATATTTTTGTAGTTCTTTTGGTTTATTGATTTTTTAAATTTCTTACATTTCTTTCTTACATTTCCGGTCTGGGGAGAAAAATAAGAAAAGTGTAGTTTTTCTTAAGACTCTCTCTCTCTCTTTTCTCCCCTCCTTTCCTTTCTTATTCCCCATTTCACATATTACACTTCATTTCAGCTTTGAAAATGGCAAATGCTGCTTTAATTAGTGATGGGATTTTCTTCTTTCCTCCCTTCTTTTCTTCCTTCCTTCCAACACCAGTGTGTTTTACCTCTCACAGGTGAAACATACCTGACATTAGAGGAACCCCTGAAAATTGCTCCTGGCCAGATGGAAGCCATTCACTTCTGTAACATCTCAGGAACACTCCCTTCATCTTCATTATCTGTCTCCTTCCTGCTTTTCCTGGACTCTGGGTTATTCATTCCTTCGTGCATCTCTACCTTGAGCTGAAAAAGTGGGAAAACGTAGTGAGGATGTAGATTTTGGCTTTTAGCCTATCATGACAGTTTCTGAACAACACGCTCTAGTTTTCAATCACTTAATTTCAACTGAAAAATACTCTTAGGCTCCAAGTAGGCTGTGCTGGATGCTGTGTACATTCTGAAGAGTGGGACAAACATGTCATCTCTTCTCTTTCACTTGCTGATTAGCTAGTGTGGAAGAAAATGGACCAGGGCTCTGTGAGCACAGCCTTTATTAGATAATGGCCGCTATAAGAAGACGTGGCAGCAGCTTAATTACTTGGGGAAGGAGGAGGAAATGTTTTACAGGATTGCAACAAGCATAGAGCAGTGGAAATTCACTAGGTCTAAGGAATATTGGCTGAAACTGGTTCTTGAAAGAGGGACTGTTGTTTCTGTAGATTCACAACAACTTTTGGTCAGTTTGGATGGTATCAGGAAGGATGGAGAGGACGGGTTTGGGGCTGAAGTCGTTATGCAGGAGGGTATGGGAGAGAAACAGCTTCAGGAGACGAAATAGGGGGCCCAAATGAAAAATTTTCAGTCTTTCAATGTGTTTCATTCTAGATTATATAAGGAGTTGATAGGAGGAAATAAAGAGACAGAGATTATAATTAACTCTACCCCAGGGTATTAGGTAATTCTAAGATCATCAGAATTCTTTTTTTTTTTAAGATTTTATTTCTTTATTTGAGAGAGAGAGAGAGAAAGAGCCAAGAGCATGGGGAGAGTAGCCGAGGGAAAGGGAGAAGCATACTCCTCACTGAGCAGGGAGCCTGATGTGGGCCTCGATCCCAGGACCCTGAGATCATGACTTGAGCTGAAGGGAGACGCTTAACCATCTGAGCCACCCAGGCACCCAGATCATCAGAATTCTTATGTGGACTGGTGAAAATTGAAAATTGAATGAAGGATCACACCTGTGCCTTGTTCTGATCCAGTTGCCACAGCAGTGGGGGCAGGAAGTTGTGCAAGTTAAATACCTCATTGAGTACGTGCTGCCCTTCAGTTTATTCCACAAATTGTATTGAGTGCTTCCTGTATACACAGTGTTTCTCTCACAATCTAGTGGAAGACACAAACCGTAGCAGTCACTCTAATAATCACAAAGTGAGATATGTTCTGAAGGAAAAAATAGGGTCTCAAAGATGAGAACGTTTAATAAAGTACTTCTACCCAGACTAAGGTGTTAGGGAAGACTTCCCTGAGGAAGTAAGAGGGCGTGGGGCTATAAGGGTAGATAAGGTGTTGGAGAGAAATAGTGGATTAGATTTGGAATTTTGAGAAGTTCATTGTTAGCTTATCCTTACATGTTACTCTGAAAGAAATTCACAATTTAGATATTTTCTTTTCTTTAACATTTTTTAATTGGGAAAACAAAAGATGTTTGAAACATTAAAAATATAGAATACACAGGATTTTTAGGGAAAATACTCTGTATGATACCATAACGATGGATATGTGTCATTTTACATTTGTCCAAACCCCTCGAGCGTACAGCACCTGGTGTGAACCCTCATATAAACTATGGACTTTGGTGATAATGATGTGTCCTTGTAGGTTCATCAGTTGTAATAATGTGCCACTCTGGTGGGGAATGTTGATAATGAGGGAGGAGGGTCTATATGTGGGGGAGCAGGGAGTATATGGGAAATCTCTGTACTTTCATCTCAATTTTGCTGTGAACCTAAAACCACTCTCGAAAAAAATATCTTTAATAAGAAAAATACATAATATTACTGCCTTGATACGATCATGTCCATCTTTCTCTAGTACCTTCCAGTATGTATATACATATGTATATATATTTTATGGTGACATTTCACAATAAATGAACCACTTTTACTCTGCTTTTTAAACCTGTTTTATCAAAAACAGTGTTCATTTTTTTCCCTAGTACTTATAATTAAACTTGAGAATGATTTCATTACATATCATCATGGTGACATATTTGAATTTGTTAACACATTGCCTTCTTGTTGGAAATTAATCTTTCTAGTTTTGTGGTTTGCTTTTTCGATAATGTTGGACATTAGGGAATGAAGCAGTATATATTATTTTTCCCCTTCTTTTTGACTTTGCTGGAAAGAGGTACTTGCACAACTATGTACCAGCCACTAGGAGTCACTAGTTTACCACATCCACGCGAGAAAAAGCCTGTACCTACGACTTTACACACGCAGCTGAATTGGGTTGCCTGGGAAAGCACCTGTGGTGCAAATCTTACTAAAATGCCAGTGCATTTGCTGCCTTAAAAAGGATGTGAAGTAGGGGCACGTGGGTGGCTCAGTCGGTTAAGTGTCTGCCTTCGGCTCAGGTCACCATCCCAGGGTCCCCCTGCTTGTGCTCTCTCCCTCTCTGACAAATAAATAAATAAAATCCTAAAACAAAAAGCATGTGAAGTATATGTATGCCACACTTTAAGTCAATACAATGAACTGGTAAATTTGGGAATGACATTTTAAATTTTTAATGCTTCTTCCCTTCTAAGGTAATGTGCAAGTAAACAGAATTTTACTTTTGAAGAATTGGGGGACCCACTCAGCCAGCTCAGCCAGCTCAAGACAAGGTCTCACTGAGTCTGAAGGCTTAGAAGTTGTTTAAAGCAAAACTATGGTATACTTACTTAGGCAAAACCAGGCCTTACCTACCGCTGTTTAGTCTTACCAGAGAACACTTCAGATATAAACATCGTGAAGCTTTGAGATTTCTTCCTTACCCTACTTTATCATGGGCAGCATTTAATCAATAAAGCGTAGATGTTATTTTTTCAGGTTACTGTGGTTACTCTAGAAACCTGAAGAAAAATTTATATATTTTCTCCAAGTATGTTTTTAAAGATGAAATTTAGGGTCAAAATGATTTCATTAGAAGCAAAATTATTATGGAAGTGAAGTGGAAATTTAATTTGATTTATAAATCCTGCTTATATGCAATGTCACAGAAATCTATCTCTAACATAAATAGAGTTATGGTCATCTGTCCTTGTGGTTTGCTCTGCTGTGCCTAATACTGTCTGATTAAAAATACACATTATGGCAGGGTAGAAATAGCTTTGGTTATAATATGACAGGGAACAAAGCAAAGACATAAATTTACTACATCCACTGCTATTTTATGACCCTAATAAGTCATCTTTAACTTTGACCTAAAGTTACTTGGAGAATAAATCATCTTAGTTTTTTCAACTTCTGCTTTTTGATATGTGGACCCTTTGGTTTGCACAATGAAGAAATCTTTAATAATCTATGTATTTGAAAGATTTATTTTTGTAATTCTAGTGTAATAACAGATTTGCCTGTGACCAGTTTTTACTTTTGCTTTAAAAATTGTCAAGTACTCATTTCATTGCAAATTTACATAGCAAAACCATAAGTTCTCCAAGTTTAGATTTATTGTGGAGAGCTGTCATCCTTAATTATAGCGTTTTGAAGATGACTCTGTTATGCATCCTCAAAATTGCAATTATAGAAGCGGCAAAATAACATCCTGGTGATGTAAAAATATAAACTTCAGTAGGTGCTATAAATTTTGTGAGTTAATATTTCAGACTAATAAGATAGGCATTAATCAAATTGAATGTCTTACAATATGCATGTGTATTCCTCTTTTTATCTCATCACTCACAATGGGATGGTCACCCTTGGTTACAATCCCTTGGCTACCAAGAACTCTGGGTTCTACCTCCTGAATATTGTTTATTTCTGCTCCTTTTCCTTATATTCTCATTCAGGCTCTTAACATGTTTGGTCTGTAGCCATTTTGACTATTGAGCAAATGAATGACATACAAACTTATTTGTATGCCATTTATGGATATCTTAACTGATAGAGGTATAAAAATATTCTATATTAATAGGAAATTATTACTCAGAGGTATGATACATTTTGGGAAGATGATGTCTTAAAACAGATCACTGAAAGTTGAAATCTGGATTACCTCTATGCTATTTTTCCTCTTTTTTTTGCCATCTGTGAGAAACTTCGAATATTTGGTGAAGTTAATGGTAAGTTCTAAAATTGTAAATGATTGAATAAAAAGTCATCAAAGTGGCCAAGTTTTATAAGTTTGTGTCTTCTCATTAAAAAAAATAAAACAAAATACAGCAGGGTCTGCATTTGGGCAGTGTACTTGAATTTCACAATCGTTTCATTGCCCAGCAGAGAATCACCTAATCTAAAAATGTCTTGTGTCTCCTGACTACTCCATAATGCAGAGGGTTTTGTTTCAAGGAACAATCCCCTCTGAAAATGGAAATTTAAACAGAAGACATTTTTGTACCTTTCTGATCATTCTTCTTGACTCTAGTCATTGTTCACTTTTGTCTGTCACAGGTAAATTTTGAGAATGTACTTCAAAAAACTGATTAACAAATTAGATTTGGCTTTCTTGACCACGAAATGCAACTCGTGTTGTTGATTTGACATTTGGTCCTTCTGGGACATCAAAAAGTATTTTCAAATGAACACAGACAATTTAGGAACAAATGGCTTCACAGAAGCAAAACACAGATGACGCCTGGGACTCCTGACCCCCGAGGATATGGGTGACATTCAGTTTAGCTGCAGAACTGCATTCCCAATGCATGTCCAAAATCCTCACCAAGACCTTCATGAATTCTTGAGGCTGAAGGGGAAATGAGGGTAGGGTGATCAGCATTCTTAAGATCCCTTCTGCCACAGACCTATTTCTTCTTTGTGCAATTTCTCTCCCGGGCCATGGTGAAATTGACGTGAAATTTAGCCCTCTTCTGGTTTCTCTGCACATGATACCTCCAAAGCAAGCAGGAGCAGAATTTACTCAGGACTCAGAGCAGAATTTACTCAAGACTTGCTTTGCACTAAAGAAACAGGCTTCGACAGAGACAGCTTCCAATTAAACATGAGCTTCTTTAAAGTTGTTTTGGCTGGGGGGCCCTTCAGGTTCTTCACCACAAAGCCTTCAATGGCTCCATTTATCACTGTCCTGCCTGCCGGCTCCCCATCCTGCCGGTCTCTCTGTCCTCCTTCTCTGAAAGCAAAAACAATCTTTCTTGTCTCCTACAGAGCGGCGAGGCCATCCTCCTTTGCTGCCTCTTGGCTTCTCTATATTCCTTCCATCCTCAGACTCACCTTTTCCCCCAAGCTACCCCCCAACAAGGCATATCCTTGAAACAACTTTTCCCTTAAAGGTATCTTGCTTGGGTGACAATGAGAATTTTTTAAAACTCATATAAAGTTTGCCATTCACTGAATTAAAAAAAAAAACCAAACCAGTTTTAATTCACTAAGAGCTCAGGAAAGCATTTGGTGGACTCTCTAGTTTGTAAGCATCAGTAAGCAGACATACCCACTACATTCCATATCAGATGTTTGCTGGAGTTTAATTTCACCTTAATATCCCCTTTGTTACCTGTGGTGATATATAAGCCTGCAGTGGTTGTGTTATTATCAAAACACAGGGTGGGAGGAGGCTAACTATGTTACCAATTCATAATTTTTTCGGCTATACACTAGGGATACTATGTGTAGCTACAGGCACTTTCTTCCTTCTTCAATTCAACTCTTACCTCTTTGTCAGAGATTATTGGATGCCTTAGTACAACTGCCAAATTTGCTTCCCTTGATCTTCAGTGAGCTGTGTTTTCGTAAAATGTGTTTTCAGTGAGTCGCTGCTTCATTTCTTTGCCTGCCTTAAAAATGGTTGTCTGCTGTGAAGCCAGTTTTGACAGCTTCTGTCTTCTTTAGATTCTAATGTGGGGGTCGGCAAACTAAGGCCCATGGGCTGAATCTGGCGCCCTGTTTTTGCAAATAAAGTTTTATTGGCACATAAAAAAAATGGTTGTCTAATTTGTTTAGTTAGTTTTTGAATCGCCTGGGTTTTGAATTCACTAAGGCCCATCCCACCTCCGTGGGTGCTGGCTTGGCATGGGTTTTTTTTTTTTTTTTTAAAGATTTTATTTATTTATTTGAGAGAGAGAGAATGAGAGACAGAGAGCACGAGAGGGAAGAGGGTCAGAGGGAGAAGCAGGCTCCCCGCCCAGCAGGGAGCCCGATGCGGGACTCGATCCCGGGACTCCAGGATCATGACCTGAGCTGAAGGCAGTCGCTTAACCAACTGAGCCACCCAGGTGCCCCATTGGCATGGGGTTTGATGCTAGACTTTGCAAAGGGTCCTGCTTGCTCTCGCAATTCTTAGACTCTTGGAAAATTTCTGATGTAAAGCACTGAATTCAAGAGTCAGTGACATTTATTCTGCACTATGAGGAGTGGTATCTGGAAGTATATGGAGTTCTTCTGGAGGAGAAATCTATGTATTCATACTCTTCAAAATATAAGTCCTTAGCAGTGTATGTACCTTACTGGGGGCTTCCAAACGCCTTGCTGGTCACTGTTGGGCATGTGTGGGATATCTGTCTTATATTTTAGCTGATTTGTTCCTGAATGCTGGGCTGGATGAACCAGTGCTATGATTTTTTCCTGCTTTTTTATCCTGACCAGAAATGTCAGGGGTAAAGAGATGATAGTTTATTTCAGTCTCATAGAAAAAGGTACTGATACTCACGGTCTGATATAGACAAAACCGGTATTGAACCAGAATTTAGTTTCTGAGTGTTTGCCGGCATCTTTTATTTAAAAATATGCCCATATATATGCAACTGATGAATTACTGAATTCTATGTCTGAAACTAATGATGTACTATATGTTGGCTAATTGAATTTAAATAAAAAAATACATATATACACATAAAAAATATGCCCATATGTCACAGTAGCCTTTGAGAGACTGGTTGGATACATTTTATTATTTGTAGCACGTTCTTTAGCATTAATTCTATGCTCCCTTTTTTGTGGACTGGTGTGTATGTATTAAGTTGAACAATAAGAAATTGCTGATGTTTGATCATTTTTGGCAATGAAGGCAATGCCATGTCATTCAACCTTATTTTGTTCAAGAACAAAG
Source organism: Mirounga angustirostris (assembly GCF_029215605.1). Lineage (NCBI taxonomy): Eukaryota > Metazoa > Chordata > Mammalia > Carnivora > Phocidae > Mirounga > Mirounga angustirostris. Next base: position 35,699,726 of record NW_026991710.1, read on the forward strand.
AGCCACTGCAGGAAGGGAGACTGTGACCAGATTGCAAACTATACCAATCAAGGAGACGGGCCACAGAATTCAATCTTGTTGTGCCCAGTTGTCCTAACACTAATATCTAAGGTAGGCAGTACTCATGGGCAAGTGGGAGGCCAGATGTGGGTGAAGGGCATGGAGACCAAGCATCCTGCTTTCTGTCCTTTGGTTCTGAATCTTGAGGATTCTTACCCACTAGGGAGTCCAAAGCTTTGGAAAGGAAGCCCACCCACAGTATGGTGTTTCATTCAGCAAATATTTATGAGAAACTAATAGGAGTCCAGTCCTACACCAGGTGCCAGCTACACACAGTGTTGACTTACATAGCTGTTGTCTCTGCTCCAATGGAGCTTACATTCTACTGGGGGAGATGAGCAGGTAAATAAGTATGTACTAAATTACCGATTGTAAACTTCTAGGAAGTTAATAGGATCTGGGATCGGTAATAATTAGAAAAAGAGTTTAATTAATTTGGGTGATCGGAGAAGGTCTGTCTAAGGATCTGGGACTTGAGGCTAAGACTTGGAGCATTACAATGAGGCCATCATAAAGAGATCCTGGGAGTTATGCATTCTGATGGTAGAGACTGTGTGCCCTGGAGCATAGGCCAATACTCTAAGACGAGAAAAAGTTGGCCTGTTCTAGGAGCTAAAAGAACATAGGAAGAAAGCCCAGTGGGAAGTCTGTGAGCTTGAGACCGAGGTGAAACTGAGGTAGGTCAGAGAGCTGGGGCCATCTACACAGGATCCTATAGGTCACGGTATGAGATCTGGCTTCTGATATAAACGGAAGGCAGAGGTGTTCAATGCTTTTAATCAGGAGAATGGCAAGTGAAGTGACCCTTCTGACTTTATAGAATATTATTCTGGCCTCCATGGAGCGGAGAAGTGGGTGCATGCAAGAATAAAAGCAAGGAAAGGGCCAACCCTTGGAGTAGGATATCAGCCGTAGAGGTGATGAAAAATGGGTGGATTCCAACTGAACATTGCAGGTGAATCAACAGGATTTCCTGATTGGGGTGGACGTGAGGTGATGAAAAGTGGAGTCAAGATTGATGGCTAGGATGCTGAGGGGAGGAACTGGCTGCTTGGTGGTACCTTTTATAGTTTAGTGACTTGGTGCTTTGGCTTTGAAAGCCTGGGTAGTTTCCATGTGAGGGTTTATGCTCCAGGCCTTGGAGGCCACCTCTTCTATGCATGCTAATAAAACTCTTTGGCTTTTATTCTCATACCTCATAATACCGTAACTGGTTAATTTTCTACTTTCTAATGTTTTTTTTTCCCCCCATTTTGTTTTATTTTTAAAATGTTTCTGGGGCTCTCTTTATCTTAATTTTCTTAGTCTGCAGTGGCTTTGGTTATAATATTTTATTTCACTAATATCTATTTCCTAGTTTTTATTTGCTTCATTTTATCTAGTTTTCATTGATTATATTATTTCTTTTTATTCTTGGAATCTACTTTTTTATTTTACTTTTTACTGCTTCAGGTATGCTTTCCTTTCTCTTAGATTATTTCATCTTTTTAGTATTAGCATATTATTTTGTACCTATGACTGTGCTTTGCCTTATTAAACGGTTGGTAAGGTAAATGGTCATTTCATGGATGACTTTTGCATTAGCCCATCTTCTAAAGAAGAACACTACATATTTACCCTCTGGATGCTCCAAAACAGACCTTTCCTTTGACAGATGGCCTCTATTTCCACCCATTTACTTCTTTGCTTCAGGAAGGCAAATAGGAGATACACAGGTCAGAACCTTATAGCAGAAGTTTGCCTTCCCTGAAGGCATAAATGAAATGCTGAAATGGTCTAGGGGACCTAAGAAATGACAAGATCTAAAAACTATGTTCTATATCATCTACCATCACTGAACATTAGGCAAAATTTGTAATTTATTAATATTATGGTGTGTGAGGATAATAATAAAGGTTATAGGAATAGTAGTAGGAATGGGCATTATTTATTGAGCGCTTGCTATGTTCTATATTAAACTGTGGCTTAACATGTTAGTATCATGCTTTATTCTCATAGCATCCCTTAGAGGTATGTGTATATATATGGGAAAAGGTGAAGTTCAGTGAAGAAAAACATAGACTTCGGAGCCCGGTAGATCTAGATGTGAACCTTGACCCTGACAACTGTTAGCTGTGTGACAATCTTGAACAAGTACTCCTGTGACACTTAATACTTTCCTAATCTCTTTGAGTCTCAGTTTCCCTATTTTAAAACTTAGGATTTTAAAAAATGTTTTGCAGGGATACAGTAAAGATTAAATTGGGTAATGCTTGTAGAGCACATGGTCAATGGGAGGTGCTCAATAGACTACTAGAGGCTTCACTTAGGGCCATTGCTCAAACCCCTCCCTCCCCCACTCCTTAAGAACTGTGCTCCTGGCATTGTCCTACCCCTGCAATAACCAAGTTTCTCAAGAGATGAATCACGGGAGCCTTATAACTTTGAGAAAATCCCAAGCTTGCTTTCTTTGGAGGCCACAAAGGCCAAGACAAGGGGAAATGACAAAGGAGTACCGGGCTTTGTTCTTAGTCCAGATTTAGAGACCTGAGTTTTATTCATCCTTCCTGACCTGCCTACACAATTAGTTCCTCGGTGTTCTTCTCCAAAGAGAAGAAATTTCTGGCAGGGAGAGTTCCTAAAAGAAAGGGTAAAGAGTCTAAAAATATATATAAGATATCTCTCTGGACAAGGCTATTATTGCTATCCTGTTTTACTTCTTTTCCTAAATCTTATGGCTGAAAAAAATTCTTAAATTTTGGACAGTACCCAGGAGTTTATGCTGGCCTCCAACTCACTTCTATAACATCATCCTCATCCTATCTCTATCTGTCTCTGTCTCTGTCTCTATATCCCTACGTAAATCTGTCTGTCTGTCCATCCGTCTGCCTAGCCATCCATCCATATGTATGTATATCTATATCTATGTATCTATGTGTTTATCCGCCATTTGTACAACTCATAGGTTATTGGTTCAAACAAGGTAGATATTTATTTGCCTCTCAAGTAAGTCTGAGCTGGCAGGGTCCAAAGGTATAGATTGTCTCTGCTCCATGAGAGATTTTTATCTCACTGCACCTCCCTCCAGGGTGAGTCCTCACTTCCTGTTTAAAAATGGCTCACCTCCATTACATTTTTTCAGGCTTGTCAAAAGGTAAAAAGAATAAGTATAGGATGATCTGTTTGCTTTTTTTTTTTTTAAAGATTTTATTTATTTGACAGAGAGACACAGCGAGAGAGGGAACACAAGCAGGGGGAGGGGCAGAGGGAGAAGCAGGCTTCCCGCAGAGCAGGGAGCCCGATACGGGGCTCGATCCCAGGACCCTGGGATCATGACCTGAGCCAAAGGCAGACGCTTAATGACTGAGCCACTCAGGCGCCCCTGATCTGTTTGCTTTTAAGAGTCTGGCCTGGAAGCTGTACGCATCACTTCTGCTCACATCTCACTGGAAAGGTCTCAGTCCCATGGCTACATCTAACTACCCAGGAGGCTGGGGAAAACAGTCTTTCTCTATAAGCTGTGCATAAATAAATTTCAAAGGATTCTCTGACTAAAAAGGAGAATGGATAGTGACAGTGGAGTGGGGGTAATTAATATTCTCTCCTCACCAATAAGAGGAGGAGGATAGTTCCACAATAAGGAGGTCACTGCAGTTGATTTAAAAAAGAAAACAGTTGACAGTGAGGCTTTCAAAATAGATCTTTGGAATTAGGCTCAGTGGAAAATCCATTACTTCTACTAGTCTGCTGAAAACAACAAAAATAAACAAATATGATTCTCATTACTAAGGCTCTATGTGTGCCTGCCGAGTACTATGTTAAGCACGTCACATGCCTTATCTCATTTATTTCTTACAACTCTACCCGATAGTGATATTTTTCTCTTCATTTTATAGCTGAGAAAACTGAGGTTTTGAGGGCTTAAGTCCTTGCCCAAGCTGCACACCCAAATAAGTAGCAGGGACAGGATTTAATATGTGGCCGAACGCACAGTTTTAACTCCAGCCGTTCAGCCTTTCCAACATACCTTGTTACCCACTCGATTCACTTCCTTTCACCCTAGGCTTACAGAAAGATTCTCATATTCTGATCCTCTTGTTCTGAAGACACATAATAAATGGACTCAAACAGTGACTGACTCCATTAGAATGAAAGGAATCATGTGATTCATGGCTGGTGGGCTGGTTACTTTCTGTTTTCCCTTCCAGATCCATTCTTTCCCCTTCACTGGCCTGTTCTGAGCCAAAGAAAGGTAAACTCGACAGACGCAGAATCGTTTGCCTTCTGACTTCAGAGGGAGGCTAAGGGGGATATCTGAGTGAGGCTGGATAGAGAGGCTATTTATGTTCTCTGTTCCCTTCAAGCTTAGGTGCAATTCGGGCAGTTGCTGAGTTCCTCTCAGCCCCCTTCCCATGGCTACCTCTTTTGTTAGGCTCTGTCATATAATACCTTCCTCAAGATTGCTAGACTTAGGAGTAGTTACAACTTCATTGTTGCCCACCCCCGGTGTTTCACCAAGTGAAGTGTTTGCTTAATGTTGTCCACACTTCTGTAGATTCTCCTTTCATTAGATGCTCCTCAATTAAACTCTGGGCATCCAAGTTTAAAGATGCATTGGGTTATTCTCATGAGTTTAAAAAGAACGATTATGAGACAACTCATGACTCTTTAGCATTATAGTACCTTATAAAAATGGGACATCTGTTTCATTTCATGACCCTGAACTTCAGAACACTGCAGAAAAGTCTTTCTAGGTAGCAACTAGGTAGGGATGATAATTTCACTAAGCTCATAGTAAGAAAGATAGAGTAATTTTTATTGAATGCATAAGCTTCAATGATGATTCTTCAGTCACCTGTCCATGTCTAAACATCCTTGGATCCCATCTGGGATTTAGGCCTATTTAAGTAGGAGCTCCCTCCTATTAATGAAATTATAACTGACATTTTGATCAACTAATTATATCTCTCAATTCCCCTCACCATGTGAATCTTCCTCATATATTTTTCCTGCTGAGCAATTAAATATCCATATTATCCAAGAAAAATAATCAACTTGGTTTTTTTCAGTAATATTTTTCACTAACTGTCCTTAGTTTCTGACTTTCCAGAGAGCCCTAGCTGAAAGCTAGTTAAATCTCTCATAATGAAGAACACATTAACAATTCTACAACTTAGCTAGAGAGTCTTCAAATTTCATATCACATTTTCTTTTCTTTTTTTCAATTTAAATTCAATTAGCCAACATATAGTACATCATTAGTTGCAGAGGTAATGTTCAACAATTCATCAGTTATGTATAACACCCAGTGCTCATCACATCACATGCACCTTTTTTAATAAGCCACTTTCATCCCAGTTTGTCTGACACTCCACCTCCTTTTTTTTTTTTATTGTGTTCTCTTTACTTTTGGTGGCATCATCCAAAAGCAATGTCATACTCCTGTTATCTCCACTTTTCTTTTATTATTTATTGACTCTAGATAGGAAATGTTTGCAGATCAAATTTTGTGCACTCAGAATTAATCCTAAATTACAAATTTTCTCAAAGAGTTCAATAATAATAATAATAATAAACCACCATTTATTGAATTCCTATTATGTGTCATACAGTGTCCTAGACTTACATATTATCTTGTGTATTCTTTACAACAACACTATAAACATAATTATAGCCAATTTACAAATGAAACTGAATCTTAAAGAGTTTACCTTATTTGTCTAAGTTTAATTAATTTGTAAGTGGGGGCACCAGGATTGAATCTGGAATCTTAGTCAGAAAACCTTTGGTTGTAAAAATGTACAAGTGGGACTACATCAAAACAAAAAGCTTCTGCACAGCAAAGGAAACCATCACCAAATGAAAAGGCAACCTACCAAATGAGAGAAAATATTTGCAAATCATATATCTGATAAAGGATTAGTACCCAAAAATATAAAGAACACATACAACTAGATAGCAAAAAGATAAGCAATCCAATTAAAAAATGGGCAGATGATCTTTTTTCCAAAGAAGACATATAGATGTTTAACAGGCCCATGAAAAGATGCTCAACATTACTAATTATCAGGAAAATGCAAATATAAACCACAGTGAGATATCACTTCACACCTGTTAGAATGGCTATAATCAAAAAGACGAGAAAAAACAAGTGTTAGCGAGGATGTAGATACAAGGGAACCCTTGTGCACTGTTGGAGGGAAAGTCAATTGGCTCAGCTACAGTAGAAGATACAATGGAGGTTTCTCACAAAATTACAACTAGAACTACCATATGATCCAGCAATTTCACTTCTGGGTATTTATCTAAAGAAAACAAAAGCACTAACTCAAAAAGGTATATGCATGGGTTCACTGCAGCGATGTTTTCAATAGCCAAGACATGGAAACAACCTCACTGTTCATCAGTGGATGAATGCATAAAGAAATTGTGATATGCATATATATTATATATATATAATTCAGCCATAAGAAAGATTGAAATCCTGTCATTTTTGACAACATGGATGGAGTTGAGGGCATCATGCTAGTAAGTGAAGTAAGTCAGACAGACAAAGGCAAATACTGTATGACCTTACTTATTTGTGGAATCTAAAGAAAAAAAAAAAAACCCAACGAATTCGTAGGTACAAAGAACAGATTGGTGGTTGCCCAAAGGTGGGTGTGGGACAGGGAGACAAAATAGGGGAAAGGGGCCAACAGGTACAAACTTCCAGTTATAAAATAAATAAATACTGGGGATGTCATGTGCAGCATGGTAACTATAGCCTACAATACTGCATTGTGTATGTGAAAGCTTCTAAGAGTAGATCTTAAAAGTTCTCACTGCTAGAAAAAAATGCATAACTATGTGCTGTTATGGACGTTAATCAGACTTATTGTGGTGTTCATGTTGCAACATATACAAATATTGAATCATTATGTTGTATACCTTAAACTAGTAAAATGTTATATATCAATTATATCTGAATTAAAAAAAACTTTGGTGAACTTAATCACTGCATTCTAAAAATCAGTTTATGCAGAGAATTTTGTGACACAGTAGGTAATAGTCTTAAGTCTATTAAATAAAACAATCTTCTGGCTTCTAGCTCAGCCCCTAATACTATCTTTTTTTTTTTTTTTTAACCTAGTGACTTGATGTCACTTTTATATGATTTTATATTAATTTTAAAGGAATAAGAACAAATAAATAAAGGAACAAGAGAGATGGCCTTCTGCATAGAAAAGAGAATAATATATCCCCATGATCATCTACTTAGGTGATATGGCTTTATTATAAAAAGATCAAGATTGGCCTCCATGAGAAATTGTTCTTTATAGCTACACTGAAAATAAGTGGCTGGGCATTAATTACCCAAAACCTAAATCACTGTCTTTGGCAGGCATTTTTTAAAACCCCAAAGTCAGTATCATATAATTACACAAAACAAGTCAACTAGTTTATAGTCAATTTTGCATTTTATTCTTCCTGCCAGGGACACAGGAAAACCATGCTCTTTAGAATGAGATTCTCTATGGAGGTTTTACTGTGTTTTTTAAGACACTGGAGGGATATCGCTACACCTGCTTTGAACATTTTCCAGGCCTAAGTGTTTGGTGTAGAACTCCAGGGTCTCAATGGAGTTTGTTCATGTACTGGAGATGATCCAGAGTTGATTCCTAAAGTAAATTCTGCCTTTGTCAGCAGGGCTCAGGTGGCCTGTCTCCAGGGTTGATGTAACCTCCTGTTCTGGTGGGCATGGCAGCCCCAGAAACAAACATTTATTGAGCCCATCCTTTGGCAGTCACCGTGCTAGGTACTGGTTGAGCTCCTTGAATGCCAACCCTGCCATCTGCTCTCCTGATTACACAGCAGAAAAATCCTTTAGCAACTGACACTAGAGAGTCCTAGCCTCCTCGTCTTCATCAGAGTGTGGCCTGCAGTGGTTTTCTCTTCACTTCCCATCAAGTGTCCTGCTGAAAGAAGCGATGGTTAGGAGAAAGCATTTACACCGTGTTCGTTCCTCTCACTCCTCTAGGTCTCTGGCATTCTATCATCAAATCGAATCAGCTTGCAGATTTACCTCCACCAAGGTGCATTTTGATCTATGCCTTTGCTTATCTGTCCTTTTAAAATCAGCCTTCATCATAAGAAACAGCCATTTGGAAATTAATGCTGTATTTACTACTATTTACTACAAAACGGCTGAAGACATTAATATGGCAAATACTTATTGAGTGTCTCTGGTGCACCACACAAAGCACTGGGTCTGTGAAGAAGTCGTAACCCCTGTAATCACTGTTGGGCTTGCTGTGCAGTGGGGCATAATGTGGTCTGAGAGCCCAGAGGAAGGAATACTGATTTTTGTCTGGGAAAATCAAAGAAGCTTCATCAGTAAGGTAACATTTTGTTTGGGTTTGGAAGGACGTCGAGAAGTTTTCCAGGAGAGGGTGGGAAGAATAGAAGAAACTTTGGGCAAAGGTACAGATCATGGGCAATGGCACATTATCTCACAGAAGGACCTGGTAGGTCCAGGAGAAGGAGAGAGATTCAGAGTGTCGGGAGTACGTGGTATTAAAGGACAGGGCTGGAAGGGCTGGTCCCACCAGATTGTGGAGGTTTTTGTCGACCATGCTGAGGAGTTTGGGTTTCATCCCAGTCACTAGAAGATACTCAGCAAGCAGTTTACTGATAAAATAGAAAAAAAATATATGGCAGGGAGGTAGTTAAGCGAGAGGCAAAAGGAGCCTGTTTGAAGCCAGGAAGGATGAAAACTTGAGTCAAGAGCTACTTCTGTGCTGGTATTTATTTGGAGACTATATTTTTATGGTTGATGAAAAAGCAGGGGTATTATTTATTATAGTAGCCAGATCGTCTAAAGTATTATGGTAAGGCATTGCGTTGTTTGACGACCATGCTAAGAAAAACGTTGTCTCAACTGAGGAGCTGGCTTAGAGTTAAATTTAAGGCTCAATCCTAGCTATCATTTTGAAATGTATTTAGGACATTTCTTATGTCCTGAATTTTTATTCAAATTTTATTTTATTATATCATTGTATGGATCTTGTATTGTGAGCAACTTTCTTAGTAAGATGAAGTGGTATGTGAATGAATGTCAATAAAAATTAAAACAAAATAATATGTAATATATATGTATAACACACAATATGCTTATATGTATATATACATTAAAAGTTGTGTTTGGTTTTGGTTAATGAGAACATTTTTTTTAGTTCTTCTGGACCTCTCAGAAATTTCAGGTCAGTGGTTTCCAAATGTGGGTGTTCAATGTGGACTCGCAGAGCCTGGATATCAGCATGGAGATCCATCAGCCTGGAGACAGCTAAAATCTATATGAGTGACTTTAAGTAATTCTTTAGAAAAAAGTACTTACGTGTTTGTATTTGTTTATTTTGGTTTTCAATGATGATGTTTGGAAACCCTTGACCTGCAACTCTTCACAGAGATCTGGAAGAGTATGATGAATCTAAGCTGGCTTATACCAACTTTATGTTCTCCTCAGCTTATTGGTAAAATAGACTGCTCACACTGTGGCCTGGTATCTTCCCTATGTTTCTTCCAGGGCACCAATCCAAAATACTATGCAGAATCTGATAGGAAGTTTCATTGAACATAATTTTTCTCATTTTGGATCAAAGGAAATGGTGACCATAAAAAGTTGTGTACATATGATATTTGGTAGTCTTATTTCCCTAATTAATTTCCTTCCTTTCATTCTATCTATGTGCTCAGTTACCTACTCGTTTTCATAAAGATAACAGCTTAGTCATTACTTTACAGAGTTTTCCCTAATCTTGTTGATTAGGTTAATTACACCATACTATATATACTTTTACAACATCTTGTACAAACATCTCTTTTGTGGTATTTATGACAGTGATAAATTTACATTTATTTGTGTGATCTTTTGTTTAACATCTGTCTCCTCCAAAAGATTTTACCTCCCTCAGTACAGGGAGCCTTTTTGTTTGTTTGTTTATTGTTTATATCTCTAACACTTAGCACAGTGCCTAACCCATCATGGGGGTCCAAACTGTGTTGAATGTGGAAATAGGTGAATGAACATAAGGATGAATGAGTATGGTGGCACGTTTTTGCACATTCATGGATCAAAAATGATGGGTAAGCGTCTGGCAGTCCTAATCAGCAAGGGGCTGATAACTTTTCTCAACTTGTTCTTGTTCCTTGAAGGTGTGAGTCTCTTTTTGGTGATTTATATGAGGAACGATTATGTAGAGTGTCTTATCTTCATCTGAGAAGCTTGCTCAGAATTTTAAGGTGGGAAGAATTTGAGAGTAGAGCTAATTTCATGTATTGAAGTTGATAATGAAGTAAGTCTTTTCCTGGAATATGCAGTGTATTTGAAATAACCAAATAAGGCATGACACTGACCTAAGAAAGAAACTGGGATGTTCCTTAGCTTCTCTGGCACATTCAAATGAATTGTTTAGAGTCCTTGCAGTGAAAGCTTGCACTCACTTGACTTTCTTGGGCACCTTGTCAACAGGGAATCCTAATCATACACGGTCATGTTCCGCAGACTAGGATTTATCTGTAGCATTTTTTTTACTAATAAATTGTATCAATGAGCAGACAGCATGCATGGCATCATGGAAAGAGTGCAGGTTTTAGAGGCAGTGTGACCTGAATTCAAGATCTGGCTAGGCTTTGTGTTGATGAACTAAAAGGTGCGGGGCATGTTCCTTATTTTCTTCAAACTTTATTTTCTTTATTTAAAAAAATGAGATAATAACGCTTACTTTGCCCTGATGATTAAAAGAGCCAGTGTCTATAAAGCAGCCCGCCCATTCCTATTATCATTAATTTCAGGATTGTATTAATTTTCAGAAAAAAATCCTGAATCACTGAAAAATACATTAGAAATATTTCCATAGGTATCCTGGAAGTCTTGGAAAACTATGCCAAGGAAGAGAAAGATTAATTTCTACTTGCGTGGAACTGAATGGTAGACTTACATGCTTGCACTTAGGTTCGGCAAGGACAGGGTCAGGTGGAGGCTGGGGACGCGGGACCCAGTGGGGAGGGGGGGGACTTTGACTACTGTTTCTGCTCAGTAGTTGGCAAAAGAGCAGAGGGCTCATTCTGAGGAAATGATCTGAGGGCCGGCCAGGTGGACTTGTGGGTGGAGGCTATACTGAGTAGTAGCCGTTGAGAGAGCACCGAGTACTCAGCTCCCAGGACTCCGGTACAGAGCAGAATTTTTCCCACCACCTATGCACCAGACCCCAGGTGTGTCTTGAAGAGCAGGTGACTACCATGCATTTAGGTATATTGCTTAATGTGAGCAAAGCCTGTGTTTCTATTGAAACACAAAACCTGCTCTTGCACTATTGATGGTGCTGGAATTACTTGGCTGAGGCAGGGCAAATTGCATGTATTGGTAGGTAATGAGAAGTCCTTTCCTGGCCTATTCATTGTATTTTAAACAACTGACTAAGGCTCATTGACAGCTGAGATAAGAAAAGTGCTGGGAAGCAGATGTGTGATAGCTTCTCTGGGATATTCATTTTGTTTGGGGTCATTATGGTGCATGTGCTTTCATTGAGGAAAAATGAGTCATATATTCTCCTCGCTGCTTTCGCTCATGGACGAGATTCCCCAGGAGCTTTTCCCATTTTAGCACATAGCTGACTCTTAAAAGAAATAGAATGCAGCAAAAGTAGAATATTACCAGTTATGGCTACGATTTAGAATTTCATGTTTTCTCTGCTGCTTTTGTTACCTTGGTTCCCACTGTAGGTGTGTCTCTTTGTACTCCTGGCCAAGCCACCCCCAAGTAAAAGAATATAACCTGCCCTGTAGAGCTACATATATCCTTTGGAACCCTGCATCTTCATTCATAGTGCTTTTTAATATATCAAGTTGACATTTCTGATGGTGATTAAGATGACATGAGTTTTATAAGATAAACTGAAATAAAATCCAGAACTAAAGGCTCCTCTATACCTGTTTGAAAATTGCCTACGCTGTCTTAGAAACCTCCCTTAAGCTTCAGAGTCCAGATCAAATGCCACTAACCTCAGAAAGCCTTCTCTGCCCTCAATAAGCAGATCCTTCCCACCCATATTAGGATTTCCTCGCTGTCCTTCTCTGCACCACCCACTTGACACTTTCCCTTTCCATTCTACATTGTGGCTTACTTTGTTGGGTGTTTGCATAAAAATCTATTGTAACCTTCTTAAGTACAAAGACCTTTTAAATTTTTTTAAGTGAGTCTTTGAGTTTTCCACCCTGCCCAGTGCGCAGAGGAATCCAAGAAGCATTTACTGTGTGATGCTATTTCTCCCCGTCTTGTTGATTAATCAAAAGTTGATTCAACACCTCTTCTGTGCCAGCAACTGTTATGGTCTCTGCCTTTGATCAGAAATAATTTCCTTCCTTCTGTATGCCTCTACTTTGGGAAATCGAGTAGGAGAATGTAAGAGGCTGGGCAGGAAAGGAGAACGCGGTAGTTGGAAGAAACACTGAGTTTGCTGGAAAGTGTGAACATTGCCCCTGTTCTCGGTTTCATGGTCAAGTTTGGGATTGGCTCAGGGTTGCATTCAGATTTCTCCTGCTCTGAATCCTTTCTGGAGTTCCAGATGGCACGATTCCTTCCATGTGGGGTGAGTTCCCTTCTTGTGTTCAAATTCCCATTCTGCTTGCTTTCTGCGTGGCCTTGGAATTGTTGCTTAATCTCACTGAGGCTCACTTTGTGCTATTAATAGAGTCTACCACTTCTAATCAGATGATGTTGGCTGCCTGGTTCATAATGCATGCTTAATTTGTGTCAGTGGTTATTAATTTCATTATTGCTATTAGCTGCTGCTATCTTTACATCCATGACTGTAAGAAGGGTCATGTCAGCACTGCTGGGAATAGGGTGGAGACAGCCCCGGCTGGGAATTTGCTCAATGGTCTCCTTTTCCAGATGGCAGAACTGAACAACTCCGAGGCGGGGTGCTGGAACCTTCCATATCTGGATGTAATCTGACAGTTGTGGGCTTCCCAGCTCTCACCTCCTGCTGGCAGTCTTCTTCTGCTCCCAATAAGCCTTACTAAATGGGAGAATATGTGAAGGGAAAAAGAAATTTCCTCCCCTCTTTGGCCTCCTGGTTGCAAGTTTACTTAGATCTTAAGGGAAGAATGGTGTTCATATCTTGTGGGTTAAGCTCTCTCCTGGCTAGAACTTTGTTTCCTCCAATACTAACAAAATGGATTTTCTCCCCCCCAACCCTTTCTTGTTAATAGGGTGCTGAGAAAATTTTGTCAATGAATGAATCAGGAGAACTGCAAGACCTCTTAACCAAAATTGAGGTAATTGTGCTTTTAGCAACTTATTTTTAGTAATCAAAATGTTAAACACATTCTGATTGTAATTGAGTTTTCCTAATTGCATTTTTCTCCTCATGTTCTTACAAATATGGAACAGGATACGTGTGGTAGTTTTAATTTGATATCACCTGCCATTAGGTTTGCTCCAGCTGGAGTGACTTTGGTGTTAGCTTCTCCCAACCTCATACTATTAGGTGAGAATTCCAGTCAGCATTATTAGAGCCTAATTCTTCGTAATAGAGATGTTGATGAGGTGTTTCAGAATCAGGCAATTGTCTTGAGGCACATTTACAATTTTTCATTTAAATTATTTTTCCCATGGACCAGCTTATCATTTCTAAAGATTACAGAAAAATGGTATATCCAAAAGTGCACACTTTAATTTTGTTCCAATCCTTATAATTATAGCATCAGAGCAGTGCTTGGTTCAAATATATAATGTATCCAATCAATATGGAACCAGGAAGCCCTCCGCTAAACTATTTTATCAGCCTGTTTCTCTCTATCAGTAGGAAAGTCATATGTTTTCTTGCCCAAACTGGGACACTTTGAGAGTGAAAAGGGTCTATTAATAATTGTTCTGGGCCTGCACACATGAACCAGGACATTCCCAGGTGAATTGGGCAATATGGTCACCCAGTATCTATCTATATGCCACTACCAGCTCTTCTTGCTTTAGTTTCCTTTTCCATTTTTTGTACCTCACCTGAAAGAGAGAACTATTTGTGGCTTTTTCCTACCATTCCTTTGTGCAAGCTGTCTTGTCTGACTAGAATGCTCTTGGTCCAATTCCTCATTTCCTTCCACCATCTTCAAGACCAACATAGAGTATCCCTTCTTCCCCAAATCATTCCTGGTCTCTCTCACCTTGGAATTCCTATAACTCTCTTTTTGTTGGATGCTTATCAAATTTTTTTTGACTTTTGTATTATTTTTCTTTGGTTATTTGACTCATGTCCCAAATGAACTATGTATGCCTTGGTTTTAGGAGTCATGTCTTATTCATATTGCGATCTTTTCCAAAGGACAAATACAATGAGGGCAGGTACTCCATAGTTTGAAACTCCTCTCAGCTTGAAAATCTGTATGTATGGATTTATTTTTTTCCTTTTGTCTCTATACTCGACTCCAACCTCTTGAAACCATTAATTTGGCATATCTTATTTAAATGATTTAACTGGGTTAAAGTGTATTATTATTTTCTGTGTACATTTTTAATTCATGTAATGCTGTTATGTACTTTACCTAATTTTGTTGCAAATTATTTTCACTAGATGCTATGTTTTTAAGGACCATCTATGTTACTGTATGAACATTTAATCCATTTCTTCTAACTACTCCATGATGGAGATATTTTATATCTGTATTATCCAAAGTAGGAGCCACAGGCTACATATGGCTACTGAGCACTTTATAACCACTACTATCATGAGTAATATGGCTAGTGTGACTAAAAAACTGAAATTTTAATTTTATTTAATTTTACTTGATTTAAAATTAAATTTAAATAGCCACATGTGGCCAGTGGTTCCTGTTTTGGACAGTGCAGCTCCATGGTGACCACCCACTATTTTTTACCTACCTACTTTTCCACCAATGGATACCCCAATGTCCTTCAACACCCTTCTCAAACAGTGCTGCCAGGAACAGCCTTGAACATGTTCCCTTATGGATATCTCTGGGAGTAGAAATTGCTTAAGCATACACTTAATTTTCCAGGTAGATGGGTCTCTGAAATGGTTGCACCTTGCAGATATTCCCTCTTGTAGAGAAAGAAGTTTAGTGTATTCCCACATTCTTTTATTTGTTTGTTTCTGCATTCTTTATTCTTTTATATTGTTCTCTAATGTATTGTTCTCTAATTTTTGCTAGGGTATAGGTGTAAATATATATTGCCCTTTTGTTCTAATTTACATTTTCCTGATTACCACTGAGTTTAGGTATCTCATTTATGCTTGTTAGATTTTAAATTTCTTGTGTGAATTGTGTATTCTTACACCTTACATCTTAAAAGTCTTGGAATTGTCTTTTTTTTCTTGGTTGGTTTTCAGAAGCCCCTTCCGTATTCTAAATAATTTTTTGTTTGTTTTAGTCATTGTCAATATTCCTTTCCTTTTTTCAGTTTCTTTCATGATGTCCTTCATCCAATAGAAATCCTCTGATATAATCAAATTGATCATTCTTCCTCATAATGAAGTAAACTTTCATCTTAAGTTCACATAATTATCATCCTGTATTACTTTCTATTAACTTTATAACATTTCACATCTAGGTCTTAATTCATATGGAATGCACTTTCATTTTCTTTTCTTTTCTTTCTTTCTTTCTTTTTTTTTTTGTTAGTAAAGCGATAGAAATTTATTAAGTGAAGATACAGAAAAAGTTCTCAGGAGTGAGAAGGGTCCCAACAGGGTTGCCCTTCATTTTCTTACTTATGATGAGATAGTTTCCCCAAATCACCTATTAAATAATCTACTATTTTTTCATTGCTTTGTTGTGCCAATTTTATATCATAGTAAATCCCCATTTATACTTGGGTCTTGGTTTGAGTTCTCTAGTCAGTTCCATAGTCTGTTCTTATTGTACCAATGTCATACTGTTTTCATTTCTGTGGTTTAACAGCATCTTTTAGAGTCATATAGGGTAAATCTCTCTCATTATTCTTTTTAAAGATTGATGATTAGCTTAGCTGTTCGTGGACTTTTATTCTTTGAGTCTATAATCCCTTAATTCAACTTGATTAACACCATCATGCTATATAAATATAACCTTTCTCTCTCAGCTCAAAGAATTTTGGAAAGAAGGTTTTTTCCTCTTCATTAAATCTGTCTCCATTCTACAGATGACAAAAGTAAGGTGCAAATATTTAAGACTATTCGTGATGTTGAAAAGAATTGTATGGTATTGGCTTCTGCTGTTGTAGTTGCTGTAAGGTGCTATAACTCTATTAGGCTGCTTTTCCCATATAACAAAACTGGTAGAGAAATTGCAGCTGTCCAAGAAAGCCCTAAACTCTGCTGAGAAGGAGGCTTAAGGCTCACTAACCTAGGTAATGATACTGACCTTCAGGAGAGGCAATTGGAAGAGCCAAGAAAAGTGGATAAGGGATGCAAGATTCAGGTCTAAACCCATCCCATTCTTCAAGTTGACTTTTGGCAGCAGAGTAGGAGTTAAATATTCATGAGGTTGGAAACATTGAGGACTTAACTAGGTAGCAAGTAATATTCTTGATGTTTTACATGTATTGACTCATTGAAACCTCACAACAATTCAGCAGGTTGGGTTCTGTTATTATCCTCATTTTACTGACAAGGAAATGGAGGCACAGAGGATTAGATCACTTGCTGAAGATCTTACACATAGTGTTTGATTCATGCTTCTAATCACCTTGACTCCAAAGCCCATGGTCTTAAGCATGAATCTATGCTGCCATGACTCTCAAATTAAGTGGCATGTAGTTGTCTGGGAAATCTGACCATATGTGGCAAGACCCAAGGCTCAAGTAGACAGAGCATTAGGTCCAGGGAACATGCTAGATTTTAACACTAGGCTCTTGGAAACTAGGGGTGGGGCATCCTGGAAATAGGTAAATTGGTGATAACTTTCAAGAGAACCCAGACAGATCTTGCCAGGTTCTAGTTTGCTGTTACTTGGTGCTACATGGTAGCAATGACTGTCCTGGTCCTCATAATTCGGGTCCTAGTTTTCAGTATTTTATGTAGGATAATGCTTGGGTGAGAAGGATGAAATGAAAACACCATTTGAGTAAAATTTATTTATTTATATATTTATGAATTCCTTTATATGAATAAACAAGCTGGAGATTAGAAGCAGAGAAGTGTTTAAGGCTCCCCCTAAACAATAACCATGATGGATAGCTGATCCTGCTGGAGTCCACACAGAGAAAGCCAGGGGAGCCTTGAGATGTATTAACAAACACCTGATTATGGCAGATACTGAATTAAAGATTGCAGATGGTAGAGACGCTCCACGTAAGCTTTAGCCTCGCTATTTTTTTTAAAGATATGAACAAACATTCTTGTCATTCTAATGAGATTGCCAACATAGTGTCCATTTCCTATACTTTTTTCTTGTAAAATCTGACTCTCCCGGGCGCCTGGGTGGCTCAGTTGGTTAAGCGACTGCCTTCAGCTCAGGTCATGATCCTGGAGTCCCTGGATCGAGTCCCGCATCAGGCTCCCTGCTCAGCAGGGAGTCTGCTTCTCCCTCTGACCCTCCCCCCTCTCATGTGCTCTCTCTCATTCTCTCTCTCTCAAATAAATAAATAAAAAATCTTTAAAAAGAAAAAATCTGACTCTCCCCTGAGGGCTGGTGACTACTTATTTATTGTTCATGAAGAACAGAAGTAAGATTTTCAGCTACACATGGAGGATGCTATGGGTATTTTTACAGGGCATTGGAGCTGTCAGAAACTGTCCTAACCCTCCCTGGAGAAGCAGAGTTCTGGATGATCGCCCCTTGCCCCTCCTGCTAGGGGTGGCCATGGCGTATTCATAGACCACAGCAGGAGAGCACCACCCACTCACCTGGGAAATCAGGCCATGTACCCTGTCTGCCTCTCTCTGAAATCTGAACATCTTTTTAAGTAGGTCTGTGGCAATCCATCACCCTGGGTTCAAGAATCGGACTCATATATTTAGACTTACACATTTAGGATAGTAAGCTACAAATTTCCTCTGTGTCTGCATTTTGTTCAGTGGCTTCTTTCTCAAGTCTGCAAATGGAGGGTGCTGGAAGCTCTGATTATCAGGAAAGATTGTGTCTATTAGCAGCTTGATCAGACAGAGGTGTTTAGCAGGCACTTAACAAGCATTTGCTGAATTAAATTGTTGACTATAGTTTAAAACAAAATACAGAGACAGAGGTAAATTGTCCAGAGATGATTATATGCCACGTGTGCACTCTTTGACAGTTTGTTATGTGGATAAATTTGCTCCATAGACAATTTGGATGGTGAGGTTTATGGTTACAGAAACTCAGATAAATTAATTCCTCTTTGCTGGAATACGTAAGAGTCTTTCAAGCTCTACTAGAATAGGAGTGGGCAATCTGAGGTTAAAAATAATAAATATATTCATTTTCTAGTCTCGAGGAAGACACTGAAAGCCTTTGATATTTCTATATTAGATAAGGGGAAAATCTCTTTATATTTCTGAATTTGAGTTTGTGCTACAAAGGAAATCTATTTGATAGCCATTCATGAGTTCTCCCCTTTTATCCTTGTCCCCTTGGTCCTTTGTTAGAGACTCTGGAGTTCTGTGTTTCAATTCAGATGATTGCAGTATGGAGTAGACTTATGCAAAGACCTAAGGGTAGGGCTGAGAGCTACTATGAAGTGAACAGGAAAGTGTCTGGCTCACTGCTTTATCCCCAGTGCCTTGTACAGTGTCTGGCAAGTAGACACTCAATATCTGTGGAATGGATGAATACATGAAAGTGTCTCACCTGCTGAGTATCTATTTGTTTAAAGTCTCTCACCAAGTATATGTGAACAGAAATAGGTAAAAGGAGAGGATGACTTCTCCTTCCTTTTTTCTTGAATTCCACCCCAAAGAGACATGCCTCTACCCAAACCCCCATTCCAAAGAATGGCCATTCTGTAGACTCAGTCCTCTGTGTGTTAGTCTCACCCGGGTCTGCATAATTTCTTGCTTTGCTGGGCTACAGGGCATGGAAGAACTAATTGCTTCACATTCAATGTTTCTGCAGTAAATCTCTTCATTGAAAGAGAAAGTCTGTTTTGTTGCTATGAATAATAACTATTGTTAACTTCGGTTATTCCTTCTTCCTCCTTCCTAGAACATTGTTTAGGGGACTTTTCTAGCTGTTTCAACATCTGTCCTGAGGGCGGAACCATCTATTTAGCTGCATCTAATACATCGAATCCAAGCCAGTTTTTTCTCTTTGTTGAAACTCTTTTAAGTTGGAACCACAGTCTGACATTATAACAAAAGTGCTCTCTGAAGGAGACAGCTAGAAATGACTGAATTATTTATTTTTATTAGAAGAACAAATGGAGTAGATTGTGCTGGATGACTTAATAGGAATGAGATTCCTGGAGGCTAATAGAGCAGTGGGAGCTCCAGACCTGCTCACCAGCCCCCCCTTCTGTTTCAGTCACAGCACTTATCATGTTAACTCTTTTAGGTTTGGGGATCCCATGTAATATGTTATTGGAGACGAGCATGGATGTAAATAAAGTTAAAAACTACTATTAAAGAGGAATGACCATGGGATTTGCTCTTTTTTTTGTTGTTTTTATTTAAATTCCAGTTAGTTAGCATACAGTGTAATATTAGTTTCAGGCATACAATATAGTGATTCAACACGTCCATGCAACACCTGATGCTCATCACAACAAGTGCACTCCTTCATCCCCATCACGTATTTAAATTTGTTCCATCACCCCCCGCCTCCCCTCTGATAACTGTGTTTGTTCTGTATAGTTACGAGTCTCTTTCTTGGTTTGCCTCTCTCTCTCTTTTTTTCCCCCAATGATCATTTGTTTTGTTTCTTAAATTCCATATATGAGTGAAATCATACTGTTTTTGTCTTTCTCTGACTTATTTCACTTAGCATAATATTCTCTAGCTCCATCCACGTCCTTGCAAATGGCAAGATTTCATTCTTTTAGATGGCTGAGTAATATTCCATTACATATATCTGCCACATCTTCTTTATCCATTCAAGTATCAAGGGACACTTGGGCTGTTTCTGTAGTTTGACAATATTTGGGACATACCTATACAAAAATTTATTTGTAGTCTATCTGAAATTCAAATTAACCGGGCATGTCATATTTTTAATTGCAAAATTTGATAACCCTATTCGACTTGGAACCCAGACCTACTTATAATCTAGCACTAATGGGTGAAGTCCTGGACTCAGGGGTCCTGCAGGTCCTTTCTCTAGGGCCTAGGCCAGCCCAACATCTGTTCTGACAAGTCAGGGCTCTTGCTGTACAAGTCATTATATATTTTTGATATAAACCTCTAGCATAGCTCTAGTGAATGTCAAGGGCCTATCTTTATCATATTTTTCTAAAATTTGACAAGAACACCATTATTTACTAATTCTCCTATAATTTGCTTTAAACTCCCTTCATTTCCTATCCTGAGAGCTACTAAAAGTAGCTCCTTTTCCTATGAAGGAATTTCTTCATTTCCTAAAGAAGGGGCTTTTCTAAAGACTTTTTAATATTATGTAAGATTATAAATTCACTATACCATGTTTTGGTCAATTCTTGCACAAAGGAATGACAAAAACCCACCTACACAGTAACTAGATTGCTGTACATGCTCAATCTAACTTTTTGTGACAGTTTTGAATCTATAATCTCGATAAAGTTCCTTGTTTGTTTCATTCAGCTTGCCAGTCACTACTTTCCATCAAAGTGCTGCTAAAAATGAGATATTACATGTATTTTGCCATCTTGCTATAAGAGCTAAGTCAAACTGTAATTTCAAGTGAACTTTGCTATATAGAGAAAATGTGTATCTGAAAAGGAGTCTGGGAACATACAAATTTTCAGGCAATCATGCCCTTAATGTTTGTTCCCCAAAGTGCATTCCTTAAGGTACTAATTGTGAGAGAATTATAGTTGTTTCCTGGGGAAAGGGTTATCATAGCTGTATGTCCTGGGAAAATGGTGGGTTAAAACTAATTAATCAGGTTTCTTTTCATTTGGGTGCTTTGGAGACTTTAGTATGTGCAGTTGTGAGTCTCTAGAGAACAGCCATACATATGTGTATATAAAATATGTTTGTCTGAGTGTGTTTCTGTGGGTGTGTATAGATTCATATTTCCCAATCTTATTTTAACAATTATTCTCTTCACAAAGCCAAGCTTTCAAACATTGCTGCAGACTCCTATTTTGCAAGTCAGAAGCTTGGTCTTAATTCACTTTTCTTTCTGTATTCATTCTGTAATGACTCCGTCCTAATCTCTCCACAGCTGATGGATACCACTGGTGGACTCCAGCAAAGGATATGTGCTCAAAGAAGCAAATAGAAATGTGTGTGAATAATTTTCAAAATATTATCCTCAACATACCGCATAGTTATTTTTATTCTAGTAGGAGGGTATTCTATCTTTACTTGAGGTAGAACGGCAGATAGCCATTGTGGGAAGTTTTATGGACTTAGATAAATGTCTTAAGATTTCAATGCCTATTTCCTTAAGTATAAAATGAGGGTAAAGATGCCTGAATTATCTGTTTTGCAATAGAAGGTGTCTGTATGTGTAAAGGATGGGGTAAGGAAAGATTCTACACAATAAGGCATTTGAGAGTGCTTTTCAAAAAACAAAGCATTATTCAAATGTGCAATACAACAACAAATCTTCAGCTGGTAGTGGCTTCTCCATTCTTCAGCTTTTAGTTTTCTGATTTTCCAGACTCACTATTAGTGATACTCTTCTATAAACAAAGATATAAAACTGTTAAGAGATACTAAAGGGAAAGCTACAGTACTTTCCCCTAATGCGAAGAACCATTTCCTGCATTGCTTGGTTTGTAAATATGTGTTTTCATATGATAGATTCCCTGGGATATGGACCCTTTGACCTAAAATGTACCAGCCTTCACAAACCAAGGTTGTGCTATTGACGGCCGTCAATGGGATAATAAGGGAAACTTCAGCGAGCTTTCCCCTTGGGTCTAATGTGCATAAATGGTCGGTGATTTCAAGTCCACGGCCATATTATGCCAGTATTATTTTACAACCATCCACAATACAGAATGACAGGAAGGCTGATTGAGTTGTTCATGCTAACGCATTTTCTGTCCTCTCCTGTCCCTCTACAGAGAGTGCAGCATCCACATGAGTGTCCCTCCTGTGGAGGCTTTGGCTTTCTTCCGTGCTCCGTCTGCCACGGGAGCAAGATGTCAGTGTTTCGAAACTGCTTTACAGACTCTTTCAAAGCTTTGAAGTGTACGGCCTGCAATGAGAATGGTCTTCAGCGCTGTAAGAGCTGTGCTGGTTAGGTGGACCTCCCACCCGGGGAGCACCTTGTTTTATTTACCAAAGTCAGTTGTATGGTTTATACTTTTTTTTTTTTTTAAAGGTCATGTTTATGGACTAATCAATAAACCTTGTTTATTGTAATTGCCTTTGTTTTGAATTTTTGCTGTGGCCGTTTTCATTGATTTATTAAATAAATGTGTGTTTCACAACGATGTGCCATGCCCTGTGCTAGACCCTGGTTCCTACTTGAAATTAATGGAGTGCCCAGGAGCATTCCAGGATATCCAAACTCTGATTTGTTAAATGTGTTTGGTTTCCTGAAGAGAAGACAAAATATGTCTAATGATGCCTATTGCAGTGTCACCCTCTTGTCTAGAATGAGTTAATCCAACTCCCGAGATGCATAACGCATTTCTGTGTATCTCTGCTACAGAGAGAAAGAGAGCTCTGGATAGTGGAAAAGAATATGATCATATTTATACTTAGTAGAATTTTTTAAAGCTGTAAAACAGTCTCGGAGCTCATGACATGAATGATAAATCATTCATGTTATCAGGTGGATTTCTTGGTGATGACATATATAAAAGCCACCAGAAGACTTATCTGGACTTAGTTTTTTAAATATTTGCTTTGTGCTATTGATGTTGAACACCCTCCAAAAAGGTGCTATTGTGCTTCTGAGCCGGACATAGTTTGAACACACAGTCAATGTTAGCAAAGTGGACAAAAAGAAATTTTGTTATAATTATTGGTTGATGCCTACTTGTACATGCATCTGTATCCTGATGGATTCCGTTATGAATGACTTTAATAAATCACTTGCGCAATCTTTGTGAAAAGGTAATCAAAACATTTTACACTGTGGCGTTGTAGAAAGCTATAATCTTTACCGAGTACTTTCTTATCGGTGAGGCTTAGTATAAAGTACGGTTTCTATTCTCAAGCGGCTCACACTCTAAGAAGGAAGAAAGTGTTCAATAAATATAGGCAAGGTGAGTCTTATACCACAAATGGTACACTGTGCTACGGGAATTATAGCAGCAGAACCAACCTGTATGCATTAGAAAGGGTAAGAAAAGGGGCGCCTGGGTGGCTCAGTCGGTTAGGCGACTGCCTTCGGCTCAGGTCACGATCCTGGAGTCCCGGGATCGAGTCCCGCATCGGGCTCCCTGCTCAGCAGGGGGTCTGCTTCTCCCTCTGACCCTCCTCCCTCTCATGCTCTCTGTCTCTCATTCTCTCTCTCGCAAATAAATAAAATCTTAAAAAAAAAAAAAGAAAACAAGTTGGGGCGCCTGGGTGGCTCAGTCGGTTAAGCGACTGCCTTAGGCTCAGGTCATGATCCTGGAGTCCCGGGATCGAGTCCCGCATCGGGCTCCCTGCTCAGCAGGGAGCCTGCTTCTCCCTCTCCCTCTGCCTGTTGCTCTGCCCACTTGTGCTGTCTCTCTGTCAAATAAATAAATAAAATCTTAAAAAAACAACAAAAAACCAAAAAAAAAAAATGGTAAGAAAAAACTTTGTGGAGCAACCGATGTTTCAACTCTTGCATGAAGGATTATTGGAAACAAGGTAGCCACGGAGCAAGGGTGACTGTGCTCCAGGTAAAGGAATAGCGGCTGTGGAGACCCAGAGGTCAGAGAAAAGTTGTGTGTTTGAGGAACTGTAAGAAATCCAATATGGGGAGTGACAATCAGTGAGAGTGGAATGGTTTATAGCAGGCTAAGCCTCCTACTCATAGCACATTTATTTTGAACAAAATAATGAAAAATAAAAACTGTCAAAGGCATTGGAAAACGACTACAACCAGAAAGGAACTGGAAGGGATTCAGTCACTGGAAGAAGGGAAACAAACAAATGAATCTACATTTATCCTGCTTATCCTCTGAAAACACTTCCCAGTTTGCACAGAATTTAGCCAAAACAGCTGCTCATCTTGCAAAGTCAGAGTTTGGAGTTCAAGTGGTAAACACAATGTTTCCTTGAAATCCCAGAAAATCCCCATATTTAGAGTTAAGACCAAGGATTAAGGGCTATATTGTAAAGAAAAGGGAAAAAAACAAAACACCTAGCCTTTAGAAGACCAAAAACAAAGCTTCCATGGTATCGTGGTATCTTTGGCTGCTTGCTAGAGCAAACCTCAGCACCTGAACTAGAAATAGAAGGAATTTGGGTGCCTGGGTGGCTCAGATGGTTAAGCGTCTGCCTTCGGCTCAGGTCATGATCCCAGGGTCCTGGGATCGAGTCCCGCATCGGGCTTCCTGCTCAGCGGGGAGCCTGCTTCTCCCTCTGCCTCTCTCTCTCTCTGTCTCTTATGAATAAATAAATAAAATCTTAAAAAAAAAAAAAAGAAATAGAAGGAATTCATTGAGTATGAAAATCTATAGCTCACATTACACTTAATGGTAAAAATATTAAATACTTTTCCCCTAAGATTAAGAAGAGTACATAAATGTCTACTTTTATCACTACTATTCAATATTATGATGAAGGTCCTATCCAGTGAAACAGACAAGAAAACAAAAAGTCATAAAGATTGGGAAAAAATAAGGCTCATTCTTTGTAAACAATATGATTGGCATGTAAAAAATCCAAAGAAATCTACAAATTACTGAACTTCAAAGTGAAGTTAAAAATTGTTAGAGTTGAAGTCATTTTATAAAAATTAGAAATACAATACACAAGTAACAAATAATTAGAATATAAAATTAAAATAATACAATTTATAATGCTATCAGCCATCTTTAAGTATATGGAATACATTTTACAAAATATGTGTAAGATTTCTACATTTAAAACTACAATAAATTTTATTTTTTTAAATTTTATTATGTTATGTTAGTCACCATACAATACATCATTGGTTTTTGATGTGGTGATCCATGATCCATTGTTTTCGTATAACACCCAGTGCTCCATGCATACGTGCCCTCCTTCATACCCATCACCAGTCTAACCAATCCTCCCTCCCCCTCCCCTCTAAAACCCTGTTTGTTTCTCAGAGTCCATAGTCTCTCATGGTCCATCTCTCCCTCCAATTCCCCTCCCCCATTTTTCCCTTCCTTCTCCTAATGTCCTCCATGCTATTCCCTCTGTTCCACAAATAAGTGAAACCATGTGATAATTGACTTTCTCTGCTTGATTTATTTCACTTAGCATAATCTCCTCCAGTCCCATCCATGTTGATGTAAAAGTTGGTTCAACATTCGCAAATCAATCAATGTGATAAAACACATTAATAAGAGGAGAGAGAAGAACTATATGGTCCTATCAATTGATGCATAAAAAGCATTTGACAAAATACAACATCCTTTCCTGATTAAAACTCTCCAGAGTATAGGGATAGAGGGAACATTCCTCAAGTTCATAAAATCCATCTATGAAAAACCCACAACGAATATCATCCTCAATGGGGAAAAGCTGAGAGCCTTTCCCTTAAGATCAGGAACACGTCAAGGATGCCCACTCTCGCCACTATTGTTCAACATAGTACTAGAAGTCCTAGCAACAGCAATCAGACAACAAAAAGAAATAAAAGGTATTCAAATTGGCAAAGAAGAAGTCAAAATCTCTCTTTTCGCAGACGACATGATACTTTATGTGGAAAACCCAAAAGGCTCCACCCCCAAATTACTAGAACTCATCCAGCAATTCAGTAATGTGGCAGGATACAAAATCAATGCACAGAAATCAGTTGCTTTCTTATACACTAACAATGCAACTGTAGAAAGAGAAATTAGAGAAACGATTCCATTTACAATAGCACCAAAAACCATAAGATACCTCAGAATAAATCTAACCAAAGAGGTAAAGGATCTATACTCTAGGAACTACAGAACACTCATGAAAGAAATTGAAGAAGACACAAAAAGATGGAAAAATATTCCATGCTCATGGATTGGAAGAATAAACATTGTTAAAATGTCTATGCTGCCCAGAGCAATCTATACCTTCAATGCCATCCTGATCAAAATTCCAATGACATTTTTCAAAGTGCTGGAACAAACAATCCTAAAATTTGTGTGGAATCAGAAAAGACCCCGAAAAGCCAAGGAAATGTTGAAAAAGAAAAACAAAGCTGGGGGGCATCACGTTGCCCGATTTCAAGCTATATTACAAAGCTGTGATCACCAAGACAGCATGGTACTGGCACAAAAACAGACATATAGACCAATGGAACAGAATAGAGAGCCCAGATATGGACCCTCAACTCTATGGTCAAATAATCTTCGACAAAGCAGGAAAAAACATGCAATGGAAAAAAGACAGTCTCTTCAATAAATGGTGCTGGGAAAATTGGACAGCCACATGAAGAAGAATGAAACTCGACCATTCTCTAACACCATTCACAAAGATATACTCAAAGTGGATGAAAGGCCTCAATGTGAGACAGGAATCCATCAAAATCCTAGAGGAGAACATAGGCAGTAACCTCTTTGACATCGGCCACAGCAACTTCTTTCAAGATACATCTCCAGTGGCTAGTGAAACAAAACCAAAAATGAACTTTTGGGACTTCATCAAGATAAAAAGCTTCTGCACAGCAAAGAAAACAGTCAACAAAACAAAGAGGCAACCCACAGATTGGGAGAAGATATTTGCAAATGACACTACAGATAAAGGGCTGGTATCCAAGATCTATAAAGAACTTCTCAAACTCAACACCCAAAAAACAAATAAGTCAAAAAGTGGGCAGAAGATATGAACAGACACTTCTCTGAAGAAGACATACAAATGGCTAACAGACACATGAAAAAGTGTTCATCATCATTAGCCATCATGGAAATCCAAATCAAAAGCACATTGAGATACCACCTTACACCAGTTAGAATGGCAAAAATGGATAGGGAAAGAAACAACAAATGTTGGAGAGGTTGTGGAGAAATGGGAACCCTCTTACACTGTTGGTGGAAATGCAAGTTGGTACAGCCACTTTGAAAAACAGTGTGGAGGTTCCTCAAAAATTTAAAAATAGAGCTACCCTATGACCCAGCAATTGCACTACTGGGTATTTACCCCAAAGACACAGATGTAGTGAAAAGAAGGGCCATATGCACCCCAATGTTCATAGCAGCAATGTCCACAATAGCCAAACTGTGGAAAGAGCAGAGATGCCCTTCAACAGATGAATGGATAAAGAAGATGTGGTCCATATCTACAATGGAATATTACTCAGCCATCAGAAAAGATGAATATCCAACTTTTAAAACTACAATAAATTTTGCTGAGAAATTATAGAATACATGAGGAAATATACCACGTTTTGGATTGGAAGGTGACATTTTAAAGGTATCTATAGTTTCAGTGCAATCTCAACTAAAATCCTCAACTAAAATTTTTTGTAGAATTTGACCAATAATTTTAAATATATATAAAAATGCAAACAATCTAGGGTATTCAAGAAAATTTTTAATAAGTAGAGTAAAATAAACAAATAGACCAGTGAAATAGAATAGAGAATGGACAAATAGACGCACACAGTAAGGTCAATTGATTTTCAAGAAAGATGCCAAGTCAAGGCAATGCGGAATGGAATGTCTTTTTGACAAATAATGCTGCAACTATTAGATTCCCATATGCAAAAAAGCGACCTTGAAAGCTACTACTACTACCATTGCCACCACTCCTGCTACTGGCATCTAGTAGCTAGAAGCCGTGGATGCTGCTAAATATCCTACAAAACACAAGATAACCCCACTCCTCAATAAAGGACTCTCCAGTCTGAAATGTCAATAGTGTCAAGACGGACAAACTCTGATCAAAATGTTAACGCTAAAGCGGGAGACT
Source organism: Mirounga angustirostris (assembly GCF_029215605.1). Lineage (NCBI taxonomy): Eukaryota > Metazoa > Chordata > Mammalia > Carnivora > Phocidae > Mirounga > Mirounga angustirostris. Next base: position 35,727,868 of record NW_026991710.1, read on the forward strand.
ATCTTTACAGTCTCGGGGTCGGCAAAGATGTTTTGAATAAGTCACAAGACACCTAACTATAGAAAATGGTAAGTCGGACTTAATTAAAATCTCCTCATAAAAAGAAATGAAGAGGGGGGGCCACAATGGGAGAAAATATTTACAGTACAAATATCTGTCCAAGGACTTATATTTAGGATATCAAAAGAACTCTGAAAAATCACTATTAAAGACAATCTAATAAAGAAGTGGGCACTTCACAAAAGAAGACGAATGGGTGGCTGAAAACAAGGGGAAATATACATATTAGTCATTGGGGGAATGCAAATTAAAACTACAATGCAGCATTACTATATCATATTTAGAATAGCTAAACTTTTAGGGGTGCCTGGGTGGCTCAGTAGGTTAAGTGTCTGCCTTCTGCTCAGGTCGTGATCTTGGTCTTCTGCTTGGTCCTGGGATCAAGCTCCATGTTGGGCTCCCTGCTCAGCGGGGAGCCTGCTTCTCCCTCTCCCTCTGCCCCTCCCCCTGCTTGTGCTTGTGCTCTCTTTCTCTCTCTCTCAAATAAACAAAATCAATATTAAAAAAAAAAAAAAGAATAGCTAACCTTTTAAAAGCCTGAAGATCTAAAGTGTTGGCGTAGATATGGAACAACTGGATCTCTTACACATCACTAATGAGAATGTTAATTGGTGCGACCAGTTAGAAAAACCATTTGACGGTTTCTAATAAAGGTAATTGCATGCTCAATAATTTTACTCCTAGTTATTTATTCAAGAGAAATAAAAAAACCTATGTCCACATTGTGTATGAGTTTCATGGACTCTATATTCATAATAGGCAAAAAGCAAGATGCCGACTGACAGGAGAATTAATAAGAAAATCATGGGTATATTAATACCGGGGCATACTACCTAGTAATAAAAATGACCGAACTATTGATTCTAGCAATAACATGGATGAATCTCAAAAACATTATGTGAATAAACTAAGCCAGACATGAAGAATATATACTATGTGATTCCACTTATATGAAGCTATAGATTAGGACAAAATCAATCTATAGAACAGTTACCTCATGGGAAGGAAGGGGCAAAAAAGAGGAAATTAAATATGGCCAGACCAGAATAAGACAGTGGTGCAAATTATTGCTAGTTGAGAGTAGATTTCTCTTCTGTCAGGAAAGGGGGAAGAGTTTCTCCAATCATTGAACAAATTCTCATCACAGCTCCAACATGTCTCTGAGAACCTTTGAAGCAGTAGGGCTTATCCAGAAATTTCCTGACTACTCTGGCACTGGCTATGTGTCTGCAAATCCAACCATAGTCCCCACATCCTCCTTGTCTGGGGCATAACCAGGAGGGAGAATTAGAATAGTACAGGGGATTCTGATTTTCAGGCCCTATCTCAGACAAAAGCTCTCTTTCAATTGTATTCAGGAGGAATTTGTTTTTGTTTCTATCTCTTATTCTTTTTTTCATGCATTGGCATGGAATTAAAGTGTTATGTTTTCTGCTGATTATTTGTGAGCCTCTAAAGAAGAACATTATGGAAGAGTAATGAAATTAAAAATAAAAAACCAGCTCAGACATCTCATAGGGTTGTGGAAGTTAATGAGAGTAATAGGCTCATAAATAGGCTTATTTAAACATAAACTTATGTTAACTTTCTGAAAGAACTTGATTTAGAAGTTTCACGTCTATCCATTTCAGTTTTATAAAATGTAAGTAGGAGATCATTATACCTGCTATATTTATCCCACATTGTTTTTCTGGGCAATTAATTAGAATATATAGGAAAGTATACCTATTTTAAAAACACAAAGCACTACACAGAAGCATAGAACAGCCTCATAATTACCATAAATTTATGTATCAACGTATATCTTTTTATTAACCAGGTAAGGAAATGAGCTAACATTTATTGGGCACCTTCAGTGTGCTTGGGTTTTTAGAAGGTGTCTTACTTATTCTTTACCATACTGTGAAGAAACTGATTCAGAATGTTAATTAATTTTCCTAAAGTCTTGAAATTTATATTAATTTGTGGTGTTATCTTAAGTGTCCTTGTGAGCTGGCTTTATTTCTGGTATAAAGTGGGAAATCAATGAAGCAAATAACAAACCTGCTCAAAGATAAACACCTACACAAGCAATAGAATAGGAATGAAAAGTCTGCCCCATGCTCTTACGCTGTTAGAATTTCATACATTCTTACCTGCAATTCTCCATGTATTTCAAAAGCCAGGCAATGCTGGTTGTTGGCTAAGGATACATAGTGATACCATCAGGGCTAGGATGGTCCATGAAAATATTTTTAACCAAGATTAAAGGGTGGTGGGGAGGTCTTAAAAATAAAATAATACCTACCTAATAAATATAAATGCATATTTGTTTTTTAATCTTCTTGTCATCCCAAGGTCTTTTTTAAAAAGGCTAAATTATTGGTATATTGATTAGGGTTTTGACTGGTCTTTCATGCACAAACCTCACACCCAATAAAGAAGTCAGTCTGGCTTTCTTTAAAGTGGAGTGAAAATGTGAAGACTATTTGGGCAAGTAGTCTGAATGTAATATCCTTTTAGATTTGGGGGATTTTTTCTCCTGATCTTTTGTAGTTTCCTCACCCACAAGAATTTGATAATACATATTTTTTTAGTACTTGAGTTTATAAAGTTATTTCTAAAGGCATTAAACTTCGTTTTCGTAAACATCTTTCTCTTTGCTCTCATAGTTAACCGGTCCACGTGACATTGAGGAATAACAAACTATTTCACTTAATTAAAATTCATGTGATTTAGTTATACAATTATATATATAATTACTAATGCAACTAGAAATCTAACAGATTTGGGAAGAAACAACTGATTCCTGGGAGATCTATTTGTCCGCTGGTAGGAGTGTTTCTCCTGGTTGCAAGCATCAGCAGGGAGAAGGCATCAGAAGGAATGTATTACAGAGGGAATGGGGAGCATCTGCCAACCTGGAGCGTAGGTGAAGTGGAACTTGCCTAAAAAAAGCTTTAGCTAACTGATGTGACCTCCACAGTAACCCAGGCGCTGTTGATAATATGCTCAAGGTTATTTACCATTACCTTCCTCACCACCCTTCAGGCTTAACAGCAGCTGCTATCGCTTAGCTACCAGCATTTCTAAGGCAGGCTGTGTTTGACCTGCGGCGTTTGACCAGAGACCCAATTCCTCTGGAAGACATGTTGCTCTCTGCAAGCCTGGAAGACTCCCACACCTGCCTCCCTGAGAGACAGTCTCTTTCCGTGTCTGGCTTATTTCACTTAGCGTAATGTCCCCTGCATGATCTCTCTTAGGTGTGGAATCTAAAAAAAAAAGGAACGCATAGAAGCAGAGAGTAAAATGGTGGTTAGCAAGGTAGGGGTGGTGGGGAAAAGAGGTGTTAGAAGATACAAAGTTTCATTCTGTAGGACCAGTAAGTCTTAGGGATCTCATGCACATCCTGACGACTATAGTTAATACTAATGCACTGAATACTAGAAATTTGTTAAGAGAGTAGATTTCAGGTGCTTTCTTGGACACACACAGGCAGAGGTAACTATGTGAGGAGATGATATGTTAATTAGCCTGGCTGTATTAATCCTTTCACTATGTATATGTATAGCAAATCATCATGTTGTACATCTTATGTATAATTTATATTAAAATTTTTAAAAATAACACTTTTAAAACAGAGGGAGAGTCTCATAGAACATGCAGCTGCAAGGGACCTGAGCTTTACTGGAAGCAATCTTCAAAGAACCACTGGCCTCTTGGAAGTTCCTTGATGAGACTAAGCTTTTGTTTTACTCTGGGGAGGTATCCATGCCTCAAAGCGCAGTTCTTCCAAGAAAAGAGGGATCACTCATTCTGATGGAAACGTCTTGTTCTGGTCCCATTCTGAACTTTCTGAACTCTTCCGTTAAACTTAGCACAGAACACACTGAAAAACTCAAAATGCACGATTTGGTGGCAAGGTGACTTTGAATGGGAATATAGCTCTCATAAAAGAATATAAGATGTCCTGAAAGCATCACCTATATGCAGCAAAACTGAAGACTACTCTTAATATTAATCAATATCTGGAAAATCCATATTGATTCTCCGCACCGCACCTGCCCCAGTTGGCATTCTGCACTCTTCTCACTTTTTCTCTCTATTTTCTGTGATCTTAACCCTTTTCTCTCTGCAACCTTGCTTGAGGAATATCAAAATTGATGTTATCTGAGGACCCAAAATCGAGGTGATAGAAAGCAAAACATGGGCAAAATCTGGAAAGTGGTGGTGTGAAAATCTGGAAAGAGTGCTTATTTATTACAATAAAAGAAAAATGTAAAGACTTCTGGAAATAGTGATCTTTTAATTTTTTTTACACATTGCTGACTGGTCCACATGTTGCATATATTGTGTATTGCTTCACGTTTGCTGAATAAAGCCACCGGGAAGCCCGAAAAGGCCCCCGGAGAAGCAGATGCCACTTCATTGCTCTGAAGTTTACATATTGGCTTTGACCTTTAGAGGTCTATTTTGAGGAGTTTGCTGTCTGCTGTAGAGTTTACCTGGAGACAGAATTGTCAATATATTTTCTGTCACATTTTTGGGTGCTGGCTCGGAAATATTACAGCAGGTTTCATTCTTAAGAAAGAGAAATATATCTGTTTTTCAGAACATTCTTCCCTAAGGTAAAATTGTCTGTACTCTTCATGTTTTTTTGTTTTTTTTTCCCAGTAGTTCCTCTGAAGCCTGTGTTGTTATAAATACGTGAACGGCTAGCAGTAGCTGCGTTTCCTCCACCAAACTTGTCCTCTTCCCACTTCAGTCTCCTTCCACGTTTGCAGAAATAGGAATTGGGAAGTAATTGGAGAAAACTCCCTGAGTTTCTGGATCCCAAACTAAGCATGTGACTCTCAGTCAAGAAATGTACCAGGCATTGTGAGGGATACAAAGATGAGTATAATGTGGCTTTGCCCTTACCATGACTGGGGAGATAAGACGTGTCATAGATAAATAGGACACAAATTCTATCGCGAAATTATTGGTTTTCAGATGTCTGGTAAGGACACTATTCTAAGTAGCTCAAATGAGCAGAATATGTGAACGTGGAAGCCTTCTTGGGGGACTTAGCTTGAAGCAGTGGCTTTGACATTAGCTAGGATTTCTATTAGCCAAGTTACAGACGGAAGTCGTGGCCCATGCTCACACTATGCCTGGCAGATGGCAAACATTCATTACATGTTCCAAGTCACCCCAAAGATGATGATGCTAGGCAATGTGTCACTGTGGTTAGGAGCACAGGCTCTGGATTCTGACTATCTGGTTTTGAACCCCAGTTCTGATATTTACCAGCTGTGTGAACTTAGGCAATTTTCTTAACACTTTGTGTGCCTTAATTTTATTTGCAAAATGGGAGTATCACTAATACCTAACTTATAGGGTTGTTGGGAGAATTAAAGTATTTATTTCAGTACCTGCCACGTAAGATTAGAGATAGTTTAGAAATTGGTTGTGAAAAGCTTTGAAAAGCACAAAACTTTGTATTCATCCTGGAGGCAATGAATACTTTTTCAGTCAAGTTATTTATTCCATGAAAGATTGGTTTGGAAAAGTAAAGTGATTATATATTAAGAGAAGTGATGGGGTGGGAAATAATAACTCAAGAATTTAGGGTGTGGTATATACTTTTAACCAATGACAGTGTACGGTGCTGGGTTGTTTTGTTTCTAATAATCAGAATACATAAAAAAGGAATATATGAATCTGGGAACTAAGAGGTAGAAGTAGGAATGGATCCTGTAAATATTACTCTTAAAGCTTTAGCTCAAAATATTTTCACCTCTAGCCCCATGATGTTACACTATTAAAAGCTTAGCATTCAGAGAAGGTGTGCTGGCATCTGGACCCAAACAATGGTCTTTTGAACTGAAAGTTGAGATTTCCATGAGGCCATTTTTAGCTTCTGATGACACCAAACCTACAGAAAAATAAGTTACTCTTTGGCTGACTTATTGATCTTGTTTATCAATGGAGAATAGTATGAGGGCTAAACCATGTATTCAAGAAGGAGGATATCTGGAACTCAGGACATTTCTTCTAGTAACTAGAAGTAACCCACTGATAAAGGTTAATGGAGGATTACAGTCCTGTAATAAAAGTAGAACAACTAGAAGGTAAGATAACCTGCAAAGAAAGTTTTGGGTCACCCTATAGGAAAAGAACCTAGTCCACTGAGGTGTTGACAAAGGGCAGATTTAACACGGAATAACATGAGCAAGAAATTTGGAAATACACACCAAGTGTGATGACCCGTTGTAGAAATAGGTATCATGGTAACTATCGATATCTTATAACTTTCTCCATTATCTCTATATGTATCCATTAACCTCTGTCTTTTCTCTCCCCTCACCTTCCCCTATTATTGTGCAGAGTGTGGAGTTGGTAATTAATTTTATAACTGAGTCCATATTTAAATTCATATTAAAAACTCATCAATCATTGTCAGTCATTGTCTCTGTTTCTGGGTCAGTTTCATTCCTTCCCTAATGCAGCTATAATTTCATTTTGGGGTCTAGCAGTAACCTGAGCTAGAATCAAAGATGTGTGGGTCCTTGTGGGGGGCGATAGTTTCAGAATAGCATGTAGCTAATGAGAAAAGCTTTTTAAACAGTAGGCTAGTTTATCGTTGTGCTTTGGAGAACAGGGCCTGGAAATGAGAGTGTGAACTAAAAAGAATAGAGCTGGTTCCTTTACTGTATCCTGGACAGGAATCTGGATTAAGAAGTGTCCCCCGCTAAGAAGTGACAAGCACCAGTCCTGAGACTGTGCGGGATGTATCTTCAGCACTGACCTGTGGCTGTGAGAATCATGCCCCCAGTGGAATGATCAGATATTAGCTCAGGAAACCAGGGTCTCCCCAGAATTTTGGAAAATCCAAGGGCTTAAAAAAATTCTCAAGTGAGAGATATTTACTCCCTGCTGATATGGAAGATGCTTATTTGAGCAATTGCTTGGTAAAATCAAAGTAATGTTACAGTAGGCTTTTATGCCAGCACATTTTCTTTGCATATCTGAGTTGCAGGAGTGATTTTCAGTGCATATAATTACTAACTTCTGAATATTAAATTTATACATGACCATTGTTTTTTTAATAAAATAAAGATAAAACTAAAGGAAAAAAACCAGCACAAATGCACACGTTGATGTTATTTCCTTCAGAACTTTTCACCTATATTTGTATGAACTGTGAACATTTGGATCATTCTTTTTTATTTCCATCTTTATGCAAGTATAATTTACAAATAAAAATTGTATATATTTACATTGTACAATGTTATGTTATGATATGTGTATGCATTGTAAAATGATTACCATAATCAAACTAATTAACTGGTTTTAAATACCTCATTTAGCTATCTTTGTACTCATGTGTGTGCATGTACGTGTGATAAAAACATTTAAAGATCTAGTCTCTTGGCAAATTTCAAGTATACAGTGTAGTATTATTAACTAGAGTCACTATGTTGTATATTAGATCTCCAGAATTTATTCATCCTGCATAACTGAAACTCTATGCCCTTTCCCCAACATCTCCCCATTTCCCCAAACCCCCAGGTTCTGGCAGCCATCATTCTACTCTCCGTGTCTAGGAGTTCAACTTTTTTAGGTCTCAAATGTGAGTGATAGGAAACAGTATTTGTCTTTCTGTGACTGACTTATTTAACTTAGCATGATGTCTTCCAGGTCCATCCATATCATTGTGAATGACAGGATTTCCTTTTTAAAGGCTAAATAACACTTCGTTGTATATGCATGTACCATTTCTTTAACCATTCACACATTGATGGACACATAGGTTGTTTCCATATTTGGTACTGTGAATAATGCTGCAGTAAACATGAGAGCATGGATATCTCTTCTAGACACTGATTTCATTTCCTTTGGATATATATCCAGAAGTGATTGATGGGTCAAATAGTAATTCCATTTTTAATTTTTTGAGGAGCCTCCATACTGTTTTCCATAAAATGACTACACCAACTTACATTCTCACCAACAGTGCACAAGGGTTCACTTTTTTCCACATCCTTGTCAACACTTGTTGTCTCTTGTCTTTTTAATAATAGCCATTCTAACAAAAATGAGGTGATATATTGTGATTTTTGACTTGTCTTTTCCCGATTTTAGTGATATTGAGTACCTTTTAATGCACCTGGTGGACATTTGTATGTCTTCTTTTGGAAAAAAAAAATGTCTACTCAGGTCCTTTGTCCATTTTTTAATCAGGTTATTTGTTTTCTTGCATTGAGTTACTTGAGTTGCTTATATGTTTTGGATATTAACCTATCAGATGTATGGTTTGCAAATATTTTCTCCCATTCCAGAGGTTGTCTCTTTGCTCTGTTTATTGTTTCTTTTGTCGTGCAGAAGCTTTTTGGTTGATCATGTCCCATTTGTCTATTTTTTCTTTTGTTGCCTGGATTTTGGGGTCATATCCAAAAAAAAATCATTGCCCAGACCAATGTCAAGAAGCTTTTTCCCTAATAGTTTTACAGTTGTAAGTCTTACATTTAAGTCTTTGATTCATTCTGAGTTGATTTTTTGTATATAGAGTGACAGAAAGGTCCAATTTCATTCTTCTGCATGTGGCTATCTAATTTTCCCAACAGCATTTGTTGAAGACACTATCCTCTCTCCATTGTGTGCTTGGGGCATCTTTGTTGAAGATTAATTGACCATACATGTGTGGATTTATTTCTGGGCTCTCTATTCTGTTCCACTGCTCTGTAAGTCTGCTCTTACGCCAGTTTCATGCTGTTTTGTTTGCTATAGCTTTGTAGTATATTTTGAAATCAGGTACTATGATACTTTCAGTTTTGTTCTTCCTTCTTAAAGATTGCTTTGGCTACTTGGTTCCTTTCGTGAATTTCAGGATTGTTGTTTTCTATTTCTGTAAAAACACGCATTGGAATTTTGATAAAATTACATTGCTTGGGTCAGCAGGTAGGCAGGCCTAGTGCCTGGGTTCACAGAGTCCAGCCTGGAGCTTTGCTTCATGGGGGTAGGCCTGGAGACTGTGTCCATGAGTGAAGCCTTAAGCCTGGGTCCATGAGGGCCAACCTGATCCCGGGCATGTGTAGTGCCTGGGTCCCTGGGGATGAGCTTGTCCTGAGTCTGGGACTGGCCTGGCACCTAAGTCCATGGAAGCAGGCCTGAGACCTGGGTCTTTAGGAGGCTGGCTTATTGCCAGGGCAGGTTTGTTTCCTGATTCCTTGGCCACAGACCTGGCCCTGACGCTGTGAAGACTGATCTGGAGCTGGGTGCACAGGGGTAGTCCTAGACTCTGGGTCCACAGGAGAGGACCTGGACTCTTGGTTTGCTGGTACTTTGGGCCACAGAGGTTGTTCTGGCACTGGGGTGGACTGGGAGCCTAGGGCTGTGGAGCTGGCCTGGCATTGAAGGAGGGTCTGGAGGTTGAGGTCCATGGAGAAGCCAGGTGTTCGCTTCACTCTTTTTCTCTCAACTCACAGGGAGGGTATCTCCCTTGGTGCTTCACTGCCTGGGCTTGGGGGAAAGGTGACGCAGGTAATGTGAAGCTGTCCTTCCTACACTCTTCAATGTGTCTTTCTTATTTCTGTGCTCCATCCAGGTGCTGTAATCCCTCACCTGGAATCCTTAGTTCTTGTGAAGGTATTTTTTGCATGGATAGTTGTTCAAATTGATGTTTCTGTGAGGGGACAAGTGATGGAAATTCCTGTTCTGCCATCTTGCTAACATCACTCTGTATCTTTCTGTATGTATATTTCTTCTAGCTAATTTTTAATTTTCAGATCAAGAAACATAGAACTATCTCTTCAACATTTTATTTGAGTTTGGCTTAAATGTCACCTCAACCAGAGAGAGCTTTCCTGACTATCCTATTTAAACTATCACCTTCCCAACTCCTGTATTGTTTCCCACTTTGCTTTTCTTCATAACACTTATTGGTAACTGGCATTGTAGTATATATTTAGTTGTTATTAGGGCATGGATTTTGTTCACTTCATTATCCCAAGATGCTAGAATAATGACAGTTATGTATAAAAATTCAGTAAATATTTATTGAATAAATTTATTAAAATATGTAATTCAGTAAAATTTTATTTATTCATGTAGGTAATTTAAATATTTTGTTAGAATTATTGTTATTTATTCTACACTTTTTGCTTTTTTAATTATGCTAGAATTACTTTTTTTTTTTTTTTAGAGAGGGAAAGAGAAAGTGGTGGGAAAGGGGCAGAGGGCGAGGGAGAGAATCTTAAGCAGGCTTAATGTCCAGTGTGGAGCCCCACACAGGGCTTGGTCTCACAACCCTGACATCATGACCTGAGCCAAAATCAAGAGTCGACACTTAACCAACTGAGCCACCCAGGCGCCCCAATTATGGAAGAATTAGTTTTATGTATCCTCCTCCTTTCTTTTGTTAGAGTTATTATGATGAATGATTACGTTTTCCAATTGTATTTCTGAGTGATTTATATGCAATTTTCTTTGGTATTTTGTATTGGCCATTTTTTGAACTCCATTACTGATTCTTAAAATACTAAAATTGATTCACTTGATTTTTCTAGATATATATTTATATAATTCGGCACTGAAAATGGTTGATTGATTGGTAAGCTCATGGAATATTCTGAATAGACAGCAACCTTCTTGTTGGTATTAGTAATATATTTTAACCTTTGTATTGTCAATGCTAAGCATGAGGCTTAACTTACACTATATTCCTAACTAATAATTGCTGAGTGGCTATCTGATTGCTGATGCATTTTTACATCTCTTGCCACCCAACTCTGTTAAGTAGAGAAACATATCAAGTCAGAAGAGCCAAGGAATTGATTCTGACTGCAACTGGTCAAAATCTGTAAATGAATCATTTGCTTCTTTTTAGTCCCATTCAAATCTTCTTATAAGGAGGTAGAGGAATGTGGACCTCAGAGAGCCGGGGACCTGGGGCGGCGAAGGAACTGAGGAAAAGAGACGACAGGATAGTGAGGAACAGGGGACCCCGAGCTAACAGCCCGAGGTGCCAAGGTTTATTTTCCACCCTCTTATATACCTTCTACAGCGATATAGATCTATAATGGTTTACAGCAGGGGTGTAGTAAGGCACATTCTTCCATGTATACAGGATTAGTCAAGCGCGTAAGAATCTTTAAAACAGAATAAAGGAACAAAGAGGGGAGTGCCCAGTGTGCTATTTACAGGACAAGGGAACAAAGAGGGGAGTGCACAGTGTGAGGTTTACAGCTGGCTTCTTATCTACAAAACATCTTCTGCTGCTACTTTAGAACTGACCACACACGTCCCAAGGGCATTTCACTCTGATCCTTTCGGGTTATTTTTAACCCTGCAATCTCGAGTTTTCTCAGAGATCTCGGAGTCTGAGCGAACATGAACCAGTGGTTGTTGTGGTGTTCTGTTTCCCACAGAGGAAGAAGAGTAAATGAAGTTCAGTGACCTGACATGTGTCCCAGCTATGCAAATAACTACATTTGTTGTCAGATTGAGGAATTTCAGGTTTCTCCCCGTATTCTTCCCCATTCTATTCTGAGCAGTGCTCAAGGACTCAGAAAGAGGAGGGTAAACCACACTCAAGGAGTTAACACATTTATCCATTTTCTCATTCCAAATGTAATTACCCCTCAGTAGATCTAGTGGCCAGAAAGGCTCTATGAAATATACAGAGATTAAATTCTTTTCAAAATTATCCCTGGATGGTAGTGATGAGGCTTCTGAAGACCCATCACCAAGTGAATGCAAAGTATTAGAGGAATCTTTTAACCACCTAAAGCTCTACCCATGGAATCATTGGATTTAAGGAAAAGCCTGGACCAACTGGTAATATTCTCATCTTCATAAAGCCCTTGGCTAAATTCCATGTTTTTTTTTTTTCTTCATAATAGGGCAGATGAAATTCTTGCCAATAATATTTGGTATATACTACCTTCCTGAAAACAATATAAATATTTTATAGACAGGAGTGCATCTATAACAACATGAATTGAAAAGTGTATATGTAGAAGTAGTGATTCACTCCGAAATTTTATTTCATGGTTTGAAAAAATTATTACTTTTCTAAATAGAGGTAAGGTGGAATGCCTGGGTGGCTCAGTCAGTTAAGCGTCTGCCTTTGGCTCAGGTCATGATCTCAGGGTCCTGGGATCGAGTCCTGCATTGGGCTCCCTGCTCAGTGGGGAGCCTGCTTCTCCCTCCGCCTATGCCACTCCCCCTGCTTGTGCTCACTCTCTCTCTCCCAAATAAATAAATAAAATCTTAAAAAAAAATAATTAGAGGTAAGGCAATCACAGTTCAGATTATAAATGAAAAGTTGTTTAGGCATTACTTAGAATTTCCCACACATGGCATCAGTCTACATCTAAACTTTTTTTGTTCTTCAGAGAGAATGAATTCTCCCTCTTATTTGCCAACTGGTCCCTGATGTTGTGTATGGAAAAAATGCGATGTGCATTCCAAATTCCACAGAGATACTAAAAGGGAACAAATACATGAAGCTCATTAGAATATTCATGAAAGATTATTGAAAAATATTAGGATGAAATTAGAGACCTTTTGTTTACAAAACAAAAGAAACAAACTACTTCTATGACCTTTCCATATATGTTTTAAGTAGCATCAGAAATACAATTATAACCTATGTATTTTGCGGTTTCTGATGCTCTGGATTACTTTCTTCATACTAGAGCATATTCACCAATATTCTATCCCTTCCATTTTTCTATTCAGGTACTGGAAACTTCAGCGCTACTCAGTAGAGCTCATACCTTCTGGAATGTTCGAAATTGACATCCCATCATCATATAATGAATGTTAAGTTGAATTATAGAATATCTGACTTATCTTTGGAGTTTATTGTTGTATAAGTGTGTTAATATTTTTCTCACTGGTTCATAGTGCATTGGTTCAAAGTGTGAAGTGTTTGCTTCTTAATCTTAATTGAATCTTGATTCTTAATCTGAAATCCATGAGATGCTGTGAAAGATATTCATCATTATTCAAAGAAAATAGACCTTAAAATAAAAAGAAAACTGGAATGCCATTACTCTGTGCTTCTTCTAATTATCTAGCTGTGCTTATTAAAGAAAAGTGACATAAAACTTAGATATTACTTGGTAGATTCTATTAGTGCTGACATTCCATCTGACAGCTTTGAAAGAGGTTTTAAACTAAATTATTCAGTGATTTTCAAAAATAATGATCCAATGAAAGAAATATGAACAAAAATTCACAACATGTGTAAATACATCCCCTACCCCTGTCATATACTTTCTCAGACTGCATTTGTACTATGTTATTCCAAATAATTCTATCAATTCTTCCTTGCTTAGGAAGTCCTAACACAAAGCCTGCTAGTATTTCTAGATTTTTTTTTTCTGGGTGACACTATAGGTTATGAGCTCAAACACACTATGGAGGATTTGACATTCTGAGATCTGAACAAAACCCACATGAGTAGATAATTTTGACAAGGAAATTGATGGTAAGTTTTTAGTAAAACATCTTCTGAGATCTAATGTAGACATAGGCTTTCTTTTGAAATTCTTGTTGCCTCTTATATTCAGAGCTTAAATATAGTTTGAGGGGGATGAATCTCTAATTCTTCTCTAATGGACTCTCAGTTTTGTTTCACTTCTTCTGAGATGACAGCCACCTGCCATCATTTTTCATTGCTCATAGTTCAGAGCATGGGAATAGAAAACTTTGATTTATTTTTTCATGTTTTCTTCCTCCTCAAACTGTTGTCTTAAGAAGAGCCAAGTGATGAACTAGAGTATTTGCTAAAAATGTGCCGCTTGATGATATCCTGAACACTTCCCTAGTAGTTTGAAAAATAAAGTATCTAAAAAGTCAGTGTCTGAATTTTTGATAAGTGAGGATGACTTAGAATTTGTGGTGTAATATCTGCCTAAGTTACAGGAAACATTGATTGAGAATCAAAACATGTAGTTATATTCATAACTTTTTTCCAAAATAGTGAACGGTGAAGTTGATGAACACATTTAAAATTAAATGTGATTGAAATAAAATGGCCAGTGTTTTTCAGTCTTTTTTTTTTTTTTAATTCAGTTAGCCAACCTAAAGTACATCATTAGTTTCAGATGTAGTGTTCAATAATTTATAATTTGCGTAATACACCCAGTGCTCATCACATCACCTGCCCTCCCCAGTGCCCATCACCCAATTACCCCATCCTGTTTTTCAGTCTTACAGATATTTTTCTTTTTTTTTTTTTAAAGATTTATTTATTTATTTGAGAGAGCGAGAAAGTACATGAGAGGGGGGAGGGTTAGAGGGAGAAGCAGGCTCCTCGCCGAGCAGGGAGCCCGATGTGGGACTCGATCCAGGGACTCCAGGATCATGACCTGAGCCGAAGGCAGTCGCTCAACCAACTGAGCCACCCAGGCGCCCCTTACAGATATTTTTCAAACCCTTGCCAACATAGCAGATCTAGGTGAAATGCAGTGACATTTTTCTTTTAAGATTTTATTTCTTTATTTGTCAGAGAGCGAGAGAGCACATAAGCAGGGGGCGTGGTAGGCAGAGGGAGAAGCAGGCTCGCCACTGAGCAAGGAGTCTGATTTGGGACTCGATCCCAGGACTCTGGGATCATGACCCGAGCCGAAGGCAGACGCTTAACGACTGAGCCACCCAGGTGTCCACAGTGACTTTTTTTTTTATGGTCTGAAAGGAGGTTGTGGATGCTGGTGAGATACGTATGTGCTGGTACTCTTCACTTCTTGGCATACCTATCATGGACGTCTGTTTCATTTTAATACAGACATAGTTCTATAACAAGAAAACAAGTTAAGGAAATCACTGTGGTTTGAAAACCAAATTTTCACGTGAAACTATAGTAGGGCTATAACAATATCACTTAACCAACTGGTGGGTGTCAAATTCTGCTGAAAGACTTTCATCAAGACAGGCCTTGATAATCATGAATCTATCCTCACCAGTATCTTCCAATTAACTACAAGCTTTAGCTCATCACTTCAAAAAAGCCTAGCCAAGAGAATAATAAACTACCAATAGACGTGTTTATTTTATTTTATTTTTTATTTATTTATTTTTTAGATTTTATTTATTTTTTTGACAGAGAGAGATATAGCGAGAGCAGGAACACAAGCAGGGGGAGCGGGACAGGGAGAAGCAGGCTTCCCGCTGAGCAGGGAGCCCGATGTGGGGCTCGATCCCAGGACGCTGGGATCATGACCTGAGCCGAAGGCAGACGCTTAACGACTGAGCCACCCAGGCGCCCCTAGACGTGTTTATTTTAATGTGTGACAGTCATAGTAGAATCCAGCGTCTTCGGTTTCAAAGTGAAAAAGAGGGTTTCAACAGCTGGGTTTTGAAGACCCTGCAAATTTGAGCAGGACGGGCCACTGAAGTGAAGTATTGCCTTTGGCCTGCTCATTTAGAGCCCTTTCCTAGCTGTGCATGTGTTTTCCACAACCATTCATCTCGTATGAAATTTCCTGCAAACATACAGACACTTCTGCCCCATCGCACAACCCACCTAATGCTTTATTCATTTGATTTGATTTATTTATACTACGCCTATTTCTCCCAGTGCTCTAATGTGAACTTAACACAAATTCAACATCCAAGGCAAACCCAGCAGCCAAAACTAGTTTTAATGAAAGCAAATACTTACTAGCGAAGGGTGGAAAGACGAGTCACGTGTTATATGCTAAGGATCCTATCAGTAGTGGGCAATGAAGTTTCCAAAAGGGTTCTAAAGGTGTTCCAAAAATATAGATACTTTTGCCTCTGAAAGCTTTTAGAACACATAATCAGGTTGGCAGTCACATCCAAAGCAGTGCAGAAAGAGAGAAAGATAGAAGTTATTTTTAAATTTTTAAAATTTTTAATTTTTTTTTAAAGATTTTATTTATTTATTTGAGAGAGAAAGAATGAGACAGAGAGCATGAGAGGGAGGAGGGTCAGAGGGAGAAGCAGACGCCCTGCCGAGCAGGGAGCCCGATGCGGGACTCGATCCCGGGACTCCAGGATCGTGACCTGAGCAGAAGGCAGTCGCCTAACCGACTGAGCCACCCAGGCGCCCCGAAAGATAGAAGTTTTGAAGGGAGCTTTTTCACGATGACCAGACTGTCAGTTTTTAAGACGAACTTACAACCATTGCCAAACTTCATTCCACAGGCCTCTGGATATATTAGGGGGGAATAATACATTTAAAAAGTAGTGATATTATACCCTTTTAAAAAGAAATAACAATGTTTTATGGGACTTCTGGGTTTGAAAACTTTTGAAAAGTTTGGTTATACTGAGTGAAAGTGACCAGACTCCAGATCACATAAGCAGAAGTATTATTTAAGATGAAAATGATGTAACTGAATGTCTGGAATTTAATTTGAGAATTACTAAGAGCATAGACTCTGGATGACTGTGCATTCCATAGCATACAAAAAATAGCTGATAGCAGAATTCAATAATCTTTTTATCAGACATGGCACAATCACGAACACAGAGGCCACTCACGTATCGTTGGTATAAAGGTTTGATCAATGAATTAAAGAGATACACATGTGTTGGAGGAGCTGTGGCCAAGGGAGCCAATGTAGAGGGTCTCAGCCTGATACATCAAATAGATGGTTCTCAAGTCCTCACCTGGTAGCCGCTATACTCCTTAAGCATCCCCAGGAAGCTCCTATCAACAGGCTCAGTCTTCAGTCTTTACGTCCCTAGGATGACTGGGTCTCCTGATTGTCCACACATCTGACTGCAACCGTTTCTGAAAACAACGACTTCTTACTAATCTCATGCAAATGCCTTTCATTGGCAAGCTCTAACCCAGAACCACACGAAGAAGAGGATGGTCGAAAATACAGAATATAGTTCTTATTTTTACAGTCCTTACCTGTAATCCTGGGTTAGATGTCAGAAGAGATAGTGGTCATGATAAATTGACAGCGAGCTCTCCAACCCAGTTTTTGAAGGTAACTTTGCACAAGGACAGGAAATTCTGCTTCAGATACAAAAACCTGAAAAATCCCGGCACTGGAGGGAGAAAATTGGACACACAGCTTACAAAGTATCTTACATTTGCAGAGGCAAAATATGGAATTCTGGAAGTCTAACTTCTTAGTGTTTGGTAAATTACTTTAGGGATGACAGTTATTAAAGGATATGACCTAAAAGGAAAATTTGCTTTAAAATTGTTGGGCTACAAGTTTTTGTGGTAAGCATATATTGAGTATCTGCCCAACTCAGGAACCAATAAACTCTCCTTTGCTCTGGAAATTTATGACAACCCTAGTCCCCAAAGCCACATAATGAAATCTTGGTTCATAGTTGATTTGACCGTGGGAAGGCAGAGGGCTCAAGGGAGGCTGCAAAGATTCTTCCCCCGGGGAATTTTTGGTGAGCCTGCGCATACCAGATTGAATTTGCTAACTCGGGGTTAGCCAAATTTTGCTGCCATGTGGGCAGGGAAGTCAATCTCCGAAGAGAGAGAAATAAAGTCCAGAGAGAAGCAGGCTGAAGGGGTATAATGAGAGCCCTACATCTTTACAATTCCTACAATTCCATCTCTGCTGGAGACAGAATTATTGCCCTTGGATTCTGTGAAATATTCCTGTGTCCCTATAGTAAATTCCATCTCCTCAGCCTGTCTGAGCTAATTTTTTTTCTTTTTTCCTTACTGTATGGTGAGTTGGTTCCTGTTACTTGCAACATAAAGCAACAAGGGATGTTCATTTCATTTAAAGTACTATTCAATTTAGAGAATATCTCAATTCAATTCAGGAGAGTATCTATTGAAAAAAATAATGCCATTATTGCTTTCTGATTCATTTGGTCATTTCTAAATTTTTATTTTTCCTGCTGTCCTGTGGTTTTTGAACTTTTAATTGACTTTCCTCCTCCCGAATCCCATCTTCTCAACTGATAAGAAGATGAAAAGAGAAATAAAATCTGAAACTCAAACCGTGTGGTTTGGACTTGCTAAAAGCAGCAATATGTGAGAGACGATTAAATTTAATGACAAAAATGAGGTTCTAGTAAGACTTCAGGTAGTCTCTTCCTAAGCCTGTGAGGCAAATAAAGCACAATATTATCTCTTAGCAATATAATCAAAGCTATGCCCCAGAGAGAATGCACTGGATTTCACATCAAATGACAGATTGCCAATTTCTCTTCAACAAGGTAATTGGCCACATGGTAAGTGTATTATTGCTAATATAAAATATTGTAATAGGTAATAGGAAACCCAAACTAGCAATGGCAGATTTAGAAGTGAGTTAAAAATTTGGCAGAGGAACATTTATTTGCAATTGACTTTCATATAAGTTTAAGAGAGAGAGAAAGATGGAGACAGAAGGGAGCAATTTCTTGTTGGCACAAGGCTTGACTAAAAACTAACTAAATAAGAAATGTATATTATTGTTGAGATCGACTTCATCATTTTCTTAGGAAAAAACCATGACAATCACTTCATGTATTATTTCTAACCATTGTTTTTGTATTAGAGCATTAAAGCTAATTTTATTCACTTAGGCCAAGACACAAAATGTGACCACAAAAGCATTCAACAGGAAACATTATGCCTTAAATAATTCAGCCAGCAGAAGAATTTAGGTTACTTAGTTTCCTTTAAATAATTTAGGGGTAGCACTTAGGGCACTGGAAAATCCACCTATGAATTGAGGAGCAAAATTATGGTGCATAATTTTTGATACTTAAATCTTAGATGTCTTTCCTCTTTTATTCCAGCATATTGAATCTGAAAAGAATGGATTTAAAAGGAATGGATGATGAGTAGACTCTGAAACTACCAGTTCTTAACAGCTTATCAGTACTCCTTTGAGTGAGTGCTCTGCAAGGAGCTGAAAGATTATAGAATATAAGGCCCATCTGTTGTATACCTTGCTATATATACTTTTCCTGCAAGACTTACATCACATAATCATTTTCTCTTTTCTGACGCTATGTATTTCCTTTTTTTTTCTTTTCAAGTTTTCATTTAAGTTCTAGTTAGTTAACATACAGTGCAATGTTGTTTTCAGGAGTAGAATTCAAGCCATTAATCACTTAGGTAACAGCACCCAGTGCTCCTCACAAGTGCCCTTCTTAATCCCCATCACCCAGCTAGCCCATCCCCCACCCACCTCCCTCCATCAACCCTCAGTTTGTTCTCTGTCCTTAAGAATCTCCTATGGTTTGCTTCCCTCTCTCTCTTTTTTCTTTTCTTTTTTCTCCTTCCCATATGTTCATCTGTTTTGTTTTAGAAGGAAGAACCACTGCCTCCTTGAATGTTTGATATATTGCTCTTAAAAGATGTTAGTCCTGTAGCAATTAAAAATGCTTTTAGTTTTAAAGACTAGGGGAATTGTGTTCAGGTACATTAGAGTCATGATAAAGCTTTTGGTACAAAACATTTCAAATAATATATAGGAGATCTGGATAATGAAGTCAGAGTTCTGCTCCTTGATCAAGCCAGTCAAGGCATTTGCTAACTGAATTGTTTGGTGTTAAAGCACAACATGCTTTTAACAAAGCCTAATTAAAATAAAGTTCAACTATTAAGCTAAGGAACACCATGAATAAACAAATTTACATAATGAAGTGGTTTGGTTTAGAAATTTTGTTTTTATACAGAATTTTGTTAAAAACATAGCATTAAAATTAAGAGACATAAGTAACTTAAATACTTTTAAGCTTATTATACTTATTAGCTGATTTTCAGTAAACAGGAAATTTACCATTTCGTGGCTGTTTATTAAAAATAATTCCAAAAAGAACAGTCTCAACTGGCTTTTCAAAATTTGTTTTTATTGATATTTTACTTAGTATTTTGTTTCCTCTGTTGCTATTGCTTTATTATTACCAGCAATATTTTATTTTAAAATCAACTTTAATGAGATATAATTGCATATAATAAAATTCAGGGGCACCTGGGTGGCTCAATTAGTTGATGGTGTGACTCTTGGTTTCAGCTCAGGTCTTGATCTCAGGGTTGTGAGATTGAGCCCTGCATTGGGCTCTGCACTCAGCGAGGAGTCTGCCTGAGCTTCTCTCCCTCTCCCACTTCCTCCCCCTCTGCCCCTCCCTCTGCTTGCACATGCTTGTGGGCATGCTCTCTCTCTCCTCTCAAATAAATAAATTAATTAATAAAATCTTTAAAATCAGAGGGGGAGAAAAACCATGAGAGACTATGGACTCCGGGAAAAAACTGAGGGTTTTAGAGGGGAGGGGATGGGGGGATAGGTTAGCCTGGTGATGGGTATTAAGGAGGGCACGTACTGCATGGAGCACTGGGTGTTATACGAAAACAATGAATCATGGAACACTACATCAAAAACTAATGATGTACTGTATGGTGACTAACAACATAATAATAAAAATAAATAAAATAAAATAAAATCCAGATTTGTGACTTTTGACAACAGTGTACATCTGAAAGCTATGATTCCAATGAGCACAGCACATTTCTGTCCTTCCAGAGAGTTCTCTTGTTCCCCTTTGCTGCCAGTCTCTCCTGATCTTCCACCCTCCATAGCTAGGAACTACAGATTTGATTGCTATTATTATAGTTTAGTTTTTCTTGCTCTAGTATTTCTTATCACACAGTAATATGTAATAACACAGTAATTATTTTTTTGTGTCTGCCTTATTTCATTTGGCATAATGCTTGTGAGATTCATCCATGTTATTGCATGTATCAGTAGTTCATTCCATTTATTTACAGTAGTATTATGTTGTATCAATATGCTACAATTTCTTTATCCATTCATTTTTTTGATGGACATTTAAGTTGTCTCCAGCTTTTAGCTTTTGTGATATTTAATTCTAATTTTTATTTATTAAAAGAATTCAGAAATAATTTCAAACAGATAAAAGTTACAAGAACAGCACAAAGAATTTAGTTTTCTTTTAGTCATTTAAGAATTAGTTGACAATATGTTTCCTTACCCCAAATACTTTGGTGTATAATTCCTGTAAACAAGGACATTCTCCTACATAATCAAAACATAATCTTCAAAATTAACATTGATACATGATCACCATGGAATCTACAGGAGCGGTTTAAATTTCACCAGTTTTTCCAAGAGTTTAAACCAAGGTTGCATGTTGCAGTTCTTTTTCTTTTTTTAATTGACACACAATGTTACATTAGTTTCAGGTATATAATATAACATGTTGCAATTTTTAAATGCCCTTTAATCAAAAAACAGTTGGCTTAGTTTTTCTTGCCTTTCTCGATCTTAATTATTTTTTGAAGAATACAGCCAGTTACCTTCAGTGTTCCTCAGTTGGGATTTTGTCTGATGTTTTCTCATGATTAGATGTAAGTTATACATTTTTTGGCAATAATATCAAAGAAATGATGTGTTCTTTTCACTGTATCCTATTAGGAAGTACACAATTTTAATTTGGTTACTCGTGGTGTTAACTTTGATCATTTGATTAAGGTGGCATCTGCTATGTTTCTCCATGTAAAATTACTCATGTGCCCTTTTGTGATTAATACGTATTTTGTAGAGAGGTACTTTGAGACTGCAAATTCCCTTTGCTCATAAACTTTAATCATTTTAGCATCCACTGACATGTCTTGGGTAAATTAATATTACTATGCCAAATTGTGATTTTCTAATTCTATCATTCACTCTACATTTATTAGTTGAAATTGTGCCAGAAGAAAATGTTTTCTCTTATCAGCATACGTTTATTCATTTATTTATAGTGGTATGGCTTCATGGATTCCTATTTTTTAAATGGCATTTAATTTGTTACAGTCAATATTCATTTTGATATTCGAATTGTCTCAAATATGGTCAGATAATCTTTATAAGCTAGGCTTTTTTTGTTTTTTTTTAGCGTGTCTCCATCATTTGAGCACTTTCTTCTTTCTGATTCAAGACTTTTCCAGGCTCATATTTTATTCTCTGCTCCAGCTTTAAAATTAGCCATTCCACCAAGAAGCCCTAGTTCCTTTCAGTAGAAACCAAGATCTAGACACTAGCTGTGCTTTCGCTCTAGGGGTGTCAGTACTCCAGACCTGCTCAGTGGACAGTTAGGGGAAGTATGTATGTAAATACATATACACATTTATTTTTTTTATTTTTTATTTTTTTTTTAAGATTTTATTTATTTATTCATGAGAGACAGAGAGGGGGAGAGAGAGAGAGAGAGAAGCAGGCTCCCAAGGAGCAGGGAGCCCGATGTGGGACTCGATCCCAGGACCCTGGGATCATGACCCGAGCCGAAGGCAGACGCTTAACCATCTGAGCCACCCAGGCGCCCCAATATACACATTTAAATATATAAATATTTGTATATTATTTATCTCTCTATATCTACGTATATCCATGAGTTCAATTGATAGCTTCAATTCTAGTTCTGTAACAAAGTGTTTATTCTAATTTACTCCCTTTTCATATTTGAAACTCTCTTCTCTGGAAAAACAGAGATCCCATTGAAGTGGGAAACAAAGGCAAAAGAAAAAAGTAAATTTCCTTACTGCCTACGGCCCATTGTCAAATCCTTGAAACAGGTAGAGTGACCTTCCTCTAGGAACTCCGCTGCCTCGATGTTGACACTTTGCTAAGAGGGAAAGACAATCTTAGCTTAACATTATCCCAATCTCCCATGATCCTGTAAGTCTACTTTAACATAAAAATTCCCTTAGAAACTTCTTTTATCTCTATGCATCCCCCCAAGTTATATGTTAGCAATCATCCCCCAAGCATATGGCCCACCGATAGACATCTGAAGGGTCTCATGACTCAGGTTTTACTAGACAATAATAAATGACTTTTCCCAACAAGAGCTAGCTCCTTCAAGGTCCTGCAAGCCTTGCTTCCAGAATTCCTTAGAGACTTACGTTCTCCCCAAGCCCTCCCAACTTGAAAGTATAGAATAAGTCACCCCTCACAACCCCAGTGCAGCTCTTTCTGCCCACGGGTCCTGTTGTTGTGCTTTAAAAAACCCCAACTTTTGCACCAGAGATGTCTCAAGAATTCTTTCTTGACCATTTGCTTCAAACCCCAGCGTTTCCATTTCTCCACAACCTTCAATCTGTAACTTAGTGAATTCAGTCTCCCAGCATGTTTCCAACCCCCCATGGCCACTGTCACCACCCCCTCACTCCTTATGTGGATGCTGTCCTCACCCTGCTGGGGTTCTCTTAACAACCTACCAGGGCCAGTCACCAGTGAGTAGACACACTCTTCATCTTATTCTGGCTCCAACATCTTATGCCAAATGACTGCCACTGTCCCCTGACTGACACCTACCTTGCTTGCCCCCTCTTAGTGGCTAAATTATTCAGGAAGAAAAACAAGAAGGAAAGAAAGAAAGCAGGCAGAAATTATATTTGAAGAGTTTATAATCTCAAATGGGATTTTTAAAAAAAGTTATCTGTTCAATCACTACTTCAGGGTAACTAACCAGATAAGGAGAATGAATGATGGCTTTTCTATTTTTATATAAGAAACATGTTGATTAACATAGTATTCATTTGCAATATTACGTTTAAGAACTATCAGATCAAAGGTTTAGAACTGAGAGAGGAATTGGAATTCATCATCCAGTCACTTTAGAGCGAAAGTGGGATGACAAAGGTGGGATGATGTTCTCAAAGTCATATAATTGGTAGACATTAGAACATCTGAGTTTAGTTAATAAAATCAGAAAAAAAAAATTTATATCTTTGATTTTCCCCCCACAATTTATATTTAGTTTTTCATAAATGCCAATAAGGACCTTTCAGAATGATTCATTATTTCTGTGGTATAAGCAAAAAAACCAAAAAACAATAACCATCATCTACTGAGTGCCAACTATATGGCATACACTATGGAAGCTTTCCGTAGGCTTTTTATTGATCATTCGGATTTTATTATTTGTATATTATAAGAACACTGAACTGCCGAAAGTTTAATTCATTTACCAAGAGTTATACTTTTGGAAGTGGTAGAATTAGGATTTAAACCCCAAATCTCTTCTACTATGTTGAAGAACCTTGCTATATTTTAAGCAGAGGTCCATGCGTTAGTATTAAAGAAGTTGACTTAATAAAAACAATGAGTTTTTTTGTTTTTATACTTGAAAAGCCCTGGGCTAAGTCTGATCTCAGCTGCAGCTTGATCAAGCTACAACCTCAAACTAGGGCCTTGTTTCATGTTGTTTTTCTGTGTCTCTCAGCTCAGCAATGCTCCCTTCCATATGTTTTCTTTATTCTCAATTTCTACGAAGGGCAAGTTGGTTGTAGGAGTTACTGTCTACATTCAACCAGGTTTCAGGGCAGGGGAAAGAGAGGGAGTCTTTTTCCTCAGGATTCCTGGCAGAAGCTCCATGATGTTTCACTGTCTCTGGCTTTGTCATGTGTCCATCCCTTGACTAATTACTATGGCTAATTAAAGCTGTCTGCTAAGCAAATCTCCCAAATCCTCTAGCATGGCATTAACATAGGTGTAAAGGAAATTTGGAGTGTGTTTTAAAAGAAGAAAACTAAAGGGGTGGTAGGTGGCATAAACAAAGGATATTTACTAAATGTCATAAAGAATTATTATCAAGCAGAGCTTCTGATTCTATTGTAGTTAACTGCCATTTACACTGCCCCGATGGGCCAATATACCTCACACAGCACTTCTTGAATGTGCCTGAGGCTTTATGGTGACATCGCGGCCAAGAACATGGGTGTCCTGGGGCTCAGAGGGGGGCAGGAGCAGCAGGCTATACTTCTACGAGCGTCTCACAAGCCTCCACATTCTGCCAGTGTCTCAGCTGCAGATTTTAGTCACTTTTTCCTGATCTTTCTTAATTCCCATAATTTACCATTAGCGCCCTTTTCCCCTGTGATATCTACCTTCATTTAGTTCCAGATACTGAGCATCTCTCTGATCTTCTCTCTCTGAAGCAGATGATGAAATTTCAAAAGTGAAAAAAAGTCAAGTCCTAAATTTCTCATTTTATTTCAGTATGCCCATTCAGAAGGACAAGCATAACATGAAACTTCATACATCACATTTCTTTTTTGGAGCTTTTAGTGGATATAAGGCTTACTCTCCAGGGATAATCAAGTGTATTTATCTTCTCATTAAGTAAAAATTTAACGTATTTTCCAATTTTCCATATTGTCCTGTGAACTCTTGAAAAGTAGTTCTCAAGCTGGGTGATTTTGTCCTAACCAAAAGTACAAAAGATAGAAAATGCTTAAGTGAAAAATCTGATTTTTTAAAAATGCCATAATTAACATCAGAGATAAGAATTAGATCATGAATCAGTTAAGGAAGACTAAATGGAATAGTTCATTCATGTCATGCCAGATGTTGGAACCAGAGTTTTCAGGCCATTCAGTATCTTCTTACCTGGGTGTACTTCAATCTTAGACTTCTCTCCTTTAGTTAAAACATTGTTTTTTTCTTAAATGGTTGTATCTCTCATTGTTAAAATTTGACCATGCATAAGAATCAAACACTGGCTAATTTTTGGATCTCAGAAGCGTAGTGGATGTTTGAGGAATTGGGAATCACTCACAGTCACGGCAGCTCATCTGATTCTTAATGACTTGGGTCCTCGGGCTCTCCAAGCAATAGAAATTGACAGAGGACAAACGGGAGTGCCAGGCAAGGCTTTTACTGGGACTCATGCTGGAGGACAAGGGAGACTACACAGAGGAAAGGGTCCTTCAGGCTGGCTCCCTGAACAAAGGCTGGGAAAATTTTTAAAAGGACTAAAGCAGGAAAGGAATGACATTTAAGAGGATTTCTTGGGCGCCTGCGCACTTACAGGTCAGGCTTTAGCATGTATTGTTTATCTAATTAGCATGCTAAACCTCCACCCCTGAGGGTGATTTTTAGTATTATAATTGGAAAGAAAGTCCGTGAAAGGTCAGCTCTGGGGTCCACCTTGACAGAGACTGATTCTGTTGGGTCTTCTCTAGTCTTCGTTGTGGAGTCCCTCCTTTAGGTACTAAACACCCTGCTTTCACTTGCCTGCAGGATACGCTAGTCAAGGGGCAGAGAGTTTCAGCCATCCAGGAACGCTGGATTTTGCAGTCAAGGTTGAGGGGACTAGAGTCCAATCACTGCTCTGTCTCATGACCACCAGTATGTAGGCTGTCTGAATTTTAGCCACATTTTTTTTTTTTTTACCTGTTTTGCATATACAAACGACTAGTGTTAAGAGTTCCTAACCACGGACTCATGAGTATCTTTTTGTCATCCTAACAGCAGATCAATAAGTTATTCTAACTGAAGATGAATATATAATTACACGTTTATATTGTTCTCTTGATTTTCTCAAAACTTATACCATGATCTTAGAGCATTAGGAGAGATGATTATGTCTACAACCTCCATTAACACTTGATTCATAATTTGTTTGAAATTGATACCAAAATACTGAGGGTGAATCCTTTCAACGTGCCATTAATACTGACCAAAAAAAAAAATCCCTACACAAAGACACTTGAGGGTTCATGATTGTGTGTTCTGCTAGTTAATTAAGAAGAAAAGTAACTTTTTTTTTTTTTTTTAGGGGGAGTTGCTTAAGCCCCACACTCCAAAATAGATGCCACAATGTAAAAAGGGATAAGAATATGACAAACTAAATGATCTAAAGAATTCTTTGGAGAATGCACTGAAAAAGAAGTTTATTTCTCCCTCAAAAGGGGCCTGCTATGTGGGGCCAAACTCTATCTGCCATTTCCCATTCTGAAATACCGTAATGTGGAAATTCTTTTTAAAAAGCAAACAAGCAAACAAACAAAAAAGGACAAACTTTATGCATCCTCCAAAGTAGTAAAAAGTGATAAACTATGAACAGCAACAGTTCTTTCCAGTTACAACCATGTTAGGAAACTAAATCGAGTGTGTGATTCATCATGATCTAAAAAACTTCTAAAATCCTTAAAAAGACATTGATAATAATTATTGCAGAGAAATCCTTCATGATATGCACACTACCCAAAGATAATGGCCTTAGTTTCATTGTGTTTGAAGAGCAGCTGGTGTTACCTGTAAATCTCCAGGTGTCCGTCCACACTGTAGCACATACTTTGAATTATGAATGAACAGCGGTACATATTGGCACTAGAAGATCTCCTGCTTACAGCAATGCTGGTTTATTTTGTCTCCTCATCAGCATCTAACAGATTGCTTGGCACAAAGAGGCGCTTAATAAATGTTTGCCGAGTTGGATCAGTAATCACTCCATAGTGAAGTTCTTACCGCATTGTACTGTGCTGGCTTATTTACTTTTAATTATTTGTTTGATTATTTAGCTTACTGAGAGTAAGTCCCTGTCTTTTCTTGAGTCCTGAGAGTCAAGTGTCAGGCTTGGCACTTATCAAGAATCCAGTAAACATTTGTACCACAAACAAATGAAAGTTGAATTAATTTGATGCCCTTGAAAAGTGCTAGGTGAGAAATGCCTCAAATGTGAAAGATGAAGTCACTGAAACCAGAAGTCTATGATGGATTTTTCCCAAAGACAGAGAACAAATCATTGACTATAATTTAGCTATTTGGTTTTCTATTAGCATGGTTTATGAATCATATACTAGACCCATTTTGCCTGTTACTTTAAAATCAGAAATGCTTAATCCTTCTGCAATAGCTATTGCTGAACAATAAATCATTCACTTCCAATGCCGATTGCCCCAGAAAATTGTCTCCAGGGACAGTACACAAACCATTTGTTTCCCCTGGTAATATCACCCAATAAAATAGGAAAGATTCGAAAGAGATTTCAAGTGCTGAGAAAATTTGTCTTACTATTTATATCCTTATTGTTTTTCCTCACTTGATCTAACTGTCCTTTTGAGATTTTGTTCTTTGGTCGACACAAAACATCTCTAGTCTATAAAATGGCCTTCGTAGTTTTCTTGGTGTGATGAAAGTCACAGCTTTTCATCTTTCCCTTATAGATGCTCTGTTTAGGTCTCGGACAGCCCAGGGCATGGGTTGCCCAAACAGCTTTGTTTGTCAGTACGTTGCTCTTCACCTGAGACCACTGAGGATTTTCTATCTGAGGATTCCCAGTGTCTCAAAGGTAGGCTTGTTATGTCCCATGGCCTGTGGTGATGCACGCTCACAGCACAGATGTGGAATTAGGTAGCAGTCAGTTTATACATTACATGCCGTCAAGTCTTTCCATGTCCAGGATTATATGTAGGGAGACAGAGGAGACAATAAAAATCCAAGTATTTGAAATTTGCGTTCAAAAACATTATGTAATAGGGAAATACAATGACAAGTTTTCTAAAGTAAATGCTCTAAGAAGGGAAGGGGAATCTTTTCCCTTATTTTCAACAGGGAGAATTTGTAACATTCATTCGTCCTTATAATATTGGAGCATTTGTCACATTCTAATTTATATGATTCTCGTGTTTATGTGTCTATCATTGCAGATACTGCCAGGGCCCCTTCCATTGGCCCTTGACCCAGTCTGGCGTCCACACACAGAATGTTGTTAACTCTGAACAAATCTGACTTTTGGTCTGAGGGCTGTTTGGCTGCCCATGTGCTTTTGGCTGAAGAACAAGGTGGGCTGTGTGCTAGAGAATTAATGCCCCCAGAACAGCCGACAGCCCATGATGGGCAGGAAGCTGAGGGATGGATACCCCAGCTTCTCTGCCCCTTGGTAGGAATAACTCTGAAGATCTTGTCTCTCTGCCTATGGAGTAAAGTTCTATTGCCCAGAGGCTAGAGAATGCACCATTTGGGCTCTCTTTACTTCCTTGTTTTGCCTCTCACTCCCTGTGCTGTTTCCTGGGATTGCCTCCTAAATAAACTATTTATGTTTGAATTCTCGCCTCAGAGTCTGTCTCTGATGGAACCCAGAGCCTAGGTTATATTGCAGTGGACTGAGCAGAGATCCCAGCTGCTCCATCCATGCATCTCACATCATAGGCCAGAACAGACTTGTACGGAGCTGGAATTCTATGCCAGTTGAATGACTTTCAGAGTTTGCATAGTAATGAATTTTGCTATTAACAGAGATCGGTGTGTAATATTACACATGCTTCTAAGAATCTTCAAGACAAGCTATTAAGAAGTAGGCATCATACTCAAATGATAAAGTTATCATGAATTGAATATCTCTAGTGGTTGCTAGATTCTGAGGTAGACCTTTAGAATGGGCATCTTATTTTATCTTCATAAAAACGTAAAGAACTTGTTAAGAAGGACAGTGTCTCTGGGGTCAGACTCTCTGACTTCATGGTCCATTGAAACTTTGGAAACTTCAGGAAAAGAATTTTCCTATTTATGCCTGTTTGTTTTCTTATAAAATGAGATGAAATTACCTACCGTACAGGGTTGTTAATAAGATGATATATGCCTTTAGCCAATACCTCACATGTTCAATAAATATTAGCTATAAAAATAGCTAATATGATATATCATGATGAAGAGACATGATTCATCCTATTAGAGTTGTAGTAAATGTGGCTCAGGGAGCTCAAGGAACTTGTCCAAGATTGTACAGTTAGAGAGTATTAGAGTCTGATAGGACATTTTGTCCTTCTGAACTTGCACACCCAAATCCATCCTCTTTTTCCTGTATGTACTACTTGCTATCTTCATCTTGACTGCTATCGCTGAAATGGATATGTTGAAATAAGAACTGTTTGACCTTTTATAAGTGCATCAGTATTTTTCTAGTCAGTTTTATCATCACCACCATGCTGTCCCTTCCTTCCTACCCCCAGCTCTACCTTTCTCTGGCCAAACTGTGAGTATTCTTGCACTAAGACTCTTCATATACTGACTTCTGCTTGAAATGCCTCCCCTGCTCTACCCTCCACTTATTCATCTTAACTCACAGTTGTTGTAGGTGTCAACAGAGATTATGCCCTCCACACACTCTTGCCCCCCCCCGGCCAAGCCTGAGTTAAGTACTGCAGTGGATTGTAGATATTTGACATTGCTCCCTTTCAGGATATGTGGTAGGAATTTGACATGGGCATCTCATTCAGGCCCACTTTGACCAAAGGCCCTGATTGTAAGAGACTGGTAATGTTTACTCCTTGTGTCTTGAAACATCACCTCTTATAGCCCTGAACCTCCATATAAGATGTCCTACTACAGTTGCCATATTACGAGGAATCCCAAGCTAGCAACATGTAGAGGGTGGAGAAAGAGATAGAGATAGAGACAGACACAGAGAGAAGTATGCAGCCAACCTCCAGATGTTCCAGTTCTCAGCAATTCTAATTATGATAGCTGAGGTCTCAAGCATCGTGGAATAAGGATAAGTCATCCTGTCTATGTTCTGCTCAAATTGCTGACCCACGAAATTATGAGATATAAAAATAACAAATTGTTTTAGCCACTCTCTTTTGGGATAATTTGTAACATAGCAATAGATATTGGAATTGATACCTCTCTGATTGGCTTCCATGGTGCTCTGTCCTTACCCTACTGTAATGCTCGTCACAGTAGTTCATAATTGTTTCTTGTATGTTTCTCCCACTGACTTACAAATACCCTAAGTGCAGAGATGGTGTCTGGTTCACCATGATTTCATGGCATAGATCTGTTGCTCCATAAATATTTGTTGAATGAAGAAATTTGATATTATTTATTGATACAGAATTATGGGGAATAAAAATAAGTTTTGCATTATTGATTTTATTAATGATAATCTCTTTAATTTTTTTCTTTCAAAATTCCCATTATCTTTCTCATTTTTTTAATTAAATATCTATGGCACATATGCTATATTGCAGACAACATGGTGAGGGTTGGGAATTACAGCGGGGAACAAGGGCAATATAATGCTTGCTTCCCTGCGATGGATCGTATAATTTTGTAAGGGTGACAAACAGAAATTTGCACAACTAAGAATATAATTAAAAGCTGTGGAAGTGGATGCTTATACCAGAGCATCTCCTGGGGAGGCATAAGATAGCTTGAGAGGTCTGGAAGGCCTGCCTGAAGAAGTGACTAGAAGAAAAGCAGAAATTAGGCAAAGAATTGAGGGGAGTTTGGGGCAAAGTAAGCATTCTAGGGAGAGGAAGTGGCTTATGGGAACTTTCTGAAGTAGCCAAAATCTTTGCAATAGCTTAAAGAACTGGAAGAAGGCCCGTGGAGCTGGATCTTAGTTTCCTTTAATTCTCAACATTCCAGAAAACCTTACTTTCATTGTTTTAGTTACAGATTTTCTCTGTACCATCCCATAAGTTTTTTCAGTATCACAGACCTCTTATTCACCTTGAAGAATCAAAGATTTTTTTTTAATTAAAATCTTAATAAAGTTAGTTCTAGCTGACTCACTTAGAGGTAATTTTTCAAAAATTCTTAGATTTAAATATTCTTTTGTCAGCTCAACTTTAATATCAGAGGTTTTAGAGAAAGAATAATTATATGCTGATTCTGATCTCAAAATGTCACTGAGAATAATTAACCAGAAAAGAAAGGGGTATTGTATTTAAATATTTTGTACCAGAGTAAAGTGAAAAAAAAAAATGAGTCTTATTCTTTTGGATTTTGAACATTATCTATGAATGCCTCTGTTCATATTATTCAGTGTTTCTAAATATTTAAATAAAAATCTAAGGACATTCAGGTTTTAACAGCTATATGTACAATAAAACTTATAGCAATTTCATTAATGTGGGGTATTTTTGAAATATTTACTAATTTATAATGTAGCTGCTTACAAAATAGTAAGGTTGACATAATAGCAATAGTTTAATGTTATCCATAAATAAAAATGATGAGCTTAAAGTCTCCATGTTTTTAATTTGTAATTTCTTGCTATTGTTTTGATTGGTCAAATTAAATAAGATAATACATGTAAAATACTCAGAAGAGTACTTCGCACATAGTAGTAAGCACGAATTTCTTATCATTGCTGCTTTGCCATACATCTTCTCTATTTCACTCCAAATACTTCACTAACCATTCATCTATAAAAATGTTAAAAGCCTCTGATATATAAATAACAAGCTTTTATTGATTATCAGTCAAAACTAGGATTGACCCCACAATACAATGACCCGGAAATCTCTCTTCT
Source organism: Mirounga angustirostris (assembly GCF_029215605.1). Classification (NCBI taxonomy): domain Eukaryota; kingdom Metazoa; phylum Chordata; class Mammalia; order Carnivora; family Phocidae; genus Mirounga; species Mirounga angustirostris. The sequence continues at coordinate 35,759,893 of NW_026991710.1, forward strand.
TAGTAAGCAGAACTCAGCATTTCCTATGACAAAATAAAAACCATTGGTTGGCTTATTTGTAAGTAATTCAATTCAAAAAATACTCCAGAAATTTCTTTCTTTTTCTTGCTATTATTTCTAAAAATCGGCCAATCCTATTGTTATGACACTTTTGTGAGAGGAGCAAAAGGTACTCCTCATCTCCATGGCTCTAGAGAGAAGTGTGGTTTTTTAGAAGTGGTTTTCTCAGTTATTCATTTTACCTTTCCTTGCTGCAATCTGGGCTCTCAGTGACTAAGATGGACATGAATCCTTCACTGGGGTGATATTATATATAATATTATATTATATATTTTAAAATATCTATAAATATATAAATAAATATATAAATTATATATAATATCACCCAGTGAATTTTATATATAAATTTATATATATATACTTACATATTTATATATAAATGAATATTATATATATAAATGTATAGACTATATATAATATCCCCCCAGTGAAGTTATATATTTATATATATAAATTGTTATATATGTTTATATATATGTTATATATATATAAATATATATAAATAAATATATATGTAAATATATATGTTATATATTTATATATATAAATTGTTATTATGTATTATATATTATATATAACTAAATATATTATATATAGCTAATATATTATAGTGGGGTGGGTACAGAGTTAGGGCCTGTACTATAATTATAATAATTCAGAGGTTGTGTTTGTAGACAACCAGTCACTTACAATAAAATCATGGAGAAAAAGGTAGAAGGGAAGTAAAGCAAGGTAAGAATCTTTGCTCATAAACAAACATGAAATAGCACATCGCTTGCTTTTTAAAATTAGCCCACTTTTGAGCATTCTCTTTCCTTTTGCTGGAAAGAGGTGGTTGGGAAGGGACCAGGCAATCCATCCCCATCATTGTTGCTGCCCCCTTTCTCCAGGGAAGTGCAAGGCCCTGTGGACTGCACTGGAATGTGTCCAGGTCCTGAAGATACCTTCTTGTTATGTTACCAGTGATACAAATCACTGTAGACATCCAGGAATCCCAGTTGGTTCTGCTGCTTCTGGGTCATACCTAAAGCATGAGCGTCTATTGAGGCTGAGGCCCCATGGCTAAAATTCCTAAGGATGATGTGCAGTAACTCCTCCCTAAGATCTGGCCCCCTCTTGAGATATTTATCTGAAGCAGTGTACAGACCTTAGCTCCTAATGAGACCCACAGACATCTGTCTCTTATCCTGGTCTTCAGAAGGGTCTTTTTCCAGATCTTCTTTTTATGTGTTTCTCAAATGGACTCCTCTAAAGTCAAATTTCTTCTCTCTTTTTCTTAAGGAAATACACCTCAATTTCATCAGTGGGCTTGGTTTTGGGAAACAACAACTAGGAAGGGAGACATCTTTCCAATAACTTTTGCTTTCAGTACCACTACAACATTTCCACTAAACGAGGATGTACGGAGCAAGCTACTGAAGCTCAAATGAATGAAGGGATAGCAGAATGTACAAGAACAACAAAAAAATACTTCAAAATTCTATCTTGAAACACAGAAACAAAAGCAGTAGTAGTCAAATGAATGTTTTTTTTTGGTTGCTCTGATCATGTTTAATGATAGGAGGAAATCTAAATTTATAAAGGATTTAAAACAGTGAGATAGATGTATCGATATAGATATATAGATATATATATATACTTTAAAGTCTCTGAGGAGATTTGGAAGTGGAATTAACTTTTTCAGACCAAGTTTCAGCTGTGGCTCCCGTCATCTGAACAATGGGCTTGAGATACTCAAGGTCCATGAGAAGAGTGACCTCAATTATTTCTCAGATCCCCAGAGAAGAGCATCAATTATACTCACAAAGTAATGTCTGTTTCAGTCATCTTTTTTTCCCCCTTGATTGCACTCACCTGGCCAAAGTCTACTGCCCTTGAATTTTCCTGAAAGATCCTTACTGATGCCCTGTGAGATTGGCCAAGCCCAAACAAGAGACTTGTTTTGCAAATTTCCAAACTTGTGCCAGATCAACACTCCTTGTGCTTGGAGACTTACAGAGGCTTTCAGAAGAGCAATTATTTCCAGTTCTCCCCTCTGGCCCTTCTCTTTTATAGGTACTAACATTTTACTGCCATCTTCATGCCTGCATCTCACTTTTACAAGTATACACAGTAATTTGGGCCAGTGCCTTACAAGTCTCCATTCATATAGAGTTGAAATTCACCTTTCCATTTCAGTACCTCTCCCAACACAATAACTGGTAGGCAGAATAATGGTCCCCAAGATGTCCATGTTCTAATCTCTAAACTGCAAGTAAGTGTATGACCTGACATGGCAAAGGAGAATTAAAGTTGCTTATCAGCTGACCTGAAAATAGAGCTATTATCCTGGATTGTCCACTGGGCTCAATATAATAATGAAGATCCTTGTAAGTGGAAGAGGGAAACAGATGAGGGTCAGAGGGAGGTGTGACTACAGAAGAATGGCCAGAGAGGTGTGATGTGTTGAGTTTGTAGATGGAGGAAAGGGGCTGCAACTGCGGATATGGGAAGGAGATGGAGAAGGAAAACAAACAAACAAACAAAAAAACAGATACATCCCTAGAACCCAAGAAAGGAAGGTGGTCTTACCAGCACCTTGATTTTAGCCCACTGAGACCTGTGTTCGATTTCTAAACTACAGAATGTCATTGTGTTGGGTTTTGTTGTGATTAAGTTTGTGATAATTTGTCCAATAGAAAAGAAATAGAAAACTACTATGATAAGCAAATTTACACATAGAAAACCAAGAAAGTCTGAAATACAGTTCTTACTTCAGTAACATATAAAGTCATATGGTCCATGTAAAACATAGGTATTTAAGTTAATGTTTGCACCACAGTTTAACTTCCGACTTAATATGTGAACAATTGAAGAGCCTACTTGAAGTGATTTTCCTTGGGGGTAGAATTAGCTGCATCAAAGAGGAATTAAAATCTTTAATCTTGAGAACCAGAAAACTGCAACTTTCATACTGTAGCTTTATTTCAGTCAGTGTTTCAAATACCTTGGGGTCTACTCTCAGCTGGGGCACATGAGTAGAGAGAAAAATTGGATCAATATGGCAATGAAGTCCCATAGGGAGTAGGAAGAGATGGAAGGTTGTGGTGAACTTTATATCAGAGGGCACTTTTAAGAGGCAAAAATGGTAACATAAGAAGGAGAGATGAAGAAGCTTACATGGAATGGCTCGGATAATTTCAGAGATGGAGGAGGGTTATGTTGAACATGGTGATTGAATAGAAGGGGTGAAAGTATTGGACTGTAAAGCAATTGACATGAGTCTCTGTTCAGGCTCTTCTATTACCATATGACTTGATTTCTTTATTACAAATTTCTAAGTGGCCTTTTTTAAAGTAAAATATTTAAGGCAACCTATAAACCAGGTAATGTCTGCAATTAAAAAAAAAAAAGCTTCATTATATTTCTCAGCCTGCCTTGCTGTTAGATGTGCCCATGTAACTGAGCTCTGGTCAATGAAATGTGAGCTGGCAGGATATACTCCCAGTCCAGGCCCATTAAAACCTCCTGTGGAAATTTTCATGTACTTTTCTTTCTCCAACCACTAGTTTAAAAAAAAAGGAGTCCAAGGGCTCAGATAAAAGACCCTGGGCCCCTAACATATTCATCTGCCATCCTAAATTGGTCTATGATTTGAGTGAGAGATAGAGTAGCATTGTGCTAAGCCACTACAATTTTTGGTGTTGTGGGTTATAATAATTAGCCTGCCCTGACTGGTAGAGGTCCTCCTTATCTTTCTGGAGCTCAGTTTCCTCATCTATCAGATTCCTCTTAACTCTATGATATTGTAAACTTTAAGGTTGTAGAATACCTTGTGAGTATACTTTCTTGGGGAGTGAAAAATGTTTAATGCTGAATCTGGAACCAGGGTAGATGTTGGTTTGCAACCCTCCTTGGGAGCTTCCCAACCTCTTTGGGAACCTCCCAGGTGTAATCTGAAGCGGCCCTCTGTCCATGGCAGGCAGGGAAAGACCGAAGAAAAAGGCAGGCCGTTCCATTTGAGTAGGTGGCAGGTTTAATAAGCAAGGGAACTTACACATGACACTTGCTTTGGGCAGCTGCAGGACAAGTAGATCTTTGCATCTGCCTGGCAAATCGTAAACATTTCTATGGAGGCCTTAACTGAGTTCAAAAACGATACCATTCAGATGGTTCCAACACCATGTTATTATCTCAAGATTGTGTCCTTGAGATAGTTTCTGGAAGTAAGGAAGGCAAGCAGAATCTACATTCCAAGGTCAGGGGAGGGGTGAGGAGCTTTTAATTGTGGGGATCTAGCTCACAGGTCAACCAGTGGTCATGTCATCTTGATGACCTTTCTCATCAGTAGAATTTGACGAGACCTTGATGTATAGGTCTCTCCTTATTCTGTGCATGAAGCAAATAGGTGACGCATATGTATGTTCTGATTTTTTTAAATGGTAGATTGAAAAGAATGCCATCAGTTATTAAAAACGGTGAGCTAGGAGTCCTTACCATCTGTCACCAGGTTACTACTCTGCAGGTTCAAGGTGAGAGGGTGAGAGGTTTAGGGAAGATGGGAGTGAGTGACCGAAGGTTTTGGGGAAGGTGGAGAGCAGTTTGAATGACTGAGTATCAGGAAGAAGACTGGTGGTGGTCATACCTAATTAAAGATTGCCAAAGTGGATCATGGCTTGAGATGCTGAAGTCCATCCACAGGGAAGTATATAGAAAGTAGAGGTGGAGGTCAATGGCAACAAAGAAGGCCGCTAAACTTGAGTAGAAATATCTGAAGGGCAAATAAAGATGTCAGTGATATCAGAGAAATGGTTAGAGATGAAGATTGGGAGCTTGGGGTTGGACATATCTGAGGAGATAAGAATGGGTCATATTTTATAAATGAAATTTAAAAGGAAAATATAACTCACCCAAGAAAACAATAAAAAGTGGGATGGTGTTGGGATGCCTGGGTGGTTCAGTTGGTTAAGCATCTGCCTTAGGCTCAGGCCGTGTTCCTGGGGTCCTGGGATTCAGCCCCATGTCAGGCTCCCTGCTCAGGTGGGACCCTGCTTCTCCTTCTCCCTTCTGCCCCTCCCCCTGTTTGTGCTCTCTGTCTCTCTCTGTCAAATAAATAAATAAAATAGTTTTTTTAAAAAGTGGGATGGTGTTGTGGAAGGGAAGCTGGTTCATCTCCTTACCCAACAGTGGGGTGACGCTGAACAAGACATATCCTGAGTCTCAGATTTCTCATCTTCACAGATAAGGATTTTATTGCCTGGCCTGCCTCAAAGATCTGTTGGGGGATCAAACTGGTGGGAACACATTGAGTAATATGTAAAATTTTATTTCAAAGTAATAAATTGAGGTCATAATCCTCTGACTCCAGATTAACTAAGTAAATCTAGGCATGACAGTGAAAAGGAACCAAGGGATAGAACAGAGAAAAAAAATCTTAAGATGTGCATATGTGTTGTAAAGAACAGTTCTATTGTTTTAAAATGGGTTTTTTGGTGAAACTCTACAGCAAGGCATATGAGAGTGGAATAAATTTATCATACTCACGGGTCCTAGAAGAGGGAGGCATGGAACACCAGGCAAGGGTCCACACAGAAAGACCTCCAAGGGAGTGGGCTCAACCAAGCAAGGGAGGCGGGGAACTGAGAGCAAGTGAGGGCCTGTGGGCAAGTGTTTTCACTGGCGGGTCATGGCAGAATGCTCAAGCAAAAGGTATGAAGGATTTCACTTGTGCATTTGAATGTCACTGGATCACAGTCAGGGGAGGGCCCAACGGGGAACTTGTAACAGAGACCAGCCTTAAACCCACTGGTGTATTTGGTTGCCTGCACAGGGTATTCATAGCCTATTTGTGGGGAAGTTGAGGCCTCAGGAAAATGTGGAGTCTTAAAAAATGTAGAATACGGTGTTGTTCTTGTTCTGACTGGAGTGCCAGTTTTATCGAGGCTCCCATGGCTCATTTCTCAGTGGTAACTCGGAATATGCAGTGAAAAAGCAAATCAGGTGAGGAGGTACTTTTCATCCCAATTGGATTTTGCCCTCATTTAGGTAGACCCAGAGTGATCGTGGGCTAAGGCTGCCCCTCCTTCTTCCATGTGTCCTATTCAATGTTTACTAGAAACTAGCATTTATTCAACTACTGGTCTCAGAATAATACTGATGAGAGAATAATTCAGGTTTTAAAAAAATAGTAAGTATAGCCTCACAATAAAAGGCATTGGCTCTGTGGCCAGACTGAGTGGGTTCAAATCCCGGCTCCTCCATTTATTTGGTACGTATATATAGTTATTTAATTGTTCTGCATGTTGGTTATTCATCAGGTAAGTCTACATTTTAACTCATAGAGCTGTTGTAAGGATTAAAAGAGTTCATATATGTAGTTAGAAGAGTGGTTGGCATATACAAAGCACTTAATAAATATGAACTATCATAATTTTATAGTTATTTATTTTTTTCCAAGAGAGGAATTCTAGTGTAATGAGGAACACTAAAATATGGGTCTGAAGATCTGAATTTTTGTCCATTATTAGTCAGGTAAAAGTGACAGAAACAAAAAGCAGGCTGGGTTAAACAAAATAAGAAGGAATTTATTGGTTTATATAACTTAAATTTCAAGAGTAGGTCTGGTTTTGGGCACAGCTGGATGCTACAATCAAGAGATTCAAACAATGACCCCAAATGATCTCCTTTCTCTCCCCCTTCCCCTATTTCCTCCTCTACCCTCTCTTTTTGTTGGCATTACTTTCCTTTAATTTGGAGTTGCTAGGCAGACATTTTCCATATGACATACCTTTGATAAACCTGTTTCCACTAAGCAACTTATATAGCCCCAGAAAAAAGAAAGAGATTCCCCTTTCCTTGACAAATCTAGTAGGAGTTCTAAAACACACTCTGAACCTATGGGTGGTGTTAGTCACATTAAAGCTACACGATTGAAGGGAGGGGGAGTGGTGGTTCTTGTTGGGATGCCTGGGTGGCTCAGTTGGTTAAGCATCTGCCTTAGGCTCAGGTTGTGTTCCTGGGGTCCTGGGATTTAGCCCCATGTCAGGCTCCCTGCTCAGGGGGGACCCTGCTTCTCCTTCTCCTTCTGCCCCTCCCCCTGCTTGTGCTCTGTCTCTCTCTCTGTCAAATAAATAAATAAAATAGTTTTTTTAAAAAGTGGGATTTAAAAAATGATGATATTATTTTTAGAATAGGTAATAGATGCCAAGCAGACAAAAATACAGCAGAGGCTCTAAACATAGACCCACCTCTGAAATGTACTAACTATTTGACTATGACCAAGTGACCCAAGCTTTCTGAATTTTGGGTTTTCGACTATATAATGGGGGTTAATACCAGCTTTGCCTAAGTCATTATGTCAATAAGAAGGAAAAACAAAAGAATGTGAAAGCCCTTTGTAAACAAGTTAGTTCCGTAAGAGCCAAAGGAAGCAATATTATCTTCTGCTTGACTTCTCAAGGGTTTAAAACATCTGTCAGCACCACTATTTCCTATTCATTTAAATTGATGTGCTTTTAAAATATCTGCTTCTTTAATCCATTCAGGAAAATAATAAGCCAAGTAAGAAGCAGCCTGGACCTCTATAGATTCTATTAATCACATCACCCCAACTCACCACACCGTCATTTATCATTACTCTGTGTTGATTAACGTGTCAGCCAGTCTTCAATCCCATTTCATGGGAGCCCTACTACTGCTAATTCATTCTAATTAGTGAGACTCTGCCTCTCTGTAACGGAGCAATAGACATATTGTTCAGGAACATTTTCTTCCACATAGTGTAGCAACTGTGTTTCTTCCTTGTGTCTATTCTGCTGGTTGTACTTAAAATGGCTCTGAAGTTTACACATCACAATGTGCTTTACTACTCACAGAACTCTCTCAGGTAAAAATGACCGAATTTTTTTTTAAGGTATTTAATTATTTTGTTAGAAATGGAAACAAGGTGAGTACCTGCAGGTTTTAGGACCATCCTCTGACACGTGAAGGATGTTGTACAGCACAAGCCCCAGCAGCCTCTTTGGACCATTGCATCTTGTTACTGTTTTAACCATAATGATAGATGAATGATGCTTTTTGTGAAAAGTTGATTCTGGGTATGTCGCTCACTACATCCCTATCTAACAACCCTCATGAGGTGGGTATGATATTCTCCACTCTACAGGTAAGCAAAATGAAGTTCTGAGAACCAAGGTGTTTAGCTCAGTGTTACACAGTTTGGAAGTGGTGACTCAGTGACAGGACTCCGTCACAGATCCAATGGCAGAGAGCCCCTGGCCACATGCACCCTGCCTCCCAGAAGAGAAGGGCGAGGGAGATGAGCTGTGCTGTGCTGCGTAGGGGGGCAGCTACCTCTGACTGGCATTTTTGCTCCCGGCAGGTGGTTTTGCTCAACAACTTGACTGTATTGAGCTCTCAGTGGCGAGTGCAGGAAAGGGCATTCACTGTGTTCCCGGAGGTATGAATCAAGTCACGGTCAGCCCAGGTGGGCTGATCTGACACCTGAAGGGCTGCTTCTGACATACAGGCTGCAGGTTGCCAAGCCCAGGAATGAGTGGCTTTTAATCATTTCTGTAATATGCCCTAAAAATATTTTGAGCAGTTTTCCTGATGTACAAATGACATGCAACAAGCTGCAATACTGTAATTGTATATAAGTAGAGGGAGCAGTATATGAGGGAAGAATGGAAGGAATCATCAAAGGACAGAAGGACACTTTGGGAATGAGGAATATTTTCATTATGTTGACTTTGGTTTCAAGAAACTTACACCACTTCCCCTACCTGCAGGCACCCACTGATCTACTTTCTGTCACTATAGTTTTCAGTTTTTAGAATCTTATGTAAATGAAATCATATAATATATACTCTATCTTTCCCTCCGTGCTAGCATAATGATTTTGAGATAATATCCATGTTGTTGCATGTATTTATACTTCATTTCTTTTTGTTAATGAGTAGAATTTTGATGCATGGATAAAACACAATCTGTGTATGCACTCACTTGTTGACGGGCATTTGGCTTGTTTCCAGTTTTGCCTATTGCAAATTAAACTGCTGTGGATATTCATATACAAGTTTCTGTGTGGACTGAAGCTTTGAGTTCTTTTGAGCAAACATCTGGAAGTCGAATGGCTGGATCATAAAGTAGGCGCATATTTAATTTTTTAAGAAACTCCCAAGGAATTTTCAAAAGAGATTCTACCATTTATATTTCCACCCATGATGTATGAGAGTTTCAGTTTCAGTTTTTCACAGTCATTATGTTCTATAAAGTTTCTATGAACACTGAATTATCAATTATTGAACTGTTTGCTCCTAGGAGAAATACAGGGTTAAGTTCCTAAGAGCCTCTGGTTACATTTTTGTCAACTGATCAGTACATAACCTTGTTTTATATGTGTTTCTGTTTAAATACACTTTACTTAATGTATATTTTTGATTTATGAACATCAAACTCATGGTTAACAACACTATAACTGATACCTGAAAGCAACTTGTCTAGAACACTTTTTTTTTTTTTGGTAAAACTCATCACAGTCTTCTTGCACTGAGGAACACTAGATAGCACTTCAGGCTATGCTTGGAGACTATTTTAAGCAATGAAATCATCAACAAAGAGTGCAGAAATGTGAAAAACGTGGCACTCAATAGATGGTGAAAAGGACCCTTGTTTATAGTATAAGAGGCACACAAAAAAGCAGAGTGTTGCCTTGTTCCATCTCAGATGGGAATATGCACATCAACCAGCTCACTTGTTTGCTGCTTTGAGCAAGTCCGTAAATGATTAAGAAAGTGCTCTGAGTATTGATTTGAGGGTTACAAATACAATTGTTTTCCACTCTAATATGTTTTATTTTATTTTTTGGATACTTTGGGTTTCAATCACTCTTCTTTCTTAAGTTTCTTAAGGAAGAAGCTGAGGTCATTGATCTGAGACTTTCCTTTTTCTGATATGTATTTAGTGATAAAAATTTTCCTCAAATACTGCTTTAATTAGATTCCATAAATTTTTATACATTGTGTGTTCATTTTCATCCATTTCAAAATTCTTTTTAATTTCTCTCTTTCTATCTTTGATTCATGAGATGTTTAGAAGTGTGTTACTGAGTTTCAAAATATTTGAGGACTATCCAGAGTTCTTTCTTTAAAAAAATAAAAAAGATTTTATTTATTTGAGAGAGAGAGAGAGAGCACACAAGTGGGGGGGAAGGGGCAGAGGGAGAGGGAGAAGCAGACTCCCCACTGAGCAGGGAGACTGACTTGAACCCCAAGATCATGACCTAAGCCAAAGGCAGACATTTGCCAACTAAGCCACCCAGGTGCCCAAGTTCTTTCTGTTTCTGATTTTAGTATTCCATTTTTATGGGAGAATGTATTTTGTGTTATTGAATTATTTGTAAATTTATTGATTCTTGTTTTATGGGCCAGAATATGGTCTCTTTTGTCAAATTTTCTGCATTTATTTGAAAAGAATTTCATTCTGCTATGATTGGATGGAAGTTCTGTAAATGTCAGTTGGGTTAGATTTGTTGATAATGTTATTCATGTTTTCTCTTTGATTCCTGAATTTTGCATTTTTAAAACTCATTTATTGTATGGATGCTTAAATTTCCAACTACAGTTGTGGATTTTTTTTTTCTTTGCAGATCTATACATTTTTGTTTAATGTATTTTGAAACACTATTATTAGGTACAGAAACATGTAGGATTTTTATCTCCATTTGATGAATTGATCACTTTGTTAAAATGAAATGGTACCCTTTATTCCTGGTAATGTTCTTTGCTCTGAAATCTATCTTGATACTAATACGGCAATTCCAGGTTTTTGATTTTGATATTTTTTACATTCTTTTACTTTTCATCCATGTTTGTCTCATCCATTGTTTTTAATTACTCCTTATTTTTTCTTATATGGGTATCAAATATTCTCATTCTGTTCTATTCATCTTTTATCTATTTTTTTCAATTTTCCTATCTATCCTTCTAGTCTATAATCTGGGAAAATCACTCTTATTATTTTTTAACTCACTAATTTGTTCTTTATTTGTATCCAAACTATTATTTTTTAACATATTTAATTAAATGTTTTAATAACTGCATTTTCCTTTTTTTTTGATTCCTCTTTAATAAATGCACATTCTTGTTATTTGTCTCTGGTTTCTCTGAAGGTATCAGATTATTTATTTAAAAGTTCTTCTCAAATTATTTGAGATTCTGTTTCTTGTTTGTACATTATGTTATTGAGTTTTTCATATATGGTCTAGGGTGTTAGATTTTCTTAAATATTTTGAGATTATTAATTATTCTCTTTTTTCGTTTTCTTTTTAAAGAAAATTCCCCCACTGCTTTAGAACAAGGTCAGCTCCAGATCTGTGGAAGTAACTGTTGTTTAGTACTGTACCTCTAGTTTTCTTTTAGGATAGAATCTCCGTTTCTTCTCTATAAGAAAGAGAGAATTTCTCTTTTATAAGGGAAAAGAAAAAAAAAAAAAGGTTAACACTACTGTATTCCAAGCAAGATGTGAGCCAAATGAAGTAGAGCTGAAAAGACATGTCCAATAATTAGTTTTGTGATGCATCGCTCCTCTTGTACTTTTAAGGTTTAAAAGTTGAAGTTGCTGAGACTATAACTGTTTGGAAAGTAGGAAAAAGTATTTCTTCATATTCCAGTATCAGTAAATTTGAGAAGGCCATGGAGGGTCCTGGCCTCAATCCCCATGGAGGAAAGATTGGTTGTACATTATTTTCATCTCAAGCCCTTGGAGAGAACTTGAACTTTTTCCTGGAGTTCAAGGGCTACAGATAACTTATGTTTGATCCATCCCTTTGAGAGACTGAGGTTAGTTCTGAGGAAAGGTAGCCATTTGGCCATAACCTGGACTTCCAGTGTCACATAAGCCAAACCATGTATAAGCATTCTTTGTGGATGAGACATGAGCCATGCACAGAGTGTTGGTCTGCAGCCAGCTAATATCCTGCCCAAGAAACCTGCTTACAGTGGCATCTTACCTAGGTTCCCCAAACTGTTGGGAATCCCAAGTCTCCTGCCAAAGAGTGCAGCACCCATGTCAGGGATCTGCAGTGAGACATTTCAGCAACTGGAAGCAATATGAAAAGTATGTCCTGAGAAAACCTACAGAGACCCTTAAAAGGGAAAAAAGTCAGTTTTGAACATTTAACACATCCAGAGAAACCAAATATCCTGAAATATCCTGATATTATCACATAAAATCCTAATCTGTTCTCCTTCTCTGGGGCCGGACACTAGAGCAGACAGAATTCTCAGCTTAGTGGTGCAAAGATGAAGGATGATTCAATGGTAGGAGAGGGAATAAGAGGAAGCCAGTCACACAACCCTTTGCTTCTTCAGGTGACAACCTTAAGGAAGCCTGAGCGTGGGGAGAGAAGTTTGAACTTTGTAGTTTACAGTTTTGATTACTACCTGAAAATGAAAATTTCACTCAATAAAAAGACAATTTTTGGTTGACTAAAATATGACTAGAGGAATTTTAATTATCTGAGAGTGATAAAAAATATTATGGATATACTTTCTCTTTTTTAAAAAAGATTTTATTTATTCATTTGAGAGAGAGAGAGCATGAGTGGGGGAGAGGCAGAGGGAGAGGGAGAAGTAGGCTTCCTGCTGAGCAGAGAGCCCAATGCAGGGCTTGATCCCAGGACCCTAGAATCATGACCTGGGCTGAAGGCAGATGCTTGACCGACTGAGCCACCCAGGCGCCCCTGGATATACTTTCATTGCTTATGAGTAAATATCAGGAGTAGGATTGTGGTACCATTTGGGAGGTTTATGTTTAGTATTTTAAGAAACTGCCAAACTGTTTTCCAAAATCATTAAAACGATGTTAAATTTCCTCCAGCAGTGTATTAAAGTCTCTGTTGTTCTGTGATCTCTGCAATACTTGGTAAGGACAGTCTTTTTAATTTTAGCCATTCTAATAAATGTGTTGTGGTATCTCTTTGTGTTTTTAATTTGAAATTCCCTAGTAATGGAATTTTGGTGAGCATCTTTTCATGTACTTATTTGCCATCTATATATCATCTTTGGTGGTATCTGTTTAAATCACTCCCAATTTTCAATATGATTGTTTTCTTGCTATTGAATTTTGATATTTAAAAGTATATATTTTGTATATAAGTTTTTCAACATATATATGATTTGCAAATATTTTCTTTTCACCATTAGCTTTATGTTCTCTAAACTGTTTTTCCAAAGAGCAGTTTTTAATTCATTTTTTTACAGATTGTGCTTTTAATTTTATATATAAGAAATCTTTGCCTAACCCAAGGTTATAAAAGATATGTGCATTCAAAGTCTTGTACATGAATGTTAACAGTAGCTTTACTCATAATAACAAAAAACTGGAAACAATAGAAATCTCCATCAGTGAGTGCTTAGATTTGCAAATTGTGGTATATCCATATAATGGAATATTAATCAGCAATAAAAAAAGGATGAACTATCAATACACACCATAACATCGGTAATCTCAAAATAATTATGCTGAATTAAAGTAATAAAAGATTACATGCTATATGATTTCATTTATACAAAATTCTAGAAAATTCAAAGTAATGTATGGTAACAGAAGTAGATCAGTACTTGCTTGGAGATGGAAGTAGAGGGTAGAAAGAGAAGATGGGAGAGACTAAAATGGAGCATAATGAAACTTCGGAAGTGATTCACTATCTTGATTGTGATAATGGGTCTGAAAGTACATATTTATACTTTCAGGTATCACAACTAATAAATTGTATACTTTGAATACGTGCAATTTACTGTATTTCAGTTATTCCTTAATAAAGTTGTTAAACAATTGTGTGGGATCTGACTGAGATTTCCCCCAGACTCACAGAAAAAATCTGCCAAGTTTGTCTTTTAAATTAATTAATTAATTAATTTATTTTAAAGATTTTATTTGTGTGTGAGAGAGAGAGCACAGGCAGGGGGAGTGGCAGGCAGAGGGAGAGGGAGAAGCAGGCTCCCTGCTGAGCAAGGAGCCTGATGCAGGACTCGATCCCAGGACCCTGAGATCATGACCTGAGCTGAAGGCAGACACTTCACCGACTGAGCCACCCAGGCATCCCATCAATCTGCCAAGTTTGAATGGACAATTAAGGATAAAGAATAGAATTGTTTTCTGAATGGATTCCAAGTATTTTCTTTATTCACTATATTGGTTACATAATTTTAAAATGGGAAATCTAGGTGAGACTCAACAGAAAAGTAAAACAAAAAACAAACAACAACAACAACAACAACAAGAATTTAATGGTTTATACACTCTTTTGCCTTTTACCTCTGCTGGTTCTGCCAAGAACTACCAAGCCAGTTGGACAACATGGTAACACATCCATCAGCTCGGAAAGAATCAAGTCAAATTAAGCATAACTGTGAATTGTATAGCCACGGTGAAAACAATGATATTTCTGTGATACGATGTGACAGTTCAGTCAGAAACTGGAAACAGTTATGCATTTTGTAAATGGCGTGGTAAAAGAGCTGAGGTACTTAATACAGAGAAGAAAATGAGGTAACTTGGAAAGAGCCTCTTGGGTGGGAATTCAAATTCACCATACCTCCCTAGTAACTATGCGATTTGAAAACACAAGTGATATTATAGATAACAGAGGTTTTAATCTACTGTTCTGGTGAAAGCGGGACAAAACTTACCAATGACTATTGAGACTGACTAACATTAACAGGTATAAATATTCTGCAGTAGCCAGGGTACTAGTTATGGTCCAATTTATTTTCACACTCAGCGAGAAAGAACTCTATATCCTTATCTGTTTGCTTGACAAGAAGCTGGTATCACATTCTCGGGTGTTCCTATTTATGAATGATTAAGGACTCAAAGGGTCTACGTAATCCCAAAAGAAGTTCCATATGATTTCTCTTTCCAGCAAGAAAAAGCCCTCACATTCTTCAGTCCATCACTGCCATTGGTATCCTCAGTTCTAGCTCCCCCACAACTAGCTAATCAGATACTCCCAGTCTGTCCAAAATGGGGCGGGGGGGGATCCAGGATATAGCAAAATCTCCTTCCTGGATTCCATGTCCAAGGAGGGAGACATCACAAATGACAATGTTCTTTCTGGATTTTCTGGCTTTAGTTTTCACAGTTATAGCTCTAAGAGTGTGTCCTGGCAGGCACACTTCAGTGTTCAGCCATGAACAATCAGTCTAAAGTAGGATTTTTCTATCACAACTGAAAAAAGTCAGTAAAATAAAAATATGTGTTTTAAATATTGGCTTTCACTCCAAAGGAATCAATATACCTTCTCTTCACTCCTGAACACTCACAAGTTATCTTTTATTTGTAGGCTTCAGTAGCTCCAGGAGTTAGCTGTCTATAATTGACAACACACACCTTATTCTAATAGAATCCCTGGAGTATCACCTATGACAACCTGGTATTTGCTCTGGGTACATGGCCTTCCCAGCCAGTGGCCCATCCTACAGGTCCTCAAGAGCAGAAGCCACCAGAATGCTCTGGAGCCATGTTTGAAACTTGTTCCCTTACCTACATGTGTCTCTTTCTCTCCCCAGGTCTGGCCATGTATTTCTGTTGTGCAGTAGTGATAGTGGGGATAAGAGAGATTAGCATGGATTGGAGGAGTAAAGGAGGGGAGAGCTTCGTAGCCCATCCAAATATGTGTTTAAAGTAAAATAAGCTATGGGTAGACCCACAGTTCTTCCAGTAATAAATTCAAATCAGAAAGAAACGCAAATTTAAATATTGCTTTGTATTTTCCTCCAATTCTTCACATGGATATATTAAGAATGAGACAATTCAAGAGAAAAAGAAGACAAGTTAACACAGAAAATGGTATACATGGCATTTGTTGGTTTTGATGTAAAGTAGTGAAGTTAGCAGGGAGGAGAGGGTAGGAGGAAAGTGAAGGGAGCTAAGATATAGTAAACGCTTACAAATTTATTGAGCTTAACATACTTTTTATTTTATTTTATTTTATTTTATTTTTTTTTTAGAGAATGTGTTCTTTTTTTTTTTTTTTTTTAAGATTTTATTTATTTATTCATGAGAGACAGAGAGAGAGAGGCAGAGGGAGAAGCAGGCTCCCAAGGAGCAGAGAGCCCGATGGGGGACTTGATCCCAGGACCCTGGGATCATGACCTGAGCTGAAGGCAGTTGCTTAACCAACTGAGCCACCCAGGCGCCCGAGCTTAACATACTTTTTAAGTGATTTTGTCCTAACAAAATCCTGTGGAAGATATAGTATTACACACATTTTGCATGTGAGGAAAGGGAAGCTCAGATAAGGAAGTAGTGTTCCCAGGTCAGAAGTGGGGAACCTGGGATTTGTACCTGGATGTCTCTGACTCCAGAACTCATACTCTTGTCATATCATTGCAGAACATACTTGGACTGAGAATAAAGAGAAGTTGGAAAAATGAGAGTAAGAGAAGGAAAGAAGAAGAAATTCAGTCAATCTTCAGCCAACCAAACACATCCTTAATGCCATTCTGCTTTCAGCATGAAGAGAAATTAAGAAGTATTTTCAACCTTAGTTGCTATTTCTAATATTAGAAAGGTGTCATATATTCATGTAGGGGGAGGCTTCCATGTCCTGTAACGTATTTTTTTTTTAAGTAGGCTCCATGGCCAGCATGGAGCCCAAAGCAGAGCTTGAACTCACGACCCTGAGATCAAGACCTGAGCTGCGACCAAGAGTCAGATGCTTAACTGACTGAACCACCTAGATGCCCCTGTCCTGAAATGTATTTTATCTCAAATTTTTTGAAATTAAAATAAATACAAAAACATCACATTTTATACAAAATGAATAAAATATATTATAAATATTAAAACTTTTTTAGACCAAACAATGTATTCTGGGCCCTAAACCTGGAAATGTCTATTGACCGTCATTTGTTTTCACTTCGGTGTCATATTACAAGCCATGCTTGGTTTCTATCCTGGGGAAAGGCAGGAATCTTAAGGCATTCATATTGTCTTCATGCCGAATTCTTA
The DNA here is from genome assembly GCF_029215605.1 of Mirounga angustirostris. Lineage (NCBI taxonomy): Eukaryota > Metazoa > Chordata > Mammalia > Carnivora > Phocidae > Mirounga > Mirounga angustirostris. The sequence continues at coordinate 35,776,948 of NW_026991710.1, forward strand.
TTGAGCATTTAACTCAAGCCTGAGGAAATGGCAAAGAGAGACCTAAAAATAATTCCCATACACTGTATTTCATTTGAAACTTTCCAGTGATCATTTACATCTTAGGACTAAAATTTCGAAATATTTTCTGTTAAATTGAAAGGCATCATGCCTACAATGTGAGGTTAGGTTTCTGTTTTTCTTTGGCATTTGGCAACCTGTTGTACACGAACAGAATTCAAAGTAAAGAGAGAGTCATCTTTTTGTTGTTATTTCTTGAAAGCTCATTTTGCCGGATTGCTCCAGCGATAGTATATTTTTTTAAATATATGTCACATGTGAAGGACTTGAATAATGAACTGCTGCAGGCCTTTTTTGGTAAAATCATGTGTGATAGTTAACAAAGTGTTAAGAATGCAGTCTCTTTCTAAAGATCATACTAAATAGAATTGTATAATGTCAAAAAAAAAAAAGAAGAAATCACATCAAGAACTTATATGCAGAGGACTTAAATACAGGGAAATGGTCACACAAGAAATGGGATGGTGACAAAGACAAATGGAGTGGAGAAACAGTCCAGAAATTAGCCATGAAAGGAAGCCTGGACCATCTAATTAGGGAAGAGAAGGTGTTATTGGAACCCACGTGCGGTAGTCCCATTCTCTTCATCCTCCTTACCAACCAGGAAGCTGGAACCATGATAGACTATGGAGGAGTTGCAGGGAGGGAGTGAAGTACCCTGGCTTCTCCCTACCTCCCCATCTCCCAATAACTTTCCATTGGCTGAACCTGCTGTTGGAGGAATCTGTAAAATACAACCTGTAGGGATCAGAGGCCCTGTAATAGGAGCAAAGGAGGAATTGGGGGATTGGATTTGGGAGCAAATTGATCCAGGATCAGCACAAGAAGATATGAGAAAATCACTTATCTATTGATATATGTTAATAAAGGTAAGATACAAAACATTTTAATAAACATAAAAGTCAAAATTGAGACTGTAATATTAATTGTAGATATGAAAGTAAAGCTAAGTAAATAATTTTTTTTTTTAAAAATAAGAAAAAAAGAAATAATAAAATGGTTTGGATAGTAAAAATAAGACAACAAAAGGGCAAACTTGTATGTATGTTTTGAATTCTAGGATGGATAGAATGAATCTGGGTACACATTATTTGACATCTTCTGATTATGGAATTACTAGAAGAAGATTGATTATTCAAAAAGAGGAACCTTGAGTAGGATTCCTCTAGACCAGGGATCTGCAAACCTTTTCTGCAAAGGATCAGATAGTAAGTATATCAGGCTTTGAAGGATCATACAATCTCTGGTGGCAACTACTCAGGTCTGCCATTGTAATGCAAAGTCAGCTTATTGAGAAGACATAAATGAGTATGGCTGTACTCCAGTAAAGTTATTTCAAAAAATAGTGGATGGCTGAAATTGGCTCATGGACTATAATTTGCCAACTCTGCTCTAGAAAGATTTTTATTATAGAAAATATCATTTCTACTAATTTTCAATGGTTAACTTAAACAGAAATACTTCTCATATTCAGGCTCACACAGTGAGCTCTAGTTTCAGCCTGCTTTGGTTTGAATTCCAACTCTGCCACTTACCGCCTATGTGGACTTTGCTGAATCTCTCTAAGAAATTAGGTTCAACAAGGCACTGACCTCACAGGGTTATGGTAGAAATCATGAGATCATATGTGTAAAATACTTACACATCTAACAATAACGCCTGGCACATAGAAAGAGCTGTATTTGTATTTGCTGATCTTATCAATTCCAGCTTTCACTGTTTCATAGATATTTAGCTTTAGGGGAGTGTATTTACTTGAACTAGCACATATGATTAAACACATTTATCAATAAAAATGAGGCAATGCTTAACATTTATTCAGCAAACTTTATTTCAATACCTGTTATCCACAAAATTATGAATAAGTATAGCCAAATTACAATCCAGGACACTAAAGAGTTTATCCAGGCAGGGAAAATTATAGGATCCATCGGAACAAAATAGGACAATTCAATGTAATTGTTAAATGCTGTGTAATTGATGCATATATTAAGTATGGCAGGTACTCAGAAGAAGGAATAAGGCAATTCAGAAATGGCCAAGAATGCCCATGTATTAACTATGCTAATAAGTTAAATTGACTCCAGGTGTCTTTGTTACCTCCCCAGTGATCTCTATAATGGAATCACTTGCTTCATGATCAGCTTTAGTTGAAGAACTGGGTCAAATAAATAAACAGCAGAAATGTACACATATCCAAAAGTTCAATTTAGTACATTTTTTGAGCATCAAAAAAGATTGAAAGTTAGAGAAAAAAGGGTAACTGAAGCTTTAAAAAATGTCTAGTTCAGCAATTTCATTTTAGAGGTAAATCTGAGACCCAGAAAGTGCCCAGTGACACAAAGCCAGGGAGGGAGAGAACCAGGATCGGGGATCTAGTCCCCTAACAACCAGATCCCCTAATTTACATTTTAATTAATTTTCCACATCAATAGTGAATCTTTCTAAATTCTCCAAAATGTTCAATTTTAATATTCCAGAGATCGATTTTATTTTTTTCTATATTTCAAATAGGGGTCTCATCCATGTCAATTCAGCCAAACTGTTTTAATATCTCCTATCCAGGACTCCATGCTTACTCCTTGATAACTTATAGCTATAGAAAGACAATGATGCTCTATACAATTTAACCTGTGTATTTTACATGATACTGGGCACCTAAGGCATCATGATAAGCGTGGAGCTCATGGCAGAATAATCACAGCTGACCTATCACACCTAAAGGTTTTATGTATGCTCAATCAATGCCACTACTTAAATACCATTTTCTCCTCTTTGTTTGATAAATTCAGCCAGGATCACAAAGATTTTCTGAACTACCTTACTGGAAAGAAAGGTATTGGAATAAACTCGGTTATGCATTTCTCAATAAAACTAGAACAGTATAATAAATACCCACCACATTCACTCTAGGACACAAAATAACAGCTTGTTTCATCTTCTCATAATTTTTTTAAAAGATAGTTTGCTTCTGGTGCCAAAAAAGAAAGAATATAAGCTGCCACTTATGGTCTTGAAAGGAGTAACTGTGAAATAGAATCTTTAATACAGAATATAGCCAAAACAAGATATACAGTAAATGTTACTGTTTCCTTTTATTATTTTGCCTTTTGAAATTCTCATCCTTTTGAAACCAGTGGTATTATTTAGATTCTATAGATAAGTGTCTTGGAGATAAAGCAAACAACAATTTGTCCCAATGATGACAAAAAATTGAGGCAAGTCAATATTAGGTTCAGAAAATCCCTAAAACTCTGTTTAGAGATTTAACATAGTCTATTGTAAAACCATAAAAAACTCAGAAAATTTAGAATGAGAGGACATCACTGCACCATCCAATCTGTCATGCATTTAGGGAAGAATTTCTCCCTAAATAATTGCTTGCAACAAGTGGGACTGTTGGATTTTAAGTGGAATTTCATTCCCCTTTCTAGGCAAGCCTCCATGGTCTTTATTCCCGCCTCTCTCTAGAACTTACTCCGACGGGGAGCCGTATTTCAACACATTAAATAAAGAATAGTCTAATGCAAACTCTGCCACTATAATTCCCATTGAAACCCCATTAAGGAAAGAAAAGCTGTCATGTATAAAATCTGCTGATCCTTAGTGATGACTTGGAGGACATTTTTCCTTTAATGGCTTCATGCTTTGCCAAGCCATAATTCACTTATATTTCTGTCAACAGCTTCATCAGTGTATGTGTTTGACTTTCCTGAAAATGACATTATGGCAACTTTCCTTACTATGCAAAGCTTTTGCCTTGACACCTCCATGTGGGAAAACAGAAGCTTTTAGTCAACTCTGCTGTGAAAGGAGACATTATAGAACTTGGCTCTTGTGTCATAAGAAACATTTTAGCTTCTTGAGCAACCCCAGGATGAAGTAGACAGAGAAACTGAGTGATTTTAACCACCAGAAACTGTAGTAATGCCCCTAAGCAGCTTTTCTTGTGTTGCTTTTGCAGCTTTAAGAAACTGAAGTCTAGCGGATCTTCAGAGTTAACTAAGTCATGAGATTATTGATATAGGAAGAGAATAAAAGGGACTAGATTTGTTCTTATTTATTTTTAGCCTTCTAAAATAATGTAGAAAATATTGAAGTTATATTTTATAGGTTGTTTGCCAACAAAACTGAAAGAAATAGATCCTTCCCTAGAGAGTGGATTTAAGTAAATTAACAGTGGAATAGAATTTTGCTATTGCTATATAAAAAACCTTTATAGACTAAACATATATGTTTGCATGTATATATATCCATACATATATATACACACAACCTATAGTATATGTATATGTTTATATATACATGCATATGTATATAAGAGAATACACATACATACAAACACACACTCACATTTGTGTGTTCATCTGAGAAGAAAAACCAGTTGCCAGAACTGCTGCTGGGACATGGTAAGAAGAGTCTAGGACTTATGCCAACATTTAGTTCCATGTATCACGATTGGGTGGGAGGGAACTGGTCAAGCTGGACTTCGGAAATTTGTGCCATGACTCTTCTATTCAGATATGGATACCCAGAAGTAAGACTATCCTTCTTGCTGCCTGTTTCAGAATCTTCAACTTTTTCCTCTAATGAGTTGCTCCCAGAAAGAGCTCAATGTGTGCATTAGAGAGCTAGAAGGGTAGTTGAGGCACTATTTGGACTAAAAGAGAACACAGAGTACTTGAGGAACATCTTGGAATGAGAGCATTCTTGCTTGTCAATGACTTATAAGAATAGCAACAAAGCTATGAGACCCAAGGGAGGAACAACATATCTAGACCATCAGAAGTTGCTATTACCAAATTGTGCTAGAGTCAAGACGCTATGAGTAAATCCTAGTAGGATGTCCGTCTATGGAAGAAGGCCTCCATGGTCCTCACTATGCCTACAGGAATATAATATTCCCACAGGTGAAAAGGGGTGTTTCACCTTTGGTCTTTGTGGGGTTTCCAGCCCACAGAGCTTGAGTCAAGGATTCAGGTGCATGTGTTTTATTGAGGAAGGAATGAGAGCTCCACAACAGGCCAAGGAAAGCAGTTTAGGAAGGATGTGGTCTCATCAGGAATCTAGCTTCTGCCTGATTCCAAGGAGAGTGCTGGAGCCTGAATTACCAAGGTGGACCAGCTTTTTAGCAAGGAGGAGTCTTTTGTATCTTTGCGTCATTGGCTGCAGGCTGCTCTGGCTGGGGGTACAGGAGGAAGCACAGAGAAAGAGGCACCATCTCCCCAGCACGGTGGCTCCCGCTGGCTGAACAAAACTCTTCAGAGAAGGATGCAGCTGTGGACTATAAGTAGCTAACATGTAGAAGAGGACCAGGGCAGGGTACTAAAAGCATACGCTACAGTTTTCCATTTATGTACCCTCATATTTCTGGTGGAATAAAAGATTAAGTTCCTTTTTGTTTTACTTTTTCCTACAAAATTATGGAATAGTGTCCTCTGGGTCAGGAAATATTCTAATTATCTTATGTCTCGCAATTTCAAAAGGCCATGATAATTTTTATTTTAATACCACAGATTTATCAGTCTTACCCTTTGAACTTTTTTTTTTTTTTTCTACCTGTTTTCCCACTGTGAAATACCCTTCATTGCATGGAGAAAAGTCAAAACTTTCTCCACTATGGAGGCATTCTGGAGGCCTGCTGGTCTTCTTTCTGAGTCATTGTTTCTTCTCAGTATCGCTAAGTTTGAGTGTTCCCTGTGTCATTATGAGTTTTGGAAAATGAAGACCAGAGGTTTGTCCAAACAAACATAAAATAGATACAAGTTGATTAGCCTTTGGACGAATTAGGGGAATCTGATCATAATCTCACTTGGGGTTTAATATTATTATAGTATTAGGTATAGAAGGCCTTGAATAAAAACTAAAATTATATTCGTGATTATAGTTTCTTTAGAATTTATAGAGGAATGAATAGAATATTTCCTCCTCTTATAGATTGGAAGTTCTGACTAATCAAATTAGTGACTGGAGTAACAGTCAGTTGCCCACCAATATCTCCTACTAGTTCTTTGCTGAAAGTACTCCAACTTTGTTTGAGGTAACAACACAGCAGGCCCTAGGTGATAGGTCTTAGTGGATGTAAACCAACCGTGACAGTTAGTTTCCCAGTTTTCTGTTTCCTTTGTAGTTTGGGGTGGCCATGTCACTCCCTCATGAGATTGAGATCTATGCATAATTCTTCTGGGCAGTTTTGAAAAATACATGCCTTGGTTCCTTCCTTTTTGTTCCTGAGTTGCCCATGTTACATCTGAAACTTATAGAAGCAATTTGTGACTATGGGGGAAAGACTGAGTGAATTACAAGGGCACTGAGTTGTATAGATTAGTTAAATAAATGGATATATGAATAGATAGATAAATAAATAAATTAATTAAAACTGTGATTTGAGAGAAGTAAACTCCTAATTAAGTCCACTGTGTGTTAGGTTTTTCTTTTACATGCAACTGAACACATTCTTGATAGGTATTTAACAGTTTAAGTGCTGGGTATCTTGTTGCTCTTCTGTGGAGCATGGTATAAGATGCACAAAGGAAAGATTAGTTACAGTTTATACAGACATTCTATGGTTTCACCCAATTTTAATTCACTGCATGTCATCATCACATTTGGCATTTTTCTTGCTTCTGTATTTACCATTTTGTTATGGGCCTACTCCACTAGAATGCAAGCCCTCAGAGCATGGACTTTGTTGGTCCTATCTACTATTACATCCCCACTTCACAGAAGAGTGCTTAGTGCATAGTAAACATTATCCTATGATATCTTGTTGGTTCAACAAATGCATTCCCAGCCCATGTCAAAGCAGAAACTAGGACTCAGAGTGCAATGCAGAAATATTTGGCCCCAGGCTTGAACAGTCAGAAATTCCACTTTCAGAGAGTAAATAAAATAGAGTCAAAGAGGGGAAGGTGGGGTTTGGGTTGGAGGAGGAATGTAGCAGAAGGACAGCTGGGACTGGAGAAAAAGTTGTGTAGGTAGCAGAATCCTCCAAGTGAGAAAGGGAAATAATTTCCATTCCAAAACCAAATGGGATGGACTCACAGAGGAGCTGCCCTCGATTTTAGTCACCAGTCTTTTGACAATTTCTCATCTTAGGAAAGTCTTCTGTTTATCAGACCTGGGTAACTGTATAAACTTTGAACAGAAAGTGGCTGTGAGTAAAGAGTTTAGAAAACCTTTCATTCCTTCAATATGAGAATTTGATCTTCAGTCAAATTAACTTTTAGTTCTTTAACTTCTGTTAACTTTCTAGTTCTTTCTCTGAAAACCTGATAAAGATGAAAAGTCAACTATGTTACTAGACAATATTGCTTATGGTTTAGACACCCTTTTATTGGCAAATTTCCTTAGGAATAGGATAAATTATAAATGAACTACAAATACCTGATGGCAAGGCCATATTTTGGGCTTTTCTGAATGCGATGATTCTTAATGGTGCACATCCCCTGTAGGAATCCTGAAAAAGATGCCTGTGGAATTGGTACAAAGGATAAAAGCCTCCTGCACCTGCCAAGTATCATTCCCGTGCACTTGGACAAAACAAAGAGGAGGGCGTCTAGATGGCCATGTGGACCATTACACACAGCTGTAAGGATTTCTACACACACACACACACACACACACACACACACACAAACCCGATGCTGCCCTTCCCCACACAACAGCAGTATATTATTTTAGTTATTGTGCCTTGAGAATATTTTCTAATATTTAGAAAGGCAAGTTGTTCTGAAGGAAAATTTAAATAAAATATTATGACCTAGATTATGGTGAAACATCTCTCCAAAGCATATTTTTCTTCCATAAGCCCTTTCTTCCTCTACATCTAGGACTCACGCTGAAGATCATCTTTTCCCCAGACCGAATGAGTCTCTTATGTCTTCAGTATGTGTTTGCCAAGTTAAACTGGTGATCTCTATCTGTCAGCAGAGATGGGGCTTAAAAATTCCCCAAATGCAATCACCTACTTCTCCGTGAGTCAGCTGGTAATTCAGAGCTCCAGGTTTTATTCTTACCAATATCTTAGTCTACTTTGACATAATGTTTAACATACTGCTAGCATTTTTTTTTTGTAATTGACAGACCCTCGAGTGGTTACTGCCCCATGTAGATGACCTAGATTATGTGCCTACAGTTTCTCTTATTCCAAGAATTTGGTGGACCATATGGCCAGATATGCTTGGCCAATGGTTTTCAAACTGTAGTTTGTGGGTCATGAAATCAATTTAGTGGCTCACAAGCAAGGTTTGTTTGTTTGAAGAATATAAAGTAATAGAACAGAGAAGAAAATCCGACATCACCTAGCATGTAGTGATAATAGATACTGTCTTGTGAAACTTTATTTTAGTCATGTAAACCACACAGACACATTCTTATGGACTGAATTGTGTCCCCTTCAAATTCATTATGTTGAGGTCCTAACCACCAGTATCTTAGAATGTGACTGTATTTGCACAGTCTTTAAGGAGGCTTTAAGGAGATAATCAAGGTTAAATTAGGTCTTAAGGGTAAGAATGTAATACAATAAGACTGATATCTTTATAAGAAGAGGAAGAGATACCAGGGATGTGTGTGCATTGGGGAAGGCTCATTAAGGACACAATGAGATGGTAGCCACCTGCAAGCCGAGGAAAAAGAGGCCTCCGGAGAAACCGAACCTGCTGACACACTGATCTTAGACTTCCAGCCTTCAGAACCATGAGAAAATAAATCTCTGACATTTAATCTACACACTGTATTGTATTTTATTACAGCAGCTCTAGCAAACTAATGGACACATTCATATTTGGTGTACTGGGTCACATGTAAGGTGTGTTTGTAGAAATAGGTTGTGGTCAAAGATGTTTAAAACCCCTGAACTAGGGCACGTGGGTGGCTCAGTCAGTTAAGTGTCTGCCTTCGGCTGAGGTCATGATCCCAGGGTCCTGGGATCGGGTCCTGCATTAGGCTCCCTGCTCAGTGGGGAGCCTGCTTCTCCCTCTGTCTGCAGCTCCCCCTGCTTGTGCTTGCTCTCTCTCTTTCTGACAAATAAATAAATAAAATCTTTAAAAAAGTGGGCTCCACTTCCCACCAGCTGTTTCCTTTAATGGACTCCACGTGTAGGATTCCCTGCTGGATGTGCTCTCTTTTCCAGAGGAGCAAACTTTCTTTCTCCTCAGGGTTGTGGTCAGTCAGTGTTGTAGTCCGTTGGGGTGGAATACCGTAGAATGGGTGGTTTATGAATAACAGATTTCTTGCTCACAGTTCTGGACCCTGGGAAGTCCAAGATCAAGGAACTGGCAGATTCAGTATCAGGTGAGAATCAGCTTTCTGACTCAGAGATGGACATCTTCTCCCTGTGTCCTCACATGGTGGAAGGGGAGAGAGAACCCTCTGGGGTCTCCACTAATCCCATTCCTGAGGGCTGCATTCCCTCCCAAAGGCCTCACCTCCAAAAGCCATCACACTGGGATTAGGTTTCAAGCTAAGGGTTTTGAAGAGAATGGGAGCATTCAGTCAGTCTATAGCAGCCAATTGGTGAAACAGCCTCACTGATCCTCATGCCTGTCTCCTCTGCCACCATCTCCAGGTCTGAGTTTTCAGGCAAATGCTTTAAATTAGGAAACAGTGGTTCTTTTTTTTTTTTTTTTTTTTTTTAGGTTTGGCTGTTCTATTGATTGGCCACTCTATCGATGTATTGAGATATTAAGAATAATATGATCATTTGTACCTTTTGTTGAATTTTTCTGTCTTTAAACTATGGACTGGAATCATGTGAGTTAATCTGCATGAGCTAAAAATTGGCTCTTGGTTCTTAGTGCATACATTTCGACACCCCTGTGAGGAGAAAGCTGGGCAAGGGTGTTCTTCTGACAGATTATATCATAATATTGAAGGACATTAAGTTGTAGTCTTCTGAAGTCCCAGCTCTTTTCCTTTGGAAATGCTTACATCTTTGGATGATTTGGATGTTTGGATGCATTTCTTCTGAAACAGAGAGAATGCAGAAAAATGCTTAAGGTATAGGTTAGTTTTAACAAATTATTGATTTGGCAAATTATTGATACTGATATCCAACTAACATCAGAAAGAATGACATTATAAATACTAACAAATTAAGTTTATTAATTTGATATGTGTCCTGGTAGCTGCACAGAACAGATCATTAGATGTGGTAATGTAGAGTTACATTTTTCAATCTATTCAGTCTTGCAAGCAACAATATCTAAAACTGGAAACTGAGTTACATTTAAAATGTATGACCTTAGCTTTAACTGAGGATCTCTGAAAGAATCCCACATTCTAGAGGATTGTTGACTATATTGTTTATCATCTCTCAGGGTTCTATCATGAAAAATTTTTTTAGGAAAGACTTTTGGGAAGAGCTTTGTTTTCCCTAAAAAACAGGATATTTTCCCATGAAACATAAAAGCCATGTGCCATATGTCTAGAATTATTTCTCTTGTTGTCCTTTAGTGATCAGGAAGCTTAGAATTCAATTGCTAGCCCTAATTTTTACTGTGTAGATCCTTATGCTATAGATATATACACATAATATATATTTTATATATGTGATATAAAAACTACATTTTAATATATTAAATATATACCATTATTTATATTTATTATTTTCCTTTCCTGTTTTTCTTGTCTAATTTGTATTTTTCTTTGCTCTGATTTAAAAGTATATACATTTATTTACATTTTACTGTTTTATTTATAAATTTGTGGAGGTATTTAAGATATGTTAATTAAGGTGGGGTAGAAGTAATAATAATAATTTATTTGGTGAGTATCTATTGAACCAATCTAAATGCATAGCACAATTCTAGGTGCAAAATATCTGCAACAGATAATTTTTACTTCTTTTTTTTTTTTTAATTTTTTTTATTCTTATGTTAATCCCCATACATTACATCATTAGTTTTAGATGAAGTGTTCCATGATTCATTGTTTGTGCATAACACCCAGTGCTCCATGCAGAATGTGCCCTCCTCAATACCCACCACCAGGCTAACCCATCCTCCCACCCCCTCCCCTCTAGAACCCTCAGTTTGTTTTTCAGAGTCCATCGTCTCTCATGGTTCATCTACCCCTCTGATTTCCCCTGCTTCATTCTTCCCCTCCCACTACCTTCTTCTTCTTCTTTTTTTTTCCTTAACATATATTGCATTATTTGTTTCAGAGGTACAGATCTGAGATTCAACAGTCTTGCACAATTCACAGCGCTTACCAGAGCACATACCCTCCCCAGTGTCTATCACCCAGTCACCCCATCCCTCCCACCCCACCCCCCACTCCAGCAACCCTCAGTTTGTTTCCTGCAATTAAGAATTCCTCATATCAGTGAGATCATATGATACATGTCTTTCTCTGTTTGACTTATTTCACTCAACATAATACCTTCCAGTTCCATCCATGTCGTTGCAAATGGCAAGATCTCATTTCTTTTGATGGCTGCATAATATTCCATTGTATATATATACCACATCTTCTTTATCCAGTCATCTGTCGATGGACATCTTGGCTCTTTCCACAGTTTGGCTATTGTGGACATTGCTGCTATAAACATCGGGGTGCACGTACCCCTTCGGATCCCTACTTTTGTATCTTTGGGGTAAATACCCAGTAGTGCAATTGCTGGATCATATGGTAGCTCTATTTTCAACTTTTTGAGGAACCTCCATACTGTTTTCCAGAATGGCTGCACCAGCTTGCATTCCCACCAACAGTGTAGGAGGGTTCCCCTTTCTCCGCATCCCCACCAACATTTGTCGTTTCCTGACTTGTTAATTTTAGCCATTCTGACTGGTGTGAGGTGGTATCTCATTGAGGTTTTGATTTGGATTTCCGTGATGCTGAGCGATATTGAGCACTTTTTCATGTGTCTGTTGGCCATTTGGATGTCTTCTTTGGAAAAATGTCTGTTCATGTCTTCTGCCCATTTCTTGATTGGATTCTTTGTTCTTTGGGTGTTGAGTTTGATGAGTTCTTTATAGATTTTGGATACTAGCCCTTTATCTGATATGTCATTTGCAAATATCTTCTCCCATTCTGTCAGTTGTCTTTTGGTTTTGTTGACTGTTTCCTTTGCTTTGCAAAAGCTTTTTATCTGGATGAAGTCCCAATAGTTCATTTTTGCCCTTGCTTCCCTTGCCTTTGGCGATGTTTCTAGGAAGAAGTTGCTTCGGCTGAGGTCAAAGAGGTTGCTGCCTGTGTTCTCCTTTAGGATTTTGATGGACTCCTGTCTCACATTGAGGTCTTTCAACCATTTGCAGTCTATTTTTGTGTGTGGTGTAAGGAAATGGTCCAGTTTCATTCTTCTGCATGTGGCTCTCCAATTTTCCCAACACCATTTGTTGAAGAGACAGTCTTTGTTCCATTGGACATTCTTTCCTGCTTTGTCAAAGATGAGTTGACCATAGAGTTGAGGGTCCATTTCTGGGTTCTCTATTCTGTTCCATTGATCTATGTGTCTGTTTTTGTGCCAGTACCATGCTGTCTTGATGATGACAGCTTTGTAATAGAGCTGGAAGTCCGGAATTGTGATGCCACCAGCTTTGCTTTTCTTTTTCAACATTCCTCTGGCTATGCGGGGTCTTTTCTGGTTCCATACAAATTTTAGGATGATTTGTTCCATTTCTTTGAAAAAAGTGGTTGGTATTTTGATGGGGATTGCATTGAATGTGTAGATTGCTCTAGGTAGCATTGACATCTTCACAATATTTGTTCTTCCAATCCATGAGCATGGAACGTTTCTCCATTTCTTTGTGTCTTCCTCAATTTCTTTCATGAGTATTTTATAGTTTTCTGAGTACAGATCCTTTGTCTCTTTGGTTAGATTTATTCCTAGGTATCTTATGGTTTTGGGTGCAATTGTAAATGGGATCGACTCCTTAATTTCTCTTTCTTCTGTCTTGTTGTTGGTGTATAGGAATGCCACTGACTTCTGTGCATTGATTTTATATCCTGCCACTTTACTGAATTCCTGTATGAGTTCTAGCAGTTTGGGGATGGAGTCTTTTGGGTTTTCCACATAAAGTATCATATCATCTGCAAAGAGTGAGAGTCTGACTTCTTCTTTGCCAATTCGGATGCATTTTATTTCTTTTTGTTTTCTGATTGCAGTGGCTAGGACTTCTAATACTATGTTGAATAGCAGTGGTGATAGTGGACATCCCTGTTGTGTTCCTGACCTTAGGGAGAAAGCTCTCAGTTTTCCTCCATTGAGAATGATATTCACTGTGGGTTTTTCATAGATGGATTTTATGATATTGAGGTCTGTACCCTTTATCCCTATACTCTGCAGAGTTTTGATCAAGAAGGGATGCTGTACTTTGTCAAATGCATTTTCTGCATCTATTGAGAGGATCATATGATTCTTGTTCTTTCTTTTGTTAATGTATTGTATCACATTGATTGATTTGTGGATGTTGAACCAAACTTGCAGCCCAGGGATAAATCCCACTTAGCCGTAGTGAATAATCCTTTTAATGTACTGTTGGATCCTATTGGCTAGTATTTTGGTGAGAATTTTTGCATCCATGTTCATCAGGGATATTGGTCTGTAATTCTCCTTTTTGATGGGGTCTTTGTCTGGTTTTGGGATCAAGGTAATGCTGGCCTCATAAAATGAGTTTGGAAGTTTTCCTTCCATTTCTATTTTTTGGAACAGTTTCAGAAGAATAGGTATTAATTCTTCTTGAAAGGTTTGGTAGAATTCCCCTGGGAAGCCATCTGGCCCTGGGCTTTTGTTTTTTGGGAGATTTTTGATGACTGCTTCAATTTCCTTAGTGGTTATAGGTCTGTTCAGGTTTTCTATTTCATCCTGGTTCAGTTTTGGTAGTTGATACATCTCTACGAATGCATCCATTTCTTCCAGGTTATCTAATTTGCTGGCATAGAGTTGCTCATAATATGTTCTTAAAATTGTTTGTATTTCTTTGGTGTTGGTTGTGATCTCTCCTCTTTCATTCATGATTTTGTTGATTTGGGTCATTTCTCTTTTCTTTTTGATAAGTCTGGCCAGGGGTTTATCAATCTTGTTAATTCTTTCAAAGAACCAGCTCCTAGTTTCGTTGATCTGTTCTACTGTTCTTTTAGTTTCTATTTCATTGATTTCTGCTCTGATCTTTATTATTTCTCTTCTCCTGCTGGGTTTAGGCTTTATTTGCTGTTCTTTCTCCAGCTCCTTTAGGTGGAGCGTTAGGTTGTGTACTTGAGACCTTTCTTGTTTCTTGAGAAAGGCTTGTATTGCTATATACTTTCCTCTTAGGACTGCCTTTGCTGCATCCCAAAGATTTTGAACAGTTGTGTTTTCATTTTCATTGGTTTCCATGTATTTTTTTAATTCTTCTTTAATTTCCTGGTTGACCCATTCATTCTTCAGTAGGATGCTCTTTAGCCTCCATGTATTTGAGTTCTTTCTGACTTTCCTCTTGTGATTGAGTTCTAGTTTCAAAGCATTGTGGTCTGAAAATAGGCAGGGAATGATCCCAATCTTTTGGTACCGGTTGAGACCTGATTTATGACCTAGGATGTGATCTATTCTGGAGAATGTTCCATGGGCACTAGAGAAGAATGTGTATTCCATTGCTTTGGGGTGGAATGTTCTGAATATGTCTGTGAAGTCCATTTGGTCCAGTGTGTCATTTAAAGTCTTTATTTCCTTGTTGATCTTTTGCTTAGACGATCTGTCCATTTCAGTGAGGGGGGTGTTAAAGTCCCCCACTATTATTGTATTGTTGTTGATGTGTTTCTTTGCTTTTGTTATTAATTGCCTTATATAATTGGCTGCTCCCATGTTAGGGGCATAGATATTTACAATTGTTAGATCTTCTTGTTGGATAGATCCTTTAAGTAGGATATAATGTCCTTCCTCATCTCTTATTACAGTCTTTGGTTTAAAATCTAATTTGTCTGATATAAGGATTGCCACCCCAGCTTTCTTTTGGTGTCCATTAGCATGGTAAATAGTTTTCCACCCCCTCACTTTCAATCTGGGGGTGTCTTTGGTTCTAAAATGAGTCTCTTGCAGACAGCATATCGATGGGTCTTATTTTTTAATCCAGTCTGATAGCCTGTGTCTTTTGATTGGGGCATTTAGCCCATTTACATTCAGGGTAACTATTGAAAGATAGGAATTTAGTGCCATTGTATTGCCTGTAAGGTGACTGTTACCATATATTGTCTGTGTTCCTTTCTGGTCTATGTTGCTTTTAGGCTCTCTCTTTGCTTAGAGGACCCCTTTCAAGATTTCCTGTAGGGCTGGTTTTGTGTTTGCAAATTCCTTTAGTTTTTGTTTGTCCTGGAAGCTTTTTATCTCTCCTTCAATTTTCAATGACAGCCTAGCTGGATAGAGTATTCTTGGCTGCATATTTTTCTCATTTAGTGCTCTGAATATATCCTGCCAGTCCTTTCTGGCCTGCCAGGTCTCTGGGGATAGGTCTGTTGCCAATCTAATGTTTCTACCGTTGTAGGTTACATATCTCTTCTCCCAAGCTGCTTTCAGGATTTTCTCTTTGTCTATGAGACTCCTAAGTTTTACTATTAGATGTCGGGGTGTTGACCTATTTTTATTGATTTTGAGAGGGGTTCTCTGTGCTTCCTGGATTTTCATGCCTGTTTCCTTTCCCAAATCAGGGAAGTTCTCTGCTATAATTTGCTCCATTATACCTTCTGCCCCTCTCTCTTTTCTTCTTCTTCTGGGATTCCAATTATTCTAATGTTGTTTCGTCTTATGGTATCGCTTATCTCTCGAATTCTGCCTTCATGATCCAGTAGTTGTTTATCTCTCTTTTTCTCAGCTTCTTTATTCTCCATCATTTCATCTTCTATATTACTGATTCTCTCTTCTGCCTCATTTATTCTAGCAGTTAGCGCCCCCATTTTTGATTGCACCTCATTAATAGCCTTTTTGATTTCTACTTGGTTGGATTTTAGTTCTTTTACTTCTCCAGAAAGGGTTTCTCTAATAACTTCCATATTTTTTTCAAGCCTAGTATCTTTAAAGTGATGATTCTGAACTCTAGATCTGACATCGTACTAATGTCCATATTCAGTAGGTCCCTGGCAGTCGGTACTACCTCTTGTTCTTTTTGTTGAGGTGATTTTTTCCGTCTTGTCATTTTGTGCAGAGGAAAATAGATTAATGAGAGAACAAAATGCTAGCAGAGTAACAACGTCCCCAGAAAATATACTCTAAACAAATCAGAAAAGACCTGAAGCAGTGGGAAAAGAAAGGGAAAGAGAGAAAAAAGAAAAAGAAAAAAAAGAAAAAGATAAAGATAAAAACAAAAACAAACAAAACAAAACAACAACAACAACAAAAAACCAGAATGTGATCAAATATGATCAGGCTGGTATATAGATCAGTGCCACACACTAGATTTGGGGTGTATTTTGGTCTTTTAGAAGAAAGTGCCTCCCAAAATTTTAAGGAAAGAAAAACTTATATATGTACAAAAATAAGGGTTGATATGATGAAGGGATGGAATTGACTGTAAAGATGGAAATTATAAAAAATTTTATAAAAGGAATTGATAAGAAGTTGTTTGAAAAAAGAAGAGGATTTAAAAAAAGAAAAAAGAAAAAAAAAGGGAGAGAATGTGATCAGGCAGGGGAATAGAAAACACCATATACTACAGATTTAGGGTATATATTAATCTGTTAGAAGAAACTATCTCAAAATTTTAAAGAGAGAACAACTTATATATATAAGCCAAAAATATGGGTAACTACTATGAAGGGATAGAATATGACTCTAAAAATGAAAAATAAAAAATTTTTTTTAAAAAAAGGGATTGATAAGATGTTGGTTGAAAAAGGGAAAAAGAAAAATTCAAAAAAAAGAAAAAAAAAGCAGTTAAAAAAAAATAACTTTGAAAGACTAAAGAATCATGGAAAAAAAGCCATGAATTCTATGTGCAGTATTCCCCTAGCGCTGGAGTTCTGCGGTTCTCATTGATCGGTAAACTTGGTCTTGGCCGGCTGTTCTTGCTGATCTTCTGGGGAGGGGCCTGTTGCCGTGGTTTCCAAATGTCTCTGCCGGAGGCGGAATTGCCCCGCCCTTGCCCCCTCCCGGCTAAGTAATCTGCTCGGGTTTGCTCTCCCGGCTTTTGTTCCCTGCGAGCTTTCCGTGCAGCTTTGGAGGCGGAGAGTGAAAATGGCGGCCTCCCAATCTCCGCCCCGGAGGAGCCGAGAACTCGGGCCCCGCTCCTCAGTGAGCCCCCAGAGAAAAGCCGTCAGTCACTCCCGTCTCCGCGGTCTCCGGCCGCACTCCGTGCTCGCAAGGCCTGTGACCGCGCGTTTCTATCTCTGGCACCCGAGCCCGGGTGGAGTCTCCAAACCCAGCAGATCCCTGCGGTGCACTCCCGCGCGGCTCCTCCCGGGGGAGGAAGGTGAGTCTCCCCGGATCTGCCGCTTGTTGGGTCCCTGCTGGAGGAGCAGGGGCCCGACTGGGCCGCGGATCCCGGTTTATGGCCACCCCGAGCTGAGAGCCCGCGCCTGGGCTCCGCCTCTGCAGCCGGCTTCCCTGCTCCGATACCTGGGAGCTCTGCCGCCCTCAGGCACCCCCGGTCTTTCTGTGACCCCGAGGGTCCTGAGACCACACTGTCCCGGAGGGTTCCACCCCCCGCTTAGCCACCAGAGTGACGTCCCTCGGCGAAGCAGACTTTTAAAAGTTCCGATTCTGTGCTCCGCGGCTCTATCACTTGCCAGAAGCGGCCGACGGAGGCCCCTCCCCGCCGTCTATCCTCCCGAATATCGCCTCGGATTCACTTCTCCGCATGTCCTACCTTCCAGAAAGTGGTCGCTTTTCTGTTCAGAGATTTGTTGCTCTTCTTTTCTTCGATCTCCTGTTGGGTTTGTAGGTGTTCAGAATGGTTTGATCCCTATCCAGCTGAATTCCTGAGAGGAGAGGAAATCCAGGTCTCCTACTCCTCCGCCATCTTGCTCCGCCCCCCCTAATTTTTACTTCTAATACCCTACAGTCTAGTAGAGGGAAATCGATATGAAGCAGATAATTCAATATACAATGTGAACCAATATCGAAAATAATTTACAGGTGATCAGAAGGAGGGTAGGTAAGCGAAATCTCTAAGATTATCTAAATGGTATGACAATGAATTTGGATCTCCTTTCCTGCTGATAGCAATAAGTGGTAAACATGTATGTTCTTTTGACTCTTAATCTTTTAACCTTGTCTGTATACTTTCCAGGTTTATTGCATGTGGTTTTCATTTTTAAAAGCTGCAAATAACTTTTTGATGTGGTTGAGTAATAAAGATGGTATTAGACTTCTAGAGCATATACTAGAGTATTGTTTCATAATTCTCAGTCATTCACAAACTAATGCCATGGTTCCTGTTGAGTGCGTGCAATCCTGTTATTATTTATTTTTTTTTAGAGAGGGAGAGTGGGAGAGTTGGGGGAGGGGCAGAGGAAGAGGGAAAGAGAGAATCCTAAGCAGGCTCCACACCCAGCGTGGAACCCAGTCTCACAACCCTCACAACCCTCTCAACCCTCATGACCCGAGCTGAAATCAAGAGTTGGACACTTAACTCACTGAGCCACCCAGGCACCCTGCCCTCCTGTTATTATTAAATACTAATTTTAAAAATCAATTGATTTTTTATGTAAATAAATTTGTTTTAAAAAGAAACGTTACTACTGTTGAGGGAAACAACATAAAACAATATAAAAGGTAGACTATAGCTGTAAAAATATAAAATAAAAACCAATGTTTTTAAAATTAAAATAACTGAACTATAAGTAATACTGATTCTAATAAATTTTACAGAAAATTTCCCCTGAAAATATCGCTCAGTTAGAGCTCTTTATGTTTAGTTTATAATAAAGAAATATTCAGGTTGATTAGGTTGAGATGAAGATAAGCTTTTAAGGCAAAAAATAATTTTTTAGTGTTAGGTTTTTTTTTTTTAAAGTTTTTATTTATTTATTTGACAGAGAGAGAGAACACAAGTAGGCAGAGTGGCAGGCAGAAAGAGAGGGAGAAGCAAGCTCCCCGCCGAGCAGGGAGCCTGATGCGGGGCTCGATTGCAGGACCCTGGGATCATGACCCAAGCCGAAGGCAGATGCTTAACTGACTGAGCCACCCAGGCACCCCTAGTGTTAGTTTTAATAGAATCCCAACACAATGGTACAGATCATTGGAAAGAACTAAAGCCATTTAACCACCCTCTCTGTTAAGATTTAACACCCATAGTTATTTTTCCAAAGAAAATGATGCAAGTGACTTCAAAATAGATTTTTGTTTGATGAAGTCATCTGATGTACTCTTTCACCGGCTTAATTTCTGAATAGGTCAAGGTTTGGAAAATAAAGGAGAGTAATGGCAAATTTCTCCTTATTCATGAATTATTGTGATCTGGTTTGGAAAATATTAATATAGACCACTTATATTATCTTTCAAATGCCTCTGTGTAATGTTCATAATACATTTAGTGAATTATTCAGATGAGTTCATTAACAAGCCTTTTAGACACCAAAGATCCAAGCCAGCTCAATAAAATGATGTACTCCATAGCTCAGTTTCTCAATTCTTTCATTTACTTGTTCTTACACACAGAATGCTGATGTAAGCCTCTCTTGTGAGAATACCTGTAAGTTGTTCAAACGGACAAATACCTCACTCCATGTACATTAGCAAAACCAGTGTCGGCTCCACAAAGCACTGGTACAACTGATGGTTTTCCCCAGAAGACTTAATGTTCTTCTTACAATTCAAACAGATGAATAAAAATGCCTCTGCATAAAAGCCAATGAGCCTCAGTGTGAAACAGTAGTTTGCATTGATAGTCTTCTTCGTAAAGCTGAGAAAGAAGTTGGGAATTCAGTGCTCCATCCTTAACCTGATGATTTTAGTGGATTTTTTTTTTTTTAAAGATTTTATTTATTTATTTGAGACAGAGAGAATGAGAGAGACAGAGAGCACATGAGAGGGAGGAGGGTCAGAGGGAGGAACAGACTCCCTGCAGAGCAGGGAGCCCGATGCGGGACTCGATCCCGGGACTCCAGGATCATGACCTGAGCTGAAGGCAGTCGCTTAACCAACTGAGCCACCCAGGCGCCCGATTTTAGTGGATTTTATTCAATTTTGTCTCTGGAGCCTGTATACGTTTGAATCTTGGCTCTATTAGCAGGACTCTGTCTTATGAGCAGGATAAACTTGGGCAAGTTAACATTTTTGTAACTAAGTTATCTCATCTGTAGAATCGTGGTAATAATAGTGTCTAACCCAAAGAGTTGTCAGGAGGATTACGTATACTGGTAAACATTAAGCTCTTAGAATAGTATTTGGCATATTGTAAATGTTGTGTAATTGTTTGTGGTTGTTTTTACTCATTCTTAATATTCAGTGTGTTAAAGACTGAATTGTGTCCCCACAGATTCACTGAAGCCTTAACCCGCAACGTGACCGTATTTGGAGATTAAGGTTAAATGAGGTTGTAAGGGTGTGACCCTAATCCAGTAGTCCTGGTATCTTCATAAGAGGAAGAGATGCCAGAAATCTCTCTTTCTCTCTTAATCCTTCCAAGCACAGAGAAGAGACCATGTGAGGACACAGTGAAGAGACTATCCACAAACCAGGAAGAGAGCTCTTACCAGCAACTCTATTTGCTGGATTTTTAGGATCCAGGACTTTGAGGAAATAAATTTCTGTAATTTCAGCCACCTGGTTTGTGGTATTTTGTTATGGCCACTCTAGTGGACTAATGCCCCATGCTTACTTTCAAAGTTAATATTTCCTTGTGTATACTACAGGAAGTAGATTTTCTTTCAGAAGTGACAATGCAACATATCAAAGCAAATAAAACACATGTGCTTATAGAAATACACAATTACGCATCCATACACATGGTCTATATAATTTGAAAGCTCTATTTTTTGAAATAGCGATGGCCAAAATTCAATAATCAAAGGTTTGAATCATTCACAGGTGGAAATGACCAGGATACTATAGCTACTGAAGTAGTTTGCGTAGGTAAATTCCACAGGCTTTTAGGAACATCTGATGTATCATTTAAGACATAGTCTGTTGTTCTGATTTAGCTATACTTTATTGTATATTTCAGTTTTTGTAATGGGTTATATGTTGCTTTTTTTTTTTTTCTCTTTAACTATATCTTAAACATTTTAGGGTTGGAACCATATTTATTTTTTCATCAAATGTTGTATTAGAGTTCTAGAAAGAGTTAGAAATTGTGATGTCAGTTTACTTTGTACTCGAGGCACCTTGGGTCCCTGAAGTATATCTGACTCATGTGAGATGGCGGGACTGGTAAAGTTAGATCTTCCGTCTTTACCTCATAACACTTTTGTGTTTCTCACAGAATTGGCACAATGACATGCACAGTTAGTATTTAATACATTTTGGTCATTCATAAGGAACTACTCTTTGAGGACCCAGTTTGTTTCGTATACTGAGTCAAAAACTGAACGTACGAGATAAATTAGCAGCACTCCTGTCTTTTGGAGCAATATTCACAGTTTAACTCAATCATAGTTTTAGTGACATTAGTATCAGGATATCCATAAATATATCTGACTTTAATTCTTCAGTTTATGCATTTTTACTCTGACTTTGTTCACCCTGCAACATTTTATGGATGATGAATTGGTGGAAAGTGATTGCACTTATATACAGTTTCTACAAGTTATTGATTTATTTGACCAAGGGTACAGAAAATTAACATGAGTGAATTGGAGGTACCGAGCAATAGATGAGTATTTCTTGAATCAGCTTTTTCCTGACATGTCAGCTCACTAATCTTGTATACACATTCTGCTGAGCCCCTCTACAAATGTAGGGTCTCTTTAGAGTTGAAATAACAGCTAAATTCTTCCTATGTCAAAAGCCATTGCTGTTTGAGGCTTTCCAAGTGGCGTACTGCAGCTGGCTCATGCCCGCTTGTGAGAGAGGAGGAACGTTTGCGAGCTAGTAAACACCACCATTATTAATAAATAAATTATATACAAAATTACAAAAATAAATTATAACAAAACTTTGTTAGGTTTACTCTAATAGTCACATCGAACACTTACAAACTTAGTTGCATTAAATAAATTGTACTCAACAGTCATCACTTCCTTTTTACTACTACATATTTGCATTATCTATACTCTTAAGTGAGATTATATCTATTGTATCTCTATGGTGGGAATACTGTGTAATGGTGTGCCACTGGGTTTATAACCTGAAAGCATCTATGGTGTGGGACAATTTACACCACAGAAATTGGGAAACTCCACAGTTGAGGATTTGGTCTACTGTTTTGTTGGTTGTCTTGTCGTCAGAAAGTAATGAAGAAAATGTCGATAAAATAAATTAACCTTAAAATTGTGGCATTCTGTTATGTGTTATATTATGAAAGGCACACAAAAATTTTTGAGGAAGCATCCTTTCAGTATTCAAAACTATTGTCTGATTCAGGAAAGGTGTCACATTACTTACAGATTAGTAATTCCAATATTCATTTTCATGTATCCTCCTTGTTACAAAGCCCAAAATATCAGCCAACATTCATGTTAGAACTGTACTTGTTCATCAGTTGCAACCATAAATTGGCTACAGATATGAGTTTGGCAAAGATCACTGAAAAAAATCTATGATAGTTCTTGGTTATACAGAACCAAGAGTAATATATATTTTACTATCATTTGTAATATACTAATAAAGAGTAATGTGTATTTTACTATCATTTGTAAATTGCGTGCTAAACACCCTTAATATCAGTAAAATTTATAATAAGCAAATATGTATATGTATATTTATACACAGACAAATACACACATACACACATACACACACACATCTCCTCTGCTGGAAAGATGGTTGTCGAACATTTACCAGCACACCACCAACGGCCATACCTACACATTCCAGATAACTGACTTTTACATATGTAGTATGTTATATACACCATTTATGTATGCTGTATTATTTATACTATTACATATGCTATTAATATAAAATATAATCAATATTTAGTGCTTTAAAAAATAAAATATTTGCCAATTTGTCTCTTCATTTTTTTAAAAGATTTATTTATTTATTTATTTGAGGGAGAGAGAGCACGAGCAGGGGGAGGGGCGGAGGGAGACAATCCCAAGCCGACTCCCTGCTGAACATGGAGCCTGAGCGGGGCTCAGTCTTACAACCCTGAGATCATGACTTGAGCCGAAACCAAGAGTTGGATGCTCAACCAACTGAGCCATCTGGGAGTCCCTAAGTCTCTTCATTCTTGAATCAAAGTTTGCACCGGCAAGAGCACTTCTTTTCCAGGAGGAGAAAGCAGCAAAGCTTATGCCAGGTGTCCCTGGATCATATTTCTGTCAGCCATTTGTTGGAATCTCCCAAATCCTCTTTTTCCATAGTCTTACTCTTGATTTTTATTTCATCTCAATGTATCTCAGTACTTCTTTTACTTGATTTGGGCCAAGAACCATGACCACAAATCCATTTGCCTTCACTTTCCTCCAAACCTCAGACAACCATAGAATTAGTACTTCTTGAAGCAATTGTCAATAATTTAGAATTTCTTAATTATTGATGCCTCATCAATTTTTCCTGGAAATGGTTTATTGGCAAGTAAACAGAGACATTCATAAATCATAAGACCATGACTCATGGAAGAGAATCTCCGTAAATTTTTTCAAGTGAGGAGGGAAGCCATTAATAATTATGTTTCTTGGGTTGCATATTTTAGCATGTTTTTAGTGTTGAGTGGTCGCAAGTCATCCTTCCTTGCCAGGATGCAGAAGGCAGTTGGATGGATGCAGAAAACTGTGACTATTATAAGTAGGGTTAGAAGTAAATTATTTTAAACAGGATTTGTGGAGCAATACTGCAACACTGAGACGAATTAAAAGGTTAATGCCAGTTGCACAGCTATAGATAGCTGAGTTTTAAATTATAGATAAACAAATGTGCTGTGTTAGAATTTTCATATAAAAAGGGTTATTCAATTTAATACTGGATTTAATAAAACATTTCACTTATTAAAAATCTTATTGTATACATTAGAAACTATTTAATGAATTACAGTAGTATTTCATGCAGTATTAAAAATGTCCCGACTGAATAAGCTAACAACTTTTGATTTGGAAAAGTATTGTCTTCACAAGGTACTAGAGAAACAAGGCAGTATCACATGAAAGGTACCTATTGGTTCATGCCAAGTTAGAGCTACAGATAATGATACTATTGACTGATAATTGTTAATGCATAAATGGTATTTAAAATATACTAGGTGGTGTTTTAGTGTTTTACATATAGATTCTAATTTAAGCTTCAAAACAAGCCCAACAGGAGTTAAGGTCTTTCTGACAAACATAGTCACAGATAGTACCTATAATTTACATAAATTTACCATATCTACTAAGGTCTAAACCCGGATGGTCTGGCCCCAGAGTCTGTGTTCTTAATTCTCATTCTATATGCCCAAGGCAGAAATTCCAATTGTTCCTCCTCAAGAGCACTGGTCTTTGTGAACAGTTCAGGTATGGATTAGACTTGGGGTTGGATAAGATTGAAACCCTGTGTGTTGAACTGTATATTTGACATTTTACCCTGCAGAGTAATGTACCTTAACAAGATTTGGGATGAATGATGGTCGTTCCTTTCTTGGAAAATTGGAAAATGGGTATTTTAAATGCAGGCATGTTCCTAGTCAGATCAGTTTTTATAAAAGAATATTACAAAAGTTAGGAATCTGGGTACTTAAAACCATCTTTGTATAACCTCTGGAAGGTTGCACAGGTCTAGTTTGAAGAGCACTGATGTATTAGACCCACCTCTGCAATATGTGGTTCTGGCATTTGGGCCCAAGTTTAAGGTCCTTACTGAGGCAAACTTTGTTCTAAACAAGGATGCTCCTGGTTCAAGAGTCATCTTAATTATCAGAGGTCTCCCATCAGGCACTCCAGGCTAGGTTAGCTACCAGGCTGGACTCACTTATCTACCTGCCTCTTGTTGTCACTTCCATAATTCACCGTCATGCCATATTGGAATACAGTGCTGAGTCCTGGTTAAGGTTCTTCTAACAGCCTGTACATTTCTCCTGTTACTATGCCCAGGAAAACAGGGCTCAAGCTCTGACTTTCTTGGTGTCCCCATACATATCTGGGTATTTAAAACAGTCTATTCAAGGTGTAGTCTGAAATGTGGAATAAAGGGTTGGGAAGAAAAAGACACTGGGGTCTGATCAATTCTATCACTTTTCTTTCACAATTTCTGGGATGGAAAAAGTGGACTTAGTGTTTCTGCATTTCTCTGCATGACCTCCCTTCTAGCTTTGGGCAGCAAGACTCATAGCCTAGTTTTTATAGAACTAAACAGAGGCTGGGGCATAGGAGAGACTTAAAGCATACTTGTTGAATGATTGCTTGAATCAGTGAAAAGATGATTATATGCAGAAGTAATTGGTAAAATCTGATATTCTTCATGCTTGGTTGTAGGTAGCTATTATAATAGCTCTCAAGACTATTTCTTCAATTCCAAAACCCTACACTGTTAGTGAAAATGTGAAGCACATTTCATTAATAACAGGCCAAACCAGTGATTCCCATACTACCTCTCATCCATTCCACCATCCTATCTCATCATCCAGAAGGAAAGCTTTTGGTGATTAGCCAGAGGTTATCCTCATGGAAATGCAAAAGAGGTAAGCACATTCATATATTTTTAAAGCTCCCATTAAAATTTATCTACTATTTAATTTATTTAAACTATATGGAATTTTCATAGTTAATTTATCAATTAATTTAATTTCTGTACTATGGAGCAGTTATTTTTGGCCTCTCAAACTCAAATGGCAGAACTAGAAATCTTGCTCTTCCATTCTCAACTGCTCTTTCCTTGGCTTTTCCCATCTTGGTCAATGGCACCACCATTTACCCAGTTGTTCTGTCCAAACACACAGAAACCATTCTTGATTTTTCTTTCCTTCATCTCTCACACCCAACCCATAATTCGGACCTGTCCGTTTCACCTCGAAACTTCAAAAATGTACCTTGGATCTCAATCTATCTTTAATCATATCTTGACTGCTTCCAGGCTAGATCTCAGTCACCATCTTTTCTTCACAGTATTGTTTTCCTAACTGGACTCTAACATAAGCACTTCACACCTGGTTACTCTGTCCATTATCCAATACCCTTCATTGCAGTCCTTATGGTACTTGTCATTCTCTTAAAATATGTCATGCTATGTATTTTTTTCTCTGTGTCTTTATTATTCTTGTCCTACTATCATGTCAGCTCCATGAGAGCAGAGACCTTGCCTGTGTTGTTCGCTGCTGTGTCTCTATTGCCTAGAACAGGTCCTGATGCCTGAGACTCAGGGTATAGTTGCAGAATGAATAAATGACCAAATAAGAGAATCCTGACAAGAAGGGAATACCTTAAATTTTTTTTGAACAGAGGAATCGTAGGATCAAATAATCCAATTTTGTTAGGTCATTCTAGCATTGGGAAGATTTGGAGATGGGAGGTGAATATGGAGAATATTGTAATATCACAGATAAGACATGCTGGTGGTCTTAACTAAGGTAATGGTGTAGAAATAGAAAGAAGGAGGTACACTTGTGGAATGCTTATGAGACAGAACTGATGGGACTTAAATGGTTAGATGGGGTCAAATTAGGGAGAGGGATGAGGTTGGGGAGTGGTCTAGGTTTTCCTCTAGGGGACCTGGTAGTGCTGAGACAGGGAAACTGAAGGATTCCCTAAAAATCTGCTTTTTGCTCCTTTTCTTGCTTCTATTGTTGCTAGGACCTGCACCCCTTCCCGCCCCCCCCCCCCCCGAGTTTACATGCCCTATAATGCAAATAGCATATGCCCTCCTTATAAGGGACAAGGAGTTAATGATTTCTCTAGAATAGAAGACATCTAAGGAAGGACCAGGTGAGAAGGACCGGCCAAAGTCATCATATGTGTAGCATATTCCAGACCATTGGCGTTAGACATCTCCACGCCAAGGCCCCCTGGCTCCAAGAAGAACACCTGTGCCCACTTCTTTGTTCTAACCAGTTTCTAGATGCCTGAGAGGACACACACACCAGACCACCATCCTCAATAAAAACCCCCAGACCCCGAACAAAGACAAGACTCATGCTCTTTTCCTTTCCGAGTCTCCCAGATGCCCTGTCTGTATCTCTCTCTAAATCTCCTACAAACTCTGCTCTCATCTCCTGCTGTCTCGTGTTTGATTTCCATCCTACAAGAAGCCGAGGACCCTCTTGGCTGGTCTGGCAGGACCCCCTCGGGTCTCTGGAACTGGCCTGCTAACATCAGTGCTGATTACTGAGATAAGGAATACAAAAGACAAGACATGTGGGAGTGGGGAAGATTCCATTATAAACGACATCTTTGAAATATTTCTAGAACATTCAGTTAAAGATATTTAGAAACCGGTTGAAAATAGAGGCTCTGAATATAAAGAGAATGGCTATAACTGGAGGTTCAACTTCATGAGTCATTTGCTTAAATTCGGATGCTGACATTAGGCCAACCAAGGGGAGTATAGAGGAGGGAGGAAGAAAACGTGGTAAGTCTTGGGGCTGTTAATATTTGAGGGGTGGGATGAGGGCGATGATGTAGTAAAGGACACTGAATCAATGTTTTCTCTCAACAACATTTCAAATTATTCCTTTTCATGTACTCATTATTTCATTCAAATTGAACCTTTCTGAATATGCTCTGTATTTTCTCTCACTGGAGTTTTCCTGTTTATCATAGAGTTTCCTTTTCCAGGGATGCTTTTCCTCCATTTCCACTCAATTAAATGGTGTCTGTTCCTTAATGCCCATTGTAAATATTTGCTTTAGCCTTTGAACTTGCTCAGATTTCTCTTAGATTGTGCATTCTTTGAGAGAAAAGGCAAGTCTTCTTCCACATTATTCTATGAACATGGCAAGTTTTCAATGAATATTTAATGAATAAGTCTGTGGTAGATTGCATTCATATCCTTAATTCTTCCCTCCTCCCTGTATCCGTGCCTTTGCCATGTAATTCTGCAGTGTTTTTCCACTCTGACACTGGCCTCATCTATGTGACTTTCTTTGGCCAACGTTAGGCAGAAGTAATGGTATGCCTAGACCTCAAGAGACCTCAAATGTTTCTACCTGCTCTGGTGTTTCCACCATCCTCCTGAGAAGGATATGCTTGGGCTTGTTTGCTAACATCCCAGAAAAAGGATGTGGAAAATCTTTGTGTCACTCTAGCCATGCCCAGCATAGATCATTGGAACCTGCAAAAGCATGAGAAATAAACAATTACTGTTGTATGACATTGAAGTGTCATGATTATTCGCAATGATTTTATGGCAGTGATTTTAGAGCAATGAGTTTATGGTAATAGCTAACTAATGTAATTTCAGAGTGGATTTTTTAATAGAGAAAGACAATCGAGTTTCTGCAATTTTAGAAAAGAAAAAGTACCCAATGACAAAGGATAGAATCGCCTATAACACTATGTAAAGAGACTTTTTAAACCAGCTTGCAATAACTAACATATTCAAATGAGTGTTGTCCTTCAGAGACCTCCTCTATGAGACTATTCACTTATTTTAATCATGTTGCTATAGGTTAAGAATTTCTCTTCGTAAATTACTTACACAGTTAGTGTTAGAATCCGTAAGGAAAATCTGGGTTATTTACTTCATACTCACATCCTGTGAATACAGAAAACAATGCTACATTTTAGAGCTCATTAACACACTTGTGGTACAATAATTGGATGCTGACCCAGACAGCTTGTAACTCCCTTAGCTTGATTAAACCACTGACAAACGTCTTCCTCACGCTAGGCCTTGACCTCCCTTTTCCTAGAGCATTTACTTTAGAAAACTTGTAATTGTAATTTCTTTCTTTGCGCCTTTGAGATATAAATTCTCAGCCTCTTGCCATTTTTACAACCCAGGGAATGTCTTTGTCAAGGACCTGAAAAAGGTGCCCGGGTGGCTCAGTTGGTTAAGTGTCCGACTCTTGATCTCAGCTCAGGTCTTGATCTCATCATCTTGATCTCAGGGTTGTGAGTTCAGGCCCAGCACTGAGCTCCACACTGGGCATGGAGCCTACTGGAAAAAAAAAAAGGACCTGAGAGCCATCCCTTTGACTTGGAATCATCAAGAGAGATAGCACCTCTATCTTTCAGTTTCCATGGAAGGAAAGGAGCCTAATTTAGATAAGCACCAATTAGCAAGCACAGATGACTTAATCTCATTGACCAACCTCCCTTTTCAGTTCTCAGGTACATTTTCACTAGCTCACCTCAGCACTTCAAAACCCTCCCATCTTTTTTTGTTCAATGTCTCCCTCCTACTGTAGTAGTCTTGAGTAAAGTGTTCCTTGCTTGTTTAATTCTAACTGGTGTAATTTTTTTCTTCCTTCCTTCCTTCCTTCCTTCCTTCCTTCCTTCCTTCCTTCCTTCCTTCCTTCCTTCCTTCCTTCCTTCCTTCCTCCCTACCTCCCTACCTCCCTACCTCCCTCCCTCTCTCTCTTACTTTCTTTCTCTTTCTTTCTTTCTTTCTTTCTTTCTTTCTTTCTTTCTTTCTTTCTTTCTTTCTTTCTTTCTTTCTTTCTTTCTTTCTTTCTTTCTGTCCTTCTTTCTTTCTTTCCCTACTCCTCCTCCTCCTTCTTCTTCAATGCATTAACGTCTAAACTAGTTTTCTCAAAATAAACCCAGCATGCATATCTTTTAAAAATTGTTATTATTGTAACCACATCCAACAGGAAGAGTAAAGTTGAAGTGATTTCATGCAAATTCTTATCTGAGCTGCTCTTAAAATTCAACTTCCCTTTGCTCTATTTCTTTTGAGGTTTTTATATCTCATCATTTCTTAACACATTGAATTGGTACTTTAAGATTTGAAGACACATACTTCTTTAGGGAATTAACTTTCTTCTCCTTTCAATTTGTCCCCTAAAATTTTACTAATGTTGAAGTAACATTCTCTCTCCATAGAGGCTTAAGATGTTTAAAAATGAAATGCAGAAAAATTTTTTTTCAGTGTAACTCTGACATAAAGGATATTTTGTATTCCTTTTGAGGAGGATATCACACAACATTCAGTAATGAAATATTTGGAGTAGGCAATTATATTCCCCTAGAGGGATCTCTCTTAAAGATACAACAATCAATCATCATTATCAATAACAACAAAAACAACAGTAATCAAAATTATCTTTGCTAACCATTGGAACTTTTGAGGCTTTTTGAGGAAATTTTGAGATTCTCAAGGTTTGTTTCTATTGGTTATATTAATTTTAATTAATTCTTTGGAGCCAGCATTAAAATGTTTCTAGAACTGTCTGAACAGTCGCCTTTTTTGAGGTCAGTTTTTTTAGTAATATGAGGGACACAAGAGAGATTTTTCTGGATCTAAATTAATCAGAGCTGAGGAGAGAAATAAAAATAAGGGTTAAAGAAAATTTGCCTTTACAAAATAGAAAGATATTCACGTATGGCAATATTAATTTTTTTTAGATTAAGGATAAAAGAAAGAGAGCATTCTTTTCATGGAAACAAACATAGAGAAGGAAAACTGGAGAAGAAGAGAGAAGTTTTTTTTTTTTTTTTTTTACAAATCTGAGTCTCAAATACCTGTTCATTGAGCGCAGGTATGAAGCCTTCTGCATTGGTCACTAGGCTGCAACTGGTAAGTTGATTTTACTTTTTGAATCATAAATTG
Source organism: Mirounga angustirostris (assembly GCF_029215605.1). NCBI lineage: Eukaryota > Metazoa > Chordata > Mammalia > Carnivora > Phocidae > Mirounga > Mirounga angustirostris. The sequence continues at coordinate 35,807,702 of NW_026991710.1, forward strand.
GGAACTTTTCCTGGTAATCTATGCAAGGAGGATAGTAAGGTAAATTGCTTTTTGTATACTGAAGCTGGTTTTAAAAGCTTTTTTGTAGGATTGTAGTGGGCTGAAGTTTAGCTACTCTGTAAGAGCATCATAGAGAAAAAGTGTCACATGGAGTGGTCATAGAGTTGGAGAGAAATCAGAGATTGGGGGAAAATGTGAATGCCAAACAGTAGAATTCTATATAATGAAATGATCTTGGTAGAAGAAAACAGGACAAACACCTTGCTGGCCTTTCTATGGCAGTGCCAGCAGGTGGCGATAGTGTGCTTCTGATAGGTGACAAGCCATAAAAGTTGAGGTTTGATGGGTAATGCAAATATTTTGCCCTCTGTAGGGGTGTCTAGGGATGAAAAAAAATGCAGTCTAGTAAAAAGCTGAAATTTATACCCCTTTCAGTATATATGTATTAAACACATGCGTAACAGATAAGTATTTGCATCTGTTATTACAAACGTAGTCATGAGTTATTTCTAAAGTAAAATGCCTAACAGTAAAAGGACGTATTTAAAATTACTCAGTGTAAGTTTAAAAAGAATTTCCAGACCTCAGTTTTCTTTTAAGTTCTAGACTAATCCATCTGTCAAGGGCCACAATATTTTGCAGGTAGATAATGAAGAAAATCAGCAGCATGCTATGAAGCAGTGCTGCTCAAAATTGAACGTGGTGCACATCACCTGAGGATCTTGTAAAATGTAGATTTTGATTCAGTGTGTCTGGGTGGGGCCTGAGATTCTGCATCCCTAACAAGGTCTCTGGTGATGCTGATGCTGCCGGTCCTCATCTACACTGTCTATAGCAAGGCTGTTGAGAAATTCATATCAGACCTACATCTTGCCCTGGTAATCTTTAATTAGCTCTGTGACCTTGGTGAGGTCATTTCATCACTTTGGTTCTCTAATAACGAAACAGAAAAATAAAATAATAGCTCTTTTTTTTTATAGCAACTATCTTAGAATCCTGTAAAATCCTGAATCATCTACCAAAGAAAACATTCAGTAACTATTTTACATTTATTCAGACAATAAGTTGAATACAATGACTTGAAAATTTTAGACAATGCTTGTTGCGTGAAAATGAAAATAAAATTATTGGCTCAACGTATAAAGTTTATTTAATTCAGGGTGTGGTTTTCTGGATTGACTTTTAACCCAAAGAGGACATTAAAATATGAAGTATGTGCAATGAAAGGTATCTAAAATGAAAGCATTGACAGCAAATCTGAAAACTGAGTAAAATACTTCACTAGAAGAAAGAATGAAAAAACAACAGTTCTAAATAATATAATTATGATTTTAAATAGCGCCCCAAGATGGAATGAGAAAACAATCGTTAGTCATTTAATGATGTGATTGTAATAATAAATTAAGATCCCAATGGGAGTATAGAGATTAGTAAAGACAGCTTTCTTGGTGCCGATGATGTCAGGGAGATGGAGCTGGCAAAGTTCTGCCCCTTAAGTCAAGTCTCGCTGTGAGAGTCTGACACCTGATCTCTTGTTTGACCAGAATAAAAGTTCCCTGATACATACTGCTTGTCCATATGTGTCTCAACAGCCTGGACATATTTATCATGGACACCAACTAACCACAGTTTTATTTGATATGGCATTTGTTTTATTTGATATGGCATTTGTTACTTTTGTAATTAATGCTTCAATGTTGAGCAACTGAGTAGCTTCAGTAAATGGCTTCTCGGACTGGCAGGCAAAACGAAGCAGGATCCTTTCATAGGCTTAATCCAGAAGTTCTGCATTCAGTCATTCAGTCATTCCGTCATTCAAATATTGTTTGCTCTTTTCTTAGTGGTAACTTTGGAATCGTATTTCCTAAGGTCTTATTCTAGCTCCAAAATTTAGTACCTGCGGTTTGGACAAGTTATTCCACATCTCCAAACCTCAGTTCCCTTCTTCCTTCCTCCCTCCCTCCCTCCCTCCTTCCCTCCCTCTCTCTCTCTCTCTATTTATTTTTATTTTCTTTTAAAGATCTTGTTTATTTATTTGAGAGAGAGCAAGAGAGCACCAGCAGAGGGAGCAGCAGAGGGAGAGGGAGAAGCAGGGAGCCTGAAGCAGGGCTGGATCCCAGGACCCTGGGATCATGACCTGAGCCGAAGGCAGACGCTTAACCGACTGAGCCACCCAGGCGTCCCTCAGTTACCTTATCTTTAAGATGCAAATATTAGCGGAGCCTAACTTGATAGGGTTGCTGAGGAAATTAAATGAGACAATACGTGGAAACACAGTTCTGTGTTGTGAGCCATCAGTGTGTGTTGGAGGCTATCACCGTATCTGCCATGTTTGTTACCAGCCACTACTATTGCTAGATTGGAGGAACGGATACGAGCTCATTTCTGAATTCCCAGGTTGTGGCCACTTTGGGGCCGCACTGACAGCCAGAAATCAACTGTCAACTATGGACTATTAATTCAGTTTCATGGTTTCAGCCCAGTTTTAAACTCATATTTTTCCTGTAGTTATTATTTTAATCTTTGGCCATAGTTTCATCCGCTCTTAACATGGAGTCATGTTAACTGGTTAATTACTCTAGCTCTTCTGGTAATTCTGTAAATATTTTTAATATTTTGGATCATTGTCATGGCTAATAACTTCTGCAGTTTTCTTAAGAAAGCAGTAAGTATCTCTTGCATTTTTCACATTGACCTTTAAAAAATATAAGAACTGCATTTTTCTATAGATGAATTCTCCCAAAGGTCAATCTAAATATTAAAGTTTAAGTGCATCCAGTGAGGTTCACAAATTCTGTGTGCTTCACTAGAGCATCTTTTAAAAGACATACAGCAATTCCATCAGGTAGGTAGTTGGATGTTGTCATCTGAATTCCACGAATGAGGAATTAGGTTTAAAATGCTGTGTCAGTTGTTTGTCCACTGTCATGCAACTTATAAGCAGCAGAGAGGAATTCCAAGCCCAGCCCTCATTACTCTGCATCAAATACTCTTTTCAAAACCACAGAGACTCTTTGAACTCAACTGTAAGGTCCGGATGTATACTGCAAGGAGATGTGGTGTTCAACTCTGTGAGCAGGTCTATTAATCTCCTCTACAATGTAATTGCAAGTTGTGAAAATGATAAATATGAGAAGTGTTGTCAATGGGAGGAGCAGACTCTTGGTGCAGATGGAGAACTGGAGGTGGGATGAGTGGTCAAAGAAGGGCTTCCAGTCTCCTTGCTTTATAGATTAGAAACTGAGGTTCTGGGGCACTTGGGTGGCTCAGTGGGTTAAGTGTCTGCCTTCGGCTCAGGTCATGATCTTAGGGTCCTGGGATTGAGCCCCACATTGAGTCCCTGCTCAGTGGGGAGCCTGCTTCTCCCTCTCCCTCTGCCTGCCACTCTGCCTACTTGTGCTCTCTCTCTCTGTCAAATAAGTAAATAAAATCTTAAAAAAAGAGAGAGAAGAAAGAGAAACTGAGGTCCTGACAGATAAAGCCACTGGCTAAGACCACCTAGGGAGACGGTGGATGGGCCATCTCTGGGACCTATGTCTCCCCACCCCAAGATCCAGGCTTTTTCACTTGATGTCTTCTTGTAAATTAGTATTTTCAGATAGCCTACTAGGTTTTAAAATCTGATAACTGTTTTTCTCAGATACACATAATACTACAAATATGTGTATTTTTAAAAACGGAAAAGTCTTTTTCCCCAAGGAAAAGGCATTAAGAATAAGTAAAATATTTAAGAATGCTATCCTAAAGTGAATTATTGTTGTGTATTAGTGTATATATTTATACGGCTATATATATACATACACATATATAGATAGAAAAAGAAATCGATGTTAACCATATAAAGTTGAAGCCTCTTACCCCAGGACTATTTTAAAGTTCTGCCTGGCACTGGCATTTTCTCAAGGTAGAAATCACTAACTGTGTCTAAGACACCTAAGGTATGACCTTCAGGGAAAATGGCCTTGGAAAAAGATGATCAAAATAATATGGGATTTTTCGGAGACTATATCTTTTATCGATACAAGCAACAGCATTTATTGGCCCGCCTATGGGACTGTGAGTCAAATCTATCTCTAACGCTCTGGAACTACTCACCAAAGCACAGTACTCATCCATTAAAGGCTAGTTCCATAAAAGTAGAATTATTAAGGGGGTGAGCTCAGTTCTTCAACTACGGTGTGAAATGGAGCACCTATCCAGAAGATTTGGTCACATTCATTTCTATGTGCTGAGATGGGGGAAGCAGAACAGAGAATTAGATGCATCGGGTCACCTGGCAGTCAAGCTTAGGGCTGGTCTATGAGCTTCACTCTCAAATTTAGGGTTGATAAACATGAACTTCTGGTCCAACTCTGTCATCCCATGGACATCTCTAATTCATGGGACCAAAGCAAGCAATGGGCACATTCAAAATGAAAGGCTAATTCTTGGGGGCTTCTGAGGACTGAATGTCGGTGGGTATGTGGCTCTCTGCATTGCAACATGTCCTTGAAGGTGTGACAGTCTTCAGGGAGGGGTCCCAGACTTAAGGAGAGCCTCCTGTACTGATATTATAGAATTAAGCCAGTTATTGCCAGACTTTTACCCCAGGAGCTCCTTTTTATTGATTTTCCTCTAATGGGTTGCAAATTTTTATTTTTTCCTTCATTGTATTTATTAAGTGTAAATAATTAGCTGTCACATGGTTATTATTCAGATGCATAGACTCATTAATTAGAATTTCTAATTACCCTCTGATAACCAGTGGTACCATACTGAGTTATGATCATTTTAGCCAAATCGAAACAAAACTAAAACAAAATTTGCTGTTTTCATAAATCTGTGGAGTTTAATCTAAGACTAACTTCAGTATTTTTTTAAATGTTGAATTGAGCACCTCGTTGTTAATTGGGACATCTTTTGCAGGAAATAACTAGGCTAAGTTTGTCTCCTTCCTTCTCTCTTTCCTTCCCCCTCCCTCCTTCCCCTGCCCTCCCTCCTTTCCTTCCTTCCTTCCTTCCTTCCTTCCTTCCTTCCTTCCTTCCTTCCTTCCTTCCTTCCTTCCTTCCTTCCTTCTTCAAGCTTTAAAAGTAGGCATGGAAACATTTAATGAATATACATTTGCTTAACATATATTATATATGACTTCACTGTGGCAGTCAGATTTCTAGCAGAAAACAGAATTTCACTCAGATTCATCAGGCAAAGACATTTTCACAAAGGGACACCTTCCAGAGATGTGGGCATGGTTAATGGGATCAGTACAGGATACTGAGGCCCCTAGAGACCAGCAATAGAAGGAAGCCATTATCAGGAATAAATAGTGACATGGAGCTCTGTAAACTTTGGAAATATAAAGGAGGGCCTCTTGTCAGGAGCTTTAATTCTGGAGGGATACTGAGACTTCGAGAAATATGGTGCCAAAGCAGGGAAGGATTAAAGAAAAGATTCCTGGACTCTCTACTCCAGCCCTTCAATCCTACTCACTCCGGTGGGCTTTACCTACCCTAAGAAAGGTTGTAGCATTCTGCAAAAGTCTTTCTGGTATTTGCACAATTTAATTTAACGTATAGGGATGGCATGGTCAAATATTACTAAACACATACAAAAATTTAGGCCCTGACTTGGTCATGGGAAATCAATCAATTCAGTTCTGAGGACTGCACAATGATGATGAATGCACTTTTGGTGCTGTGATTAAAATGAGTGGAGAAACATTTTCCTGCATTAGCAATTTCACTGAAGTCATATCAAGTATTCTGTTTCCTAGAATAGCAAGTTTTACTTATATTCCATTGGTTCTTAGAGGAAAGCAGCAGAACGCTCCCAAAATATTTCCACAAAGGATATTAGCTTCAAACTTGTATTCTTCTTCCCTGGAAATATGAAAGATGCAATTATATGTAAGCAATCATAGGTCATTACCTTCTAACCTTTACCCAGTGTGCTCTGTAAGAAATGAGAGACAATTTTCATAATCCCCAGCTCAATGACCAGCTTCATTTCTGTCTAATCAATGGTCTTTAGTGTCTGACATGTGTCACACATACTAGGTAATAATCCAAGAGCTAAAGGGATCTTTCATCATTACTATAGAGTATAATATTATTCTGATCAACTCTTGTCATTCCACATAAAATATATGTATTATTTGCAGTCTCTTATTAAATTACCCTGACTCCATTCCACTTTAGAAGCACTTAGACAATGTAAAATAACATAGCTCTCTAATTATTCTGCTAAGGAGCCAACTCTGAACTTGACAGTCACTGGGCTTATAAGCAAAGATTTCTTCTTTACATTTAGTGTAGAATGAATCAATTCTTTTAGCATCACTGTTGAAGTGTGGGCTGAGGGGAGCAGGGACCACTGAGGGGCTGAGGAGGAGAAGGATTTAGCAAAACAAACAAACCCCAAGGACGTAAATGATTTTTTGGTCAAATAATACATTTTTTTATTTTCATGTGTTCTCCAAGTGTTTTAATAAAGTGTATATATATATATATATATATATATATATATATATATATAAAGTATATACGTGTGCATATATATATATGTGTATATATATATATATATATATACATATATCTCAATACTGAACATAGCTCTGTTGGATTCTCTACTGGGCTCTCCACTGAAACAGGGAAATATTTTTACTCTTGTTTGTATTTAGCGATTAGATCAACTTCACCAATCGCCTAGCTTCTTATCTGGCTCCACTCTAACCCAAAGGCTGTATATTGTAATCATGCTTAATTCCTTAACACTTTCTTGAACACGTGGTTTGTTGTTAAGGTTAAAAAAAGCAAAAATGACTTCATTTTTAGAGACAAAATGATCAGCTTTATTAGTTAATTTATTCACCTTGTTAATTACAGCTTCTGTGACAAGCTACTTAATCTCTATAGGTCTCAGTGTCCTCATAGGTAAATGGGGGATAAAATAATTATCTGTGTTGTAAAAACCAAACAAAACAGCATGTGTAAATTGCCCAGCACAGTGCCTGGCACATAATGGGTGCCTAATAATGTTGGTTCTTATTTTTTTTTTTTGTTCACCTAATGTAATAACCAATAGCTAAAAAGAAATTCTTTAATGCAAGTGTAGAGTCTAAAAAGTAGCCTAAAAAGCAATTCTTTAATGCAAGTGTATATAAGAAACCACTAAGAATAATAATCTGTAAGAGCTTGAAACTAGAATATATTCAGCAGTAGCTCATTTAGACTGGCAAACCAGAAGACCATAGTATCCAGATCACCACAAAAGAGAAGAGTCCTAGTTAATGTGTCTATTATTATAAGCACTATAATTAGAAATGGAAGATCATATAATTTATCTTAGAGACATCCTGCTATACGCATATGGAGAGAGGTGATCTGAAGTGAGAAGATACAGGAGGTACAAAAATGGAAACTTCCTTACCTTTGTATATTTGATCACAGACTTATAAATATTCTGTCTACATCAATGCCACTCTCTGACCTTCACAAAGTTATTTTGTGGTATCCAAGAATATTGACTTACAAATGTGCTGTTATTGCAACTGGAGATCAGCCAAAGGCAGATCATAAAGGATTCTCTTGTTATGAGGGAGCAGCTGAGTTCTTTTTAGTTCCCACACACTAATATCTCTATCACAGTAGTGAATATTCATCATTTTATACATTTATTCGACATGTAGTTATTGAAAAACTACTAAATGAAGGCACAGTATTGGATTTTGGAGATAGAGAAATTTAGAATAGCACGGAGTTTCTTTCCTCAAAGATCTCATATTCCATTGGTGAAGACAGACCAGTACAACAAAATGATAACTCACTGCCTACTAACACCTACATCATTCTGCATATGTACTTAATGACTAAAGTTTGTTAAGCATTTACTTTGTCAGGTATTCATAATTGCTGAGACTTATAACAACTGTCCCTATTTTGCAGGTGGGGAAAATGAAGTAAAGAGATGCTAAGTGACTTACACAAGAGCGTATAGTTACAAAAAGGCCCAACCCAGATTTTACCCTTCCATGTTGTTTGACTCTAACAGTGATGAATACTTCTGGGATGATGGAAATTAGACACTGTAAAAGGGAGAACTAATGATTTGGGATTTAAAAAATAGGTGGACAGTTTTCAGTTGGACAAGAGTAAGCACAATCCAGTGGAAGGGGAAGGGTATTCATAGGAACATGAGATGTCATAGCATGTTTCTGAAATGTTAGGAGATTAGAGTCACTGGATTTAAGTTTAGAAGGGAGACTGACAAAAGAGGAATCTTTTTTTTTTTTAAAGATTTATTTATTTATTTATTTGAGACAGCGAGAAAGTACATGAGAGGGGGGAGGGTTAGAGGGAGAAGCAGGCTCCTCGCCGAGCAGGGAGCCGATGTGGGACTCAGTCCAGGGACTCCAGGATCATGACCTGAGCCGAAGGCAGTCGCTCAATCAACTGAGCCACCCAGGCGCCCAAGAGGAATCTTTAGAGGTAGGCAGGGGACAAGAAATTAAAAAGCCCTATATGTTATGCTCATCATCTTACTCTGAGGTTATTCAGATGCTGATAAAGGGTTTATTTCCTGTAGTGACAGATATTCTGTACTTTGCCTAAATATTTCTTAAAATTTTTTTTTATTATTGGTAGTGTAGACTCTGGCCTAGAGAGGTAAAAACTAAAAGACTGTCTTGGATCCTTCCTTCTTCCTTCCTAAAAAATAGAAGGCTGTCCCTGCAGTTCAGGAATGAGGTGACAGGGACTTGAACTAGATAGGGTCCCTTGGAGAGGAGAAGGTGGATCCTGTATGCTTGGTAGGTAGAACTCACTACATGTGGTGAGTGGTTGGGTGTGGGGAAAGAAGGGTCAATGCAGAGTGGGTGAGACCTAGAAGATGAAGAAATTTTGAATAATTCATGTTTCAGATTTGGGAGACAAGTTGCCTTCAACCAACATTAAGAATATACAAGGAAGAACAGAAGACTATTTTTGGGAGGAGTGGGGGAGGAGGTAAGGAGGTGAAAAAAGGAAAAAGACTTTCTTTTGTCTCCTTCCTTCCCTCCCTCCCTCCATCCGTTCCTTCTCTTCCCTTTCCTTCCTTCCTCAATTCCTTCCTTCCTTCCTTCTTTTCTTCCTTTCTTCCTTCCTTCCTTCCCCGTTATAACTTATTTATTTTATTTCTTTCCAACTTAGTATATTAATGAATATTTTTGAGGTGCTCGACATCATTAAAAACCTCCTTCTATTGCTCTGTTTGAACGATATGTTGAATCATATGTTTTCTACTGAAAATATTTTGAATATATTTTCTCCAGGGTAAAGGAAAACATGCCCTCAAATCCTATGTTGCTTTGATTTTTTTTTTTTTTTTTTGCTTTTATTCTTTTTTAACAGTGAACTTGACTCAGGCCATGTCTTTGAGTGGAGATTGAAAAAAAGAGATTGCACATATCTGAGTTTGGACTGACAACATCTCACAGCTACCTTTTTATTGAGTGTTGGAAAATACCTACTTTAACTGAAAGAATACTAAAAGGAATATGTGACAATCACGTCCAAGACATCTTGGTAAGTTAGTCTCAGGTATAGCATGTACCATGATTTCATATACCATCCCTTCCATCATAAATACTTTTTAATCAATGTATAATCAATTTATTACATTTTCATTCTGATTCCTCCTCTTTACCTTACCCTTACCCTATCCCCACTCCACAAAGAGCTTTGCGGCCTTTGAGTGATTACACCAGCCAGTGAAATAATAAAATATATGAAATCAAGATATCTTATTTTTTGTTTGCAAAATCAGCAGTACCCCGGTTGATAAAATCCAGCTATCTTATTCTCCATGGACTTTTCAAGAAAAAAACATCAATCTATTTTCTGACTGAATTGACTGACAATTTCTTCCTTTATTTTGTTCCTTGAATTGATTAGTTTTATCGAATTGACTGGCTCACCCATGAGCCAAGATTCTGTTCATAAAGCAAGAATTGGTTGTACATGTATTAAACTAATTTATTTAGGGTACAAAGTAACTTCTTTTAGAGAAGAGATATTCTTGTTAAATAGCAGTTTCAAAAACCTCCTCCAAAACAGAGAGACCCCCTTAGGGATAAAATAGCTAGCATAGAATTTTCATCTCTGTGTTGGGTTATAAAAATGAAGAGAAGTTCATATAGCCTGTGTTGCATAACAAATGAGGTTTATGTAACCCAAATGTTCTCTGGCCTGACCAGCTTATGACTACCACACATCATAATAAATAACTCTAAATATCCCAATTTCTAAGGCATCATGCTCATGTGCTTGAATGACAGAAATTAGAATCTCTCAACATGTCCTCTAGCTATTTCTAAGAGCTCCACAGATAGCTGTCACATGAGTGCTCAGAAATAAGTCTCCCACATTATCCTGCCTCAGCCCCCAGACATGCTGCCACAATGCTGCCTCTGTTGATGATGGTTGTGGTGGTATCACCTCTCTCCAAGTACAGCTGTCCTTCACCAATGACTGCTCATATCATTACCACTCTAACCTTATGAAAGGGATCCAGCTTTCTTTTTTTTCTGCTTCTAATTGGAAGCCTAGATGAGATGGATTTGTCATTCTACATGTGAATAGAAAGTCCAAGCTCTAACTTTCAACTTGACTTCACTGAATGTCCAGAGTAATAGAAATGATGTACAGTTTACAATGTGTGTTACTGTAAGTTGATATGCTGGTAGACTCTCAACCTGTTCCTTTTTCTAGGCAAACCTTACTCAATCTGTTGATATCTGGTTTTTGTTCTTTGGCGTTCTCATAAACTTTAGATTAAACATATTATTATTCTTAAAGTCTAGGTTATGCATTCTCTCTCAATACAGCATGTGAGGGCCATGGGAAGTCCAGATTAAGTCATGCTGTGCAAAGCTCAGGCCCCTTGACACAATCTCTCTTACAGTGCGTAGTGAAGACAAGACCTATCACTTCCCTCCGGCATTTTCCCCATCTTTATGTTCCATCTACCCTGAGCAACTCTTTAAACAGACTATGTCTAATTTTGCAAGAACGTGCTCTAGGAGACAGGGATGGAGAATTTAAACCGTATGCAATAAAGAAGCATTTATTACATAAGGGAAATGATCAACAGATAATCAGATCTGGCTACCCATTACAAAGCATTATGCAATGTTAGAATGAAATTGTCTCAAGGATTTTCATTTCTGAAAAGAGCCTTTGATAAGTGTTTAGCTGAAATGACAATCAAAAGATTATTTCCAGGAAAAACAATCTGAGGATGAAGTAAACAACTCAGTTTTGAAATTTCAGGTCCATTCCCAGGCTGCTATACCTATTTTTGAAATTATATAAAATTTTACTAATGTTTTTGTGTGTTCTGTAAAGTCTGACAGTATACGGGATAAGTCATAATTTCTCTCTGAGATGCCATTACAATTAGAATAGTGGGATTTTCTTAAAATATAAAATTACACACTGTGTTATTATGATTTATAGCCCCTAGGCATGTTGCCATAATGCTAATTTTGCTGATAACACTTTCAAGAAATTTGTGTTTGGTCTTTAACCATAGTTCCTGGCTCACAGCTCCCTAAACATTTGAAATTTCCTGAGCAATAAGAGCAATGGGAACATCTTTTGTTATAATATGTAGTCTCTTGTCTTCAGTTGGGGGGATGGGGGTGTGGAGGGCAGGAACTTCAGAACCATAAAAGTGAAATGGGTGTCTTGTTATTCATAACAAGCCCTTCTCCACCACAGTTGGGTTTGTGTTAATGAGGTGACTTTTGGAAAGACGCTAAGGATGGGGGCTGGTTACCAGAGGAACCAAACTTGAATAGTGGGTTGGAACTTTCAGCCTCACCCCACAACCTCTGTGGAGGGGAGAGAGGCTGGAGGTTGAATCACTTGCCCAAAGCCAATGATTTAAGCAATCATGCTTATATAATGAAGCCTCCATTAAAAACCCAAAGAGGAGAGCTCAGAGAGCTTCTGGACTGGTGAATATGTGGAGATTTGGGGAGAGTGGCAAGCTCAGAGAGGACAAGGCAACTCTGCACCTCTTGCCATATACCTTGCCCTATGTATCTCTTCCATCTGGATGTTCATCTGTATTCCTTACCATATCTTTTTATAACAAACTGTTAATCCAGTAAGTAAAATGTTTCTCCGAGTTCTGTGAGGCACTCTAGCAAACTAATTGAACCCAAGGTGGAAGGCACTGGAACCTCCTATCTATAGACCATCAGTCAGAAGCATAAGTGATAACCTGGGCTTGCAACTGGCATCTGCAGTGGGAGGGGGAGAGTCTTATAGGGTGACTTTGTGGAATCTGACCCTGTCTTCAGGTAGATAGTGTCAGAATTGAACTGAATTGTAGAAAACCCTGCTGGTGTGTCTGGAACATTGCTTAGTTGGTAGCATAGAAGGAAAATTCCCCGTGCATACATTGGAATTGAGTCCAGGACCCCAAAATACACACATAACACATTTTCAATATAAATTGAATAAAAAAAGGATAAGCAAATACTAATTTTAAAATATAATGTCAGCATTACAACTATTCAGTGTTTAAAAAATTATACTATGTCCTTCTAAATATTTAATATGATCTAACATAACAAAACAAAATATTACTCTATTATTATCTAGATGAGTATATCATTAAAAGGCAATGTACGTTTTTTCTGTTCTTGATTCAATGAGGAGGGATTCTTTCTATGTGCCTCTTCTTTACTTACTACATCTCCATAATACTGTATATAGGGTCTAAAATTTTCAGTCACGTTAAATGTAAGTTGTGTTGTTGACAAGTTAATGAGTGGCCAGGGTGGGCTAGCTGGAGTTCTGAAGATCTGACTTTGAAGGAAGACTACCTCCATTTTGACCTCAGTCTGTACTTTCTAATTAAGTTCTTCTTTTCAGCTTATCTTTAACTCAGGCAAAAGACCCAGAGGGCAAAGCATCCCATGATGGGAACTGAAACTACCCACTCAGGTGACAGGGACTGCCCTGAGCCAGCCAGACTCAGTGTAACTGACCCCACAGCAATGATCCACAGCTATGACCAATCTGACCTTTACTGCTCAGCAGCACTCACCCACTGACTTTTGTCCCACATTTTCCTTATATAAACCCAGAAGTATTTTCAGCACTTTGGAGACTGTCTTTGGGACATTAGTCTGCTTGCTGTCTTCCCTATGCTGGCCTCACTGAAATAAATGTCTTTCTTGTATCACCACCACTTGCCTCTCTGCCTTTGGATTTTGTCAGCAGCGAGGGGCTAAACCTCATCTCTTTGGGACCCCCAGAACCACGTCCTCTTACAATCCTGTGTCCCGGTTACAACTTCACAATTCAGATCAATCCAAATCCTGATTATGTTTGACATCATCTGTTGATTTTCATCGATCCAAGTTAAATATTGATAGGGATCATTCTGGATCCTAAGGTTGGCAAGGACTTGTAGAATAGAGGCATCAATTCCCAAACTCTTCCGGTTTGTTGCTGCCCATTTCAGCAATCTGATAGAAGCAGATTTGGTCAGCAGAATCAATACTGATGACAAAGGATACACCTTTCACCTTCCAGCTTCCTGAGGTGGGATTGGCTACCATTTCACTGCCATGCCTCATCTTTTCCTCTACAACTTCCTTTCTTCTTCTGAAGCTCAGGAGTTTTTTCTCTTCTCATTTGATGGCTAGGAGTCTGGAATCAGGAGAAAAAACAATCATGGTACATATTACACATGAATTTGCATAATTATAGGGTATGCATCTCAGCATTTACTACATCTGATTTCTAAATTTGAGAAGAATAACTAGATATTCTTGCTTAATGCTGTCCTTCTTTCTCTTGGAACCAGTTTGCCTGAGAAGAGAATGGAATCTGCTGTACCACAGGTGTACCATATAAGACTGCCCCCGTTTAGATCATCATGAATAAATGAGTAAGTCTTTCAGCTTTAAGACTCAGTATTTGCAAACCTATTTGGAAAATAAACTTAAAGTCACATTCCTCAATCTGGCCTCTTCTAACAAGAAAAATGATAGTTTGATTTCCCAATTTTCTTACTAAAAGGTAAGTTTTATTTCCCAATTTGTTCAGAACCTGGGCAGAGAGGAAAGATAACATTTCTTGGGTTATCCCTCAAAGTGACATTATGTGTGACATATATTATATGATATCAAATAATTATATGATCATATATATAATCATATATAATCATATGATTATCATGTAATATGTTATACATAATGTCATCTTGAAACATATAATATATGTTACACATGGATGTCTCCATTTGCCCCTCTAGAACTACTCCCCATCCTTCTCCATGTTGATCATCACTGGAGCACTAATAAATGTGGGTTACATCAAGAGTCTCTGAGGCCTCTCAGCTTCTAGTTGAGGTCTGCCAATAAGGACTACCAACAAAAGACTAGAGAGAATCGATAGAATAGAGTCAGGGTATTTATTCCATAGTTAACTTCCTTGGTGTGGTCTCCAACACTCTGTGTCCCTTGATTGAAAGTCACTGCTCCCCTCAAGACATTTAACTCCACATCACTCTCTGTCCTTCTTGTTTCCAGGCACTATTCTCTCTCTCTTTGTCCTGCCGAGCTTAGGGTTGTGAGAGCTTGACTGCTATCTAGATTATTTCATTATGCCTCATGACAAACCTTGGTAAATGTTTCCTTTGTTAATAAACCCCTGTTGGAACATTGTGTTCTGCATGAGACATATTTCCATATTTCCTCCTAGGACACACATGCGGAGTATAAATCATCCATTCATTCATTTATTTATTCATGTATTTATTCAATAAACACTTTCTGAGTATCTTTCACATGTTTGACACAAGAGGTACAAGAAGAAGTATGAGGAACTCACAGCCCAAGGATAAAAGAGAACAGAAAAGCAATTATAATACAAGAAGATAAATGCCCTAATGGTTGACAAAAGTGGTGTGGGCAGATCAGAAAGTAGTACTGATCTGCCTGGAAATATTGCCAAAGGCTTTACAAGGGAGCTAACATTTGAGAAAGGTGGTTGAGAAAGATGAATAGTTTCCCTTTGGAAAAAGAGATAAAGATGAATAAATAACCTTTATAAGAATAGACCATAATTGATAGCCATCAGTTTGTTCTCTGTATTTGTAGATCTGGTTCTGATTTTTGTTTGTTGATTCATTTGGTTTTTAGATTCCACATATGAGTGACATCATATGGTATTTGTCTTTCTCAGTCTGACTTATTTCATTTAGCATAATGCCTTCTAGGTCCATCCATGTTGTTGCAAATGACATAATCTCATCCTTCTTTATAGTTGCATAATATACCATTGTACATATATACATCTTCTTTATCCATTCGTTTATCAATCGGGAACTTCTGTTGTTTCTGTATCTTGGCTACTGTAAATAATGCTGCAATAAACATAGGTTTGCATATATCTGTTTGAATTACTGTTTTCATTTTCTTTGCAGAATATCCAGTAGTGGAATTATTGGATCATATGGTATTTCTAATTTTTTGAGGAACCTTCATACTTGTTATGCACCTGAAACTAATGTAACATTGTATGTCAGCTGTACTAAAAAAGAAGAAGAAGAAGAAGAAGAAGAAGAAGAAGAAGAAGAAGAAGAAGAAGAAGAAGAAGAAGAAGAAGAAGAAGAAGAAAGAAGAAGAAGAAGAAGAAGGAAGAAGAAGAAGAAGAAGAAGAAGAAGAAGAAGAAGAAGAAGAAGAAGAAGAAGAGGAAGAAGAAGAAAGAAGAAGAAGAAGAAAGAAGAAGAAGAAGAAGAAAAATATATTATGGTTGAAAATGGCCAAGAAAATTCAACATTTGGGAGCCATAGCATTCTTATTAGGGAGAAACAGAGGATAGGGATTAGTTTGGAAAGGTGAACTGTAGATGTATTTGAAGGTCCTTATGTCTACGATAAGGGATTTCAGTTTTGTTCTATAAGCAATAGAGAGACATCAAACATTTTTAAACAGGAAAGATGTACTAAGGTTTGCTTATTAAATCTCTACTATAGTAATATCCAATTCTGAGCTGGCTTTGGGAGTCTAGTATTAGGAAATTAGAGAAGCTTATTATAATGCCCATGGGTGAGATGAGTGAAGTCTTAACAAAAGCAAAGTGGACTGGCTGTAAGTAGTTTAAAATTGCACTTAACACACTCTTAGGTAATACTCTACATAATCTCTTCACATATTGTTTTGTTTGGGATCAGCCTCATTAATTTTATTTAAAAATTTTTTTTAAAATTTGAGTATAGAGGACACAAAATGTTACATTAGTTTCAAGATGTACAACATCTATTTCTGTACATTATGCTATGTTCACCACAATGTAACTACCATCTGTCACCATACAATGCTATTACAATACCATTGACTATATTCTCTCACTGCACCTTTTATTCTTGTGACTTATTCATTCCATAACTGGAAACCTTTATCTCCCACTCCCATTCACCCATTCTGCCTATCCCCTACCTCCAATTCCTTCTGGCAACCACCAGTTTGTTGTCTGTATTTATAGATCTGATTCTTCAGCTGCATTTCTGTTTCATTTTTTATACTGGCTAAAAATCTGTGCAGACAGTTATAACTGCATTTTTTAAAAAAATAAATGTTGAAAGTATAGTATTAGTTTATCAAGAAGCAAAATAATAAAATAACCAATAGGTAACTATTAAAAAACAAGACTGGTTCATTTTGGTCATTCAAGTAAAGGTAACCATCATTTTATTTACATGTGAAATATTTATTCCATGTAAAGACTAATGGCAACTTTTATGTAATATCCTTAGATATATCATTTTCTTATTTTAATCCTAATAGAATTCTCCATTTTTGTACTTTTAATCTAGTTCATTATATTGCTCACCTTCTACACCTAATTTGAGCGTCGCCAAAGACAACTGTTACCGAAAGTATTATGTCTTGAAAATTGTTAATGTAAAGCTGAGTATCATTGATAAATGAGAGTTACTTATCAGGATTTACCATATAGTGAAAAATGAAATTGACTAGTGTAATTTTTCAAAAGCGATTAGTTGTCTAAATTGAAGATAAGGGATTAAGTATAAAATATTTCTAAAGCAAACTAAGGTAAATTAAACATTACATATTTAAAAGTTTAAACATGACATTTGCAAGCTAACATTACCTTGCAGCATGGTGATGAATGTCAGTGTGCTTCTTCTGGGTAAACAGAGGAAGTTCAGTATTACAATGACAGCTATAGGTCTTAAATAATTGGCTTGAAACATCGGATGATAGGGTATTCCAGTTGTTCCGTGTTTCTTTGCTGCAAAAAAGGAAAGTAGGATAAACCACGCCATTCAAGTTCTACTTAAACGGCAGCAGAGTTACCAGAAAATGCCAAATGATCAAGACAATATGAGTTTTCTCCTCTGAAATCATAGATTTTTTTTTCAACTAAAATGAAGTTACGTTTTTATCATGACAAACCAATTGAACAGTTAAACATACTTGGTAGGAACTGATTGCTTCAATTCATCATGGCCTTTAATTAGCTTGAATTATAACTTTCATTGATTTGACTGACAACCAGCTATTATAGCACCATGAAGAAACATCTTCTTCCCTTCATATTTGCAGAAATTGATGAAATTTCAGTGTGGTTCAAAAAATATTTGTTGAACATCACTATGTGCTATACATCGTGCTGTATACTGCTGCTTTATGAAGTAAGTGAAAGGAACAGAAATATAAACTAATAACTACAATTGCTGGACCAGGTAATGTGCTAATATCATACCGTCAAACATAGAAGTAGTAGAATGAAGTGCAAAACTCTCAGAGAAAGGGGTAATATCTATTTTCGTATTAGTAAATATTTCACATATAGATGCATCCTGAGCAGAATTGGCGGAAAGTGTAAAGGCACGTGTAATTGCAAGTAAACTGGTATCTAGAGGTCATGAATCTAGAGAGGCGGTCAAACGCTACCTCTTAAAGGTTCTTGTTTGTTAAGTTTGTTTTAAGTCTTACAGGTAATAGGAAGCCAATGACTATTTTCAATGAAAGAGTAGTTTGACCTGCTTTGTTTTAGAAATATTTGTTTTGAAGGCAGTTTAAAGAATGGATTTTAATGGTGACAAATATTCCATGAGACCAGTTAGAAGGTTACTGTAGCATTCTATCATGTAGACTGTTTTGGTTCATTGGCTGTGGACATGAGAACAAAGGAGATCTTGAGAATAACAAATAGATTCCAACCTTGATTTATTAAGTAGATGGTCATGTTAGACTCTGGGATAAAGAATACAGGAGGTTTTCTTGAGATCAAATAATGAGTTCTTTTGAGACACAATTGAGTGTAAAATTCCTTTGGGATGTCCTGTAGGTAGTAGGTAGTAGGTAGTTTACTAAATGAACTCAAAGGAGAGGTAGAGCTTTCTATGCATATTTTTCAGACATTAGTATACACATTAATGCTGCAACCTTTAGTTAGGTCAGATTTATTTGGAGATAATATTTGGAGTGTGAGGAAGAGTGCAATTGTTGAGAACTCTTATATTGAAGGGGTGGGAAGAGAAAGAATACATCATCAAGGAAATTAAGGAAAAATAATCAGAAAGCAGGAATGCAAACCAAGAAAAAAAGAACATCATGAAAAGAGAGGTAATTTTTTTAAAGGAGTGGGAATTATCAAAATGCCATAAAGTATGATGAGAACTAAAAAGTATGGAAGGATTTAGTGACTAGCAATTCATGCCCATGATGAGAGTAACATCAACAAAGATGTAGAGACAAAAAACACATTCTAATCATGGCAAATTCAATGTGGTACTGAAAATGACAGAAGAGAGGTAGGGCTCTCCCTGTAGGGATACAGGATCTAGGTAAGATGCTTAAGACTTAAAGAAAAAAAAAATTATACAAACAGCAATAAATGATGTCCAGTATTACCCAGGTAAGATATTTCTTAATTTTCTGCTTTTCAATATTTTATCTTTTAAAGTAAAAGTAAAGACAAGGAAAAAAAAGTGTTATCAGAAATGTTCTTATAGAATGTTATTTTGGAGGTGGTACAGTAAGAAAGCTAAGATATAAAACCTTGGATTCATATCACCTCAGTTCAAATTATGCTCTGCCTCTTGCTAATTGTTTGACCCCGCCAGTAAATAAATCTCTTCTGCCTCAGTTTTCTCACCTGTAATAAGGATATGAATGGGCTTATGTCAAGGATAAATTAGCTAATATATATATATATATATATATATATATATACACACACACACATATGTATATGTATATATATATATACACACACACTATATTTATAAAAGATCTGGACACACAAGTGCTTAATAAAAGTTACCTTTATTATTTTTCTAATAAAGAGAGATTTTTTATTCTTTATTCAACATTCCTTATTCTGGTAAAATATATGTCATAATATGAATAGGCCAGTGAAGATTTTAAGTAGCTCCCTATGAAGCATACCACAAATTCTGGTTTTCTTTTCCCTTTTTAAAATTTTCCCTTCATCACAGGGCTATGGATTGTTAGAAGATGTTAAATAGTTAAATAGTACTCTTAGGTTACTCTTAATATAGTAAAAATGTTCCACATTTTCATCAAGTCTTATAGTTTTTATTGTACAAATCTTTCATTTCCTTGGTTAAATTTATTCTTAAGTATTTTATTGTTTTTAATGCGATTGAAAGAAAGGTTAGATTTTCTTTCTAATTACACTTTGGTACCTGGAATTGGCTTCTATTAAATGTGATTTCACATAGGTCTGAGACAAGTGTGGTTTCTGACTTTATGATACACAACAATATTTTTAACTGACAAAATTCTCAATTGTCTGTGAAAGAAGAAGAAATTGGAAAAGAGAGACAAAGAAGTGGAGAAAGGGAAGAGAAAGAAGAAAGGAAGGCAAAAGCGAAAGAACAAAGGAAGGGGAAGAAGGGAAAAATGTACATAGAAAATAACTATATTTTAATAATTATATAAGAAAAGACTGGTTAAAAAAATCTACCGAATTCATAAAAGCTACAGTCTTAATAGTGATTGTGTTTGCCTGATGGGACATTTTTTTTTTCCTTCTTAAAATATTTAGTACTTTTTTGTATTTTCCATAATTAGAGCATGTTTATTTTTAACTTGGAAAAACTTTAATTAAAAATACCATATGTGGCCACGTGTGTCCCAGCATCTGTGGAGGGGACCTGGCGGCTGGTAAAAATCAAAGTGACCCCAAGAAAATGGTTCCTCCCCAAAGGAGGTAGAAGAAGACAGTGAAGATGAGGAAATGTCAGAAGATGAAGATGATGATAGCAGTGGAGAAGAGGTTATCATTCCTCAGAAAAAAGGCAAGAAGGCTACCACAACTCCAGTAAAGAAGGTGATCATTTCCCCAACAAAAAAGTCACAGTTTCCACACTGGCCAAGAAAGCATTGTTGTCATCCCTGGCAAAAAGGCAGTGGCTACACCAGCCAAAAAGACAGTTGTGCCAGCCAAAGCAGTAGCAACACCTGGCAAGAAGGGGGTCACACCAGGCAAGGCATTGGTAGCAACCCCTGGTAAGAAAGGAGCAGCCACCCTAGCCAAGGGAGCAAAGAATGGTAAGAACGCCAAGAAGGAAAACAGTGACGAGGAAGATGATGATGACGTGAAGAGGAGGGCTAGGAGGATGAGGATGAAGATAAGGATGAATTCGAGCCAGCAGTGATGAAAGCAGCAGCTGCTGCTGCCCTGATGATGAGGATGATGATGAAGAGGAGGAAGATGAAGACGATGAGGAGGATGATGAAGATGAGGATGAAGATGACTCTGAAGAAGAATCTATGGAGACTACACCAGCCAAAGGGAAGAAAGCCCTTGCAAAAGCTCTTCCTGTGAAGGCCAAGAGCACAGCTGAGGACGAAGATGAAGAGGATGATGATGAGGATAAAGATGATGATGAGAAGGATGAGGATGAGGAAGATGAGGATGATGATGAGGAGGAAGATGAGGAGGAGGAGGAGGAAGAAGAGGAAGAGCCTGTTAAAGAAGCACCTGGAAAATGAAAGAAGGAAATGGCCAAACAGAAAGCAGCTCCAGAAGCCAAGAAGCAGAAAGTAGAAGCTACAGAACCAACTACATCATTCAATCTTTTTGTTGGAAACCTGAACTTCAGCAAATCTGCTCGTGAATTAAAAACGGGCATCAGTGACCTTTTTGCTAAAAATGATCTTGTCGTTGTGGGTGTCAGAATTGGTGTGTCTAGGAAGTTTGGCTATGTGGATTTTGAATCTGCTGAAGACCTGGAAAAAGCCTTGGAACTCACTGGTTTACAAGTCTCTGGCAACGAAATTAAACTAGAAAAACCAAAGGGAAAAGACAGTAAGAAAGATCGAGAAACAAGAACACTTTTGGCTAAAAACTGCCTTACAAAGTTACTCAGGATGAATTAAAAGAAGTATTTGAAGATGCTGCGAAGATCAGATTAGTCAGCAAGGATGGAAAGAGTAAAGGGATTGCTTATATTGAATTTAAGACCGAAGCTGATGGGCGCCTGGGTGGCTCAGTTGGTTAAGCGACTGCCTTCGGCTCAGGTCATGATCCTGGAGTCCCAGGATCGAGTCCCACATCGGGCTCCCTGCTTGGCAGGGAGTCTGCTTCTCCCTCTGACCCTCCCCCTGCTTGTGTTCCCTCTCTCGCTGTGTCTCTCTCTGTCAAATAAATAAATAAAATCTTAAAAAAAAAAAAAAAAAAAAGACTGAAGCTGATGCAGAAAAAGCCTTGGAAGAAAAGCAGGGCACAGAGATCGATGGGCGGGCTATCTCCCTGTTCTACACTGGAGAGAAGGGTCAAAGTCATGACTCTAGAGGTGGCAAGAATAGCAGTTGGAGTGGTGAATCAAAAACACTGGTTTTAAGCAGCCTCTCTTACAATGCAACAGAAGAAACCCTTCAGGAAGTATTTGAGAAGGCAACTTTTATTAAAGTGCCCCAGAACCAAAATGGCAAATTTAAAGGGTATGCATTTATAGAATTTGCTTCATTTGAAATGCTAAAGAAGCTTTAAATTCCTGTAATAAAAGGGAAATTGAGGGCAGAGCAATCAGACTGGAGTTGCAAGGACCCAGCGGATCATCTAATGCCAGAAGCCAGCCGTCCAAAACTTTGTTTGTCAAAGGTCTGTCTGAGGATACCACAGAAGAGACATTAAAGGAGTCGTTTGATGGCTCTGTTCGGGCAAGGACAGTCACTGACTGGGAGACCGGGTCTTCTAAAGGGTTTGGTTTGTAGACTTCAACAGTGAGGAAGATGCCAAAGCTTCCAAGGAGGCCATGGAAGATGGTGAAATTGAAGGAAACAGTTACTTTGGACTGGGCAAGCCTAAGGGTGAAGGTGGTCTTGGAGGTCGTGGTGGAGGCCATGGTGGCTTTGGAGGCCAAGGTGGTGGCAGAGGAGGCCGAGATGGATTTGGTGGCAGAGGCTGGGGAGGCTTTGGAGGGTGAGGAGGCTTCCGAGGAGGCAGAGGAGGAGGGGGAGACCCAAGCCACAAGGAAAGAAGACGAAGTTTGAATAGTTTCTTCCATCCCTCTGTCTTTCCCTCTTCTGTTTGAAAGAAGAGGACTCTGGGGTTTTTACTCTGTTACCTGATCAATGACAGAGCCTTCTGAGGACATTCCAAGACAGTAGAGTCCTGTGGTCTACTTGGAAATTTGTATAGATAACATTTCAAGGGAGATATCCTGTTGGTTTTGACGCGATATTCATATAAATTTTTTTAAAGATTTTTTTTTTTAATTTATTTGAGAGAGAGACTGAGAGAGAGAGAGAGCATGAGAGGGGAGAGGGTCGGGAGGGTCAGAGGGAGAAGCAGACTCCCTGCCGAGCAGGGAGCCCAATGCGGGACTCGATCCAGGGACTCCAGGATCATGACCTGAGCCGAAGGCAGTCGCTTAACCAACTGAGCCACCCAGGTGCCCCTCATATAAATTTTTTTAAAGAGATGAGTGATAGAGCTAATCCTTATCTGTAAGTTTTGAATTTATATTGTTTCTTCCCATGCACAAAACCATTTTTTTCCTACAAATAGTTTTGTTTTTGTTTTTTGCTTTGGGGGGTGTAAAGGAAAGCAGAATATGTTATCATGATTTTTGCTTCAGCAACTTTGGGACAAATTAAAAGTCCTAAACTCTGAAAAAAAAAAATCATATGGGATGTATTTTCTCTGCTTCCTATGTTGAATGCATGTTTTAAACAGAAATAACTGTTGTAGTGGTTTTGAACAAGGTAATTTATGGCCGCTCAAAGAGGGCACCTAATTGAAGTCAATTTCATAGTTCCCTTTGTAAGAAACATATTGGCTTTATGCAGGAGGTATAATTTTCCCAAAACCTTTACTTTCTTTATTTGACACAGCAGAAGTATACTTAGTGTTTTGCTTAGTCTGACTTAAAATGATTTCATGCTATTGATACTCTTTCAACTTTTCACTATGTAAGATCTTATTATACTTTTGTGCTCAATTTTATCATGAATCACTTCCTATTTCACCAACTCTGCCATAAAATTCATTGAAATCACTGGCTAAATGCTCAGAAAATCAAATTCCATACCTTATTTTGGAGGCCAAGACTTGAGTAATTTCTTATATCAAAAACAGTAATGCAGAAGAAACTTGTCTCTTGAAAAATATGGCAAAAAAAGTCAGGATTTATTTAACAATTGTCTGAAGCAATTAATGTATGTTACATGTAATCCTCTCAAAAGTAGGTTATGGATAAGGAGACAGACCTTCAAGGAGGCTGAAGAACAATCAGTGATGGGGTTGGCACAGCTCAGTAAGAATTCCTGCTTTTTAATTTCTATCACATTGCAGTACTTTCTGCATTAATTAAATCATACAAATGAAAAGAAATGTTACTTATAAAAACCTAACAGAGAAGATTAAAAAAGAAAACAATTTTTTAAGTCAAATGAGCAAGTCCTAGCTTAATCTGTGATACATATGCATGAATATGTACACACACACACACACACGCACACAGGCACACACACTTGCCCCATGGGATTTCAACTCTAATCCATGATTCAATCCATTCTACTACTCCCACTTCATCCTGTCTTAATTATTTTCCCCCAAAGACTCACAAAATGGAATTGTGCTATACTCTTTTTATGCTTTTCCCAGACATGTCCAATTCTGTCTGAATCACATATGGAACACAGTGTCAGCTCTCATGCCTGAAACACTGATATACTTCATATGTCTTTGAATCTAGAAACTAATTATTATGTTCTCTGAGACTCTTCTGAAATAAGTTATAAAAGACACCATTATTGTCATTCATTCTAGTTCATTCAGGTTAAAATAACTGGTTTATATTCAACTGTATTTGGGTAAAATTTCGGTGGAAAGAACCCAGGTTGTTAGTAAATTAAATTATTCTTCCTTTACTTTTAGGGAATGATGAAGAAGACAAAAAAGTAATATTTTTTCAATAATTTGTTTTATTTTATTTTTTAAAGATTTATTTATTTATTTTGAGAGAGAGAGCTGGGGGGCATTGAGGGGCAGAGGGAGAGAGAGTCTTAAGCAGACTCTCTACTGATTGTGGAGTCTGACCCTGAGCTGAAACCAAGAGTTGGATGCTTAACCTACTGTGCCACTCAGGTACCCCTCAATAATTTACTTTAAAAGTAAGCATTTCTAAAGATGTCTTGATATCAATATTCTTTCACAATAATTTTATTTATCATTTCATTCTACTATGCCGCAATAATAAACGTACAAAGGGGAACCCTAATTAACTAAACCAAAGAATAATTATTTTGCGCTTATTTTATAGAACTCAGACAAATACAATTTTCCACCATTTTCAACAAGAATTAAACAAGTTTTCTTCTGAAACACAATTAACAAGAAAATAGTCTTCATAAAACACCCCATTTCCAAGCCCTCTTATTAGATAACTGTGCTAGAATTTCTCACCTATCCTTTTCTCTTGTTTCTGTGTGGTGACAGCTCTTTAGCAATCAGCTCTTTAAGTTTTCACTAAACTGTCATAAAGACACAATTTAAGATTCTTTTTAAGGATGTTAATTATTTTTAACATACACAAACATGTTTCATTTATGGTTAAGTAGGCAACTAATTTTAAAATATGCCTCAGATTTATGCTAAAAGCTGCTTGTTGATAGATCTGTCATAAAGTTTTCCTTCACACTCAAGTAGATGTGACAAAATGTGATGGAGAATACATAAACAAATGGTTCAATAAGACTCCTAAGAACACTAGTTAAAAGAGAAAATACTTACGACTTTAAGCTTGAAAATTCTAGCTTAAAGGATATATAACCCCAAGAGAAAAAGGAACAGAAAGAGATTTTAACTTTGTTATTAGGGTAAATACAGACCTGTTCATATATTTTATTATTCTAATTTAAGTTTTCAAGAGTTCCAAAGAAATTGATCTCTACATGATATATGATGTTGCTGTTTAATAATATTTTAGAGAAAGAGAAGAAACAATATCACTAAGGGGATGAGATTCATTTGAGCATTCTACATTCAAAGAATATGTGATTTCAAGTTCCTAAGAAATACATTTATTTTTTATTAGAACTAGCTTTATGAAAGAGACTCGTTTGGGTGGCAGAATGACAAAGACGCTACTGTAGTGTGTGAGGATGGATTAATGAATTCTGAACTCTTCACGTCTGTTCCATAACCCCTTACTATACTCTAATCATGAGACAAATGAGCATACACAATACCACTATGACTTTGTGAATACTGAACTGATATCTTCAGGTCATGCTATTTTCATTTTGAAACGTTTTCATTCTGATATTATCTTTCTACCATGAGGAATAGGGAGTGCAAGGAATACACAGACATAAACAAGCATGGTGGCCATGACATGTTCACCCCTCCTCAGGCCCCTTTACTAGGGACTATTGCAGTGGCTTCACGCTGGGGGCAGTGTTTATTTCTCTGCTTCCTGATTGTATGTTTGGGTAGATGATTTCTTCTGGCCAATAGAATGACATGGAAATGATTGCGTGCCAGTTCTAAGCCTAGGCATGAGGGGATCTTCTATGCTTCTGTTTGCTTTCGTTCACCCTTGTTATCACCCCTGGAACAAACTACTGCAAACTCACTGGTTCCAAGAGGGAGATGATATACAAGTGGAATAGAGCTGCCACCAGCTGAGCCAAGCTAAGGTCAACATCCCCAAGCTGGCTGTAAACCCATGAATGAACCCATCTCCAACCAGTTTAGGGTGGCCAAATCCTCAGGTGGTCTGCAGACTTGTGAGCTAAATACATGCTTACAGTTTAAATTTGCTGATATATTATTTGTTATGCAGCATTACTGTGGCCAAAGATAGCTGTTAGAAGTATGGCTTCTTTGTTTTTTAAAATTTTAATTCCAGTATAATTAACATCCTGTGTTAAAGCAGATTCAGGTATATCATATAGTGACTCAACAATTCTATACATTACTCAGTGCTCATTACAGTAAGTGTACTCTTAGTCCCCTTCACCTATTTCACCCATCCGCTCTGGTAACTACCAGTTTTTTCCCCTATGTTTAAGAGTCTGGGTTTTTTTTTTTTAATCTTTTTTTCTCTGTTCATTTGTTTTGTTTCCTATATTCCACATGTGAGTGAAATCATATGGTATACGTCTTTCTCTGACTTATTTCACTTTATATAATACCTTGTAGATCCATCTCTGTTGTTGCAAATGGAAAGATTTCATTCTTTTTTATGGCTGAATAATATTCCATTCTATATATATACATACCACATCTTCTTTATCCATTTATCTATGGATAGATACTTGGGTTGCTTCCATAATTTGGCTATTGTGAATAATACTGCTATAAACACAGGGGTGCAAGTATCTTTTCAAATTAGTGTTTGTTTGGGTAAATACCCAGTAGGGGAATTACTTGATCATATGGTCATTCTACCTTTAATTTTTTCAGGAACCTTCATACTGTTTTCCACAGTGGCTGCACCAGTTTGCATTCTCACAAACAGTGCACAAGGGTTCCTTTTCCTCCACATCCTTGCCAACACTTGTTATTTCTTGTCTTTTTGATAGCCATTCTGACCAGTGTGAGATGATATCTCATTGTGGTTTTGATTTGCATTTCCCTGATGATGAGTGATGTTGAGCATCTTTTCATGTGTCTGTTGGCAGTCTGTATGCCTGGAGAAATATCTGTTCATGTCTTCTGAGTATGGCTTCTTTTTTGAAGACTTTCACAGTAAGCTGGGAAGGGACATGAGTAATGGAGATCACCTTGCAGGCTGTTACAGTGTTCATGTGTCCAGTGATCTGAATCAGTTATTAGAAATTAGAATGGTAAGTAAAGAGAGATATGAAAGACATTTCAAGCAGAGTATGGGCCAGATTAGAAGACTTAATGCAAAGTGAAAAGAAAAAAAAGATAGATTAGTAAGAAATGAATATGTAATTTCTAGATCTTCATTGTCTAATAGAGAAGCCATTAGCCACATATGACAATTTAAATATAAATTAATTAAAATTAAGCAAAATAAAAATTAGTTTCTCATTATCACTAGCCACATTTCAAGTGCCCAATAGCCACATATCCTTAGTGGCTA
Source organism: Mirounga angustirostris (assembly GCF_029215605.1). Lineage (NCBI taxonomy): Eukaryota > Metazoa > Chordata > Mammalia > Carnivora > Phocidae > Mirounga > Mirounga angustirostris. The sequence continues at coordinate 35,835,300 of NW_026991710.1, forward strand.
CCATATGGATAGTTCATAAAAAATTTTGATTATTGCAAAAAGTTTCATTAGACAGTGCTAAGACAGCACTATTTAGATGACCAAAGGCTCTCTGAGCTCAAGTCTCTTTATCTGCCTTATGAACATAATAATTATTGCCATAAATATCCCCTGATATAGTAGTGAGGATTCAACTTAATGCATGAAAGCACTTTGCAAACTGAAAAAATGCTTTATAAGTATAAGGCACTATTGTTGTTCTTGTTTAGTGGAATGATCATTATGCCTTTGACTACAAAAGGAAATCCTTATATCACAATGTCTGTAGGAGTTGGCTTCACTGAGATATCCAATGACCTTGGTAATTGCTCTAATTCTTAGGAAGCAAGCATAAAAATATTAAAAAGTAAATTTCTTATAAATGATAACTAAAATTATTCTGTTTCAGTGCCTTCTAGTGTATCTGAGGGATGAGAAATTTTATATAATAATGCTTGGAACCCAGCAATGTTTATTGAAGTTATACATGATTTTTAAATAATTTTCCAGGGCAAAAATTAATTCTAATAAAATGAGAAATTGTGGTTCCAACAATCTCCATATTTTTATGAAGTTAATTCATTATTTTATTTAAGTAGTTACAGGCAAGTAAACTCCTTAGTTCAAATTATTAGATACCTTAATTCTTGATATTTTCATAAATTCAGATACTTCACACCATGTTGACAAATATAGCAAAAACTAGGAGTAACATTCCTTCAAATTTCAAATAGGCCCTGTAAACATATTTCAATCATTGGATGGGGAGCTGGATGATGTGAACTTTAATTTCTCTTCCTCATCTTGCTGAGATGCTAGAAATGTTGAAGTTGAAAGGAAGCTGAGACACAACTGTCCAATCTACCAAGTGTTTAGATGGAGGCCCTACGTTTCATGGTCATACCTCTAGGACCTAACAGGTAATTCACTAATCAGGGGCAATGCTACAGTCCCAGTTGACTATTCTTTCTAGTATATCAGGCAGCCTTTACAAAGGAAGATTAAAAAAAAAAATTGCTCAATTTCAGTCCTTTGAGCAGAGATCACCAATTTGGGGGGAGGGGGCTGTGGGGAGGAGAGAAGGCACACTAGCTGAATAACGTGGGTAGAAGTGATTTTTAAACCTAAACATAGTTTTACAGTCATTACAATAAACATGTAAAGTCAGAATATTTTATATTAAAAATGTGGATTTTTTTTAAAGATTTTATTTATTTATTTGAGAGAGAGAGTGAACATGAGAGGTGAGAGGGTCAGAGGGAGAAGTAGACTCCCTGCCGAGCAGGGAGCCCGATGTGGGACTCGATCCCGGGACTCCAGGATCATGACCTGAGCTGAAGGCAGTCCCTTAACCAACTGAGCCACCCAGGAGCCCCTAAAAATGTGGATTTCTATTATCTTTTGAAAAATCAGGATACATCGGGCATATATTCCCACATGTGTGGTGGTGACAGCCTGACCCTGGAGAGTTCTCCAGACGCCCCCACCCATCACTAACCAGAAGATCGATGATCCCCAGTGTATCACAGTCTCCATTCTCCCCAATTTTTTGTATCAAGTCTGTTTTCTCCTTTATGTTATCTGCCTGCTCCTTGTATCAGATCTTTTGATCTCTGCCTTAAGGCAGATTACATCTGCAGTGGTCCCTTACCTGAGATTGCATCTCCTCTTTAGAAATGGGAAGTGAAAGGTTAACACAGGCACACAGGACTGGAGAATGAAGGGCTGCTCCTGATGAAATAGCTAGATGCAGTTAGATGCAGGCATGTCAAGGTAATTTTGCAATGTTTTGATTCTTATACTTTTATGTCAGGATGCTATCTCTCCCTACCATTTAAATCAGACTTTGCATGGTGGCCACACTATCTCTATGTCTAAAATAACTCACCTGATTTTTCTTTTCCTGGGGATTTCCTGAATAGCTATTCTCTGAGTAATGACTGTGACTGGAACCTTAGGACTCAATAATTTAAAAATTCTTGACGGTCCCCTTGGCCTGTCTCTCTCTGCACCCATTCCCTGTTGAGAATAAAAATGTGGAGGTACCTAATTGAATGTTTGAGCATATTCTTGTTTATACTGATGCACAAGTCCCCAAGGTCTGTCTCTAGCATTGTCCTGCAAGCAACACATACTTAGCCGCAGCATATCCCAACTCCCTGCTGTAATCAACCCTCCAGAGAAATTTGATTTTTAATTAAGTGGAGCAGAGGGTTTACTTTTATTCTAGAGCTGATTAATCAGAACTTTGTTATTTGCATTGCAAAAGGGAATAAATTAACTATACCTTTAATTAGACAAGGAGGAATTTACTTTCACTGTCTTACATCTAGCCAAAACAAGAGCTCATGCCCCAAAACCAAGATACAGGGTGGTTGAAATATTCCATATAGCAAGTGGTGCAGGGGTTAGACCTTTTGATAATAAACATGCTAACTGGTGAGTTCTGCACTGTGTATTCACTGAATTCCTTATCTTATTAGGATAAATTATTTTATTATTTATTTTAACTCTCATAATAACTTTTTCTCAAATTTCTCCCTCTGAACTTCAAGTTGCTCTCATTGAATTTTGGGGATGAAAATCAAGTCAAATGCTTTCCTCACTGTATTGGTCAGAGAGGGTTGACATAATAAATATCTCAGACTGGTGGCCTCAATAACAAAAATTTATTTTCTTACAGTTCTGGAGGCTAGAACCCAAGACCAAAGTCTGGCAGGATTTGTTTCTGGTGAGAGCTCTTCTTGGCTTACAGATGGCCACCTTCTGGTTGTGTCCTCACATGGCAATGAAGGAGCAAGAGTGAGCTCCCTGGTGTCTCTTCTTCTTCTTTTAAAATCTATTTACCCATTCTCCTACCCACCTTTCCCCTGGCAACCACCAGTTTGTTCTCTCTCTGTATTTGAGTCTGTTTGTTTGTTTCTTGGTTGGTGTCTTTTCTTGTAAGAACACTAATCCCATAGGATCAGGGACCCATCCTAAAGACCTAATTGAAACTTAATTACCTTCTAAAGGTCCTATCTCTAAATATAGTTACCTTGGGGGTTAGAACTTCAACATACAAACTTTAGGGGGACACAATTCAGTCTACAGCACTCATATAAGGCCTCCTATTCCCTCTTGTCCATTATCTATATCTTCTTTTGAGTAGAAACTTTGAGGCCAGTGTGGTCCACTTAGGTTGAATATCTCTTGCTCTTGTCAACATAAAAGGTTAAATTATAAGCGTGGAGACCCAGGGCTTCTCTCACGGCCCCGATATCACAGCTTTCTGTCATCTACTCCTCCTTACATATGTCTTCCTTCAGCTTTTCCTATCCAGGAAGCAGAACTGTCAGAATCCCAATAAATGTCTTATCTGACAATAGAAGGGAGCCCCGACTGCTGAGTAATAAACTGAACAGTAGCCGCTTGGCCCTTTTGAATTTGAATCCTGAATGTGAAGCTTGAAACAAAAAATAATCTTAAATATAAATGCCATTTTTTTTCACAATAACTTTCAAAAGCCCCTTTCCTCCACCATAATGTGTATTTCTTCAAGCAGTTTTTTTTTTTTTTTTTTTTTTTTTAGAAATGGAAAGCTTTTAAAGGAAAAAGACAGACACAGAGAGGAGTATGCTTAGACCCACATCAACTGCATGTACTAAGGGTATGTGCATAATCTCTTTGAATCCTTACAAAACCCTCTATAGTAAGTTCTTTCCAACCATTCTATTTTAGCTGAGAAAACTGAGGTTCACACAGAAGTGATTTTCTCAAGTTTACAAACTTTGTAAGTTAACAAAAATAGGATTCTAATCCAGCTTTGCTGGACACCAGACTGGAGGAAGACTCCCAAGTGGACCCAGAGCCATTGCTTTATCATTTTTTCACATAAAAGCTAACTCCATAGTGCCAAGAATAAGTAAATATAGATATATCTAAATAAATAATATGAGTCCTTCTTTGTGTGAATGGATTTTTCCCTTTGCCTCTGTGGCCTTGAAGCTCTAAGCCAAATGGGTATCCTAGTACATCAAGCTGATCATTCTACTGATACACTTATATTTTCATTTCTGACATTCTGTTTCTACTTATATTTTCTATGTAAGACAATCTATTTTAAAGTAATCCACTGAAACTTTCTTGGAAGGGAGTGAAGTTATTAAGTTCAAACTGCCAATATTCTGCCTTACTTATTTCAGGAAAAATCTTGTGTTATGCAACTCCAAAAGTCTATGTTAGACACAGAAAATGTGTTTATAGCAAGAAGAGCCAAAGAAGTTAATATCTTTAAATTATACTTTTATTTGGTGAAGTTAAAAATTTTTAAAAGTTATACTTTTTTAAAGTATCAATTTAGAAAAAGCCTATTTCAAATTTTTGGAAGAAACATGTAGACATACTTTCATATATGGCTTGTTTATTTCTTTTACCCAACAAATATTTACTGAATGCTATACTCTGGCCTAAATGCTGGAGATAAATATTGATTAAGTTCTCATAAAGTTTACAATCAGTGAGAATGGCAAACATTAATCAAATAACCACACAAACATGTAAAATTAATCCTGACAGATGCTAAAAAGGACAGACTTTATGTTACGGTGTCTATCATAGAGGTATTGGATCAAGTCAGGAAGGTCAGGGAAGGCTTTAGCTGGTGTCTAAAAAATTAGAATTAATAAGGTAAAGAAGAGAAAGAGGCACACCATGGGAAGGGGAAATATCCTTGTAAAGACTCTTACTGGAGGGCAGATGGTATCTTGATCCTTAGGGAAACTCAGTGTCATGGGTGGGAGGCAGGTGACATAATTATATTTAAGTTTTGAAAAGCTCATTAGTATAGTATAGTATAGAGAATGGACTGGCCGTTGTTAGGAGTCCATTGTTAATAGTCTAGGTGAGAGTTAAAGGTAGATAATGGTAGCTAGAGATTCTTGCATATGCCACAGTCCTAAGTTATGGTTTTCATGAACTGGCTCCTGAAAAAAAGTCAGGAAGGTACAAACATTTTGGAGGTCAGAAATTTGTTTTATGATTTTTTAACATTTTTCCCATTTTTTAATTTTTGAAATAGTTTTAGATTTATAAAAACCAGAGAATTCTTGTATATTCTTCTATACTCTTCACATAGATTTCCACATGTCCTCATCTTATATAACCACAATATAATTCTCAAACCCAAGAAATTAATATTGATTCAATGCTATTAGATAATTTGCGTATCATATTCAAATCTGGCCTATTGTCTTACTTATGTCTTATATCTGATCCAGACATTGATCTGGAGTCATATATTGCATTTAATTGTCATGTCACCTTAGTTTCCTTTAATCTGGAACGGTTTCTCAACTTTGCCTTTCGTAATCTTGACCCTTGTGAAGAGTACTGGATAGTTATTTTGTAGGATGATCTTCAATTTGAGATTGTCTGATGTTTCCTCCTGATTAAGTTTAAGTTTGGCAAAAATAGACAGAAGTGCTTTTCTGCCCCCTGTGCAACATCATTTCAGGAGGCACATAGTGTTAATTTTCTCACTGATGGTGATATTAATTTTGATCACTTGGGTAAGGTGGTGGCTGCCATGTCTCCACTGGAGAATTACTGTCATTCTGTTTCTCCTTGTAATTAATAATTATCTTGAGGGGATATAATTGGAGACTATGTAAATACTGTGTCTCATCATTTTTGCCCATTAATTTTATCATCTATTGATGAGTCTTGCCTAAAAATTATTAGTATGGTATTTGCTAAATAGGGAATTTTCTCTTTTCATCATGTCTTCTAAATATACTGATTGGAATTTCATGGTAAGGAAGAGTTTTCCTTTTTTCCTTATTTAATTTTATTCAGTTATTTATTTATGCCAGTTATTTATATTTATATTGTTTATATTTATATTTATTGATACCATTTCCATTTAAATATATACCAAATGTATTTATTACTTTATAATTCAATTATTTGTCATTTATTTTTCCTTATTTAGTCAATTATTTATTACATAAATATACTTATATTTATTTTATTAAATATTTTATATCTTTCAATTATTCATTTATATAATTTTTATTTATTTATATCCCTATATTATATTTTTTACTTATTTATAAACTCATGGATACTTGGTTTATTCTATAGATTATAATCTATTGCTACCATTATTTTATTTTGTTCTTCAAATTGTCCTAGATTTGGCATTTGGAAGTCCCTCTGAGTTGACTCTTGTGTCCTTTGGACATGTCTCTATCATTAAAAAATAAGAAATTTATTTACTTCCTGGCATCGTAAGTTTGTCCAAGATTATCTTGTACTTTCCCTGTCCTACTCCTATAATGCCATTTATTCAAGAAGGACAGCCAAAGAATCTCTAATATGTTGATCCTCAAAAAGGGCTCTCAATATAGGATAAAATTAAACTCTTACAATAGTCATACTGATCTAAATGTAGAAGTCATTCTTAATGGAGCAGAGTATCCCAAATTTGTTACAGAAAAGCTAAACTCTTAAGAAAGCCAAACAAATTTTATAACCAATATAGAAATGTCTATGTCTATGATAGGAACTAGTTAAAATTTAATTCATTTTAACTCAGGCAGTAGGAATGAGATGGGGAGCTAGACAGAATGCATGTGAGGGTAGCTTATTTTTAAAGCCCAATGTCCAAACAAATGTCTATGTGTCTAGAGAGATTCCTTAACACTATTTCCCTATAGATTAACCCCATCCAAGAAAACTGCCCAGACTGCAAGGTTTGTCTTCTTCTGGGAATGTCAGATCTAAGAATTATTTACAAAGCATTACGTAGCAGGAGAACTAAAGGGTCAGTCCATAAAAACCCAACTCTTTGAGCCTGAGGTTGAGGGTTGTGGAGTTCAGAAAATGATTATTGGCCATACCATTTCACCGGCCTTTGCAGCATTTGGACAAATTAAATATTTGATTTAGCACATATTAGAAGAACCCTGTGATAATGCAACTCCTCTCCGGGACTTGGCATGCAGCTAAATACTTAGGCAAGCATGGTCTAGGAGAAAGTCACTGAAATGTATAGCAGCAAGAGCAAGAAGAAAACAGGGCCACAGAGCTTCGGAATATAACATATAAGATAGATATAGACACATGCTAACATATACATTAATATCAATTATTTTTCTTTTTTTAGGATTTTATTTATTTATTTGAGACAGACAGAGAGAGATAGAAAAAGCACAAGCGGAGAAGGGTCAGAGAGAGAGGGAGAGGCAGACTCCCCGCTGAGCAGAGAGCCCGACATGGGGCTTGATTTCAGGACCCTGAGATCAAGACCCGAGCTGAAGGCAGATGCTTACCTGACTGAGCCACGCAGGGGTCCCACATTAATATCAATTATTTTTCAACAAACCCAAGTCGGGAGAAAATGAAAAAGGAAAGAAACGTTTAAACTGAACTAGCTATCTTCTTAAAAAAAAAGATATCATTAAGGATTATTTTTATGATCATTTTTTTCTATAGAAAGTGGCTTTCTTCATCTGTTTTAAGACATGATGCATTTGTAGAGAATATATAAAAAAATCAGGAAGAGTTGTGATAGAGCAGATAGCTAGCTCAGGCTTTCTTTAGACGTCTTCAGCTCACCTTTTATTCTTTTTTTTTTTTAAAGATTTTTTATTTATTTATTTGACAGAGAGAATGAGAGACACAGCAAGAGAGGGAACACAAGCAGGGGGAGTAGGAGGGGGAGAAGCAAGCTTCCCGCTGGGCAGGGAGCCCAACGTGGGGCTCGATCCAAGAACCCCGGGATCATGACCTGAGCCGAAGGCAGACGCTTAACGACTGAGCCACCCAGGTGCCCCTCACCTTTTATTCTTGAACATTAGTGTGTAGACTTAAGACCAAACAATTGCTAGTGTGAAGTCTCCAGTCTCCTACATAAAAGAGCTGATCCTGTAGTTTTCAGGGGCAATTTATGAAAGAATTTGTTCACTTAATGACATATCCATCTTACTTTAAGACATAGCTATAATTCTCTGTGTGCTCAGCATGCTGCTTCAGATCTTAGAGATATTCAACTAAATCAAAAATAGCAGGTATATTTCTTAAACTAGAAAGAGAAATAATTATGACTGTTTGAAACCATTTTTAGCAGAGTAGTGGTGAGGCAAAAGAGGACACAATTTGCCATTGAAAGCAATATTAAATGGTAAAAGAACTATTTATATAAACAGTTATGAGATAATTGTACAAGTCATTCAATTTTATCTTAGAAAGTATTTATTTTTTTTAAGATTTTATTTATTTATTTGAGAGAGAATGAGATAGAGAGAGCATGAGAGGGGGGAGGGTCAGAGGGAGAAGCCGACTCCCTGCCGAGCAGGGAGCCCGATGCGGGACTCGATCCAGGGACTCCAGGATCATGACCTGAGCCGAAGGCAGTCGCTTAACCAACTGAGCCACCCAGGCACCCCAGAAAGTATTTATTTGAATATTTAGTTTATTTTTACATTAGGTATACCCAAGTCTCTCTTATATTCAAGTCTCTGATATCCATGTGCAAGTTAGAAATCCTGATCTGTCTTTTATCTGTCACTTTCTCTTAATGTCTACCTTAGTTTTCAGCTACTGAATGACTGCAGAATAAAAAGTGCCTTAAAAAAAATCCCAAGTAAAAAATATTAAGGAATAAAACTCTAGAAATTATATATAAAACTGATTTTAAAAGATTATAGTAGAGCTTTTTTCTATTTTGAATGATTCTCATCTTTGCTTTTGATTTTAATGCTTTGGTGGAGACCATAAGCCAAAATATTGTGAGGTGAGTATAAGACATGATATGCTGTACTTTCATACTATTTCCCCTCTCAAAGACGTTAATATTGGCATCAAATCTGTGAGGAGACAACAGTCATAATTGCATGATATAATAAATGATGAAATACCTTATTTATTGGAAGTAGAGAATGTGCTGGGATACAAAGGTAGGTTGAAACTTAAAAATCACAAAAAATCCACCCTGTCTCTTCTTTTCTTATTTGTCTTCCTCTTTCCCCCCTTTCTTCAAAGTGTGACCTGAGTGTATAATTCATTTTAAATGCTAGTCAAGAAGTTACATCAGCTTCTCATTTGACGACTTTTGAATGACAGATGTAGTTCAATTGCCTGAGCATCTAAATTGATTCTGTAATATAATTGCTGGAAGACCACAGATGAGGAAAATGATTTATGTCTCTCTACACAATTTTTTCTAGTCCATGTCCATCATTTCATTGAGATGGAAACATCTGAAAAGTTGTTACCTGTAGACTAAGCATCAAATAGAGTTTGGCACTTTCCTATTGCATATGACTTAAATGCCTTTGGTCGGCATATTTTGTATCCTACCTCTTCTTCTTAATAATGTAGGGAGAGCCAACTTTCCTGAACACTCATATTATGGAGAAAATAGAGATATTGATAAATGCATAATCATAAATAAAAATGACTGAAAATTTCCAGTCATTGTACAGTACAAACATGAATATTTATGCCCCTAGGTGATAAATACTCTCCCTATAAATTAATAGGTTGGCATCTGATTTAGAAATCAGTATTTCTTAATTTTGTTGGCCTGAGTCTGTCCTCTGGGCAAACTAAAGATTTGCAGATCTGCAAAATTAAGAATCAGCTTAGAAGAGCTTCTCCTGGTGGCCTCTGAAAATAATATGTGGATAATACCTTTATACATCACTCAAAAAAAGCTAATACAAATATAAAATACTAGGAAGCCAGGAGTAGAAGACAAGAAAGTATGTAAATCCTCCAAATTCAGAAATGAATCCACCTGCTTCCTTCTTAATAGTTACAATGTAACCTCAAGAATTTCTTAAGCGGTCACTACCTGATGACAAACATGTTGTTTCCAGTATTGTTTATTGACACAGAACACCTTTGTGGTTTCAGCACATTAAAAGCAACAAAAAAACTCATTGCCATTTTATAGAAGCAGGAAAATATTTTTGTGAATGCACATGGCATACCTTCTGGGGCTTCCAGGACTCAGTCATGGCATAGATAGTTTAGGGTTAGTTTCCAGAGAAACGTAGAGACCTATGGGAAGAAGGCTGTTGTTAGGTAATAATTTTAAGCTGGACATACTACATCCATTCAACAAATAGAACTATTCTATCTAGGTACAGCCTCTATGGATTTTTCTCCCCCTGTACCTTCCAGGGAAGAAGGGCCTTTGCTACATAATCCAACATGAAGAATAAACGTGATGCCCCGTGTGAGCCTGCTGGCGTATGTTATTGCTCAGTAAATACTAGGCTTTCCTCTTAATATTGTCCTTGCTTCTATTTGAAGAATCAGTACACAGTGAGGATTATGCTTTTGGGGTTGCGCCTTTCTCATCACTTTGGAATGGAAACACCATAAAATATATTAGAATCAATGACACAGTGAAAGATATCAAGTGACAGTGTGTGATGTCTGACAATGTGTGACAATGTGTGGTGTCTCTGTATCTGGGATTTTCGACATGTGCTCTGCCTTCTGGCAATTTCCCAAGGAGACTTATGAAATAACTCTGCCTTAGAGATATCTTTATATCTTGACTGCTCTTTCTATCCAGGAAAGCACATGAGTAAGAATCAGCTTTTTCCTCTGTGTAGCTCCTTTCCCATCAGATGTGAAGAAAAATGGGAAAAAAATGCCTCTATCTAGATTTGATGAAAATATGAATCCGAGTTACCTTTTTGCTCTGACTAGTTATAAAGTGGCTACTTGTGGAGTTATTTATATATATATTTCTAAACTAGTAGAGATGTTTATGGAAGAGTGTTCATAATCTGGTGGTAGTGTGGAAAAGTAAGGAACACCAGACTCACTGATCAAGGACCTCGGTGGAATCTTTGATCTCATCTCATGTATTTCATGTAGCTGTGTGACACGCTTTGTGATTTTAGCTTGGCAATATTTGGAAAGTCCACAAATCACAGTGAACCATCATTCTTTTTTTTTTTTTTAAGATTTTATTTATTTATTTGACAGAGACAGAGATAGCGAGAGCAGGAACACCAGCAGCGGGAGTGGGAGAGGGAGAAGCAGGCTTCCCCTCGAGGAGGGAGCCCGATGTGGGACTCGATCTCAGGACTCTGGGATCATGACCTGAGCCGAAGGCAGACGCTCAACGACTGAGCCACCCAGGCGCCCGAACCATCATTCTTTTATGTGTAAAATGGGAATAAGAACCACTTTACTGATGTGAGGAGTAAATGTGGTATCTTGTGTGACCATGATGGTGTATGATATTGCTCGGTAAATAGTAGCCATTAGCTATTACAGTAAGTAATCTCTGGCTACAAACTCAGAAAATGCATAGCAGGTAGCCAGTTATCTCAAACTGAGTTTATTCTTTGTTATGAAAAAGAACCCACAGATTTCTTCTCAGTGTAAAAGATTTGCACGCTTCTCTACCATGTGCTATTTCAGAAAGAATAAAAGATTGGAGGTATTAATACTTATTGTGTGATATGGCTTTATGATATTACATTTTTCACACAATATGTGTTAATACCTTCGAAGCTTTAAGAGGACATACTATTTGTCCTTAAATATTGCCTAAGTTTGGATTTCTGATAGGAGTGTTTAAAATCTAATTCTTAGTGATAGAAAAATGAATGCATGCCAAAATTCTGTAACAAATTTATCTGGTCCATAAATAATTAGCTGTGGATTTATACTGTGATTTAGGAAAATATGCATATGGTTATGATTTACCTAGAAGGAGAATGCAGCAAAATATTTTGTAGTTCTATTTTTCAAAATATCATAAATAGTTGGAGAACATGATTATTAGTCATATATTAACAATTTTCAGAATATTAGCATCCAAATGAAAATGTTCAGGTCTTATTAAAATATTCCAACTTTAAGACCAAAACCTTTATATGAAAATTCATCTTTTTGTGCCATCCATTCATTCCACATGAATATTTATTGGGTCCTTGGATTTACAATGCACAGAAAATGAGTTTCCAAGTTCATAGTTGTGGTTTATGTGGACTCCAAATTATTTCGCCTCTGGAAACAGTCAGAATAGAGGGTAGCTGGACAGGGATGATATTTAAGGGACAACATGTGTTGACGTCCATGGTATGGCCCTACCCAGCTTTCCAACCCCAGGCTGTGCCACTTTTGTCCTATATGATCCAGATACAGCTCTCTTCAATGTAGCCTTATTGTACCGTGATCTAGTTCTGAATATAAACCCTCTCTTAGTTCTTTATACAGCAACTTGGGGCAGTAACTTCCTCAAGGTCTTTGTATACTCTCCTAATGCAACTTTCCTATTATGCCTGCCTTTCTGCATTTATGGGACTCCCCACATCATGAATTTCACCTGCCCAACAAAAACATCGTTAACTCCAAATCCCTGGCTTCCTTGCGTGAGGAAGCAGATCCATGACGAGGACTCACCAATCAGACCTACTCTCAGTAAACCCTCAAAAGCTCTGGACGGTCCTGCACTTTTTGCTGTCACTGCAGGAATAGAGGTATCTGGGTTTTGGTGACACAGTAGCAATTTTCCAGTGGTAACGAAGTCAAGTTTTTCACACCAAAGTGACATTGGTGGGCACGAGATATGGTTTACTCTGGTCCTGGTGGGTCAGCAGAAACATCCCCAGCTGTTACTTTGTTGTGTGGGTTTGGGTTTTGTCCTGGAATGCTTTGTCTCAGAGCCTCGCTCCCCAATCTTCCTGACAATGTTGTAAGCTACCTGATAGGCTTTCAATATCTTCCAGTAACCAGCTAGAGTTAGCTTCTGTTGCTTACAACTATGAATTCCATCTGTTAAACATCCCCAATGCAGCCCTATTTAAGAGAGCCTCCTTCAGCTATTTTCTTTCTCAGAGTGTTGATTTGTTTCCTTCTTAGCACTTAACACAACTTCTAATTATCTTGACTTGATTTTCATGTCTCCAAAGGGACTGTGAGCTTCTTCAGGGCTGAGGTAGCCTTCTTATGCACCACTGTATCCACTGCATTAAGTACGGTACTTGACATTTAATAGTCATTCAATAAATGTTTTTAAAGCAATATATATAGAATGTGAAAGCTTTCATTTTTCTCAGCTGGTATTGTTTGCCTGGTGAAGGAATCAATGAATTAAGAATCTTATCTCTTCCTGACTTAATCTGATTTCCCCATGAAATGGAGCCTAAGGCAAAGGTGTATGGTTTTTACTGGATCAGGGAGTGCAATCCCAGCGAGCAGAGGTGAGGGACAAAGAGAACGAAGTAGGTCTCATAAGAGAGTCAACGTGAGGATGTGCTACTGAGCTGCCAGTAGGTGAGTCTGACTCTTTGATATTGTTTGATCATTTAAGGAGAGGTTATATCCTTGTGTCTCAGGACAGTCCACTGGGAGGGTGAAAGGGGCAAGGATTTATCAACAAAGGTATACTTCATGGAGTGTTAAGTTTCCCTCCCTTTCGGGTTCACCTACAGGTATTCAGAAGTATCCTAAGCCCTCAACAGGGGAGACGGGAGCGTGCAACGCTGGCAAGATGAAAGGTATTTGGCAAGGTCATGCCTGCAGGAAGGGCACTGTAGCCTTCACAGAGCTTCTGGCTGTCGTTGACAGCTGAAATGAAAGAAAGGTAAAATCTAAGAAGAGCTCTGTAAGAGATGTCTAACACTTTTTCCTTCTCAAACTGTCCTTTGAAGAAGTAGTTGGATTGAAACCTTGCTCTGAGCACGAGGGGAGGACATTCATGATGTTTTTTTAGATTTTTTTTTTTTTTTGATAAGAATTGAGTCTCCAGCCAAATGGCCATGGAAATGACTCCTGATCATTTGTACAATAACTCTAGACCCCCGACCCCTTTCCATTAGTTCAAAGTTGAGCACCTGACCCCTTTCCATTAGTTCAAAGGTGAGCACCTTGAACTTGCAATCTGTGGCAACTAGAGTCTCATTTTGGTGATGTGAAATTGGGAGTGGAAGAGAGAGGATTCGGTCTATTCCCGGGTGCTACATTTGTAACATTTAAAGGCAAAAGCTTACAAGTAAAGTATGCTTATTAAATAAAATTTGAGGCAGCTGCATTCTGTTCTGCAAAGTTAAAATCAGCTTAGTGGGGGCACCTGTAACTATGTAAATAGAAAGCAAAGACAATGAGAGCAATGTTAAACATACGAGCATTCCATTAAGTTAATATTCTTGTACCTTTCTTCCCTGGAGACTTAAGTCTTCAGAACTTAAATGGTTTTCATATCCTCCTAGCAATTATGTCTTTAGAGTTGCTCTCATTCTAAATGCTCCTACTTCTCAGCATCACTCATATGCTCTGTGGCACATCTTTGTTGACCCAGGATCAGGCTGACCCAATACATTACCCTCCCTTGGTGGTACATATTATTTTTGGTATTTGCCTGCTTTTTTTTTTTTTTTTTTTTGGTGGACAAGAAAGCCATACCCATGAAAAAGGTATGCAAGGGTGGCATTTCTCCTAACCCAGGAGTTTTCTTATTGTTACATAATTTATCTTAAACTCTGCTTGTGAAATATAATTTGTGGATGCAGATATTTTTGTCTTGCAAGTTTAAAATAATAGGCAGCTTGGTGGCAGTGCTTGTGATTCTATAAACTGAGAAATAAAGTGTAAGTAGCAATCAACACACGAGGATTCCATCAAGTTAATATTTTTCCAGTTTCTCTTTTAAAGAATTTTGATTGCATTCCCACTGTTAACAGCTAAATCCATAAAAAACGCAGGCTGTTCAAGATGATAGTATTTTCCTGCATCACTTTCTCACTTGGTCTAGCAATGTGATAAAGTATCCACACTGGGGTCAGAAATATGTAATCTTATTTCCTCCACTTTAAATTTTCCTATTATATTTTTTAACTGCATTTATTAAGCCTAAGTTCAAATATTCAAATCTGTTTCAGAAAATATAGTTCAACACCCTTGACTAAAACAAAACAAAACAAAACAACTCTCTAAGTGCTTGCAAGATTCCTTCTCAGGTGAGATGGAAAAGTACATAATAATGATAGTAATAATTACCTACTACTTCCAAAATATATTACCAGTTATCAGGGCAATGCTGGTCTGAATGAGAATACATATAGAATAAAACGATACTTTTTTTTTTTCTAGGCAGGCATGACAATTGGACAGTATGATTTACAGATTACAAGAATGGCTCTGGATTTAGACAAACCTACATTTAGATTCTGGTTTCACAATTAACATGCTTAACTTACTAACATGTGACCTTGGACTCTGTTTTCTCATCTTTGGTAGATTCCTACCCCTGAATAGTAGTTGTATAAAGTGAATGAGATAATGGAGGGCTTAGGATATACTGAGCACTCAACATATGACTGCCTAGGAGAGGTATTATAGCTTAGTGATTAAGAGCAGAGGCTTTGGATTTCTATAGACCTACCACTTCCTATTGCTCATGTTATCTTGGGCAAGTCTATTACTTCACTGAGATTTAGTACCTCAACTGTGAAATGGTGGCTATGATATATATTTCACAGGATTTTTTCTCAGGTAAAAATTATATATGATATATGTAAAGTACTTAGCACAGTACCTGAAACATGGTAAGTACTTAATAAACACTAGCTATAAGAGACTCAGCTTCATCAGAAAGGGTGCCACTTGAGGCTTCTTGAAAATTTTTTTAGGGTACTATTTAGATCTTACAATTCAAATTTTTTACTTAAATGTAAGTAAAGGGAATTTCAATGTATATCACCAGACATAATTGATAAAAACATACTTTTTATTTTAATAATGGATATATTAATAAGGTAATAGTAGCTACAAGACTTGCATTTTTTCCACTGGACAATTTATATATATCATACCTTCCTTTTTGAGAAGTACTTCTTAAAGAAAAAGCCAAAAAAGTTCACAGCATTCCTTTTATAAATTGTTTATTTTAAACCATATCATACTCATAATTAGGAGTATTCTTCCTTTTTGAGTCTTCATCTCATTTTTCACATATCTGCCTAGTGTTTGTTATTTCTACTAAACCAGTACTCATTATACTTTGAAAAACAAAAGAGAAATCTTTAAAAAGCCAATATAAATATAGAACTAGTAATATATTTTGGAAAGTGCAATATCTGGTATTGCTCCTTTTTAGGATTTAATGTATTTCAATATTTTATCTGGATGATTTATTTTGGTAACTTTTCCCCCTATGCTGTGGAAGCAACTTTCTGGAAGAAAAAACACTGGTTGAGTGATTATAGCCCCTATTTGTAGACAAGTCTACTTTTTCACTGTTCCTAGGACCTAGAGAAGCATATATTCATTCTTAATCACAAAGACCTATTCTCATAGTAGAGCAGAAAATGTGAAATTTGTCAAAAATATGTCTACTTTGTGAATGACCCCAGGCAAGCCATGATATTACTTTTCTTTAGAATCTGCAATTTCAAATGTTTAAACAGCAGTGGAAACCTATGTAGAAATACTAAGCTTACAAATGCCTGTTCTTGTGTAAAATGACTGCCTAATATCAAAGATGTGTGCTTTTATGTTTGTATTCCTAGAATCTAGCAGAGATTTGGAATTTGGGAAAGGGATAGGTGAGAAAATATCTGTGTTTGTAAGTTGAGGGAAATTTGTGACTATTAATGGATATTTGTCCTATAGGATGAGTTATTTTTATTGTTTTTATGAATATTTTCATGAAAAGTTATGAAACTCTATTAAACAGATTGTTTTATGTGAGAAAAGTGTGTGTGTGTGTGTGTGTGATCTTTATGTGTGTGTATTTCTCTTGTGTGCATATTACTGAGGACTCATGCCCCAGGAGCTCTGGTAAATTCCTTATGTACATTTTGTCTTTGGACCTTCATGGTACCCCTATGAGACAAATGCTCTTCTTTGCTCCATTTTATAGATAAAGCAACAGAGAGGTTAAGTAACTCAATCAGTCATACAACTTATAAGTGAAAGACAGTGTTTTAATTTAGTTAGTCCAACTTCGGAACTCCTGTCCTTAGCAACAATGCTAGAATCTTCAGAAATATGTTTTCTGTAATAGTGCTAGTTCAGTTCTGTGAGTAGTAGGCCTACTTCAGTGTCAGGTAAATCATCCCTGTTCTTTAGTTTTCCCTTAGACTTTCAAACTGTGCTTAAATCACCTTCATAAAAATAAAATAAAATAGTAGAATAAAAATTTATTGGGGCGCCTGGGTGGCTCAGTCGTTAAGCGTCTGCCTTCGGCTCAGGTCATGATCCCAGGGTCCTGGGATCGAGCCCCGCATCGGGCTCCCTGCTCCGCAGGAAGTCTGCTTCTCCCTCTCCCACTCCCCCTGCTTGTGTTCCTGCTCTTGCTATCTCTCTCTCTGTCAAATAAATAAATAAAATCTTTAAAAAAAATGTATTAAGCAGTTAAATGTGAAAGCCTTAAACTACTACAGCAAAGGTGATATTTGGTAGATTTGTACAGAGAACATCATGCAATCATAATTATGGCCTTCTGTTAGAGAAGCTTTCATGAGTAGTTTCCGAATCCTGGGAATTTTCAAATTGGAAAGCACTTTTTTCCTAACAAAAATTGGGGGGTAAAAATCCCCCCCCCCTTTTTCCCCACCATGAAGTTCTGCTGGATGTTGCACTGAACAGAGAGAGAAAGAGAGGGAAATGAGTGGGTAGGTAGGGTTGAGTAGCAAGTATGGCTGGCTTGTCTTAGATAAAATGTTGGATATTTCTGCATTGCAAAAAGCTGTGCAAAGAGGGAACAAGCTTTAGAGATTTAGAAATATAGTAGATGAGGATACTTGGTGTCACATTTGAACTTTAGCACAACTTGGAGACTAACACTTTTTATTACTAGAATTACATTATTTGACAGAAAAATGCCCACTTTTGTTCTGATGGGACCAAACAAGGTAAACGTCAGCTATGGAGAAGATCAGCTTCAAAAACAGAGTCTGGAGGACAACACAAGATGAACCAGGGTGACCTGGGGCAGATATAGTGTCACTAATCCCTTAATGAGGAAGGATTGATGATTAGGTCAGATCACATTTTTCTTACAATGAGAAAGAGAAAAGCAGCACTGACATCATCAGCTGGGTCTTGGTGTTCTCCAGTTGAACATAAAACAATTCATAGAATATCGGTATCAGACAAGGCTACTGTACGATCATGATGGATCAAAATTAAAACAAGATCACTCAGTAATCATGTCTAAATGTGTAAAACACCTGCACCTTGTCTGCACCACAAGAATGTCCAGAACCGGCTAAGATGCGTGACTTCTTCTCTACCAGTTATATCTTTAGCCTCAATCTAGTCTTTTCTTCTGCTAAATAAGATGTATTAAGATACCCAATCACAGAATTCCTCACTCTTCCTGACAGCAGTCAATCCAGAGCAACACCAAACTTCCTTAAGCCACTCTCCAAATCATAAGTCCGAATTCTATGAAGTGTCTGTTCTAACACACTCTTCTGGTCCAAAGCTCCCTGGTGAGTGTTCTCCCTGGCTGCAGTGTGGAATCAAATCCAACTTATCCGACCATGGGTGTATTTCTGGTGGTCTTTGTCTGGACTGCCCTGGCAATAGCTTGTGGTAATGACATTTCTGCTGAAATTAATTCCATGAATGCATTATTTAAAATTTTGCCATGGCAAAATAACGTAAACTCACTTTAAACTAGAGATTTAAGAGAAAGAGATGGAATACATGAGTGGCTCAAAACACACAAAAACTGAAATGTAAGTGGGCCTGAAGAAACAACATCTGAAAAGAGAAATCTGACGTCATCAGAACCATAGGAAGTATTCTCTTTCTCTCCATCTTTTCTCTCTCTCTTTCTCCTAGTTCTCATTGAGAATTTATTTTGCCTCACCTCGCTCTTCCATTTTTCCTGCAGAATAGCTTTCCCTAGAATAATATGGCCTCCCTCAGTTGCTAAAATAGATGTTATACTTCAGTCACACACACAGGCTAAATCCAAGGCTTCCATGATACTTAGTCACACATGGATACTTAATGGTATCTTTCAGTTTCTTGTCCTTGCACCAAGTAAAAAAAAGTAGGCCTGGCTCTCAGCTTGGATCACATAGATTATGGTTGAATCAGCTTAAAAACCTGACTCATCTCTGAATCCTACTAATGACGGCTCATGGGCTAGAAAGATCCACCAAAAAGTGTGAAGTGTTCATTACATATCATTTTTATTCCATAAACTGATTGTAATCTCAATTAATTATTTTGCTGTCTTTATGATGCTTAAGCAACAAACCAAATAAATGTATAATTTTAGAGATTAATTTGCAAATTGAGATAATAGTAAACAATAACCATGGCTAATGTTCTAGTGCCTCCAAATGAGCAGAATTTTTGGGGTATTCTAGACTACTATAACTTTCTCCCAGTGTGCACTATCTATTACTTATTCATGACAGTAACCTCAAGTTTATAGTAAAGCAATAGTAAGACAATGCTCGATGTTTAGATCATTATTATGATCAAAGCAAACAATTTTAGTCTTTTTCTCATTAGAAGTTGGATAATGATGATTAGCTGTCTCTTTAATCTCAGATCTTTGCCCAAGAATCTCCTGCTTACCATGTGACTGACTTTAGGATAGAGCTGATTCACGAAAATGAAAACGTTATGAAAATCCTACCCACACAAATATTTATAAATAGAGTTGATGTCTGTGTAAAGCAAGGGATTTTTATTGGGTAAAAATTAAATGCTTAAAAATTAAGTGGTTCAGTTTGTTTATCAACTTTCTCAGCCCCTAAATGCTGGGTTCCATGAAATTAAAAGTCATGCACAAAACTCATACATTTGTGAAAATTGTTTAGTTGCTGTTTTGTACTGAAAAAGTGTAGCGTGCTATTTTACTCAAGGATGTAATGACTTTGGCCCATATAGATATAGCCTCGTTGATAGGATAAGGAATTTTTAGCATGGCTTATAGTGGTAAATACTGCTTTGATTGGATCCTTAAGTTTTCAGAGAGATAGTTTGATATGCTTATACATTTAAGTATGTTAGTAATTAAGTGTTCTATCTCTTACAAAAATGATGTAGTCTCTACAATAGATTGAAAGTCATGTTGAAGTAGATTAACACTAATGAAGATTGGTTTCCCAAATAGTCCATCCATATGCAATATGCTCTGGGAGAAAAGGTTTCTGTGTAACAATATGCTTAGGGAATTCTATACACTGTTTCTCTCTGTTTGATATTCACAATTCATTAACAAATATATTGAAATTCTGTGCCAAAAAGATTGGTTCAACTTTAACTTGGTATTGTAAAAACTCCTAAATCCAGGGAACTCCTTATTTGTGAAATATCTTGTCTTAGAAAATATTTGAAAATGGTGTTACAAGAAAAAAATCTGTTTATCATTTATTGCTTTTTCTTCTAATAACCACAAAATTTCTTATATGAGGGTAGATAATGTCTACACTCAAATTTGAAGGGGAATATTAAGATAATTAATGGAATAATGCATATAACCTGTGTTGGCTTTCTGTTCCATTTTAGGTGAACACATCAAATTGGAATATTTTATTTCTGACACTAAGGCCCTAGAGGCTTTCCTCTTTCAGTTCAGGAAAAATTGAATTCAATAGCTGTCAGTGTCTTCCCACTTTGGTCAAAGCATGGTTCTAAGCACTATTAGAGATGGAGGGATAATCAGACATTGATTTTTGTCAAACGGAATTTCACCATCCAGCAGAAAATCACACACACACATGCACACACACACGAACACGTATTAGTCTATGATAATTGTGAAAAATGTCGGAACGAGGAGTGGACAAAATGTATAGGATTTAGAAAGCATAGATAATAGGAGATACAGATCTCCTGGAAGGGGATACAAGAAAGCTTAACAGATTTGAGATTTGAAATGGATTTAGGATGATGGGGATATAATTTATGAGACCTGTTCACAGACAGACATTTTGAATAGAAAGAAAGAGCTTGAATGAGGTCAGAGAAACAGGGAATATTGTTTGCTTTTCAAAGAGTTGTGAATCCAGTTTGCACAATGTTCAAAGGATGTGATATTATACATGATAAAACTGGAAAAACAGTTGCTGAAATATTGCAGGAGATCTACAATTCTAGGCAAAAGTATTTGGTCATGGATTTTATACTGTAAATAAGCAGATATTGAATAACCAGTTGAAAATTTAGATAGAGTGATTATCTTTTTTTTTTTTTTAATATTTTATTTATTTACTTGACAGAAAGAGAGAGTAGCAGAGGGAGCGGGAGCGGCAGACTCCCTGCCGAGCAGGGAGCCTGATGCGGGGGCTCGATCCCAGGACCCTGAGATCATGACCTGAGCCGAAGGCAGACGCTTAACGGCTGAGCCACCCAGGCACCCCACAGAGATTATCTTTTTGAGTAAAAAAGTAATTCCTTTCTGAAGACAATTCAGGTCGTAAGAGATAAGATACATTGAAGGAGATGTAAGCTGGTGACAGAGACACCCATTTCGAGGCTATTTCAATAACTCAGAGGGGAGGGGCGCCTGGGTGGCTCAGTCGTTAAGCGTCTGCCTTCAGCTCAGGTCATGATCCCAGAGTCCTGGGATCAAGCCCCGCATTGGGCTCCCTGCTCGGCGGGAAGCCTGCTTCTCCCTCTCCCACTCCCCCTGCTTGTGTTCCCTCTCTCGCTGTGTCTCTCTCTGTCAAATAAATAAATAAAATCTTAAAAAAAAAAAAATAACTCAGAGGGGAATTGATGGAGGCCTGACTTCCAGTAGTGAGAACGTGGACCTGGAGCATGTATGGGAGACTTTTCAAAGAACAGTGTCAGTGATGGAGGAACAATGTGGGAAAATGAAAGGGTCTGAAGAAACACTGAGGTGGGTATGAAAGCCTGGATCATATGGGAGGATATGGTGGATGGACCTAGACCATTGGGTGGTCTTCCTCCTCCACTTTTAATTCTTGGTCCCTGACAACACTGCCCTCAGACAGATAGGGATCACACTCATTCCAGGATACCCGGGACTCTGTATTTATCTGTAGAAACTCTGAAATTTTGTCTAATTGACTGGAGGAATGAGAATGCTATCAACTAAAATGAGCGGGAGAAGCAAGAATGAGGAGGAAAAGACTGGTATTTATCTTTGACTAAGTTCCTACTGTGAGCAGGAAATAAAACTAGGCCTAAGAAAACAAAAAGGATCTTGTCCCTTAATATTTACAATTCTACAGTTTAGGGAGATGGGAAATAATCTAAAGAATTAATAACCAAGGTGTTGTAGTTTTGGTTAAAATGAGTGCCTTAGAGAATAAATTCTCCAGAAGTTCAGAGAAGATATCAAAGGGAACTAGTTTGTTAAAAAAATCATTTACTGAGATGGAAGTTGGTTTTCTTTTTTTTGTTTTAATTTTTTTTATTAACATGTAATGTATTATTTGTTTCAGGGATACAGGTCTGTGATTCATCAGTCTAACACAATTCACAGAGCTCACCATAGCACATACCCTCCCCATTGTCCATCACCCAGCCACCCCATTCCTCCCACCCCCTCCATTCCAGCAACCCCAGTTTGTTTCCTGAGATTAAGAGTCTCTTATGGTTTCTCTCCCTCTCTGGTTTCATCTTGTTTCCTTTTTCTATAGAAGGGCAGAACTTAGCTAAGCACAGAAGAGTGGAGAGATCATTCTAGGTAGGGAAAATGTGAGTAAAGACAAGGACTCCTTGTATATATGTGAGTTCATGGATTTATCTACCCATCCAATCATTAAATAAAATTTCGGTGCCTGCTAATGCCAGTTGTTCACGGTGCTCTGAGTGCAGCCCCTATGGGGGTCTGTATGGTGCAATGTGCTCCTCTCCTAGGCTGGGAGTCTATGTGACCAATGACCTTTCTGTCTCATCTACCCAGGGTCAAATGTCACGTTTTTGGCCATTGCCAAAATCCTAGGTCAGGAATCACTCCCTTAGCAATGAGATAAATAAGAGGTGATCAAAATAACATGTCAGTGGGCGCCTGGGTGGCTCAGATGGTTAAGCGTCTGCCTTCGGCTCAGGTCATGATCTCAGGGTCCTGGGATCGAGTCCCGCATCGGGCTCCCTGCTCCTTGGGAGCCTGCTTCTCCCTCTGCCTCTCTCTCTCTGTCTCTCATGAATAAATAAATAAAATCTTTAAAAAAAAATAACATGTTAGTATTATATATTAAACCATTTTCTTTGACCTAGTTCATTTTTTAAATTCTGATTTTAAAAAGTATAAAACATTTTCATGCACCTTGAAAAAGTCTTGTGAGCCTACTGTGTACCTAATTTGGCCCTGGTCCAATATCAAAGTCTTTTATAATAGAATTTTCTCTTGTACTTTTAATCAATATAAACTTTTTTCATCTCACATGTTTTCTAAAATGATGGAAATAAAAATGCCCCCCCCCCATAATTTTTGTAAGGAAAGAAAGCCATTCTACATGAGACTATTTTTTTCTTTCCTCATTATAGCTAATATAACTAGACTTATGATCACCTTTAAAAAGTTATTACCAGATGCTTTTAAATGATTTGCTGGAATAGAACCTGAATGCTGAGGCAGGAAGGACACAGATAATATACTTTAAATTAATATACTTTAAATCATTTTATGAGCTATAAAACACCACGAGAGTGTTAATATGTCATTCTTATCTGGGTCAGTGATTTTTAAACTATGCTCAAAAAGCCGTATGGGTTCCTCCAGAGTGTCTTGGGGGTTGTTGGAAGGGCAGGTAGTGAGGGCAGGTACGGGGGATGAAATCAACAGGATTCTGCCCCATCCTCTGCCCCTTTGTTTTGTCTCACTCCCAGGTAACCAGAGGAGCTCTGCTCACCTATGTGACTGATCACAAAAGATTTTATTGCCAGCAAGGATCCTGCTGCACAAAAATGTTTTAAAATCTCTAACCTTATTCATCTCCTACTTCCTATATCTACCAGGGACATTGAGAAAGTAGAAAGTGAAGCCAAAGATAAATTCAATAAAACAAATTAATGTGAAAAAGAATCAGTTTATTTATTTATTTTTATTTATTTATTGTTTTATTTTTTATTTATTTTTTAAATAAAAATAAAAAGCATTGAAATCTCAAAAAAAAAAAAAAAAGAACCAGTTAATAACAACTTGGTAATAATGACATATGATTAAGACAAAGAGATGATGAGGTAGAAATACTGATTTTTGTTTTCCCTGTTTGAAGACGAACATAAGGATCTTGAGAAACCTCTGGACAACTCTTTGAATTTTAAATTTTGCAGCTTATTATTTTGCACCAAATACACACAGGAATGCGTTCCACAATGTCTGCAATGTTGCAGGGTTATCATCCCTTATGAACAGGAAATCTTTTCTAACAGCTAGCCTAACTCCCTTAGGCTCTCCCTCCAACCCCTTTCTCTTATCTTGCTCTAAATGCAGATGAAAAACCACTGGTTATCATCCTGTTCATAATAGCCCTTCTTATTTTAAAAGAATAATTCCCCTTACGGTTGTCTCTTTTCCCAAAATGAAATCCCAGTTTTCTCAGCCTTTCTACATAGCTATTATTTTGCAACTCTTTAAACATCCCTTTGATTCTTTTGAACCCTCTCCATGGCCTTTGTATGCTTTTAAAGAAGTAGATTGATAGGGGGCCTGGGTGGCTCAGTTGGTTAAACGACTGACTCCTGATTTCGGCTCAGGTCATGATCTCAGGGTCCTGGGATCAAACCTTGCTCTAGATTCTCTGCCTCTCCCTCCCACCCCTCAGTGCTTGCTCACTCTCAAATAAATAAATAAATCCTAAAAAAAAAAGAAGAAGGCTGATAAGCCTTTACTGAAGACGTTGGTAATTTTTAAGGACAACTCCCCCACACAAAACAATGTTTTCCTTGTAAGAGCCATCAGTAATGTTTTTTTTTTTTTAATTTTATTTTCTAAAGACTAATATTTTAAATATTCTACTTAAAAAAAACTTTTTGAATGTTGGAATGATATCCTAAATAAAGGTATTCATAAAAACTCCTTCCACAATTAGATGTTATAATCAAAATGGTATGAAGTTAATAAAAGGCACAATGACAAAATGCTCAGAGTCAATGTGGAACAAAGGAGCAGAACAGAGCCAATAAAAGGAAGCTCACCTGTTTCTAGATGTATGGTCCACAGGACAGTTAATATTCTCAGGACTGCAAAGATTCTGGTGTGGTTGTGGCTTAACTTGGCCCATGGCAGGATGTATAGCTCCCATTACCTGATACAAGTGCTTCAGAAAGGTTATGGGTTGATTGTATGTTTTTAAAAAATTCGAATTCAGTTTCCAGTGCACTCACGGGAGTGTGGCTTGCCAGTGATTCCTGACTCTGATCTTGCTGTACTTCAAAACGTCTGCAGATGCCAGAAAGGCTCTTGTAAATTCTAAATGCAAACGGTTTGTCCAGGCCACACCAACTGAAGGTCACAGTACAGATGCAGAACAAATTCCTTGGTTTTCCCTCTCCTCAAATTGCATAAAAAGTGCCCCCTATCCTTGTTAAATACGTACCTCTGAATCGTTTTATAATTTCATAAGGCTTGCCTTGAGTACAATCCATAGTAAGACTCTGTTCTATCTAGTGACATCTGATATTCTCTTCCTGAACGCCTTTTCATTTCTGGAGGCAATTTTGTGTGTGAGGCAGCAAAGGCTATGTGTGTTCATCCAGCTATGAACACACTGCGAACTCCCATGCGGACTCCTGTCATTGCCAAAGCTGCCATGCTCTGGCCACTTGTACCAGTGGCATTAAACTGGACATTTCCATCCTTTTCTGTCCCTATGCAGCCAATGTCCATTTGGGAGCTTAGAGGATTCGTTCTGTTCAGTTCTACTCTCTCCTTTATTGTAGACTCCTTTTCCAGTGCTCAGCAGGGCACCTGTGGAAGCTGGGCCAGCAGATAATCTGGTGGCCGGATATGTGACTGTATTAAAGACAAAACATTATTATACATCTTGACATCTTTTTCCTGGGTGAGTTCCGCCCCAGAAGAATAGTGAATTATTTATACAAATACAGCCCGGGTAGCCCAATTTCTCCACTCCTTCCTAGACATTTCTAAATCTTAGCATGAATACACCTTAAGCTCATTTGGAATCCCCGCTCTGGTCTTCCAGTTACGTGACCATTAATACTATTAAGCCACTGAAAATGTCTACTTTAATTTCAAAGGATCCTTTCTTTTTTTATTCTCATTTTTTTATTTTATTATGTTAATCACCATACATGACATCATTAGTTTTTGATGTAGTGTTCCATGATTCACTGTTTGCGTATAACACCCAGTGCTCCATGCAGAATGTACCCTCTTTTATACCCATCACCAGGCTGACCCATCCCCCCACCCCCTCCCTTCTAGAACCCTCAGTTTGTTTCTCAGAGTCCATCGTCTCTCATGGTTCGTCTCCCCCTCCAATTTCCCCCCCTTCATTTTTCCCTTCCTGCTATCTTCTACGTGACATTCCAATACTTTTAGGCTTGGCTTCCAGGGGACATAGTTGCCCCAAATTCCTGGCATCAGTGAGCAAGGCTTGGCATTCAGTTATATTATCCTTCCTTTTCCAGGGGAACTGCTACTACTAACCTGCCATTTCCTACAAACACAGGTCTCTCCTGGCACTGTGTCTGGTCCCACTAAGCACTCTGCAGCAGGTGTAGCTGGCCTCATGTCTTATTCCCTCAGACCACCTGAGTTCACCTGCATCTATGGTTCACAATTCCAGGCCTCTGTTTTGCTTAAAAATAATTTTAGATTTTTCTAGTGCAACATTTAAATGACCTAATTGAACCATGGTGCAGAAACCGTTTCAATTACATTCATTTTAATTACTTTCAGCACATTTAAATTGCACAGTATGAAACTGAGTTCCTCCTCAGTCTAATATTTTTTATGCAGCAGTTCCATGATGGGTTTCTATTTCTCTGTGCAAATGTTACAATTTCTGTTTATTTCAAGTGTTACTCCATTTTTACTTGTTTTTAAGGCAAATAAATTGAGTTAAAATTATTTTCCCCTTCTTGCAATTTCATTTGCTCATTAAAGTTAAGCCATTACATAAAATTTTCAAAGTGATACTATGCCATGTATGAATTAGATGGGTCCAAGGAGGGCCAATTTCCAAGAAGAAACAAAGAATTTTTAAAAAGAGCTGAAACATTTGTGGAGAGCATACTTTAATGCCTAAAGAAGTTGAATCACTATTTCATACACCTGAAACTAATGTAACATTGTGTCAACCACACTCAGATAAAAATAAATAAAAATGTCAAAAAAGAGCTGAAAAGTTGTTAAAAGTTACCTATGTTTGTTATATGTCTGAAGAACATTTTTCTCTAGAAAAATATATGAATAGCACCAATTTGCTAGTGAAAGAATTTAAATAAAGATTATTTTGAGTCCTAAGTACTCCCCATTTACCTTTAAGAAATTTCTAAATTTAGTAGAAAACAATAAAAATCCAAATACTGTCTTTTCAGTGAGGACATGGTGTATATTTGGTGAAATAACTCTTGATTGTTGGATGAACTTTCAGGTGTTCCACTGAACTTTCATTAATAACGTTTTCCCTGACCCAAAGGCCAGGCCATAAATCCCCCATTATATTACATTTCTCTGTCTATCACTCCTAAAAGAGTTTCTTCCTGTTTACTTTTACTATTTCATACCTGGAGCCTTTTGCTTACCTTCTTTGGACCGGATAATCCATACTCTGCCTTTGCTTTCCTTTATTTTTTTTTTCCTTAAAGATTTTATTTATTTGAGAGAGAGAGAGAGCACAATCTGGGGTGGGGGGAGGGAGAAGCAGACTCCCCACTGAGCAGGGAGCCTGACATGGCTAGATCCCAGGACCCTGAGATTATGACCTGAGCTGAAGACAGACATTTACCCAACTGAGCCACCCAGGTGCCCCTGCTTTCCTTTCTTTCTTTGGGCTTTTCAATTGTCGCCCTTTCCTCATCCCCCCCACCCCCCCATTGCACCACCTTTTCTATTTTCAAAAATCTACCTCATGTCAGAGCCCCAGCTCCCTGCTTACTTAAAATGAAATTTTAGATGGTTATTGCCTTAGAATAAAAATCTACCCAGAGTACTGGGTATATACATCTTTATCCATTTATCTGTGGATGGACACTTGGGTTGCTTCCATATTTTAGCTATTGTAAATAATGCTGCAATAAATGTGGGAGTGCAGCTATCTATTTAAATTAGTATTTTTGTTTTCTTTGTATAAATATCCAGAAGTGGGATTGCTATCCAGAAGTGGGTAGTTCTATTTTTAATTTTTTGAAGAAACTTCATACTATTTTCCATACTGGCTGCACCAATTTACATTCCCATCAACAGTGCACTGTTCAGCAATGTGGAAATCGATTCTAATTCTTTTAAGATAGTTTTTAAGTGCCAACACACACAGTTTTTGTTTTTGAGTCAAGTGAAAAAAATGGCTGTGGAACAACCCTACTTTCCTCTTTTTACTCTTTGATTTTATTGGATTTTGAATATTTTTCCCCAGGTAGCTATTGGCTTTGCAGGTGTTAAAAATTATAAGTTAAAATTCAGGCCAGAAATAACAGCCCATTTTATAGCTTGGAGACTTTTAAGAATAATTTTAATATTTGCTTAAAAAAAAGTCTGACTGATTACCCAGATAGCTATCATTATTTTTTTTTAAACATGATGGGTTCTTTAATCAAACAATAAGAATTATGCTCAATACTTTGACAATGTAAGGAAATACTACAGTCTTTATTTAATATCTGATAATAGAAAACAATCTTAAATTTTGAAATGATTACATAGCTGAGCATATTGATCAGCAGTTAGAAACATAGATCTTCTGAAAGAAGTGAGGATCAAGAGAATGAGAAGACAAGCTGCAGATTAAGAGAAAATATTTGCAAAAGATGTATCTAATAAAAGACTCTTAATCAAAATTAACAATAAAACTCAACAATAAAAGAACAAAACTCAATTTAAATATGGGCAAAATGTCTGAACAGACACTTACCAAAGAAGAAACATGGGTGACAAATAGCATAAGAAAAGATGCTCAGCATCATCTGTCATTCAGGAAATGCAAATTAAAAGAAGGAGATAGCACAAAAGTCCTATTTGAATGGCCAAGTCTATCAAGAAAAAAAAGAAAGGAATTTTGTAAAAATAAAGGTACAAATAAAGATTAATTTCTTTTTCTCTAGAAGATAATTAACTGTCTAAAGCAAACGTAGTAGTGTTATCTTGTAATGTTTATAATATATATGTGTGTGTATATATTTGTATTAATGTATACATTAAATGTATAGCCGATAAATAGCCCAAAAGATGGGACAAGGGAATTAGAAGTGCAAAGTTTGACAGTTTTCTCCCATTAACATGCACAGACAAAGCAATTCACAAGTCACTGAACCACAAGCTGCAATCCACAGATGACCAATAACAGAATTGTTCCTACAATTGTGTCTAATTGATCTGTCTGGTATTGCTACACACAGTATTTTAAAAATTATTATCAGTTGCCAATATCAATTTAAATATTGGGCTTTTTTGCATAAATTCCCGACTCTTGATTTTTCTTGAAAAAGATCTGGCTCCAACAATCAGCTCGAGCTGAGTAATCACTGCTTTCTTGGGCTGGGTCTGGGCATTTGCAGTTTTTCTTTACCTTCATCATTTTGTATTTTATTCCTGACACTGAAAATCAGTTCCTATTTATCATCATATTCCAGTAGCGCTTTATGTGTTTCCTTGAGTTGTCTGATGCTGGCAATCACTTGACTTGTTATCACTGGTCTAAATGCTTAAGGAGAAAGGGAAAAAACTTAATAACAATTCTAGAAATGTATATTCCCCTTGAGTCAAATATCATATAAAAATTGCTGCTATACCTGGACAAAAATCCTGCAGAAAGAGTCAAATTACCTTTGGTATTCTTTTTTTTTCCAGTTTAGGATTTCTTTGTCCTTCCTTTATCATGGCACCTTGATTTTCCTTTGGGAAGCCTTGCCCGTCCCTTCTGCTTTGCCCAGTTGCTAATTTTCTTAGTGCACCCACTCATCAAATTATCCAACCCCTGGGCCCGTCAGGCTGGTAATTTGAAGCCCAAGAGAACAAGGATGGAGAATCTTCCTTGTGGCTGTTTGGCTCTAAAGGAAATGGCCATTTGTTCTCACCCTGGTTTCTGTCTTTCCTGATAGCAGAGATTTTCACTCTCACATTATTTATCTGTAAGCAATCCAATGTTACTCTAATAAAATGTGATTTTCTTTACATTATTGAGAGTCAGCAAATATTGCCACAATCAAGCAACTCTAAGGCAGGACTCCGTTAAATGTTAGGTAAGGTTCCACATTGTACCCCAAACTCTGCCTGGGAAACGTATATGGGGTTAGGGCTGGGTGGTTGGGCATGGTTCTCTGTTTTCATTTATATCTTCAAACAGTTTCTGTCTCCAGAATTAAGGATTATTTTCCTATCACATTGAGTATTTTCTAATTTTTCTTTTTTGTTTGCATCTTTTTTCTCCTCTCTTTCTCTTCTGCTTTTTGGATGCTTCAAGTTTTCTTTATTCTGATTTTCCCCCATTACTAATTTCACTATTATGCATTCCCCTTCTATTGTTTAACTGATTTATCTTAACATTTTAATAGGAAATATTTGAAACAGTTTAAAGTTTAAGCAGTTTAAAGATCAGTATCTTTACTCTTCTATAGAATAATACAAACATCTAGAATCCTCAGCGCTGGTTGTGATCTTCCATTCTCTGTGCTAAAGTCTAGTAATTTAGTTAAACCTGGTATTTATTGTCTCCTATTTAGACATCATTTTTATTTTATACAATTGTTATTATTTACATATTGTCTTCCTTACTATGCTTCCTGCAATTTAATTCTTTCTTCTAAGTTTCTTTTTCCAAAAATTTACAGCCTTTATTACTTTATAGTAAAGTAAAGGAAGTAAAATGGGAAGCTGCTAGGGGAAACTCAGAATTTGATTATCTGAGTTTATTTTGTCCTCAATCCGGAATGATATTTTACCTGAGTACAAAATAATAGGCTGCGGCTCTATTAACTTTCTACAGATACTGTTCCATTGAAAAAAGTCTGCTGTTTTAGTATTTCTTTTTTGGTAATAATATGACTTCTTCCTTTTAAAATCTTTTCTGTAATTTTAAATTCTGTGGTTACATTATGGAATGGTGT
This sequence comes from Mirounga angustirostris, assembly GCF_029215605.1. Classification (NCBI taxonomy): domain Eukaryota; kingdom Metazoa; phylum Chordata; class Mammalia; order Carnivora; family Phocidae; genus Mirounga; species Mirounga angustirostris. The sequence continues at coordinate 35,866,509 of NW_026991710.1, forward strand.
GGGTTTATTTTTATTTACATCCTCTTTTGAGACTCTAGAGTAAGGAAAATATGTCTTTCATCAATTCTAGAAATTTCTCAGGCATTATTTCTAAGAACATTGTCTTTTCCCCATTCTCTCTATTCTCATCCTCTGTAATACTAGATTTGTGACTTCTAACCCCTCTTTCATACTTTTTCTCATTTTATTTTTTGGGTCTACATTCTGAAAAATCTCTTCTAGGCCACTAATTCTCTCCTTGTCTGTAGCTAATCTATTATTAAATTCATCCAGTGAAATTTTTATATTTAAATAATTACATTTTTCATTTCTAGATACTCTTTTTCTTACCTACTTATTCTTTTTTCATTGTAATCTGTTTTCCTTGTTTTTTAAAATTTACATCTCTCATCATTTTGAACATGCTTATTTTATTATCTATATATAATAATGGTATTATCTGATGCTTCTGCTTCTCTGATTGTTGACTCTTATGTCATCTGAGGGCTTTATTCATGGGAATCTAGTGTAGTATGTATTGAGAAATATTTCATGAAGAGAGGATTTCAATTTGCTCTGGCCAAACACTTTAGGGGTATCATTAGCCCCCAGACACTTTATTCTAATTTCTAGTCTCAGAAAATATAGGTGGTTGAAATTAAACTCCAATAACATGTGACTTTGGGCCCATGATTATAAATTCTTAGGGGAGATTAATTTTTCCATGCGTTGCCCAGGTATCCAGATATAAAGTTCATAATTTCCTCCTTGCTCAGGTGCGTGCGTTTTTTTAAGTTGATCCTTTCACTGAGGATGTAGTCTTTGGAATGTCCTGACTTTGTGTGAGATCTCAGTTCCAAGCCTTCATTTTGCGCAGGTTGTCACACCTTCTGCTGAACATCAAACCCCACACGACTTTAGGTTATTGATAGCAATAATTTCCCCAAGGCTACTTGGTGTCAGTTCTTGTGCTGACCGCCCTGGTTTTTAATGACCTCTTTGCTTTAGCATCCTGGGGATTTCACTGATATTTTGCTAGTACAGCTTGGAATTTAAAAGTACATACATTATATTTTTGCCAAGCATTTCTCTTGTCTTTGTGGAGAAGTTTTTTAAGGCTATCTAATCTGCAGTATGATGGGAAACGGAAGTTTCCAAACCCAGAAGAGGCTTGCATTTATTCATTCACTTATTCCAAAAGATTTACTGACTACAGTTTGACAGGCAACGTTATTTTACATTTTTTAACTATACTGGGACATAAATTAATAGCAAAAGAGTAAGTGAATGAGGTGACAGTGCCAGTCCCTATTGCTAGGAGTCCTTGTTTTTCTTTATTTTCTTCCAAATATTTCATACACTCAAAACACAGCACTTCTGGTAGGTGCATTTTTCCCATTTCATAGCCCCATATTACTTCTTTCATTCTGACCACATTTCATTCATCTTGACTTTTACTTTCTGACCTTTCATTTAAATAGGAACAAATAAATGTCTATACAAACAACATCTTTTATTTATGGCATGTGTTTTATAGCCAGTTTCCATTCAACAGTCAAAAACCATCTATGATCATGCCATTTTCTATCAGACTAGGGATCAAGTTATATACTCAGATTTGTGATCTTCTGTGTTCTTATCTGTTCTGAAGTGATTTCAAGTAAAGGAAAAGATTGGAGCCATGAACCCTAGAAAGGCAATATGGAGACAAATCAAAGGCTTTAGCCCTTTTAATCTCTATAGATCTTCTCTGCCCCCACCTTTTCAGGTTCTCCATAAACGTATGATCTGAATAAAAATAAGGTACTTGCTATAAAGTCATAGACTAAAGATTAGTCCTCTGGAACAGTGCTTCTTAATCTTTAATGCAAATGTAAGTCCCCTGGGAATCCTGTTAAAGTGAAGGTTCTGATTCAATAGATCTGAGATGAAGCATATTTTGCATTTCTACCAAACTAACATATGTTGCCGTTGCTACTCATCAGCAATACTTTTGTGTTACAAGACCTAGGTACTTTTCAACCAGATTATTTACTATTAAATCCTTCTAAGTATAAAGTTTGATGTTGCAACAAAAACAAAAGCAAAAGTGGAAGGAATTACACATTGTATATCTGAACACCTCTAAACGACAATAACAGAGAGGAGAATTATACTTTAGTCAGTAATTATAACAGAATAAATAAATATTTACTATTTTTATATGGAAATCACCAATGTGTAAAAATAGGAGATTTTTCTTGTCTTTCATAAATTCTTTTATTCAAAGTTTGTTTTGTTTAATTATAAATCTAACGAACTACTTAGGGAAACATTCAAATGGTGTAGATATCTATATAATAAATATATAAGTCTATATAATACAGTATCTACATGATAAGTGAAAGTTTTTGACTCCCTTTAATTATATTCCCAAAAGTAACTACTGTTAAGTTTGTTTGTTATGCACTTTCCAAAATATTTTTGCATTTTGTTCCTTGTTTAAGCACATATACATACACTCAACTTCTGTTGGTTTAAAAAATAAGATTATACTCTGTGTCCTGTTCTGCAACTTGTTTTTTTTTTTGTTGTTGTTTGTTTGTTCATTTTTACTTAATACTTTGTGATCATTTCCATTGAAGTACATATAAACTTTCCACATTTTTAGTGATTGCATGGATATCCTGTTCTATAATATTTAACCATTTTTAAATTAAATTAAATTTTTAAAGATTTATTTATTTGAGAGAGAGAAAGAGCAAGTGGGGGAGAGGCAGAGGGAGAGAGAAAGAGAAGTAGACTCTGCGCTGAGCTCAGAGCCCGAAGTGGGGCTTTATCCCATGACCCTGAGGTCATGACCTGAGCCAAAATCAGGAGTCAGAGGCTTAACCGACTGAGCCACCCAGGTGCCCCAATTTAACCATTTTTTAAATTGACCAACATTTAGGCTAATTCTAATTTTTGCCCTTAATTGAATATTGTATAAACTAAAAAAATTATCTACCCAAGCAATAATCATAATGCAATCAAAATGGTCTAAATAGAACACACATACTTCTCCCATTCATTACAACTTCATTTTGTGTTCTGTAGATAAAATCCTAGATCAAATCCAAGATTAATCTGAGTCCTGGTCCCTCACCAACAGCACTTCCTTTCAGGCCAGAGATAACGTCCCAATTCTCCACTTTTATTCTGTAGTGGAAAATTGTATTTCCATAGACTTTGAATCTGATTGCTAATAAGAATACTCCTCAAAAACAGGTATGAAAAAAGCAAGTGAACTAGAAGGGTTAAAATGGAGTATGGTATCAAAAGCATGCCCCATGTGCATAGCCCAGCCACTAATTTTTAAACCACACTAAAATTAACATGTTCAAATATCTTTGTTTGGTTTGGATAAATAGCCTGTAGTTTGCAGAAAAGAGATTATATGTTTATTCTGGTTTGTAAAAAAGTATTTTAGAGATACAAATTGGATAGGGCCTTGAGAGTTATGAGACTTTCTAACTCATAAAATAAACATAGCTAGTTTCCATATATTTAAAGGAATCAGTCTGCAGTGCTTTAAGTCTAGACTCTGAGGGAGAAAAATCATTTCCTCTAATGTATATTTAATAAATAAAACTGTCTACACAGAATTAGTAATAGAAATTCCTTGGCCTACCAAATATTCTCTGACCTAAAAGAAGATCGTTAGAGAATGTTCTTGCAATATTTTGAAAGAAAAGTCAGCTGTCTTTATTTTTTATTTATTGATAGACTACTGTTGATGATAGGTGTAATAAAAAATCTATTTTTTATTGTGCTCTCCCCAGTGGGTATTGAAAACTTTTTCTACTGACCCTGAAACAATAAATCCACTTCCCAAGCAGCAGATAAAAATTATTTACTATGTTAATAAGAAGATAAAAGTCTCCTAAAAAGCATTATCTTCAGTCTCTTCTCTCACCCTTAAAATCTGTCTGTAGCTTTACCAATCATTTTCCCTCGAGTTTACAGGAAGACAGATCTTTGCCCCTTCCCAGAAACAAGACTTTACCTCTGCCCTCAATTTTTTGGGTATAATTTTACTGTTTCTTTACATGGTTTTTTCCTCATTGGTTTAAGCTCTTGGAAGACAAGAACAATATTTTTCTTATGTTTGTATACCCTCAGTATCTGTCTCTTTATTTCACAAGATAGCCAGAGTCAAATATTTTGCACAACAATAATGATCTCGGGGTGCCTGGGTGGCTCAGTCGGTTAAGCGACTGCCTTCGGCTCAGGTCATGATCCTGGAGTCCCGGAATCGAATCCCGCATTGGGCTCCCTGCTCGGCAGGGAGCCTGCTTCTGCCTCTGACCCTCCCCCCTCTCATGTGCTCTCTCTCTCTCATTCTCTCTGTCTCAAATAAATAAATTTAAAAAAATCTAAAAAAAAAAAAAAACAATAATGGTCTCAGAGGATTCTGGCACATCTCTCCTAAGTCTTTTTTGGTTTCATAATGGCTTTAAAATTTTGTTGACTAGCTCTTTAAATCTTTTTGGATGTAGGTTTGATATAAACACTAATAAATGGGTGATTAATAAATACTGAAGACATTAGAAATCATATTGGTTTGCATTTTGTGAAGTAAAAATATATCTATAGACTGCTACTGTTTAAGCGCAGCACAAGTTTATATGCAAATTCAATTCTACTTTCCTTTTTATTACCTTTTATTATCTTTAATGTTTAAAATTTACAAAATATGTTTATTTACATCATATTTAGTCCTTACCACAATTGTGCGGCCTTCCAGGCTTCTGATGTACTACTTTAAAAAAAAAATCATTTTTACTGTATTGTCTTAGATGATTCTTAAGAAACTGAAAAATGAATCTTCTAAAATGTCAAGACTATACCATATCCCACTTTCTCCTCAGGTCCTACAACACAAATACCACCACACAAAGCTCTGTGGGTATAATTGATATAATCATCTCACCTATAAAATTAATTGGGAAAGAAATCTGGACCAATGGCAGAGTCATAGCGTTCTTTGGAATTACTTTTTCAAAACCTCCAAAACCTGTAGATAAGCCTCTGGTGCCCAAGCATCTGGTGGCTGAAAGCTCTGAAAAGGAGTAAAATTTCCTGACATAGGTGGAGTCGGGGTGAGAGGTAAGATCATTGGTCTCTTTATGGTGAGATCTTCCTAATGAAGAGAAAATATAGTAATTAATTAGGTCATAAGTAAAGGGACTACCATAATTACCTATGAATCTCATTTAAATAAATGCAAAGTTTTGTTTTGTTCAGTATCTGCTTTAGATGAAGAAATTTGCCAGAGAGAGTCTTTATGGAGAAAGGAGAATACATGTTGAAGTACTACGTTCTCTAAAATTCAAAAGCCTATCAGAACTATATGCACTTATCCAAAACACAAGTCATAGAACATGAATCTGAGCCTGCTATTCTCCCTCATTCATTTTGATGTATCTGTACCAATTAAATCAACCAATGACAATCAGTACCAGTATCAATTAAATGCATATTATTGCTGCGAAAGTTTGAGATTAATGGTTTACAGTAAGTTTTGCCATTCGGTAGAATTTTCAAGTAACAGTGCAGGAGTAGCCTGGGTGACTGATCCCAAGTCTGATATTGCCTGCAAAACATAAAAAACAAAACAAAATGAAACAAGAATCAATTACCTATTGACCTCACCATTTTTGAAAGAAAGAATATTTTAACAAAGCCAAAAAATTTTTAAAAAGAGAAAGGAATTCACTTCAAAAACAAAAAAGAAGAAAAATTAACTCTGAAAAACTCACTACTTTCCATGTTTCTCATTTTTCCACAAGTTGGTGAAAATTTTTATAATAGACAGACCTGAGACCACAGAAGTCATTGGGAACTACTGGTTCAGCTTACAGTATGATGGTTCAGCTTTCCAGGATGTACTGGAAAGTACAGTGAGATCTGCAGCCAGTCTCCTAACTTGACAGTTGAAGGAGCCAGTCCTCCAGGCATTCAGTGATTTGTGAGACACCAAAAACTAAGGTAGCAATAAAGACCCATCTTAATTTCCATTTCCAATCCAGTGTACCATTGCCACACTTTTACAATATCATCTCTGATATACTAGATTTGACGAACTCTTGCTTTTCTCTCTTATGCATTAAGGGAGATGTCACAGCTTGGGTTTTCTGGAAGCAGATGCTGAGATAGCGTTTGGGGTACAAGAGCTTTTGTAGGGATCAATGCCTGTGAAAGCAGGGCAAGAAGCAGGATTGGTCAAAGGAAGAAGTGGAACCATGATACAGGTCTGAAGCCTCTGCTAATTCATAGGGGCCACCTGGAGCATGTAATATCCATCGAAGTTGTCCTTTACTCTTTCTAAATGGTTTAAACTTTGGGCCCCTTTTCGTGAAGTTACTGGATGTAGGCCATCCCAGGAGGACAAGATTTAGAGCCAGGTGGACTCCAAAGATTGTATTTATTTGACAGAGAGAGACACAGCGAGAGAAGGGATATAAGCAGGGGGAGTGCAAGAGGGAGAAGCAGGCTTCCCACCGAGCAGGGAGCCCGATGCGGGGCTCGATCTCAGGACCCTGGGGCCATGACCCAAGCCGAAGCGCTTAACAGACGCTTAACAGCTGAGCCACCCAGGCGCCCCAAGATTTGCTTTTATATATATTTCTTTTTTTTTTTAAAGGTTTTTTATTTATTTATTTGAGAGAGAGAGAATGAGAGACAGAGAGCACGAGAGGGAAGGGGATCAGAGGGAGAAGCAGACCCCCTGCTGAGCAGGGAGCCCGATGTGGGACTCGATCCCGGGACTCCAGGCAGTCGCTTAACCAACTGAGCCACCCAGGCGCCCCTATATATATTTCTTTACATAGAAACTGAAAGACAGAGTATTATTGCAAACTTTCCTGAATTGCAGAGTGATGTAGGGATCATTGTATTTGTTAAAATTTTTGAGGAATTATCTTGTGGTTAGCTTAAAAACATGGAGTCATTTTGTCAGAAAGTGTATGTCTTTTTTTTTTTTAAAGATTTTATTTATTTATTTGACAGAGAGAGAGAGAGAGCACAGGCAGGGGAAGCAGCAGACAGAGGGAGAGGTAGAAGCAGGCTCCCCGCCCAGCAGGGAGCCCAATGTGGGGCTCCATCCCAGGACCCTGGGGATCATGACCTGAGCCGAAGGCAGATGCTTAACCGACTGAGCCACCCAGGCATCCCAGAAAGTGTATGTCTTCAAACACTGCAAACACTGCATTGGAAATGAATTATTTCAAGATGATTCTTTCTTCTATTTAATTTAATTAGTATACAAACTATAAAAAACATATTTGGAATATAAACCTATATGCCTACTTGGTTTATTGGATAAAGATCATTTTAAGAATGACTTAATGAAGTAAATCAAGTAGACAGATAAGATGATTCTATAAAGAAGAGAAAATATCAATAGATCATTAAAAATCTATGAGAATGCCATGATAATAAACTCTATTCAGTAGCTCCTTGATGCCAAATATAATAGAAAGTGAGTTTATATTTAATCAATTATTTTTGATTTGCTGCCATTTTATGTGGTAAATTTACATGATAAATTCTAGTATGCAAAAAGATATGACCCATTAAGTATTTGACAACTTTGTAAAAGGAAGTTTAGAGTAAATTTATAACTTATTATGATTCAAGTGACTCCCATTTTATCAAGTATAAAATAAAGACTGAAAATTTGAAGTATCTTTCAAAACATTATGAAGTTATAGATTTGGGTCTGACAGTCTCCTAAAATTAATCATAAATACTTACACTTTTAATTTTATCTATATAGGATAGAGTTATGTCTACCTTATCTCAGAGCACAAGTTTATTGCAGTATTAATTTTGCCAAAGAAAAACCAACAGTAGGATGGTTTTTAGGATCATTTTTGGTCTTTTAGTCAAACAAGTGGAAAACAAAAACAAACACTAACTACAAGGCGTCACTGCAGTAGAAGAGCTGACTGTACCTAAAAGGTATTTCAGGTTGAAATATTCACAGAGTATATTCCAAACAACAACAGAAAACCTTTTATCAATAATGCCACTCCTCTTGGATGACTTTGCTGATTCAACTCCCATAGCTGGGGCAGAATTGATTCCCCTCTTTGTAGATGACAAAGTGCACATTGTGTAATAGAAGGTTGTTGAAAATTGCTGACATTAGGATCTATTGTGTTGTTTTATGATGGAGTTCTAGGCTTTGAAACCAAATCATAGAATAGACAAGATTAACAGTATACTGTAATTGCAGATTACATCGTCTTTTTTTGGATAAGATACTGTTGCTCAAGAATGGGGTGGTCTAGGAAAATATAAGGAACTGGTAGCAGTTGTTTAAGAGATATTCATTTAAAATATTTAAACATAGTTGTATTAAGACGTCTGGATCTACTTCTAATCATGTACCTGCTTTGCAAGATTAGTTTACTTGGTAAAACTCAAACTTTGATTGCCTAACTTGATCCTGAATATTTAGGAGGAAGGTGAATTTTTTTTTTTTGGAAGGTGAAATTTTAAAAGCTAGTAGTCTGGGATATGACAGACTTGAATTTTTAGAACCTTCACTCAGACAGTAATCAAGAGGATTGGCAAAGTCAGATAAGTTTTAGAGAAACCAGTTAGAAATTTCTGCGGTATTCTGATAAGAAAGCTGAAAAAACAAGTCATTGGTTCATACTTATGTTTTTTAAAAAAAGCTGTGATGTTTGACCAATTAAAATTTAAGCTGGGACTATTGAAATTTACATATTTTAAAAAATATATACAGGGTTAAAGTCCCTGAACAACCCTGTGGGATCAGGCTGAGTCTTGGACTCCATCTGAAATTGTACCCTTCTTTAAGTTTTTCCCCTTGTCTTTCCTGCCTCCCCTACTCCATGATTGTTTATTTTTTTAAATTTATTTTGGAATGAACTTTCTGATAAAGCACTTCCATCAAAATCCCGAGCTCAGGTATGGCTCAGGGAGAAGACAGCCTAAGAGATTTGGGAGTGAACTTGAACCCTGAGTGCAACAGGGCCTTGGCATGGAATTCTCAGAGTTCTCAGTTTTGAGCTTTTGGGGCTTTCTCCCTTCTGTTTTACAAGACTACTCTAAAGACCAGAAGTTGATTTGGGGGACCTGCCTTATAAATTTAAGGAGAAGACTGCTATTTAGATAGAAGGCAACTTTTTTTCTTCCTCGAGAGGGTAGCTGCTCTTCTGTTAGATGGAAGGCCCGATGGCAATTCAGGAACAAACAAAAAAACTAGGGAATGCTAGTGGGGCAAGCAATTACTGTCATACCTAGTGTTTCCTTCCATGTGGGAAAGGTCTCCATCAGGATAACATTTGGTTACGTGGAAACCATCATTCACTCCTCCCCAGGAGAGAAGGCAACTCTTAACACCAATAGTGAGTTTTTGAAGGAAGTATTAGGGATACCTTCTTCTTTCATTCTTGGGGAGGAGCTGTTTGCAGAGCACATGAATTCTTTTCCAATTCTCTCATCAATATATTTTAAAGGGGCTCCTGCCAAAATGCAGCCACCTTCTTCTCAAGCCCTCATTTTCTTTTTGGTTCACTGCTGTTAAGACCATCATCACTCAGCCATTCATTTCGAAGACCGTATCGACCTTCCTTCTTTTAATCATCTCCCCATCTGCTTTGTCTGTCCTCAGTATCGCTAGCACATTACTCTCATCTTCTCTAATTCCCATTCTATCCTCCCAGAGAATGCCTTCTCTGTCCTGGTCTTCCAGTGTAATAACTGCTCTTGCTTTTTATTTATTCACTCAACAACCATTGAGTCCGGTCTCAATGGGCCCTCTTCTAATAGTCGGTATGTCACAGAAGCTATGTATTCTGTCCCATAACTTTGGGAAGGGATGGATTGATTATTAGAGAATAACACATTTCTTTCTTTCTTTCTTTCTTTCTTTCTTTCTTTCTTTCTTTCTTTCTTTCTTTCTTTCTTTCTTTCTTTCTTTCTTTCTTCTTTCTTTTTTAAAGATTTTATTTATTTATTTATTTGAGAGAGAGAGAGAGAGAAACAGCATGAGAGAGGATAGGGTCAGAGGGAGAAGCAGGCTCCCTGCTGAGCCGGGAGCCCGATGTGGGACTTGATCCCAAGACTCCGGGATCATGACCTGAGCCGAAGGCAGTCGCTTAACCAACTGAGCCACCCAGGCGCCCACACATTTCTTTATTTTATCTCACCCTTGATTATATCCCTTTTTAAAAAGTCCCAAATTCCCCCCCTCCTGAGACGATGGACTCTGAGAAATAAACTGAGGGTTCTAGAGGGGAGGGGGATGGCGGGATGGGTTAGCCTGGTGATGGGTATTAAGGAGGGCACGTTCTGCATGGAGCACTGGGTGTTATACTCAAACAATGAATCATGGAACACTACATCAAAAACTAATGATGTAATGTATGGTGATTAACATAACATAAAAAAAAAGTCCCAAACTTCTAGCTATCAAACAAATGATAAAACTAAAAAATAGCAGATAAAATTCAAATGTCCATAGTCCCAGCAACAAATGCTTTATTCTAGTAGTTTGAAATCACTTAACTCTTTTCCTCTCACTTTGCAAGTAAGTATATTTGTACATTTATATTAATATTGATTAGGGGAAAATATAAAAGTAAAAATATAACCATACCAAATGAAAGCAGATCCTGTCCTTATAGGGGCACCATATTATCTAATGATCTAGTAATAACATGAAATACAAAGGTCCTTGATGTAAATGTGACTGGAGCTTTTGCTTCAGATTTTAACATTTTTTCAGTAATAAGCTCTTGAAGGTCAAATGTGATATCTCCATGAATCCTTCTAGAGAGAATCTAACATAGTATATTCAGTAGGGCAGCATATAGAGAATTACTGTAATATACATTCTGTTAGCATATACCTCTTTTAATGAAGGGAATTCTCTGCTGAGGGAAAAGGCACTGATTTGGCAAAAGATTTTACACAGTTGAGAGCTGGAGCTTCATATGTTCAAGAGGAGGCATTCTTAGCTCACTTCCTATTCATGGTCTTAATTACTTTAAATTTTATGTTTATGCTAAAGACTTTCAAAGTCATTCATTCACTCATTCATTCATTCTTCATTTATGAATAAGGGACTGACCTAAATGTGCTTGAGATATAGAGGAAAGTTCTTAATTTTTTTTTCTAGTGAACTCCTACTTTCCACTCAGAATTTTGTACAGTTATTATTGTTTTTTAAAGATTTTATTTATTTGAGAGAGAGAGAGGCAGAGGGAGAGGGAGAAGCAGGCTCCCCGCTGAGCAGGGAACCCGATGCAGGGCTCGATCCCAGGACCCCAGAATCAGGACCTGAGCTGAAGACAAACGCTTAGCCAACTGAGCCACCCAGGCACCCCCAGTTATTATTTCTTTTGGAAGTCTTCCTGATCCCATTCATCTGGGCTAGGATGTCCACTAGTATTTCATTTGTGCCGTGCTAACAACTCTTATCATGGCACTTACCTTACTGCAGTTTAATCGTCAGTTCATCGGTCTTTCTCTTACCCTGGAGTTTGGGTGCTCTGAGGATCAGTATCCTGGCACTATCTGTCGGTTGTACCCACAAATATTCATTAAATGCTTTCCATTTACGAGGTATTTGGGTTATCTGTTTGCTTTGTAAAAACTATCCGAAAGTTACTGGCTTGAAACAATAATCATTCCATCTGCTTACTACTCTGCAACCTGGGCTGGGGGTGGCTGTTCATCTTGCCTGGGTTGAATTTGGTTGGGGGTCAGCTGAAGACTGGGGCCCCAGATGAAATGCTGAGCAGACTGTTCCCCGCCTCCCCCCCCACGGCCTCTTCCTCTCACCTCTCACTTCTCCACTTATCTTTCCAATAGGGCAGCTGGACTTCCTACAGGATAACTCAGGGATCCTACAGGTACAAAACTAAATCTGCCCAACCTTAAAACCAAGGGATGAAACTGGCATCGTGTGGCTTCCAGCACATGTGAATGAATAAGAGAAGGCCTGCCAGGATTCAGAAAGGATGAAGAAAGAACATGAATACTGGAGGCACTAACAGAGTAGACCAACACAAGCGATTTCTTTCAACTTTTATAAATTCACATTTCTCCCTCATGAAAGAGGCATTCAGTCCTTCTGCCGACCACCCAAGGGTCTCATTCCTTTATGGCATCCAATTCAGGCTCACGTCCTATACTTGGGTCTTTAAGCCAGGCCGTAACATGGAGGAGACTCAGCTCCCCAAGTCCAGGTCTTCTGGATTTGACGACAAGGGAATCAATGGGAAATGATCTGTCTCACACGCTCCCAACCTACAATTTGACATCTTGTTTGTAGAGAGGGCAGGATAAGCACTGTCTGGGCCCCTGGGTGGCTCAGTCGTTAAGCGTCAGCCTTCGGCTCAGGTGCTGATCCCAGAGTCCCAGGATGGAGTCCCATGTGTCGGGCTCCTTGCTCAGCAGGGAGTCTGCTTCTCCCTCTGCCCCTCACCCTGCTCTCTCTGTCTCTCAAATAAATAAAAAATAAAATAAAAAATAAAACCGTTAAAAATAAATAACAAATAAAAAATGAAAATAAAAAGTGGTAAGTTTAAAAAAAAAAGTGGCAGGGGCGTCTGGGTGGCTCAGTCTTAAGCGTCTGCCTTCAGCTCAGGTCAATCCCAGGGTCCTGGGATCGAGTCCCACATCGGGCTCCCTGCTCGGCGGGAAGCCTGCTTCTCTCTCTCCCACTCCCCCTGCTTGTGTTCCCTCTCTCGCTGTGTCTCTCTCTGTCAAATAAATAAATAAAATCTTAAAAAAAAAAAAGATAAGCACTGTCAACTCCACCTTTCCAAGGAGGGGGGAGGGGAGCAAGAGGGACAAAGCGACACTGTAGCAAGCGCAGGGCGGGTGATAGGACCTTCTGCCTGTGTGGACAGTGAGAGGGTGCATGTCTGGAAGAATTTAAAAGCAATTATGTAATTGCCTAAATCTTAGAAGGCAAGTGTGGACGGTGCCAGTGATAAACAGTCCTCCCCCCCGGGGCAGATTGCCCCGCTCTTCTGCCCCCTCGTACACAGGCATAGGGCTCTCGCAGCCAGAGCAGTTCCGAAATACAGCCAGCAGCACGTGGCACCAGTCCCCAGATTAGGTGCCGTCTGTCCCTGGGGGACGGTTCTTCATGGCCCTCAGGTTTTGGTGTCTTTCTCCCTTTGCAAGCAGTACATGTCTTTTTTTTTTTTTTCTTTTTTAAAGATTTTATTTATTTATTTGACAGAGAGACACAGCGAGAGAGGGAACACAAGCAGGGGGAGTGGGAGAGGGAGAAGCAGGCTTCCCGCTGAGCAGGGAGCCCGATGTGGGGCTCGATCCCAGGACCCTGGTGTCATGACCTGAGCCGAAGGCAGACGCTTAACGACTGAGCCACCCAGGCGCCCCCAGGCAGTACATGTCACTGGTTATGGTTAAAAGCTCCACGATTTGCTAACTGTGCGAACTTGAGCAGGTGGCTTTATCTCTCTGAGCCTTCATGACTTTATCTGTAAAATGGGGATTTCTTTTAAGAGCACTTACTGTGAGGGGCGCCTGGGTGGCTCAGTCGGTTAAGCGGCTGCCTTCGGCTCAGGTCACGATCCCAGGGTCTTGGGATCGAGCCCCGCATCAGGCTCCCTGCTCGGCGGGAAGCCTGCTTCTCCCTCTCCCACTCCCCCTGCTTGTGTTCCCTCTCTCACTTTGTCTCTCTCTGTCAAATAAATAAATAAAATCTTTAAAAAAAAAGAAAAGAGCACTTACTGTGGGACTTAAGTGTTAGGAGGGCACTGTGGACTTAAATGAGATATTACATATGAAGTCAGCATTATTTTATGCATCTATATGAAATATTATACATAAGTATGAAATATTTAGATGTATTACATATTAAAAATGTTGAACAGTGCCCGGCGTGTAGTAAATCCTCCACGGATGTGCATTGTCTTCATCATTTCACTCATGTCTCTGCTTCATAAAATGTAGTTTGAAAACTAGAAAGATGCTGGGCCCCAGAAAAGCACCGTATGCTGCTCAAATAGCATATGATATATATGCGTATATATGTCTGTCTATATCTATGTACAAATCTGTATATGTATGTGTATATGTATATATGTGTGTGTGTGTGTGTATATCTTTATGTATTGTTATTTTTCTATGTACTCATTTATACAAGGTAACATTTGGAAATTATCATCACTTTTCTGAAGTTGGGAAGAAATGCCTAGAGAGAGGGGGATAAAATGATACTCAAGATCAGAGATAAGTGTAAATCTTAAAATTGAAACATGGATTGATTTGGATTCTATAAGACACAAAATCAGTGTAAAAAGCTGTAATTAAGTTTTCCAGCAGATTTAAATCATGCTCAGGGCAGCATGAGGGATTTTGTAATGGTCTCCTTTGTTATGAAAAGGGCACAAAATGTAAAATCAGATGTCAAGGTACTCTGCTGGGAGGATAATATCCAATCATCCTCATCCATTACTAGGAGGCTGTGGTAAAACATTATGTGGCAGTTGTTTGTAAAGTCCAAAGTGACAGTCCTGTCACAGAGTAACATCCTACCTACCTTTCCAACAGGCACTGCAATATTGAAAAAAGTCAAGAAGAATCGAATCTTTTCAGAAGACTTGATGAAAATGATGCTATATTAGAAGGCAAACAACAGGTGCATCAGATGTCAGGACACTTCTTAGAGTTAAAATGTCTTTTAAAATATATAGTCTGCCCCTGCCTCATTTTCTTGGATTCTATCTTTTCTTGGCTTCTCTTGAACCTTTCTTCAACTTACACAGATTTGGATCTTTCCACATTCTTAAGCCAATCTGCAAAGAAACAAAGTAAAATTGTAAAAATAACCTTTTCTAAATAATGGACAAGAACATGAAATTAAGTCATATGCATGTCTGGAAGCCTATGGACCAATGCTTGCATTTGGGTTACTGTGTTTTTTTTTTTTTTTTTTTTTTAAGATTTTACTTATTTATTTGAGAGAGAGAAAGAGAGAGAGAGAGAGAGAACATGAGCAGGTGGAGGGGCAGAAGGAGAAGTGGACTCCCCACTGAGCAGGGAGTCCAATGTGGGGCTGGATCCCAAGACCCCAGGATCACGACTCCAGCTGAAGGCAGACACCTAACTGACTGAGCCACCTAGGCACCCCTAGGTTACTGGGTTTATACCTAAATCTCCTCCTCTGTGTGTTCAAACCAGGATTTGATAAATTCACTGTCTGACCTCAACCACCTATTTCCTCAGTTAGCAGAATCTGACTTATTCCTAGGTGCTTGCTAGCTGCTTCTGTTAATACAAAGCTATCACCTTTACTAAGTAATAGAATGCAGCCGTTATTTTATTTATTTATTTATTTATTTATTATTTTATTATTTTATTTTATTATGTTATGTTAGTCACCATACAGTACATCATTAGTTTTAGATGTAGTGTTCCATGATTCATTGTTTGTGCATAACACCCAGTGCTCCATGCAGAATGTGCCCTCTTTAATACCCATCACCAGGCTAACCCATCCCTGCCACCTCCCTCCCCTCTAGAACCCTCAGTTTGTTTCTCAGAGTCCATCGTCTCTCATGGTTCATCTCCCCATCTGATTCCCCCCCTTCATTTTTCCCTTCCTTCTCCTAATGTCTTCCATGCTATTCCTTATGTTCCACAAATAAGTGAAACCATATGATAATTGACTTTCTCTGCTTGACTTATTTCACTTAGCATACTCTCCCCCAGTCCCATCCATGTTGATGTAAAAGTTGAGTATTCATCCTTTCTTTTTTTTTTTTTAAAGATTTTATTTATTTGACAGATAGAGAGCACAAGTAGGCAGAGAGGCAGGCAGAGGGAGAGGGAGCCCGACGCGGGACTCGATCCCAGGACTCCAGGATCATGACCTGAGCCGAAGGCAGCCGCTTAACCGACTGAGCCACCCATGCGCCCCAGTATTCATCCTTTCTGATGGCTGAGTAATATTCCATTGTATATATGGACCACATCTTCTTTATCCATTCATCTGTTGAAGGGCATCTCGGCTCTTTCCACAGTTTGGCTATTGTGGACATTGCTGCTATATTTATTTATTTATTTTTTACTGATATCTGTGTTTACCTGGCTAATAGTTGCTGGTCACCCTTTGGGACATGAGGTCTTACCTTTCTGATTCAGCCTTTTGCTGCCTGTTGCATTGTAGACATTGTCTCAAATGATTGTCACAATTCTGTTTTGAAATCCCTGCTACTTTATCTTATCAACTGACTACCTCTGTCAGTTTCTAAAACAACTCCATATACTGGTGTGTCTTGGGTGGGTGCTGTTTTTGTATCGTTTAGATGCCCCTTTATGGAATCAAGACAATTGCTCTTGGTAGTTCTTTGTCCCACCCTGAATAATTGTCTCCACTTCCTATCCTGATCTTGTATAAGGATCAGATAGACCTTATACCTTAGCTACTCAGTTTGTGACATGTGTGTTTTCTGTTTTGTATTTAATGTGCTAGCTAACACTGTTGAGTGAAAAGCCATAGTGATAATTAATGGTTTTATTTTCTTTTGTTTTTCTATTTAAAATATCTCTGTAAATTTTAGTCAAAGAAAAACCTGCATTTATTGACTAGTTTAACTGAGTAGGATATGTTCCATATGAAATAATTGAGACTTTATAGGAAATTCTTTTAAAAAAGTGGGATTAGCTAATGATGCTAATCAGAGCAAAAGAAAACAAATATGGGTAATTGAAACCCAGCGATAATCTGCATACTTTGCCTTTCGTAAATAGCATGTTTTTCTTCCTTCCTTCTTTTCTTTCTTTTTTCTTAACACTGACTATGCCAGAGTGACTAATGCATCCTCAAATGGGCTGATAGGACTTTTTCATCTTGTTTTTCCCATTATTTGATAAAAAGAATAGCGAACATGAATCACCAGCAGAAGGCAGAGGTGGGGTGCGGTGGGTGGGTAGCAATATTCCTAGGTAAGCAAGAATTGACTCTTTTTTTGTTTCTACCGGCATTACCCCGAGATGGTTGACGGAGGAGACAGCAACCCAGTAACCAGACTCGGACACTGGAAGGGGAGCAGAACCTGCCTTACAGCTTACAGCAGGGTTAATTTTTCACCTGTTGCAACAGGAAAGTCAGACATAATCCTGTAATCCAAAGAATGCCACAGGTGAGTCCTGCCTGTTAGACTGAGACTGATGTCTTCTTCAGACTGAAGATGTCCAGGACAGATCCTTGACCAGTGATGACAGACTGGGTTTTTCAAAAAGGTTAAAGCAGTATCACCAGGGAACCTTGCCACTGTGAGAATAGTGGCAAGAGGTAGAGTCTGTTTCTCTCCCTTTGAACTTGAGCAGGTTGACTGCTCTGACAATGGAGTACAGCGGAAGGGATGCTGTGTATCTTATGATGTAGTTTTAGTCTGACTCTGTCTTTCCGTAATGCGTCCTTGGGACCCAGCCCTCATATTGTGAGGAAGCCCAGGCCACATGAGGGTGCCATAGAAAAGTGTTCAGGACGACAGCCCCAGCTAATCTCCACCTCCTGCCAGCATCCTGTGTTAGACTGAGCCTTTGTAATATGACTCCAGCCCCAAGCTTCAAGACTGCAGCAGGTCTGAGACATCCTAGGGCAGAGACAATCCATTCCTACTGTGTCCTGTCCGAATTTTTGACTCAGAGAATTCATGAGCATAACAAGTGGTGGTTTCATGCATTGAGTTTTGGGATACTTTGTTTTTCAGCGTTAATAACTGGAACAACAAGTATTAGCTGGCTGCTTTTTAAGTAGCATAATTAGTCTTAGCGTATGTCCCTGTATTATATGTAATTGGAATATAGAAATGAAACAAAAAGAAACCATACTTTCTCTTCTTCCCTCTAACTAGAAAGCCAAACAGACTTTCAAAAGTTCAGTTAAGGCTTTTGTGATTAATATTACAACTTGAAAGTTCTTAGCCATTCTGAAATTGATGCATTTAGCTTTATAAATTTCTGCAAGGCAAATTCAAAAGACAAATTATTAACTGAGGGTAAAACATATGCAACTCACATCACATAAGGTTAATTTCTTTGATTTATAGTGCTCCTACAAATCAATAAGAAACAACAACTTGATAGAAAAAGTGGGAACAAATATGTCCATAAAACTCACAGAAAAGGAACTTGAACTTGAAAAGAGATCTAATTGCACTTATAATAAAAGAAATGCAAACTAAATGGAGATATTGGCATTTTTTCCCCATATCAGATTGGCCGAGATAAAAGCTTGGTAAAATGTTGTTAAGGGTGTGGAGAAATAAGCATTCTTACATTGTGCAGGGCTGTTCATGCCAAAATAGTTTCACAAACACTCACATACATACATACACACATGATGCATGTATAAGGCTATTCACTGTAACATTGGTTGTAATGGCAAAAGATTGAGAACAACCAAAATATTCCTCAGTCAGGATTTGGTTTTATAAATTATGTTACATCCCTCTGATGGAACAGTATATATCCAAATTTAAAAACTAATGAGAAAGTTCTTTATGTACTGATCAAGTGATACACAAAATGTCAGAATTAAGTAAAAAAGGTAAAAAAGGCAAGCTGCTAAACCTTGTTTGGGTGTTTACAGTACCTGTGTAAAAAATTTTTAAAACATACTATATATATGCATATTTGCCTATACTATATATGTATACATATTTTAAAAACATTGTGTATATGTGTGTGTGTGTGTGTGTATATATATATATATACATAAGTGTTTGTTAATATACTCATGGAATATCCCTGGAAGGATATACAGGATCTGTTAATATTGGTTGCTTCTGAAGAGGGGAAATGAATAACTGGGAGAAAATGTAAAAGAGAATTTTCGGGCGCGTGGGTGGCTCAGTTGGTTGAGCGACTGCCTTTGGCTCGGGTCATGATCCTGGAGTCCCGGGATCGAGCCCCACATCGAGCCCCACATCGGGCTCCCTGCTCAGCGGGGGGTCTGCTTCCCCTTCTGCCATCTTCCCTCTCGTGCTCTCTGTCTCTCATTCTCTCTCTCTCAAATAAATAAATAAAATCTTTTAAAAAAAAAAGAGAGAATTTTCATTCTTTTTTTTAAATTCTTATGTTAATCCCATACATTACATCATTAGTTTTAGATGTAGTGTTCCATGATTCATTGTTAAAAGAGAGAATTTTCATAATTTTACCTTTTTGTAACTTTTGTAACATACGAATATATTATTTATTTTAAAATAAATAAAATAAAATATTAAAACATAATTCTGGTCTCCTATGTTCTAATAATTTTCCTTATGTATTTGTTATCCCCTCCCTGATCAGGAGCATCTAGAATTTTATTTTTTTATTTCCCTAGTGCTGGCTGATATCAGTGCTTAGCACAGAGCAGGCCATCATGTATTTATGGAAGGAAGGCGAGGAGACCCCTGGTAAGAAGGGTGACATAGCCCAGTCTGCTGTGCCAAAGTAATGTTGAGACTTGAAGGTGAAATTGTACATGGCGGGCTTTGGGAAGGTCCTCTGGGAGGACCTGCTGTTTAAGCTGGTTCTCCAAGCAAGGAAGGGAACAATGCACGTAAGACTTGGGATGGGGCAGGAGGGTGATCCAGACATAAGAGTAAAGAATGTCTTTTGGGAAATTAAGAGTAGACTGAAGTGACTGAAGCCAGCTTGCTAGAAGGGGAGAGAGCATGTAATTAAGAGGAAAGATCGAGGACGATCTTCATTTTGTGAGTATGAACAAGGAACATCAGTTGTATATCTGGTTAGTGCAAAGGCTGTGGCAGTCAAAACAAAGCTGGATGTGTTTTAAATGATTGATGACTAATTGAATCAGGCGGTTGCTCCCCACTATAATTCTTCATCACTTCACTAACCAAGCTACCATATGTGGCCGCATGACAGATGCTAGCTGCTTAGAATAGGGAAATGTAATTCGAGGAAACAATTTTTAATGCTATAGTGCAGATTTAAAAGCCACTCTTGTCAGCCTCTAAAGATAAAAAATGGATATAGTCATCTGAGATTTCTAAGTAGATGAATTCAGTTTATATTTACATTTTGAAAACACATCTCTTTCTATACACACAAATTAGCATTTATAATATTAACATCTGGTGTTTATACAGTGTAGACAATCCCCCACCTTGCCACTGTCACCCAAAAGTTCATTTATGAGTTTGTTATTTTCCCATAGAAATAATGTCGTAAGTGGTACCCAGATTATCAGGCCAATTTGCAAAAAGTTAATTTAAACATCGTATACCTGAAGTTTTATTTGGGGGGTATTCTTTTAACTCGATACCACTATTATTTACCACCTTCTGTGTTTGAGGAAATACATTGCAACAGGAACTTATTTCTTCTTGTATCGCAATAGAAAGAGGTAAAAGTATTGGCCTCTGAGCATGAGTACGTTTTTAATCCTCTGTGATTTCTACCTCTTTACTGTGCACAGTGAAGATTCTAATCCAGGAACATTGCTCCAAGAGTTCACATACGAATAACAAAGGGCAACTGCCCATGAGCTTTGACGTCAGAAAGTCTAGTATGTGAATCCAACCTCTGCCACTGATTTGCCACGTCTCTTGAGAAGTTAGTCAATTTCTACCTCAGGTGTTCATCTGTAAAATGGGGATAAACCTATCGGCTTCACTGGTCTATGATACTGTTTTACTTTTCTTCTATGAAATGACTGTGACTGTGAATTGTCCAACACATCTGTGCTTTTTTAGAAAGCGGAGTGCTGGTGTACTGTTCCCATTCCCTCCTGCACTTTGTTTGTATTCTCCGTGCCCTAGATCATCTGTCACAGCTTGCCTGTAAAATAAAATTGTGATGTGTGGGAAAAGGATGAATACCTGGGTTCCCAAACTTGATCTCCCTGAAAATGGCCTTGTGATATTAGGCAAGGCTTTAAATCTGTCTGTGCCAGTTTGCTCTACATTTCCCATAGATCCTAGCTCACTAAATACTTGCACTACTAGCCTCTGGGAGCCAGGACGAATAAATACTCCTGTGCCCTTCCTGGACTTTCCTGGTAATGACCACTGTTGTTCTCCGGATGGTGGATGAGAAGACAGGAACATGTATTTTTGTGACAGCAGCCCAAACTGACTAAGACAGAAATTGGTACTGACAAGACGGGGTCCTGCTATTGCAAATACCTCAGAACTGGGACGCAGCTTTGGAGCTGGGGAACAGGTAGTGGCCAAAAGAGTTGGGAGGTGCCTGCTAGAAGCCAAGATTATTGGGAAGGGACTTTTATAATTTTTTTTTTTTTTAAGATTTTATTTATTTGCGAGAGAGACAATGAGAGACACAGAGCATGAGAGGGAGGAGGGTCAGAGGGAGAAGCAGACTCCCTGCTGAGCAGGGAGCCTGATGTGGGACTTGATCCCGGGACTCCAGGATCATGACCTGAGCCGAAGGCAGTCGCTTAACCAACTGAGCCACCCAGGCGCCCGGGAAGGGACTTTTAAAGGCCATTCTGGTGAGAGCTCAGAGAGGAGAGAGGAGAGCTGCAGAGAAAGTTCCTGTCTTCTTAGAGAAAGCCTGATAGAAATATGGATGGTAAAGGCCATTCTGATGAGGCTTCAGCCAGAAATGAGGAACATGCTACTTGAAATTGGGGGCAAGGAGATCCTCGTTATAAAGCAGCAAAGATCTTGGCAGAATGGTGTTCATGTCCTAGTATTCCTTGGAAGGTAGAAACTTGCAAGTGACACAATTAGATCTTTATCTGAGGAGATTTCTAAGCAAAGCCTTGAAAGAGTGGCTTGGTTCTTCCTGACTGCTTATAGTAAATGTGAGAAGAGAGAAATAAAATGTAGAAAGGATGGTTATGCTAAAAGGAACCAGAGGGCGCCTGGGTGGCTCAGTTGGTTGAGCAACTGCCTTCGGCTCAGGTCATGATCCCGGAGTCCCAGGATCGAGTCCCACATCGGGCTCCCTGCTCGGCGGGAAGCCTGCTTCTCCCTCTCCCACTCCCCCTGCTTGTGTTCCCTCTCTCGCTGTGTCTCTCTCTGTCAAATAAATAAATAAAATCTTTAAAAAAAAAAAAATAAAAATAAAAGGAACCAGAATTTAAATATTTGGAAAATTCTCAACCCATCCATATTGCAAACACGAAGATATTGTGTTTGGAAGGTGTGGCCATGCAATCATTTGATAAAGAGATTAGTATAGATATGAGCCATGGACCTAACCAAACATATCAGCAGAAGTCGGGAGCTATTCTTCAAGACAAATCAAGAATGACCCTAAAGGTGATTCAGAAATCACTGGGGCTGCCTCCTCAGTATCAAAAGGCTTGGAGCTGGGGGGGAAAGACCATGGCTTTGCTTTTAAGTTCAGATGATTTCTGCCCAAAGATGTGGGAATGAGGCTTCCCAGAGCCCTGGGGGTGTGATCCCTACCCAGTAGAGCTCTGGGGGCAGGACGACTGCCCTAGTGAGGTAGAAGGTGGGACCACTGAGCCATTGAGACTGGAGAGCAGAGCCTGGAG
Organism: Mirounga angustirostris; assembly: GCF_029215605.1. NCBI lineage: Eukaryota > Metazoa > Chordata > Mammalia > Carnivora > Phocidae > Mirounga > Mirounga angustirostris. Next base: position 35,889,013 of record NW_026991710.1, read on the forward strand.
CCAAAAAGGATTACTCTTGAGCCTTAAGATCACTTGAAGTTTACCTTACTAGTTTTTGGATTTGCTTGGGACCCACCACCTCTTCTTCCCTATTTCTTCCTTTTGGAATGGGAATGTTTATCCTATGCTTGTCTTACTATTGTATCTTGGAGAAATACAATCATTTGGTCTCAGAGGTTCCCAGCTGGAAAGGAATTTTCCCTCAGGATGAACTGTCCCTTGAGTCTTACCCACATCTGATTTAGATAATATTTTGATGAGACTTCAGACTTTAGACTTTAGAGTTGATATTGGAATGAATTAAGTCTTTTGGGGCTGTTAGGATAAAATGAATGTATTTTGCATGTGAGAAGGACATACATTTTGGGAGGAATGTTATGGACTGAATGTTTGTGTCCCCCCCAAAATTTATTTGCTGAAATCCTAACCCCCAATGTGATGGTATTAGGATGTGGGGCCTTTGGGAGGTAATTAGGTCATAAGAATGCAGCTCTCATGAATGGTATTACTGCCTTTATAGGAAGAAACAGAGAAACTTTCTCACTCTTCCCCTACTGTGTGAACACATGGGGAAGAAAAGGGCATTTATGAAGCAAGAAGAAAGCTTTCACCAGACAATGAATCTGTTGGGGACTTGATCTTTGATTTCCCTACCTCCAGAACAATGAGAAATAAATTTCTATTGTTTATAAGCCCCCAGTCTTACAGTATTTTGTAATAGCAACCCAAGATGACAAGACAATCTTTAACCTCTTTCTTAATTATCTTTAATCAGACACTCCCCTTTTTTAGTATTTACTCTACTATGAAATATCTCTAGTAAAGAGAATTCACTGAGATGGCCTTCCTAAGCGCCTTATCCCTTAGGGCAAGCTTGATAATAAAACTTTGACATGTGTTCATAACCCATTTGTCTGAGGATTTGCTTTAACATATTCCTTATCACTGTTTAACCAGGTGATTCCACCAGCAGCCAACTTTTTCCATTCCACAAGATCGACAGCAAAGTCAAAGATTCAGCATGGGTATTGGTCCAGCCTCTCATCAGCATTTAATCTGGGAGACATTTAATGGGGTTTTCCAAGTCATGTGCTTTCCAGTTAATTAACTTTGTTGAAGCCTGATTTATTAGACAGACATTCCTGAGAATTACGTGTTTTCTTCTCAGGCTTCAGCTGTAGGAGAGACACTGAGACTTCTGTCACCAAAGCCTTCAGTTATTAATAATTATAAAAATCACAATCATCCCTTTGTGACTATTTCCCCTGACACTTTCATTTAGAATCTCAGTATAGGCAAAAGGTGAGGAAATCAAATGTGCAGACTAGTCGGGAACAGAAAGCTAAAATTCAAGGATATTGGCTGGTTGATAGACACTCTGGAAAACAGGAAGTGTTTTGACTCCCCACCCCATTATTGCTTCATTCTCTCCTTCATTCAACAAACATTTGTTTAATACCAACCACATGCTTGGCAATGGCCTAGGCACTGAAATGTATCAAGGACTAAGGTGGATCTGCTCTCTTGTCTCAATGTAGCATGCTGTCTGGTGGGAAGACAGACACTTAATAAGTAATCACAATTACAAAAGGAGCAAATAACAGAAGCAGCCCATCCAAGACTGGGAATTCAGGTCAAATTGGCCTGAGAAAGTGATTTTTAAGTGGAGATGTAGCGACTGATCAGGAGATAAGTGGGAAGCATGTAAAGAAGTGAAGTATTCTGGCCATACAATAGGCTCAGAAAGGCAGCTCTTAAATGTTACAGTCCAGAGAAGGGAGAGCAAATTATAGAGCCATAGAACAGTGAAGAAGCACCTGTGCTTCTTATTCCTGTTCTCATAAAGATGTGGCCCCCCCAGATATGAGCTAGAGGGCATGTGTAAAATTCTACCCCTAAACTTTATTCCTTTTGATCAAGGCATTGTTCCATGAAACACTATTAAAATACATTGGCTTCAGAAAGAAATATCCCAGGCTATAACTCATTACCCTGAAGAGAAAATTATATCTAAAATTGGAAATGCATGGGTTGAAGAAGAAGGGATCGCTCAGGAGGAACCCAATTAATGACTGCAATCAAGCAGTCATTAAGCTCAGATATTTGGTGAAGTAAGAATTAGTAAAATTTTTGTTTTTATTTTGGGAAATGTTTTAAGATACATAAAATACATAGAATATTGATATAAATGTCACCTACCACCATTCAGAATTGATAATCATCAATATATTGTCATTTTTTCCTTTTTTAAAATTAAAGAAATCCTATATTACAAAGCTGAAGTTGAATATGAACTTTGTATCTAAGTAAGTAAAGCAGCTAAGGATCAAAGATTTAAGTCTGAGCAAATTAAGTGGGAAAGCGGGGAGACCAAATGTCAATGTGAGGTAAAGAAAAGGAAGAAAAATGATTACAGAAGGTAAAGTGGGTACTTACGAGGTAGATTGGGAGTCACAAACTCTAACTTTCAGAAGCCAGAAATATCATGTAGATAAGTAAACCTGGCTTAATGTAAATTGATATGGAGGGTGAGGGTGATGGCAAACCTCAGATTACATGGCCCTCTTAGAGGAGGAGGAGGAGGAGTAAAAGAAGAAGAAGGAGAAGGAGAAGGAGAAAAAGAAGGAAGAGGAGCAGAAGGAGGAGGAGGAGGAAGGAAGTGGAAAGAAGGGGGAAGGAGGGGGAGAAAGAGGAACAAGGAGGAAACAAAATAAACTAGGTCAATGCAGAGCTTAGTCTTTGATGTCCTGTTTAGAATCCCTGGTCAAGACAGAGAATAGAGCAGAGAGGGAAAAGGGAACAAGAGAAGCCACCGGGCAGGGCATTACTGACATTTATGGTCCATTTATGGCCAAGGTTGAGTCTCTTTGTAGCCTTATCTAAACTTAAAGTCTAGAAATCATGAAAAAAAATCTGGTGGGTATGAATCTTTCTCACTGACAAATGCTACTTCAGTTAGCTGAGAACTGGGCCTTCCAGGAATGGGTCGAGACAGCACCATTAAACTTTGAAAGTCAAGAAGGAGCTTCAGAGGACAGAGTGTTACCAAAGAAAGGGAAACCTGAACAGTTTCTCATTGATAGCATCCAAGATAACTTGCAGCGTTGGCCAACTAAGTACATAGGAAGGTGTGCAAGGAGGGAGTGAGAGGAGAACGGGAAAGAAGAGGAGAGAGAGAAATAGTTAACAAAGGTGAAAGGGATCCCAAGGCAAAGTTCCTGTCTTTAATATAACCCAAAATATGGGACTTCATGAAGAGAGATCATTGGACATTTTGTCAAAATGCATCGGCTAGTATTCAGGGCCCTGTAACTCCCTAGATGTGTGTTCTTGGGCTAAACTCTCTGAGTCTCATTTTTTTTATGCCTACGATGGCATCATAAACATCTCATGGACTTACTGTGAAAATTCATTAAGATCATGTGTATGAAACAGCTCTATAAACTCTAAAGTTCTATAAAAGAAAGTAGTAGAATTATACTCTATGTAAACATCATCTCAGCATATGTACTCTTGGCGACTGGACAAATAAGCTGCCCAGAGAAAATAAATGGATTTTTGTTAGCATCTCCTGATGTACCACTTTCTGGGTACACAAACAGCAAATACTTTCAGTGTTGTCTTTCCAAGGGCATCTTTTATATCCATAGCAAAAAATATGTGCATGAGCAGCAGAAGACCATATACCTAGACCCTCTGTGGTTTACAGTTTGAAAACTGAATGTTGGGGATTAATGAGGACTCAGCTAGGGGCCTGTGTTGATCGTAACTTTTCCTTCAACATTTGCAATTATATTAATACCCAGAAGAATTCAAATATTTAGTATAAAAAATTATCCACGCTGTTAGAGTAGCATTCAAACTGAAGTATGGCAGTTGCAATTTCTTCCCCCTAGTATTAAATTGTCTGCCTGCTCTGTCATCTGGGAGCTTCTGCATTATGCTTCACTTTCATCATAATCATTTGTGCCAGCCTAAAATATCTTTTTCTCCACCTGTCAGGAAGCTTAAATTTTTACATTTACAGATTTATTCTTCAGGAATCTTCAGTTAGAATATATATATATTTTTGTAGATGAAGGAGAGTAATATATCAAGGCATTATAAATTGTTAAAACCTTGGCATGAATTCATTCATCATGAGCATTAAATTATTTGGCAATTGACTATGTATAGTAGGGTCAATAGCTGGATCATATTGCCCTTTTCTTGATCCTAACTCCCTAAATATCTTTCAAGTCTCTCTGAATCTTTCCATCCTCAGTGCTCCCATGTTCTTTCTCTTGCACAATATCCTTCTAACTAGGCTCCCAAGGTAGGGCTCAGTGTTTTCAAACATCAGCATGGTTAAGAATTATCTTGGGGTGCTTGCTAAAATATGCAGAGTCTCATTGATCCTCTCAATAGATGCAGAAAAAGTATTTGACAAAGTACAGTATCCATTCTTGATAAAAAAGTAGGGATGGGAGAACATATCTCAACATGATAAAAGCCATATAGGAGAGACCCACACCTAATATTATCCTCAATGGGGAAAAACTGAGAGCTTTTTCTCTATGGTCAGGAATAAGACAGGGATGTCGACTCTCACCACTGTTCTTTAATAGTACTGGAAGTCTTAGTCTCAGCAATCAGATAAAAAAGAGAAATAAAAAGCATCCAAATCGGCAAGAAGGAAGTCTAAGTTTAACTATCTGTAGATGACATGATACTCTATATAGAAAACCTGAAAGACTCCACCAAAAAATTGATAGAACCGATACATGAATTCAGCAAAGTCACAGGATACAAAATCAACGTCCAGAATCTGTAGCATTTCTATACACCAATAATGAAGCAACAGAAAGAAAAATCAAGGAATTGATCCCATTTACAATTGTACCCAAAACTATAAGATACCTAGGAATATATGTAACCAAGGAGGTGAAAGACCTGTACTCTGAAAACTATAGAACACTTATGAAAGAAATTGAAGAGGACACGAAGAAATGGAAAAACATCCATGCTCATGGATTGGAAGAACAAATACTGTTAAAATGTCTATACTACTCAAAGCAATCTACACATTTAATACAATCTCTATCAAAATACCACAGCATTTTTCACAGAGCTAGAATAAACAATCCTAAAATTTGTGGGGAACCACAAAAGACCCCAAATAGCCACAGCACCCTTGAAAAAGAAAAGCAAAGCTGGAGGTATCACGATCCCACAGTTCAAACTATACTACAAAGCTGTAGTTATCAAGACAGTATAGTATTGGAACAAAAACAGACACTTAGATCAGTGGAATAGAACAGAAAACCCAGAAATGGACCCACAACTATATGGTCAACTAATCTTCAACAAAGCAGGAAAGAATATCCAGTGGAAAAAAGACAGTCTCTTCTACAAATGATATTGGGAAAACTGGACAACAACATGCAGAAGAATGAAACTGGACCACTTTCTCATACCATACACAAAAATAAACTCAAAATGGATGGAAGACCTGAATGTAAGATAGGAAACCATCAAAATCCTAGAGGAGAACACAGGCAGTAACTGCTTTGACATTGGCCGTAGCAACTTCTTACTAGACACATCCTCAGAGGCAAGGGAAACAAAAGCAAAAATGAACTATTGGGACTTCATCAAGATAAAAGCTTCTGCATGGCAAAGAAAATAGTCAACAAAACTACAAGGCAACCTATGGAATGGGAGAAAATATTTGCAAATGACATATATGATAAAGGGTTAGTATCTAAAATCTATAAAGAATTTATCAAACTCAACACCCAAAAATCAAATAATCCAGTTAAGAAATGGGCAGAAGACACGAATAGACATTTTTCCAAAGAAGACATCGAGATGGCTAGCAGACCCATGAAAAGATGCCCAATATCATTCATCATCAGGGAAATACAAATCAAAACCATATTGAGATATCACCTCACACTTGTCAGAATGGTTAAAATTAACAACACAAGAAACAAGAGATGTTGGCAAGAGTGTGGAGTAAGGGGAACACTCTTACACTATTGGTGGGAATGCAAACTGGTGCAGCTGCTCTGGAAAACAGTAAGGTAGTTTCTCAAAAGGTTGAAAAAAGAACTACCCTACAACCCTTCAATTGCACTACTAGGTATTTATCCAAAGGATACAAAAATACTGATTGAAGGGATACCTGAACATTGACATTTATAGCAGGATTATCAACAATAGCCAAATTGTGGGAAAAGCCCAAATGCCTATGACTGATGAATGGATAAAGAAGAGGTAGTATATATATGTACAATAGAATATTACTCAGCCATTAAGAAGAATGAAATCTTGCCATTTGCAATGATATGGATGGAGCTAGAGAGTATGATGCTAATCAAAACAAGTCAGAGAAAGACAAATACTATATGATTTCACTCGTATGTGGAATTTAAGAAACAAAATGGATGAACATAGGGGAAAGAAAAAAAAAGAGAGAAAGGGGCAAACCATAAGAGAGACTCTTAACTATAGATAACAAACTAATGGTTGCTGGAGGGAAAGTGGGTGGGGGATGGGCTAAATGGATAATGGGTATTAAGGAGGGCACTTGTGATGAGCACTGGGTGTTGAATGTAAGAGATGAATCACTAAGTTCTATTCCTGAAACCAATATTACACTATATGCTAACTAACTGGAATTTAAATAAAAACTTGAAATATAAAAAAAATAAAGTTCATTTGGAGACATTTGTTGGGGAAAAAAAATAAAGTCAGTCAGTTAATATCCAAAAAAAAAAAAAAATGCAGAATCTCAGATTCCACCTCCCAAAATTCTGAATTATTGAGTATGGGTCTGGGATCTGGGAATTGCTTCGTAACAAGATTTCCAGGTAATTCAGGTGCAAGTAGTCATGGATCATATTTTGAAAACCACTTCCCTTAATTACCTAATCAAAAGTATCAGTTCCTCCTATCAACCCTTTGTTAGAGAAGTTCATCAAGGAGACATGATTGCCGATTGACCTCAAGTGGGGTGCAGGCAACTGGAGAGGCTCCCCACCCCCTCACCTGTTCTTGAATGTGTGTTCAGCTTGCCTTCCCTGCTCCCACAAGCTGCTCCAAGGACACAGCCCTGAGATAGAAATGTGGTGTTAAGGCTATCTGGATTATGTACATGACTACACCCAGTTAAGACCTTTATATAAATGTTTAAGATTCTGGTGGGCTGATGGGGACATTTACTCATCTTGTGGCATCCAAGACAAGCCTCCTATGTAAGTTCCCCTGCTGATTAAAACTGCCACCTACCCATCTGGAGTAGCCTGCCTCTTTCTTCTGTTTTTCCCTGTCCTGCATGTACAGAGGAAATTTCATGAGCCAACACCCTTGCTAAAGTTATTATTATTATTATTTTTTTTACAACATCTAGTTTATCTTTCAGGAAGCACTGAGCAGGTGGACTTTCTACCTTTAGAATCTATGTTCCCTGAGGTCAAGGCCTTGTTCTTATTCATCCTTGTATCTCTTAACTTCTAGTCTAGGGCCTGGCTCATACTGATAACACAATAAGTATTTTATGAATGAATCTTATGAATTAATTTTTGAATAAGCAAGGCACTGGTTATACCTGGTCTTCGGTACCGACTTTCCCACTGTTTTCAGAGTTAATATTCAGAATGACATCTCTGATCTTATTGTTCTCTCCCTTAAAACTTCTGTTGTCTCTGGAGCATTTGCAGGAAAAATGGGAACTCCTTAACACAACATAAAAGGACTTTCCCAATCTTACCCTTTATAGCTTCATTTAGGACAACTGTCCCCAATATATTCTCTTCTTTAACTTTATCATTCTTCAAAAGTTCCCAGCTTTTATTTCACAAGTCTATGCTTTGCCCCTGCTATTTTCTTGCCCAGAATGCCCTTTGTCCGTTTTCCCTTTCCCCAAACCCTTGATTGAATTCTTATTGTTTTACATTTCGCCTCCTCTGTGAAGTCTGTTCTATTTCTTTGAGAGAGAGAGTTATTTATCTACTTGTTTGTTTTTGGTGCTCTCCCCTTTACGTTTCCCATGACATTATTAAGGTCTTTCTTATATTATTTTGTGTCTCCCATCTTTTTATCCCAAGGGTTTAGGATAGTATCTCTCACATGATAAATATTTAATAAATTATCCTTTAAAGATGATTTATAAATTGGATTTTTTTTTTTTTTTTTTTTACAGAACTGGGAATGATGCTAGGGTAAGTTAGATGGCTTGATCAAAACTCATCACTAGTCTGGGCTTTAGTGGAATCACAGAGAAAGAGAAAGGGGAGGGGCCCAAAAATACTAGAGCTTTTGTTTTGCTATTTGGCTAGCTGAGGGCTGAAGTTGAGGGCTGAATAGGTAAACTTTGAGCAGAGAAGGAAAGATTGGATTTATTGGGGCACTGAAAGGGCTCAATCCATACACTATGGTGAGGGGACCTTCAAGAGTACTAGTAAACTTTCTGGAATGACTTTAATCATATAATATCCATCATAATCTGTTCAACTACCAATTCATCCAGCCCCTTGTGAAAATTTTCCATTCCTTGTCTAATTGTCAACCAGGCTAGGAAAGCACCAGCAAAAGAAGATGATAAACATATGAGAACACAGATATGCTCAAGAAATAGAGGCACCAAGTACTTCTGATGGTGGGATAAGAAAAGTTTGTGTAACAGAGTTTTACAGCTAAGTTTCTACTGAGACATAATGATATGGGAAATGTGACACTTCACAGTGAGATCCCAGGTCACCAAGGGAATTATTTACAAAAGAGATGGGGAAGAACTTGCTCTATGTGTTTTGATTTCATCACTTGTTTGTGGAATACAAAATTGTTCAGAGAGTGAGGAATAAAGGTTTTATCAACAGGTTTCTTTGGAAAAAGTTTTTGCCTGATGTGTTTCTTCTTTTTTCCTTCAAGCCTAGTGAAGAGGACCTGGACCTGGACCACTCAGAAATAGTGAAGAATGTTGCATATATCGGGGGAACAAAAATGGCTGATGCCTAGTTCATCTTGGATCTAAGGCAGCAGAATAGAGATTACTGTACACTCCATGAATTTGTTGGGGCAAAGTGAGAGAGCTCTCTGGGGGCCGTTTAATTCCAACCCAAGAGATCTTCTGCTATGGGTTAGTGGATTTCAAGAGTAATGTCCCTGGGGGGTAGAACCTCTCGGAAACCAGAGTTTGAGAGCAGATGCTTATGCATCTAAAGGAAAACATGCATTTCCCATGTCAAGGAGCTGTGATGGAAGTTCCCCAAACATGGGAATTTCCCAGGATCACACAAAGGTGCCCAGGAGAAGGTAAGTCTTAAACATCCGTTATCTAGAGCACCCCAACTCACACAATAATGGCATCCTTTATGAAAATGTGCCTTTTCCCCAATCATTAACAGGAGAGCAGAAAAATTTACATAAGTAAACTGGAGAGAGAATGAATGGATAAGAACAGAGAAAGGAAAAATTGATTACATACTCATTGATGGACTAGAAGTTTTATTTGCTGAAGATCCCAAGTCAGGGGAGGGGGAGAAGATTTACTGCTAAATTAAATGTAACGGCTTGTTTAGGATTGAGCTACTAATTACAAATTGAGTTGTCTGTGTTTGTGAGTTAAAAGGGATTGTGAGCCTCAAAGTAGTCCCAGTGTGTAGGTCAACTGGCCCTTTTTATCTTAGGGCAGGGAAGTATCAATGAATAACATTTAAAGTGGCAGTAAGGGATAAAACAAATAAGTAAGTAAGTAAATAGGTATATAAATAAAGAAACGAGTGAATACATTGTGCTTCGATTCTTGTATAGCATCAATTGTATAAGAACAGTTAGAGACCGGATGTCTGTCCACAGGGAGTCTTTGTCCTCACCAGGATGGAGATGGGAATTTTGCTCTCTGAAAAGTAAAACCTGATTGTCTCTGTGTTCCAGATCCCAAGCAGAGTTGCAAAAGGGTGAGCTGCCATAGTGAAGGCAGCAGGATTATGTGAAAGTGTGAATCCTGAATGACAAGGACCCATCTCCTTTCCCTCTTGATTTAGAGAATTCTGGCATCAGTAAGGATAAGAGTATATTTTGCTCTAGAGAAAACAGGCAGGCCAAGGTAAAAGACCAACATAAAGATAATAGTGCCATATTATAGCGTTTAATGAAGCCCAGCACTTAGCTCTCTGATTTCTCTCCCCATGCACACAAAATTTCTGGTGAGCTTTTTCCTGCTTTACTGTTAAATAGGAAGAGAAAACCTAGGATCATCCAAAAAAGTCTCTATTGTGAAAGACAGAGACTAAAGTGAATGAGGAGGAAACAAAGATAATGCAGGAGGAAAGCAGCGAAAACTGAAAGAGAAAAGAAAAATCATTAACATCCTCAGAAAAATAAAAGAAGATATTACCAAAAAATGAAACCAGAAAAGGAGATTAAAATAAAGAAATGAGGAAAAAAAAAATGGGTTTAGCATTGAGCTCAATGGCAGGAAAAAGATGCCCCCAAGAATGGACAGCTAATGGCCTAATTAGAAATTTGGATCCCCATAATAAATCATCTATTTGGAATTTTATTTCATAAAAAAATAAAATAAAAATAAAATAAAGAAATGAGGAACAAGAAAAAGATCTTGGGAGTTTAACGGCCCATGATGATTCCAGAAGTGAGAATTTAAGAGAGGACTTAGAAAATAAAGTTGAGAAAAATCACCCAGCAAGAGAAACAGAAAAGATGAGAAAAGGAAAAGAGAGAAAGTAGTTCCAAGAGCCAAGTCAGAGAAGTTCCAGAAAAAACGAAGAGATCAAAGGAAAGAAAACTATCAAAGAAATAGTTCACAGAAATTTCTCAGGATCGAAGATATGAAAATTCAAACTGAAAAGGGCCACTGATTGCTGACCATGATGGGAAACCAAACACACAAAGTCGTGTTCCTGTGAAGTTTCAGAGCATGTGGGATAAAGAGAAAATATTAAAACCTCTCCAAAAGAAAAAAAATACATAAACATGTTTTCTTTTCTCAGAAAGCAGTGGGGATGTTTCCTCCCATGAAACGGAGGAGAAAACGAAAGGCCGAAATAGGTAAGGTGAGAGGAATTTCCAGGATGATGAGCAGCATCACCGGCCAGCAATCATGCTCAACACATGGCCCATCTTTTTCCTATTCTGACAACAGAATCTAGATAGCAAGAGTCAAAAGTGTCTCCTCAGTCTTGTGATATATCTAAAAATACCTAGAGCACAATTTTTTGCTGGAATTTTATGAAGATTCTCAAAAACCCACCAATTTTATTCTATTAAATGAGAACTCTACAGTTTACTATATAGTTTAACATAATTGTACACAATTGTGAACACGTAATTTATCCTTACTCAAGGATAACTTTTCTCTCTTTTGCTACTCTTAAAATTTTTCTTTCTGTTCTGAGAACTGTATGGACTACATCTTAGGTAATTAATTCTGCCATGATACTCTCTGCTTCATTGGGGCAGTGAGTTATTTCATTCTGCTCTCTTAGATGTCAAGTTCAATTTCCTTATATGGGACCTCAGTTTACAATGGATCTCCTATTAGATAAAAAAAAAAAAATGAGATGGCTGGCAGATTTCTATATTTATCACCCCCTTCCACAGCCTATGGGAGCATTGACAACATTTTGCATCCACCTTTCCTGGGACATCGAACTTTAACTAGTGTCATGACTGACTACCACTACCTTCTTAGGCTTCCCCAAAAAACACCTTGAGGAAGGTATGGTTGTCTAACCTCTAAATATTCATATTCTAGAATGGGTCTGCCTGTTAAATTGTAGTAACAGTATAAAACAGGCTTAGTGGTTAGTATCTACATAAAGTTTTCAACTCAAGAGTTAATAGCACCCACCAAAGTATTTCTAGCACTGTAAAACAGTAACAGATGCAAAATTGTATAAAGCTTAGTTCCTGACCTCCGTGAATTCCTTGGGCAGACCAAATATATAAGTGCGAAACGGGCTACACGATATTGCTTGATTAAGTATCTAAATGTGTGGTACAGACCACGGATGACTTCAGAAGCAAGAGACAAATATCTGTTTCTACAAAAGAATAATGGCTATGCCCCTCTTACAAAACGATATTGATTCCAGCTGGCAGGAAAGCTCACAAAATGGGAGTCAGCCAGCAGTTGAACTCATGCAGGGAACCATATGTCCAAACTAGACCTTTTGTGAATAATGCAGAGTCTGTCCTCAGGAAAGCCTTTGCCACAGAAAAATATTTTAAGGATAATCCTAGGGTTCAAAAGTCATTTTAACTGCTAGTGGAGATGGACAAAAAGTAGACAAAAACGAATTTCAAGTGCCTGACAATATTGCCTTACCAATCTGCCATATGAAATACGACTGGACACTCCCAAGTTTCCCCAAAATAAACTAAGATAACAAATCATCCTACATATGGGAGTGTTTCACTTTTTTTTTTTGAGGAGTTTGTGTTCTGACGTGAAGACTGATCTTTAGGATAATAAGGAGATCTTGTTTTTCTTCAGGGGCCCTTGCTAAATGCAGCTTATGTCTAAGGTTATAAAAATTAGAAGGGGAGGAGGAAATTTTTCCATGTGGTGGAAAAATTCATCATAAGAGACTTGAGGTTTTAAAAATGTATCCAAAAGAGATGTTTGAATAGCTTTAACAGCCATTAAGATTTTTGTCTGCCTTCAGGAGAAATACTAGATTTTCGTTCATAGTAAAGATAAATGTAGACGTTCAACTGATATTGTCTAAAGTTAACTTTGGTTTCAGTCCGTCACCTGAACAAGGTAAGTTGCGCCACTGTTGAGTTTCTAAATTCCTCAAAGCGGGCTTCAGAGTATACGTATTAAGAGTTCATGCATCTCACCAAAGCCAGATAAGTTTCATCAGATTCTGCTGGCTCTGGTTGGGTTGCTTGATGATTACTACCTACTATCTTTAGACTGTTTCTCCCTGAACTAGGAATATGCATAAGAGAAAAATGTCCACTATTGGGAAATACTTAACAAATGCCAAGTTGCATCGATGTAGCAATTCCTAATGTTCCTTCTGTTTCTTTCTGTGAAGACTTCTTGAAACATTTCTTGAAGTGGAAGTAAAATCTCATTTTTTTTCTTATATTATTTTTGTGAAACCCAAATATGAACCATAAAAATCTTGCATTTTTTAAAGTCATATTTTAACCCAGCTTACAAATTGCCTTAATTATGGTTTAAATACCATTCGCCCTAGGCCTGTGGACTAGTTGGTATAAATTCAGGTGACCTCAGAAACCTTCTTGGAGGCAGGAATATAATCCAAGCAGAAGTGACATCAGCTGTCATGACAGCAACACTAGACCTTCATTTTACACTTCATATCTTTGATGTCCATGTGTTTAACATCCATCTCATCTCAAAAATCACCAGTGATATAATTTATTATTTAAAAACATGAAGTTGTAGGGCGTAACACAGAAAGTAGACATAAAAAAATGACTAAAATGTGAAAAAGTTAATTCTCTTTTGAATTTCTTTGGATTGTAGTTAAGACCACATTTCAATGCCTTTATGGGAAATAGGATCTGGAGCAATTGCAAAGGGGGTGGGTAACTGAAATAAAAATTAACTGTTTGTGGGCCCTGGATGATTTTTCTTGATCTGCACCATCAATGCAATAGCATCATCCAACTCAAGAGTGTTTCCTGCTGTGCAAAACTTGTGTGAGGCCCTCGCAAAGCATATGGTCAAGAGGTACAATGTCCAGAGTAGAGCAGTGACCCAGATAGCTACAGCTTCGGAGAGCTCAAAACAAATCTATCACCAGATACTGGGCTCATGGAAATGGTTTGAAAAACACTTGGAAAAAAGTCACAAGCTGTTCGCTGAAAGGGCCCTGAGCACAGTTTGACTTCTGCCAGCATTTAAGGAAAGTGACAAATGAGAGTCTTAAATAGAGAAGTGTCTGAATACATGCTGCTCAGTTAGGAAAAAAAAAAAAAATCTCTTCTTTATATAAAATAGTTAAATAGAACTTTTTTACTCATCCCATTACATGACTTTGTAAATTTTGCTTCCCACATAAAGAAGCTGTCTTTGATAATAGTAATGGGGAAAAGTGATGTTTTCTACCTTTCTTTCTATGCTGATGAGCCTATTTAAGAGGAAAGAGAAAGAGCTTGATTTTCAGTATACAACTAAGAATTACTAATATGTAAATTCAATGTTTAGGGTATGATGGATTAAAGTAATGTTAGGACGTTTGCAGCTAAGTCTTATCATGCTCTCCTCTGAGCCCATAAAATATCAGTTCTCATAATCTCTCATTTGGTCAAACCTGTCACTTATTACTTATTGCTGAAAAAATATCCCTCCTGGAACCCACCCACTTCCTGTTTACTCTGAAATGTTTTACTCTACAGAGCTCTTGGCTAGGGGCTTCCCTCTAACTCTCTGCCTTGAAGAATCTTCCCTATTTTGGTTTACTTACTCCATTTTTGCTGGAAAATACCCTCTAGCAACTCAAGAAAATAGATATTGGCACGACTTTTTTAGAGACATTGAAAATTTGAAAATATCATAATCCTACCCACGAAGTTGATTAACAACATAGGTTTGTATAACACACTTCATGGAAAATTATCTTCCTTGAAATATTGAAAGAATTTCTTTTTGTTTTCTTGCTTCGGGAGTTGCTTTTGAGAAGTCTCAGGCAGTTCTGGTCTACCATTCTTGTATGTGACCTGTTTATAGTCTCTGGACATTTTTCATATGTTTTCCTTATCTCTGGTGTTCTAAAATTTCATGATGATGTGCTTTAGTATGAAACTTTTTCATTCATTGAGTTGCATTCTGACGTGTCATTCATGTCCATTGAGATGGATGGAAATGGTCTTTATTTCTCCCCCACAAATATTTTCTGCTCTTTTTGAAACCAGGTTGTTGAAACTACTGGATTGCTCCTCAAATTATCTTATGTTTTCTCTTCTATTTTGTATATAAATATATAAAGATTTTAAAAATTGTTAGCTTTTCCCAATCTGTTTTGGCCCTTCTATCAAAATTGCTATTTTTGGTGTGTGTGTGTGTGTGTATATATATATATATATATATATATATATATATATATATATATATAATATATAAATTTATATATGTATATATTTAGGAGATTTTTTTTGTTGAATATTCTTTCTTTTTTTAAAAATTTTAAAGATTATTTATTTATTTATTTGAGAGAAAGAGCAGAGCAAGCAATAACATGAGTTGGGGGTGGGGGAACGACAGGCAGAGGCAGAGGCAGAGGGAGAAGCAGGCTTCGTCCGAGCAGGGACCCCGTCGTGGGACTTGATCCCAGGACCCTGAGATCATGACCTGACCCAAGGCAGACGCTTAACCGACTGAGCCACCCAGGTGCCCCGAATATTCTTTCTTTTAATGTGATTTTGCTCTTTTTTAAAAGACGCAATATCCTTTTTTATAATATCTTTCAGATATTATATATATGTTATATGTGCAAATTGCATTTATTGTCAATGTTCTTATTGTAACCTACATTGTCTCTGTTTTGAGTTAAATGTTTTAGTTTTAACCTGTCATATCTTACCTTTCATACCCAAACGTTTGGAGATCCAGTACATGAGTGAGGCACTAAAAAGTTGATTGTGTGGAAGCAGCTTGTAGATTAGTGATTTCACTGTGGTATTGTGAAGTGGACTTTTTTCCCCCCAGTCAGTATCTGTAGAACTCTTTTCTAGAGGGGTTCAGTTTTGCAGAAAAGGGGTCCTACGTTCTCCTGCCTAACAAACAAATTCCTGGCCACTGCAGTTCTGAGCCAATTCAGGCAAGAAAGATGTCTTAGAGCCCTGGACTTACCAAGGCACTTTTACCTCCCCTCTGCCGACAACCATACCCTATTTCCCAAGGTAAGGGCCTCTCTCTTTCAGTTTCTCCAGACTAGACTTTTTACTCCTTCAAGGTCGAGGAAGAAAGTCACCTGACTACGGAAGGCAGGGAGATCAGGACAATGTAAGGATTTCCTTGCGGTGAAAAGGATTTTCAAACCATTCCCATTTCAGCCCCTTGCCTCCTCTCTGCCTTATAATGTAACTTGTGCCTGCAATTCCTAAGCCTTTCTGGAGTTTGGCCAGGAAAACTGATTTGTCTTTTTTTTCTTTTTGCTTAGGTTTGACCTTATCTCAGCTAAGTCATTTACTTTTCCTTTTTTTTTTTTTTAATTTTTATTTATTTGACAGAGAGAGAGACAGCGAGAGAGGGAATACAAGCAAGGGGAGTGGGGGAGGGAGAAGCAGGCTTCCTGCTGAGCAGGGAGCCCGATGCGGGGCTGGATCCCAGGACCCTGGGATCATGACCTGAGCTGAAGGCAGACGCTTAACGACTGAGCCGCCCAGGTGCCCCTACTTTTCCTTTGTTACCTTCTTCTGTCGTTTTATATTGTGTTTCAGGGTTAGAAATATCTCCTTGTTGAGACGAAGGTGGATTTTACATTTTTTTTTTTAATCCTTCTTTGGTAGATGATTTTTGAGAGGGGAAGGGAGCAGCCCAGTTTTACTCTGCCCTCTCTTTGGTTAAGTATCAGGAAAAAATGAGTATTTTTTATTATCTGTTTTGTTTTTATCCTACATACACAATGACCTCTATAATATTGCTCATATTTCTTTGTGATAAATATAAGGAAGCTCAGAGACCAATTTGTAATCCTCCTCTGTCTGAATATGTGTCATGCATTGGTCCATGAACCTAAATCTTAGTTTCAACATGTTTCAGTATCATTTTCACTTCATTAAGATTATATGTATATACACACATACGTATGTGTATATTCATGTACATTTGTGTATATGTACACACACAGACGTATGCATTTTATTGTATTTTAAATTATATCTATTTCCATAATGAAACTAAACCAACTATTCTCTCACTCCCTGGGAGAAAAAAGATAATAAATTAATAAGCAGAGTAAGGAAAGAAGGAGGGAAGGAACGAACAAAAGTAAGGGAGAGAGTATGGATTAAAAAAAAGAATTTAAGAGGAAAGGGAAAATTTCAGCATTCTCTTCTATAAATTGGGGATAATAAATTTATTCCCCAGAGTTATTTTAAGTTGATATGTACTAAGACATGTAAAAATCTAGCACACTGTAGGCACTTAATAAATGTGAGTACCACCCTCTTCCCCTCCAAACACACACCTTTCCTTTTCCCTTAACACCATTATCCCCCAATGAAAAGTTAATCGCAACAGGCACGATTAATAATAATAATAATAATAATAATAATATTAATAGTAATGGCCACCACCACCTCTGAGAGCCCTACCGTGTGCCAGAAATTGTACTGAGCTCTTCACATAAATTATTTCTAGGACTAAAGGGCATGACAAGTGAATACACTTAGCACAATAACTGGCGTATAAAAACTGCTCAAAAATATTTTTCTTTTAAAGTATTTATTGATTTTCTTTTATAACTTCATTTATCTTTCTCTGGACCTTTTCTTCCTTTTATTCGTGGTTTGAAAGCATTCCAAGCAGGCACTTGACTTGAGATATTTCTGAGCAGCCTTGTTTCTCTGTATATTTACATTCAACAGGGCCATTTGCTTGACTGTTTTGCTTCTCACTAGATCTCTTGGGCCCTGGGCAAACGGACCAGAGTTCTAACCTCACGCTGACCACAGCTCCCAGGGAAAACAAATCATGTTTTCCGGTCACACTGCAAGTTAGCTTGGAAACCTGTGCATTGTAATTAGGGATTTTAGCTTAGTATTGACAGCAGGGCATGTTTCTCTCCTTATTTGCTTTCAAAGACTGTATATGTTCGCTTTCCCCTCAGCCGGTGTACTGTTGACTACCTAATTTAAAAAGATTGCTTGTTACATGATTTTCTTATGTGTATTTCAGTTATTCTTATGTAGGAATTTATTTTGGGCCCTTTGTTAAGAATTTTCAGTGCCACGAGTTCTCTGGCCCTCTCATGGTTCTTCGGTGTCCTCCAATGGGACATTCCCAATCATGTTAGGATACATATTAATCTTATTTTGTCTTTTAAAACACAACCAATCAAGAGCCCAAAGTGGACAGGAATTGCCCATTTTTCCACTTCTAAAATTAAACCTTACCACCATTTTAAAAATACTCCCCGGTAATTATCATGATTTTCCAAATGATGATATACTCTGAAAAGCTGACATTTTTCTTGGTAATAATCATACCTAATTTTCGCAAATTCTGAATACCAAAAGTCTGGCAAAGAATGAAGTAATAATTATGTTGAATGGAACTGAAAACAATGAGAGGCCTCCCGGGCTCATTTTTCTTTGATAGGTCTGTGTTATTTCGTACTGACTTGCTCACAGGAAGATGAATGAAACTGACAATCTAAATGACAAGAAAGCTGATAACTGAATTCTAAATGTTCATCTCTGCACATTGATGTCAACTGAAGGAACTATTAACACCCGAGAAAACTATATAAATAGCTTCTTAACTGCTGGCTATAACGGAAGAGTCTAATGAGGTCAGAACCAATGCAATGGTTAAGGGAATATTTATGGCAGAATATTCATCTGAAGTAGCAAAAACTTTTATGGATGGTTTTTAAAAAGTGAAGAAACAACACTGAAATTTGTTTGTGAGATTGTTTAACTGTTCTTGCTGTAACATGGAGTTAATCTTCCATGATTTATCTCCAGACTTGAATTTTAGGTAACCCTGGCTCTTATGATTTTGAAATAAAAATAGACATAAAGTATCTCTTATACCCATATATTATATATATAAAGTTTATATAAACTTAATTCAAAAGCAATTGCCCATCTATAACATTTTTAGTATTACTAAAGTCTGACTATGTTTTCATTTTACTAATTTATATTTCTGTTTTCCTTCTTTATTCTTGGGATACACTCTCACTACAAATTACATTTCTGGTCTTGATGTCAAATAGATGTCCCTCAGAGTATTTTCTTTTTTGTATTTATATTGTTGCTAATGTGATTATTGCAAGTTAGTAAGACTGAGTTTGGGTATATCCTAAAAACTTATAGCAAATTAGAAATTTGCCAGTTTTCCTCACAAAATTAAACTAATGATAATTTTTAAAATGAATCTATTATCCTTTAGCTTTTAGTTATGCATCGACCGTTTTCTGGTGAATTCACATATTTGTTAAAAATAGAAATACAAAAAAAATAGAAATAAAGGGTTTATAGCCAAGGATTCTCTAATCGTGTGTTTAAACTGTTGAACAGAGCTTGGGACATCTATTACCCTGTTGTGGATACTGATAAATCAACTTGTCTGTCACTTGACTTCTGGAGAGCGAAGGTACCTTTAGAGAGCTCTGAGCTTGGTCTTACCATGTGGGGACCTTGCTGGTTGGAAGGAGATTTTTTTTTTTTTTTAACTGCTTTGCTTTGAATTGCTTGTATTTAGGCCACATTTCTATCTAGTATCTAAGTTGATACTTTTGGGCCAGACGTCGTTCTTAACTAATAAGTACTTCTTCTTATGTCTCTTCTGAGTTTTTGATGCCTCTGAATCAATTAAACAAGAGTTTGTTTAATTGTGGACAACAGCACTGGTGGGGGATGAAGGGTGTGTGTGTGCGTGCGTGTCTGCAAAACCAATATCCACCAATGCATAGTTCCAAGACTAAAATTCATTAGGTTCAGTCTATAATGAACTATCCTATAGATAAGACCAAAGTTGATCCAGATGGAAAATCTCCCTAATGAACTAGTAGCAAAAGCAGAACTATATTTGTGTAGGCAGTCAAATGCATACATGCCCACGTACGCCATTGTCTTATACACCAAAACCCAAGTATCATAAAAATTTTCCATTTGTATATATTTTTTTAACAGGGTATTAAATCACATCTCTAATATTCTGACAGGACTGTTAACGCTTGGTAAAATGAACCTCACAGATTAACATTCTGATTTATAACTCCCTGGATGCGTGCAGCTTTTAAGAGTATCTTCATCTAAATGAGATGAAATAAGTAAATGGAACACTGGTTAAAAGAAAATCTCTTCCCATTCACAAGTAAGGATGCAATGCATAACAATGAAAAGACACTCTAAGTCAGAAAACTAAAAAAAAAAATTAAAATATCACAAGAACATCAAAGTGAATCATTCCAAAGGCAATAAGGTCTTACAGATAAAATCTTATCGTAGTAAACAAGAATTCTGGATTACATTCCTGGTCCTGCTGCTGAAGTTGTATCTATCGTGCTACTAGTCATTTAATCATTTAGTACACTCTAATTGAACACCACCTACAGGAACAGTAATATAACATAGTGAATAAGTTGATGAACTCTGGAGTCAAGCTCTATTTGATTTCTGGCTTTGCCCCCTATTGCTACTGTGACTTTATGAAAGTCACTTAACCTCAAGTAGCTTAGATATCCTTATCTGGGGACAATGAAGGTAAATTATACATTTGTTGTACTTATTAAGTAAGTCAATACATATAAAGAACAGTGTCTGGCACACATTATATATTATATGCATCTTCGCTTTTTTTAATAGAGAACAAATTGAAAAAACAATTATTCAGGAGTCAAAGTAGGAGAGATAAGACATGCACACATGTGAAGTAGAAAAAATTCTGTATTAATTAGGACGCATACAACTACTGTTTCTGTCTGTGCATCATCCATTACACTTTACCTGAACACTACCACAAGTTTAATGCAACCCCGTCGGTCCAAGTAGGGTTCAGTCTTTTGTCTAATTCTTGCCTCAGTTCCTAAGGTGGGCACTGCTCCGGGTCTGACCAATAAGTATATTCTATTCCATTAGCTCTAACATTTCTCTAGGATAAATATGTGAAAAAAATGCATATCTATGAGTTAAAACACTGACATTTCCACTGATTTTATTTGATTGGAGAAGCTCTTGATCTGTAGGTATCCTTAGTTTTAATTATGTTGTAAACCTAGAGGTACCAGGAAGCACAATGGAGAAATAGTTTGCGTGAGAGTGAAGTAAGCCAGAAGAAAATAGTGTCTAGGCAATGAGAGACAGAGAAAAACGGTCCTTCATGACATCAGTTGAGTTCCCAGAGACAGCAGGACCTGTAGTGAACATGCGTCTGGGATTTTAACCTACATGAGTCAACGCTTCTAAACAAGTGTGAGTCATGGGTCTTACATTTGCTGACAAGAGTTCTGCTTAATGCCTGGGAGTTAATAATTGTCATAAGAGATGTCCAAATCACATGTTATCGATATTCTAAACACTAAAGTATTGCTTTACCAAGGTGCATTGAGCCTGAGTAACACGAAAAGTTTGAAATCCTGAGGTTTTAAAAATTTTGTTGCCTGTAAAATCTTTACATACGGCAACAGAAAAATTGTGTTTTGGTCTTTGCTTTCCAATCTACCTTTTGAGGGCACTTTATCTCAAAGATTTCTCCATGGGGCCATGTCCCGAGGTCTTCCCCAACTAGACAGCCTGGGCAGTCATTCCTTCCTTGCTCCTCTTACACACTCTGTTCATAAAGCCCTGACCAGGGTTGCACTTAAGTGTTTTCACACACATGTGTGTCCCCAGTGAGAATGTAGGCCTCTTGAGAGCACAAGAAACATCATGTTCATCCTTGTAAACTTCCACACCCATCACCGGAAACATAGCAGTGCTAAGTTTGTTAAATTCCAGGATCCGGCAATAAAAACTGAACAATGGTGTGGTAATGTCCACCCTTAAGTGATATTACTGTTACTTAGACAAAAACACATCAGAGACCAGGTATATTAGTTTTCTACGGCTGCTGTAACAAAGTACCACAGTCTGAGTACACCTGATCTTAGCCAAAAGACCAAGAAGCGATACAGTCTGAGTAGTTTAAACAGAAATTTATTTCCTTAGATTTCTGGAGGCGAGAAGTCTAAGAACAAGGTGTCAGCAGGATTGGTTTCTTCTGAAGACTCTCCTTGGCTTGCAAACGGCTCTTTTCCTTCTGTCTTCATATGTTCTTTCCTCTGTGTACACATATATCTGTTCAAATTTCTAGTCCTACTGGATTAGGGCCCATCCTAAAGACCTCATTTGAACTCAATTATCTCTTCAAAGATCTTTTTTTTTTAAAGATTTTATTTATTTATTTGAGAGAGAGAGACAGATAGTGACAGAGCTAGCGAGAGAGAGCACAAGCCGGGAGGAGAGGGAGAAGCAGGCTCCTGCCGAGGTGGGGCTCGATCCCAGGCTCCTGGGATCAGGACCTGAGCCGAAGGCAGACGCTTAACAACTGAGCCACCCAGGCGCCCTGTCTCTTCAAAGATCTTATCTCCAATACAGTTACATTCTGAGGTACTGGGGATTAGGCCTTCAACATAGGATTTTGGGGAACACATTCAGCCCATAACATCAAAACAAACAGGGGCGTCTAGGTGGCTCAGTCGGTTAAGCGTCTGCCTTCGGCTCAGGTCATGATCCCAGGGTCCTGGGATCCAGCCCCGCATCGGGCTCCCTGCTCTGCGGGAAGCCTGCTTCTCCCTCTCCCACTCCCCCTGCTTGTGTTCCTGCTCTCTCTCTCTCTCTGTCAAATAAATAAATAAAGTCTTTAAAAAAAAACCAAAAAAAAAAAAAAAACCCCACCAGAACAAACAAAAACACCAAAATAATCTTTTTTTTAAGATTTTATTTATTTATTCATGAGAGATAGAGAGAGAGAGAGAGGCAGAGGCAGAGGGAGAAGCAAGCTCCCCGCGGAGCAGGGAGCCCGATGCGGGACTCGATCCCAGGACCCTGGGACCATGACCTGGGCCGAAGGCAGACGCTTAACCGACTGAGCCACCCAGGCGTCCCCCAAAATAATCTTTTACTTTAGATTGAGTTCTAATTCTAAATTGAACAGAACGAAAGTGATGCCATTTGAGTGGATTATCTTCTTTTTATTCATTCCCAGCTTGAAAGTGTTTGTATCACCTCAGACTACTTCATATTGACTTTCTTCAGGTCTCTCCCACATCCTAGCCTTTCATCTTTCCATTCTGTTTGGACAATTTCTTAATCCTTTGGTGATTTCTTCCCCTTTCCCTCATCACCTTTTCCTTCCGTCTCCCTTCAAGGAGCTGCCTTTCCTTCTCTGCCTCAAGTAGAATGATCTACCATTCATTTCCATCTAGCCTTACTATTTAGAGAGCCCTATT
This sequence comes from Mirounga angustirostris, assembly GCF_029215605.1. Taxonomy (NCBI): domain Eukaryota; kingdom Metazoa; phylum Chordata; class Mammalia; order Carnivora; family Phocidae; genus Mirounga; species Mirounga angustirostris. The sequence continues at coordinate 35,912,160 of NW_026991710.1, forward strand.
TTGAGATGGGGTAGGAGAGGAGATGGTAAGCTTTGAATCTGTAAATGCAAGAGGGGAAGGGGAAATCTGTTCAAGGTCTGGTCCTAGAATGTGCTGTTTACAAGGCAATCAGTGGATCCACTCTCTTCAATATATTCTCGGCCAAAAAAAAAAAAAAAAGAAAGTTTATGTCTCTTTGTCTGTTTTCCTCTGCATTTCCCAAAGCCCCCTTGCCTTTTTCTAGCAAGGTCAGAGGAAGGAGTGTGGCAAATGAAGAGAATTCATCTCACCACAAGCAATGAAATAAATTTTTGGATTTTCAATTAGTGACTGGCATTGAGGAGAACAACTATTATGTCCTAGATAAGAAATATCATTGGCCCATTTATGGCCCAATGTCCATTCTCTGTAGTGACGTATCATCTCATCTGGTATTTTAGCCTGCTCGCTCGAGCCCCCTGGGTAGGAGCAGGACTTTCTAGCATTGAAGGACATTATGCAAACATGCAGATCTAGTTATTCAATAAGACTGTATTTACTGGCCATAGATAATGCAAAATCTCAGACCACAAAAGGTTAAAAACTCTTGCTTTGAAAATGCTTTGCTAATAATAGTTAACATCTTATATTAAGGTGCCCTGACTCCATTCTAGTAAAAATACATAAAAACATGTATTATAAGGAAGGTAAAATTGAGGATATCACTTTTTTTACGGAGCAGTTTGCTATTATGTTTACCAGTCAACTCTTATGACCCACCATGCACACCCACTATTTGGAGAAATGCATGCCATTAGCTACTGCAATAAAGGTTGTACACAGCTCAGTGAAGAACCATAACCATGACAGAAACCTTATTCACACTGGAGGACAGTTGAATCAGCAATGTAAAATTGATAGACAAGGCAGCACGTTTTCTTAAGAATCCTAGAGATTAATGAGGGTATTGATACATGTCAGTACTGAAACAATTCATAAATGGAATTTTGTGCATAGGTCACTATTTGGAAAAGTCTAAGATTTTTTTTTCTGTTTGGGTTTCGGGTTCTTTTTAAATTATTATCTCTTATTTTCATGTAGCAACAATAATGATGACATTGACAGTAATAAGAATTGCACATCCGTTGATTGTTTGCTAGGTGGTAGGCACTATGCTAAGCCCTCTGCAGGGATTTCTTTATTTCATGCTCACAACAACCGTACAGATTAAGTACTTCAATTACACTCATTTTATGGATAAAGAAACTGAACGGAGACAATATCAAGGTGAAATAATTGACCCAAGATCATAACAGGTAAAAATTTGCAAAGTTTGTTTCTTGTTCACGCATTCTGACTCCAGAGCTAGCACTTCTCATACTTAACTAGAAAGTATCAGGTCAATTGCAAAAAAAAAAAAAAAGAAAAAAGAAAAAAAGAAAGAAAACACCAAAAAAACCCCTCCACTTTATACAATGTTAAGTTTGACGTCTGCAGCTAGCAGTAAACAGGACCTAGAAGAGACCCTTTGACTTTTCCGTAGTCTTTTATACCCAGATTTGCTCAGAGTGGAAATTATTATGTACTCCTTAGTATGTAGGGCATGGCCCCAGTTAATAACTGGTTTCTTTCAATATGCTTGAGAGTTTGAAGTACCTGGACTCCATTCAAACCATTAAGAGCCTCTAACTATAATAAACCCTGGTGAGCTATGATTAACCTTTTCATGACAGTTTCCTATATGGGATAAAACAGCAACTGCAGGAAAGCCATCAAGTGCGGTAGTAAGTTATGCCAACAGGAAAGATGCAGCAACTTCCAGAACAAATTATTTCTCAAGTAGTCTTTTTTTTTTTTTTTTTTTTACCTAAAGATCACTTGAAGCTATCTGCACCCTCCGTGGTTCTGCACTTATTTATCTCACCTGTAAAAAGGTGAGTGGAAGAAGCTGCGGCCTCCCTTTCTTTCCACCAGCCCATCTATTTTCAGTAAGGGTTCTTTTCGGAACTAATGTGCCAATACTTTAATAGATGGATAGATTTATGCCTTGGTATCTATCTGTCCTGGACCAGGAAACTACAAGACTGGTTCTCTGCAGGAAAATGAGCAATATATGTGCAGGTGCTCTTTGCATTTATCTATTTACCTATGTTTCTGGGAAAACACATGTTTGTATAAAAACTTATTTTGAAGGATTACTTTCAATCTCTTTAAAACACCTTAAAATTCAACATAAAGGGAGAGAGGAAGAGTACGTGAGCATGCAAATGAATGAACAGTATTTGGTCCCTGGTAGAATATTTAGCCCTGACCTAATAAAATTGTGAAAAAGAGTCATGGACTAAAAGTCAAGACATTATCATTTCACTGACAATTTTGCTTTTTCTCTCTAGATGGTTTTAAATGTTTTTCTTTCTTCGTTTCTGATTGCTTTCTGCTTTTCAGTTTTGCAGTGGACTGACCCTAACCCCCAATTCATATGTTGAAACTCTGTGATGGTATTGGGAGGCGGGGCTTCTAGGAGGTAATTAGGTCATGAGGGTAGAGTCCTCATGAAGGGCATTAGTGCCCTTCTAAAGAGAGCCCTTAGAGTTCTCTTGCCCCTTCTGCCACGTGAAGACACAGCAAAAAGACGGCCATCTACGAACCAGGAAGGGTGGCACTCACCAAACACCAAATCTGCTGGCGCCTTGCTGTGACAAACTGTGACAAATACATAGTTGTTATTTATAAGCCACCCAGTCCATGGTATTCTGTTATAGCAGCCCAAACTAAGACAAATGGAAACAAGGGAAAATGCCAGAAAACGTGATTTTGTTTACATGTGAGCCCAACCTCATTCCCTTGGTTTTGTCTTGTGAGGTGTGTGGCATTTCCACGTGAGCCTTGGTGCTTTGCGGTTCCACGTTCAGCCGACCATAAATAGCTTATTTCTTACTTTCCCAAATGTGCCTTTTGGTGTAAGTATTTCAACACTGGGGGCAAGGCTGAAGAAGTTACCCAAAGACATCAAACTATTCTGTCTTATGGCTCAAATTTGGACTGACACTTTTGGAGAAAGCCAGACAACAGAAATCCAATTTTGTGTTCCTTTGAATCGTGCATTATTCAGTTTTACAGCAAGCTATTCAGAAGCATAAATTCTGAATGACTTTTTGTTTAAGCAGCCCATTGTTGAAATTCTTTTCTAAAAATTCTGCTCCCTTTAATCAACCAGTTCTGCTGATCCTGGGGATTGTCAGACCTGGGGATATTGCTGGCTCTTTTTTTTTTTTTTTTTTTTTTTGAGCTGTTCAAGGCAAATGCCATCTCTTGGAGTTCGTCCGGTCTTCATCTCAGCAACTTGGGAGTAACAACAGGGAGTAACAGTGCAATGTGCCTTATCAGTAGAAAGAAGTTTGTGGAAGTCTGAGCTAAGTGTCTATGATTTATTGTGAAGACTGGGAACTCCCAAGGAGCTGAAGCCTCTATATTTCTTTTTATAGAATAAGGAAGCTTTGCTTGCACAGTTTTTCCCCCTGCTCATGGATTGACAGATAATACATTTTTTTATGTATTTCTGCAGACAACACGAACTTGAAGGCTGAGCAAACAGCAAGGGCACGTGTCAAGTAGCACAGAGACTACAGGAAAGTCAGTGGGAACTGGGTGAGGAAAACTTTCTCATAGTCAAGTAATGTCCACGGTAAAATACCACGCCGTGGATCTTAGTGTTAACCCTCAAAGCTGGCTTTCTGATTTCTCCTTTCCTACAAGAGATCTGATTTGCTTTTGTGAAGCATAAAAGATCTGGCCTTAGGCTTATGTCTCAAGGCCATTTCCATGGTGCTTGAATGCATTTGTACTGCTCTCTAGGCACTCAAGTGTTCATAAAAAAATTATGTGCACCAAAGTGAAGAGGTGAAAAGAAATCAGACAACATTTTAAGAAACAATTCATCATTCGCAGTGGCATTTAACCAGATATTAACTGTCCTGCAAGAAAGAACAAAGCTGTTCCCTATGTCAAAATATTGAATCTCATGCTGGGTTATAACGTTATGCATTATTTATCTAAGTGGTGTCTAGAAATGAAATAAGTGTTTGCAGGATTCCACCACCACGTACAGCCGAGCGGTTCTGACTCATTCCTCTGACTCATCAGCCCCATACTCTTCCCTTTGGATAAATTAGGCAGAGTGGCAGGATATTGACCATTAAAACAATTTTATGGGGTTAACTTTCCAATTAGTGTTAGATGAAATTTCTGATTTTTGAAATGGGTCTCTTGTGATCTAACCAATGAACCGTTCTGCCTTAATGAATTCACCACGAATACATTTGAAAAGAATTCTACAAAATAATTTGCAATGTTGAATAATAAGGCTTTATGGAAACTTTTGGTTTAATATTTATGATTTCAAGTTTCAAGGAATAATTAAATGCTATGGTTTCTTCGGTCTCACATATAAGCTAAGTAGGTTTTAGTACCATTTTTGATACCTGAATAAAAGGTGCATGATGGAATGGTTGTCAATATTTTTCTGGAAGTAGAAAGTGTGTCCCTTAGGGGAAGATGCTTATTCTTTTCTTTTATTTTTTTCAATCCTTTTTAGTTAGTGCTATGCTTGCAATTGCTTAATTTTACCAGTGTGGCTTCCACATTAATAGACTAGTATTGTACCTGCTTACAAGGATGTAATTGTCTTTATTTAAAAAATATAAGATTTTACATATAATGTCGTAAGTATATATGATATGCAGAAGAACTCATATGGAATGGCAGCCTTGATTTTAAAACAAAATTCAGAGTATATTGAAGAGAAAAATGAAGAAGAATGTCAATGATCCATCCATCTTCAAGCTGCTGTTACTTAAAAGGATCCTGATGATATTGAATATGATTCTATTTCATCCTTAAGAAAGATGCACTCTGCTGTCATCCTACCTCATAATCTCTCCAGTTGAAATAAAATAAGTAGGCTAAACCTTTATTGAGAAGGAGGAAAGCTCACAAATTTAGCTTCCTTTTCATTTTAAAGCAAGATGTGTTGTTAGCACCTTAACATATCTTCTTCCTGTTCACAGTGGGCATATATGGAAAAATAATAAAATTTTAGGCCATTTGTTTATTATATTTATTCAGCATGTATTTACTGTGTCCCAGGCAGTACTCAAACACTTGTGATCTATCAGTAAAAGAGACAAAAATCTCTGTCTGATAGAGCTTGCATTCTTTTGCTTTATCTTAAATTGGACCAGGATGGAGAATCAAAACAAGGCAAAATTTAATCCATTTCTAAACTTCCATTAGATGAGCAAAAGGCCACTTCAACATCATACCAGCCAATATTTGGGGGGAATCAGGGGAGTTTAACATCACACACACATACACACACACATGTGCACACAGCATACAACTGGGCATACACAAAATATATGTATGTGTACATTTATAATTTTATAGATGTTTATATGCTTGTTTATTTATTTTAGGCTACAGTTGTCTTTTAATATACATATTTTACATTAATAAAAACACTATGCAAAGTAAAAAGAATTATCCTATTAGACAAATCTGATATCCTATTAGGCAAATTTCTCTTGCTGGTTAATATTTATTTAAGACATATAATACAGTTAGTAAAAGATTATCTGAAAAACTCAATACCATCTCTGCTCCTGGGATCTGATCAAATTTGATGCAATCTTGATGATTGATTTACATATTCAAATCCTGTTTTCTCATCAATTGTTTTAAGCTCGTTGCCTACCAGAGCAAATGTTGCACGATGCTATCCATTTTTCCTACAGAATTATCAATCTGTAAATAGAAAATATAGGATATTACAATTGAATCATTTTTTTTTTAGAATTATGGATACAATCACTATATGCTGAGGGTAATTAAGCCCTGGGCATGTGTTAGCATATAGAAGAACCTGGATTTGAGGTTGGACCTATCCCAATTTTTTAAAATAACAGCATCTTTTAAGTCCATTTAACCTAGAAAATGGCAGAATCAGCCTCAGATTCAAATGGCTGCAGAAGCCATTTGCAATTTTTCTCTGTAAAGCCCATATAATTTCTCTTTATATCCAGGAAGTAACAGCTTCATGGAATTAGGTGAAACTGAAATACTTAGCAGAAACTTATTTTCAGGTAGAGAAATTTGCCACTGTATTGCCTTCCCCATGCTTATTATATCCTGTGGAGGATACACAGGCTACTTGTGGAAAATCTACTTCACAGGTAAGCTGGATTCATTGGTAACCTGGAATACAGGATTCATGTTAGTGTTGGGTCCAGTTCTAAATCCTGAAGGGTGGGTGGATGAATCATGAATGGAGGCTTGAGATGGAGAGGACTATGTTTTAATGAGAAGGCTTGTTTCACAATAGTGAGAACATAGATTTTGATGAGAAACCATAGGATTTTCTAATTTGAATTCCACGATTTCCTACATGGGTGGTCTTCAGCAAGTAATTTAATCCCTCTGAACCCTGTTTCCTTAAATGTGGCTAATAATTCCAGCCTTGAGGAGTTGTTGTGAGGACTTTTCAAGAACTTAGCACAGTGCCATGCAATCCCTGAGATGACTATTATTTCATGTGTTGTCAAGTTTGTTGACAATTATAATCTTCCTTCTCTAAGGGAAACAGGGAAGGAGGAATTGCTGGTGTCAATTGTAGAAATGCTGATGATCCTGTTGTCAGGGCAGCTAAAGAGTAAAAGAATAAAAGATATTTGCCTTATTCTACATTATCTTTAGGATTTGTGGCATGAGCCTTAGAATATAGAAGAACCTGGATTTGAGGTTGGACCTATCCCAATTTTTTAAAATAACAGCATCCTTTAAGTCCATTTAACCTAGAAAATGGCAGAATCAGCCTCAGATTCAAAACAGAGTAATTAATTTCTAAATTCACTAAGAAGTCTGAGATTATACTCTGTATTAGTTTTCTGTTATTGTATAACAATTCATTACATGCTTTGTGGCTTCATACAATATACATTTACTACCTCACAGTGGGTTAGGAGTCTTGGCACTGCTTAGCTGATTCCTGTGCTCTGTGTCTCAGGAGGCTGATTTCTATATCAGTCAAGGCTGAGGTCTTATTTGAACTTTGAGTCTTCTTCCAAGTTCATGTGGTTGTTGGCAGAAATTCATTCCTTGCGGTTGTATGACTGAGCTCCTCAGATCCTAGAGGCTCCCTTTCCATGGAGGTCGATGATATGGTTGTTTGCTTCAACCTGGAGACCAGCAGAACTCAGATACTTCACCTTCTTTAAAGGTCTCATCTCATTAAGTGAGGTCCACCCAGGATAATCTCCCTTTGGTTAACTCAAAGGCTACAGATTAGAAACCTTAATTATATTTTCAAAATCCCTTTAGCTTTTTCATATAACTAGAATTATATGAAACTCAGTTACATTTGAATTTCAGATAAACAACATAGCATGTTTTTCTGAATATGTCTTGTCCTCTTAATAAATATCCAGTCCATGTCCATGTCCTCTTAATGAACATACTACTTACTTTCTAGATAACCTCCAATCCCTTAACTTCTTCCTATTTTTCTACTTCATGCATCAAAAAAAATCTAAGTCTGGACCAAATCTAGGTGTTTTGTTTAGTAGACTAGTTCTTCCTTCCTTCCTTCCCTCCCTCCTTCCTTCCTTCCTCCCTCCCTTCCTCCCTCCCTCTCACCCTCCCTTCCTTCCCTCTTTCCTTCCTCCCTCCCTCCCTCCCTCCCTCCCTCCCTCCCTCCCTTCCTTCTGTCTCCACTTCCTCCTTTTCACCTTTCCTCTCTCCTTTCTGTATTTCTTCCTGCCTTTCTTTCTTTTCTCATTTAGCAAGGGCTACTCTCTCTAGTTGCCATTGGCCCTGCTTACTATTGTTTTATATTCATTCCAAATTGCTTATTTCTTCCATGCCTCTGATCCAGAAGGCATTTGCGTTATGACCCTTGTTCTAGTTCATTGGCAGTGTCTTGATTTCACTTGCCTCTTTATACAGATAGGACAACCTGGTTAGCCATGGTGACATCAACAGTCCCTCAAACCTCAAGCCCCTTCTTTCTTTGACTTTCCTTGGGGCCTTTCTCTGCTTTCCAGTGCCCCAGTCTCTATCATCTGCTAAGGATAAAGTTACCTAACTCTCCACCGTGTAGTTTCAGCCACTTTGTAACACTCTAGCCTAAGCACGGCTGCCAGGGATGAGAACTGTCTTTTTGGGCTAGCGCCTGCACCACAGAAGCCTAAACGAACCATGTTCATTTCACCTATTACTCTCTCTCCTGAAAAAGTCCAACCCCAATAATCTTGATTTTCCAATTTGCAACCTTAAAATCAATTTTCCTTCTTTACGTATATTCCCTCTTTCCTTCCTGTGATTGAGGGAGACTGTCTATCCTCATCTCCAAGGCTTATGTTCTGCCTGAACTCTCTTATTGCTCTAATATGTTTTGAGGATTAGAGTAAATGCTTTTCAAATCCTGCCTTTCAAGTACCTGGCTCAAATAAAACTTCTACTGATGGAGCTTAATTGGTCTTACCTTCAGGTTTTGGTCTGACAATTTCTATATTTGTCTGGGAGGAGACGTTCTCTGTGGCTTATGCTTCCACAATTTCCTTTCAAACCTCCTGTTGGGCAATTGCCATATTATCACACCCAGTTATCCTGTGTCTTTTATATTTGTGTCTCCACTCCTGTTTTATAATCAATTTCAAGATAAGGATACCATCTTACTTATGTTTTTATTCTCATTATACAATATTTAATGAATACTTGGATTTAATGAGTGATTGTGAAAGAAATAAATGCCAAGTTGTCTTAAATACTTACACTAAAATGCATTATTTTTTACATGTTTGTGTGTTTGATTTGGAATATTGGAGGCAGTATCCAAATGATTATCTGTGTTGTTTGCCATGACTTGACAGATCAAAAGAGATCCTGGCTGGGGAACCTCCATGTGTAATACAAGTATTTTATTTTTTTAAGTGACTTTATTGAGATATAATTCACAAGCCATATCATGTAGCCATTTAATGTGTACAACTCAATGGTTAGTACGTTCACAGCATTGTGAACCAACACGAAATCAGTTTTATAATTTTTTCATTGCTCCACAATGGAATCCCATACCTATTAGCAGTCAATACACATTCTCTCCTAAACCTGCACACTTCCCTGTCATAGGCAACCACAAATCTACTTTCTGTCTCTATAGATGCCTTTTCTAGCAAATCATATGCATCACTTACAATATGTGAGCTTTCATGATGGGCTTCTTTTACTTAGCATGGTTTTCATATATCAGAACTTCATTCCTTTTTATGAATAATATTGTAATTAATTAGTAATTAAATTGAAATAATTAATTATTTAATAATAATAATAATTAGTAACATTTGTTGGTAACGTCATGCTCTAGGAGAGAAGTCGGCAAACTGTAACACAGGTGTTAAGTCCAGACCACCAGATGTGCACCCCAGGAGATAAGAATGGTTTTTACATTTTTAAATTGCTGAAAAGAATCAAAAGAAGAATATTTTTGTATCAAATAGTTCAAATTTAGGTGTCCACTAGTAGTCTGAATTTCATCAGTAAATATTTGTGATTTTTTCCCTCTCTTTTTCTGTAAGTATTTATATAATATCCTCAAGTTTGCCTTTTGACCCACAAACCTTAAAATACTTACTCTCTAGCTCTTTAGAGAAAAACATTGCTGACCCCCACTCTCCCTGCTTGACATTCTAAAGGAGACCAAGTCAGTGTCCCACACTGGTATAGTTAGTGTGCGGCTGGGCTGGCATTTAACTCAGGGTGAGGGATTCAAAATTCTTTCTTTGGACTTTACTTCTCACTCTAAGTGATGGGTTTTTACTGCCCTCCTGTATGAAAGCGCATAATCTATTCAGAAAGCACTATCTCTAGCTTCCTCACATATCTGCAGAGACTTTCTCCAAATGAGCGGGTGGCTTTTATCTTTTGAATGAATCCTAGATCCCCTGCGCCACATTTGCCATCTCCTCCCCTCTGCTCCCATTCCTGCCTTGGAGGTGGGCTGGAAAGGAAGTGCTGAACTGGAGGATTGGCCCAGCTGGTTTTGCAGCTTCACATCCTTCATGCTGTGGTTTCACACCAGTGCGTCCCAGCACTTCTTAATTGTCAGCTATAAAGTTCTGCAGCTGTCTTGGTCCAATTTGTCTACATTCTCACAAACTCCTGGGGCTGTTGATTGGTGTGACACCAAGACACAGTTTTTACTTACCCCCATCACTGTTTCTTTCCAGCTAGAGGCAGGAGAAGTGTTCTCACTTGTTCTGGGTTCCAGGAGCTTCTGCTCCTCTTTAAGGACAGCGTCTCAAAGTTTGGGATTGATCAGGATCCTTCTGTCTTTGTGTTTAACTATAGAAATGGCAATTTATTGAGAAATGGATTTAAAGATCCCAAGTCTGTCCCCAAGAGCTTAGACTATTTCCAAATAAGTCACATTTGCTAATGACATGGTTAAGAGTTACTCAAAATAGTTGGGTAGACTGAACATACATGTTGGCCCTGGTTTTTAACAAGGGCTTGTGAGGGTAATGGTTTGATAACTAATCCATTCAAAAGATGATCTTTAATGAATGAGCAAACACATGAATTAGAGAAAAATGTTCAACTACAAGAAAGTCAATTTTATTTCCAAAGATTTATAATTTTCAGTCACTTAAATGACTATATTCTTTATAAATATCGATTAACCTTTGGGGATCCCGAAAGAAAGTAGATTTAAAGCTTTATGTGTAAACAACACATCATTTCAAATAGTTATTGATTGACATAAAAAATGGGTTCATAGGTAATGACAATACCATGATTCATATCATGTTCCCACAAATGTTACTAAAGTGTGATATTATTTGTCAAGACTGAACATTCAGGTTTTAATCTTAAGTATTTTCCATTAAAAATCAACTGGGTTTTTGTTTGTTTGTTCGTTTTGTTTGTTTTCTTCTAAGAAGGGGCATATGTCATATTCCTTCTTTGCAGGGAGAGGTGATTCTGGTGGGATGTTGTTTAAGGTGTGCTCTTCTTCAACACAACTGACCTGCTCGGTCAAAAGTATCCTCCTCCAAATGGGAGACGTAGGCTTCTGGTTATGGGATGAACAAGCCATGGGGTTAATAGGCACAGCCTAGGGAATACAGTCAATGACGTCATAATAGTGTTGTATGGTGATAGATGGTACCTACCCTTGCGGTGAGCACAGGTTAATGCATAGGGAAGTTGAATCATTACTTTGTACACTTGAAATTAATGAAACATTATGTGTCAATTATACACAAATAAAAAAATTAAAAATATTAAAAAGTCAAGCTCATAGAAACGGAGAGTAGATTGGTGGTTGTCAGGGGCTAGAGGGTGGGGTAAGTGGGGAGGTGTTCATCGAAGGGTACAAACTTCCAGTTTTAAGATATATAAGTTTCGAGGATCTAATGTACAGCATGGCAACTATAGTTAGCAATATTGTATTGTGTACTTGGAAGTTGCTACATAGATCTTAAATGTTCTTACCGTACATACACACACCAAAGGAAATTATGTGAAGTGGTGAATCTGTTAAGTAACCTTGTGGTAACCATTTTGTGATATATATGTGTATCAAACCACATTGTACATCTTAAACTTACACAGTATCCTATGTCAATTATATTTCAATAAAGCTGGAAAAGAAAAGAAAAGAGTGAAAAAAATCCCCCGCTTCATAGCTATTTCCTCAAAGGGTTCAGGATGATGGCAGACTGTCTTTTTGAAGAGTGCCTCACAAAACTGTCATGATGCATAGATAGTCTATAGTGAGGACATATTTCTCCAGTGGAACCCCTTTCCTGAAGATTTCAATTTAGTTACAGATCTATAGAATAAAATCTCAATTTGATATAGGGAATGTTGTTAGGACACTTAATATTTTTTTTAAAGAAATGCACCTCTTCTGTCTTTCATTTATTTGACAACTTGATCTCCTTAGACTGTCTTGGGATGATGCTGTTTTCTACAGTTTGCTTCTCTTGTGTGTATGTTCCCTTGTCCTGTTCTTTCTGCCGTCACTAGATGCCACTTCTACTCCCCCTCCCCCCCTTCCTCAGGCCTGACGTAAACACCCCTCAAAAACTATATCATGGCTCACTTTTTGGCTATTGTAACTTTCAGAAATAAGATCACATTCCTATTTTAATTTTTATTTCTAAATCATGGTTAGGTTAAACATTTTTTTTTACTAGTTTTAGCCGGTGTATTTTGGAATTATTAATATTTGTGTACTTCACATGCATCTCTCACTATATGATGCATATGTCACATGTTAACTTGTTTAATCCTTTAAACTTTTGTTTTGAATGAGGCACTATTATTGACCCTGTTTTACATATAACAGAAATGTGTTAAAACAATTTTTATCTGACCCTAAAGTCAACTGTCTCAACTGTCACACTGCTTACATAACCCTCTGGTGATGTAATACAAAGACTTTTCAAATCCCCTCAATTCTTTATTTTTATTAGGAGAGGTTAGGTACTCTTTCATGACCCCCACATAGGTTAGATTTCAAATTCTTTTTATTGATTTTTTTTTTTTATTGTTCTGAGAGAGGATGGAGAAGTAGAATAAGAGTGGAAGAGGTTTTGGTTTTTCTCTTCTTTTTATATCTCCAGGTGATTCCTGTGGTTACCTATAGTTTCAAGAAGAGATTCTATCACGTATTTGTGTCTGCTTATATTAGATGAAGAATTTTGAGACTCTTTTTCTTAATATTAACATTGATCCCTCCTTCCTCTCTTGTTTCTGGCTTTGTTATTGCTTTCATATAGTTTTCCTTTACCAACACTTCTACTAATAAAATGCCATTGTGCTGTGGAAATACTGAAGTTTTAGCATATGTGAATTGACTCTCGTGCACTGAGGTAGTATGGCCAATGAACAGAATTCTTTTTTTTTTTTAAAAGATTTTATTTATTTATTCGACAGAGAGAGACACAACGAGAGAGGGAACACAAGCAGGAGGAGTGAGAGAGGGAGAAGCAGGCTTTTCGCTGAGCAGGGAGCCTGATGTGGGGCTCGATCCAGGACCCTGGGATCATGACCTGAGCCGACGGCAGATGCTTAACGACTGAGCCACCCAGGCACCCCTGAACAGAATTCTTTAAAAAAAAAAAACTACTTTATTGAGGTATAATTGACAAAATGCTGTACATATTTAATGTACAACTTGGTGAGTTTGGTGATAAGTATACCATCACTATAATCTATGCCATAAACACATCCATTACCCCCAAAAGTTTTCTCCTGTCCTCTTTATTGTTATTATTATCATTTTGTAATAAGAACACTTACCATAAATCTACCCTCTTAGCAAATTGTAAAGTATACAATACAGTATTGAATAGAACTCTTCACCGAGAATCATGAAAACCGGGTGCTGGCTATCTTGCCAACAGCATTCATTTAAGAACATACTTTTGGATGCTTACTCTTTGCCAGACACTATTTTAAACCATGTGTTTATATTTCATTTTTCACTACTCAAGCCAGTCCAGCAAGGAAGACAGTATAATGATCGCCAAACCATAGACTAAGAACCTGAGACCCAGAGAGGAAAAGTGACTCACTTAAATTTACACAAGTAATAAGTGATGAACAAATCTCTACAAGTTTTGCCAATTCATCTTGTATCTATGCACCTAGTTCTTAATACATCAAATTGATGAGTTTCAGTAGTGATTTCTAAGGTTTCTCCTATTTCTCAAATTCATTGATGTCTTCCCCTAGCAACTTTATTTTAATATTAAGAAAATGACCTTTTTCATCTCTGTTCATTTATAAATCCATTTTCTTCCTCTGATTTTTTTCTTTTCTGAGGCTATTTAGAAATAAACTGTACAAGTTTATTCTTTGTAGTTGCCTAATTTTATAAACAGAACCCTGAAGTCAGTGAGTTCTTCAGTAAAATTAACATCTTAATTTTCTTTCTGCAGCACCCAGCACCAAGTCTAGCAGCTGGTCCATAGTAGGTTCACATGAAATATTGAATTTTGAATGTATATATATGTGTATTATTTGGATCTTGCTTTGCTCACTGGATTACAAACCCACTGAAGACTTTAAGCTGACATTTGAGTGGGGAATAGGGCAACAATTAGATCTAATTTGCCAAAAGTTAATTTTGAACTACCAGACTGCAGCCCATTTTTCATCTTGAGTCTAAGCTCCAGAAAGAAACAGCATGCAGTGTTTTCTCTGTATTTCAGCATTTTGTATACGCAGAGCATTTGGGAGTCTTGCGGCCTTTATTCACTTCTGCAGATGGAGACATTAATCTCTTCTTTTTTTTTTTTTTAAAGATTTTATTTATTTATTTTTTAGAGAGCGAGTGAGAGAAAAACAGCATGAGAGGGGAGAGGGTCAGAGGGAGAAGCAGGCTCCCCGCCGAGCCGGGAGCCCGATGTGGGACTCGATCCCAGGACCCTGGGATCATGACCTGAGCCGAAGGCAGACGCTTAACCATATGAGCCACCCAGGCGCCCAACATTAATCTCTTCTGAGCACATGACCAGTTAACTTTTCACGTTGTGAATATTTTACAATTTGTCACAAGGTTTATGCGGGAGCAGGGAATGGGCATGAGATGAAAGTAAAGATTTTAGGGTGCTACTCACCATATTCTTTATATTCCAGTAATTATTAAAAATGAGCAAACTATTTAGAATTCCAATTTTAGAGATAGCACCTAGGAGAACTAACATGACTTAAAAGAATTCATCTTCCTTAGAAGAAGAGTTAAGCTTTCACATAAATTAATATTCTATGGCATTTTCATGTATAATTTCATCTTTCTGTTTTCTCCTCCCCCTCTGGGGTGTCACTCACTGAGGATAAGAATTGATAATTTTAAAGTTGTGCTTCTTCAGCATTTTTTCTCCCTGCTGTTTAGTTTTATGAACTGAAAAGCTTTAAAATAAAATTCATATTTGACTTTGTTAAGCCCCTATTTCTCATAAAGCCTGTTGGTCTGTTTCATGTTTTCACAGAAATTAAATTTAGTTTTTTATTATTTTTTTTTTTTTTTGTTGTTTATTTTATATTTTTTTTTATGTTTTTTAGGTGATTTTATTATCAAGTGAATAGACAGCTACACAGAGTGTGTGTTCCTTTTTTAAATTTTTAAATTTTTTTTAGAGAGGGAGAGAGAAGAAGGGGTGGGAAGGGGCAGAGGGAGAGAGAATTTCAAGTAGACTCCCCACTGAGCACGGAGCCCGATGCAGGGCTTGATCTCACAACCCTGAGATCATGACCTGAGCTGAAATCAAGAGTTGGACTCAATCAACTGAGCCACCCATGTGCCTCTGTGCTCCTCATAGTTTAGGTGATGAGTTTATAATGCCTATTCTTAACTCTTCACTGGTTCTGGCCTAAACAATCCATTAAGATAAGAGGATATTAACTATTTTTCTTTCTGTTATTAGATTTCAGTATTAATTTCACTAGGGACTGGTAGCAATTCTGCCACTTCATCTTGGGGTCATTTTTCAAATTCAGAAGTTTTCAGAAAGATTACTAATGAGAGATAGTCTCAGTATTTTTCAGCTATTGATTCCAAAGTAATGAAATATGATGGCATTGAAAATCAGTCATGCTGATTCTTAATGAGGAATGAGAAAGAAAAAGAAGGGAGGACGGAAGAAAGAAAGGAAAGGAGTAAAAGGGAAGTTGGGGCTGGAAGAAAGGAGAGGGAGAAAGGGAAGGAAAGAAGGCAGGTAGGCAGAAGATATGTTACAAGGAAAGAAGGAAGAAAAAAAGTAACAGTGGGAGATAAAACATTCTAGAAAGGAGTCTCTGGCTCCTGGAAGAGTGATTGCTTTGACTTCTTGTCCAGTTTTGTTGCAATAGGAACATTGGCTATAAAGAATTGCATAGCATTCTATAGCACAATGCTTATAATATGATGGTTTGGGTTTTTCATCTTTTAAATATAGATATGTTTAAAAGAAAATGAATGAATAGATATCATCATTATGGTTATTTAACCATCTCTGGCCTAGCATTACTCTTTTAGCGATAATATGACATTTTTTCTTTTTATACTTCTACTTATATCCATATTATGACTCTTTATGAATCAATGTGCAAATGTTAGTCCCAGAAATATAGAGGAGAGGATGACTTGCACTCCCATATAAAACCAAAACATACACACATTCCCACACCTTGGCTCTGTAATTAAATTAAAAAAACTATTAAGGGGCCTTAGAGATTATCTAGTGTAGATCTTTCACTCCATAAATTAAAAAATATATCAAAGAATTTAGATGATTTGCTCAAGATTATGGATTAATCATGATCATTTATGTATGGAAGCACACAGATAGTATACCAGATTATGGTGTATAGATTTTTTGAATTCACACAAAAGATTAACAAACAAGTATTTGCAATTGTAGGAATTCTTATGGAGAAAAGGAAGTTTGAGGATTGAAAGAGAAGAAGAGTGAAGGCTATTGAGAAAGGCACTTAACATTTATTTCAGCAACTTCTGAGCCAATAATTTTATATATGCATTTAATTCAGTACTCATGGTAACTCTATATGGTAGATATTATTCCCATTTAATAAATGACATGATGATTCTGAGAGTTTAAAACTCTTGACAAACTTATAAAGCAAGGGTTTAAATCCAGGTCTGTCTTGGTTGGTTGCCCATTTTATTTCTCCAATAAAATATTTAGAATTTAAAGCAGAGATAATAATAGTTTACATTGGTATACAGTTTTTGTATTTTCTCACAACTCTTTATTAGCCACCAGTCATTTATTTGAAACATATTTATTGAGAATTTACTACTGGTAACCTCTATACCATGTGCAGAGGGTAGACAAAGACCTTCTGTTCCTGGGAGCCTAGCATATGGTACTGTTGTTCCAGGAAGTATGGCAATGTGTCATAAGACAGGTGTAAGTGACACAATAATTCAAAGATGGGAATGATCACTCTTTGTTCTTCAACCATAAGAAGTTTTCCTGGAAGAAATAGCCTTTTTTCCCCCCTGACTGTTGATTAATTGGAGGAATGGTATTCCATCAAAGAGGATGGCAGAAATCAAAGAACAGGTGTTTGAAAGCAGAGAGCATATTTAAGGATCTTGGAGAAGTACAGTCTGACCAAAGTGCTCGTACTGTGAAAAAGTGTCCTACACAACAATTCTGGGTAGATAAAGTGAGATCATGTTCCAGAAACCTTTGACCATGTTTAAGAATTTTCAGGCTTCTTCAGGAGGTGATGCAAAGTCACAGAAAGTTGTTGAGAAGTTGTCACAGGATAAGGTGTCACATGATAAAAATTGGTTTGAAATCTTTCTCTAACGCTTGCCAGTTGTGTAATACTCACCAATTAGTAAATGCTTTTGAGCCCTGTTTTCCTCATTTGCAAAATGTGGAATAAAATGTCTTGTCATTTGTAAGATGTGGAATAAAATGTTCATCATCTCTTGCCACAATAATGCTATGTAACAAATGTCTCCAAACTGGCCGGCTTAACATTTGTAAGTGTTTGTTTTCAATATGTAGGTGGACTGTGTATCTTCTGATCCAGCATGGGTTCAGTGGAACAGCTCTGCTTCAGATTGCTGGTTGAATTCAGATCCATTCCATGGATATTTATTTCAGAGCCCAGTTTGAAAAATGACAGTTGTTACCAATGAATCCAGATCTCTGGGAAGTAGATTCTGAGATGGAGATATCTATCTATATCTATATCTATCTCTATATAGATATAGAGATAGATATAGATATAGATATAGATATAGATATAGATATAGATAGATATAGATATATATGCAGGAAATATACTTGGAAGGCTCTTAGAATCAATATCTGTGGGATTCAGAGGGAAAGAATATTGGGCAGTAGGAAGAGTAGAACTGAATGCTGTCACAACAAAGATCTCAGCTAATTTCATAAGATGCTCAGAAGCTAAGATCATGCACAAAGCAGTACCACATGCATGGATATTGATATTAATTCAATCCTGTGTCCAATAAGTACTTGAAATTACTCTGGATATTACTCTGCTTTTCTGGGTATTATGCTGCAAGCCTCAGGAATAAAGCGTGACCTTGGATAAGATAATTTTCTTTATCTCAGATAGTCCTTAAAGAGGGCCGACAGATGAGGCACTTCTCCTGGCAGTAATCCCAGCGCCTGGGGGATGATACTTCTGATGATATCTCTAATGGGATATCTGGTAACATAGCATGGCATCTTTCACAATTATTGTCTCCACTTTTTTAATTCTAGCTCAGAAACTCCCCACAGCCCTCTGACTTTCTTAATCCTCATTCCACTAAGACAGTTGGAGCAAAAATCATCAATACCCTCCTCATGGCTTTTCTGGCCTAAAACACTGTGGCTGAATAGTGCCCTTGGTCTGACCCATTCTAGTGCTCTTCTGTCTCCCAGGGAGCAGAGAGCATGAGTGGGAGGACAAAGCTTGGCTCCATGAAGAGAAAGGAATGTGACTTCAAGGTAGGCAATTCCCTCATAACACATTATGCATAATGTGGTCTTAGACTTGCCATATTTTATTGCATTCTTTTGTATCCATGTCTGTTTCCTATAAAGAGTAAATGTCTCAAACATAGAGACATTCATATTTGTATTCCCATCAACTACTACAATTGCAATACATATTATCCTTATCTCCTTCCTTCCCTCTGATGGCCCAGAAAGAGAACATCAAGATGTAACACCAATGAAGATGTTACCACAGTAGGTCAAGCAACAAAAATTAAGGCTGACCTAATATGTGACAGTGGGGATAGGAAAAGCAATAGACAAGAATGATTAAACAGAATTGATTCGGCAAGATTTTATGATGGATTTTCCATGAAGGTTTAGGGAAAGGTAGTGAGAATAATAATGATGTTAAGAACACAGAGGACACAGGAAGACTATTTGGGGAGCAAGGGAAAATGGTGAGCTCACATTTGGCCATCTGACTTGAAGGCATTAAAGACCCAAAATTGGAAATGTGAGATTGGACATTGGAAGGTGGAGGGAACAGCACCAGAAAAATAAATCCAGAAGTTATATGGATAATACTTACAATGGAAACCAGTGGAATGAGTTGCCTAAAAGAGCCTGTAGAGAATACAGAGATGAAAGCTATGAACCGAACCTTGGGTAACAACTGTATTTGAGGACATAGGAAAAAGAGGCCACCAAGAAGGAAAAGATGAAGAGAAGAAAGTAAAACAAATGCAGTGTAGTATCACAGATACTATCAATAAGGAGTACTTCAAGAAGGATGAAGCAGTAAGAAGCTATGTTACAGGGATATCAAAGAGAATGAGGAAGATGGATAAGGGAACAATGAACTCTGCAATTATTTATCATCAGTCCATTAACATATATTTTTTGAGTGTCTATTTTGTTTCACGCCTTGTGATAGGTATCTGGATATACAGCAAAAAACAAGGTTGATACAGTATTAGTTTCTGTGAAAATGGAAACATCATTGAAAAGGGAGCTTCATTAAAGTGCTGGGAGCTAAAAGGACATAATAAAAACAAAGACAACTCTGTAAACTAGATAGGTCAGAGATCTTTCCCAGCTTCTGCCATCTGCATTCTACTACTTCCTTTCACTTTATGGATGAAGCCAGGCAGTATTTACTTATTTTATTCTGCAAACAAAGAAATAAGCACAAAGAAATTAAAGGTCTTGCCAAAATCATATAGTGATTTAGTGACAAAGCTAGGAAAAGATTCTGACTCTGTCTTCACAGTATGTATTTACTACACAATTAAGAATATTTTTGGATTTTGAAACAATTGCTTAGAACTTAAAATTAGAGGTTTAATGCCTCTTATCAGGATATCTTCATTATTTTCTCATTTTGGTTACAAATAAACATAAGAAAATACCATCTACTCACTGTGCTAGGCAGTGAGGTTCAAAGCTGAGCAAAGTAAAACAGTCCATCATTCATGGACCACTCAGTGAAGTAGGGGAGAAACGGGAAAACACAAATAAAAAAAAAGTCTGCTAAGACCTATGAAGAAAAAATACAAATTAACCTTTGCACTTGTAAGAAATGATTAAATAAGGTACTTTCTGTATGTACTCTTTACCACATTTTTTGTTTTTTGTTTTTTACTGTGTTAAATCCTATTCCTTTTCTTTTTCCTCTTTCAAGTTTCTATTTAAATTCTAGTTAGTTAACATACAGTGTAATATTAATTTCAGGTGTAGAATTTAATGATTCATCACTTACATACAACACCCAGTGCTCATCACAGCAAGTGCCCTCCTTAATCCCCATCACCCATTTAACCCATCCCCCCGCCCACTTCCCCTCCAGCAAACCTCAATTTGTTCTCTATTGTTAAGAGTCTCTCTTATGGTTTGCCTCTCATTTTCCTTCCCTTCCTCTATGTTCATCTGTTTTGTTTCTTAAATTCCACATATGAGTGAAATCATATGGTATTTGTCTTTCTCAGACTGACTTATTTCGCTTGGCATAATACTCTCTTGCTCCATCCACATTGTTGCAAGTGGTAAGATTTCATTCTTTCTTATGGCTGAGTAATATTCTATTATATAAAGATATATATGTATACACATACATACTACCTCTTCTTTATCCATTCATTGGTCATTGGACATTTGGGCTCTTTCCATAATTTGGCTCTTGTTGATAATGTTGCTATAAACATCGGGGTACATGTATCCCTTTGAATCAGTATTTTTGCATCCTTTGGGTAAATACCTACTAGTGCAATTTCTGGATCATAGGGTAGTTCTATTTTTAACTTCCTGAGGAACTTCCATACTGTTTTCCAGAGTGGCTGCACCAGTTTGCATTCCCACCAACAGTGTAAGAGGGTTCCCCTTTCTCCACATTCTCCCCAACACCTATTATTACCTTGTGAATGATAAATAATTCATATGATGTCCCACATTAGTCAGGGTTTTTCTATGAGACAGATACCTCTTCATCCACTGAAATCCTAATAATTGTTACTTTTAATACTCTTATCATCATAATCAGGCTGAACCTTTCTGGTAAAGATTACTTTTCCCCCAAATTTAGATAGATCACCACAGTAAGTCTTTCAAGGATTTTATTGATGAATTTCTTGTGTAATACATCATATCATGGAGATTTGTAAAAGCAGCACAAGTATCTGGAAACTCATAGTAAGAACTGACCCATTATTGCAGTTAGTCCCAGGTTTTCTATGATAAAGTAGCTGTAGGAGAGCAGAAAAGGAAATGATTCTATCACTAGTATGAGGGCTGAGGCTTATAAGGTGACTTGATCCATTTTGTGGGTAGTACTTGTAGAAACAGAACAGGAGTCAAAAGAATTTAGTGACATAAAGGAGTCAAAGGAGTCAAAAGAATTTAGTGACATAAAGCACTGTATTGCTTTGAGTATCTGATAATCACATTAAATATAATAGACCACATTAAGATGACACTTAAGAAAGCTTACTTTTGAGCTCCTGAATTAAGATGCAGGGATGTTCCTCAAAGCTTTCCACACACATATGTATACACACCCATCCACCACACACACACACACTCAAAACACTGCTTGTTTTTTTTCCTTAATTAATTGCAACCCATTTTTCAACATTATAGAGGGAAATTTTCATTTTGACTTTATAGATGCAGTCATACAATCACACATTGATTCATCTGACAAATCTCTTCCAGAGTTTAAATTAAGAAACTTCAAATTTCTCAAGTTTTAGGGTTTAGTTTAGAGATGGGGAGCTGGATAGACGATATTGCATTTTTAAATTGTTTACTTACTTCTGTCGTATATACAGTTAATACCACAAATATCTGATTGAGATATTCCACAAATATTTATTGGGTGCCAGCTCTGTGTCTGGTACTGTTCTAGAAGCAAGGGATTTAGCTATGAACAAGATAGACAAAAATTCTTGCCTTTGTGGGGCTTACATTTCAGTAGAGTATCTTGTTTGCATTGTCCTTTTGAGATTTAAAGAGACTTCCTTCTGTTCCTTTCTATTATAATTTCCATAAAAATGTTTGGGGCAGGCATTATTAGTAATGCTTTTTACAATGAAGACAATAAAGCCTAGTTAAGTGATTTCCCCCGAGTCATACAGGTGTCAGAAAACACAGTATTTCTCACTATCCTAAATAATTCTAAATAATAACCTAATTGTGAATAATATGAACTTTTTCTTTCTGCCTTAAAGTCTTAGTATGCAACACTTTCATTTGCATGTTAAAAAATATAGAATGTGATACTTGGAAGTAAGTATCTAGTGAACAATTCTTCTACTCATATAATCTAAGTGTGAGCTGTAGCTCAGAGATGACCATATCTAAAATAAATAAATGATGAGCTACAATCCTTAGATATAAGGTAATGATACTTGTTCAGTAATGATCAGGATTTATTCTACTAATAAACCTAATTAAGTGGCTCTATTTATCCATGTGTGTCCATCTGGATATAGCAGATTGTGGGGGACTAAGTATCAACTGACTTTGAAACATGCAAGTTCAGAGATAAATTATGGTTTTCCCTGCCCTCAGGGACTTAACTAATAGAAAAGATTCTATAACTAATAATTGCAACTTGTTATTGTTTACTAATGGGAACTTTATGAACACAGAGACTCCTTCCTTACATCTATAATTACATTCCTAGTGTCTAAAAGAGTGCTTGGAACAAAGTAATAGCTTAGTAATTATTTATTAAATAAACAGTGGGTACAACAATGGCTAAAATAGAGGTATGTACAAAATTTATTCCACTGGGCTCAGGATTGTTTGGAAACTCAGTCAATAGGGGAAAAGCCTTGATCTGAGGCTGTAATAATTTTTAGGAGTTTGCCAGGTAGATGAGAACAGGAAGAAAAGATAGAATTTACAAAATTTCTTATTTCTCTGATCAATTAATTTTTGTTCTTCTAGTACAGATTATTAAGTTCCTTTTTAGGAACTCAACTCTTTAAATAGCTATTACTTTCGCTGTAAGGGTCATTTTCCTATGAGGATATTAGCTAAATTTCAGTCTTGCTCTTCCTTTGAGTATTTAGAATATTCTCTCTCCTTTATTCTGATGTCCATGTGAGGTAATCCAGTCACACTTGGATTTTGTCAGTCACCTCTCATTAGCTATGAGACAGTAGATAAGGTAGTTAACTTCTTTGAGACTCAATTTTCTGACGTTATAAAGTGTTTTTATTATTATAAAGCAAAAGTGCTCAGAACAGTGACTTACTCCATGTAAATGCTTAATTAATGTAAGTTTTTAGTGGTATGGCCACATATAAGGCTTTTAATTGTATGTTTTTCTTCTGTTAATTGATGAGCACCTAAAATAACTTTTAGATGATTTAGAAATTATAGAATCACAGAATTTAAAGGAATATATATTTCATGAAGTCTAAAAAAACCTGAAACACAGTTAAGTATTTTACCCAACATTACATGGTCAATACCAGATTTTATCCTAAAACCTCTGTCTTTTCACTAGTTTTCCCTTCATTTCACTACTAAGCTGCTGGTAACCATAAGCATTTGATAGGGGGATATGAAAATATTTGAAAGAATTGGATGTGGATATTTTCTAAATGTAGGTGAGCAGGGATCAACATATTAATTTGAGATATGAACCAGGATGATGGTTCATTTCTCCATTTGATCCTCTAGTCAGGCTTTTGCTGAAAAATAACATAGTTAAGTTTTCCACATTCACTAGAATGGGGCGTCAATGTGCATACAATAGAACTAGTTAAAAAATTCAATTTCAATTTTTTTTTGTATGCCTATGAAAATTCAAGAAACAATGTTTATAAAGAACAGAGTCTGGTAAAGGGAACAGATTTATTCAGCAAGAAAAAGAATTACATAAACAAGATGAGATTTCAAAATGCCTAAGGCTTAGAAATGCTACGTTTAAATGTTTGAAATAAGTGGATTATAAAAATAGAAGAATGGATCAATTAGTGGATTAATTTTTAGGACTTCATGTAAGATACTTTAATAAATAGGGAGGTTAATGTATTTAAGTCTTGAAGTGGGACCTCTCTAGATCCTCTGAGAATGTGATGGCCCCTATTCATGTTTCACTCTGGAAGTTTCCACCAGTTTCCCTAGTTTCAGAGTTCTGCATTATTCATGATGGTGCTCTTTCTGCTATGCAGGAAAATAGGACATTTTTGATGTCAGGTTTATCAGTCTAGCACTTTCCCCACCTATAACATGATGGAACTCACTAAAGTGGAAAAATATTAAAAAAATAAACCCTTTGGGACGCCTGGGTGGCTCAGTTGTTAAGCTCCTGCCTTCGGCTCAGGTCAGATCCCAGGGTCCTGGGATCGAGCCCAGCATCGGGCTCCCTGCTTCTCCCTCTCCCACTCCCCCTGCTTGTGTTTCCTCTCTCACTGTGTCTCTCTGTCAAATAAATAAATAAAATCTTAAAAAAAAATCCTTTTATATTGGATGGTATTTAGGTAGTTGGCCCAGGAAAGAGGATGCATGTGTTTTCCAAATGCTACTGTTTTCTCAAGGATGAAAATGAAACGGATGTTTTCCCACCACCACCTACTGCTGCTTTGATAACATTCTCTGATGCACCAGATGGTGGAAAACAAAGTTACTCTGCCACAGCTCTTTTGGTTAACAGTTATTTATGGGCCAATGGGATCCATTTATCCACCTTTATTACAGTTTTTTATCCTTACGGACAATAAATCCAAATAACATGATCCTGGTAAGTCGATAAAATTTACAAAACTGATGAGCTGAAGTGTATGGGAGTATTTATTGGACTTTCTGTTCACCTAGCAGTTTATTACTTTCTCCAAAGAGCAGAAGAACACATGAACTTTATTACAAGGAAAATCATGTTTTGTGCCTTAATAATTACACTTGCATAAGCAGCAAGGAGTACCTGCTGAAGGAAATCAGACTTATATGTTAAACCATCCATATGAGGCACAATTTTCTGGTTGCCTTTTTTTTTTTTTTTTTTTGGTATGTTATTCCAATGACATTACCTATAATGTGTTGACTTAAACTTGCATGTCTATTTATGACCGTTCATACTACTACTACTACTACTAATCAGTATGCGTTTATTGACAAGTATTTTCCAGCAGACTTTAGCTATTTCTGGTTGTTTATCAGCTCACCCTTGTATCATTCAACTCTTTTTCAGCCCTTGGACACTAGCTATGAAGAGAAATGTTCTTCAAACTTGAGTTGCTTTTAAATTCTTGAGGGGACCTGTACTCATTTATATGTTTGCTGTACAGACTTAGAGTCTTTTCATTTTCAGTTTCAAAGAGGAAACTCACAGTGAAAATGTGAAGCTGAAATGCTTATTCTAAATTTCTTCCCCCTTTTACTCCACACTCATTTAAAGCCAAGCATAATTTGAGTGATGAGAAATAGTGCATTTTCTCTTTTATATGTTATGAAGATCACTTATCTTGGCCTCATGCTTTAGAACAGTACTTCTCAAACATGAATGTGTGTATGAATGACAGATCACTTGAAAGTATAGATTCTGTTTCATCATCTCTAGTGAGGCTGGATGTTCTTTAGTTCTAACCAAGATCAGTTGCTGCCTGTTTTGGGCCATTTACGAATAGCAAGATTTTAGAATTTACAATGCATTATCACATAATTCAACTCATTGGCCACTTGCAGAATTTTGTGATAGAAAAACGTGCAATTTTTATGATTTGCCAAAAGTTATATCATGAATAAAAATTTGGATCAGGACTCTCATCCCTATTTGCTGACCCTATACTCAAAATTCTTCCTAGAACAAACTATGCTGCCGTACATTAGTAGTTCTCAAGTCCAGCCGGTTTATCAGATCTACCTCCGAGATGCTGATTCAGTTTGTCTGGGGTGAGTCTGGCCACCAATATTTTAAGAAGTACAGGCAGATTATTCTAATGTTCAGCCAGATTAAGAATCCCTGTTGAAGATGAAGACTGGGGATAAGATGTACATTTGTCCAAGTCATTAACCATGGATTAGGCCAGTGTTCCTCAAAACTTAATAATACCAGCATCTGCTGGAGGGCTTCTTAAAACACAGATTGCTGGGCTTTATCCCCAAGAGTTTCTGATTCAGCAGGTTTGGGTTAGGGGCTCTAGAACTTACATTTCTAATAAATTCCCTATTCCTGATATTGCTAGTGCAGGGACCACACTTTGAGAACCACTGGATTATGCCGAAGTGTTGATGATTCACATGAACTTTTAGAAGTTAATGAATTTACCTCTATATTTGATTATTATAGCTCCTTAATATCCAGCCAACACGATTTATTCAAGCTCCATACTATAAAGGCTTTCTAATAAATCATTTTCCAACAAAAATAACATGACAAGAAGGATGCTTTGTAAAGAAAATGTTGCCGCAGGGTAAATGTCTTTGTCTTTGCAATAGTACTGGATTTCATAAGGGACATTTTGAGGTACTATACTTTTTTTTTTTCTCCATTTATTTAAGGAATGAAATCCATGCACCAGAGGAGAGAAAAAAGAAATTATATGTCTCACAATGACTTCTTCTCTCAAATACTTCATTCAATCACTTAAATGATTTCAACAGTGCCTTCATTATTATCTGCAAGTAGTTAATCTCATTCTAGAGACAATGGTGATGAAATTTCAAGTCATTCAAATTCACAGGGAGCAGTAGAATTTCCAATACCTTTTTTTCACTCAGGTTATAAAAGAAAATTATTATTGTACCTTGTACAGTTATAAAAACAATTTTTCCCCTAAGGAAAGGGCTAAAAAATACAAATGACACAGAATTAATCTTATTTTTGTAGGAAATTTGGGGTCTTGGTATTTTATTCTAGATGCTATATAGGATGCCTAACCATAAAAACAAGAATGGTCTTCTAGAGTAACATGAAAGTGGTCAAAGGAATAACATTAGTCATATTGATGTTAATGGCTAAAATGGAGGGGTGGGTGGATGAGTTAGCCTGGTGATGGGTATTAAAGATGGCATGTTCTGCATGGAGCACTGGGTGTTATATGCAAACAATGAATCATGGAACACTACATCAAAAACTAATGATGTAATGTATGGTGATTAACATAACATAATAATAATAAAAAAATAAACATAAAATGGACATTTAGCCCAAACTTCGTCTCTCTGAAATGAGAACACATGTTTTGGTGCCATCCATACTGGAGTTGAATCCAGGCTCAGCCCCTTACTAGAGACTGAACAATTTATATACCTTTCATAGTAGTGGAATTAATTAGATCTACTCATTAATTGCAGTGCACATCAATAAAATGGCATCAACAAAGCATCCAATATATTACCCAGTAGATATTAGGCATTCAATAAGTGGTAATAATTCTCCTCATAAAAGGTCTTCAAACCTCAGCTTGGACATATTTATCATTGAGCTATTCATGCTCTTGTAATCCCATTCCATTTGTAGGGTAGTTTACAAATTGAAAAACTTCCTTCTTGTGTCTCCACATACTTCATGTCAGCCATAATAAATTGCAGCAACTACAATATGTTAAGGAGATAAAGAGATAAAACATTTCAGCAATAACTTAAGGTATTTTATAACCTGATCTGGGCCTAGACAACCTTAAAAAAGTAAAATAATGCAATGAAGAATATAAATATCAAAGAAAGGTAAGACATATCAGGTGATATTGATAGGGATGTTTGCTCTAATTCTGATAAATAATAAGAAGCCATTAAATATTGATTTCAAATTCCAGAACTTCTAATTTTTTTTAATTTTAAATATTTTTTAGCTCCCATCCTCCCTGACCTCTTGCTTGCTTTTTTTTTTTTTTTTTAATTACAATTAGGATAGGCTAGCTTATGTTGCATAACAAACAACACAAAATACCATTAGCTTAAAAGCAAACAAGGACATGATTGTCATACTTCATGTCCAGTGAAGATCAGTTATAAGATCTGATCAGTGTTATTCTCATTCCTGGAACTTCAAAGAGCAGAACATTCTGGAATACTGTCAGTGACTGTGGCATGCTCTGGCATTTAAAGCTTCCACTTAGAAGTGACATTAAGTTACTTCTGTTCACATTTTATTGGCCAAAGTTAAGTCCCTTGGCCATCCCTGAATATGTGGGGATGGGTGGGGGATGTGCAGTAAGTGCAGTCTTACGATATGACCAGGAGAAAACCAAATACTTGTGAACAACCTAAATAACTTCCACGGTATTCGTTGGTATTTGTTGGGTTTGTTAACTCTACCTCTGAGAAAATACCTCCCTGTGCTCTTCTTTTGTAATGTTAGAATATGTTGGTTCCTTTCTCATCTCGATCTATAAACTCTTCTCTGCTAGTTCTTTTATTCCCCCTTTCCCTGTAGGTGGACATTATCTAAGAATGCGTCCTTGGTAATTTTTGTAAGTGATGTAAGATAAGGGTTTAGTTTCATTCTTTTGTATATGGATATCCAGTTTTCCCATCACCACTTACTGAAGAGACTATCCTTTCCTCATTGTGTACTTTTGGTACCCTTGTCAAGAATTAGTTGAATGTATATGCATGAGTTTATTTCTGGACTTTTGATTCTATTCCATTGATCTGTTTCTGTTTTCATGCCAGTACCATACTTTTTTGATGACTACAGATTTGTAATATAGGTTAAATCAGAAAGTGATGTTTTCAGCTTTCTTCTTTCTCAAGATTGTTTTGGCTATTTGGGATCTTTTGTGATCCTATACAATTTTGGTTCTTTCTTCTATTTTTATAAAAAAAAAAAAGCCATTGGAATTTTGATAGGGATTGCACTGAATCTGTAGATCACTTTGGATAGTATGGACATTTGAACACTTAATTCTTCTAATCCACGAACATGATATATCTTTCCAGTTATTTGTATCTTCTTTAATTTCTCTCATCAGTGTATTATACTTTTTAATGTGCAGATTTTTCACCTTCTTGGTTAAATTTATTCTTAATTATTTTATTGTTTTTGATCTTACTGTAAGTGGGATAGTTTTCTTATTTTCTCTTTCCAATAATTTGCTGTTAGTGTATAGAAACACAGTTGACTTTGTATATTGACTTTATGTTCTGCATCTTTATTAATTCATTTATTAGTACAAGCAGGTTTTGGTGGAATCTTAAGGTTTTCTATATACAATAACAGGTCATCTGAAAGCAAATACAATTTTACTTCTTCTTTTTGATTTGGATGCCTTTTATTTTTTTCTTGCCTAATTGCTCTGGCTAGGACTTCCAGTACTATGTTGAATAGAAATGGCTAGAGTGAGCATCTTGTATTATTCCTAATCTTAGGAGAAAAGCCTTCAGCTTTTTACCATTGAATATGATGTTACTTGTGGGTTCGTCATATGTAGTCTGAATTATGTTGAGGTACATTATATCTATGCCTAATTTGTTGAGAATTTTATCATAAAAGGATGTTGAATTTTGCCAAATTCTTTTTCTGCATCTAATGCAATAATCATGATTTTTATTCTTCATTCCATTAATGTAGTGTATCAATGTTCATGTGTTTTTTTAGTTTACCGTTTCTTTGCATTTTACTAATTCTTCATTTTGGCTTTCAAATATATACATGTGTAAATAATATTCCACATTCCTTTTCTCTAATCTTTCCTCCACATCTCTTTGCTTGCTACCCTCCATAAAATTACTGTGTAGTAAAGCTCAGTGGCTTTGTTACTAAATCCTACTTTTGTGATACTGGTCTCACTGATTACTTGAAAATATTATCCATAACAACATTCTTAAAATTTTCTCTTTCCTTGGCTTTCCATCCATTAGCCTTTTGGAGTACATTCCCAAATACTTTTGCCAGATTTTCTTCCTCTATTTTTCCTTAAGCATTTATTTCTCTATGTTTTGTTCCTTGGCCTCCTCTACTCATTATAAAAACTCTATATCGTGATGATTTCCTTTTTTAAAAAAGATTTTATTTATTTATTTGAGAGAGAGAGAGAGAGCACAGATGGTGGGGGGGGGCAAAGGGAGAGGGAGAAGCAGACTCTCTGTTGAGCAGGGACCCTGAGATCATGACCTGATCCGAAGGCAGACGTTTAACCAACTGAGCCACCCAGGCGCCCCTTGATGATTTCTAAATGTACAAATCCAACACAAACATGTAGATACATCCACCTATTGGTCATCTGTACTTGATTTTTCCTCAGGCACTTCAAATTTAACCTAACCAAAAATGAATTTATCATATTTTCCCTTATCACTCCAGCAGGACATGCTTCTCCTTAAAAATATTACCTATTTATATACATGGTACTTTTATCCATACAGTTACTCAAGCTAGAACCCTAGGAATTACTCTTTAATTACTCTTAATTATCTTTTCTCCTCATGCTATTGCTCCACCATTCCATATTTTATTATCCTAATCTCTTCAACCTTTTTTTTTTTTTATATCTCCTGTTGTCTCCTTTAAATCCTCAGTGACACTATAAAAATAAGGTTTTTGGAATTTCCTCCAAACAGCCTCCCTGACAATAGACTTGCTCCTTCCCATTACTTCCAGTATGATCCTTCTAAAGTACAAATCTTCTTTTTTCACTTTTTTGCCTCTTATCTTTCTTTGAGTAACCAGAATAAAATAAAAATCTTAGCATAACAATCTAAGAGTTTTTATTTATCTCTGTCTCTCTAGCTCCATTTGTAGCCAACACATTGCTATACTTTACTTTTTGTTTCCAATAAATATGCATTTTCCCTACATCAGTGGTTCTCAACCGTGGGTTATTTTGTTCCCTTCCCACCTCCTAGAGACAGGCATTGTCAGAGTCATTTTTTGTTGTCACAACTTGAGAGGAGAAGCTACTGGGATCTATTGGATAGAGGCAGAAATGATTTCATGTATATGTACAATGTAAAATCAAAACAAAACAAACAAACAAAAACAGAAACAGAGTCATAAATACAGAGAACAAACTGCTGGTTACCAGAGGCGAGGGGTGTGGGGTATGGGTGAAATAGGTGAAGGCGATTAGTAGTACAAACTTCCAGTTATAAAATAAATAAGTCACAGGCATAAAAAGTGCAGCATAGGGAACACAGTCAATAATATTGTAATAACATTGTATGAAGACAGTTGATAACTACATTTACCAAGATAAGTATTGCATAATATATAGAATATCAATTCACTACATTCACTGGGAACTAATATAACACTGTACATCAACTATACTTCAATAAAAATATACTAAAATGAAAAACACATCCCCCAATAACAAAGAATTATCTGAATAGTACCAGTATTGAAAAATCTACCCTTATTCGACATCATAGTTATTAATTCTGTGCCTTTGTATGTGCTGTTCTCTCAGCATGGAATGTTCTTCCCATAATGTCTATCTACTTTTGACTAGTTAGTCAAGGTGCATTCTTTGCACCCCTTCCTGTAAAATATTGACTAATCTTATTCAGTACAAATTATATTTAAGTAACTTATTTTACTCCAATCATATTTATTCCCTTTCTCAAAATCCTTGTCTGGCTCTCCACTATTTCATTGCCAATAACCCTGATATTAAAAACCCTGCAAAATATGGCAGGAACCTACATTAAAGTTCCCCTATTCCAGTGTTTCTTATTCAGATTCTATGATTCATCCAAAATGAATTATTCCACATTTCCACAATTTACACACTACTGAAGTTTTGATCATTTGTTCCTCTTAATTTATATGTTTCTCTGTCTGTTCTTCTCTAACAACCAAACTCTTACGAGGTTCTCAAGCCTCAGTTTATGCAAATCTTTGGTTCTTTAAAGCAAATCCATTTAGCTCTACATTTAACTTATCCTCGTTCTGGTCACCTACTTTTTTTTTTTTTTTTTTGGTTACTTCTCTTTATTCATTGGAAACTTTTAGCATGAAGATCAGTCTTTATATTTATATAAATTTCTAAGATGACCCCAAACAAAATCCACCTGGATGGCTCTTTGAGTGCTTAAAAGTCTCATTTCCAGCAATGATGATAATGTTTTAAAATACTACTACTACTGATGATGATGATGATGATGATAATGGTAATAATAATAATAACAATAATAATAATAAAAATAACAAGTGACATTGAGTACCTACTGTATTCCAGGCACTTAAGCCCCTTAACATCAGTTGTTTCTCTCTTTATCCAATTCCCATATTTCTTAATATATTGCTTTCCATACTGTAAATCATTTTTTTCTTTCTGTAAGTGGTGAGCTTATGGTACCTCCAAATACATTCTTTGTTGTTCACCTTTCTGTGTGCCCTATAGGTGAATATATATGAATTGCCTCCATGGGTTCCTTGGCTTTCCAACCTCCATTTAAGTTTGGCCAACAGCGGGCATCAGGAGATCAGAGAAACGAGCATCAGGAGATCAGAGAAGGCAGAGAGTTGGGGTATTTATTCCTTTGCCTTACACACTATGACATCCCTTTAGGTTGGCTTCCTTCCTCTATTGACTGCAGATCCTTTTACTCATCCTTCCAGGTTACTTATCCCCAGTACCACCATCCTAAGCAATTTTTCATTAAGACTCTCTGGAAAAATACTACCACTTGATCACCATCATCATCCCACTACTGAGTGAAGCCTGTTGTTATCCCAGAACAGTGAAATCTTCCTGCCCCTTTCCCAATAATAATGTACAATTATAAGTATTTGTTTAATATTGCTCTTCCCCATTAAAATAGGTTTCTGTCATGTTAATTTCTATTTGATCACATAGCACCTAGCAGATAGGAAACACTCAAATAATATGTTGAATGACTATTTGTTTACAAAGGCAATTTGAGGGATGTATAGTATGGTGAAACCAGATTAGAAGATGAGATAATTTATTTTGGGATAAAAGAAGCCTTTTAGAAAGTGAGTTCTAAGCAGAGGCTTCTTGTATATCATATTTCCTGATATCCTCCAAGTTGACTTGTCCTTGTACTCTTTTGGATTCACATGGCATTTTGTTTTTTCTTATAACATGTATCCAAATTCTACTTTGTATTCTTTCGTTTGTTTGCACAATTTTTTTAAAAAATTTTAATTCCAGTATAGTTAGCATATAGTGCTATATTAGATTCAGGTGTATAATATAGTGATTCAACAATTTTATACATTACTCTGTGCTCATCATGGTAAGTGTACTTTTTTTTTTTAAGATTTTATTTATTTATTTGAGAAAGAGAGAATGAAAGAGAGAGAGGGCACAAGAGGAGGGAGGGTCAGAGGGGGAAGCAGACTTCCCACTGAGCTGGGACCCCGATGCCGGGCTCAATCCTGGGACTCCAGGATCATGACGGAGCCCAAGGCAGTCGCTTAACCAACTGAGCCACCCAGGCGCCTGGGTAAGTGTACTCTTAATCCCTTTCATCTATTTTATTCATTCCTCAACCCACCTCCCCTCTGGTAACCATCAGTTTGTTCTCTATAGTTAAGAGTCTGTTTTCTGGTTTGTCTCTTTTTTGTTTTTTGTTGTTGTTGTTTGTTTCTTAAATAACACATATGATTGAAACAACATGGTATTTGTCCTCTGACTTATTTCATTTAGCATTATACTCTTTAGATGCATCTAGTTGTTGCAAATGGCAAAATTTCATTCCTTTTTATGGCTAAGTAATATTCCATTATATGTTTTTATATATATAAAGAAGTGATATATAAATATATATTGATTAGTGATTTATAAATATATAAAGTGATATATATATGTATATATATATATAGTTAGGAGTCCATCTATGGATGGACGCTTGGGTTGCTTACATAATTTGACTATGGTAAAATAACACTGCAATAAACATATGGGTGCATATATCCTTTCAAATTAGTGTTTTCATATTCTTTGGGCATATATTCAGAAGCAGAATTACAAGATCATAAGATTGTTCTATTTTTAATTTTGTTGAAGAACCTCCATACGATTTTCCATAGTGGCTGCACCAATTTGCATTCCCACCAACAGTGCAAGAAGGTTCCTTTTTCTCCACATCCTCACCAACACTTATTTCTTGTGTTTTTGATTTTCTCCAGTCTGACAGGTGTGAGGTAATATCTCATTGTAGTTTTGATTTGCATTTCCCTGATGATGAGTGATGTTGAGCATCTTTTCATGTGTCTGTTGGCCATCTGAAGGTCTTTGAAGAAATGTCTGTTCATGTCTTCTGCCCATTTTTAATTGGATTATGCATTTGGGGGTTGTGTCATTTTTTTATATATTTTGGATACTGATGCTTTATTGCATATGTCATTTGCAAGTATATTTTCCCAATCTGTAGGTTGTTTTTTCATTGTGTTGATTGTTTCCTTTGCTGTGTAGAAGTTTTCATTTCAATGTAGTGCAAATAGCTTATTTTTGCTTTTGTTTCCTTTGCCTCAGGAGACATATCTAGAAAAATGTTGCTGCGGCCAATGTCAGAGAAATTATTGCCTGTGCTCTCTTCTAGGATTTTTATTGTTTCAGGTCTCATGTTTAGGTCTTTAATCCACTTTGAATTTATTTATGGGTGGTGGGAGAAAGCTGTCCAGTTTCATTCTTTTCCATGTAGCTATTCAGTTTTCCCAACATTTGTTAAAGAAATTGCCTCTTTTGCTGAAGATTACTTGACCATATAATCATGGGCTTATTTCTCGGCTCTCTATTCTGTCCTATTGATCTTTGTGTCAGTACCATACAGTTTTGATTACTATGGCTTTGTAGTATACATTGAAATCTGGGATTATGAAACCTCCAGTTTTGTTGTTTTTAAAATTGCTTTGGCTATTCAGGGTCTTTTGTGGTTCCATATATTTCTGAAGATTAATATTGCAGGTCAGAGAAAAATTATGTTGGTATTTTGATAGGAATTGTATTACATCTGTAGATTGCTTTAGGTAGTATGGACATTTTAACAAGATTTGCTCTCTCAATCCATAAGCATGGGATATCTTTCCATTTGTTTGTGTTGTCTTCAATTTCTTTCATCAGTGTTTAATAGTTTTCAGAGTACAGGTCTTTCATCCCTTGGCTAAGTTTATTCCTATGTATTTCATTATTTTGGAGCTCTTATAAGTGGGATTGTTTTCTTAATTTCTCTTTCTGCTTCATTATTTGTGTATAGAAAAGCATCAGATTTCTGTATACTGATTTTGTATCCTGTGACCTTACTGAATTCATTTATCAGTTCTAGTAGTTTTTTGGTGGCGTCTCTAGGGTTTTCTATATATAACATGATGTTATTTGCAAATAGTGAAACTTTTCCTTCTTCCTTACCAATTTAGATGCTTTTTATTCTTTTTCTTGTCTGATTGCTGTGGCCAAGACATCCAGTACCATGCTGAATAAAACTGGTGAGAGTGGACATCCTTGTCTTGTTCCTGATTTTAGGGAAAAGCTCTCAGTTTTTCACCATTGAGTATGTTCTTAGCTGTGGGTTTTTCATATATGGCCTTTATTATATTGAAGTATGTTCCCACTAAACCTACTTTGTTGAGGGCTTTTATCATGAATGGATGTTGTACTTTGTCAAACGCTTTTTGTGTATCTATGGAAATGATCATATGGTTTTTATCATTTCCCTTGTTGGTGTGATATATTGACTTGATTTGTGAATATTGAACCACCCTTTCATCCTAGAAATCCCACTTGATTGTAGTGAATGATTTTTTACAATGTATTGTTGGATTCAATTTCCTAATATTTTGTTGAGGATTTTTTGTGTCTATGTTCATCAGAGATATTGGCCTGTATTTCTCTTTTTTTGTGGTGCTTTATCTGATTTTGACATCAGGGTAATGCTAGCCTCATAGAAAGAATTCAGAAGCTTTTCTTCTTCTATTTTTTTTTAAACAGTTCGAGAAGAATAGTTATTAACTCTTCTTTAACTTTTTGGTAGAATTCACTGCGGAGCTATCTGATCCTGGACTTTTGTTTGTTGGGAATTTTTTGACTACTGATTCAATTTCATTTTGGTAATTGGTCTGTTCAAATTTTCTATTTTTTCCTGATTCACTTTTGAGAGGTTATATGTTTCTATAAATTGATCCAATTCTTCTAGGTTGTCCAGTTTGTTGGCATACACTTTTTCATAATATTCTCTTACCATCTTTTGTATTTCTCTAGTGTCAGTTGTTATTTCTCCTCTTTCATTTTTGATTTTGTTTAAGTCCTCTCTTTCATTCTCTCTCTCTTTTTTGATGAGACTGACTAGAAGTTTATAGATTTTGTTGCTCTTTTCAAAGAAACAGCTCCTGGTTTCAGTGATGTGTTCATTTGTTTTTAGTTTCTATTTCATTTATTTCTGCTCTAATCTTTATTATTTCCTTCCTTCTACTGGATTTGAGTTTCATTCGTTCTTCTTTTTCAAGATCCTTTAGGTGTAAGGTTAGGTAGTTTGATATTTTTCTTGCTTCTTAAGGTACATCTGTATTGCTATAAAATTCCTTCTTAGAACAGCTTTTGCTGCATCCCAAATCTTAGACTGTGTGTTTTCACTTTCATTTGTCTCCATGTATTTTTTGATTGCCTCTTTGACTCTTTTGGCTGACCCATTCATTGTTTAGTAGCATGTTATTTAACCTCCATGTATTTGTGTTCTTTTCAGACTTTTTGTTGTTGATTTCTAGTATCATAGTCCTGTGGTTGGAAATGATGAATGGCATGACTTCAATCTCTTTGAAGTCAATTGAAGGCAATCTTATTGAGACTTATTTTATGGCCTAATATTTGATCTATTTTGGAGAATATTCCATGTGCACTTGAAAAGAATGTGTATTCTGCTGTTTTAAGATGGAATTTTCTGAATATATCTGTTAGATTCATCTGGTCCAATGCGTCATTCAAAGCCACTATTTCTTTATTAATTTTCTGTTCTTATGATCTATCCATTGATGTAAGTGGGGTGTTCAAGTCCCCAACTGTTATTGTATTATAATATTGATTACATCCTTCATGTTTGTTATTAGCTGCTTTATGTATTTGGGTGCTCCTATGTTGGGTAAATATTTACAATTATTATAACTTCTTGTTTTATTGTTCTCTTTATGATTATATAGTCTCCTTTGTCTCTTTTTTACAGTCTTTGTTTTAAAGTCTATTTTGTTCAATAGAGGTACTGCTACCTCAAATTCTTTTCACTTCCATTTGCCTGATAAATACTTTTCCATCCCTTCACTTTCAATCTGCAAGTGTCTTTAGGTCTGAAATGAGTTTCTTATAGGCAGCATTAGATGGGTCTTTCGTTTTTATCCATTCCATCATCCTATGTCTTTTGATTGGAGCATTTAGTCCATTTACAAAGTAATTACTGATAAGTATGTACTTACCATTTTTTTTTTTTTACTTGTTTTATGGTTGTTTGTGTAGTTCTTCTCTTTTCCTTTATTATTCTCTTGCTCTCTTTTCTCATGATTTGTTGGTGGTCTTTAGTGATACACTTGGATTCCTTTCTCTTTATTTATCTTGCACATCTATTACTGGTGTTTGATTTGTGGTTACCATTAGGTTTGTATATAACATCTATATATAGCAGTCTATATTTTCTGGGTTATTTACACTGATATGGGTGTTATCTAATTATATCCATGAGACAAGGTGAGCTTAGGATTCTCTTATTCTACCATCTTCCCTGGAAGTCTCTACTTTGTATTCTTACTATCGGTAGACTTGACAACCCACTTAGCATCCCTGTACCCCACTACACATTGATTATTATCTCTTTTAGGAATATAAGTCTTTCTTCACTTTGCATACTCTGTAATATCTAGCAGAGACCTTGACATAGAGGTGTTATTTATTTTTTGATATAATATATAGATCTGAAGACTTAAGACCAGCATCGTACTCCAAAGTTAATTAATTAGTTTAATACTAATTTGTTAAACACATTATATTTACCAGACTCTGTTGTTTTACCTTTAACTTGTTGTTGCTAAAATTTTCTGTTTCTTTCAAATAAACTACAACTGAGTCATGTCACTCAGTTTGTACCTTTCTGTAGTTAATTTTTGTTTTATGAACGCATAACTTTCACTCAATTCTGTTAAATTCACTTTGTTGCTTTTGACCCATTTTATGAGATTTGAACTGATAATTTCAGAATAATGTCACAGAGGTGAGGTAAACCCTCTATCCACTGACATTGAAGACATATCTATTAATTCACTGAAAGAATGAAACATTTCCATTTGGCACATTCAAATAAAATGCAGGGTCTTGATGATGAAAACCCATTTGGGTATTTATCTTCCTTATATTATCTTTCCTTTTCAAATAAAAAGAAATATGCTGTTTGTGTCCCAACTATTTGATGTGTTGAGTTGTGTCCTTCCAAAAATATATATATTGAAGTCCTAACTCCCAGCACCTCAGGATGTTATCTTATTTGGAAATAGGATTTTAACAGAGATAATCTGATTAAAATGAGGCCTTAATCCAATGTGACTGCTGTCTTTATACAAAGGGAGTTTAAACAGAGACAGACATGCATGAAGGGGAAATATGTGAAGACACAGGAGGAAGACAGCCATGTAACTGAAGTTATGCATCTGTAAGCCAACACATGCCAAGGGTTTCTAGCAAACATCAGAAACTAGAAGAGTTAAGAAAAGATTCTCCCCTAGAGCCATTAGAGAGTACAGCTCTGATGACACCTTGATTTCTCATTTTTAGCTTCCAAGACTGTGAGACAATTTATATTGTTTTAAGCCACTCAGGTTTTGATACTTTCTTAAGGCAGCTCTAGTAAATTAATGCAGTCTGTATGCAAGTATTTGGATGGTGTTCTTTCCCTCTTCTGCATTTCATGGTAGCCTAATTAATTTTCCTCAGTTTGTGACCCCTAAAACTTCAAAAGGAAAGTTTCCAAAAATCAGCACCAATCCTTATAGTGACAAAATAGTAGAATAATCAGAGTTCCAGACCAATGGAATTTTCTAATGTCATCCATAAGTGTTTAACATCCATAAGTGTTAAAACTCGGATACTCAGATATTCGTTTATATACTTACAACAGGCATTTCACTTTTAAAAAAATTCTCTAGAATTTAGAATTCTTAGGCAAGACTTTTATTGTAGGTGGTATTGGCACTATAAATTCTAAATAATCTACCTTAAAAAATCAATAGTAATTCCTGAAAGTTGTACAAAATAAATTATCTTTTATTATTATAGTTACTTTATGTAGGACAAACAATTAGCAGAGCTTTTGTATCACTTTATGAATCATTTGAATTTATACAAATAATATCAGTATTTACCTCTGTGTTTAATTCCATTCACTTTTCTTATCCTTTTTCACAGTGAGATTGTGATTCTGAATATTTTTCCTGATATAAAGTCTTTAGAAATATTGTAACTGAATTTTTTCACTCACAAAGTGTAGCACCCTGCCTTAAGTCAATACTGATGCATTCACTTTTGTTAATAATACATGGGTGCCTACTCTCATGCAAGAGATGACCTGAGCATTGAGCTTTTCTAACTGCATGCAATGCATTCTTAACCTACAGCTGATAGATTAACCTTAAAGTTGTAGATTTTATAATAGATTTGTATCATGGTTGTTTAGTACCAAAGTTGGTTGGCTGTATCATATTATGTCTACTTGGAGAGTGATATTACAAAGAGCCTCCAATAAAAGCAGCTCTCCCTGCCCCAGTTCTTAGTGAAGATGCATTTTCCTATGAGAATTTGTTCAAAAGAGATAATGTTCCATATACATAAGTGGAGGTCAACAGGTACAGATTTTATTCTCTAGTACTGTGATTTGGTTTCAATGTCTATGTCAATACTCTGATTCAAAAATGTGTGTGCAGCAAGACTAGATTACTGGCATTTTGTTTGGAAGGAACAGAACAATTGTTGACAAGACCACTGAACCAAGCCATCTCTATTCCCTTCTCTGATCATCTCATTCATAGTCATTATGTTTATTATGTTGATATCCAAGTAGTCTGTCTTAAGGAAACAGACTGAGTACAACAGGAGAAAATCTAAGGTCATAGAAAGAGACTACAAAATTCTTATATTCACTCTTATTTCTTATTGGATAAGATGCTTTATGATCAAAGTCATATATCTTTGAGTCTGTTTTAAGACTATGCTTTCTAATGATATGTTTGTTGGTATCACCTTGTTTGAATTATTATTGATTCCTATTTTATGTCAGTTAGGTTAAAGTAGGATATGACCCTCTTATTATATTTCCTTAAATTTCATTCAGCTATCTCATTTTACTACTTTTTCAGATTAATTTTTCAAGTTAAAATATTTTCTATTTTTATTGGGAGTTTATTTCATATATAAATTATCTGGAGGACTAATGGAAAATTTTGCAGTTAATTTTACATTAAGAAAAATACTATATTTTTTCATTTATTTAATTCTCTATCTTTCTGAGACAAGTTTTAAACTAGTTTCATTTTTGTGGTGAATATTTTGAGATAAAGGGAGCTAATATGGATTAGTAATTGTATTTGTCTGATATGAACAAAGAGCAATGTATCATTAGTTTAAAGAAGATAGAGGTTTGTTTCCTCTCACATAATTAAGTCTGGACTTTGGTTGTCCAGGTCTATTATTATGGCTTTATGGTATAATCAGTGTTCCAGACTTCAGCTTTCCATTCACAGTACCATTCTTAGGAAGTAGCTTTCCTCTTAAGATTGCCTCGTGGTTGAAAAATTGTGGCGCCAAAGCTAGCCATCATATCTACAAACCAGCTAATACCTCTACAATCCAGGAATAAATGGGAAAGAGGGGGAAAGCAAAAAGAATCTGCTTCATGAGTAAGCCCCCTGTAAGAGATTTACTGGAAGTCCCACCCAATGATTTCTGCTTACATATTATTAGGCATGCATGTCTTCAAATGTATCTTGGGAATGTTGGGTTTTTTGATAGGCATATTTCTACTTTAAAATACAGTGAATCTTAAAAAAAAAAAGTAAAATATGGTGAATCTTTCCAGGAATAAATAGATATTGAATAGGATCAATCCATGTGTATATTTCTAACTCCAACTCCAGTTTCTCCCCATTTTATATATGGAGAATTATTCGGTATTGAATTTGCTTTTAAAAATACCAGTATGAGTAACTGAATGACAGCAAAGTTACATTATTAACCTAATAATTAGTCATCAGTTATCTTTCTGTCTAGTGTTTTCCATCATTGATTATTTACCATTAGCTTTCCTCCTAACAAACAATGGAGATCTTGCATGACTAAAGCAAGCTTTGAACAACATATCTGTTCAAAATGTGCAAAAGTGCAAAGAATCTATGATTTTTTTTATCCCTCCACAGACAATTATGCCATGGAGTGACTCAGTTTACCCACTACTTTTATCAATTCAAACAACTGTTAGTTTTCTTCATACAGTATGCTATGACTTCATTTGGGTATGACATACATATTTGATTAATTTATTAAATTCTGCTTTTATTATCTCATTAGCCTGAGAAAAAATAGTATGATACTGTTATTTACCATATCCTTTTTGTGATGGCAAATCACTCTCTCAATTTATTAAAAAACTTAGGATGTAAAAGTCTAAGTCTATGAAAATGTCTTTTGATCACAAATTAGCCCAGCATTTTATCAGAGTTCTGTCAGAAACAGAAATGACTCCTGGTATTGCAAAGAGGCAAAATTTAATAGTGGTAATTAGATATGCAGGTGATGGAAGACCTGAGAATTTATGCAGAGAAACATGAGAAAAGCCAGACAGTAGAAACAGCATGAACCTACTAACATGCCCAGGCTGGAGGGACACAGGAGATAATATTGTTTCAGTCCAAAATTTAAATTTACAATTGAAATGGAAACAGTATTTTTGCCCTGTTCTGCTCTGCTCAACCCTGTGGGAGTTGGGACCATGGCTGTTCAATGGTAGCTGGACCATTGAGGATATGCAAACACTCTAGAGATAATGTTGGAAGTGGAGAGAAATTGGGAAAGACAGCACAACTTTTGATTTCCTTAAGTCCTCCAGTCTCTGCCCACTAGCTCCCAATGATCAGATATCATTAAAAAACAAGTTGGTAAGAAAGTCTGGGAAATGCAAGTCCCTGTGTTAATATCATATCAAGGAAAGGGCAAGTAGATGGGTCTGAAAGAAAACAGACAAATGATAAGCACTTCCCTCTGTTTTCCCTATAGATTAATTATCTATGCTTTTCTGCCCAAATCTGGGGCTTTGAAGAATGACTTTCATGGACTACATCACCCCTCCTCACCTTCTGACTTCCATTTGTGTTTACCACTGGTTGAAGATTGAGAAGCTGAGAGAAAGGCAGTTGTGGATATTTATTCTCCTAATTCCTTATATGCCAGCCATAATTAGTCATATGGTTGGTCTTTTTTTTTTTTTTTTTTTCCCCATGGCTCTGACTCTTCTTGGGTTCTAGTAACTCTGTTCTCTCATTTACCTCTTTGGGTTTAGATGTGGTAAATGTTCTTTATTCTTACTAGTCCCAAAATACTTCATCATCCCTTATTGGTTCTTTTCATCCTGCAAATACATTTGTAAATACTCCATTAAACTGTCTTCATGTAAACCTTTTGAAAGTACCATCTATTTTTCATATTTATTACA
Organism: Mirounga angustirostris; assembly: GCF_029215605.1. Lineage (NCBI taxonomy): Eukaryota > Metazoa > Chordata > Mammalia > Carnivora > Phocidae > Mirounga > Mirounga angustirostris. The sequence continues at coordinate 35,954,741 of NW_026991710.1, forward strand.
TGGGGCAAATGAGTTTTATCTTTGTAACCACTAGCATAATTCAGTATGGGTGTAGAATAATTGTCATTTTGACATTTGGACTTGCCTATTTATTGGCAGCTGGACTTATTTAACAATATATTAGAAATAAAACTCTTTCATTTTAGGTAATTACTTGATGCAACTTTATCTTAAATACACATGCAAATAGGAACATTGGAATCAAATGGCATTGCTCAGTTATAAAATAATACGGGAATGAACCTCAGAGAGGTCTCACGTTGCCAAGGATGTCTATCTAGAAAAATTGCCTAATTCAGTCTTGTAGAAAATCACTAGAACTTTTCTGTGGTCATTTTGTACTAGCTATGTATAATTTGTGGCTGACCAAGGTACATACCAGTTTCCAGAATAGGCAAACAGTATTGCTAATTTAGACAGCTTTTTTGTGTCAATTAAAAAAAAAAAAGAAGAAGAATGCAGCTTCTCTGGACAGTCACATCCATGTGGGCACAAGATTTGTGAGCAAGGAACACATTATATGAAGAAAAAATTTCCTTTGGTTTGGGTAGACCCAGTTTCACCAGAGATTCCTGGGCTTCACAGCTGACTCAGTAGATCACTCATGGGATAGAAGGTATTTACCAATCAAATCTAAGTATTTCAATTCTATAACAACCAATGTGGCTATTTGTATGAAGATCTCAGTTTGAGAAACATTGTTTTATGTGGCTATGATCAATCTTCTCTCTTATCTATGTTGCCACACGTTATTAGCTGTAGCAAATCTGTGAAGAAATTAAACATTTTCAATGTGATTTTTTCTTTCTGTGATTTTTTTTTCTTTATCACCATGTTTATTGCAGCAGAAACTGTTTTCTAAAAATAATTTCTAGAATCTTTACCAAAATCATTATACACTTGGATTGTTTTGTAGGTGAGACGAAAACACATAGAAACAGAGAATAGAAAAAATGTTGCGAGGGGGGCGCCTGGGTGGCTCAGTCGGTTAAGCGACTGCCTTCGGCTCAGGTCATGATCCTGGAGTCCCAGGATCGAGTCCCGCATCGGGCTCCCTGCTCAGCGAGGAGCCTGCTTCTGCCTCTGACCCTCCCCCCTCTCATGCTCGCTCTCTCTCTCTCATTCTCTCTGTCTCAAATAAATAAATAAATAAAATCTTTAAAAAAAAACAAACAAAAAACAAAATGTTGCGAGGGGCTGGCAGTGGAGTGGGAGAAATAGGGACAGGTTGGTAAAAAGGTATAAACTTTCAGCTATTAGGTGAATAAGGCCTGAGAATCTAATGTAAAACATGGTGACTACAGTTAATAACACTACTGTGTAATTGTAATTTGCTAACAGAGTAGAATTTGAATATTTTCACCAAAAAAGAGATAAATATGTGAGGCGATGGATGAGTTAATTAACTAGATTGAGAGAAGCCTTTCACAGTGTATATCAGATTACCACAATGTACACTTTAAATATCTTACCATATTATATGTCAGTTACAGCTGAATAAAACTGAAATTAAAAAAGAACATTAACAAAGTAGTTTCTTGAAAAAAACATGTTTCCTATAACATATCTCTTAGTAAAATTATAAGTAGAGAAATCTTGGCTTTACATCTATTCTTAATCAACCCTTGGTCCTGTAGCCCAAACATTCAGTTTCGATTGCCTTTTGGCACTGGTAGCTGATGGTGGTGGAGGCCTCTCTTGCTCCTTTTGGAATTCTTTGTTAATTCACATATAAATCTTGAGCTTTGTGGGACACCTGGATATACTTACACTCCCTGGATTCTTTTTATTAAGAATTCTAGGGCGCCTGGGTGGCTCAGTTGGTTAAGTGACTGCCTTCGGCTCAGGTCATGATCCTGGAGTCCCGGGATCGAGTCCCGCATCGGGCTCCCTGCTCAGCGGGGGGTCTGCTTCCCCCTCTGCCCTCTTCCCTCTCGTGCTCTCTGTCTCTCATTCTCTCTCTCAAATAAATAAATAAAATCTTTAAAAAAAAAAAAAAGAATTCTAGTAACCTCAGGAATCATTTAGACCCTGCAGCTTCTTGAACTTTATGATTTTCCGAAAGATCTTTTACATGTAGTAGATGAAATTAAGTTTGACAAGCTGAAGCGAATGAGATTTAGTATCTTTGTCTTTTTGACATTTTTCAGCTTCATGTTCACTTTGCATTTTGCAGTTCACTCTTTTCTGGTATCTTAAAATGTCACCTCCCCCCACACGGAGTTCACACCCCTCCTCTACCACTGCCAGTTAGGAACCATAGAGGACAAAATCGGATAAAGAAATATTCTTAACTGCTGAGTTTTTGTGTCTCATGTGAAGTTTTATAACAAACATAAAGAATTTTAAGTGTAACTATTATGTCTGTAATAGGAAGCTACTACTCACTATTTTAATAAAATGGAATTTTGCCAAAATCTTGTAAATAGCATACTATGTATGTAGTAAACATCTGATCTTGTAATTTCACAGCAGCTCTTCTATTTTACACGGTCTAAACATTTCATGTGTGAAGTCAAAAAATAATTGACGTCATTTCATGGCCACCTAAAATATATGGGCTTTCTCTCTGAAGCTATCTCTATGGGAACAAAGACAAAATTTCCCAAATGAAATAACATTGATGCTAGCACTTTTTCATTTTTTGTTTTCTTCTAAAACTTTATTTTCTTACTGATTATGTTCTTTTAGAAACAATTTTTATTAGTTGTTTTTGAATCTCTCACATTTTGATTGACACTTTTGTTTTTATTTATAAACTTTTCTCAGTATTGTTTTTATTCTTCTCTGCTTCTTTTTCTCCCCAGCTTTATTGAGATATAGTTGAGATGTAACATTGTGTAAGTGTACAACATATTTATTTGATATATTTATACACTGCAAAATGATTACCATGACAGTGTTAGCTAACACCTCTATCATATCACATAATTACCATATTTTTTTTTGTGATCAGAACACTTAAGATCTACTCTCTTAACTACATTCAAGTATATAACATGGTATTTATTAACTATAATCATCAGGCTGTGCATATAACTCTAAGTTTGTACACTTTGACCAACCTGTCCCCATTTCACCCACCCCTCACCATTCGACTCTATTTCTATGCCATTGCCTTTCTTTGGTTCCACATATAAATGAGACCATATGGTATTTGTCTTTCTCTGTTTGGCTTATTTCACTTAGCATAATGCCCTCAAGTTTCATCCATGTTATTGCAAATGGCAGAAATTCCTTATTTTTCATGGCCAATTAATAATCCATGGTATATATACCACATCTTCTGTGTCCATTCATCCCTTAATGGACACTTAGGTTGTTTCCATATCTTGGCTATTGTAAATAACGCTGTAATGAACACGGGAGTGCAGATCTCTTTTCAAGATCCTGTTTTCATTTCCTTTGGATATATATCCAGCAGTGGGGTTGCTGGATCATATGATTGTTCTATTTTTAATGTTTTGAGGAAACTCCATACTGTCTTCTATAGTGACTGTACCAATATGTATTTCTACTAACGGTGCATAAGGATTCCCTTTTCTCCACATTTTCATCAACGTTTGTTATCTCTGGTCTTTTTTTATGATAGCCATTCTAACAAGAATGAGACTTCCTGTGTCTGGTGATAAGAGAGTTTCTGGTATAGGGCATCTTCCATATGGAGATTTTATCTTCTGCTTTCAGGAAGAAAAAGGAGAGGTCAGATAGCCTTTCTGGCACCTGCTGTTTTTCAGGTGACTTTAACTCAAAATAACTCTTACAGTTTATCAGCATATTTTACGGTGGCATATTATGCTACCTTTCAAGTATTAAATGAACTCTTTTTGCCCTTCAGAGCTTTCTTCCATGCAGTAATAACATCAGAAATGATAATTGAAAAAGTATAGACCTGGGATATATTTAGTTTATTTACATGGTCTATGAAAAGGATCATTAGCAGACAAAATAAGTCTCTGGAATGGAAGAAGTTCCCTCTTACACAGACTCAGTTTAATTTCTTTGTACATAATTCAAATTCTTTCCTTCCATATATTGCTCTTTGTTAAGTGTACAAAATTCTCTAAAAAATCCTTTCCAGATTCTCTCCCGAGTCAGAACTATTTAAACAGCATCTTTTTGCAAAATACTCTTTTGCTAGTTACTATTGACTTAATTAACAAATGACCTTTTCCATCATAGTGTCATTTGTATAAGGAGAAAGCCCTGTTGCTAAGGACTACTAACCAAGTACGGTTTATTCTTAGTTCAATCTTTGCTGAGCCCTCAGCTCTACTTGGTCAAATGCCAATTATGCCTTTAACTTGCTACCTGCAAACCTTCTGTCTCCTCTTCTTGCTCTCTCTGCCTCTCCCCAGCGTGCCACTGATCTTTGTGTCTTCACTTCTAAATTCAATGGATTTAACTCATATTTTCTCTAGTAACTACTCCAGAGAATTTTCTTTTCTTCAATTCAAGAGATCCTCTTTATGAGCGACACTACTCAAAACCTTGACCAGCATGAAGTGATGATAACTTCAGTGGCTGGCATGCAGTAAGCAGGCAATAAACGATAACTGCTATGTCAGGGTAATGCTTAGGTGATGATAATCTTTCTCTCCCTATGGTTTTATTGACCCCTCCTCGTGTAACAAAATGCTATTGACTTAAGTGCTGAAAGAAGTCATCAATTCTCTTGGTTTTTTGTTTCCTTTCTTCCCAGAGAGAAGAGAGGATTCTGGGTAGAGGCAATGTATCTTGACCCATAATTTGAGGGGAGATGGATTCTCTCTGAACTTAGAAATAAATTACTGTAAGCTCTAGGAAGGAAAGATGAGACCAGAGAGCTGTACAGCTAAGAGCAGAGGGTTCCTGAGAGCTGCCAGACTGGGAACTAACGTGTGTGCAGTGGGGTGGTTCCTCAGAGGCCAATCGTGGGAACTGATTACTGAGGTCTACATCCTTCTCTTTCTTCTCTCTTTACTCCTTGATACTTTCATTAATTTATAATCCTGGGGAGTTGGGTTGGAAAAGACAGCAAAGAAGGACTAAGATTGTTTTCTCCCAACTGAGTGCTATGGGACTCAAAACAGGAATTACTTTATGTCTGAGAAAAAAAAAACTATTTCTAACACAATTGAATTTGTATACTATAAGGTGTAAATGCTGTATTATTATTGTGATTATTATTCTATTTTCATTATTCTTATTCTTTTCATTATCACTCTGTGAGTGAAAGAGCTTGTAGAAAACAAACATCCTGGGGTCCACAATTCCAGTGGTCTGAGGATGAGGACACATTACACAAATCAACTAGGATAAAAATTTAGCAATTTATAACTTATAACCAGTAGTAAAAAGTTCATCTTTTACTTACATATTCCCATCACACACACACATAATAATGCATTCAGCTTATCTCCCTGCCCACCTGAAACCCACTGTCCCCTTATCAGCAAATATAATTATATTTTCATGGGCTTGCTTCACATTTAAATTTTTTTGCCTCTCTCCTGCCCCAGTTTGTTCCCTCATGGTTTGTATAAATTCTCTTTCCCCTCCCATACCACTCAACCCTGCGATATTGTATGAATTTCTTTGCCCCTGGTTTTTACTCTTGGGAGCTTACACAGACAAGTGGGATTTTTTTTTTTTTTTTTTTTTTTTTTGGCTCATACATTTCTTTTTCTCTAAGCTTCTTTTTTATTTTACTTCCTTTTTTGCTGTTTGCTGTTCTGTTGTTGGGTTTTTTTCTTTCTTTTTTTTTTTTTCTCTTTTGGCCATTCTTATAATACTTTTTTAAAATGAATGTGCCTTGTAATTTTAACTATATTTAAATCACTTTTCATATGAGGTAAATTAAGAATTTCAACCATATTATTACTAGAAATGTTTCTTTAATAGCCTCTAAGGGAAAGGGCAGTAACAGTCATTATCATAAACGGCACTTCAGAAATATTTCTTCATTCACTCAACAAAAGTGTATTGAATTCCACTCTATAGCAGGCTTCGTGCCAACTCATGTAGTTGGAGGGACCCTGTACCTGTCCATGAAAACTTTGGGGAAGGTAGATATGAAAAAATTTACAAAACAAAATAATCCTTGCTATAACGTAGATCTGTTTAATGTTCAGCGATAACGTAGGGAAATGCTTCAAAGAGGGGCTAAAATCCTTAATTTGAAGAATTAAGTATACCAAGCCCCAGAAGAAAAGTTTTGCCTAGTGAGGGTGGCGGCAGGCAGTGCGGACAGAAGGAAGATCACGTGAAGCCACAGAGGAGTGAAACGTGGGGGTCACTGTTGCTGCAAGAGCGTGGAGGGCTTGTTGTGTATAGTTCGCAGAGGCAGACCATGACGACAGGGACTGAGGGTGGATGTGGATTATGATAGCGAAGGATCTCCTATACTAAATAGCAGCCTTTAGGGGCGCCTGGGTGACTCAGTCGTTAAGCGTCTGCCTTCGGCTCGGGTCATGATCCCAGGGTCCTGGGATCAAGCCCTGCATCAGGCTCCCTGCTCGGCGGGAAGCCTGCTTCTCCCTCTCCCACTCCCCCTGCTTGTGTTGCCTTTCTCACTGTGTCTCTCTCTGTCAAATAAATAAATAAAATCTTAAAATAAATAAATAAATAAATAAATAGCAGCCTTTATATTCTATTGTGTAAAAGTTACACTTCTCTAACTAAAGTATTCACGCCCTAAGGGTATGCTTGGTTAAGCACTAAAGGCTATAGGATCAATATGGTAACTTCCCCAGGAAGATATAAGAGCACTCTACATGTTTAGTCTATATTAAATTGGTATGTTGGAGACTATTTTTATACTAAAACTTACATGACTATCTGTAGGAAAAGACAGAATCTCAGGAGAGAAATTTAAGATACAACAATAGGCTTCAAAAATATTTGTCTTGCAGAGAACTGCTTTGAATTTTCTTCTGTCTCCAGGATTCAGTCCCCTAAATCTCAATGAGAACATTTGAGAATTACTGCTTAGGGATGCAGAACACTGAAGAATTTTGAACAGGGTCATGGCATCATCACATTTGCAAATGTGCAAACCTGGCCTGATGGTGAAAGATGGGTTGGCAGATCACAGACATTAGAGGGAGATTAATTGAGAGTCTAGGACACGAGTACAAACGAGAGATGAGGATGGTGTTTCATAGTGTAATAACGAGTTTGACTTCAGTTTTTGTTGTTTGACTGATGACAGCTTTTGAGCCTTGACCCCTGTTTGGGGAAAGTAAGAAAGTCTAGTGTTTTCTCTTTTGGGTCTGGAGGGTAATTCAAACCACACCAGTCCCTACCCACATGCTGGAACCCTCATCCTGGCCCCAGATCCTAACCAAAATAAAAACCTCAAGCCAGTCTCCTTTCCTTCCTCTCTCAAACCATTTTCAGACCAGCTTGGGAAGTCTGTCCTTAAATCCCCAGAAAGCCTTATTTTCTAAGTAATGAAACTTACCATACCCTCTTGGTATGTGTCTGGGGTTGTCAATTTGGATATCTGAACCAAATTTTGGGTCAGGGTCCATCCTGCTTCTTCAGGGTGATCACAACACATAAGACAAACATTTAGGATATAAGAAGGCAAAGGTGGGTGCCTGGGTGGCTCAGTGGGTTAAGCAACAGACTCTTGATTTCGGCTCAGGTCATGATCTCAGGGTCATGGGATCGAGCCCTTTGTCAGGCTCCCCACTCAATGGGGAGTCTGCTTCTCTCCCTTCCCTCTGCCCTTCCCTCTGCTTGTGTGTGCATGCATGCATGCCCACACACTCCCTCTCTCTCTTTCTCTAAAATAAATTAATAAATCCTTAAAAAAATTTAAAAAAAAGAAGGCAAAGATGTTGATTCATTGGATGATGGAATAAAGGAGATGATGGAATCTCTTAATGTGATGGAGAACAAGGCTAAGTCACACATATGGAATCAGAGTTGCTAGACATTTTCCAGTAAATGAGTTTTCAAAGACTTTTTAAGAAATAGAATGAGAAGAAAGGGAAAAGGAGAAGTAGTTAAAGAAGGGCCTCTGTATCCGAATCTCTTTGGTCTTTCACTATTAAATATTTTCAGGAGTTAATTTTAAGAGCTGAACATAAATATATCAACTAAAACAAGCTTACATGATATAAGAGAAATATTTTTTATGTAAATTTTTAAAAATGAAAATAATTTTCCTGCAGCATATGCACAGACACACACACACAACACAAATTTAATCTAATTACAATGGTAGGTCTGGATGTCAAAGACAGGGAAAAATTAGATGAGGAAAGGAAAGGGATCTATTTGTTCATTTCTGTCTCTCTATCCCAGGTTTGATATTCTTATGATTCATTTGATAGTTTGCTACCAGCTTATTTTTTCCCCTAAATTACTATTTTTATATTACAGCTTTGCTTAAAAACCTTCAATAGCTCCTTTCTGTCTCTACAATAATATAAAACAAAGCAACAACCTCTTCAAAGCCAGTAATTTCTTCAAGAGCCTAGTTCTAAACTTCCATTCCGTCATATTACATTTTCATCACAATTTGACTTTTTTCCTCCAGCCCAGAAGGTCTACCCATTTTCTCAAAATATACTGTTTATTATTAATATGCCCCTGTGGTTTTACTCATACCTATTTTCCCTGCCTGAAAAGTCTTTTTCTCTTCTTTTTTTTCACTCTTCACATACCATTCTTTTTTCAAACTCTGACTAACCCTTCCCTCCTCTGTGACACTGGCCCTGATTATCTACTAAGCAGTGAACTCTGACTCCCTTAACCATTTTTTTTGTCCTTACCTTTCCATTTTATTTTATTCACTATTTAAAAAAAATATTCTTAGAATTTGAGAATGTAGATGTCAATCTCTGCTATCAGGCAATTTTCAGTATGGGGAGGAAACAAGCATTTTAGTCAACTTATGGACTATTATTTTATCTTCCTCACTTGAATCATTAACTAGATCTCATGAGACAGTTAAATCTTACAGGTGTTTGATCACATATAAGGGCCCAGGATAATAGGTTTGGAAGGCACCATTTTTGCTTTCTGTATGTTTTCCTGCGACTCAATCTTTCATTTGAGCGACACATGGTTTTTCTCTGTCCTCTCACTCATTTCTCGAATAATGGGGGGCGGGGCAGGAGGGGGAAAAAGCCTAGCTTGCTTCATTGGCACCTACTGTAGCTCATATTTTCCAATATTGGTATTATCAGTAATGAAGTGGTGTCTCGATTGCCGTATGCTTAACTCCTATACTAATCTATCTCTCAGTTCTGAAATTGATTTGGAGGACAAGAATGAGATTATTTGGTCCACTCCTACCCCCAGCACACCTCTTTGTACGTGAAGTTACCCAAGAGATACTTAACCCATTTTCTCCTGAAAATTATGGTTTCTAAAGTAAATTTATGGTAATAGAAACAGGTTTGATTGAGCCCATTACATACATAGCTGCTGTTCTTATCCTGAGTGGCTAAAATGAGGAAAATTACCTCATTAAAGTTCAAGCGTCTGACTACAGGTCTAGTTTAAATTCCTAAAGTAATCCAGTTGTGGTACATGGCATATTCTTAAAAAAAACCTTTTTCATAAGATCCATTTATAATTTTGAAAGGAATGATATGACAGGGGCAGTTGTACTGGCTTATAATTCAGTATATTCTCTAAGTTCATCAAGCTCTTGCATTTTTTTCATCTCCTCAGTGGACATGATAAGTTACTTTTATGAACAAGGCCGCCTATCCAGAGACTGCAAAAACCACCCATTTTACTTTCCTTTCTATGTCTCGAGTATACTTAGCATGCATTGTATAAAAAAGACCCAAAAGTTACCAATGGAACCAATAGATGTGACATTTTTTATTATGACAATATTTTCCTGTTATACTTGAAAAGACCGCTTCCTTCTACTAGAGAAAACTCTATTTGTTACCTAAAAACTATAATACTACTTAAATAAGAATCTCTTCAGCCATCTCCAAAATGTAGATAGCTAAGTTGTTGAACACAATGATTCGGAGTTAGTAGATTAAGGAGTGAAAATGACATACTTGCTCAATATGGACAATTTAGGCTGAGAACACAATTTCCTGGCATGAAATTAAACCAAGTCTCTTAAAATAGAACCAGAGGATCTTGAGTGACAATTGTTCTGTGTTGCTGTTTCACTTGAAAATTCAATGAATATGTATTGAACATCTAGTAAGCCTATTTTTTTCTTATTTTACAACTTATTTTCACTATAAAATAAGCATAACCATATTTCAGAAAGTTTGAAAAATAGAGGTAGAAAATAAATCACTTATATTCACTCTAACAGAACTATTTTTCTAGTTTGAAGTATGGCTTAGCCTCTTGGGTGACTTTGAACAAGTTATTTAACCTCTCAGAGACACTGATTATATTCTGAAACAAGCAAAAATAAAATTAATTCCTACCTTGCTGAAATGGAGTAAAAATTGGAAATAGTATATAAAAGTTTTACAGCAAGCTGAATTGACCAAATCCGCTTAAGAACAAGTCAAGACATAAATTTACAAAGTAATTAGAAAAAAATTATGTAGAGAATTATTTGTTTTGATCTATTTCTTGTTCAGATTTTTGTAATGGATGTGGTTCCATCCATTTTTATAGTGCATGTAGCACACACACTCACACACTAGCCTGATTTTTCCCATAATATTTTAGTAAGAAATCTCTTCTGGAAGATCCTGGAATGCTATCTCTTTAAAATAGCATCACAATGGCCCTTTTGGATTTTTCCTAATCCTCATTCTGGGGATTCCCATCCTATATCTCTTTTGTTGGAACCTGGGATAGCTGAATCCAATGAGTTTCTTTCTTGGTTTAATTTTTCATTTTGTGGAACACATGTAACAGTCATTTCAGGAGTGTCCTGGTTCAGGTTCCCTAAAGACTAGTTGATGTTATGCAAGAAGAGAAAGCAAATGCATACATAGAATGTGTTAATTCCTACATACCTAGAATGTATTAAAATAAGCTGCTCCTTTCAGAATGAAGAGTCCTGTGAAATCAACTGCCACCAGGGGGGTTGCTGAAGAGATGTTGCCATATAGGGACTCAGAATTGGTCTTTGTTTCAGCAGAAGCTAGATCAGCTTTGTAGGTGGGACATCATGAATAGTCTTCATCCCCACTATCATGACGACTTTGGTCAAGAATTGATTGTTACAAGATAAATTCCAAAGACAGGGTTTGGTTTATGTCAACTGGCTAAGCCATTCTGTCTACTTGGTTTTTTTAGTGCCTTTCCCCTGGTGAGTACTCACTGATGGTCAATAGCATGTAATACAAAGATCTTTACACTTCATGATCACTCAAGTCCATTCACATGCTTCTTCCATAACTCTTAGTTCCTTATCTGCCAATCTTTGTCTTTCCAAGAACTTGAATAAGAAATCAAGTCACTTTGCACCAGAATTTATGTGTGTTTTGGTTTGGGCAACTTTTCTTTTTCTTTCTTTCTTTTTTTTTTTTTTTAATTCTTATGTTGCAACTTTTCTTTTTAAACAATGTGAAATATCATGTGTGGTGCAAAAAGTTTCTACCACTGGAATGATTTCACACATCCTTATTTTCAGGGCCACCTTGAGTAGGACTGTTCTGCATCAGCAATATATTTTCAGCTTTTACTCATGTACTGAACTGACCCACTTATAAGCCAAGTATATAGCCTTTCTCCTCCTCTATCAGTTTTTCATAAGGGGGAGAGTATCCTTATGTCAATAAATCCTCCTTATCCACCTTTTTACCTAACTCACCTTGATCCAGCCCTTTCAGATTCCACAACCACACACATTATTGTGGCTCTTACTGATATGAATTGGCTATATCCTATAGCTCTTTTGGTCCAGTACTTCTCTTTTAACCATCTCCTGGATTATATTGTGATTTGGCCTTAATTTTTTGTCTGGTAACTAGGAGGATCAGTGGAGGTAGATCCTGAGAGGGGTGTACATTGTCTTAAAAGGCAGAGGCCTCTGCATCATATTTTTAAAAATGGGAGCATGCTAGACTTTAATGGGAAGGAGTGGGCCACCTTTGAAGGCCTACAGGTTTCAAGAGAAGCTCAGGTGTCTCCAATAAAAGTTTTAGGGTCCCACTCCTTCCTAATCTGAACCCTGAATTTTGCATAGCACAAATGACAAATAGACCTCTGGAACTCTATTTCACTTATAATTAAGTCCTAAATCAGATTCTTAGCTTTATCATTAAACCTCATTTTCTTTCTCCAATGCATCAATAACATGAGAAACTGCCATCTTATTCTGTTGCTGTTGTAATAACTGCCTCTTCAGAACCTATCAAATGCCTGAGATAATACACCTGCTGATGCATTTTCTTTAACTGATTTCCCATCCCACTTTACAATCAATGCACAATTAAAAAATTTCCCTGTTATAATATGCCAGTTGCTATCATCACTCCAATTACCACCCATGATGCTGTACTTGTTGCCAGCCATCTGGTGATGATCTAGCTCCAAACTCTCATTTTTAGACTCTGCTTCCTCATCCACTTCTGGTAAGAATTGTTTTTAGTTGGGTTACTTAGGAAATAGCTTCAAGAAGGAAATTTGTATGCAAGAAGTGTATTCAGGAATGCTCTCAGGAATACTTGTGAAGAAGTGAGAGAGTTGGGTAGAATGAAAAGTTGAACTGCAATACAGAACATAGATCTCAGCTGTTCCAGAGGGAGTTCTGGAGCTAGGATAGCCCTTCAGAGCTGTTGCAAATTGAGGATAGATATCTTAATATTTGTACCCTTCCCCATTGACCAGTCATTGGATGCAAGCTGTCCTGAGGGAGGAAACATAGCTTTAGGTTAAAATGCTCCCTTCAGTTAAGGGCAATTTCCAAAGTACTTAGCTGTGAGCAGTCAGCAGTCAGTATTCCCAGCATCTGGGGAGTCAGTGCCTCCATCTGTGTGGAGGATGCCCGGGATACAACATAGCATCCTCTACACAGGGAAAAGGTGCATGCAGGGTAAAATTTGAGAACTTCAAGTCTGGAAATGCTGTTTGTCTTTGTTCATTCATGATTATTAGTTTGGCATAGAATGCTAGTTTAGAGAAATTAATCCCTCTGAATTTTAAAGCATTGCTCAATTGCATTCTAACTCTCAGTATATGGCACGCAACCACTAAAGTGGCCCCAAGTGATCCCTACCTCCTGGTACTCACATCTTTTTATAGTCCTCTCCCCTTGCACATGGGTTAGACCTGTTATTCAATTTAATGAATAGAATTATGAAGAAATGGTGGGATGCCATTTTTGACATTGGACAAAAAGACTGTGGCTTCTATTTGGGACTCTCATCATTTCATTCTCTCAGTGTCTTTACTCTCTTGAGGAGAATAGCCAACTTCCATGTTCGGAGTGGCTCTATGGTGAGGTCCATGGGGCAAAGAAGAGATGTTTGCAAGAGTCAGCAAGGACCTGAGGCCAGCCAATGGCCATGAGTGAGCTTGGAAGCAGATTCTCCTTCAGCTGACACTCGAAATGACTACAGCCTCAGCCACACCTTGACTGAGCCAGAAGCACCCAGTTAGATCACTCCTAGTTTCTTGGCCCAGAAAAATTGTGAGATAATAAATATCTGTTGTTTTAAGCTGCTAACTGTGAGTATGATTTTTTTATGCTGCAATAGCTAGCCAGTACATGGTGTTTCCATTGAGAAGTTCACTGCTATTTTGATCTGAATATTTTATAAAAACCCATTCTTTCTTTATCTTGCTCTGTCTTTCTCTCTCTGGTCTCTGAAATTTTTTAGAATCTTTTCCTTTGTTTCTGGCATTCTTAATTTTCACAAAGATGGGCCTTAGATTGCATGTAACAATTGGGCTGAACATTCTTTGAAACATTTTATAACATGTATTTAGTTTGGGTAGTTTTCTTGGATTGATTCTGTTTTAATTTTCTCACATTTCTTTTGGAAACATAATTTTTTTTATTGTGGACCACAATACTATTTTTTAAAAAAATTTTCTCCAACTTTCTACTTTTATTCTTTTTTAATTTAAATTCAATTTATTACTATATAGTGTATTATTAGTTTCAGAGGTAGAGTTCAGTGATTCATCAGTCTTATAAAATACCCAGTTCTCATTACATCCCATGCACTCCTTAATGCCCAGCACCCAGTTACCCCATCCCCCACCCCCTTTCCCTCCCTTATGCTCCTCTGTTTTGTTTCTTAAATTCCACATATGAGATGTCCATCAACAGATGAATGAATAAAGAAGATGTGGTATATATATATATACAATGGAATATTACTCAGCCATTAAAAAAAATGAAATCTTGCCATTTGCAACAATGTGGATGGAACTAGAGGGTATTAAGCTAAGCAAAATAAGTGAATCTGAGAAAGACAAGTATCCACTTTTATTCTTTTTTTTTTTTTTTTTTTTAAAGATTTTTTATTTATTTATTCATGAGAGACAGAGAGAGAGAGGCAGAGGGAGAAGCAGGCTCCCAAGGAGCAGGGAGCCCGATGCGGGACTCGATCCCAGGACGCTGGGATCATGACCTGAGCCGAAGGCAGACGCTTAACCATCTGAGCCACCCAGGCGCCCTCCACTTTTATTCTTGTGGGATATTTCCTAAAACTTATTTTTAAACATTTTACTGAATTTTTAAATTTCTGCAATAATATTTCTGAGAGCTAAAAATTTTCCTTCATAATGTTATTTTGATAGCATTCTGTCTTATTTCATGAATACGTTATCTTCTCTTATCCTTGGATATTAATGATAATGAGGTTTTAATTTATTTTCTAAGTTTTTGTCTCCCTAGATAGTTACATGGAAGACAGAACAGCTGTGCCTGGACAATCCAAGTCCAAGATACTTCCATCAGTCAAGATCCTAATGAAGATGCCTGAAACAGCCAATGAGAATGCCTCCCTGTAGTCTTTTCACCACAGTAGTCTCACAGGTATTGACCCTCTTACATGGCTCCCAAAGCACGTATTCTGATGAACAAGGCAGAAGCTGTATGGCCTTTTATAACCTACCACCAGAGATGCAAATTTGAATGTTTCTTGGATTTATCCCTGACAGCTAAAGATTTGACTTTCTTTGACCTGCTAAGCCAGTTATCATACATCCATTTGTTTTCCATCTTCTAAAATATAGAGATATCTTCTATTCCATTCTCTTTGCCTTTGGGAATTTGTGCTTCCCCCATTTTTTTTTTTTTCAAAAAGCACCTTCCATTTATTTTCATTTAAGTGATGTTTAGGGAAAAAGAACTGCTAAATATGGATTCTAAATCTGCCACTTTAATTAGAGTCTTTGTTCTTTCTTTTACAAAATCCTTAATATTTACCTAATGAACATTTATTGAAAAACTATGTGTCAAGGTTGTGCCATCTATTTTGTATTCATTATCTATAATAATCTTATTTAATATCCATAGCCTGTTTAATATTTATAGTCCTTTGATTTTATACTATTAGCTCTATTTTATAGATGGAGAAACTAAAGCTAAGGAAATTATGTAAGTTTACAAAGTCACTCATCTATAAAATAACAAAGTTTGGGACCACAACTCAAATTCACCAACTCCAAAGCCAATGTAGTGTGCCCTTAAATATCATCAGAGTCTACCATTCTGTCTCCAGGATGCCTTGCAGCACAAATTTTGCTTAACATGGCAGTTAACTATGATAATGACAATTTTATCAAATGTAGGTAATATGGGCCACCATCTAAGTTGGTCATGATGAGGTGTCTCAATAACCTTTTGGGATGACTTAATTTACACAGTATCTGTGTTCAAGAAAAGATCTATTAATCTGTTTTTTTCTTTTTTTTTTTTGTAAAGCAAAACTTTTTAAAAGCCTGAGGCACTTATTACTTAAAGGGCTTTTTTTGATGAATTATTTCAGAAAGCAAATGATTATTTGCTATAACTCTAATGACACCCAAATCTACCAATAGTCTACATTATTGGGATTTTTGGTATTTATATTGAACATATTAGTATTGATGTTATATCACTAATTGTCTTCTAAAAGGAGGAAGAAGACAGCATTAAAATCCCTCAATTTCTCATTGTGTTTTTGCCTTGAAGGTGGGGGATAGGAAGTTTCTGTGGAGAAATTCAAAGGCAAAATGTTAAATCATCAATAACACAAACAGATAACAATAGAAATAAATGATAATGATAATTGTTTTAGCATTTTATTATAAGTTTATTCTAAGTGATGGGCCAAGCACCTTCCCTAAATTACCTAAATGAAGACAAGCAGACAAGTACCCTAGTTATTTCAATCTTTAACTCAGGAAATTGAGGTACAAACCAAAATCAGTAATTTTTCCCCAGATAATAAAACCTAGTATTAAAAGTGCCTCTGGGGGTGGGGTGCCTGAGTTGCTCAGTTGGTTAGGCATCTGACTCTTGGTTTCAGCTCAGGTCATAATCTCATGGGTCCTGGGATTGAGCCCCCAGTTGGGCTCCATGCTCAGTGGGAAGTCTGCTTGAGAGTCTCTCTCTCTCTCTGCCCCCTCATTCTCTCTCTCTCTCTCAAATAAATAAATAAATCATAAAAATAAAATAGTGCCATAGCTGTCTGACTCTCGAACCTATGCTCTCCTGTTGTGTTTATCAGACATGCCAAATCGTAAGATTTACTCTGTTGAAAATACTGGATCCCTGACTGAATCTTACCTGATTATAATGTCCAAAGAATTAGAGTAGCCTGAGATCTTACAGTTTGTAAAGCCAACAAGGCAATTTTTCTTTTAACCACTCTAGTTTGGAGAAATACTGTATTCCTCTCCATAGTCTCACTTGATTTGAGAAGAAACAATGATCAAATAAAGAGACGGAGAAATTGCTGGGTCTTTGGTGACTTCTTCTGGCATGGTTAGTAGTCATCAAAGCTTATCAGTTCTCTAACAGCTGCACACTGTAGTATGCACAGCATCTGCTAGTACCAGATTCTGTCCAAACAGGCCAATCAGAGGAAACTGGTGTCCAGTGTCCAGACGTTTTAACTACAGGACTGCATGCATCCTATTGATCACTGCTGCATTTCTTCCTCTCTTTGAAACATTGCATTTGAGAAGCCCTGATTCCTTTGGTTAATTAGTTAGAATGCCCTGGGCAGCAATCGTGTCCTTTTTGTTTATTTGAAGAGTTTGCTTCTTTGGAGTTGGGACACACATCCTGCTTCACACTCTCAACAAGTGTCCCCACCACATCTGGTTCTGCAGTATCCCTGCGGATACATGCTGGGGCTGTCATTTTCCTATGTTCCCCACACCTCCTTGCCTTTCTCCTACCTCTGTATTTTCTTTATAGCCAAGCCTTTATGATACAAGATGTTTAGACTTCTCATCTCTGTGTTCCACAGACATGATTTCGTTTCTCCCCCTCTTCTCCTGCTATTTGCTTATGGGTCTATAATGGGGCAAAAATACACTGGGAAACATTCCCTTAGAGGAATAACTTCAGACCTGCTTTTGTGATGCTTCAGCGAGTTTCCAGTTACTTTTTGGGGAGATGTTATAAAATTTTCAAATATATCCTCTATAAAATAATATCTTATTATAAGACACTTGGCAGTAGAGATGTTAGTGTGAAATCAAATAAATAACAGATTTTGGAAATTTTAGTTTTAGTGATCTTTTCAATGGAAATGACTAATATACTTTCCAAAATACCTACCTGAATTTCAGGGAGAGACTTAAGCTCCTCACAGAATTTAGCCTGTAGGCTATTATTTATAATCTCTGGAGGAAAAAAAAAATCCCAAATCTAATATATACCTTTTATGAAAACACTATATGTAATTTCAGTTACATATAATTATTCATATTCATAAATTCAATTACATATAATTACTATATGTAATTCAATTTCAAAATATTTAAAATAATTTTATTTTTTCAGCAAAGGATATAAAAGTTGAAGTAAAGTCTCTCAAACTCTTCTTTTTAGAAAAGTTGAAGCAAGGGGCTAAAATTGCCTTTACGTGTTCATTCAGAAGTGGTTGTGAATGTTTTTAAAATATGATCTTCCTCTTTGCTGAAACTATAAAAAATAATCTTAAAGAGGCACTCACAAAACACAAGCTCCTTTTCTGGGAAAAAGAATCATCACCCTTGTGATCCTGTGAAAATTCATCTTCTCCTTTTCAGCTGAGACGAAGACTTGATCCGTCCTTCCCTTTAGGTGCCATCTGTGTCCAAATGAGGCTGTTACTCTAACTCACAGCAGACTTGCAAGAATAAAATAATCAATCTTCATCATATTGCTGTACTTTCGACAGTTAATTTTCTGGAGTAATTTGTCATTGTGAGGAGCACAAGATTTGTCTGAACTTGTGTCAAAGGTTATTGACTGAATTGCCACCTCGTCTTTTCAGTCAATCTATAAATATGGGCAGAGGCTAATGGCCTTGCTGAGGGGTTGAGATTGTCCAAGTTAGGCGCTGATAAGAGGTAGAAGTATCTATTGTTTCACTCATTTCTTGTGGTAGTGTTGACTCAGTGTTAATCTTAGAAACTTCACTTAACCTTCTTAGTGCTTTATTTACTTGTCCATTTTTTCTGTAGACTGAGGTTAAAAATAGTCACAACCATATTCTAATTCCTATAGAAACTAATCTTTGTATTAAAATTTATGTCATGAATTTACATCATGACTTTGTGAGACTGATCTTATGTTTTCCACAAAACTGAGAGTAAAATATACTTATTTAACTTCTATTGCATTTTTATAGATAGCTTTTATTTTGTAGAAAAGTCATGTCATCTTTACACTAAGAGTAATTATCAAAATTTAGGTCTTGTTTCTTGTTTGTATCCAGTCCCCTGTTGGGAATATGCCTAGTGGTTATGTGAGGGTCTGGTCTGTTTTTTTTATTGTTCACTTTAGTAATCCAATAATAAAAGTTAGGTTACAAGTTTTTATCAGGAAATATCCATTCTCAGTTCCTGCCAATGGTACTGTTTCCTCAAATCTGGGGGGAAAAGCAGAGATAAAAACAGTTCACATATTACAGTTAAACAGTAATAAAACATTTGGCTGGCTATCTTCCTACATGGGTTATTTTAAAATAGGTTAGCTTAAAACACATCTAGTTCTGAAATACATAGTTGGATTATTTTTCATACATACCAATTATTTTTGCTATTTTATTACAGTTTTTTTCTTGCTAGCATGTGAACTCCTTAAGGGCATATCATAGTAATGTTAACAACAGCAAGAACTGCAGTAGATAGCTAACAGTCCTTGAGCTCTCCCTGTCTGCCATACAGTGCTTTGGGTGCTTTATATGAATAATCACACTTGTTATTCATAACATACCTAGGATTGTGTCCCCTAATCCCTATAACCAGTGAATTACTACCTTAAATGGAAGAAGCACTTTGCAGATGGGACTAAGGTTAAGGATCTTAAACAGGCAGATTATCCTGGATTATCAGTGCAGACCTTTAGAAGTAGAAGAGGAAGGCAGAAGAGAAGGTCAAAGAGATACGACTACAGAAGAAGAGGAAGCAGGAGAGACTCAACCTGCATATTACTGACTTTGGAGACAGAGGAAGAAAGCCATAAACCATGGAATGCAGCTATTTCTAGAAGCTGGGAATAGCCCTCAGAAGGCACCCAACTAGGAAATGGAGATCTCAGTTCTATTTGCAGGGAATTGAATTCTTCTAAGAACCCAAAGAACAAGGAAATGGATTCTCCCTAGAGCCTCCAGGAAGGAATACAGCCCAGCTAACACATTGGTTTTGACCTGGTGAGATCCATGTTGAACTTCTGACCAATGGGACTATAAGATAAGGTTGTGTCATTTAAGCCATTAAGTTTGTGGTAATTTTTTAAGTTCACAGTAGAAAACTAAGAGAGAGGTAAATAGCATCTCCATTTTACAATGAAACTGCTGAGTTAGGAGACAGTTAAAAAAAAAAATCTCAGTTCTTAGTGGAGTGCCTGGCATATGATAATGTGTACTTAATGTGTTTGTAGAATGAGTGAATAAATAAATGAATAAATGGATTTTTCATGGGCTCCTCCCAAACCAACATATATTTATATTCTTTCTTGAAGAAGATATTTTCCTAGTGGAAATATTTTAACTAGTCAGTGTGATTCTACACACCTGTTCTGCTCATATCACTGCTCACTGAGGATTTATATATAAGCCCTTAAAAATGTGCAATATTGTTGAAAAGCAAAATAGAAAGCCATCAGAAGCTAAATAGAAGTATACATTAATTATTCAAGATAAAAATAGAAACTATTTTTTAAAGATTTATTTATTTATTTTAGAGAGAGCGAGTGCATGGGGGGGTGGCGAGGGGAAGGGCAGAGGGAGAAGGAGAGAGAGAATCTTAAGCAGACTCCCTGCTGCGCCTGGAGCTGGATGCAGGACTTGATCCCATGACCCCGAGATCATGACCTGGGCTGAAATCAAGAGCTGGATGGTTAAGTGACTGAGCTGCCTAGACACCCTTAGAAACATTATTTTAAAATAGTACTTGCGTAATTGGAAAAAATACAAATTGCTATTGACCTCAATTTCAACCAAGATCGAGTAAGTAAGTCCCTTTTACTTCTCATCTGGGAGAATGCTATGTAGTGTTTTCCATGTAAAAAACAATTACTGTTCTCTTCCTGAAGTTCAAAATATCTACATTTGTGATTTTTTTTATTTGAAAATTTGAAACCATTTTGGAACCATTGTATATCTTCTCTGCCCATGGTGTATTTAACTCTAATCGCACACCTGTAGACATAAACTTCATTATACTTCTGTTCCAGGTGTCCAGGAGAATGACGCCTATCTTTTTAAAGTGCTCTGCCTTCTTTTTCCCATAATTAATTTCCATATGCCACATAGCCTGTCCTACTGGTACTATTGGTACAATACTGGTGAAGATTAATAGCCTAGTTTTAGCTGCTCTGGAAATAGCACATCCCTAGAGGAAGGTTTTGATGAAGTCCTAAGGTTTGTGTAACACAGGTAGCATATACCAGCCCATTACACATATAGCATCTAAATTTGATGAAAACCTTCTCTGGTTATTTTGAATAATATAGCAACAAATATAATTTTTTATGGATGTAACAATTAGATGATTTCATAAATAAAATTGAGATCACTTCACCTGATAATTCTTTTTAAAAAGAGATGATTTTAAAAAATGCAACCCAAAGAGCTGGAAATAGATAGACTTAAGTCTGGAAGTATGTGTAAAAGTTAATTAAGCAAAAAGGAAGAGCGTAGATTACTCAAAGGGGCGAAGAGCATGGATAAAAGCAGGTGGTGGGAAATGCTAAGGTGTTTTGAGGGGATCGCTAGCAGACCAGTTTAAATAAAATTAAGTGTAAATTCATGGGAATTATAGGAAATTAGCTTGCACAAGTTTTGTTGGAGCCAGATTGTAAAAAAATGTTAAATGTAAAAGGCAACTGTGGAATAAGAGAAGAAATTTGCAAATGACACATCTGATAAAGGGTTAGTATCCAAAATATATAAAGAACTTATAAAACTTGACACACCAAAAACAAATAATCCAATTTAAAAAATGGGCAGAAGACATGAACAGACATTTCTCCAGAGAAGACATACAGACACATGAAAAGATGTTCATCATCACTTACCATCAAGGAAATGCAAATCAAAACTACAATGAGATATCACCTCACACCTGTCAGAGTGGCTAAAATCAAAACACAAGATGGATGAAGAAAAAAAGCAATACTCATGCACTGTTGGTAGGAATGCAAATTGGTACAGCCACTGTGGAAAACAGTATGGAGGTTCTTCAAAAAGTTAAAAATAGAACTACCCTACCATCTAGCAATCACACTACTGGGTATTTAACCAAAGAATACAATAACACTAATTCAAAGGGATACATGCACCCCTATCTCTATAACAGCATTATTTACAATAGCCAAGATATGGAAGCAGCCCAAGTGTCCATCAACTGATGAATGGATAAAGATGTGGTATATATGTATACAATGAAATATTATTCAACCATAAAAAAAGAATCAAATCTTGCCATTTGCAAGGATATGAATGGAGCTAGAGACTAGAATGCTAAGCAAAATAAGTCGGTCAAAAAAAGACAAATACCATATGATACCACTCATATGTGGAATTTAGGAAACAAAACAAATGAGCAAGGGAAAAGAGAGAGAGAAAGAGAGAGGCCAAGAAACAGACTCTCAGCTACAGAGAACAAACTGATGGTTACCAGAGGGGAGGTGGGTGAGGAGATGACTAAACTAGATGACAGGGATTAAGGAGTGCACTGGTCATGATGAACACGAGGTAATGTATGGAATTGTTGAATCACTATTTCATACACCTGAAACTAATAGAACATTCCAGTATGTTAACTGGACTTAAAATAAAAACTTTAAAAATATGTTAAATGTTACAAAAGAAATTTGAACCTGATCTCAAGTCATTCAATTTAGCCCAAAGTCTTTTAACATGAACAGTGTTACCGTGAAAGCATATTTCACATGTTCAAAAAGTGTTACTGGTATGTACTTTAAAATATAAGTGGTAGTTTAATTCACAATAAATGATTTCTGAAGATATTATAATTCCATTCAAATGACTTGATAACATTAGCATACATATATATAAGTTTATAGGTAGGAAAGTGATAAGCACACTTCTTTATTTTAAGACATGACTTCAGAGATTGCACATGAATGACAGTATATGTTGAAAGGGAAATAGTTGGTGGGAGGCTATGTATTCAACAACAAATTGTATTTTAAATGGACATTTATGGATGTGGCGAGGTTCAGTATCTTTCTATTGAAACCTCTTGCCACTTACTGTTTTGGTTGAATATACTATTGAGATGGAAGCCGATGTTCAGGCTGGCACTTCGGGTCTCTGAGGATTAACCTGGTGATAAAAAACCAAAATCTCACTCTAGGAGAACTGATGACACGTTGTGTCCAATTGACCGAGGTGAAATAAATTGGCTTTTTCTCCAATGCGTGCATCGAAAATTCAAGCATATAATGATCGCCAAAAAGGGGAAATCAAGGTGAAACTTTTTTTCATCAAAACAGGCCTAGCAATTAAAAAAAAAATCTTGGAGATAAATGTAAATTTCATGCTTCAAGGAAAAATCTAATAAATGTTTAACATTCTATTTCATGAGACAGATTTGTGTATGCTGTTGACATAGGGCTAAGAGGGAATAGACAGTGCAAGTTAAGACTACATTTTAACTTATTTGAAGATAGAAAATGCTGTTTCACGGTATTTATTTTTCTGTTAGTTTTGAAAAGAATTCTCACAAAGAAAGGTGAAATAAAATGTCACCTTCAAGTTTATTTAATAAAGACACCTAGATTAGTTCAAATGTATGGTGATCAGAAGTTACAATCTGTTACTTCACTGAAATATTGGACATACTATAAAAACTTTTAATTTTGTTAATCAAAGGCTACACATCACTGTAATTTCATATGTAGCTCTTCTCAATTAAGGTGCTGCTTTAACCAGCTAGAGTGGCTTTTGTAACATGCCACGTGAGTTAGAAGTGTAGAAGACATCAATCCCCATAACAGGTTTAGCCCAGCCACATACATTTAGGGTATTTCTATCTCTAGGACTGTGCAGAAGTCAGGTTGCTGTAAGAGAAAGGTAAGACACGTTAGGCTTCTGGAGCGAATAGAAACGATAACTGCCAAGGCCTCAGGTCTCCATATGGATACACCCATTATGTGCCTGCTGTATCTTTATTTTTTGTAACAATCTTGTTCTCACAATTTTTTCTTGCCTTGCTTCCTCTCCTCTTGTTTCTTTCTCTAGGCTTATTCAGTTTTTCTATACTTGTACAATAAAACCCAAACCAACAAATCAGCATTTCACGATATTGAATCTCTCCTTTGTTTTTGTTTGTTTTAGTTTAATTTCCAGTTGCTCATCTCCTTCTAGTCCTGATGTCCTTAATGCTTTACAATGTACTTCATTTTTTAAGTTAACTGATCTTTGGCTTCTGGACTCACTAGCAGTGGGAAATGAAGTATTTTTTGACATGGATTATTCCTCTTAGTGAGGGACCCGTCTTGGGCCATGCCAAGAGGAAGGGTGAGCCATGGGAACATGAGGCCATCAGGTCATGGATTCATCAGGGGCCAAGGCAATGAGACAAGTTGTCAAGCTCTTTTCTCAGGAATGAATGGAAATCTGAAGGAAATTTAGGGGTGCTAATAGGGATGAGGAAGGACAAAATAGAGAAGAGGGTAGAAAGGAGAGAGGATGACCTATCGTCAGACAAGGCAGAAGGCAGGAAACTGAATTGAGAAAATATCCTAGGGGCTTATAATACCTGGATTCATTACCACAAGATCTTTTTTTAAGATTTTATTTATTTATTTATTTATTTATTTATTTATTTATTTATTTATTTATTTAGAGCTGTCCAGTGGGTGGAGGGGCAGAGGGAGAGGGAGAAAGAATCTCAAGCAGACTCCATGCTGAGTGCTGAACCCTATGCAGGGCTTGATGTCACAACCCTGAGATCATGACCTTCACCAAAATCAAGTCTGACACGTAACCTACTCAAGGCACCCCATTGCCACAAGACTAAATTACTTGAGCTATTGCAATGTAAACTCTTACACTTGCTTCCATCACTTTTAATAATAAAATCTTCCACATGCATACATACTTTATTTGAGTGACTGTATAATACAAATTAAGAAAAAACAAATGAAATGAGTTCAATATCTGGGTGAATCAAAAGACATTACAAAGATAAATCAGAGGCCATAACCAGAGGTCATAGTGAAAAATCTAGCTCCCTGTGAATTTACAGAAGTTTTGATAACTGAAATTTTTTTATTCTACATAGCAGATAATGGGGGTGGGAACAATTTAAAGTAGATCTGAAAAGTAACTGAGTTACACATGTTTTTATTGAAGTTTTTTCTTAAAATTTGTGAACATCTCTGTATGATTTTGGGATCTTTGAATGTGTGATCATTAATCTTATGTGTCAATTTAAACCACAGTGTGCCCAGGTTAAACATTATTTCTGGATGTTGTCTGTGAGGCTGTTTCTGGATGAGATTAGCTTTGAAATGGTGAACTCAGTAGAGTGCCCTCCCCAATGTGGGTAGAAATCATCCGATCCTCTGAAGGACTGAATGGAAAAAAAGGCAGGAGAAGGAGGAATTTGCTCCTTTTCTTCTCGCTGCACTGTTGAAGTGAGACATCTCATTTTATCTTCTGTGGACCTTGGGTTAGGACTTAAACCATTGACTCCCTAGGTTCTCAAGCCTTCAGTCTTGGACTGAATTACACCATTGGCTCTCCTGGGTGTCCAGCTTGCAGATGGCAGATCGTGGGACATCTCATCCCTCATAAGTGTATGGGCTAGGCCCTCATAGTAAATCTCTTTATATACACACACACATACATATATATGTGTGTGTATGTGTATATATATATATACATACACATATATAATATAATAAATATATATACACATAAGTACCACCCCTTTCCATACTACATTAATTTGAAGCAATAGCAACCTCCTCCAAAATGGAAACAACCCCAAATATCCATCAATTGTTGAATGGTTAAGCTATTCCATATGAGGGACTAGTTTTTAAGAATAAAAAGAACAGACTACCAGTAATAATACATGGAATGTTAAGTGCAAGAAACCAGACTCATAGGACTATATATTATATGATTCCATTTATATTACATTCTGGAAAAGGCAAAATTATAGAGACAGAAATTAAAACAATTTGATTTTAGCCCAATTGGAAATGCCCCATATTTTGTATAAGCAGGGTTTGTTATTTCTTCTCTTTTATTATTTCAACTCAAGAGTATCCATGCTTTCATGAAAAATGAAAGGATACTTTGAGTGAGGAGGCAAATGGTCTGGCGACTAGAGATATTTAGAGTGTTTGAGACCTCTAAATACACCTATGGTATCAAGGGTTTCTTTTGGAAGAAAGGCATTGCTGCATTTAAACGTGAAGAACCGTTACTATACCTGGAGACCTTTTATTTGAATTAGTTCCCTATATATAATTTTGGCTTGGGTATATTTGTGAAAAGGGAAACAAATTGAAAAACCATTAATAAGAATTCCACAAAATTAAAAGAATACATACAATAAATGTTAATGGAATTGTCACCCTTGCTGGTAAGTGTTCCGAAAGGAGTTAAAAAGGAAAACTACCTTAATGAAAGAAATTCAATCATTAACACCTCAATCAACATTCACAAGTTTCTAATTTGTGTTAATTCTTTTCCATGCCACCATATAAAACCATTATGTTAGTAATAAAAGAAAATTAGTTACTTTCTGCATTTCCTAAGTATTTTTAGATCATACATATTTAAGTATGTATGTATATATACACATATATATGTGTGTGTGTGTGTGTTTATATATACACACGTATACATACATGTAAAGATGATACTAAACATTAACCGCTGGTCAGAGATTAAAGTAACTTTGACATGAGTCGGCATAAAAACAAGGGAGCAGAAAGATGAATAATTTCCTATATATGGAAGGTTATAGGTGGTCAAGATAGTAAGAGTAAGAAAGAAATTGTTAATAAGCTGAACAAAAAATGTTTTTCCAGAATTGTTTTCGTTGGGTGAAAAATGTAAGAATGTAACATGCAGGATTATTTCTCTAAACAATTTTATTCTTAAGAACTGTGACTAGTTAT
Source organism: Mirounga angustirostris (assembly GCF_029215605.1). Taxonomy (NCBI): domain Eukaryota; kingdom Metazoa; phylum Chordata; class Mammalia; order Carnivora; family Phocidae; genus Mirounga; species Mirounga angustirostris. Next base: position 35,981,445 of record NW_026991710.1, read on the forward strand.
TACTCATAATAGATTTTTAGTTACTAAAATGAAATTTGCTTTTTCTGTTTTTGAAATCCTAAATAACACAAGAATATCTTCATGTGCCTCTCATTTATAGATTATAGATTTTTAAAATATAATTCCGCATGTTTTTTACTCATATTGGTGGATCTAATAATTCTGTAAATCGGACCTAGGAATGCTTGATACAGTAGGCAAGTAAATGCAGCATCTGACTATGTGGTCTGACTCCCAAACCAGCAGCATATGCAAGAACAGAGAAGTAGATGAACATTCTTGCACCAGGGTTTTCGGTCTTTTATGATTCATGAAAGCTTGTGACAGGCTTTTAAAATGGTGACAGATGAGGCAAGACATAAGAATTCCTGCTAGGAGACGTTAAGGAGCTCTAGAACATGCAAAACAAAACACTGTAGCGATAGTTTGTCTCCATGTGGTCTTCTAAGAGGAGAAAATCAGCCATCTTTGGGAGCATTGCACAATGCGGGTAAAATATGGTCATATTCTCCAGGGACACGTAAGATGCTCACTCTCACTAAATGAACAGTAGAACGGTGTTCCCAGATAATGCACAAAGAGAAGAGCCCTCAGTAGGCACCATGTGACAGAAAGAGCCCCGGCTTAGGGGTTGGGACTCAGTTCATAATCTCATCTCTGAAACATATTATTAGAGTTTTGACCTTAAAAACTAGTTTTAATAAATGTTAGTCTTCTCACTAGTAAAACAAGAATAATAATACCTCCGACTATGCAAGAATCATTATGAAGATCACATGTAATGATATATGTAAAAGGTACTGTAGACTTTATTTTTTATTTATTTAGTTTTTTAAAGATTTTATTTATTTATTTGACACAGAGAGAGAGATAGTGAGAGCACAACCAGGGTGAACAGCAGGCAGAGGGAGAGGGAGAAGAATGGAGCCCAATGCAGGACTCGATCCCAGGACCCTGGGATCATGACCTGAGCCGAAGGCAGACGCTTAACCGACTGAGCCACCCAGGCGCCCAGTGCTGTAGACTTTAAACCTCAGTACCCAATATATACTCCTAGGTATAGGAGACACCACCAAGACAGCAGTGTTATCAACAAAAGGGGCTGCACTTTGTGTTCAAACATACGTGAACTCGATCCCAATTGTACTCTTTCCTCCCCTATTCTTTATGTCCTTTGATCATCAACTTTTTTATCTTTAGAATAATGATGCTATCTACCTCAGCATATTTTTTCTGGAAATTATATGAGATAACTTATGTAAAGCACTTAGTGCAGTGTTTGGCACATATCAGAGCTTCATATAGAAGCTGTTCCTTTGCTTAGTAATTTCTAACACTTATAAAACATTTACTTCATGCTAGGCATATGTACGTGGTAACTCATTTAATTATCACATCAACTCTCAGAGGGATGTTTGAGTATCAAATCCATTTTATAGATGGGGAAACCCAGGTGCGTGACAATGAAGTCATTAGTCCAACATCACACAATGAGTAAACGGTGGTATCAGGTTTCAAAGTTAGGCAATCAGATTTCAGAATTCTGCTGTTAATCGTCATATAATACTGTCTCCAAGCGGAATTGTTGAAAACATATTGTTCATAATCATCTACTGTGTGTAGAACTCTATTCTGAGTACTGTGCATATAAAGAGGAATAAGACAGAATTTGATATATATTTAGGGATACAGGGACTGTAAAGAGCATGAATAATTTAAGGGACAATAAGTGTCCCTAAGTGTTTAGAAAGAGAAATATTTCTCAAAAAGGTTATGTTTTCATTGCAAAGAGTAAACCATTCTTGTGTTTTGAGTTCCAGGTAGACCTTAGACAGGCAGAAATGGTGGAAAGAAGGGATTCTGGGGGAGGAAAGGCAGAAAAGTGTGTCTTCAATGTGTCCTTGGGGAAGGGGCAAATCGAACCCCATTACAACTTCTTAAGCGATTTGATTGTGATAAAATTGCTACTCTCAACAAGCTCATCATAAATTTCTTATCAGTGATTCTCTCAGGTTGAATTTCTGGAGTCCTAACTGTTTAAAGAGTCTGATTATAAGTTCAAAACTATTTTTGGTAAGAATTTCCACTACCATAGTGGGGATAGTTCGTTTACCTTATTAATTGCACGTGGGTCTTTGGGAAGCAGTTGTTTTTACGGTAAGAATGTGATTAAATTTATTTCTTGGCTAGCCTCAAGTCTGAATATATTCTGGGATCTCTTATCAAAAGGAAAAGTTGCCACTTTACACTTGATAAAATCTATTATTTTCAGATAATTCCAGATGGGAAGGCAGAACCATTGGTAACCTGTAAAGATGGATCTCTCCTGCTTATCAGAAGACCTTGAAATAGGGCCTCAGAGAAGCAGCTGGTTTGCTGCCTGTTACCCAAGGAGAAAGTCCAAGTTACTCCTTTTTTTTTTTTTTTTTGCCAGGTTCAGTATAAAATATTACCCACATTTGAAATGAATAGTTTGAGGAAAGGCTGATCAAAACCTGCCATGCAAAAATATTTCACCATAAGCAGTTAAAAAGATAAATAATTTAAGTCTCTTACTCCCATATGTGTATATTCATTGAAATTGGAGGGACAATGTCCTGAGACCTGAGAACTGAAATAATTCTTCTTTCCTTTATCTAGGTTGTCTACTCAAAATGGTGTGCCATATGTCTCTAAGCCATATGTCCACTATTTTTTTAAATTCTGATTTCAGCTAGAAAATTAGCTCTGACTGTTAATTTCATCATGTTAGGAATCCTGTCTGCTTGTCTACTATTTCCTTTAAGTTTTTTCAGTTCCCTGGAATGAAGGGATTATAATCTGGATTAGGTTCCAATGACATCCAGGCAAGAAAAACACCATCTCTGCAACATGTCTGGTTATTTAAACATGCACTTAATTGCGACGTGCTCCCTGGAGCAGAAAATCCTGTAATTCCGTCAGAATCCTTCAGGAACCTTGATTAAATAATTCTATCTTAAAGCTGGAATTAGCAAGTATTTATTCTTGTGTATGGTAACCTTGAAAGCTATTAGATACTTAGTGAACACTATAATTTATTAATTTGTTTCTCTGAAGTTACAGAAAATAAATCTAAGCAATGAAACTGGGGATAGTTGGGTAAAACGTAGTCCATAGGAAAAAGTACAGTCTGGATTTTAGGCTACTGTTATAGTAGACTACTAAATATGCAAAAAGGTAACTATTTGAAAAAATGGTGAGAGTCAAACTGGCTTGTCTGGAATGCCCAGACAGTAGCTCTCTGAAGCTTTGTGTTTATGGAACAATGCAATGGAACCGGGACAGAAGTCACCACCAAGACAGCTGCTCCTGTCTCAGATGAGTTTAGAAGGAACTGCAGTGTGCATCGCATAAATGAATGAAGGAAGGACGCCATTTTAATTCAAACCAAACTTTCCAACTGAAGTGAATGAAAGTTTGGATTCATGCCTTTTGAGTTAAATGGAAGTTTAAATTGAGGCTGAATTGGCCTCATGCACAGTACTGGCTGGTATAGGAAAGTCACCCAGAAACCAAGAGATAGCATTTTAGGATTAACCAAGTCAGCATGATGTAGTGGAGGGAGCTTTCCAGGTTTATCTTATGAACACATGGATTTTACTCCTTATTTCATTTATTTATTGGCTCTACAAGCATTAATGAAGGTCTAATGTGTGTCAAGAAGTAGGCTGGACACCAAAATTCTCTGGTAAATGAAAAATAAACAAGCGGACAGTTTATCCCAATTCAGTGTGATTCATGCTATAATAGGGATTTGTTCCAGGCTTTCTGGAAGCAGAATAGCAAGCAAGCACTGCAGCTTTCAGGGTTGGAATAAGTGTTACAGAGGAGGCGGGATGTAGAAACACCCAGATTCAGCATTTTAAGGAGAGGAGCAGACTCTGTAAAAATACATAAATGAGAGAAGAGTTGTGTTTCAAAAGTATAAAAGTGTTCTCCATGGTTGCAGAGAATATGTTTGGGTGGTAGCCAATGATGAGAGATGAGACTGTGTAAAATCATTTGAGGAAGCAATTTTTTATGACATTTAAGGGGGACTGAATTTTTCCTACAGGTGACATGTATGAGCTAGGTCAATTGACAGGTAAAAGTCAAAATGAGGTTTTGTTCTATGTCACTCAATACCTGTAGACAGGTTAACTTGTATAATTTAAGAAAAAAAATGCACTAAATCATACTGAATTTTAGCTTTCTTATCTTTAAATTAAGGAAGAGTAGACAAAAATGTTACTGAGGCCCTTCTTGCTCTATAGCCCTATGAGTAATAAATGTCATAGAATCTGTTCCTAAGTAATTCACTTATCAGATTGCCTTGACGCTTGTAATTTTCACCATTCAACTCATTCATCTGGACATTCTCTGAGAAGGTACCATCAAAGTGCTTTCCCATGAAAGAGACAGTATCACATTACGGTGAGGAATGGTTGCTGAGGCCTTGTTAGAGAGCCCTGGAGAGACATCAGGAGAATAAAGGTGAACTAACTTAGCTCTTTGTGGGGCTAGTGTTACAGTAGACTACTAAATATGCAAAAATTTAGACTACTGCATATTTAGACTACTAAATATGCACAAATATTAAAATATTTGTGACACGTGTGTGTGTGTGTGTGCACCTCTGTGTGCATATGAATTTATTTCTTGAGTTCATAAGAAGTGTGTTGTCCAGAAAATAACATAATAATGGAACCATAGCTTTGGTAGAATTCCAGACTACTTGGGTTTCTTTTCAGGGCTACTTTAAACTTGGTAATTTTATGTAGACATAGACCAAATAACATTCTTCACTCAGTGCTGCTTTCCTTTGGGTTTTTAAGATGTAGCTAATTAGATTCTGTCTGAAGATTTTATTAGACAATTAGTTAGAACTGGTATTTGTGCTTCCATATTGAATTAGTCAACGTTGACAGAGCAACAAGGCCTCATCCTGACATTTCCCTATGTGAGTATTTTAAGGTGAAGAGGAGTGGAGGAGTTTTTTTTTTTCATGTTTCTCTTCTATTGATGAAAGCAGACATTGATTAGACATAAATTGTTGTATAATAGTGCAAAAATATTTAGGGTGATTTATAAACTTTTTGGAAAATTTCCTTATTTTGAGAAAAGCATTTCATATATACATATATTCAACACAGTCACTCACTCAGACATCAGGAAAATACCTGTAGATCTCAACTGTTAACTCTTTGATGTTAAAAAAAAAATCATTATCTAAGTTTTAAAATCCAAATCAAATGGATTAAAACAACTCTATATTGGATTTTCAAGCCTAAAGAACCAGAGCTCCATCTGTCTCTGAAGCTCCATGAAGTTGTTTTAAACCCAGAAATTCAGATCTCTTTTCAAAACCAGTGAGAGTTTCATTTTAACAGTTTCATGGTAATGGAGGTCAAGATGAGAAGCTCATTTTATATTGTAAATCATGTTTTCCATACCCTGGTAATTATATATGTAAGAGAAGAAGCATATACAAATTCTTATTTAATAATAAAATGCTAATTGAAATATACTTTAAATTCATATAATGACTTCCTTATAAGAGATTAAAGAGATTTCTTTGTAAAGAAGATTTTGTACTTTCTTACAATTCATACCATTAGACGCATAGCAGATGCAGCTGTACATGAGGATTTGTCTGCAGTCTTGAAAGGACACCCAGCATGATATGGTAATTCAGGTTTCAACAGGACAGGAGTGATCTTAAGTGACTTGCTAATTTCATTGACATTTTTCTTCTTAACAGAATGTGGCAAAAATGTCCTATTATGTTTCTCATATAATTGCTGTGTGGTTGATATGAGGCAAGATATGTTAAAGCATTTTGTAAATTATAAAAAAAAAACATAAAATACATAAAATTTTTAGAATGTGATTTCAAAAGTCTTATTTAAAATGTGGCAATTAGCCTTACTATACTAAATTTGTTTAAATTCTAAGTTTGAGGGCGCCTGGGTGGCTCAATCGGTTAAGCGTCTGCCTTTGGCTCAGGTCATGATTCCAGGATCCCGGGATGGAGTCCTGCATCGGGCTCCTTGCTCAGCAGGAAGTCTGCTTCTTCCTCTGCCTCTGCTCCTCCCCTCCGCTCTGTCTCTCTCACTCTAGCTCATAAATAAATAAAGTCTTTAAAAAATAAAAAAATTAATAAATTCTAAGTTTGAAATCTTTCCTCACTGTATACTATCTCATTCCCATTAAATACAAAGACCTAATTAAGACACTGATCTTTTCCTCAAATCCCAGGTTTAAAATATAGTTCTACACACATCAAAGGTCAGGACTATTAAATTTATTGCAGATGAAAAGCATATATAGGTATTCCTAGGTATACCTATTCCATGTAATTATATAATGCACTGTTTTCATAAATACCTTTAATGAAGTAAAAAATAAGAATTGTAATATCTAACAAGATCTTCAAACAAAATCTTCAATTCAATGTTTGATAATATTTATAAACGTAATTTAATTTTCTTTTTGTACCCTTTACCAAAATTCCAACTGACAGCCCTAAGTAAGACTCAGATAGACTACTGAATATAATTTCTTGACCTGAGTGTTTGGTCAAAATCAATCTGTTTATCATTTCACAGTATAAACAAATCAGGGTGAAAAAGAGTAGTCAAACCTTATTGAAAACAACAGAAATGAAAATTGATCAAACTGAATGTTGTCAAAAAAGGTGTATTTTAATAGGTGAGTTTTGCCAGGATATGACCTGAAACTGCTTTCATGCTGAATAAGATTTGATAGAAAATGACAGCATGTGGACTGCGGGTAACCATGTCTGATAGTTACAGTGCATTTAATGAACTTCGATAAATATACTCGTTACTGTTACTACAGGTTAGTCTGATGGTTACTCTTACTACAGGTTAGTCTGAAATTAAATATCTGTATACCAGTGATTACATGCATTTTAATCCAAATATCATCTGTAATTAACATTACTTTTCCAAATGCTGCTACCTTAGCATAGCTTCAAATGTTGAAGTATTTCATTACTAAAAGTAATGTGAATTTATACTAAAAGCCAAATATTTTGCCTCAATGATTATTTAAGAAGTGATATAATACAGGGCAAATATATTGGCCTGACTTTGAGACACCCTGGAATCTCCTACCTTCAGACCAAAAACTGACTTGTAATATTGGATATACTAAACATACTAAGAGGCTTGACATTTTTCCCTGAAAAATTGCAGTATCTATATTCTCTATCTTATGAAGATGTTCACATGGGTTGGTAATATCCAACAACCCAAGTTCAATGAAGTACATTAGAATTTATCTTGGACTCTAATCTTTATTTACCTTTTAAGTTCTTATATTTTACGGAGAGACCTCGAGGACCTTCTCCAGGTGACAAATGCATTTTTTCTTTTTTTTTTTTACAATAACTTATTTTGTCCAAATCATACGCTCAGCTTTCTGAGTAAACTTTTGCTTTCCTTTATTGTCAATAAACAATTTCAAATCCCATTTTGCATCTTTCTTCTGCCTCATAAAATATTTCTTCTATCTTGATTGTGATATTTTTAAAATGCCTAAATTATCATATTGATGATAGTAAAGTTAATGGCAATATTGGTGAGTGCTTACTATGTGCCAGGAAGTCTTATTATTGTTCCCATTTTACAGATTAAAAAAATGGTGCTACAAAATGGCTAAGTGATTTCATATAGCTATCAACTGTGGAGTTAGAGCTAGAACTCAGAGGCTCTGGCTATGTTCTTAGAAGTTCTACCATACTGTCTTTTGTGACCTGTGTCTCCATATAACAGCCCTGAAAAGGCTTAAGCCTATGTTTGCCCAGGCACTTGAATTCTTAAAGAATTCACATGATGCTTCTTTATCTCCTTGGAATGAGATAGATTAGAATATTACGACAGGATAGGTTGATCATGTATTGCCAATTCAAAAAATAAATTATCTTTAGCTTCAAGCTCTGTTCTTCGGCAAAATTAAGGAAGGGTATATGATCTGCATATTAGAATAAGGATAGTAAACAATGTATTCTTATGCAAGTCTCTTTAATAGAAATTTTTTAGGAAGGTGAGCTATTACTGTGAAATGAGAAGTTTTCTTTAAGAAAAGAATTATTCCTTATCGGAATCTGTGTGCAAGCTAAATAAAATAAAAATGGAGAATTTCTCCACAAATTCATTAAAGAGCTTTGACTTAATTCAAATTTGAGTAAATATCAAACTTATTATCTATTTGCTTCCAAAATTGCATTCTGTTGTGTCCTAGGAAGTATGTATTTAATATTGGATAGACAAGCAAAATCATAAAAGTTGATGCATATCTGAACCTTTAAAATTTTTTTACTAGGTTTGATATAAATTGAAAACTTGGCCCTAGAACACTCTGCCCAGAATTGACCTAGAAGAATTTTGTCCAAGAAAAGCAAGTATATTTCTAAAAACATCACTTTAATGTAGCAGAAAATAAGTATCTAGTTGGCCCCTATTCTGGTGAAGGGGAAGTTAAACATGTTCTTCTTTGTTACAGTAGAAATAGAACTTAATACTCTTATGGAAGTCCAAGGATAAATCTAGGTTTAAACCTCAACATACATTATCTTGTTCATTTTCAAGCAGAATTACATAATGAAAATTGTTTTGATATTCTGAAATGAAAACTGGCAACACTTTAAAGGATAAAACTTCCCTAAGGGAAATAAAAGTGTTGGTTCACGTTGAACATTTGCTCAGGTATTAAAACATAGAAGCCAAATGTCCTACAAACAGCAAGGTGCCCTAATAACAATCCTGGAGGCTCAGAAAGATGTGTGTCTGGTAAATGAGGCAGAGGGAAAATCTGGACCAGTGTCAGAAAAAAATCCTTCAAGAATGGTTCACCACCCGTTGTTCCTGTTGTTTAATGTCATTTCTAAGACTTCAGGGAAACTAGTCCAGTAAGTTCAGGCTACATTTCAATGTCGCAACGGCCACGTATATAAGAGGAACGAACTTACTTGTCAAGTTCAGAACCTGCTCATGTTACTTAGACAACACTGCCGTAACATTGCATTATATGTGAGTTGGAGCATCAAAGAAGGAATTCACAGAAGAAACAAGACAAGCATTTTCTGGTAGAATCAGCACCGCAGGAGGCTCTGCATGGAGCTGTAGAAGAGCAATACTTCCCTGGATGGCAGAAACACCTCCACAAACACCTGGCCCGCTGTTTGGTAACTGACGTCAAAAGAGCACCCTGGGACTGATCCAGCTTGCTGTCATCTTTCCTGTAAGGAGAGTAGTTCTTAGATGCAATTTGTACAATAATTTTTGAATTTCCCTTCATAATAACTCCCAAATCATTTGAAATGCATTCAGAATATGCTGATGTTCTCACACAGAAGTCAGAATTTGGAGTTATAGGGGCACCTGGGTGGCTCAGTCGGTGAAGTGTCTGCCTTCAGCTCAGGTCATGATCTCAGGGTCCTGGGATCGAGCCCCACGTCGGGCTCCCTGCTCAGCAGGGAGTCTGCCTCTCCCTCACCTCCCTGCTTGTGCTCTCTCTCACTTTCTCTGTCACTGTCTCTCTCTCTCTCAAATAAATAAATAAAAATAAAATCTTAAAAAAACAGAATTTGGAGTTATAGGTACATGGAATTCGTATCTGTGATCCTCTGATAAAACACACTACATTTTTAATTTAATTTTGTCTCAAATGTTAGTCCTCCATTAAGGCTCTATCCAAATAACTAAGGAGAATATAACCTTGTTCACCACAAAAATTTTGAAAGATAAATATTTTATGCAAAATCAGAGGTGACTTCTAGATCAGGAGTTCATAGTTACAGTTGGAGATAAGTAGCTTCTGGTTAACAAGGTGAGGGGACAAAGTGAGTTGAAAACTATCCCCTTTTGATTTGTGCCATAAAAGGAAAATGGAGAGAGAAGAGAAGATGTTCAAAACTTCCTTCACAAAATTTTTTTTATTTGAATATAGTTGACACACCATGTTACATTAAATTCAGGTGTACAACATACTGTTTCAACTTCTGTGTACGTGATGCTCCACTCACCCCAAGTGTAGCTCCCATCTGTCACCATACACTGCTATTACGATGTCACTGACTGCATTCCCTATGCTGCGCCTTTTATTCCTGTGACTTATTCATTCCGTAACTGGAAGCCTGTATCTCCCACTCCTCTTCACCCATTTTGCTCATTTCCCATCCTCTTTCCTCTGACAACCATCAGTTTGTTCTCTCTATTTGTAGGTCTGAATCTGCTTTTTGTTTGTTTATTCATTTGTTTTGTTTCTTAGATTTCACATATGAGTGAAGTTATATCATATTTGTCTTTCTCAGTCTGACTTATTTCACTTAGTATAATACCCTCTGGATCCATCCATGTTGTCACAAAAGGCAAGATTGCATCCCTTTTTTTCTTTCTTTTTTTTTTTGACTATGTAATGCTCTGTTGTGTATAGACACCACATCTTCCTTCTGCATTTGCCTATTGATGAACATTTAGGTTGCTTCCATATATTGGTTATTGTAAATAATACTGCAACAAACATAAGGGTATATATATCTTTTCAAATTAGTGTTTTCATTTTCTTTGGGTAAATACCCAGTAGTGACGTTATTGAGTCATATGGTATTTCTATTTTTAATTTGTTCAAAATTTCCTTTGGTAAGTATGGTGTAATGGTATAGTTTGCTTATTATTTTCATCTTGTTTTGTTCATACAGAAGAAATCTTAGAGAACTGGCTGGTTCTGATGAATAGAGAGATTAGGAATTGGATAAGGGTATTACTCATTACAGGATACTGTCAAAAGAAGGTACCCCATGTAACCAAGGCAGACTTAGGCAATGTACAATAAACTCAACTATGATAGAAGGCTAAAAGTGAGTAAATATTAAAATATCAAGGAGGGAAATGGCGTTGAAGATAGTGCACTAGAGACATAGATACATACATAGATATATAGACAGTTCAAAAAGAAAAATAAGTCCCCAAATTGGAGAGCACACAATGAAATTGGAACCCCAGGATATCAAGAATTAGTGAAGTATGAGGTTTTAGATCAAAGGTGGCAAAAATTGAGTAAGGAATTTCTGCAGGAAAGGGATGCTTCATACGGGATTGATTCATAAGAAAACAAGCAAACAAAATGAAGACACTAAAAGGAAAATTCAAGATTAAATAAGAACCTGATCATGAATAAAGGGAAAAAAATGATCTCTCCTCCCTCAACTTCTGTATTTTCTTTGATAGTTAAGACAGAGGAAAAGTTAGTCTTTATGACACTTAAACATAAGGGAAGATAAATCTTTACCTTTAGTTATGTAGAACTCTGGAGAGACACGTACAGAAACTAGGATTTTGAAACTTAAAAAGCAGTAGACAAAATAAGGGTCCAAGCACTTTTCTCTTTGAAGTTCTAAAGAAGCAAAAGACAGAACAATAAGAGCTAGTATTGATAAGAATATAAAAATCACAAGTTATGCTTTATTAACTATCAAATTTGACCTGAAGCACTGTTAAAAAATGTAGAAACAACTTACATGTAGAAACTCACACATGAAGTGATTGAAGTTTATGGAAGAGGCAAATCAATCATTTCAAAAGTATCAAACTCCTTACTTATAATAATTATTATAATAAGTATTTATAATTTCTTGGGGTGCCAGGTAGCTCAGTCGGTTAACCATCCAACTCTTGGTTTTGGCTCAGGTCATGATCTCAGGGTCCTGAGATCGAGCCTTGTATCAGGCTCCTCGCTGAGCACGGAATCTGCTTGTCCTTCTCCTTCTGCTCCTCCCCCTGCTCTCTCTCTCTCTCTGGAATAAATAAATAAAATCTTGAAAAAGATAAGTATTTATAATTTCTTACTTATAACAAATTATGTAGAAATACAGAGATGGATAAATGCTTAGTAAGTGTTACGGTAATGACAGGAACAAAATACTAGAAAAACACAGGGAAAGGAAGAAGTAATTCTATCGGGATATTTAGCCATAGGTTAGGGGCAAATGATCCAATTAGGAGGCAAAATTTGTGCCATGTTATATAGTTTGAATAGGATTTTGCCTGATGGAGAACAGCAGGGCTATGTGTGTGTGTCTGTCAGGAGGTGAGATGTCAGATTTCTTCTTTTCTTCTGTCAGTAGAAATAGCTTGAACAAGGAAAAGCGAAAGAGCCCAGCTTGCTCAGGACTCATCAGACACACTTGTATCTGATGGGGTTCTTGGGTAAACAGGGGCAGGCGAACATACTGCGATAAGGTGTAATATCGTGAAAGAGTACGGAGGCTTTCCTGGGACTGGAGCTTGGCTGCAGAGCAAGCAGAGCCTGGAGCACAGAGCCAAAAAACTTGGAGGTCACATGAGTTGGAGCCAGGGAAAAGGTGGAGGGCGTGTGGGAATGTGCCGTGTGCGTGTGCGTGCGCACATGTGGGTACACTCTGGCTAAACTTGCAAAACTTCTGGGTGTGACTTGATCTCTTGTGGGAGAAAGAGAACGGGTGTTATATTGAGACTCATTTGGGGGCAGAATCAAGTCTGTGTGCATGGTATAAAGTGGCATAAAGGCATTGATCCCACAAAAACAGGTAGATGAGATCATGAAACCCAACATCCAGTTTACCTGTAGAAATTAAAGTGCGCTAACATCCAAAGAGGGCGGCCAAAGGAACCATGGTTGATCAAGATTGGAACTGGATAGGGCCAATGAGGTAAGTGTTGGCTGAGTCTTGAGAAATTTTAGCTTTTTCAGGAGGCCCAAGTCAGAATCAGGCAAGCACGCCAGGCTCTGTCTTCATTCTTGCTGTTTTCTCCCTCCCACAGGAAAGCATCTAGCCAACAAAATCACTCAAATAACTCTGTTTCTTTTCATCCTTTTCTTTTCATAGTTAGGAATTTTTTCTAGTTCACCACACCCACGTACACACCCCCACACACATGCACACACAGTCACACACTCATTTTGTGTTCTGCTCTAATTAATCCATTTCTTTACGTACCCTCTCTTGGATAGCAAACTGATATATGTGCATGCAGAACCATCACTTTGGGTCCTGTCAACTCTTTGGTGGCATTGTCTTTTTATACACGGCAAGTCAAAAGTAGTGGTGAATGTTATATACCATATTAGGATAGGAAGTTAAAATTAAAACCAAGACAGAGATGGTAAATGCCCATACAAAATCTTTATATAAGGAAGCAATGGGCCATTTTTATCCTTGTTTTTATTAAGCATCAGCTGTATCTTACTGACGTTACTTACAGAAAAGGTGAAAGCAATGCTGCTTCCTAAACTATATAATCCTTAAAAGTAACGAAAAGGATGTATCCCAAATTTCAGACCTCCTAACTTTTCTGTACCAACTGCTTTATTATAATCATTGCCAAAGTAGTGAGGAGATGAGGCATGATGCCCCTCCTGGAATACATCTTCAGGTTAGTCTGCCCTGTAAGGGGAACTATTTGAATGTTTCTGCCATATAAAAAAAATAAATATTGTAATTGTTGCTGTACAAATGTGATTCTATAAATTCTATATAAAGACAGTATTCTGTTATTGAATCTACCCCAGTGCTCTGATTCTGACAAATAACTGCAGGCAATCTCCTAAAATTGGGGTTTTAAGAATTAAAAAATCGATTTCCATTAACCAGCATTGATATAAGATTAAATAGATTTGGGGCACCTGGGTGGCTCAGTCGGTGAAGCGTCTGCCTTCGGCTCAGGTCATGATCCCAGGGTCCTGGGATCGAGCCCCACATTGGGCTCCTTGGTTGGGGGGAAGCCTACTTCTCCCTCTCCTACTCCCGCTGCTTGTGTTCCTGCTCTCACTATCTCTCTGTCAAATAAATTGATAAAATCTTAAAAAAAAATTAAATAGATTTTATTCTGAGGTATCTTTGAGTTAAGCTACTATCATGTATGCAATATTCCATTTCTAAATTGTCACTCTTAGGAAGTGAACACGTTTAGTAGTATGGATGGTCTAAAAGAAGGACTTAAATGAACATCAGGAGAATTAGGAAGTACCTGTAATTTTAAAATATTAAGTTATAAATGGATGTTTCATGATTACAAATCCCTTGGGGCAAACGCATGCTCAAGCTGGACTGATATTTATGAGAAATGACTTCAAGAATATTTGCCAAACAGATGTACTAGGTAGTGCCCAAATCTATGTTTTTACATTTATTTAAATAAAGATAAAGAAGAATTTACAAAACAAAACAAAACAAAACCACAAAACAAAACAAAACCAAAAACAAACCCACCAAACTTGAATTCCTTGTATTTCTACCGACAGGCAAAATTTTCCAGTTTGTCTCCACAGTTAAGCAAAATATGAGAAGTTGGGCAATGTATTGTCACACATACCCCTCCTCCGCCCAGGTCTGAGACACCACACTGAGGAAGGAGGATCAGCTTGAGAAGAGATGTTGACAACATATATGTACTGCCCACATAGACTGGTAGAAAGAACACACTAAATTCTGCCTAAATCCTGATCCTAATGCTGATGCTTATCTTCTGGGTGATTTTAAAACAATACCCTATTATTTTCTGGTATAAATTTCTCCATCTGTAAAATGATACATTTAAGTTGGATAAAGTCTCTCCCAATTTGAAAATATAAAGGCTATTTACAAGGTAGGCAGAAATAATACCAAAATCTAGTGAGCATAAACTTTACCATTCCATTGAAAATACCGTTAAATAAAGAAAAACATAAACTTTGGAAAAGGAGGAGAAATTGATATATTTTGAGCATTTATTCTGTACATAGCACTATATTAAATTCTTACTTACATAATCTTGCTTAATCCTGCCAATATTTCAGAGATGTAAAGAGGTTGTAGTTGTAATTTGCTCATACTATACAGGCGAGTAAACTGATATGCATTCTCAAAATAACGTAATTAAGAAAAAACACCTTGCACACATAGAAATGGTTATGGAGAATATTGCAATAAAAGAAAAATCGATTGGGGACCACTTTATATGGCAAATGATTACTTAGCCTGAAGATCAAACTTGGAAGCTTTAAACCTAATGTTCCAATCTTGGTTGTTTTAAGAATTGACCAATCCATTTATTTTTCTTTTAAATTTTTTTCTCAGATACATTCAGCCAAACAGATTTAGATTTTTGAAGGGGTTAGGGAACATTAGAACTCAATGCCTACATTGTGATCTTGCTTTCAAAAAACTCCAGTCAGGCACGTCACATAAGTTAGGTCAAAAGTACCAAAAGTTTTTTTTTTTTTAAAGATTTTATTTATTTATTTGAGAGAGAGAATGAGAGAGAGAGAGAGCATGAGAAGGGGGTGGGTCAGGGGGAGAAGCAGACTCCGTGCCGAGCAGGGAGCCCGATGCGGGACTCGATCCCGGGACTCCAGGATCATGACCTGAGCCGAAGGCAGATGCTTAACCAACTGAGCCACCCAGGCGCCCAAAAGTACCAAAAGTTTTACGCTAATTATTCCCACAGATATTGGATCCCTTCCTCCATGTATTGGAATTATGCATCTACACTCTTTGTCATGTAACTTTACAGTGCCTTTTCTTACGGGAGAGGTATACTTTCCTGCTCTGTTGATTTTGGGATGGGTGAAATGGCATGCTTTGGTCAGTGGAATGTGGAAAGAAGTAATGGTGTGCAAATTGTCGGCAGAAACCCAAAGAAGTATCCTGTGTTTCCACATTAATTCCCATGCTCTTGCAACCCACTCATAAAAAAGCATTCAACAATAGCTCTTTCAGGTTATTCAGTCCCAGAATGAAGACAGATGGAGGAGACCCGAACCCAAGAGGAAGTCTGGAGCCTCGCCTGTCCCAGCCCAACCTAGCTTCGATCAATGGAACTGTTGCCAACCTGCACTCCAGGGACATGAAAATATATGTTTATTATAAGCCACTGAGATTTTGACATTATTTGTTATTTAGCAAAACATGACTAATGCAGTTCTCAAACTATTTCTAGCTAGAGTAATTTTTTATCTTTTCAAAATTGCAGAATCTTGTAGAGTTGAGTCAGGAGAATTAATGCATTGCTTTAACAAACTTGTTTGACTACAGTTGTACAAATTAGATATTGTGCAAATTAAAGATTGTGTAATATCCTAGACTAGCTCCTCATTCATCAAATGTTTCACATATTAGCTCATTCTATTTCTCAACATTTAAAAAATCTATTTTCTAATATTTAATTACAGGAAGATTCGATTTGTAAAGAAAGATTTGAACACACCCAATGATGATAATTTCAAATTTTATTTCAAAATGAAGTGTCCACAAAGGGGCCATGTTTTTGAATTTGTACTCAATATGCTATTAAAATGGAGTAATGCAATTTCTTATATCAAAACTTATAAAATCATAACTGAATTATTACATTAAATTAAATAACTTCACATTAATGTTACAACTTTAGATACCATAAATCTTACTAAATCTATGTGAAGAAGACTACAGAAGTCTCAGCTGGCTTTCTATTTTTGTCATATAGACAAAATGTACTATACTGCCCTAAATAATGAGTTGTTTTATTTTTGAACAGAGCTTTTCAGTTTCAAGAGGCAAATGGTTTTATAAACCACCTAGAGATCTTATTAAAATGCAGATTCTGAACCAGTAGGTTTACTGTAGAGGCTAAGATTCCTGCTTTTCTAACAAGTTTCCAGAATATAGTGATGCTTCAGTTCCACAGAACACATACGGAGTAGCAAGGCCTTCCTTAGAATATTTCTTGGACAAAAAAAAAAAAAAAGACCAAAAACATATGAAAGACAGATGGCTTAAGTGGCACTGTACATACTGTGTTTTGCACAAAATTAAAAAATAAAGATCTTAGAACATAGCTTTTATGACAGATATATTTTAACTAATATTAAACAACTACCATTACTTTGTTGAATAAATCTGGGATTTTCAATTAATACTATTGTCCTTTGCTGTTATTTCAGAGTAGCCAAAATTATTTACATATACATGTATATTTACATAAGTAAATATATATTTACATATATATGTATTTATGTATATTTATGTTTATATATAGTAAATGAATATATCTAATGTAGATGAATATATATGAATGAATATAAATAAAACTGTCTTAAATGTTTATGGCATATTCTAACAGGGTTGGAGATAATAACTTTGCTATGTGAATTCCTGAGCTGGCTTTTTTTGTTTGCTCTGCTGGTAAGGAGGAAAGAAAAGGAAATAGAGTAGAAATAATAATCTTCTTAGAGAAGAAGACTCAATTCATGACTCCCTCTTAACAGGAATTATAATTTTAGCTAGCAGAGGCAACAGAGTTAAAGCCTGCAGACCATGAGCAAATTAACTTCATTTTATTCCAGATTTTATCGGCATTGCATTATTTCTGAAAACTGCAACCAATTATAGAACCTGTCTTTTCTGCCTCTACCTGGGTTTCTAACCATCTCTCATAACTCCACCAGGATGGGCCTGCTCCCTGCCCCCGGAAACTTCAGCGTGTACACGTGCTGTCTTCACTCTGTGTTCACACAGAAATATACGATTCAGAATGTCACGTTCTACATAAACAACGACAAGCTCTCTCTTCGTTGGACTTTGGTCGCCCCTAAGCTGTCATTCTAGTCTTCATTTCCTTCTGTGATCAAATGTTATGTAGCTGTGCTCTGTCTCGTGTATTGTTCTCTTTTCCTGCCATCATTTTCTCCTCAGTGTGCTACCGTCTGGTTTCCATACGTAAGCGTGACTAAAATATGTAAGTAGAGACCACCTTAATGTTTTATTGGTAATTCAATAGCATTCAAAGTCCTATTTCTCATACTCATTGTATTTTAGGTCATCACGGATATCTTCCTTCTGGGGATTTATAGAAACTATTCAATTCCATCTTGTTTCATCCTTTCTTGACAGGGGCTTCTCTCTTCCTTCCTTATTATCCATCCAATTTGTGACAAAGTCTTCCACATCCAGGAAAAAAAATCTTTTACTCTATGCCATAAGTTGTTATTCGACTTTTAGAGAGATATTCACTTTCTGAAGATTTTTTATGTCACCCAGAGGCCATACTTGAAGGTATTATTATCCAACTCCTATTTTAGAAATCAATGGGAAGGTATTACATGTAGTCACTATGGGGGATGGGGGGAGGACAGACTCTGAAAGGGCTTTGGCAGAGTTCCAGAGGCAACCATCAATCATCTACTTTCCAATATCATCCAAGGAAATACTAGTTTGGAAGATAAAGGCTAGCAGAGATAAATTAAGCAATACACATATTGCTTTAAAATTAATAGTTGCTGTTAAAATCAAGGTAAAAAGTGATGTAGTATGTTGTATGTAGAAAAGTATGTGTGGATTGAAGTGGTGAAGAGTAAATTTGTGAGTTAGAGTCTCAAAAGCCCTCCTGCTGAGACTGTGAAGATGAGACACAGGGAAGGATAAAATTTGGACTCTCAGTTCTTTGGAATTTAACTTGAAAAGTGATTCAATTTCAGCACTTTTGTTTTTTCCTAAGAATTTGATAATAGGAAAGAGTTCATTGAAATTTGGATCATGACTTCTATACATTTTATTAATGGACTATATTACATTTCACTTTCAATCAAATTGTAAAAGCTGTAATGAACTATATTGAAAAATGTGCCTGCACGTAATTTGTGAAGTGAAATATAATATGAGTTTTTAATCTTTTGTATCTTAGAATTTTCCAAGACGTTCTCCAGAACATGCTTGCTCTCTCTCTTAAATATTCTCATTGATAATCCTTTGTTTTCAGTGCTCTTCTTGGTCCCATTAATATAATGCTGCACACCTTCTTCCTGTTATTCCATACCATACAACTCTGAGAAGTTATGCCCATAATTTCTTAACCCCTGTAGCCAAACATTAGTCCAAAATGCATATTAATTCCACTTTAGGTGGAATTAAATTGTGTCATGTGTGTCTGCATGTTTTTATAGATTAGAGAGAGAGTGGGAAAGGGAGAGAAAGCATGTTCGTGTGAATTTTCTTCTCCCTATATGATTTCTGTATGTTCTAATCTTGTTTTCATAAATTCATAGAAATTCATCAGAGAAAAAGAAACTATAACATTATGAATGTAAAGAACATCATATAGAGTTTCCATGTAAAGGGGCCATTTGCACTTGCAACATGCCAAAGTATACTTGGCTATGGATTGAAAAGCTCCAAAAGCTCCTGTTTTGTGTAAAAACTACACCCCTTAGGACATATTTTGTGGTCTAGCAAAGAGAAATACTCCTAGTTGTAAATGTTAAGCTATCTCCGACTAATACAACCTTAGTATGAATTATATCATTAAATCTCTGTCAAAAGAAAAGACAGCTATGGGAAAACCAATTTATATTGACAGTGGGAAAGGAGAGAGGAGAAAGGTAGAGATAAAACAAGATAGGACAAAAAAGCAAATAGGAAATGAAGGGAGATTTTAAATATAATATTTTCAAGCACTTGATCTGGGAAAAGTATCATGGTATCCAACCTCACAGGTCCATCATATTTCAGGTCAGTACATGCCTGGAAATTGTGACTGTGTCTTCTCTAAATGGGAACTGAACAATTTCAGTCCTCCTGAAGGAGCTGATAAAATGCTTTATAATGAGTCTTGGTAAGAATTAATGTCTATTTGTTCTTGACCATAAAATTTATAATTCAGTCTTAGAGAATTTTTTTAACCAAAGGAACTAGCCATTACCGGAGTATAAGTTTCTGAGTTTGAGCTAGTTTCTAGGGCACCTTAGAAGATAACAAAAATTTAGAAATTAGATTCTTTCCCACTATGCTTTATTCAGTAAAATATAATTTTTTCAATTTTTTAATTTATTTGAGAGAGAAAAAGAAAGAAAATACAAGCAGGGAGGGGGGCAAGGGAGAGGGAGAAGCAGACTCTCTGCTGAGTGGGGAGCCCGATGCGGGACTCAATCGTAGGACCCTGAGATCATGACCTGAGCCAAAGGTGGACGCTTAACAGACTGAGCCACCCAGGCACCCTAAAGCATAATATTTAATTAATTGCCTCATTGAGTTTTGAGCACCTTTTCACTTTCCTTGAAAATTTTGGGAATCATATAGCCACATTTTTAAAAACTGTTGAATAAAACAACTGTTTGATAATCAACACTGTCTTCTATTCAGGTATTCATACAGTTTGATGTACAATTATTGTTGGACATTTTTAGGCTCTTTCAGCTCTTAGAATAGTTACCTCCTTGTTTTAAGTCAGCTACAGATTTTTGTTCTAAAGTAAAAAAAATAAAATATGGCCACTGGACACATAGAAGAGAGAATAAATTGTTGGACATTTTGAAAGCTTATGTTTTGAAAACAAAAGTATTTAACTGGGTTAAAATTAGGGCAAAAGTCCTTTTCACGTTGTACCTTGGGAAGAGATCCTTTGATTTATAGTGTCATTTGAATTCAACTGTTTGCTATCTTTTGCTGCAATGCTATTATGTTTTAAGCCCTTTAGTAGGTACTGAGGATTTAAAACTGTACAGAGTTTTGTTATATATACCTGCTGACCCTTTTAGAACATAAACAGATAAATTCAAATTCAATTCAACCATCATCCATTCACTTGCTCAACAAGTACTAATTGAGTACCTACTGCATACCAAACACTGTTCTAAATTCCAGGGCACAGCTGTGAACAAGAGAGAAATGTGCTTCCTTTTGGAGCCTGTATTTTAGTGAGAGAGACACCAAGTCAGTACACAAACAAGTACACAAATAATTATGTTATGTGTTCCTAAGGCCACCAGGAATGGAGAGCCAGAACTTCAGGCAGATCTTTCTGAGAGGGTGACATTTCAGAGGTCGTGGTGACAAGGTAGGTGCCAGGTGCTGGGGAAATATTGTGGAGGACCACCTGCTCCATCCTGGGCAAGTCAACAAGCCTTCCGACCTTGGAGGTCATGACTGGGGACCAAATAAGAATTAACACAGATCAGGGGGAGAAAAGGCAATTCAGGAAGGAGAAGGGTATGAATAAAGGCAGGGAGGGACTACTGAGTGTGCCTGGAGCTCCAAGCTGTATGCCATGAGCTATAAACTGTTCATTTGGGAGGCCAGTGAGTGGCACAAGATAAGATTGCAGAGCGGTTTGGAAACCTTGTCTTGGAGAATTTCATGATAACTATAAGCAGGGTCTGCTGTCATTGTTAGCTGTGACTCCTCATGTAAACAGGTGACATTTTTAATGTAACAAACTTCCCATTTGGGGTGCAAAACTGTCTTGTTAGCTTCCTGTCTTTGAAGAATGAAGGACATTGTCTAAAAAAGACTTGTATGATTACATGCATTTACAAGAAAGTGTATATTGAGGAAAGGCCATGTGGGACATGGGGACAGTCAGGATTGAAAACATATTTGATTTTTTTAAAACATACAGGAAGAGTGTTTTATAAGCCCTTATCAGATTGGAGGATCTACTTCAGGCATCCGAGGACAGAATGATGAGGTAGAGACATCAAGGGAATGCAACTCATTTCCTTTTCTGAGGGAAGGAGTCACCACAGTAACTTTATCTCTGTCACAAAAATTAAGTGTGCAAGTCAAACTGATAGGTATTATTCTTTGTGCATTCACGGGTAGTGACTTTATAAAGTTAGTGACCTCTAAACTGAAGGCTGTGCATGATCTCTTCCTGGCTAAACTTACACATTTTCACCATCAAGCTGCAAAGGTAACCTAATGAGTTGTGGATCTGACAGGATGATTCCTCTTATTGGCATTATTTTCCTTACATGCTTTGAGGCATTCTGCCCTGAACTACAGTAGACATTATTGAAACAGAAGTAGAAAAGAAGAAGCAAAAGAAAAAAAAAAGGATAATTGATCAGAAAGAATTTGCTTTTGGTACCCTTGTGCTCAGTAATGGCTTCAGTAGAGTTCTTATTAGTGAAACTGTGCCTAACTGAAGTCTTCATTAAACTAAACAAATAACCACTTGCTATAGTTGAACAACTACATGTTACCAAACAGTCAAAAACCAGAGTCTACTGACCTTAGTCCGTTCACGAATGAATGGGTGCTGTGGGCTGGATATTGAGCATGTGAGCTATGATTTTACCTTTTTTTTATATTATGTTATGTTAATCACCATACATTACATCATTAGTTTTTGATGTAGTGTTCCGTGATTCATTGTTTGCGTATAACACCCAGTGCTCCGTGCAGAATGTGCCCTCCTTAATACCCATCACTGGGCTGGCCCATCCCCCCACCCCCCTCCCATTGGGGAGGGTATGATTTTACCTTTGTAAGAAAAGAGTACCACACTATCTTTTGGCTAAACAAGAAAGAATATAGAAAAATCAAGACCAAGTTAGATGTTTGATGAGTTAGATAATTTAACTGACACCAAATACTAAATTATAACACTTGAATTTTTTTTTGTTATTTCAATATATTTTTAAATCTTAATTTTGAAGCCAGAGAAAACCTGAACAATTATCTCTCAATAGCTCATTTTAAAATTAACGCAGATAAAGAAACAGAGGCTTTTGGGGTACCTGGGTGGCTCAGTCGGTTAAGTGTCTGCCTTTGGACCAGGTCATGATCTCTGGGTCCTGGGATGGAGTCCTGCATCAGGCTCCCTGTGCAGCGGGGAGTCTGCTTCTCCCTCTCCCTCTACCCCTCCCCTCCACTCATGCTCTCTCTCTCTTTCTCTCTCTACTCTCTCAAATAAATACAATCTAAAAGTTATATTCAAGTTCTAACTTCTAGTACCTGTGAATGTGACCTTATTTGGAAATAGGATCTTTATAGATACAATTAAGTAAAGACGAGATAATACAGGATTAGGATGAGCCCTAATTCTGATGACTGATGTCCTTATAAGAAGAGGAGAAAACACAGACACACACAGGAGGAAGTGTATGTGAAGATGGGAGCAAAGTTGAAGCGATACAGATACAATCCAAGGAATGCCAGGAATTGCCAACAACCACCAGAAGCTAGGAGAAAGATATGAAGCAGATTCTGCCTCAGTGCCTCCAGAAGAAACCAACCCTGATGGCTAGGTTATGGTCAGATCATAAATAATCCCAGGCATAACACCTCTATACATGTCCATTCAAAGTTGACTGGGGGTTCCATACTGCTTTGTTTTCAATCCAAGATCTGGGATGGGGGAATAGCTAATTATTTAAAATTGCTCATCACTGGGGCGCCTGGGTGGCTCAGGTGGTGAAGCGTCTGCCTTTGGCTCAGGTCATGATCCCAGGGTCCTGGAATTGAGCCCCATGTTGGGCTCCCTGGTAAGGGGAGCCTACTTCTGCCCTTCCCCCTGCTTGTGCTGTCTTTCTCTCTCTCTCTGTCAAATAAATAAAATCTTTATTTATTTTATTTATTTTTATTTTTAAAGATTTTATTTATTTATTCGACAGAGAGAGTGAGATAGTACAAGCAGGGGGAGCAGTAGAGGGAGAGGGAGAAGCAGGCTTCCTGCTGAGCAGGGAGTCTGACACTGGGCTTGATCCCAGGACCCCGAGATCATGACCTGAGCCGAAGGCAGATGCTTAACCATCTGAGCCATCCAGGTGCCCCAAAATACTTAAAAAAAATGAAAATAAAATTGCTCATTATCACAGTAGATAGAAAAAAATTGGTGAAGCATGTACTATCTCTTAAAACTTCTGCCCAAAAGAGATGTATGTTGCTTCTGCTCACATTTCTTTGGCTAGAGCATGTCGCATGGGCCATCCTAGCTTCAAGTGGGAGGTGGTGTACAATTCTGCAGTATGCCAGAAAGAAGAGAGAATGGAGTATTTGTGAATGGCATTAATGATACTATAGAGACGTTCTGTTTTTTGTCCATTTTATTCAGATAAACAAATGAAGGCACAGAGATCCTATGTAAATTGTTAAAGGCCATGAAGGTATTAAAATTTGAAGTTAGGATACAAATGCAGATAGCTTATGTCCAAAATTTTTGAAGATGATGGACATATAATTTCATGCCAAATTTTTACATATAATTCTAAGAGATTCTTAGATGTCCATTCATCAACTTTGCATGAGTCAAGATTGGTCAAATTATACTATAGGAGTAATCCACTCTCCAGTTGGATTGACCTAAAACAACAACCTTATTTCTGTACATTAATTTGTCCATATATTGGAAAGGGGTTCCTCTTATTATTGACCTTTAGGATCCCAGACTGAAGGAGCAGCCTCCCTCTCAATCATTTCTGAATTGATGCATAAGAATATGCAAGTAGGAGCTCTGGGATGTTTCACACTGCCAATTTAGGATCAGCCTAGAAGACACACCTGCCACTTCCTTTTACAGGTCATTGGCTGGAGCTTGTCACATGCCTGACTCAGTCAGATGGCATCCTAATGTAATTCTACTATATGTTCAGAAGAGGTGAGAACGAAAAATAATGGACAGAGTATTAATGATAGCTAAATATCCCATCCAAGTTATTAGCTACAATGAATTACAGAAGTATTGTTATGAGGTGGCTTTTCCACAGGTGCAACATATATTTCTGCAGAAATATCACATATTAATGTTTACTAAATATAGAATGTAGTGTTCCATGATTCATTGTTTGTGTATAACACCCAGTGCTCCATGCAGTACGTGCCCTCTTTAATACCCATCACCAGGCTAACCCATCCCCCATCCCCTCCCCTCTAGAACCCTCAGTTTGTTTCTCAGAGTCCGTAATCTTTCATGGTTCGTCTCCCCCTCCGATTTTCCCTCCTTCGTTCTTCCCTGCAGAGACACAAATTTTAAAAGAAAGCTTTTATGCTTTTAATTATAAAGTTGTTTTAAAATAAATCATCACCGGGCGCCTGGGTGGCTCAGTTGGTTAAGCAACTGCCTTCGGCTCAGGTCATGATCCTGGAGTCCTGGGATAGAGTCCCGCATCGGGCTCCCTGCTCAGCAGGGAGTCTGCTTCTCCCTCTGACCCTCCCCCCTCTCATGTGCTCTCTCTCTCCTCTCATCCTCTCTCTCAAATAAATAAATAAAATCTTTAAAAAAAATTAAAAAATAAAAATAAAATAAAATAAAATAAATCATCACCTTGAAATAGCATTTGTAATATCAAACCCTCCCTTTGCCTCCAAATACCAGTTATCCATCCCACTATAACTTTTTGTTTCAATCGATAATCCTATTATTTTCCAAAAGTTACATGACATTTTTGATGTATTTTGATTACTTATCCATCACCTTTTTACTCTTCAGCTTGATGCCCACTGCAAATGTTGAATGCTAATCAAAATGGAAAAGAGTAGGTTGTGGTTGTGTTTAAGCAGAAAATTACATCTGGTCTGCAGGATGCCTTCAGGATATATGCAGCAGACAGGTGTAGCAGATGGTATGCTGTGGCTGTCCATCACTGAAATGGGATGGATTCACCATTAGGGTGGCAGGTGTGTGGGAAGTCAGTGTCCATTAGCTTTCATTAAGTGTCACGTAACATAACACTAGCTGGTCTCTTCCATCAACTATGTTCACTCCGTTACTTTACGGCACAATGTTTAAAGGTGAGAAACCCAACAATAAATGAAAAAAAATGCCTAAAAATATAGTTTTCCTTCAAATTGGCAGCCATCAAAAAAAAAAAAAAGTAATGGTGATTTGCTCCTTCAAAAAAACAAAAAGAAAAAAAAAGTAAGAAATAAGACTTCTTTGACTCCCTCTCTCATTCTTCACATCCAATCAACCATCAATTGCTATTGATTCTCCCTTTATGATTCTTTTACTTTTGTATTCTCTTTCATATTTCCACTGCGATTTTCATATTTTAAATCTATACTCCATTCCAAGAGAAGTTTTGCAATAAATGTATAATTTCTCTTACTACCACCAGGGATATCTACTCTTCATTCAGCACCACCAGATTTCATACATTTTTTCCTTTTTCTAAACATTTCCACAATTCTTTGTTATTCATGCCAGTGTTTCTCAGGGAGGGTGACACTGAACCCTAAGACACTGAATCTTAAATTGTGGAATTTTGGGGGCAAGGTTTTATTTTTCGCTGGAATTGAGGACCTGTTGGAGCCAGACTGCAACATGTAGGGCGGCCTTGTACAACGGAGAATTTCGTGACATCTTGCATGATTTCCATCATTTGGTAAAAAATCTACTTAAAATTATATAAATCTAGAAACTATCCCTATTTTTCAAAAGAACATAAAATATTTTATACATTTTAATATACAATACATTCTCCAAGATGCCTCTAATAACCCCCTTGAAAGATGAGTTTTTTTAGAACTTGATGAAGAGTTATTTAACATTTCTGGAAATTGTATCACTGAAATCACATCGCTAACCCTCATCACACACCTGGTTTTTTAGACACAATACTCAACACTTTGTTACACATTTATAACATTCATTCGTGGTGATTCTGCATATAGATGCCATTGAACTTACTTGTGTGTTCTATTGTAGACATGCATTTGTGAAACAAAATACATATTGTTTCCTTATAAATTACTTCCCATGTATGTTTTCCTTCCTATTATAGGTGACATTACATTTATATTTTTGACCGGTTTATAATTTATTTCAGGATATTAATAAAGGTTTTATCACAAAATATTTGCTGTAAAAAGCATTTGTATCTAATACAGATGAGGAGGTGCTCAAACACATGACAAATTATTTTACTTGTCTTTTCAGGCCCCACAAAAGTTCCTTTTATATCTTATATTCTACTTCTCAATGTGCACACTCTGTTTCTGCCAAATTGGTCGAACGCCTCGTCACTGAGTCATCTTCAGCCCTGCCAGGAACACCTTCTCTTCCTTTTTCTTCTCCATCAAAAGACTCTCCATTTTTCAAACCAATCTTTCCTGATTGCCCTGACTTTCAGCGAGAAATCTATATCTTTAATCTTCAGTACCATGCATTAGTCACTTAAATCACGCTGTGTATCTGGTTTTTGTTTGTGTCTTCCAAATCAATTTTCAGCTTCTTGAGGAATAAGATGTAGAAACCTTTCAAATGTCTTTATCTTCCTCCTCATGCCTAGCACACTATTTATATATAATAAGTACTTAAGTATATTTGTTGATTGATGGGTTTTATGGTTAATATACATCTCAGTGCTTCTCAAAACAGGATCATATGGGGGATTATTCACCATGCAGTAGTGAGGCTGTGTGGCTCAAAGCTCTTAGGTCTAGTCTATTGATCTATAAACTCAGAGTCTGTTGTGAGCTCTGGATTCATTTGACTGGTAACTCTTATGTCTTCCTGGAATGTGACTCTATCTGCCCTTCTCTTGATGTCACACAGCATTTGTGATGAAGGCTACTTAAGTGTTACTACCATTTATCAGAGAAAGCTGGTGCTGTAAGGTACAATATGACCCTTTGGCCTCTGCTGGAGTTGGGCTCCACTGAGTTTCTATAAAGTAGCAGCTTTTTGTGCCTGCATAGAAACAGCCAGAAAGAAAAATCTCCTATGATCACTTCTATTCCACTATCCAATTTTAGTTGCCAAAAGATTGAAGACTCCTGATAAATCACAGGAAAAATAAATTGTGGGCAGCATTTCTTTTGTAGTATTCATAAAATTTCCATATCCATCAAAACTTTGTACTTTCCTTGTTTACTTCCATGCATACATCATTGTTTAACAATTTAATATTTGGACTATGCAATAAAACACAACATAAGCAAGCAAGCAAACAAAAAACTATCTATTTTTCTTTACGTTGATTTTATCATTCCAACTTCAGGCGAAAGATATAGTAATTTCTCTCTTTGTTTTAACAAGCACCCTTAATGTTGCCATACAAATATAAAAGCCACGGTTTTCATGACACTGAGATGTTATCTAGAAATAAGCATACATCTTCTAATATTTTGCTTTTTTTTAAGGAAAATACATAATATAGACTATTCTATCCAAGATCAAATTTAGTTGAGTAGTCTGCCAAAGTCAGTCATTATAAACCGGTCATTCTTTTTTTCTCCAGTGAAAGAAGCTGTCAAATACATGCTTGTACAGACTCGAGATCACCTTGAAGTGATTTCTAGGAGCATATCTCAATTACATGAATATGTTAGAGGTTAGCTCCCTGATCAGTTGAAAAAAACGTATGTCATTCAATCATTCATTTAGTAAATAATATTTGAGTCCCTCCATGTTCCAGACACTGTTTTAGGTATTGAAAATACAATAAGGACCACAATAGACAAAGTCCCTACAATTGTGTCATTTATCAGTGAGAAAGAGAAACAAAAAAATCCAGGTATCTGATAAAATAGTAAGTTGTGTAAAGATCCAGGAAGAATAATGAACTGGATTGAGGTTGTAAAGAATGATAACGATTACTTTTTTCAATAGAATTGTTAGGGAAAGCCTGAGAAGGTGACCTTTGAGCAGGGCAAAGCGAATCTCAGGCAGAGAGAGGCAAATGTAATGTCAAGGCAGGGGTGTGCATGGCATGTTGGATAAACAGCACAGCAGTCTGCTGTGATGGGGGTCTTTGTGAAGGTCTTTGAAATACCTTTGTATAAGTGTAGCATGAAACATGGCCATTGGGCTGGCTTGCTGTGGTACTGTGTTTGGAAGCGAATGAATATGGGGCTATTCTCAAGACACATCAACTGCTGGTTTAGACCCAGCCTTAAGCAGTGCCGTGTTGGTGTAACTAAGAGCTGCATCTACAGGTTTCTGGCCTGCTAGGGCACTTTCAGTTGAACAGAACCCATAGTGTTACCCATCCTTCAATACAAATGCAGTTGGAAGAGGTTCTAGTGGCCAGTTGGGGAACTGTATAGAAAGGCAACTTGGCCTTCAGAGACAGCTCAATCTCCCTGATGGCACCTTCTGAGCAGAATGGCCTCAGGCTGTTGACTCCTTGTAGGCTCAACTTCTCAGCAGGTGTGGCCCAGTGGGGTCCTGGTCCCTGAGCTGTGCTGTATACACTCAGCACGTCCTTCTTTTGCCCTGAGGCGGGCACCTTCCCATGCCTGTGAAGGTGATGGCAGGAGAGCCTGCACTGACCTGGCCTCCTGGGATGCCTTCTGCCCCCTGGGAGAGGGTGAGGAAAAGAATTCAAAAGACACTGATTTTTAGAGACTTGTCCAGCCTGAAGAGGTGTGTCCAGGTTAGGGAGACCTAAAGCTTGTTTAATTTTGAGGGTCTTCTGTAAAAAAAAATTACAAATGTGAAATGAAGTTTGAAAGTAAATGTTTATCTTAAATGAAAAAATAAAACACAATGAATTATGAAATTTGTATGCAGACACATACACAAACACTGTAACACTTAAAACTAACATTAAAAAACAATTTTTTACACATATTTGTAATACTGTCCCTCTACATTCTCTGCTTACGTACTCTTTAATCATCTCCTCATAAAACAATGATTTCATACAATCATTTTCTATAGAGACAATAGAGAGTTCTATCTTTTGTCTAATATGACTACTCAAAATTTGGTTTTCATTATTGACAGTTTCTCTTAAGGGGCCAGACAGTAAAGATTTTAGTCTTTGTGGACCAACAGGCAAAATCAATAATATTACATAGATGCTTGTATAACCATTTAAAATGTAACCATGTAAAATGTACAAATCTTTCTTAGCTCCTGGGCAATAATACAGGATGAGGCAGGGAGCCAGATTTGATCCATGGGTATAGCTTGCCAACTCCTGGCTAGAACATTTTCTTTTAACTTCACAACTTGTAATTTGTAGTGTCCAGGTAAATTTGGAAGTTGTTGTTAAATGTGGAAACTCTCCATCAAATTTCTTTAGGGCAGTGATTTAACTTATTAACCAAAACTTTGAGAGTAAAAAGAGTGCTATTATTAATTGCATTGGAACTGCAGGTGGAATCCTGGATATCCCAAACAACGAGAACACAGGGCCACTCTACATTACTTTGATATCTGACCTTTAATATTTAAGGACTTGTTGAATTTTCTAGTGCAATAACTCATCAAATATTCTTCTAATTGACCATACTCATTAATATGATTGTAGGGGCACTGTATGAGTTTTTATTGTTGCTATCATATAGTGCCATAAACTTGATGGCTAAAAACAAGACAAGTGGATTATCTTGCAGTTCTGTGTGTCATAAGTCTGACACAGGTCTCACTGGGCTAAAATAAAGATGTTCACATTACTGCATTATTATGGAAGCTCTAGAGAGAATCTAATTCCTCACCCTCTACAGCTTCTAGAGACTACCCATATACCTTGGTTCATGGCTCCTTTTCTTCATCTGTAAAGCTGACAATGTTGTATCTCTCTGACCCTTCTTCCTTCATCACATCTCCCTCTGACCATAACTGGGAAAAAAAATGATCTGCTTTTATGGAAATATATGATTAAATTGGGTCCATAGGAATAATCCAGGATACTCTAGGATAATCTCCTCATCTCCAGGTCTTTAACTTAATCACATCTGCAAAGTTCTTTTTGCCATATAAAGTAACATATTCACAGGTTTTGGGGATTAAGATGTAGACATCTTTTTTTTTTTTTTTTAAGATTTATTTATTTATTTTAGAGAGAGAGAGTGCGTGCATGAGTGAGGGGAGGGGCAGAAACAATCCCAAGCCAATTGTGTGCTGAGCATGGAAGCCAATGCGGTGCTCAATCTCATAGCCCTGAGATCATGACCTGAGCTGAAACCAAGAGTCTGACACTGAACAGACTGAGCTACCCAGGTGCCCCAAGATGTAGCCCATCTTGAGGACCATTATTCTACCTATCACCACCCCACGGGCACATTATTAATTTTGTTTGTCATATTAGTTTCAGTATTTCTTGTCAAATCAGAAATAAATTTGATATTTTCCACAAGTGTTCTTTTTTTTTTTAATTTTTATTTATTTATTTGACAGAGAGAGACACAGCGAGAGAGGGAACACAAGCAGGGGGAGAGGGAGAAGCAGGCTTCCCGTGGAGCAGGGGGCCCAATGCAGGGCTCGATCCCAAGATCCTGGGATCATGACCTGAGCCGAAGGCAGACGCTTAATGACTGAGCCACCCAGGCACCCCATTTTCCACAAGTATTCTTAAGATATAGTCATTTTTATTAGCTGGATTATCAAATAAAACAAGAGCCTATTTATTACTTGGATTTAAAAGTTCTCTCTTCACTTTAGTCAATTATCACTTTTACTGTGAATAGCATGCAATTTCCTCTGGGTCTGCCACACTTTATTAGGACAAGATGCATTAGATGTGCTAAAATGACCCTATATGCTAGGATGAATAATACATGTGACTTAGAAGTGATCAGTATACGTAGCCCTGTTCCAAATTTGTTCTCAATAAATTCTATTTAGGATGATTCCAACAAAAAGGAAGAAAAAAATGTGTGGCACATTTATAATTATATATGCTGCATTATCAGGTATATTTCTTTTTTTTTTTTAAGATTTTATTTATTTATTTGACAGAGAGAGAGACAGCGAGAGCAGGAACACAAGCAGGGGGAGTGGGAGAGGGAGAAGCAGGCTTCCCGCTGAGCAGGGAGCCCGATGTGGGACTCGATCCCAGGACCCTGGGATCATGACCTGAGCTGAAGGCAGATGCTTAACGACTGAGCCACCCAGGCGCCCTATCAGGTATATTTCTGATTGGAAGGAATTTCCATTTCGACTAGGCATTAAGAATCAAATCTCCTGCTTAAAATTGTATATATGATGATTGAACAAACTTCCTGAAAACCAGTTTCTGTTTCCAGAACTTGTTTCTTTTCTCCATCTACTTTCCCTGCTAGACTCTGGAGGGCATATTCGTATGTGAGAGAAATTTTGGCCCTGTACCTGAATGTCGAGATAATGTGTGGCTAGTAAGAATACTCCTGGAAACTAGCACCCAACTTAGGTCTACACAAAACTAACAGCCAATCAAGTAACTACGCCACAAAAGAGGAAACGCAGCCAAGGGGACATCAGAGAGAAGAGACTCTTTACAAGGTTTGTGGCTAAATGTCTTACTTTGCACTTGATAAAGCACATGCTTATGTGAACACATGTCTGGGAGCTCTCCCATGGTCTTGGAATAGATCTATTTCAAGCAAAGGTCTCAAAAGTTTAAGCTTCAATAGCTTTCTGATATATCCACCTCTGGCCAGTTTGAAAAAGAGCTCTCTTCATTGAATGTGACACTGGGGAGTAGATCTGCTCATCTTTAAAGTTTCTCTACAGCAGGAAAACATACAGTTTTGGTGTCTGGAATGGTATCCTCCACTGAATGGAAGACTACTTAGCTCTGTGCGTCAGGTAGTACCTGATTTTCCCAGGCAGTCATAGAATATTCCTTCATAGTACTTGATTCACCAACTCAGGTAAACAAAACAAAACAAAAACAAAAACTATGTTGAATTCTTCCTGGTTATTAGACATAAGTGAGCCATGAGATCTTTGGGGTGGGTGAAAGGACTTACCTGTATTTTCTCCCTACTGTCGGGAGTGAGGACTCAATCCCTACACTTGGGTCTTGGACTTCTGTTTACCCCAAAATACAGAAAAACATAAATTAAAAACAATAACCACCATTGCAAAGAGATTGAATTTTGGAGTGTTCTTTAAAAATGCTATATGAGAATGATGTATATTCTGAGCCCTGGAATTCAAGCAGGAGATCAGAGAGATGGGTTAAAAAAAGGGAAGTGAGAGCCTGCTTTTACCTATAGAAATCTCTTTAAAAATCTGGGTGTTTTAAGGAGATATTATATTCTGAATCAGTGTCCAATTGAAGCAGCTCATATTTATAAAACAAATTGTAAGCATGTATATTCCTTTTCGGGCACCACTTTGTGGTAGATTCTCACAGCAACACTGCAAAGTAGGTGTCCATATTGACAGAGAGAGGGAGAGGATAGCATACCATAGCAACCCAGCCCAATCCACCTCAGACCATATAGGAGCAAAACCTAGATTCCAAACGAGGACTGCTCTTATCACTATACTTCTCCTCTTTCCTATCTACTGTATTACAAACAAACAAGAGTAAAAACAGAAAAATTATGCTGGATCTGTCAAAATATTTAAAACTTAAAATATAAGACAATTTTCAGTGCTCTAAAAACTTAAAGCCGACATAGCAAATATGTTGCAAAACACATAAAATTACAAGAGCTACTACAACTCAGGTGCTATGAATACTACATGATTAATCACAGAAAGGTTTGTCCCAAGCAATCTGAATGTATTTATCTCAAAACTTGCAAGAAACCCTTAATAGCTAACTTCCATAATTCTTTGTGCATTTAACTGTAATTTCTAGAATACTAGAGATAATGTGGATTGTATATAAACAACTCGGTCAGCTTGGCATCTTCTGATATGGCTTTTAGTATCATCTTTTACTTCTTTATTTTTTCATAAGGAGAATAACCACAGAAAAATGACTGATAACATTATGGTTCCTGGTGATGAGTGGAGATATGCTTAGCTTTCTCCATATTAATGAAAAAGTGACATATAAAAAATGACTTGCATTCGAAGAATTGATGCACACTCCATCATGCATCAAGTGGGGTTATAGGACATTGCCTTGGGTTTTTCAAACTGGTCTGGGTTAAATTAAAGACATGGTCTTTTGCAAAACAGCCTTACCTTTTTCAATTTCATCTTGACAATTTGATGATTTAAATGTTTTTAATAGCTTCAAGGTATAATACTTTCTGAGTGTTGAGTGGGTTTGATGAAACATTAAAAGATAGATACTGGACAATCCCTTCCAGCATTTTAGCTTATGCTACTGTGTGGATGGTTCTGACAGCTGGTGAAAGACACAATCCTCAGCTCTTGAAAGATGCCTATTTCTCTGTCAGTTAGTTGAAGACATCACTGAAGGCCACTTCCATAACTGATAGCAGACTCCAAGTAGAATATCAGATCCAACAAATATCTTATGCTACCCACAGGCTTCCTTCTCCTAACATGCTATTTTATTAAGTGCCCAGATATTTATTTTATAAGTGCCAAGTCACAAGCCACCATGAATCTCCTGAAATATAAGAACTTAATTACTTTTTTAAAGTTTCCTTGCCATAAAAGGCGAAAGAAAGAGTTGTCATAACAACCACATGAATTTTATTTTGGCCGTTCATGATATTTTGAAAAGATAACTTTATTTATCCAACAAACTCAGAGGACTTGTAGAATCTGTAGTCATCTGAGTACATATCAGTATCCCATTTATCTTTCTTTTTTTTTTTCAGGGACATTTTAGAAGACTGATTAAATATTAGTTTTACTAACTTTTCATAGCTATGATTAGTTTTTTATAATGGCTCAATATTTCTTCACCTTTATTGTTCTCAGGTCCTTAACCTTTTGGTCTCTAACAGGTTACACAACCTTTATAGGACATTGAAAATGGAACCTTTTCCAGATCTATTTTCCTTCAGCCCTGGCTATTCTATTTTCATTTGATGTCATTTAACTTAAGGACAAATCTTGTACCAAATCATGTCAT
Organism: Mirounga angustirostris; assembly: GCF_029215605.1. Lineage (NCBI taxonomy): Eukaryota > Metazoa > Chordata > Mammalia > Carnivora > Phocidae > Mirounga > Mirounga angustirostris. The sequence goes on from NW_026991710.1 coordinate 36,015,903, forward strand.
GAACATTTTATCAAAATTTAATTCCATAGACAGTGAGCCTACTAGATTTTATATGCAATGCTAGGTACTTTCCTATATAGTTGGCATTTTAATTCCCACAGGCTTTTACGTTATGCTGTCTCATGTTGCAGGGAAGATAAATGAAATTTATATGAGTTAAGTGACATCTTAAAGTTTATGTAATTGGTAAGTGGAAGGGGCAGGACTCACTTTTTCTTTCAATATTGAAGTTCAATTTTTATGACAATTCATATATATATGTCATACTATAAAGTTGCAATTAAAACTGTAAACTCTGGAGTCAGGCACCTTTGTTAAAATCTCAGCTCTGTCACTTTATGACCTTAGAAATGTGTCTCAAGCTCTCTACGCCTCAGTTTCCTTCATAGAATTACTCCCTCTGACTAATAGCATCTAGTTCAGAGAAAATTTCTGCTTCTTTTCACCTTCCTCAAATCACCTAACATGAGACCAAATTTTATATATTCTTTCTCCCATGTTCTTACTGAGATGGAACACAGTTCTCCATGGTATGCATTCTTTCTCACTGCAATGAGTCAATGAACCCAGATTTATTCAACTGCAGGTGCACCTCTGGTGCTCCATGGTTACAAGGTACAGTCAACCTCCAAAAAATGCCCTCAGCACGATCTACCCCAGTCCTAGTCTATCTCCTTTTATCTAGCTTGAGCAGATTAGAAGCCTATAATTGATCTTCAGCCCCACTTCTTTTATTTCTAACCTATGACTGAATCATTTTTCCCATTGCAATAATCTCTGTCTAACTTACTAGCATCTCTTACTAAGACAAGTCCTATAACTTTCCAACAGGACTCTCATCCTCCATTTTCATTCCAACTTGGAGAGATTTTTCTTTTTTTTCTTTCTTTTTTGAAGATTTTATTTATTTATTTATTTTAGAGAGGATGAGAGAGAGAGAGAGCACAAGTGGAGGGAGAAGAGGAGGGAAAGGGACAAGCAGACTCCGTGCTAAGTGTAGAGCCCGAGCCCGGGCTCAATCCCATGACCCTGAGATCACGACCTGAACTGAAATCAGGAGTCGGATGTTTAACCAACTGAGCCCCACAGGGAGCCCCAGAGAGATTTTTCTAAAGAACCAATATAATCATGTCTTTCCTTTGCTTATTACTTTTTAATTAATTCCCATTGTTCTTATGATAAAAACCCAAATCCTTAACATGGCCTATACATAGAAATATTATATATTCTTATTTGCCCTGGAGAGTCCTGATTTATGCCTGGTATCCTGGAAAAATTAGTAGCCCTACCTTTCAGTCTCAAAATATATTAGTTTGGAGGGTAAGTTGTGTAGTCACCACATTCATAGTATTAAAAAACAAAATTCAACTGAGTAAATTTGAAGATCTAATTTAAAGATCTAATTAGCTTATTAAATGATTCATGAACCTGGCAGCCTCCCATCTCAGCAGGTAGAAAGGAGCTTGGAGGAACTGTGCAAAATGGAAAGCTTTTATGGGCAGAAGGGGGTAGGCACAAGGAAGTCACAGACAAAAGAAAGGATTTTTTCAGGCAAGGTCAACCACCTTTGGGGGAGTGGGGTCTACCTTGCAGATGACCTCAGTGGTGTTAATTAGGAAATGTTAGGTTGGTTGGTTTAAAATTCCACTCCTGGGAGAGGCAGAAAAGCAATTAGATTAGGTATTAAGTCTTGGTTTGCTGGTGTGGGGTTTAGCATAAATGACTCCATTTTGGACTGTTCTGTTTGTTTGTTTGTTTGTTTGTTTGTTTGTTTGTTTTTAACACTAGGGACTTGCATTATCTGGTTCATACCCACATCTCTGTTCTCATCTTATGCTATCCTCTCCCTCTCTCTGTACTTCACCTATACTTGCCTTTTTTCCCCTTTCATTTTTTGACTCTGACATGACCCCTTTTATCATCAGCCTTCTTTCTCCATATTCCTTCTTCATCATCTCTCCTTTATCTTTCTTGTGAAGCCTTTTACATCCTTCAAATCTTAGCTCAAAAGTCAGTTTCTAAGAAAAACTTCTGACCCTCTGGGAAGAGCAGAATCTGCTATGTGCTTACATAGTGCTCTGTACTTATCACAAGACTGATCACAATTATTCCGTGTTTATTTTGTTGATGCCTTTTTCTTTAGCTGGATTTTAAGTTACCTGATAGACAGCCATATATTTTCATTTATTCATTTGTTTTTTCACTCTCTATTTTATCCCAGAGCCTAATCTGGAATAAGAAGCACTGAATAATTTTAAACGTATTTTTCTTATGCAGACACAGATTTGAACCATAAATAACCCAATTAAGTGTGACACTCAGGTAACCAATAAAGAGGCATCTTTAATCCCAATCAAAACATTTGTTTATCTCTTTCACCTCTGGAAATACGACTCAAAGATCACCCTTGCATGATAGTAGAAAGCATCAGCTCTGTCTAGACAGGGATTGTTCCACATGTCTGCTCACAGAATAAGAGGAATTAAAGACATGTTAGAATGATTTATTCCAATCTTCCCTAACTTAACCAGGTAGACGGATAAAATTGAGAATTTTTTTTATATCAGGTGTTTAAAAAATATATTATGAACAAAGAAGGGATGAGTAACAACTACTGAGTCACCAAATCACTCTTCTATGGTCCCAAGGAGGGACAGTTTTCCTGTCCTAGTGATTTTTTAAGGACAGATACAGCTGTTGGTAGATACCACGTGAGTGATTTCCCCTGGGAACATGCACTTGACAGTGTAGCTCCCTGCCAATACTGCGAACTCAGGATTCTTCATTTGCTTAAGGTTGTGGTATCAATAAATCAAAAGCATTCATGATACATTAACTGACAGGAATACTCCCAGTTGTCCAATATCTTTACAGACACATACCACACACATACACACATGGGTAAACAAATACACACACCTTTCATCATTGGAAGAATTTGATTCTTTGTTCCAAATGTTCTAAGGTGCAAGAACATATTTCTCATTGACATACTAACTGCTACAACTCATTCACTATATGTTTAGTAACATTAAAAATTACCATATAACAGAATATCAGGTGAGGAAACCACTAAATACAACTTAGATGAATCTCTATATCAGAGTAAAGCAGGAAACAATATATTCAATATTTTTATGACATGTGCAAACATGTGGGGAACAAATCTTTTCAGGAAATCTGGATTCAGGTATTTTAACTGTATTTGAAACACTCATTCTCATTTCCAAAATTCACTTTTTATAGAAAACTAGTATCATGACACACATCTTCTCAAATACATTTATTTTCACAACTAACTGACTCATTTGGCAGGCATAAGAAAGTAGTTTTCTATTAAAAAAAGGTGAGAGGTCATAGAAAAAAAAGAGCATTTTCTAATACAGTGAGATATAAGTATCAAAACTTACTTTTTAAACTCATATTCAAATAGAATTATTGTTTTAGATTCTCCATTACTCAAGGTCATATCACAACTTTTCTAGAACAATGTGGATACTAAGAGTTGAATGTCAGATGCTTTTCTTTCTCTCCAGAGAACCATCTGAATGTGAATTAATGTTATGAATGAAGTCAAGGGCAGCAGGCCCACACAGGTGAAACAACAGACACCTGGTCTATAGTCCAGACTCCGATTTCCCGAAGTAAGAGATGTTTCACTGGATACCTGCTCATTTATTGCAGAGGTTTTTTTTTGGGGGGGGGGAATGATAGAATCCACTGAAGAATGAACCCTGAGAAAAGATTATTGCTTTTATTATTATTGTATATGACAATACTGTGTTAATTAATTGTCCCTATATGAAGTTGGTGGAGGTTTTTAATAGTAGCTTTGTGCTTAAGAAGTTCAGCTCCATGTCATATTTTGTGATAAGTAATCAGTGATGGTTTGTGGGAAGTGGGAAAGAAGTTGAGCTCTACATGACAGCTGGGAGAATGCAATGAATCAGGGCTTACTCAGCTGAACTTCAGAAAATCAGCTAAGGAAAACAAGACCCAGGAGTTCAAAGAAGAAAGGATTGAATCCAGGAAATTAGCTCAGTCAAGGATAAGAACCCCAGATTAAGAGACTAGAGAGCAAAATGTCCAGAATTTAATATTCAGACAGTCGGAGATTGACTCTTGACAAGGTCTGGCACCAGAAACAAGAAGAAAGGTTGGTATTGAATTGTGGCTCACACTTCTCTTCTTAGGCTGTGATTCTTTATGGATGTAGTAGCCAGCCTCAAAGATGATTTTCAGTGATCCCTAACTCCTGATTTCTCATTTTAGTGAGTTGCTCTTGCGTTATACCAGGATTTGTTTGACCATTTTCACATTGCAGAAACAATGATATATCAATTCTGAGATTAGGTTATAAAAGACTGTAGCTTCCATCTTGGGTGCTGCTATATAAATGGGCCAAAGGTGGTCCCTGCATATTGGCCCCTATGTTATTTATTTCCTTACAGTAGAGTAGTACCATTAGCTCAAAACCCACCAGTACCAAACTCAAATTCTTACAAAACCTATTGTTTAAATAGAGTCCAAATAAGCATGTGTTTAACTATTTTGAGCTGGCCTGCTTTGTATACTCCTTGAAATGGCACTTAACACCTGCTAGTCATAGGTAAGACAAACCCTGTAGCTATAAAATACCCCAGACTGCTGATGCATTGGAACTCACTGAGCCAGAGACTCCTACCTTGGCTGAAGGACATCACTCAGATGGGCAAGCCTCCTCTCCTCTCCCCTAGAAATGCCCTTGCTCGCTTCTCCTTCTGGGTGGTGTCCTCATGCTACCTTTAGAAGCTCTCCTGCTGTGAAGTACTTCCCCTTTATGCAACCCTGTCCAAGTGCTACCCTATGAAGCTCCTTGTGAAATACTGTCATGGTTGGAACTTAAGGGCATTATGCTAAGTAGGATAAATCAGACAGAGAAAGACAAATACTGTATGATATTACTGGGATCTAAAAAATTGAACTTGTAAAAACAGAATAGAATGACAGTTAACAGAGGCTGGGGAAATGGGGGAATTGGGAGAAAAGTTTAAGGGTATAAACTTGCAACTAGAGATAAAGTACTGAATATCTAATACACAGCACAGTGATTATAATAAACATTACTGTATCATAAACTTTAAAATTGCGAAGAGACTAGATCTTAACTGTTCTCATCACAAAAAAAGAAATAACAGTTATGTGATGTGATAGAGGAGTTAGCCGATGATATGATGGTAACCACATTGCAATACATAAATGTATCAAATCAACATGTTGCACACCTTAAACCAAAATTTTTGGTTAAGCAGGTGGTGTGTCTTCCTGTACTAGTATTCATTAACTGTAAACTGTGTTGGAAGAGTAAGAGAGGCCACCCACCCAATTGCTCTAATTAGGGTAACAAGGCAGAAAACAAAGCTGACTCTTGAAAGGAGATGAAAAAGGAAATAATCCCCTCGCTCTTCTTTCTATATCCATTTTTTACATTATTATTGAAAAACTATATTTAAATCAAGAGCAAGGAAGGACTAACATTATTAAATACTCCCCCTGCCAAGCACTTTACACAGATTATCTCCTTGTTAATTTCCACCTGTCATCTGAGATTGATAAAATTATTATCCTTATTTTACAGATGAGAACATTAAAACTTAGCGTGGTTAGTAATCTATACAAGATCACATAGCTGGATGTCATCAAATTCCACAGTATGCCAGTATATCTCATCAGTTTTTAAAACTATCCTTTGGCTTACAGACCCAATCACTGTTATTTAGAGAATTTTATATTTACTATATTCACTAAAGATTTTCTCTATACCAAACTGTCATTACTTAAGCCCTGAAATAAGTTCATGTCTGTTCTTTATCAAGTCCTATCTGTATCCAATAGAATATACCTGCAAAAGGATAAAAATTACAGATACAATCAGCTGCTATCAGAGGTATCTACTTCAGTTGTCTTCAATCATATTTTTTTTTAAATATTTTATTTATTTATTTGTCAGAGGGAGAGAGAGAGTGTGAGCACAAGCAGGGTGAGCTGCAGGCAGAGGAAGATGCAGGCTCCCCACTGAGCAGGGAGCCCGATGTGGGGCTCGATCCCAGGATCCTGGGATCATGACTCGAGCCGAAAGCAGACGCTTAACCGACTGAGCCACCCAGGCGCCCCGTCTTCAATCATATTTTAATCAGCATTTGAGAAGCCCTAACTACAGAATGGGTAGAGAGAGCTGGACCCTAAATCCAGTTACTTTGGTAGCAGAAATGGCACAGAAATGGGATAGATAAAGGAATAAAAACCTATTAGAAAAAGGTCACATTTTCTTTAGCAGTTAATCTGTCACCAGGGTGGCAATATGGCAATATGTGACTCAGGTTGAATTTAAGGTTATCAGCATCTGGTTGTGTTAGTCCATTATCTAGATATGAACTCACTTTTGATTGGCTTTTGGATGAGGTTGCTTCTATCAGCTGCATACACTAGTCACCATTAAATTGGAGAACATATTTTTATTCAAGAATTTATTTTTATAAATATCTTATTTGCAAGAAAAATATTGAAGCATACTCCTAGAAACAAGTTATATCAATTACTTATCAATTTCTTTATAGTATGTTGCTATATGTGCTCAAAAATCTAAAGTTTTGTATTTTAAAAATTACCATATCTCCTGTTATTTTTACAATGTCTTAATTGAAAGTGCGTATTTTGCAGCACAAGCTATGCCTAAAAGCCTCTATTAATCAGAATGCTTGCTTAATTACCATAGTTTTGTTTCCACCTGGGTGTGTCAATTAGGAGAATTCTATCATATCATCATCTTGTTGATAGTCTATATCATATTTCCATCATCAAATCATCAGCATTCTTATTTCCTTAACTTTCAGAAGAATCTTGTCTGGATAAGGATAATGGCTCACTGAAACGAGTTTCTTCGTGGGATTTTTTTTCTGCATTATGGGTCTTCCAATGAGAGTTCCTTTCTTTGTTAAATAAACTGAAGTGATGGAACAGAGCTGTCAATAAAATTGGAGGCTCTATTAACTTCTTAGGTTTCCACACACATTGTAATATTAAAATTTAAGAAAATCTCTATAATAAGCAGGAAAAATATTTTATTAGGGTTTAAGTATTTCTTACTTGTAACCTCTGGTTTATAATTGACTTACTCTGGGATTGAATTTCTCTTTACTTGTCCTATTAGGCAATTATCCAATCATCTATTGCCTTTTTTGGAGAGAATTTTTGGTTTTCTCTATCCTGTATATGATGATGCTCTTGGGCCCTTGGCAGGAATGCCTATTTCCTTTAATAAAGTTGTAATTTTATAATGTTAACATTAACAATTCAAGTGGGACCTTCACTAAGAAGAAAAGCAACATCTATTGAAAATCTACAATGTGTCAAGTACTGGATCAGTCAAATTTATGTTTATTAACTCATTATGAACTGGAAAAAAAGACTTTATTTTGTTATCTAATTTGTAAGCAATTTTTCCTTGACTCAAAGTGATCTTTTCTGTGATTAGTCATTTGTATTGCTAACACAATCTACTTGCTGATTTTAGCCAACTTTGGTGAAGCAAAGACCAAAAGACAATGTCAAATGACCATTGGTTCAAAATGGCAGGGGAACACTGAAGTCTTAAAAATATCTACTGTAGCTGAATTTAGTAGCTATTCTATTGGGTTGGTGGAGGTATGTGTGTCTGAGTTGGGTGGAGTGTTCAACTCACACAGAAACGGGGAGGAGGGACATGACACACCCCTAGGAGAGAACTTCTTGGGCAAGTGGAATTTTTCATCTTCTAAATACCTTTGATTTCAGACTCAATGCTTGGTTTTGTGGCTCCAGGCTAGGAGAAGAGATTTTTTTTCATTCTTGGCTAAGGGATAATCACCATAGATGCAATGAGGCTTGCCCTAAAACAAAAGAGAGAAACCAAGTGCAAATCTTGTATTTCATAGTGTGAAGGAGGAAAAATCATTTTCCTTCTACCCTTATAGATTCTTGGCTGAACACCCTCCTGTAATAATTGACGGATTAACAGGAGAAAAATAAACAGAAGTTTAACAATTGAGTAACTCTCTGAAATGGCCTAAGTCATTGTCTTAAAGACCAAGATGTTGGGGGTGGAGGTGTTATGGAAAGTTACCAAGAAAAGCTTTAAATACATTATTGAATCTGAATTATTATTGAATAAGCATCATGCCTTCTCCACTGTTATAGTTTCTAGAAATTTAAGTCGTTCCCTTTTGGGTACAAAGAAGGAGACATCCTTACAAATGGAGATTTCCCTTATAAATGTAAATGGTTCTTAACAAAAGAGTAACATTCACTTGGTTTTCTGAGTTTTTCCTGTGTCTGCTCTTTCTCAAAAATAATCAGCTCACGATAAACCTTATGCCAAAGGGGCATATTTACTCCCCTTTGATAGAAAAAATAATCAAACTAATGTATCTATAGGCACTATACTACTAAAGTAAAACCTCTTCAGAAACATAAACAATGATTTTTTTTGTTGTTGTTAGTTTATAGTGAATCTTTGTATCTTCCTTAGGTTAGGATAAATAATAGAATTGTTTGTGAATAAAAGAATGCATATTTAGATGATTAATTCCTTTCTTAGTACAGGTATCTTAGTCCAAATTTTAATCCAGTACTTAAAGCTGCTTTGTAACTCTTTGTTGAAATACTAATAGTGAGGGAGTTTAGAAGAGGCCTCTGATATGAGGAATTCTTAATCGCAGGAAACAAACTGAGTGTTGTTGGAGTGGGGGGTGGGGTGGGAGGGATGGGGTGACTGGGTGATAGACACTGGGGAGGGTATGTGCTCTGGTAAGCGCTGTGAATTGTGCAAGACTGTTGAATCTCAGATCTGTACCTCTGAAACAAATAATGCAATCTATGTTAAGAAAAAAAAAAAGAAGAAGAAGAAGGTAGCGGGAGGGGAAGAATGAAGCGGGGGAAATCGGAGGGGTAGACGAACCATGAGAGACGATGGACTCTGAAAAACAAACTGAGGGTTCTAGAGGGGAGGGGGCTGGGAGGATGGGTTAGCCTGGTGGTGGGTATTGAGGAGGGCACATTCTGCATGGAGCACTGGGTGTTATGCACAAACAATGAATCATGGAACACTTCATCTAAAACTAATGATGTAATGTATGGGGATTAACATGAGAATAAAAAAAAGAAAAAAAAAGAAAAAAAAAAGATTTGCCTCTGGCATGTGGACTATTTTTAGCTGAAGACAATTGAGATCCTGTGGGTTCAATAAAAATTTTGTTTTCCTCTTAACTACCTAGAAGAATCTAAATTGCAGTCTTTCCCAAAATAAGGGTTAATACTAAAATAAATTTTTTTTAAAGATTGTATTTATTTATTTGACAGAGAGAGACACAGCGAGAGAGGGAACACAAGCAGGGGGAGCGAGAGAGGGAGAAACAGGCTTCCCGTGGAGCAGGGAGCCCGACGTGGGGCTCGATCCCAGGACCCTGGGATCATGACCTGAGCCAAAGGCAGATGCTTAACGACTGAGCCACCCAGGCGCCCCAAAATAAGGGTTAATACTAAAATAAATTTTATCTGAGTAACCCATCTGTATGGCAGGGCAAACATCCAATTACCATGCATCTGCTCTTCATTGCCCTGTGAATTGCCCTCCTCCCCTTTGAAGCCCCAGGCCCCTACTCCATTGCTTAACCCAGGATGGCATACATACCTCATTTTACCTTTCTATCTTTGAATCTCTCATTTATGTGGGGTTCCCCTATGCACAAAATTAAATTAATTTTCTCTTGTTAATCTGTCTCATGTTATTTTAATTCTTAGACAAGCTAGAAGAAAATTCTGAAGGGTGAAGGAAAAATTTTGCACCCCTACATTAGTGTGGGATGGTGGAAAGTCCTAGAAATTGAGCATCAGTAGTGCTGAGTTTGAATCTCAGCTGGGTTCCCCTACTTTGGAAAAGTTTCCCAAGCTTTCTGAGTCCCCAAATCCTTATCAGCATATAAAGCATAATTCTACTTATCTTGCCTACTCACAGTACTGTTTTAGGAAGTAGGTAGTATCTATGTAAACACTGAATAAGCTGTAATATTCTATCAAAAACAAGTTATTTTGCATTCTATATAGCAGATTTAAGAATTATTTTTAAAAATGTATGGTTTGTAGCTATAGACTTGCTATAAGAATCCAATATTAAAATCTTTTTAAAATAAAGAATATTGGGCACCTGGGTGGCTCAGTTGGTTAAGTGACTGCCTTCGGCTCAGGTCATGATCCTGGAGTCCCAGGATCGAGTCCCGCATCGGGCTCCCTGCTTGACGGGGAGTCTGCTTCTCCCTCTGCCCCTCCCCCCTCTCATGTGCTCTCTCTCATTCTCTCTCTCAAATACATAAATAAAATCTTTAAAAAAAATAAATAAATAAAATAAAGAATATTAAATATAAATCATGAAAGAAAAACTATCTGAAAAGAACTATGAGAAGTATTTTACTTTTCAGCTAAGATACTGACAAAAGGCACAGTTTTGTGGGGGATAGATAGCGAGTGTTGCTCCCATAAATTGTGGAAGAAAATAGATTTGCTTCACACATTTAAGTCTTCCAGTATGTTGTGCTGGGCCTCTGGTAAGATTAGGTCAGCAGTAGGGCAAATGAAAGAAGCTATTATATAAGTCCAGTATCATTTTGTCTCAGTTGTTTATTTATTTACTTTTTTAGAGAGAGAGCTGAGAGAGAGAGTGGGGGATGCAAAGGGAGAAGGAGAGAGAGAATCCTAAGCAGGCTCCAAGGCCAGTGTGGAGCCTGACACAGGGCTCAATCTCATGACCCTGAGATCTTGACAGGAGCCCAAATCAAGAGTCTGATGCTAAACTGACTGAGCTGCTCAGGCGCCCCTTGTCTCAGTTATTCTTAATGCAAAAAGATTTGTGTAATTGTTTTTTCCAAGATCAGTGAATAATAAGTGAATGTCACAAAACTTCACATTTTGAACCAAATAATGTTGCCACTGTAAGGGCAAAAACATACAAAAAAAAAAAAAAAAAAGAGAAAAGAAAAAGAAAAAAAATGGATTTTCCCTTATATAAATAGGGAAAGAGACCTTCCTCTCTCTCTCTTTTCTTAGAGCATTTCCCTTAGGAAACTTTAAGTTATTTTTCTGACTCTTTGAAATGTATGTAAATCATTTTAAAAGCTAAATAAGACTTTTTGTCAATTTAAGAATCATGAATGCCTTTCTCAAGGAAGGACCTGGGAGCCGTCTCTTTGAAATATAATCATCAAGGAAGAGAGCCCTCCCATTTCCCAGTTCCTGTGGGGAGAGAGGAACCTAACTTTAGCTAGTGTCTGGTTCAAGTTGCAAACCTCCTTTCATAAAAATATGAAAAAATTTTTTTCCTTTGGATATAGTCAATTAGTTAACCTAGATGATCACCCAGTTACCAGGTAAATTTAGAATGAACCTATGGTCAATGTGATAAGGGAAATCTGTGTCCTAAGATGGCCAACCAAGCCACGACTTAGCTAGTGAAAATTATAAAAATAAATCATTTAAAGCCTCTGGAAATTGTCCTAAGGGCAGGAGTGGATATATGATATGGAATTACATGATCTAGGAAACAAAAAATAGACAAATATTCATTCAAGAAAATTTACTAAATCTTGGTAAGAATGTGAGAGTCGATGGCAATACCGCCACAGATTAGTCTCTTATACCTTCTCCTCCAGCAACCTGCTATGGAAGCTCTAACCCACATTCTCCATTCTCGGCAAGTGCCACCAAGAATATGGGCTGCCTCCCCCTCCGATTTCCCCCCCTTCATTCTTCCCCTCCTGCTATCTTCTTCTTTTTTTTTTTTTTTTGAGACGATGGACTCTGAAAAGCAAACTGAGGGTTCTAGAGGGGAGGGGGCTGGGAGGATGGGTTAGCCTGGTGATGGGTATTAAAGAGGGCACGTTCTGCATGGAGCACTGGGTGTTATGCACAAACAATGAATCATGGAACACTACATCAAAAACTAATGATGTAATGTATGGTGATTAACATAACAATAAATTTTTTTAAAAAAATTTTAAAAAAAGATAGGGACCATCAAAAAAAAAAAAAAAAAAGAATATGGGCTGCCTCTCCCACGAGATACCAGTCTAGGGCTGGGAAACTTTGCTTAAAGAATCCAAGGAAGATATGATGCAAACATGTCACCAAAGAAAGAAATCAATAAAGAGGCAGAAAGGGGCAACTGGGTGGCTCAGGTGGTTAAATGTCTGCCTTCGATTCAGATCATGATCCCAGGGTCCTGGGATCGAGCCCCGCATTGGGGTCCTTGCTCTGCAGGGAGCTTGCTTCTCCCTCTCCCACTCCCCCTGCTTGTGTTCCTTCTCTCGCTTTCTCTCTCTCTGTCAAGTAAAGAAATAACATCTTTAAAAAAATAAAGAGGCAGAAATTCTTAAAAATAAACATTCTGGAGTTAGAACAACAGCTGAAATTTAAAAATTCACTAGAAGCAAATCAACAGATTTTAGCTGCCATCAGAAGGAAAAGATCAACAAAAGTGAAGAGTGATGAATAAAGATTATTCGATCTGAAGAACAGAAAAAAGAATGAAGAAAGACGAACAGTGTCTATGGGACACATGTGTAACTTCGGAACAGCCAGAGAACAACTTAATCATCCAATGGACCTAGAAATGGAGAAAAAATGAATAGAAAGTGTAATAATATAAAAATGAAATACAATGAAACATGTTGAGTTCTAACTTGATAGTACTTTCAAGAAAGTGTCTGTTGGCTTGATTTTTCAGTTACAAAGATATTTCACATTGAATTTAAAAAGTAAGGCCGGGGGCGCCTGGGTGGCTCAGTCGTTAAGTGTCTGCCTTCAGCTCAGGTCATGATTCCGGGGTCCTGGGATCGAGCCCCACATCGGGCTCCCTGCTCCGCGGGGAGCCTGCTTCTCCCTCTCCCTCACTCCCCCTGCTTGTGTTCCTGCTCTCGTTATCTCTCTCTCTGTCAAATAAGTAAATAAAAAAATAAAAAAAAAGTAAGACCCAACAATTTTCTCAAGATTCACTCTTAAAAATATACTGAAGGTTAGAAATAAAAGGGTTGAAAAAGAATACCAGCAAAATGTGCATCACTATAAAGATGGATATAACAATCTTAATAATTATCAAAATAACATTTCAGGTGAAGGAAAAAAATAGGGTCAGAGAAAAGAAATCTTGTAAAAGGAATAAGGGATGAAAAAGTTATAATCATCATAAACCTGTATAAACCACTTCAAAACATATTAAGTAGTTTTTGGCAGAACCACAGGGTAAAGGTAAATCAGAAATTGTAATCGGAAATTTTAATATAATCCTCTCGCAAACACTGAGATTTCAAGTAGTCAAAAAAAAAAAAAAGACTTAATTGTATATCAAAATTTTTCAACTAATATAGGAAACCTTGATCCAATTATTTTGAAGAAGCTTTCCTGTTCATTCAAAAAATGGTCAAACATATGCCTGAAATTCATTCAAATACTTTGGGAATTATTTATTGAGAAACAAAAAAAAAATTCTCTGCCACGAGGAAGCAGCTTCACCCTGTGCTGTCAATTCTTATCTGAAGCATTTTAAAAAGTGGGATCAGCAGCTTCATTGAAATTAATGTCTCACAGAAAAAATTCAAACTTTCTTCCAGAATCTTCAGATGCTATTTGACAACTGTTCTATGAATCACGACTCGTTTACATATTTTTATTTGCCCAAACACCAAAAGCTGTGTTATTAAGCTTTGTAGACATTCTATTTCTGAACAGGAGATCAAGAATATACTTTCAATAAAGAGAAAATTCAGGGGATTTTGAGGGTTCTAAAAGAAACTCTCCAAATAGAGGGCGCCTGGGTGGCTCAGATGGTTAAGCGTCTGCCTTCGGCTCAGGTCATGATCTCAGGGTCCTGGAATCGAGTCCCGCATCGGGCTCCCTGCTCCTTGGGAGCCTGCTTCTCCCTCTGCCTCTCTCTCTCTCTCTGTCTCTCATGAATAAATAAATAAAATAATAAAAAAAAAACTCTCCAAATAGAAATTATTTTTGATGTCATCTGAGTGCATAGAAACTGAAATGTAGGAGTTGGCTGCACAAGGTTGTTTCATTAGTTTTATGCACCTGCATGCCGATGAGAAAAGACAACATCACTAATTCTTCACGACCTTCTCTAATATATTAGAAAACAAGTGCATGTTTCTAGAGTGGGTGGTGTCATTTGTCACAGGAACTGCTTCATTTTTCTTATAGAACAATAAGCTACAAACCAGTTTACTCACTGCTAGGAAACATGGTTGTATCAAGGTCTCCAATTGTGGGCAGCCCTATTTCATAATTAGCAATGGAATATGCAGTCTTGTAGAATGCTTTGCAGGAGGGGTCTGATTCAGTACAGCTTTAATGTCCAGGCTCTTTAAACCAAGCCATCTTCTCATGAGAAAGACCAATGCTGTGTGACACATTCTCAGGTTGGATACATCTGAGCAGCTTTTTCAGTCTTAATGGCCTTAGGTTACCACTGGTGGGGAGGGGGAAGCCATTCTATAAATCCTGTGACTTTATGGCCAATTGGGTTCTTCAATGAAATTAAAATTAAAACTAATTTTCTTTCTTTCTTTCTTTCTTTCTTTCTTTCTTTCTTTCTTTCTTTCTTTCTTTCTTTCTTTCTTTCTTTCTTTCTTTCTTTCTCTCTCTCTCTCTCTCTCTCTCTCTCTTTCTTTCTTTCTTTCTTTCTTTCTTTCTTTCTTTCTTTCTTTCTTTCTTTCTTTCTTTCCTCCCTCCCTCCCTCCCTCCCTTCCTTCCTTCTTTTTTAAAGATAGAATGTTCAGAGCTAAAACAAAAACAAAAGGAATTTCAACCTCATTTAACTTTCTTTTCTTTGATAGCTTCCAACTTAATTATGCTCAATATAAAAAATGGAAAAAGATATGTTTTTATTAATTTTTATCAACCAGAAACTATACTAAATGATAGTCTAAATAAAATACGTACTGAGAATGTAATGACTATATTCCCATACGTATGCACAGCAGTGTATTAAGCCATTTACAGCAAAGACATAAAAGCGTTAATGTAACATTTTCTTCATAGACAAATAGACTTTCTTTTCTTTTCTTTTTTTGGAGAGACTGAGCATGAGCAGGGAGGGGCAGAGGGAGAGAGAGAGAATCTTAAGCAGGCTCCACACACAGCATGGAGCCGGGCTTGGGGCTTGATCTCATAACACTAAGATCATGACCTGAACTGAAGGCAAGAATCAGACGCTTAACCAACTGAGCCACTCAGGCACCCCCAAATAGACATTTTTAACCATGACAGAAAGATAATTTAAAAAACCTGTGTGTGTGTGTGTGTGTGTGTGTGAGAGAGAGAGAAAGAGAGAGAGAGAATGAGAGAGGTATAATCTTTGGGCTACATCTAATTTATGGACCCCCATAAATTCTGTCCATAGGTAAAAGATTAAAGCTCTTGACCTAGATGAATTTTAAAGGTATTTTACCAAAATCAAGTGCAAGATCAGAGATATGTTGATTTGTAACTCAAATGTGAGGCTAGTCCTTCCTCTTAATAGAGTGGACTAGGGAAAAGGGTTACTTAAAGAAATGTCAAAGCTGTGATTGAGTAAAGCCCTCTTGCTCAAAAATCTATAATTGATCTTTATTACATCCAGAATAAATCAAAACTCTTTAATTTGACATTAAAGACACACGTAATTTCTAAGCTTATTTTCAGCTATTTTCAATCAGGAAAAGTCCATTATGGCCAAATGGAACTACTGAGTTCTTGTATATGTGCCCACTGCTTTCTCATCCCCATTAAAAATATTCTTTGCTTTTCCTACATTTGTTTGTGCTTTAACTAACATAATACATATATTTGGCATGTAGTAAATGTTCACACTTGATCTTAGCCAAAAGGCTGAGAAGCGATGGCCTGTAGTAAATGTTCAATAAATAATAGATCTTTGGGGAACAATTTAATTAACTTGAACTAAAACTGGCTATAGTAGTTCACTAGGACTCCCATAAAAAGTACCACAGACTAGGTAGTTTAAGGAACAGAAATTTATTTTCTCACACTCTGGAGGCTAAAATTCCAACATCAAGGTGTTGGCAGATTTGGTTTTTTCGGGAGCTTCTCTCCTTGGCTTGCAGATGGTCAACTTCTCACTGTGTCCTCATATGCTTTTCCTTCTGTGTTGTTTGGGATATAATTTCCTCCTTTTTAAAGAAGGCCAGTCACACTGGATTAAAATGCACCCTAATGACTACATTTGAACTTAATCACCTCTTTAAAGGCTCTAGCTCCAAATGCAGTCACGTTCTTAGGTACTAGGGGTTAACCCTTCAACATATGAATTTGGGGGCACATATCTGAGCCAATAACACTTGGAGACCAATAATATAATCCCAGGAGATATTATTTTAAGAACTAAATTAGGGATATATGATAGAAATAATGGAACACCATGCTACAGAATATGACTTTATACTGTAAATACCACTGAGGTATTAAACATTTTGAGCAGGAAAATGATGAAAGCAAAGTTTTTTCCCCAGGCACTTTTGGTTGCAGTCCAGCATTTGATAAGTACTTCAAAATTTGAATAGAGAATTTAGACAACTGACAAACAAAATGTAGAGTAATGTGGATTAGTTTTAGTCCATGAGAAAATCACAAACATATTGATATGCCCTAATAAACATGCTCTAAAATCAATTCAACACCAAAAGCTGTGATATTTGGTTCATACTGACCGGAATTCATCTCTTTTAACTTCCATTTTTCTTTATCCTCTCAAGAAACCCTCTAATCTTCAGAAAACCCTGAGACAACTAAGAATAAGCTGCTTTCATTTTCAAGGTGAGCCAGCAAATTCCTCCTAGCCACTTCCCTTCCATAGCATCACCTAAGCTGTTCCAATTTAAATATTTGTCAAGAACCCAGACGTAGTAGAACAGGAATTCTTTTAGCTTTTGTGATGGCATGTAGATGGTTTATTTCTTCGCCAAGAGTACATGGCTTCCTGCCTTGTTTTCTTCTAGTGATTCAACAGAAGGACCATCCCCACTCCCCAAAGGGGGGGGAATATTTTATTACCATGAAAAGGAGGCCACAGAGCCCTGTTTTATATCTCCCCTTATTTTCATCAGCCCCTGAACTCTTTCTTCCTGGAGGAATTTCTGAAAGGGATTTGAACTTTCTCTCCTGTTGAAATGTTTAAAATATATTTTAAACCTAACACTTTTTCTTCTATCCTCGACTCAACTATATTATTTGTCAGCGCACAGCAGGTATCGATTACTTGATTAATCATATCTAACAGAGAACACTTTTATTAAGAAGATTTTTTTTAAAGCTTATACATTAGAGGCTTGAATTAGTTTCCTTTAAGAAAATCATTTGGAAATCCACAGTTCTTATTCTCCTTTTCATTTTGAAGACGAACTGTTCATTCTTTTCTAATTCACATAGCTCAGGCATGTCCCTGATGTTTTACTGACCCAGCAAACTCCTTTTTCATGGTGAAACTTCATTCACTTTGTTTTCCCTCCAACAGATCATTTTAATTGTTCATTGGTAATAGTCTGGTACATACACTCATAAAAACGACAAGATGAATGAGGAGAGGGAGGAGGAGGAGAGAAGGTAATAATTAATTTAGTAAGCTGGAAGAGATTTTTGGCTGCTCTGAAACAATGAATGATTGAAAGAATTAATTTATATTAAAGAGGCTCATTTATTCCTCCCCAGATCGTTTATTCGCTCACAAAATCTGAAACCAATATAGGTCAACCATGGAAAAAAAAAATCTGCTTGTTTTCTTATCCCTGATCATCCACAGTAAACTTGGAATGATTCCTTTCTTCTGTGTGTACTTAACATTACTCTGTTAGGTTTTGCAGACAAAGTTATATTGTGTATGAAGTCTGAAATACTATGAGGGGCTGGGTAACCTGGGAAGAGCAGGTTATAAAGCTAAGCCTTTATGATTCATCTGCTGTGCCCTATTATTCCTGAAGATCTGAAGACGTAGGCCTCACTACACCAAAGCCAGCCATAAATAATTTTTAAAAATGCATTTTAAATTGAGATCCTGGGCTTTTTTGTTGGATAGGCCAATATCAATTAGCTTAAGGTTTTTTTTTTTTTTTTTTTAAAAGATTTTATTTATTTATTTGACAGAGAGAGACACAGCGAGAGAGGGAACACAAGCAGGGGAAGTGGGAGAGGGAGAAGCAGGCTTCCCGCGGGGCAGGGAGCCCGATGTGGGGCTCCATCCCAGGACCCTGGGATCATGACCTGAGCCGAAGGCAGACGCTTAACGACTGAGCCACCCAGGCACCCCAATTAGCTTAAGTTTTAACGTGGGTCTCTGTTCCTTATATAGAGAGTGACTCTTAGAAAGGGTCGTTTGAGGAGAAACAGGAAGTACTTATGAGCTTATAGATATGTAATATTGCCTTTATTTTTTATTTTTGGTTTCTGGTTTTTGGTATCCATTAACCCAAGGGACTTAGTAGAGCCATTGTATAATGCATACCCTGGTAAGTATATGATGCCTCTTTTCTTTGGTAGTCTTGCTCTAATAAAGTATTTAATTGTAAAGAAAAAAAAAGATAAGCTGTTCCAGAAGAAAAATAGCAAGTACTTCCTTTTTTTCTACACTAATTTCTGGTGTATATAAAATGAAGAAAATATACTCTAAGGGGACTTAACAGAAATAAGTTGTTTGGGTACAGAGTGATATACCTTGAGAGCATGAGACCATCTCACTCAACATTGTTGGCAATGTTGGGGCCCCTGGGTGGCGCAGTGGTTTAAGTGTCTGACTTTGCCTCAGGATGATCTCAGGGTCCTGGGATCAGCCCGATGTCAGGCTCCCTGCTCAGTGGGGAGTCTGCTTGTACCTCTGCCCCTCCCCCCAGTCATGCTCACTCTCTCTCTCTTTCTCTAATAAATAAGTAAAATCTTAAAAAAAAAAAAAAATTGGGCGCCTGGGTGGCTCAGTCGGTTAAGCGACTGCCTTCGGCTCAGGTCATGATCCTGGAGTCCCGGGATCAAGTCCCGCATCGGGCTCCCTGCTCGGCAGGGAGTCTGCTTCTCCCTCTGACCCTCCTCCCTCTCATGCTCTCTCTATCTCATTCTCTCTGTCTCAAATAAATAAATAAATAAAATCTTAAAAAAAAAATTGTTGCTGATGCCAAAACTTTTTCATAGCTGTGGGTTTGGGGAAACTTCTTTAAAAAAAGAAGATAAAGCCTAGTATGATGGACTAAATTGTATCCCCCCTCAGATTAATATGTCGTAACCCTAACCACCAAGGTGACTACACTTGAATATAAGGCCTTTAAGGATGGAATTAAGGTTAAGTGAGCTCATAAGGATGGAGACCTAAGCCAATAGGACTGATGTGCTTTTAAGAGAAAAAAGAGGCCCCAGGTATGAGTGCCTTCAAAGAAAAAGCCATATGAGGATCGAGTGAGAAGGTGGCCATCTGTAAGACAAAGAGAGTGGCCTGAAGAGAACCCAAAAGGCCAGAACCTTGGTCTTAAGACTTCTAGCCTCCAGAACGTTGAGAAGATAAATGTCTCTTGTTTAAGCCACCTAACCTGTGGTATTTTATGGCAGCCCTTCCTGACTAATATTCCCAGTCAGACTTTTGGTAATGGGGAAATGCATCTTTTTAAGCCAAAGTATCACAGGGAAGGTGTTCAAAGTGACATGTAGGCTGCTCTTAAGAAGGATTGCAAAGTCCTGGTCCTCTAATAAACTTTTTCTGGGTCATCGTCACAGTTGCCATTTTCCTTCTCACATAATACAATCATCACTTAGGAGGGTGGAGCTAATGTTGTAGCCGGAGAAGTGGACGAAGTCTGTGTGCTACCATCAGCATGAAACTATTAAGAAAACCAAGAAATAAATTGTTTAAGTCATGACCATGAGACAGCAGAAGGCTTCAAATTGTGAAAGTGAAAACTAATACTTCTGAAAAAATAACCCAAAATATACTTAGGTATTGATGGACTCTGGATAATTAATAATCAAAGAAACACACATAGAAGAATTTTTGGACCCCTCCTTGAAGCTGTTGATGTTTTGTGCTTCTGTGTAGAAAAGACGATTTGGGCCACCAAAAGTGCATTTTCAGGGGACAAAAAGTAATCATCATATGATTCTTGTGCATGATCATTGCATATTTGCAAATGAAATGCTTTGCAAAATTCAGAGAATGTTTTAAGATTTGGAAAATTATGGATAACAGTAACTAAAGTAATCAAAGTAATTTGGGATCAGGAAAACTGTGTTATGAGGATAATATAATATATGTAATATCCTTTCGGTAAAGGCAAAGATTGTGATTCTTTTTTTTATTGTTATGTTAATCCCCATACATTACATCATTAGTTTTAGATGTAGTGTTCCATGATTCATTGTTTGTGCATAACACCCAGTGCTCCATGCAGAATGTGCCCTCCTCAATACCCACCACCAGACTAACCCATCCTCCCACCCCCCGCCCCTCTAGAACCCTCAGTTTGTTTTTCATAGTCCATCATCTCTCATGGTTCATCTACCCCTCCGATTTCCCCCCCTTCATTCTTCCCCTCCTGCTATCTTCTTCTTCTTTTTTTTTTTTTCTTAACATATATTGCACTATTTGTTTCAGATGAGATACCACCTCACACCAGTCAGAATGGCTAAAATTAACAAGTCAGGAAATGACAGATGTTGGCGGGGTTGCAGAGAAAGGGGAACCCTCCTACACTGTTGGTGGGAATGCAAGCTGGTGCAGCCACTCTGGAAAACAGTATGGAGGTTCCTCAAAAAGTTGAAAATAGAGCTACCATATGATCCAGCAATTGCATACTGGGTATTTACCCCAAAGATACAAAAGTAGGGATCCAAAAGGGTACGTGCACCCCGATGTTTATAGCAGCAATGTCCACAATAGCCAAACTGTGGAAAGATTGTGATTCTTAATTAATACACATAAAAAAGTGAGATATTCTAATTAATACTCATGATAGAGAAATAAGGCAGCATTTTCAAACCTGAAGGACCAGAAAACTTTATTTAAGGAGAGCCCAGAAATACATCCAAGAGGCATGTAAAGAAATACACCTACATCTGTGTGATGTTTAATCACATGGCTTTTGTTGTCTATCCCATCTTGAGAGATAATAATAATAAGATAATCTGTTATCTGATGGAAAGATTTGTTGGTTAGACCATCCTAAAATTATTTTTATTGTTTAAAATATCAAAATTACTTTATCTTTGATGATTCTTCTCTTTATCCGAGGGACATTTCAAAGAGTACTAATAAAATCTTTCAAGCTAGTATATATTTAAAATGTATGTAAGTGTCTTTCCATTATGGCTTGCACTGTAGCTTTCTTTTAAAACTTATTTCAACATATTGTGATTTAATTTAAAATTTCAGTTAATGACAAAGCATATTCTTTTAAGGAAATCAATGTTTTCCATATTTTGTTTTGTTTTGTTTTTTGTTTTCCATATTTTAAAGTAAGTGGCAGGAACATTGTGAACAAGTGTTTTATTTGTCAATACAATAGGTTTATAACTATATATTACTGTGATTTTACTTCTTCCTTTTTTTTTTTCTTTTTTTAAAGATACTCTCCACACCCAACGTGGTGCCCAACTCAGGGCTTGAACCCACAACACTGAGATCAAGTGTTGGATGCTCAACTGACTGTGCCACCCAAGGGCCCCTTTTTTCTTTCTTAATGTAGAATGCCTTCAGTCACCTTTACTATCCCAGATTAAGGAAAATTCATATATTTTTTTAAGATTTTATTTATTTATTTATTTGACAGAGAGAGAGAGAGAGAGAGAGAGAGAGACTGCACACAATCAGGCAGAGTGGCAGGCAGAGGAAGAGGAAGAAGCCGGCTCCCAGCTGATCAGACAGCCCGACATGGGGCTTGATCCCAGGACCCCAGGATCATGACCTGAGCCGAAGGAAGACGCTTAACTGACTGAGCCACCCAGGCGCCCCAAGATTCATATTTTTTAATGTCAAATATAGTTCACATGCTTCATGGTATAACAGTTGTTTTTGTTCTTTAAGAATCTTCAGCTAACTTTTTCAGTTTATTTTAAAATAAAGTGTTTTTAAAGTACTTTAAAAAAAAAGATTTTATTTATTTATTTGAGAGAGAGCGAGTGTGCAGGAGGGCACCAGCGGGGGAAGGAGCAAAAGGAGAGGGAGAAGCAGACTCCCCGCTGAGCAGGGAGCCTGATGCAGGGTTGGATTCCAGGACCCAGAGATCATGACCTGAGCAGAAGACAGACATTTAACTGACTGAGCCACCCAGGCGCCCCTAAAGTATTTTTAAAGTAACTTTTTAAAGTAACTTTAAAAATGTTACAAAGGAGAAAACATTAAAATGTGTCTGGCCTTCTACTCAGATAGCAGTTGAGGAGGGGCAAACTTCCTGGATGATAGCCTTCAGGAGACATGAATCTTTTGGACACAAAATTCTTCTTCAAAGCAGGAATATGTGACAGTTCCACAAGTATGGGTCAACCTTCTTATTTGTTGAACTTTGTTTCCAGAGACGATTAATCATAGGATACATTTTTACAATCATAGGCAAAGAGGTCGGTAAACCAAACATCTAGATCCTAGGCTATGTACCAATGACTCTATGACTGGTTACATGCTAATATAGTTCTTTCAATTTCAAAAATTGTAAGAGCATCCAAACAAAGGAAGGCTCCCGTCACATGAATAAGTTAGAGTAATCAGAAATAGGCTCTAGAATATTGAATATTTGTTTAGGCCACATTTTATACATGTACATGGGTCAAAACTAATTTGAAATGAAGAGGACATTATTTTTACATTTATACTCTGAAGTGAATATTATCTCACTTAGTAGATAGCTTTTACAGAAAGACAAGTAGAAAGATAAAAAATATCGTTTTATGTATTTTTCTTGCACAACTCTCAGTCTTTTTAAGAGTTTCCAATCTTCTAGAGCTATTTCAGAGTTAAGGAATATTTAAAAAAAAAAAAGGATACAGTTACATAATCTTATGCAGAGGCAACAACAGATCTTTTGCAAATAAATCTTTTCTTATTAGTGTGTCAGCAGCTTCTACTTTTGCCAAGTTAATCATTTAGACAGCTGAAATCCAGCATGTTTGTTTTGCTAGTTTGGGCCCTGTCAGCAGTAATACAAGTAAAAGTGGTTTTCTTAATACAACCATTTTTTCCTCCCCTTAGTTAAGAGAAATAAATCCCTGTACAGACTTTTTTCCCTTGGGAAAATTACTTTTTATTTTTATGTGTATGTGATCTAGAGGATGGTTAATTTATTAAGATTTCTTATCCTATAAATTGGGTCAGCTTTCAGCAAATCTCCCAAATAGGTATGGTTTATTTTTTGCAGTTAATTTTGTGATCCTATCGTCTCACATTCCTTTATAAATCTTCTATGAGGTGCTCCAGGACCATCTCCAGGTAATAGGACAAAGGGCACCCTTGAAGAGCTTTACTCACATAGAACAGGGAAACCATCTAAATTCCCTCTGCCATACTCACCACTCTAATTAACTAACCATATGTACTAAAGCTCACATACCAAAGGAAAATTATTTGGATAAACAATCACACTAAAATTAAACACATGAACTAACACACACTGCTGGTTGAGAGTACAGATTGGTAGATACTTTCTGGAATACAATCTGACAATATATTTTCTTTTTTTTTTAATTATTCATTTATTTGACAGAGACAGAGTACAAACGGGGAGAGCAGCAGAGGGAGAGGGAGAAGCAGGCTCCCCGCTGAGCAGAGAGCCCGATCTGAGCCGGAAGGCAGACGCTCAACCGACTGAGCCACCCAGGCGCCCCCTGACAATATATTTTCAAACCTTTAAATATCGTGTATGTTTCAATCCAGTAATTAAATTTGTAAAGCTCTATCCTAAGGATATAATCAGAGATAGAATTGATGCACAAAAATCTATATCACAGTGTTACCATAAAAGTGAAAAAGAAAAGAACTTGAGTGCCCAGCTGTGAGTGTTGTTATATAAACGAAACAAGCAAAATCATGTGATTGAATAATATGAAGTAACTAAGAACCCAAAAAATGTCTGCTTTCAGCAATTTGATGGACTATATACTGTGAAGTGCTTCTTACTCTAAGACTAGACCTTCAGTATACAACTCCTTTTCATATATTTATTCACTTCCAAGAAGTAAGGGAAATCTGTAAGGACTGCCTCTCTTCACATACACCTAAACATAAACTGAGTAGTGGTATCTCCAGGGACAAAGGAAACATTAGCACTACAGCAGGCCCATCTGCCAAGGGAAAGAATTAAATCTGAGATTCTTGCATTAGGTCTATGATTTTCAAAGGACATTAATGTGGTCCCAGATTGGCACTACCCTTGATTTCCATCACAAGCAAATAAGAATTTTTCTGGAGTAAAAGATTACCAGCTCAGGCCTTTAGGATTCCTAAGATTATGGTCAAGAGAATATGAGACAGTGAAGATCCCCAACACAAGGAAATAAATCAACATAGTTGAGAGACAACAGAAATAACTACTAGATATAGCCCACTTACTTCATGTATTGTAAAAGCAAATACAGGATGCTATTAATTAAATATCTATGCCACAAATATAGTGGCCTAAAGCAACACAAATTTATTGCTGTACAGTTCTGGAGGTCAAAAGCACTAAAATCAGGTGTCGGCTGGGCTGTGCTCCTTCTGGAGGCTAGAGTATAGCCCATTACCTTGCTTTTTCCAGCCTCAAGAGGCCACCTTCTTTCCTTCCTCGTGACCCCTTCTCATCACTCCAACCTCTGCTTTGCTCATCACTTCTTCCTTTCTGACTCTTACCTCCTTGCCCTCCTCTTAAGGATATTTGTGGTTGATCACAGTGAGCTCATCTGCATAATCCAGGATAATCGCCCATCTCAAGATCCTTAATCACAATTTTAAAGTCCTTTTTTGCCATGTGAAGCAATATATTTACAGGTGTTAAAATGTGAACATCTTCAGGGGACATTACTATACCTCCCACAGCCCCCATCTGCAAAAAGGGGGAGTAATAATGCCTACTTTCTAGGGTTGTTATGAGGATTAAATCAGGTTAGCATTTTTTTAAGTACATAGACCATGGCTAGCACATATTAAGTGCTATAATAATGCTTGATGAATAAAATAAAGAACTGCATGATCTGACTCTTTTATTGCTTAATTGTTTTGGCTTTGTGGTCATTTTCTACTAGCATGCTTGGTTCTTTTTAATTGAGTACCACACCGTGCACATAAAGTCTATAGAGAGCTAGATATTCCTCCACAGATGTGTATTTGCTACCTGCTGGTGGTGGTCTAAAATCACTAGCCATCCTGGATTCATTTAATCTAATCAGGAATTGAGACACTTGTAATCTGGGCCTCAGATCTCATGAAGATACTCAGGCTATTTTCCAAGGGGCTTTACCTGTGAGTCTAAATGCCCATCTTTGTCTTTCCCTTCTGTCTGTGGAAAGCACCGCTCAGTTAACCAGCCTTTGTCTTCTCCAAAATTTTCAAGGTGAAAAGACCATGGACACAGCCTCACACTTTCTAATTTTCTTCTAAATCTCTGTTTTATAATTCTTTACTACTTCGAGAATATTCTGATGCTTTCTGATGAATATGCATTGTATTCTCTCTAGCTATTCTCCTTGTTTTAGTCAGCCATTACTAACAGTCAAATTGAACAACTTGATTTTTAAAAAGATTATATTTATTTATTTGACAGAGAGAGAGAGAGGCAGGCAAAGGCAGAGGGAGAAGCAGGCTCCCCGCTGAGCAGAGATTCCCACATGGGACTCGATCCCAGGACCCTGGGATCATGACCTGAGCATTATGACCTGAGCCGAAGGCAGATGATTAACTGACTGAGCCACCCAGGTGCCCCAGGATTTTGTTTTAAGATCATGTGCTTTTTTAGAAAATAACAGCTCTTCTCCTAAGAAATAGTTCTCACACAGCCGGCACCTTGATAGAAACTGAATGCTGGGTTGTGGGAAACTTAGTGATTGTATGACATGAGCCACTGAGTCATAGATCAAGGAGGCCTACCAGCACATTTACATCAAGCAAAATAGTATCTACCTGACCATGCTGAGCAGATCCTGAGGGCACAAAGAAAGAATCATAATTATGTCCATTATAACATTATTTCCAATTGTTAAAAATTGACAACCTTTTATATACTTTACAACATGAAAATTCATAAGGAAATTTCATATCAAATATAATGGAATATGATAAAGCTAAATACAATTTATTTGAAGACTGAGACATACTAAACAATATTGTACATATTTATTATATATGTATATATTTTATATTACCATATATGTGTGTGTACATATATATGAAGTAAAATTCTAAATACACTTCTGAAATTATCAGTTATAAAATTCCCTAGAAATGAAAGGGGAAAGGGTTCAGAATTATATGGAAGGCTTCAGCTATGTATATGATATATATGTATATATATATATATATGTATATGTATATATACATATATATATATACACAATATCTTTAAATACATGAAGCAAACATGGGCAATTTTTAAGATTAGAAAAATCTGTATACTTTTCTGTGCACTTGAATTATTTTATGATCCAAAATAAAATTTTCATCTTAAAACCTTTCTTAGAAAAACTGATGTTCACACAGTGCTATTTATATCTCTTTATATTACGAATTGTGCTAAATTTTGTATTTGCCTCATCCTAATCCACTCTCGGCTCTTCTCTACCAAGCACTGTTCTAGGAGGCTGGGCCTTATGGACTGACTGCACCTTCAGATTTCTCTAGCTGCCAGTCTTCTGGTTGGGTCAAGCCAATGGGGGGCCACTGTCAGATTGCAGGGGAATAGTGCAAAAGACTATAATATTTCCTCCTGTTCCTTTCTTTCTTCTTTGTAAGGTCTCTGGCAGTATCTGTATGTCAGCTGACTGCTCCTCCAAAATTCCAGTTCTCTGTGAGCTCTGGCCATGCTCTTCTTGTCTTTTCAGCCCTAGGAGTGGTAATGGTTTTGCATTGCTGTTATGGGTATCTCACCATTGCTAATTTATCTCCTTATCCCTGCCCACTTCTTTGTAAGTGGGGTTCCTTTGTAAGTCTGCTCATTGAAATATTTGTGTTTCCTGGTTAATGCACTGGTGAAATGAGAAAAGCAAAAATAATACAGTATAGTAAGTATAATACAGTATAGTAAGTGGCAAAATCTATTGAAATTTGCCTTTTAATTCATGCGATGTGAAAAAATTAAAAAGTGTATAAAACTATTTTAATTTAGTTGATTAATTGACAAGTCAGAATTTTTCACACCAAACCCCAAAATATATGGTCTATTTGGAATGTCCCAAGCCATGAAACGAGCTGGTTTAATGATAGTTGTTAGTTTATTTAGGACAATTAAAATAGTACTATATGCAAATGTAACTTTCAATATATTTAATTATTACTTTGAAAGGGACAATTGTAATAGCTGTTATAGTCATTAATCCAGTGGTCAGGTTTTAATATGGTTATGATGATGTGAAATTTTAAACTGTAGCAGTCATGTTGTAATTCATTTTCCAAAGATAATTCACTAGAAATAATATATCTCATTATAAGCCCAAGTGTTTTTAAAATGGAAGGTAAACATGCTCCTTTAGCAAAACTGATTAGTCTGTCCTCTTACTTCAATGTGTTTATCTATTAAAGTCAGACTAATTAGCAAATTCGTTAATGAGGTTCCTATATCTGTTGTAAAGAAAAACCTTTCCTTAGCAGCCTTGTTATTAAAACAGTAAGCCAGACTGGAGCTCCCCTTGGCAAAACTCTGCAATTCACATTCAAGAAATGTAAGCATATTTTCCTCTACTGCCTGCAATGTTGATTGGTAATAACAGGATCTCAGTTCAAACAAATAATTAGAGTTGATGATAAAAGGGTAAACATAACCCTAATTAATGACTTTGTCAATGGCTATTGCTTGCTTAGGGTATTAATCCAAGTTCATTGTTTAGCCTCTTCATATCTACTAACCTATATGAAATAATTAATTCACTGACTCAGTCTTAAGGCACTATGTGGTGATGTGGGACTGTATCCTTGAGATGCTACTAATTATGATTCTGCTTATCCACTCTGCATTTTGGCTGGATCTTTTGCTGCAACTTTCCGTCTTTATCTAGACTTTCCACTTTCATAAACTCCGGTGACCTCAGGTAATTTTGTAACCGCAGATCACCTGGGGTTAAGGTGGAAAAGTTTGGCATCTGGATTAATGACCACTATCAGCCTGCTTTCCTATTGCCTACGAATAGAGCTTTTGCATAGTACTGGGTGATGATTGCTAGACCAAGTCTTGGTACCCCCCATTTTGTCTTTGAATTCAAAACATGCAACATGTTTTGAAGGCTTAGAGACAAGAGAATATGGCCCCTTTAAAGAATTGAAATATACTTAGTCAGGCAGCAGAAATGCCTAGAAATGAGACTGGAGATGGAGGCATGGCTCATATGTCAGAAAATTTACAAACCATCATAAGGATTCTGATCTTTCCCATACAGGTTATTGGAACTCTTGACAGAGATAAAACCAGAAAGTCATGTGATCAGATTTACATTTTTCCTCTTTGGTTTATTCTTACATTCAACCCGGTTTGAGGTCATCTTTTAGCCTCAACTTCTGCTTCTATTAGGAAACTTGCTTTTTTGTTTTTTTTTTAAACTATCTTTCCCCAGCTTCTTCCAGTCCAGATAATTTCTGATAGACCATGTTTTACCACTGTTTAAAGCCTATATTACCAGACTCTTACTTCTCAGATGACATTCAGGGTCAGAAGTTTGTGTCTTGGCTCCGCCCCTTGCTAGCTTGTTGACTTGGCTCCTCTAATCGCCATAGACCGAATTTTTTTTTTTTTTTGGTAAAGTGATATTTTATTTATCATGCTTTAGAGATTTTTTTTAAAGATTTAATTCATTTATTTGAGAGAAAGTGAGAGAGACAGAGAGCGCAGGAGAGAGAGATGGTCAGAGGGAGAAGCAGTCTCCCCGCTGAGCGGGGACCCCCCACTGTGGGACTCTATCCCGGGACTCCAGAATCATGACCTGAGCCGAAGGCAGACGCTTAACCGACTGAGCCACGCAGGCAGCCCTATACTTTAGAGATTTTTTTGTGGGGGGAAATTAGAAAGTCTAGATGAGGGTGTTACAAATACAACATGATTCATGACTATGTTATTATGGTAAAGTGAATTTGATTCGTGCGTATTATTGAGACTGAGCAAGAAAAGGTGGAGTCCTCTTATGATGGCAAATGTGGGATTTAGAGTCAGACGGGTTTCAGTCAAACCTTTGCTATGGAGCATTTGTGTAGCCCTGGGCAGATTAACTCCCCTAAACTTCAGCATCTTTATTTATAAAAGGGAGACAACAATATCTACTTCACAATGTGTGGATTTAATGAAATAAAGTACATGAAGAATTTAGAAAAAAAAAAGCAACTGGGACACAGTAAGTGTTCAATAAGGTTGTAATTACTTTATTAAGTACTAAAAACATTTGCATTTTAAAATTTATATTTAAATGTAGGAACCTCTTATAATTGATTTAGAAAAAATAGCACACGGGAAACTAATTTGGATAGAGTAATCATTCTGTGTAAAAAATAGTCTTTGGGAAGTAAAGTTAAAGCATAAAGAGGGAGTTGATGGGAAGTTAGTAGCTATTTAAGAAAGTGGGGGTTTGTCTTCTTTCTGCCTTCCAAAATCAACTTTAAACTTAGTGTTGAACACAAAACATGCTGTTTATAGGTGTTGTTGAATGGACAAATGAAAGAAAGAATGAATAAATAAAGACTGCAAACGCAAGACCACAAAGGGTGGTAACATATTCAGGTCACTCTGTGCATTGGGGGAGACAGTTAGAGTCTGCAAGGATACAAGGTGAAATTATTGCTCTAAAAGCAGCTCTAAAGAGTAGACACAGGGGCACCTGTGTGGTGCAGTCAGTTAGGTGTCAGACTTGGTTTAGGCTCAGGTCATGATCTCAGGGTCTTGGGATCGAGCCCTGCATGAGGCTCCGCGATCACTAGGGAGTCTGCTTGAAATTCTCTCTCCCCTCTCCTTTTGCCCCTCCCCCTGCTCTGTCTCCCTCTCTAAAATAAATAAATAAATCTTAAAAAAATTTTTTTCTTTAAAAAAAAAGAATAGACACACAAGTCTGTGGGGGAAAAAAGCCTGTGGGGCAATAAACAGCATGGGGATGATGATGATGATGATGATACTTAACACTTACCTATGCTTACCAGTGCCAGGCACAGCTTCAAATACTTTACGTGTATTATCTATTTACTTCTCTAAAACCCTCTGTGATCAGATGCTAACCCTATTTTTATAGGGACAAACTCACACAAAGAGAGAGTCAGAAACTTGCCCAAATGTACATGCTATTAAGTATGAGAGAAATACTATTAAAAAAAAATGACCTGACTCTAATCCCCCAGGTTCCACCTAGGTGATAGAAGAACCCAACAAACCTCTATTTTGCAGGTGCCTTGGGAAGAGAAAACACAATCCAGGTGTCTAAAATCCCCAGAAGAGGGTAGCCAAGGAAGCTGCATGCCTGTTCCACAGGGAAGAGTTTGTCTCTTGTCGACTGCAGAAGTGCCTGTCGTCACCTTCTCAAATATGAGGCATGGATGTTTGCTATGCCCTCATATTCCTAAGGACTGAGGTTGCTGGATACTCTCTGAATGAAATACGTTTAAGAAGAAGAGTGGAGATTGGCTTAGGACGTATTTAAGTACTGAGAGACAGGAATCATGAAGTTTTTAGGTGTTGAGGATTTAAAATTTTCCTTTCCATACTTTTCCAGTTTCTGTTTCTCAACGAGTAGTCTCTTTTTGTGTGTTCCTCTTTGTTATCATTTGCTGTGAATGTGCAGAAGCTCAAGCCATTACCAGAAAACATCGCACCTGTGGGATAGTCAATGAGAATCCAGCAGAAAGGGCAAACGTAGGCACAAGCTCACGTGCACATTTAAATATTCTACCTTTTCAGTTTGCGCTAAATCTCCTTTCATAATTACTTGGGAGTTTCATTTCTTTCTTGACTTCTCTGCTTATCCTTTCTTATCCTTTCCCCGAGGTCTGGTTTGCTATGCTTCCACTTCTTCTCTTTTCTCTTCTCTCAATCCTATTTGTCTTGTATTTCACATTTTTTTTCCCTCCCATGATAGATTATATAAACCAACCAGTGTCTCTCTTGTTAACACTGATCCCGTTTCACAGCATAACTTTAAGGTGTTATTGCCCAGCAGATAACACAGCAGCTCACACATAAAAAGTGTTCAATAAATAGTTCATGCACACAGATTGAATGATGGCTGGCTATCTTATCTGCTCCTGTGGACTGCAGAGAGGGACAAAGGGATGGAAGGGCATAGACTACCTCATCCTGCCCCATAAATTACTGCTGTACAAAAGAATAGATGTTTTATTATTAAATAAAAATCTGGCGGGACGCCTGGGTGGCTCAATCAGTTAAGCGACTGACTCTTGGTTTCGGCTCAGGTCATGATCTTAGGGTTGTGAGATCGAGCCCTGCGTCGGGCTCTGTGCTCTTTATGGAGTCTACTTGTCTCTCTCCTTCCCCCTCTGTACCCCCCCCCGTCTCTCTCTCAAATAAATAAATAAAATCTGTAAATATATATATAGATATATACACATATATATCTTGCAATAGGAAATTTAACTTATTTTCATAGAGATTTAAAATAATTTCCTTAGGACAGTTTGGAACAAAGCTCCAAACAAATTATATTGTTAAATATCAAGACTCACCATCCTCTAATAGTCCATATGAAGAGAGTTTGTCCTAGAATCTCTTCTAAGGTTTTTATAATCAATAGTTACATGTAGATCAGGTAAAACTGACTTGGCTACTGCACGCTTTAGTAACATGGTTCTACAAGGACACAAAAATGGTCAAGATCCTATAATTATAATGCAATTTCAATAATAGTATTTTCTATTCCAAATACTAGATAACAAGTACAAAGTATATTTGCATTTGGAAGCTTATAAATGGAATTTGGAATTTTGGTCTAGTATCCCCATATGTCCAGGGTTTCTTGTATACTTAAAACAGTTTTATTTTTATTATCAGTGCTACGTCTGTAATGTTGTCATCTTGAGTGGTCTGTTTAACTGGGGTGCGGTTCTGAATTTTGTGCAGAAATACCTTTTACTATACCATGCTTTTTCTTGCTGCTGATTTTATCCTGTTTTCCCATTTCATATGTGAGGCCCTCAAATCCTTAATCTGGCTCTCCTTTCTTACAGGGATTTTTTTGTTCACTTCCAAAGATGTCCATTTTGTCTGAAAGGTTAAACTATTTTTTTTTTGATAGTCATTATTTCTAATAGAACTTAATGATTTTGGTCATTCACTTGTGTCTAATCTCAGGACAGTGTTTTCCTTTTCAGAAGTAGGGACTTTGAGTCCAACTCTGAGAGAAAAAGAAATCCATTTTGCTGGAAGCCTCTGAAAGTGAACCGTAAACACCCAGAGTGAGCAGGCGTTATTAACCTGGTAGTTTCACTCAATTTAAAGTCTAAATTGCTCACCGCTGATTGTGTCATGACCTCATCATCTCCCTCAATGTTTCTATCTAGTCCTTTTCTTCAAACAACAATTTCTTATTTACTGCTTTCCCTCGGCCACAGTCTTTTCATTCTCCAAAGTTTCCATGCCCGTTCCCTGACCGCTTTACTCAGCAGATGGGAATCATCCTTACCAACTGGCATGTTCTGCTGCCTTTGGACTCCTCCGGAGACCCTGTAGCCATCCTTGGGAGTAAAGCTGGCTCTGGGGCTTAGCAAAGTGGTCAAGTGGTTATGAAGCTAAGAGCTCTGTCATGACTTTTGCAGAGGAAAATCAGAATTTTATTACAGTATATCAAGTTGATGTAAAGGGCAGTATAATTCTGATTCATCCTCAAAGCCGAAGAAAGAAAGAGTTGCACCCTGGAGAAACTATCTGATACTATAACTGCTCTCACTTTTTGTTCAGTAGCCCGTCCCTCCTGAATCTGACCGGATCCCATTCCCTGTTACCAAGCACACTTACTTCACACTACCAAGTGCTATCCTTTGTCTCAACAAATCCCGTTTCTTTTTTTCCCATTCCTCAACAACCTCACATCATACACACAGATGTACCCCCACCCACGCACACACATACACATACACCATGCTACTTTTCCGCTGGCCAAAAACTGACCCCTCTTCCAACTCAGTCCATATTGCATCTCCTTTGTGAAACACGGCTGACAGTCCCAAATCCAACAAAGTCACCATCTCCAGCACACCACCTCTGGTGGGAAAAGTCAGTCCTCCCACATGCTTGCACACTAAGTACATGTTACAGGCTTAGTAAGCTTAAGCAAATAGATTAATCTTATTCAAGCAATGCTGTTGTGGTTTTTTTTTCTCCCCAGACATCAACTAGCAGGAAAATTTGGGGTAGTCCATGTGGATATTTGTCAGGATTAGTGGCCAGCTTTAGAATAAACTCCCAATGCCTGTGGAATTTCCCATAATAGGAACTTTGACACCTCAAGCTAGAAGCCAGAAGCTCACCTTCTCAGTCCTTCTGTGCTTTTCCTTTCAAACTGAAAGTGCAAGACCAGCCTGGCCGTACCTTTTTCACAGAAGTTCTGCCTTTCCAGGAGGGAGAAGCAGAGGTTTTGGCATCCTGTGCCCTGCCTCAGTATTGCGAGCTGCAGTATCTTTGCCCAGTGGTGGAGAAGTGAGGTCTTATGGGAGCAACCTGGAGGTGTGGGCCAGGGATCTGTTTTGGGCTATTTTTTTTTTTTTTTTAAGATTTTATTTATGTATTTGGGAGAGAGTGAAAGAAAGAGAGATCACAGAGGGAGAAGGAGAAGCAGACTCCCCGCCGAGCAGGGAGCCTGATGTGGAGCTCGATCCCAACACCCTGGGATCATAATCTGAGCCGAAGGCAGACTCTTAACCAACTGAACCACGCAGGCACCTCTGTTTTTGATTGTTTTATGTACAAGCTCAACTATTTGATTCACCAGGAGGTTCTGTGATGCTGAAATTGACTAGAGGCGATTTTATTGTTTATGAGCTAAAACTTTAACTGATATCTAGCCTCAGAGCCACAAAACTCAGAATAACAAAGTAATCAAAATAATTAGTCTATGCTGGCAGGCTAATTATTACTAGTTCTTTCTTTTCCTTATCAAACTTCTTATCCTATCATTTGTTTCAACATCGTATGATTCCTCTTCCTTTCACATTTCTCTTTAGCTGAAGGGATTTTTAAAAGTCACTCAACTCGGGCGCCTGGGTGGCTCAGTTGGTTAAGCGACTGCCTTCGGCTCAGGTCATGATCCTGGAGTCCCGGGATCGAGTCCCGCATGGGGCTCCCTGTTCGGCAGGAAGTCTGCTTCTCCCTCTGACCCTCCCCCCGCCATCTGCTTTCTCTCTCTCATTCTCTCTGTCTCAAATAAATAAATAAAATCTTAAAAAAAAAGTCACTCAACTCTTCTTGAAAGCATGTGTGTGAGGGTGTGTGTGTGAGAAAGAGTGTATGTGTGTGTGTGTGTGTGTGTTTTCTAGGTATGGGATGGTGATGCGAGGGATGAAGAATCTCCTGCCTTGTGTCTTGTAGCAGGAACTGAAAAGACAGATGTATTAGGATCAGTTGGAAGTTTTATAAAGTGATTGCAAATTAACCACAAAAAGTGAAAACATGTTTATAAACTCACTGCTGTTTTGTTAAATGAGAAACTGATACATAAATATACTGCTTCTCATTTTTATTTATCTAAAATGTGTAAG
Organism: Mirounga angustirostris; assembly: GCF_029215605.1. NCBI lineage: Eukaryota > Metazoa > Chordata > Mammalia > Carnivora > Phocidae > Mirounga > Mirounga angustirostris. The sequence continues at coordinate 36,050,848 of NW_026991710.1, forward strand.
TATTCGTTACAGGCTACTCTGCTCCTAGAAATGGATTTTCATGAGGATTTACTATTAGTGATGTTATAGAGAATGTTCAATTTTTAAAAAAAATTCTGATTTCATTCAGGCATCATTATATGAGAAATAGTCAGAAGACCTAATTTGATGTCTGGCTTGACCATGAATTCACATTGTAACACTGGCAAATTTATTCAATCCCTATAAATCCTAGTCTCTTTTACTGCCTGTTGTGGGTGACACTCTTTCATAAGTGGATTCGGATACTGTGTTTACTGTGCAGATTTGCATCAGGAAAAGTCCTTGAGATCAACATCTGTGGAAAGCAGAGGAAGGAAGCAGGAGTGGGTTGAGCTGCCAGGGAGGCCTGACAAGACTCAGCCAACCCTACAGGGAGCTCTGGAGCTAACATGGCCTGCAGAGTTGTCTGGAACTGGGCCAGAACTGGATGTGGGCTGCATCAGAAAGGGCCTTGCCCTCGGTCAGGGCATTCTCTGCAGTTGAGGCAAAATTTCAAGGGACTGAGATCTAAAAGGCATCTGCCAACAGTGGGCCTAGCCGCTGAAGACACAAGTCCTTCCTTAAAGAGATACCATGGCAAGTTCAGAGTGTCTACAACAATACATGACTAAGTAGTGACAATGATTTTCCCACCTCAATCAATTACCATGAGAATAAGACAACATTTTGAAAATAGTTTGAAAAATAAGAAGTGCTACTGCTAACTAAGTCTTAGAGCTCCATATTGATATCTGTACATTTGGTTTAATTCTTAATGTAATAAAATCCTAAACTGTAACTGTAACAATTTTCACTTTTAAACAAATGTATGCAAAATGAGTAACTAATCAATGAAATTGAAGGATCGGGGTATTTTCTAATATTTTTAACAAAAAAAACTAATTTTTTTTTATTTTTTTATTTTTATTTTTATTTTTTTATTTTTTTTAAAGATTTTATATATTTATTTGACAGAGTGAGAGACAGCAAGAGAGGGAACACAAGCAGGGGGAGGTGGGAGAGGGAGAAGCAGGCTTCCCGCGGAGCAGGGAGCCCGATGCAGGGCTCGATCCCAGGACCCTGGGATCATGACCTGAGCCGAAGGCAGCAGCTAACGACTGAGCCACCCAGGCGCCCCTACTTTTTTTTTTTTTTTTTTTAATTTATGATTCCTTCTCAGTGTTTGAAGGTCATCTTCCAACAATGCAGGATAAGACAGAAAGGAAGCAAAGCTCAGTTACTGAGGCACACCCGGGGCTGCAGCAGGAATTGGAGGTTGGACCACTTACTTGTTGCTTTCCCCACCCACTGAAATCAGTTTAATTTTCTCATACGTGTGCTGCCACAGCGGAGGGGCCTGAGAATGGATCTGGGTCTTCTCTATGGAGCTCTGCAAAACTCACAGTGAGAATGTCCGATGATGTATTTCAATTGAAAGTTTTGTATTTCATTAGTCTTTTGATATATGGTAAAGAACTGTACTTTATAACATCTTAACCATCTTTACTCACTCTTACAGTTACATTGAATTTTTTATTCTAGTTCTTACTGTGGCTTCCTTGCATCTTTTCTTGATTAATTTATCCTTTATTTTCTTGGGGTTTTCAAAGAACAACCTCTTTGATATGTTTTATCTTTTCTACATTTTTCTTCTTTTCTTATTTCTGTCTTTATATTTAGAAATTCCTTCTTCCTGATTTCTTCTCTGAATTCTTTCTTCTAGATTCATTATTACTATTTAAAAATCATTATGACTGCTTTGTAATAATGACAACAACGTTATTTATTAAGATGGTCTCTGCAATGCCAAACACTTTGTAAACAACACATTTATTTCATTCTCTTTTGTTTAATGGTAAGTAGACAATTATTTAATTTTCTTGTAAACTGGTCATGTCACCTGAGCCCTGAAAATGTGAAGTTCTCGTTACTTACCCTTATTCTTTAAATAGTCTATGAATAAGATTTTTATTTTCTTTTCAATTAAAATTGATTTGGAAGAGAATATATTTTAGTTTCAAAATTGCCTTACAAAACTTGATCCAAGGCAATCTGGGTCTGTTGGAACCCTGACATTCAGTGAGTCACACTAAGTTTAAAGAGGCCACACGGGGTCAGGGTCTTTTATCTTAATGTTAAGATGCCATGTCCTGGGCCCTCTTTTGTGCTACCTAAAGTTGTGTAGTAAGAAGATCTAGGACATATCTGTTACTTTTTCTTCCTCTTTTTGGATTCTTGCAGCTGGATGGTAAGAGAGTCAGTGCCTTTCTGCCCCGATGTGACATTTCTGTTTCCTCTTAGGAAGGGGTATTTCACATGAATTGGGGGCATAAGCAACTACTCTGGCTGTGAACTAGGCAGCCTGACCTAACTACCTAAGTGCGGGCATACTGCAGAGGGCCAAACATCAATTCCTCCAATCTCTCTGAGGCTCACGGGTATGTTTTATTTTTTTTATTTTTGTTTATTTATTTTTTTAAAGATTTTATTTATTTATTCACGAGAGACAAAGAGAGAGAGAGAGAAGCAGAGGGAGAAACAGGCTCCCAAGGAGCAGGGAGCCCGATGCGGGGCTCGATCCCAGGACCCTGAGATCATGACCTGAGCCGAAGGCAGACGCTTAACCATCTGAGCCACCCAGGCACCCTCACGGGTATGTTTTAGATTATTCTTTCCCTTCACCCCATGGGTAAAGTTTTACCTTTATATCTGGGGTCTTCAATGTTTCCTGTCATGTTCATGCCAGGCCATTTGAGGATAAAAACAATATGGGGTAAGTCAGGGTTGGGGAGAGCAGTATTACTAAGAATACTGCTGAGTTTGAGACCAGTCAAGACCTCAAACTAAAACATTAGGGAATCACTCTTGCTTTGGAATGTTTTGAGGTAGGTCTGGGGTATGGAAAGGTGAGGACTTTCCTTAGTAATCTGAGAGTTTAAAGGTTGCTTCTCTTCCCATGGGTAGAGTTTCATATGAGAGGACCATTAAATTGTTTGCTGGGGCCAAAGAAGTCGCAAGAAAAGCAGGCAGAGCTTCAGTATTAGGTAGTATAGACACTATGAGGTTAAATAGCTTTCTATCACAGTATATGTGTATTTATTTATTTATTTTAAAGCTTTTATTTATTTATATGAGAGAGAGAGTTAGAGAGAGGGAGAGTGTGCATGCATGTGAGCAAGCAGGAGGAGGGGGCGGAGGGACAACAGACTCTCCCCTGAGCAGGAAGCAGGACATGGGGCTCAATCCCAGGACCCTGGGATCATGACTTGAGTCAAAGGCAGACGCTTAACCAACTGAGCCACCCAGGCACCCCGCAGTGTATGTGTATGTAATCTGGGGTATTTCTCCAGGGAGAACAGGTTCTACCATGAAAGGAAAATCCTGAGGAAATAAAAGCTGTTTTGTTTTTGTTTTTTTCATTTTCCTTTTATTAGAATAGTGAAACTAGTAATAACTAGTAAAACTAGTAATCTTGTCGGTATTCTGTAATAATTCTCTGTATATCTTATTTCCTGGAATTGTATATTTTTTTGAGTTATTGGATATCAGAGAATTTGTTTTTAATTTTTTTCTAATTCATAGGACATCTATATTTCAACTTTGGCAGTTGAGAAGGCGTCTTTAAGAATTAGGATGGATTTTCATTAAAATATTTCATTTAAAAAAAGTTATCTGAGATTGTTCTATTTTCCCAGATTGAAGAGGAGAATCACCCAGAGCAGGCCCAGGCTGGCAGGCCCCAGAAGATGGACAGTTACTAGCAACACTAAGAGATAACCAGAAGCCCCACTTAAGCAAGAGATAACCAGACATTTCTGTTTCTGTAGACAGGCTTCCCGCCAGGAACTTCCCACACTGCCCTAACTGCTGCCCTAACCACTGTTCCCACCTAAAGCAACCCCCCCTCCCACAATTAAACCTACCTACCAGCAGTCAGCACAGCCCTTGGAACCTGACCCCCTGCACTCTCCTATAAAAGCTCTGTAACTCCGCTACCCGGGGCCCAGAATTTTGAGTGCAAGCTTCTCTGGGCCCACCTGCATAAAATAAACCCGAGTTCTCCTCCTTCTCTGAGTGTCGCTTGGTTTCTCACAGGTCTGATTTTTTTTCCGTAACAAGATGAGAAGTTTTACTATGAGAAATCAGAGGTTTAATTTTTAAAAGATCTTGCCTATTAGATAAACAAACTGATAACCATTTTTACCTAAAGATTTTTTTAACCAAAAAGTCTTCTCCAGTTTGCTTTTGAAATGTATTAACAGGGGCGCCTGGGTGTCTCAGTCAAGCGTCTGCCTTCTGCTCAGGTCATGATCCCAGGGTTCTGGGATCGAGCCCCACATCGGGCTCCCTGCTCCGCGGGAAGCCTGCTTCTCTCTCTCCCACTCCCCCTTCTTGTGTTCCCTCTCTCGCTGTGTCTCTCTCTGTCAAAGAAATAAAATCTTAAAAAAAAAAATAGAATTGAAGTGTATTAACATGAAGAGAAAAAAAAATGCAAATCTGCTCTTTAAAAACAAGTAATTTTAGAGTACAGTATAGCCAAATACAGTATCCATTATTTAAAATTGACTTGTGTTATTATGTTTGTTCATTTGGTGTATTGGGGAAATCATAATAACTAGAAGTGAAAGCTTAATTTTTACAAATGTGCTTGATAAAGCTTATTAAGGAACATACAGAATATTGTCTCTTCTAAACATGTTAACTCTTGTATCTAACACGATGATGAACTAAATTACAAATCTACAGACCTGAATGTTTGTGTTATTTTAAATATCCACTACAGAGCATTTGTCCAATGAAGAATGTGTCTTTAATACACGAAAAAAAAAAATATATATATATATAAAAAAGAATACATATATATACATATATATGTATATATATACATACACATACATATGTAGTAGAAGCATAGATTTTGAAATTAGGGATATGATTATTTCTGAGTCTCTGCTTTAAAATCCCTAATGGAAGCTCCATCATCACTTCTCTTTGCTTTTGGGCATCTGTGTGCTTAACATTAATCAGACTGAATTTTACAACTGACTGGCTTTAGGAGCCTAAATAAATGAAGCTAAAATAAACTTTGTTTAATCTAAATGCCTCAGTTTGATGGCATATCCCCAAATCATGTGGTACATTTCAAAATGGCATTGTAGTATTACTTTTGTAAGATGAGTTTTTCTTCCTTAACACAATCCTGTGGAGACCTATCTTTGGAGACAAGAGATTGGTAGTCTTCTAAAAATATTTGTCTAGTAATGAAGTAGGTCTAAGTACTAGGAAATGAACTCAGCAATAATTCCTGCTCTGATATTGAAAAATGTATCATTTAGGATTAATATTTTTCTACTAATTAGGAGAAATGAGAAATAGAGTTAACAGACTTTTAGTGACGTTCACATATCAGGAACCTAGCAAAGATTTCCTGAGTAAATAAAGGTGACAATTTAGTTGGTTGATTCTCAAACTTCTTTTTCCCTTAAGGAAAACTCACGCATAAGGGATAGCATTTATATGCATGACAGTACTCTGGAAGCATTCATATTTTGATGAAACCAAAATTTCTTGAAGGAAATAAAGCTCTTCAATAATTTATATGCAGCACAATCATTAAGTCCTGAAAAGAGTTCCTCTCTGTGGACTGAGGCTGAAAAAAAAAAAAAAAGGCAAACAGATTACAGTGTGCTTAATTCCAAGGACACTGTTCATTACTTCATGTTCTTTTTACCCACACAGGAAAAAAGACACTGCAAAGCAAATGATAGATAGTTATTATAGGGATAATAGTGAATTTCCTCTAATTCATGCAAAATAAATTAATTATCATGAAAATGCCTGTATTTTGACATGTAACAAACTAGTTTTAACTAATCCTAATATACCAGTAGGTTGCAACAATACTGTGAAGAAAGCCTAATTGCTTTAATCTTGAAAAGTAAGAAGAGAGAGATACTTGGGCTGTGGTGAATCGTTTGACAAATTTTAAAGGCACCAACTATCCATATATACGATTAAGAGCATTATCTTTATTTTATGAACAAGCAAAAATGAAGATCATGTGGGCGCCTGGGTGGCTCAGTTGGTTAAGCGACTGCCTTCGGCTCAGGTCATGATCCTGGAGTCCCGGGATCGAGTCCCACATCGGGCTCCCTGCTCAGCAGGGAGTCTGCTTCTCCCTCTGACCCTCCCGACCCTCCCCCCTCTCATGCTCTCTCTCTGTCTCTCTCTCTCAAATAAATAAATAAATAAAATCTTTAAAAAAAAATGAAGATCATGTATGAAAACAAAAATAATTTCTAAAATCCAGTTTACTTAAAAGATAATAGTGGATCATTCTCTTAAAATACCATCTGTAAAAATGCTTTCTTTCTCTTCTCTTTTTTACAACAAACTTTTTTGTCATTATTTATGTCTCTCTTTTTCAGTTAATTAAAAGTTAGGGGGATAATTTTTGACATTTTCTTTTAGAAAAGAAACAAAAGTGTTTGTTTATTTATACAAGCTCATGGAAGTTTGTTTAACAAAAATGATTCAAATTGTTGACAAGTTTTGGGTAGGAAGAAAAAGAAATAAACCCAGAGAGTCTCATTCCATCTATCAATGACTGAAGCCTAGCACTGGCACATATCCAAAAATTTACCTTGCAGGCTTTTTTAAAAAAGAATATAAGAAAGAATTGTGGCTTTTTTTTAACCACACAGAATTCTATTAATATGCTTTTATAGATCTCTTGCACCTCTCCATTTTAATGTTAATTGGATAAAGGAATTTATCATTGAAGGGGAGACGTAGGTGAATGGTTACAAATCATCACTGAAAGAGATCTCATCTAGAATCAACAAGGATTTGAAGTTGTCATTCTGTCCACTAGGAGGAAGAGGCTGAGATGAGGGGCCAGGAACTGGGGAGCAGTTTTAGGAATGGGCTAGGGAATTAGAACAGGACTTCACCCTTGTGTTTGCCAGAAAAGCTTTAGTACTTTATCCTGGTATAATCGAATGGGATAGTTATTGCTTATATTTACAAACCTTGATCAGTGCAGATGTGTAGTTGGTTTCTGGAAAGACAAGATCAAAGAAATTAAATATTATTGGGATTGCCTGTTTCTGCCTCTCTCTGTTGGCTTTATTTTCTATTAATACAAATGGGCAGTCTCATGGCAGTGGGTAAGACAACACACAGCTCTTTGCTCAAATACTTCTAGCTTATCAATCAGAGATGAAAAGAGAACCTGATCAGCCCTTCAGGGCTTTGAGCACTTACTTGGATCAGTCACTAAGTCATACTACACATTACACTGGGCATGGTTTGGGGCATTTACCATTTGTATGACCAGGGGAGTAGGACTTTTTATCAGAAGAAGGAAGGTTAGCACAGACCTGTGGACCCTGTAAAACAGATACCAAGGTATCAACCTAACAGGAGGTTTTCTTTCTGGTGGAGCCAACTTAGAGATAATATTATGTTTCCCTGTCAAAAACACTGAACATCCTGGAACACCTGAGTCATGTGAAGTAAATCATTGATATTTGTTATCATTATTTAAAATTATTTGCTTAATATATTTTTTAAAATTTTATGAAAACTAGTTTGATTTTGACATGGGCAAGCACTGAGACAATTATTTTTGAATAATAATGGAACGAGCATTAGAAAGTAAATGAATTAGGGGCGCCTGGGTGCCTCACTCAGTGAAGTGTCTGACTCTTGATTTTGGCTCAGGTCATGATCTCAGGGTTCTGAGATCGAAACCCTCGTCAAGCTCCATGCTCAGGGGGTAGTCTGCTTGAGATTCTCTTTCTCCCTCTCCCTCTGTCCCTCCCTCCTTAAAAAAAAGAAAGTGAATGAAATATATTTGTCAAATATACACATAAATGTACAGGCATTTAAGAGGTTACTCATGAGGCTTTAAAAATCTAGTCAGAAAACCTGACCTGTACTAAGACTAAAATTTAGGAAAACTTCAAAATATAGATTTTGTTCAAGTTAAATTATTTTCATCTTTATTATACCATCAACAAAATTTCTAATTTTTATTTATTTAGCTAATATATTTCTTTGAGGTTTTCCAGAAGCAGTTATTCCTCAGTATGTCTTCTCAAGCATACTAAGGTGCACACTAACCTTTCTGGCTAAGACACAGAAGTACAGATCTTCCCCAGCTTATAATGGGGTTGTGTCCCAGTAAACACATCACAGGTTGAAAAGTATCATAAATCAAAATGCATTTAAATACACAGAATCTACCAAACATCACAGCTTACCTTCACCTACCTTAAATGGGCTCAGAACACTCACACTAGCCTACAGTTGGGCAAAATCATCTAACCAAAATCTATTTTATAATACAGTGTTGGATATCTCATGTAATTGTTGAATACTGTACTGAAAGTGAAAAACAAAATGGTTGTCTGGGTATCTGTTATCTACCCTCGTGATCGTAGCCTGACTGGGATCTTCTAGTCACTGCCACTGCCCAGCTTCCCCATCAATAGCCTGGGAAAAGACCAAAATTCAAACTTTGAAGTATGGTTTTTACTGAGATGTATCACTTTTGCACCATCATAAAGTCAAAAGATCTTAAATCGAACCACAGTAAGTTGGGACCTTGGCATGTGTAAGGCCTTTGTTAAGTGTGTTGATGACAACAACAAAAAGCATAGACAAGAAAAGTCTTCTTTCTTTAGGCTTTAGTGAAGGATAATAGATGCAAATCAAAAAATATAAATAAATCATTGGAAATTCTAGAAATGAAAATATACTACTTGAAATTTTTAAAAACCACCATATAAAGATTTTTTTAAAAATTAGAAGTCATGCCAGAAATTTTCTCCGGTAAACTAAGCTGAGGAAAATAATGTTGCATCATGTATTTGTCAAACAACTGAATGCAGTATTACAGAATGGATGCAATACTTGGGGGGAATATTTATTTGGCATATATGATGGTATACTTTACTGATAAAATTTTAAAAGGACTTGATAGAAAGTAAATAGGCAGATTGCCAAAGATTGATGAAAAGCTATTTACGGAATAGTTTGGAAAAACAAGTATTATAATGGAGGACCTAGTAGAACTTTCTTTCCTGTGGAATTTACATTTTAATATATCAGGGACTTTCAACCTGATTTCAGGACATGTACAAAGTGTTATGTCAGAAATTTTAGATTTGAAAAACCCTTTCAATATAGATGTTATTGAAAAAGCACTGGTTTTTCATGCTCTGTTAAAATATTAACCCATCACTTAACAGTTGTATAACCTTCCACAAGCCGTGCTAACTATTGATTCGCTTTTAAAATGAAGGGTTTGGACCAGGGGATCTTAAAGATTCTTTATAACATTAAATATTCTAAGTCTATGGCTGGAGGTCTTAATCTTTCATCCATGTTCACTGAACTTGAATGCATCATATTTTTTTTTGTTTATTTTATTTTATTATTTTTTTAATTTTATTATGTTATGTTAGTCACCATACATCATTAGTTTTTGATGTGGTGATCCATGATCCATTGTTTTCGTATAACACCCAGTGCTCCATGCAGTACATGCCCTCCTTAATACCCATCACCAGGTCACCCATCCCCCTTGCCCCCTCCTCTCTAAAACCCTGTTTTTTTCTCAGAGTCCATAGTCTCTCATGGTTCATCTCTCCCTCCAATTCTGCCCCCCCCATTTTTCCCTTCCTTCTCCTAGTGTCCTCCATGCTATTCCTTATGTTCCACAAATAAGTGAAACCATATAATAATTGACTTTCTCTGCTTGACTTATTTCACTTAGCATAATCTCCTCCAGTCCCATCCATGTTGATGTAAAAGTTGGGTATTCATCCTTTCTAATGGCTGAGTAATATTCCATTGTATATATGAACCTCATCTTCTTTATCCACTCATTTGTTGAAGGGCATCTCGGCTCTTTCCACAGTTTGGCTATTGTGGACATTGCTGCTATAAACATTGGGGTGCATATGGCCCTTCTTTTCACTACATCTGTGTCTTTGGGGTAAACACCCAGTAGTGCAATTGCTGGGTCATAGGGTAGCTCTATTTTTAAATTTTTGAGGAACCTCCACACTGTTTTTCAAAGTGGCTGTACCAACTTGCATTCCCACCAACAGTGTAAGAGGGTTCCCCTTTCTCCACAACCTCTCCAACATTTGTTGTTTCTTTCCCTATCCATTTTTGCCGTTCTAACTGGTGTAAGGTGGTATCTCAATGTGGTTTTGATTTGGATTTCCATGATGACTAATGATGATGAACACTTTTTCATGTGTCTGTTAGCCATTTGTATGTCTTCTTCAGAGAAGTGTCTGTTCATATCTTCTGTCCACTTTTTGACTTGATTATTTGTTTTTTGGGTGTTGAGTTTGAGAAGTTCTTTATAGATCTTGGATACCAGCCCTTTATCTGTAGTGTCATTTGCAAATATCTTCTCCCATTCTGTGGGTTGCCTCTTTGTTTTGTTTCCTGTTTACTTTGCTGTACAGAAGCTTTTTATCTTGAGGAAGTCCCAAAAGTTCATTTTTGCTTTTGTTTCACTAGCTTTTGGAGATGTATCTTGAAAGAAGTTGCTGTGGCCGATGTCAAAGAGGTTACTGCCTATGTTCTCCTCTAGGATTTTGATGGATTCCTGTCTCACATTGAGGCCTTTCATCCACTTTGAGTTTATCTTTGTGAATGGTCTTAGAGAATGGTCGAGTTTCATTCTTCTGCATGTGGCTGTCCAATTTTCCCAGCACCATTTATTGAAGAGACTGTCTTTTTTCCATTGCATGTTTTTTCCTACTTTGTCAAAGATTATTTGACCATAGAGTTGAGGGTCCATATCTGGGTTCTCTATTCTGTTCCATTGGTCTATATGTCTGTTTTTGTGCCACTACCATGCTGTCTTGGTGATCACAGCTTTGTAATACACCTTGAAATCGGGCAACGTGATGACCCCAGCTTTGTTTTTCTTTTTCAACATTTCCTTGGCTTTTCGGGGTCTTTTCTGATTCCATACAAATTTTAGGATTGTTTGTTCCAGCACTTTGAAAAATGTCATTGGAATTTTGATCGGGATGGCATTGAAGGTATAGATTGCTCTGGGTAGCATAGACATTTTAACAATGTTTATTCTTCCGATCCATGAGCATGGAATATTTTTCCATCTTTTTGTGTCTTCTTCAATTTCTATCATGAGTGTTTTGTAGTTCCTAGAGTATAGATCTTTACCTCTTTGGTTAGGTTATTCTGAGGTATCTTACGGTTTTTGGTGCTATTGTAAATGGAATCGTTTCTCTAATGTCTCCTTCTACAGTTGCGTTGTTAGTGTATAAGAAAGCAACTGATTTCTGTGCATTGATTTTGTATCCTGCCACATTACTGAATTACTGTATGAGTTCTAGTAATTTGGGTGTGGAGTCTTTTGGGTTTTCCACATAAAGTATCATGTCATCTGCAAAAAGAGTTTGACGTCTTCTTTGCCAATTTGAATACCTTTTATTTCTTTTTGTTGTCTGATTGCTGTTGCTAGGATTTCTAGAACTATGTTGAACAATAGTGGCGAGAGTGGGCATCCTTGAAGTGTTCCTGATCTTAAGGGAAAGGCTCTCAGCTTTTCCCCATTGAGGATGATATTCACTGTGGGTTTTTCATAGATGGATTTTATGAACTTGAGGAATGTTCCCTCTATCCCTATACTCTGGAGAGTTTTAATCAGGAAAGGATGTTGTATTTTGTCAAATGCTTTTTCTGCATCAATTGAGAGGACCATATGGTTCTTCGCCTTCCTCTTATTAATGTGTTCTATCACATTGATTGATTTGCGAATGTGGAACCACCCTTGCATCCCGGGGATAAATCCCACTTGGTGGTGATGGATGATCCTTTTAATGTATTGTTGGATTCTATTAGCTAGGATTTTGTTGAGGATTTTGGAATCCATATTCATCAGGGATATCGGTCTGAAATTCTCCTTTTTGATGGGGTCTTTGCCTGGTTTGGGGATTAAGGTAGTGCTGGCCTCAGAGTGAGTTTGGAAATTTTCCTTCTGTTTCTATTTTTTGAAACAGCTTCAGTAGAATAGGTATTATTTCTTCTTTGAATGTTTGGCAGAAATCCTCAGGGAATCCAGCAGGCCCTGGACTCTTGTTTTTTGGGAGGTTTTTGATCACTGCTTCAATCTCATTACCGGTTATTGGCCTATTCAGTTTGTCAATTTCTTCCTGTTTCAGTCTTGGCAGCTTATAGGTTTCCAGGAAGGCCTCCATTTCATCCAGATTGCTTAGTTTATTGGCATATAGTTGTTGATAATAATTTCTAATAATTGTTTCTATTTCCTTGGTGTTCGTCGTGATCTCTCCCCTTTCATTCATAATTTTATTAATTTAGGTCCTTTCTCTTTTCTTTTGGATAAGTCTGGCCAGTGGTTTATCAATCTTATTAATTCTTTCAAAGAACCAACTTCTAGTTTCATTGATCTGACCTACTCTGTTTCTGGTTTCTAATTCATTGATCTCTGCTCTAATTTTAATTATTTCTCTTCTAATGCGTGGCTTAGAAGAGAAATTTGTTTGTTGCTTTTTCTCTAGTTCTTTAAGGTGTAGAGTTAGTTGGTGAATTTGGGATTTTTCTATTTTTTGACTGAGGCTTGGATGGCTATGTATTTCCCCCTTAGGGCCGCCTTTGCAGTATCCCATAGATTTTGGACCCATGTGTTTTTGTTCTTATTGGTTTCCATGAATTGTTTAAATTTTTCTTTGATTTCCTGGTTGACCCAAACATTCTTTTTTTTTTTTTTTTAAGATTTTATTTATTTGCGAGAGAGAGAATGAGAGACAGAGAGCATGAGAGGGAGGAGGGTCAGAGGGAGAAGCAGACTCCCTGCCGAGCAGGGAGCCCGATGCAGGACTCGATCCCGGGACTCCAGGATCATGACCTGAGCCGAAGGCAGTCGCCTAACCAACTGAGCCACCCAGGCGCCCGACCCAAACATTCTTGAGCAGAGTGGTCTTTAGCTTCCAAGTGTTTGAATTTCTGCCAAATTTTTTCTTGTGATTGAGTTCCAGTTTTAAAGCATTGTGGTCTGAGAATATGCAGGGAATAATCTCAGTCTTTTGGTATTGGTTGAGACCTGATTTGTGACCCAGTATGTGATCTATTCTGGAGAAAGTTCCATGTGTCCTAGAGAAGAATGAGTATTCTGTTGTTTTAGGGTGGAATGTTCTGTAAATATCTATGAGGCCCAGCTGGTCCAAGGTATCATTCAAAGCTCTTGTTTCCTTGTTGATTTTCTGCTTAGATGATCTGTCCATTGCTGAGAGTGGAGCACTGAGGTCTCCTACAACTAACATATTGTTATCAATATGACTCTTTATTTTGGTTAACAGTTGGCTTATGTAGATGACTGCTCCCATGTTGGGGGCATAGATATTTACAGTTGTTAGATCTTCTTGTTGGATAGATCCTTTAAGAATGATATAGTGTCCTTCTGTGTCTCTAATTACAGATTTTAGTTTAAAATCTAATTTGTTTGATATAAGAATTGCTACCCCAGCTTTCTTTTGAGGTCCGCTGGCATGGAAGATGGATCTCCATCCCTTCACTTTCAGTCTGGATGTATCTTTAGGTTCATAATGAGTCTCTTGTAGGCAGCATATGGATGGGTCCTGTCTTTTTATCCAATCTGCAACCCTGTGCCGTTTTATGGGAGCACTTAGGCCATTCACGTTGAGAGTGATTATTGAAAGATATGAATTAATAGTCATCATGTTGCCTGTGAAGATGTTGTTTTTATAGATTGTCCCTGTAAATTTCTGTTGTATATCACTCTTGGGGTCTTTCTCCTTTTATAGAAACCCGCTTAATATTTCTTGCAGGGCCGGCTTAGTGGTCACATATTCTTTCAGCTTCTGCCGGTCGTGGAAGCTCTGCATCTCTCCATCCATTCTAAATGACAGCTTTACCGGATAAAGTATTCTTGGCTGCGTGTTCTTCTCATTTAGTACCCTGAATATGTCTTGCCAGGCCTTTCTGGCTTGCCAGGTCTCTGTGGATAGGTCTGACGTTATTCTGATGTTCCTCCCTCTGTACGTAAGGAATCTCTTCCCCCTAACTGCCCTTAAGATGGTTTCCTTGGTTCTAAGATTTGCAAGTTTTACTATTATATGCCGGGGTTTGGGCCTGTTTTCCTTGATCTTGGGAGGGGTCCTCTCTGCCTCTAGGACTCCAATGTTTGTTTCATTCCCCAGATTAGGGAAGTTCTCAGCTACGATTTGCTCAAATACATCTTTTAGTCCTCTCTCTCTCTCCACTCCCTCCAGGATTCCAATTATTCTGACATTGGAATGCTTCATGGTGTCACTTATTTCTCTGATTCTATTTTCAGGGATTCTGAGTTGTTTTTCCCTGGCCTCCTCTTTTCCCTTTTTATCTATTATATTGTCTTCCAGGTCGCTTATTCGTTCTTCTGCCTCAGTTACCCTAGCTGTTAGATTATCTAGATTGGATTGGATCTCATTGATAGCATTTTTAAGTTCTGCCAATTCAACTTTCATTTCTGCCCTTCGAGACTCTATGTTGCCGTTAATTGATTTCTCCATTCTAGCCATTGTCTTCACAATTGCTAGCCTGAATTCCATCTCTGACATCTTGGTTATATCTGCATCCATTTGTAAATCTGCAGCATAAGTCATAATCTCTGAGTCTTTTCTGTTTTGGGGGCTCCTCCTCCTAGTCATTCTGTTGATGGGTGTTTGAGGGAATGTATAGAGTCCAAATTATTGACCAGAACCCAAGCAAGATGCCCCTGTTTTCCTGGGACCTAAGGGTTGCTGGCCTCTTGTTTTCCCAGCCTGTCTTCTGCGGGAGGGGCCTGCCACACTGTTACTCAGGCAACCCTGTTAGGGCGGAGTTGCCCTGCACCCCTGTGGCGGGGGATGGGCTCAGTGGGAATCAGTCTTTGGGGCTTTTGTTCTCTGGCGCCTTTCCCTGGCGGCTTTCTGCGTCTCTTCCGCGAGTCAGAGCAGAAGAGACCATTTCCAACCCTCTGCCTCAGAGCAGAGAGACCTCAGTCTGTTCTTCACTGAGCTCTCCAGGCCACACCATCTCCGTTTCTGTCCGTGCTGCTATAAACTGCAGCGTCCTGGGTTGTGCGCCCCTCCGCAGCGCTCCCAGTCCTGCCTCCAGGTCGGGGCGCGTCTCTGCCCTTTGTGCTTCTAAAACCTCCAGCTGCTCCCAGTTCCCAGGCGTGACCCCGCCAATCCGGGTTTCTGACACGGGGGCTGCAGTTCACGTGCGCGCGACCCGGACGCTCCGGGTTTCCACCCCGGGGGCTGCCCTAAAGTCCTTTCCCCGCCGCTACCGGTCTGCGAGTCTGTGCCCGTCCTCACTGCGCAAGGCTCTCGCTCACCGGGGGTGTAGGATCCCCATGGCCAGGCACCCTCCTGCTGCCGTTTATCCTCCGATATCTGCCCGCGGAATCACGGCTCCCCGCTTCGTACCTCAAAACCAACCGCCTGTGATATTCTGCCTGTAGAGATCCAGATCTTCTTACATCTCACGCTGGTTTCGTGGGTGCTCAGAGTGGTCTGGTAGATATCCAGCTCAATTCCGGGGACCAGTTGAAATAGGGTCCCCCACTCTTCCGCCATCTTTCCCCCCTCCTCCCAATGCATCATATTTTAAAGTATTAGCTGAAACACATTTTGGGAAAAAGAATTTCCATGTTTTTAATTAGCACTTTAAAGTATTTTATTACTCCCTCCCCCAAATTCAGTTCCACTGGTGTAGGGGAATATTATTGAGACAGAATCAACTTTTTCTTTCAGGGTTGAATTCTGAAGAGTAATACCATTTTCAGTGAAAATGTAAAATATCTTAGAGTGCACAATTTTTCATTCATTCATATTACTATTTACTTAAAACGTATTCTGTTTCATTCTAAATATTCTATATTGATAAGCCAGCTTATCTGAACAAAAGAACAGTAATGTCTAAGTAGTAATACCTCCATTATTGATTAGGTGAAATACTTCCAAGGGAGACAATGACAGAGTTTGTTTAGATGTGCTCATTCATTCATTCATTCATTCATCAAATATGCATTGAGCCCCTGCTATAGACAGAGCAATGTTCCAATCCGAGCAGTACATAAAATTACCTGCCTTTACAGCACTTGAATTTCGGTGAGAGAGACCACTGTTAAATAAATACAGCCAAAATATAAACAGTGTTTTGGCAGAGAACGCTGAATGATATAAAGGAAAAGAAAAGGAAGCATGGGTCTTAGAGGCTGGTTTTGTAGGGGAGAGGTGGATTCTTGTTTGATTAGGGTGTTCAGGAAAGGATTTGTGAGGACGTGGTTTCTGAGCAGAGATCTGAATGAAGTGAGGGTAAGGACGAGCTCTGTAAATTCCAAGGAAAGAGAGATCCAGGCAGAGGGAAAAGTAAGTCCAGAAGTCCTGCATCAGATATATGATGAGCATGTTTGAGAAAAGTAAGGAGATGAATATGATACGATCACAAAGAAAGAGAGGTCTGGTTCTTAACTTCACCATATTTATAATATCTTAGTGCCTATGACAAATTCCAAATAGACATCCTGTAGCTTTCATTTTGAAAGGATGACTGGCTATTGGATGGAGACTATGGAAGTAAGAACAGATATCAGCAGACCAGGAAAGAGGGAATGAAACTTTAGGAAAATAAGACTAACGTCTTAGACTAGAGATTAGTGACAAAGGGGCCATTGTCAAACCTCTGTCAAATCCCCAGTGGCTTTTACTTCTGGCTTGTGTTCTAGTTAAAAGCAGTGTTGTCTTAATCAAGAAATTCATGGTTTTCCTGCAACAATTTGTAATCTTTTCTAGGTTAGATTTAGATTGTAAGAGTTCCTGTTTTAAAATAAGTAATTTTAGGAGCGCCTGGGTGGCTCAGTCAGCTAAGCGTCTGCCTTTGGCTCAGATCATGGTCCCAGGGTACTGGGATCGAGCTCCACATTGGGCTCCCTGCTCAGCCAGGAGTCTGCTTCACCCTCTCCCTCTGCCTGCTTCTCCCCCTGCTTGTGCTCTCTCTCTGTCAAATAAATAAAATCTTAAAATAAAATAAAACAAAATAAGTAATTTTAAACATTGTCTTGATAACAATACCCACAGCCCAGATTCAGCTTTTAAGCAAGTTTATAAAGTTTTTGTCTGATTTAAGCTATTCTATTTCAGGATGTATAGGGAGAACTGGTAATTCATAATATTCTGTAGGCAGTAAATTCAGTTGCTTTCCTAACAGGGTAGAAGTTAAGGTTAAATGAGATAATGCACTAGAGAGCACTTTGATCTCTTTAGAGGAAAGTTATTATGTAAACTGTTGTATTTCTCTTGTTCTACATTTTATGTGGTTTATGCATATAACCACGCCATTTAACATGCTTTTATAAGTATTTTCTTTTATACCAGCAGAGTTATTTCCTCATTACCAGACAATGTGAGATTGGCTCTTACCCAATATTTTACTTTTGGTATATATTGTTTCTCTCTAAATACGTGAAAAATTTGCCCACAGAAGACATTTGAATATGCATGATATTCTTGTCTTGAGAAAACACAATACATACGTAGTATATTAAGAATTGATTATTCACTTCCCAAGAGAATTCACAAAAGGAATTTATTCATCTTGTAAATCCTTAGTGCATCTATGAAATGATCCAGTTATGAAAATATTCCATTGAAAAAGTTATTTATGAATATTTCAGCTATATATATATGTATATATGTATATATATATATATAGTATAAAGAATTGTATTCATGAGTTACTCTAGCACCTTCAATACAGTCTTCTTTATAGAACTTCTTTAATCTCTGCTTCTGGTCCTTCCTGGTAAAAAAACATCATACTACATACCTCAGGGATAGAAATATGGCAAGACAAAGAAACATTTTACACTGTGTCCTGTGAGGGAGCTAACATGATATGCTCTGTCACCTGCCATTTTGCATATCTGTCAGAAATTCCCCCAGGTTTATCTGCAAAGCTTGATTTCTCCCTGATTACCTCTGAAAATTTAGCTTCCTCTAATCCAACTTAAATATCTCAAAATGTAATTTAGTGATACTATTTTAAGACTGTACTTTAAAATCCAACTGCATTACTATGCCAAATAATTTTTGGCCATGAATCCATTCATTTCTGTATTAATTCATCTATCAAAATAGTATGAGAGACACCGACACGAGACCTATGAAGTCATGAACATGAAGTCCCTTCTAATGAGAATCTCATATTTCAGTGATGGATAAAATAGTTTGTATATATACAAATTACGTATACACATATACACACATGTGTGTATGTTTATGGGTACATAAATGTGTATACATACACATAACAAAAAAGGCTAAGGTAACGATATGAATAAAGTACTACATTATTTGTATATATACTGAGGAGACTGAGACAGTAGCAGTAGGCCTCCTTAACTTAGCATTTTCTATCGGGGGTACTTACCAGACTTTACAAAGTTGAGTAAGTCTTGGATTGAAAAGGAAATTGTAGGATGACATGAACAATACTAGCTTGTATTCTCTGACTAGAAATTTGTGAGGAAAGAGAAAAAGAAAAGAACACTTGCTCCGAATGCACTTGTACGAGATGGAAACTCCGTAATTAGAAAAAATATATGCATATAATTATTTTACAATTTGTCATGGAACAAACAGTAAATAATATACTGTGAAATCACCAGTTGTTTGCTTCCAGAAGCAGCTGAGAATCCTTAACAAGTGTGGACACAAAAATGCCTCATACAAAATAGATTTTCTTCTGTAGTACCAGCATGCTTTTGTTGGCGGATATCAAAATGCATGCACTGATACTGGCTTTTAGTTTCTGTTTCTTTCATTTGATAAATCACAAAATACATTTGCCCTCGTTTATGCAAATAATAATCTTCACGTAATAACCTTTGGGGAAGGATAGATGTTGTTCCAGTAAGTGCTGCTTGATATAGCTAGGTGTTTCGCGTGGTTCATACAAATGGCAACTAGCTGCTGGTACAGCTTCTGCCTCTCCCACTGGAGTATTTTGTGCCTGGTTCTGAAGGACCGGTGGCCTTTCACTCATAATCATCATGGTTTTAAATCCCCTCTGATGAAAGAATCACTTTCTGCTTAGAGCCTGAGATGACAGTGGGTCTACCCACTGTGTCCACTCTGCTGTTTCCTTTATGCCAATGTTAAAGACTCTGCTCTAGCAAGAGTTCATGGATATAACTCTTCAGTCCCTTCCTACTGAAATCATGTTATCCTTCCAAATACAGCGGAAGAAATGATTAAACTTGTGCTGGATGTCAGGAAAGCCTTCATAGAGGAGACATGAGTCAGGGCTTCAAGGCAGAGGAAGCACTTTCCAGCACAGGAGGTGCAGAAGACTGACTACATGATCATTCTACAGACACAATGCACAATAAAGGCTAATTCAATGAAGGACTAGACTCTTTCTTAGCTAACTGTGCATGATATTTCTCTCCCTTTGTCCCACAGGACTTTCAGAGAAATCGCCAATGCAGGAAAAGAGGGCAGAAGAACAAGTTCTCCCTGGCTTATGGTTCTTTGCACGTGATACTACCTCTGCTTGCAACAGTTTACTCCTCTCCCTACACAAAGCACCAGCCCCACCTCTTATGTTCACACTCTTCAGTTCTCAATCTGATCATCTTTTCATGAAATCGACCATCAATGGCTTGAATTCGCCCCCACCGGCATTCGGGCATGCCATATGTGCCCCCGTGGCATTCTGTAGTTTCCGGTTGTAGCGCTGATCTCACCCCATGTCCTTATCCTTCCACTTGCTTGTCATCGCCACCATGCCAGGAAGGAAGGGACAGTGCTTATTTTGTTGTTGTACAAGCTAATACCTGACTCCAACTTGACCTATAGCAGTATTTCTAAACCCTTCTGGAATGGTTCAGGGTCAACATTAACTGCTCCATATTGGCATATTATAATATCCAAAAGTACTCCATAAATAAATAAATACATGCATCTATGTAGGAAAGACAAGACCTACTTTCAGTTTACTCGTATCCACTTCATTTTCGATGAAATCCACTTCTTTGTCAGGACTGATGGCACCAGTGCTGATATTACTGAACCAAACCAAGTTTGGAGTGTTCAGTCTTACTATAACTTCAATGGTAGCTAGAGGTTCCCTCTATCTCTAAGGATATGGAATGAATGAAATTCATGCCCTCTTGACTACATCCTGGTCCTGGAAACTTTCTGTCTTTGTCTTTGTGACTGTTACAAAGATTTGTGTTCCAACTACTCCAGATGCAAACATCAAGATTTTCCTATTATCTCTTGCAAAGGGAGGGAAGTAGCTACCTTTAGAATAAGGATGCGCTCTCTACTGGGAGTATCAAAGCTACCAGCTAAAAAGAGTTGACTCTCTTTCCCCAAACGAACACCCTATTGAAGTAACTGAAGAAACCTCCTACCAATCTTTGTGTTTTCTGTTTCTTCAGTAAAACACAAAGATTGGTAGGAGGAGTGATGAACTACTGAGGGATGAGCAGTGATTTTTACTGCACTGAAATGTTAATGTGAAAATTTGACACATCATTCCGATTGTTCAGGTTGGACAAGATGTGTGTTCTGGAGGCTCCTGCATTACTGCCTTCAAGCTTGTAAATAATGCAAGATCACTAATGAGAAATGGCTGGTCAGCAATAACATGTGATGATATAAACTAAGCATGCAAATGACTAAAGCTGGTATAGTGCTTTGAGTGTTGGGGGAAAAAACTGAAATTATACTCAAGTGGTTTTTAGGTTAAGTGCTATGGTAAGCATATTGTTTTAGGAAAATACTATTTCACTCCTCAAAGGCGATAATGTAGTTGGCAAAACATTTGAGTTCAATTCCTGAGCTGATTGGATTCTCTAGGAGGCAGAAGCTGAGAAAAAGTTAGCAGTGCAGATTTATGGGATAGTGCCATCCGTGAAGGCAAAGGAGATCAAGTATGAATGGGCAGAGGAGCCATCAGGCCAAGATGCAGAACTACCAAGGGTATTACGGCGTGCGAAAGCTCTAGAGTGAAGACTGCCCGCATGTATGAACACCGTTAGACTTTTAAGCCACCACTTTGATCAATCCGTGTCTGGGGATTGCCCAAGAATAGCATGACCTTGAAGGCTGAGGTAGACTCCAAAGAACCGACAGCGGGAGGCTTCCAGATGACCCACATGTTTGCAGTTGGACAACAATTCTGTTTTGGGGGGGAATCTGAGCATTTCGTATTTCTATATGCCACAATTCCTAATGTGAATTTTTTTTTTATTTGTGTTTCCCTGGCTACTTTATTTTAGAATGCATCGAATACATAAGAAAGTTTGATAAATATTAATCTTGAAGCTTTAAAACAAAGACACCAAAAAATTTTCTAATACAATCCACTTCTAAAATACTGGCTAGAAAATTTTGCTGATTTGACAAACATAGAAGACAATAAATTATTTAACGACATGGATTTCAGATGTTAATATTTTAGAATTTAATATAGTCAATTTATCTAGATAATTAATTTTTATGAGATTCACCAATTACAAATTCTATTTATTTAATTTTTATACACCATATAACATTCTGGCAGCATCTGATCAATCACATTTGTATGTTTCAAATGCAATAGCAATTTATATCTGAATAATTTATTAAAATGTATCTCTTAATTTTATAGTTAGATGACATGAAATATGTATAGAAAGAATGCACAAATGAATGAATAACTGTGGCAAAGAGATTTTTTTGAGACAAATATTTAAAACTAAATGAAATTTGGATTATATATGCATTTAATAGCACTGAGCCATTAAACCTTAAAAAAAAGAATGACTTGTTTATTCCATTTGCTAGAGAGTTTTGTGGTTTGGAATATTTCTAAGCAATACTAAATGCATTAGACATCTAGGCAGTAAAAAATAAAAAATAAAACCCCTTCATATTCTCTTGATGAAAAATCTCCATAAGTCCCAGAATTTGCCATTGCTTTACTCCACAACTCTCATTTTGGAAAACTCTTGATTTTTAAGTTCTCTTTCTTCTTATGTATTATAATTTTGCCATCATTTTATGTTGAAATGGTAAAAAACAGTCATAGCAAAATACTATTTTCCTTAAGATTTTTTCAGTTTTTAAACAGAAACATATTTCAGAGAAGAAATCTAGGACACCAGTGAATATTTCTATTCACTTTTTGACTAGATGCATTGCAAGCATTATTAACAATAGTTCATACTGATATATACTGTACCTGATATTGTAACTCAGCACTTATCACAGGTTCTCTTATTTAATCATTCCCATGCTGCTATCATATAAATGTTATTATTCCTATTTACTCTGGCACAGAGAAGTGGGTGATGTGCACCAATTTACTAAGTAAGTAAACTATAGTGTTAATATTTGAAACAAAATTTGTCTCACCTACAGACTAAGCTCTCTCCGCAATATTATCTAAATATACTTGCAAACAAATAAATTAGTTTTTCATGCATTTAGTTACATATACATGAAATCACATTTGCTAACTGATAAGGAACGGAAAAGCAAAAAGGTAGCAGCTCTGATGTTTAAAAGGGAAGAATTAAATCACCACGGAATATAAAAATAATTGTCTGATGTCTAGATATATGAAAGATAATACCAACCTCATAAGTTTCTTGTGAGCATTAAACGAGAGTAACTGAGATAAAATAAGAGAAAATGCTTATCAATATTCTTGATGCAATGTGATCACTCAAATATTAATTTCTTCCTATCCATGCCTGCCTTCTCAGTGTAGGCAAAGCCAAAATTGACCTTTAGTGGTAGCCTAAAAGATACCAAAATAGATTTTAGAAAAAAAAAGGTGGGGCAGTTTAGAGGATAGGTAAGTCTTTCTCTACTACCTTAATGATACAAATTAGATAACAAACACTAAACCACAAAATTATTCTAAAGAGGTACTACCTTTGTGGAGTAGGTCAAAGTCTGTGGAGTCAGCCAAAAAAATATGATTTCAGTGGAGGTTGTTAATTTGTTCTTTGAGATAAAATTTTAGCTCAAAATTAAATTGCAAACTTTGAAATCTGATGTTAATAAGGTTAATTTTTCCTCCCAACACTTGAAATTTTGAAATGATTCTTTCTTATTTGTAATGAACTCAGAGTGTGTTCACAAACAAATCTGCCCTTTCTGAAATATTGGAATATTGGAAAAAGTTGATTAAAACTTCTGGTAAAAAAAAATAGACCCATAAATTCTAGCCCTTGCAGTAAGAAAAAAAAAAAAGTCTTACAAAGAGAAACAAAAATCACAAATATTTGCAAAATAAATAGTTGCTTACAAATTGTGAACTTCAAATGAAAAAGCACTAGAACTTAGACAACAGCCCAGTGTTAAGAATTCCGACTGTGGAGACAGAAGCACTTGGATTTGACTTGTATCTTCCTGCACTACTAGTTGTCACACAATAATCACATTAGCCTCAGTTTGCCATTCTTTCAAATGGGGGTAATAATATTACCCCCCTTTTTTTTGAGTAAGAATTAAATGAAAGAATGCAGGAAGCAAATCATATGACACGGTATATGGCAGGTAAAAGAAGCTCAGTCAATGTACATTCATGTATTCACAAGGTAGATGTGTGATCAATAGTCCAAATGAGAAAATATAGTTGAAAGTTGTAAAATGCTTACACATCAAGAAAAGTTTGAAACCCATATGAACAAAACTATGCAACTTTTCCACAGGCTGTAGAGCAAAATCTGAATAAACAGGAATAAAAAGAGTGATATACCATGTTAGTCACATAATACTTTTCACCAAGATAGTCTAAAAATTCTTTGCAATTACAACCACAATTCCACTTTACAAATTTACAAATTGATTGAAAACATATGTGAATGAATGTTTGCATGAATATGACTAAGTCATTTTTTAAAAAGAATAACAATAATAGTAGACATGTCTTATCAAATGGCAACATAATCTAAGATCTTTTAGAGAAGTGTGGTCATGACAGAAATATAGACAAATAGATACATGAACAAAATACAATTAAGAATGTATATTTTAAATCAGGAGGGAAGAAATGGATTTAGGATAAGCAATGGTCATTTGGATAAAAATGAAGATAGATCCCTATTTTCCATCTTATAGAGAAATTAATTTCTAGATAAATTAAGGAACTAGTTTGAACAACTGAAACCAAAAATGTATTAGAAGACATATGGAAGACCATTTTTATAATCTTAGAGTGTGGAAAGCTTTCCCAAACTTAACAGAATCCAGAACACATGAGGGAAAAATATTGACAGATATGAATACACAAAAAACTAAATTTTACAAAAGAAATGAAGCTAAGAAATGTGTGAATAACTGAGAAAAATGTTAACATATTGAAAAGGGTAACTATTTATTTGTGCCTTTGTATGAACACTGAAAATAAGGACGTGGAAATCTAATAAAAAAGTCAGAGTATGCAGTCAATTACCAAAAATAGATTTTAAATAGCCAATGCATAGGTGTTTAACCTCACAAGAAATAGAATGAATACAATCAAAACAACAAAAAGATATCACTTTTTACCAACTAGATTATTGAAAATTAAGAAGTCCAAAATTATTCAGCGTAGAGGCAATGCAGAAAAGGAATGAGTGTTGGTGGAATGAGACTGATACAATGTATTTTTTAGAGAGTAATGTGACCAAATCTATAAATACGTTTAAATAGTGCTTGTACCCTGACTCAGAAAATCCACTTGTGATAACCAATTAAACACAAAAATGTATGCATATTTCACCAAATATATTTACAAGTATAGTCATTACAGCATTGTCATAAAAATAAAAACTAAACATCAATAAGGAAATTATTACAAAAACCTTCAAATATGCATAATACTGAATTATATGCACAGCATGGAAACATTTAAAGATATATTGTTAGATATAAATTCATACATCGTCATAACTGAATATTAGAAACTTCTTAAATATCAATCAGTAATAATAATAATAAATTATTACATTCATTTTTATATACGTGTTACCAAATTATTTACACCATCACATGGTGAAATTTAAGGTATGCTATTTTGTGAAATAAGAAAGTTCCATAATAATAAACATGAGATTACTCCATTTTTGTTACATGTGCAACCAGACACACGCATCCACACCCACACATGTGTGTACATGCACTCCTTTAATTGTGGCTCCACCATCAAAAAGGAAATGGGAGGTGGCAGGAAACAGAAAGGGGTTTTGGGCGCCTGGGTGGCTCAGTCGTTAAGCGTCTGCCTTCGGCTCAGGTCATGATCCCAGGGTCCTGGGATCAAGTCCCACATCAGGCTCCCTGCTCAGTGGGGAGCCTGCTTCTCCCTCTCCCACTCCCCCTGCTTGTGTTCCTGCTCTCGCTATGTCTCTCTCTGTCAAAAAAATAAATAAAATCTTAAAAAAAAAAAAAAGAAAGGGGTTTTATGTTTTCATTTTATATTTTTTGGTATTGCTTGAATTTTTTTTTAAGCAACATTCTGTTTCTATGTAGGAGTGATGAAGACAATACCAACTATGAAATTTTCTCACACAAATCAGGGCTTTAAGTCATTTGACTCTCTTGATCAACTTTCAGATTGTTGTTTCTTAAACTACATTCCCAAAGATATTAGTGTCTAATGAATTGCACCAAATGGTCCTTCCAATAAAATGGAATATTGGAATTTTCCCCAAAATTCATTGAAAAATAAAAGTTAGTAAAATACACTTTTCTCAATTTTGTGTTGACTTTTAATTATGTTAGCAAATCTGTGGGAAGAAGAAACTATGGAACTAGCAAGCAGGTAGATCTGGGTTGAAATATTAATTGTCCTATAAAATGTGTTAAGAAGTTCCATAACGTAGCTAGTATATGGCTTTAGTCAAAGAGGATGCTCAAAACACAGTAGATATTAGCATCATTTTTACTCTGAAATGCTACACAAAACAATGAAATAGAGGCAGTGAGCTTTGCACCCAAATTCCTTCCCCCTTTTTCAGTGTGTAAGGATACCACTGGACAAGGGGCTACCAGGCCAGTGACTCCATTTTCTCTAGCACTTATATGTGGCCTGGTGCCAAGTTACTGCCAACATAAATGTGTATAAGTTTTGTGTTTCACTTGTAGTCTGAGCCTTAAAGGAAGTGGATGGACCTCCTCTCCTATTTATTTTTATTTTTAAAATTTCAATATAATTGACATACAGTGTTATATTCATTTCAGGTGTACAGTGTAGTAATTCAACAATTCTATACATCACCCAGTGCTCATCACAAGTGCACTCCTGAATCCCCATCACCTGTTTCCCCCATGCCCCCACCCACCTCCTCTCTAGCAACCTCTCAAAACCACCCACCTTTCTCTCTACCGTTAAGAGTCTGATTTTCTATTTGTCTCTTTGTTGTTGGTGGTTGGTTTTGTTTCTTAAATTCCACATATGAATGAAATCTCATGGTATTTGCTCTGTTGCAGACTAGATGCAGAGGATTCTGAACTTTCTCAACCAGGGCTCTTATCTACACCACCAAATACAGAAAATGATTTGATTGACTAATCTCAGTTCTCCCAAGGATCCACGTAAGTATTAGTATGTTAGATGCCTAGGAAGAAAGTTAATTCTTTATATAAAATGGATGCTTTAGGGCATTAAGGCTTAATTGTCTGAAGAATCATCTCCCCCACTGAGAAAGGCTGACCTGTGTGGAGCCACAGGATGGAAATGATGTAGGTTCCTGAATCACCACATAGATTAAAGAAACTCACAACCAACAGGACATCTGTGTTAGGTATTTACATAAAAGAAAAATAAGTATCTAGTTTGTTAAAGCACTGGAAAACTGATGTGTATTTTTTATCACAACTCACATTAACTAAATTAGAACAAATAATAGATCCTTTAGCCACAGTACTGTGTAATTGTTTGCAAAATCAACAAGTCCATGTAATATGCCAGCTATTGAAATAGGAACTGGGACCAAAATATTCATAAGACACATTTATATCTTAAATTAAATTTGGTTTAAGAGAGGAAGAGTAGAAATATACATATTAAAATGATTTTTAAATATATTACTATTTATCAAGAAAAGATGTAATACATATTGTTAACTGTTTAATAAATTTCATTAAATGAAAGTATACTAATAATCACAAGTAGCAATTATATAGTACAATAAAACTGTAATAAAAATAAATATATACATGTCTTACAAAATTAAACAGTTTAAAGGAATTTTCAATAAGGGGAAGCTACATATGTGCCATTAAACTTCAAGGTGAACTAATGGAATATAGATTATGTCTTGCAAACTTTCGTGGTCAAATTACTGAAAAACAATCATTACATGTGCTTGAGGATAATTCTGCCTTCATATTAGGGACAATAATGCTTTTTTACTCATTCATTTAAAATATTTTAAAACCTTATTTCCTTCATTGTTTTAACCCCAGAGTAATTGTTTTTTACTGAATTATTCCATTAGTTTTTATTGAAGGATATCACAAGATTGTTGTATAAAATCAATGTAGTAATGATTAAGAACAATTCTATTACATTGCACAGGCATCCTTTTTTATGAGAATGTGTAGAGAATATTATTTCCTGTCTCTATTAGAGAGAGGTCACATACTTTCCTCAGCTAAAAAAAAATCTTTAATTTTAATATGCTGACTTTATTTTGATTTCCTGGATTTTGCAGATAAATGCTTTTTAAGGCAGAGACTGCCAATTGCCTCCCCTAGCACCCCCAAAATTCATTCTTCCTTTCTTTTTATAGTAATAAGAATTCCAAACTTTAGAATGCATATTTTAACTAGTACATTGATTATAACATAAGAAATTTGCTAAACTTATCATCAAATGGGTTTTGTTTAGGGATGAAACTGAACCATGAGACATGGTGGGAAAATGTGTATATACTAATACAATATCTAGAACAGTTAGGTATCTCCAAACTACTCAGTAAACTTCACTTTTCTCCTTCCCAAGAAACCCCTCTACTGTGCTCTCTGACATTTTTAAGCTGGGATAGAAAAGTATACCAGTGCACAACTATGAGATTGGCCAAAATCTGGAACACTGACATAACTAAATGCTGGCAAGGATGTGGTGAAACTCTTACATTGTTGGTGGGAATGCAAAGAACTTCAGACACTTTGGAATACAGTTTAGCAGATTCTTACAAAAGTAAAAGTCCTTTTATCATAAGATTCAGGAACTCCTTGGTGTTAACCCAAAGAAACTGAAAACTTATATAAACAAACACAAAAACCTGCACATGGATGTTTACAGCAGCTTTATTCAGAATTGCTAAAACTGTTCTTCTTTTTACTGAGACACCTTTGACATATAAAAATTTTTTACATTTAAGGTGTACAACTTAATGTCTAAATTTGCTGAATTATTGCTCCAGCCTCGTAGCTGGTAACCATATCCAAATTCATTCCTTTTTTTTTCCACAGAGGATTCCAAATTATCTGTTGATAATGTAAATAGAATCATGTGACTTCCTTGTCTAAAACTCCTTAATGGGTTCTTATTCCTATTAAAATAAAATCCAAACACCTGACTTAAAAGGACCTGTATGATCTAGTTCTCCTCTATTCAAGGTCACCTCTGCCACTTTATCTTTATTTATGATCCATACACATGGGTCTTCTTATGGGATCATTCTGAACCTCTAACATCTCAAATATATTATTTCTTAACGTGTTTGTAAAAATAATTTTATTTTTGAACATTCTTTCTTGTGCCTTTATATAGCTGAATCCTTAATCTGTTTTAGATTTTGGCTCAAATTTTTCTTTACAAAAATTCTTTCCATCATTAGCCTTTCAAACCTAGACCCTTCTTCTTCCATCATTACAATCATCTATCTCAGATTCTTGTTTTTTCCTTCCTAACTTTAATTATTTTATATTTTGTGTTGCTATAGTCTTTTTTACTATTTCCTCCACTACAATGGTACCCACATGAGGTCAAGGGCTAGATCCGTCGGCTCACAAGTACACCTCCTGAGTTAGCTCAGTGGGTGCAAGAGACAATTACTTTGTATTTCCTGAATGAAAATAAAATTCTTGCTAAAACACAATTCCTGAGAATTTGTGCTGGCCGGGTATTAAACTGCTAATAACAAAATAGAGGCCACTCTACTCACATAACTATTTATAATAATAAACTTGGAGAAGTTACTTACCATGGGACTTTAAAAAGATCACAAAATAATGTGCTAAGAGTCACTCACATTTTCTGATAACAAAAAGTTAACTAGATTTGATTCCACACATAATATATAAGAAATTAAAGGCTGTGCCAAGTTTCCTGCTATAAAATTGTAAGGGTATGTTTTTCAAAGGCACTGGCAAAGACCCCTAAGCACCAGAGTTGGATGTCTTCAGGTAGAGCCAGGATTCTCTTCTATAATCATCTGCCGTTGTTCCATTCTAAGTTATCTCTGCTGGGGTACCCCCTTCTTGCTTCAGAGGACTCATTACTAAATACAAGTCTTTTATCATTGTCTGAGTCCTGTAAGACCTGAATTTTTATAAATTGATTGTTATGGAAGACTTCTTTTCTTTTTAATATCTTCTGCTTAAAAGGAGCTACGTGTTTTACATTTGAAAGAAAGTAGCTGCCTGATGCCCAAGTTCTTGTTTTCTCTAACCTGAGAAGTGTGTGTATGTGGGGGCGGTGGAGGAAGGTGTGTTTCCCACTGTAATCAGCAGCCTCTGCTACTGGGTGATAGGAGAGGCTTTTTAAATCTCTTTGATGAAATGAGCCATTTTCTGCTTGGCCTCGGCTTAAAATGGATCCCCCATGGTGGAGCAGCAAAAGCATCATTATACATCTTCCATAACACTGTTAAATTTCCCTCTAAGAAATGCAAGGAAAATGTTAGAGCAGTGTGTTTAATCACTACATGGCAGATATTGTGCTGGGATCCCAGTATTTACTCACTTTAAGAAATACATTTTAAGTGAAAAACATTCATATTACAAGAGCAATTTAAGAACTTAATAGCACCAGACTACAAATTTTTATTTGTACTACCTTTAATACCAGTGGACTTGGACATAAACAATAAATAACTTTATATACAAATGACTGATTATCATATTATGCTTACCAACATATAATTGAAGAAAGGTACGAATCAAGAGAATGCAAAACTCTCCATAAGCATCCAAAAAAAGTTTCTGAGAGGAGAAACAATTAGGTACTTATTCAAGTAATAAAGAACAAGATACTAAAGACCACAGGGAATAATGTGAAAAACAAAGTGGACAGCTTTTGTCATAGCAACAATATAATTAAGGGTTTAAACAAGAACTAATCTCAGAATTTATTCTAGGTATTAAATAGGCTGTAGAGAATGCCCTAATTTATTTCCTAATAGAACTAATATTAATTAAGCAACTAGATTAATACTTACATACAGTGACTGCTTTCTGGGCACACAGCAGGAACACAGGCTAAGAAGAACACAGGAAGTTAGGAACCAGGTAGAAGGACTGGTTAATGAACATAGAAAGAGAGGTTTCTTTCTACTCTACTTCAGTGGTTCTACAGTTTGATTGTATGGGAGTCACCTGAAGGGATTGTTGCAGTTTAGATGGCTGGGCTCCATTCCCAGAGCTTCTGACTTAGCAGGTCTGGGATGGGACACACGCATTTCCCTCTCTAACAAATTCCCAGGTGCTGCTGTTGGTGCCGATCTGGGACCACACTGAGAACTGTAAGCCGGTTAAAGAGAGAAGTTCAACACAGCATGTTCTAATATTAGCACAGCCCCAGGATCATAGCACTATATTCAGTGTGCGACGAGGAACAGTGAACAAGGTCAGAAGTCAGGAGATAAGGAAGAACTGAAGAAACAGAATTAAATTTGAGATAAGGCAACATTTTCCAGGATTTGAGTTGTTGAACAAACCAGAGGTTCAAAACTCTCAGAGAGCGTTGGCCCAGCTTAGAACTTGAGCTAGACATTCCATTGGCTAGAATTATAGGCTTTTCATGAAAAATCTTAATGAGAGATTAGACTATTTGAACAGTAGAATTTAAAGAGCATCTGCTGTTTCATACATTTAGTAGAATAGTTTGTGGTTCATGAAATTCGTAGGTTTATATAGGTATTTACTATACAATTTTAATTTGAATGGTGTGTAAGCAATTGGCGGGATCCACAGCCAAGTATATGGTCACTGCCTAGGGTCACTGTCGACCAGCAGGCTGGCATCCATGAGGAAGGGTGGGCATGGAGGAGAGCATAATGGTGGTAAATAGGAAGTCAGCACACATCTCTGAATCTGTTAGTCACCACATCTGAACTTGACAAATATCTTTTAGGGATTATAGTCACTGTTGCTATTATGCATTCCAAACCACTCATGAGTTTCTCTTTTGGTTAATTTTAATTCAGACACATAGAGGAAGGGGAGTTTCAAAAATTCGATTTCCAGCATAACCAAGCCACAGAGAACAGTCCACCACAGTCTATACCTTGTCCACTTGGTATTCATACACATCATTTTAGCCATATGTAACTTCCAAACACAATAATTTTTTAACTAACACAATGCAACTGACACACATTAAACCCAAAACATGCTAACCTACTCCCCCAAAAGTGGATACACAAAATCTTACTTTATTCACCTTGAGGTGATGTTTGTTCTTCTAAGTCATACTCCCCTTTGATATTTTCTCTTTTTTTTTGCATTTTTAAAAATTTTATTATGTTATGTTAATCACTATACATTACATCATTAATTTTTGATGTAGTGATCCATGATTGATATCTTCGCACCTAAATACCGAAATACAAGTTTAATCACTATTAACACATCAACATACATTTGCTTTAACAATAAAAGAACAGGAGTGAAAAAATAAAAAGAATAATAATTGACACACACACATATACAAATGTTTTTTCATATACACACACACATGAGTATACACACACACACACGCACAGAGCAAGGAAGAAACAGCCACAACCACTAGACCTCCTTGTTGCAAGTGATCACGTGGTCATAGCTGGTGTTGATAATTTCCATTTTACATTACCAGTTTATTTCCTTTAGCCTCCGAAAGCACCTCAGATGATTATGGTTTCTTGACTGGCACAGTGACCCCAAATTTTATTCCTTGAGGGTCTATACCATTAAGAATCCAGACTATTTGATTTGTAGTTTGCCATTAATTGTCATCACAATATACAGGAGTAAGACTTTTGCGTTTCATTCATTTTCCCTACTTGCATTATATAGCTGCATCCACTTCCCCTTAATAGCTGGGGAAGAGGTTGAGAAAGGAGATGATCGATAAAGAAAAAAATTATGAAATAAACTAATAAGGACACTTGTAGTGACCAGTGATGATGAGATGTCATGAAGTGAGGCAGATGATTAACTCAATTCATAATATTTGAAGCTAAAAAAGTTTATAGGACAAACCTAGGATTTTTTTTAAAGATTTTATTTATTTATTTGAGAGAGAGAGAGAGAACACAAGCAGGGGGAGGGGCAGAGGGAGCGGGAGAAGCAGACTCCCCACTGAGCAGGGAGCCGATGCAGGACTCCATCCCAGGACCCTGCGATCATGACCTGAGCCGAAGACAGCTGCTTAACCAACCGAGTCACCCAGGTGCCCTCAAACACAGGTTTTAACATGGAATAAATGATCAATAGAGATGAATTTGCTAAAACGGAATCTCCATCAAGAGAGGGATTGTCCGTGTAAGATATTAAACAAAGCAAGAACATACACTGAAAAGGGAGAATCTGACTTGATTTTATAGGCCCCCAGATTGTAGCACTGATGTATTTCTTGCGTTAATCAGAATTGGCTCAGGAACTGGGTCAGTACAAGGCATGGTAGAGATTGTATTGATGAAGCAAATGTAAAATGCTGAAAATAAAAGGAACAGAGGTAGTAAAACATATTGGGACTGACAATTACCTTTTTTTCCTCTTCATTTGCGTATCTGGCTTGCACAGATCCTGGTGAAAAATTAAAATGAATAATTCTTTAGCATAAATTATAGATTAATTCTTCTGATAGTCTAGCATAAACTAAATAACTAATTTGCAATCTATTTTATAATGCCATAGGGTTCTTAGCTTGAGGCCCTGGCTATTTAATTTTTGCATATTTTAATAACGAATAAAGTCCTCCAATGTTTACTGCGTCCTTCTCTGGCTTGCAGAACTTAGATCTTTGTCTTTTTCATGAATTATAGCAGCTCTGGAGTCATTAGCCTTTTTCAGTTGTGAACACCTGGAACATTTGAGCTGTCCTTTGCAGCATGGTATCTTAGCACGTATGATTATGCATTAGCCCCCAATTTTATATATTTCAAATGCTTTACAGCCTATGTTTTATTAGTTGCTGTTAAAAAACAAACCTGTAAATCATCTCCAGAATATTACCTCTTTTTTTTTTCTCTTGTTTGTAAAGGGAATAAAGCAACATATAAACTAAGCAGCTTGCAATCATAGCAGGAACATCAGGGGCAGAAATCTCTATTTCTTTGAAGGGAATGCCCTCAATGTACCACCCACAATCTACCTCAAAATTTGAGCTATTTTTAGAGAAATGAGAAGTTGAACAAGAACCTACTGAAAATAACCAAATCGATATTATAGATAAAGTTATTATTCTAGGTACTTCAGTCATTCCCTGTACTCATCATTTCCAAGAAATCTGCGGTTTTATTCTATATCTATTAAGCATTTTTGAACTCTTCAGTTTTCTTTATCTTTGTAAACATAGTTCCTGGTTGGAGAAAAATTTAGCAGTCTGAAGTGTTTACATTTTTTTTTCCCCCAGAATATATACATGGCCAAACCTATGACTATTTTTAAGTTAGCGTTTCTTTCAAATTCCGGCTGTCTGACTTATTTTACTCTCAACCTAATCTCAACTACTCTACATTCCTCTGCACTCTTCTACCAAATACAAATCTAATATTTCACTGTAATATATTTTTCTATTCTGTAGCTCTTGGCTGTGTAGTAAGGCATCATATGTCTTAGCAAGGTCTTTAACTGAACTGTGAACTACACACCAGATGGAAAAGCACAGATTTACAAAACTCCAACACCAAGTATAGCTCAAATATTAATTTCTTGCTGAACCGTAAACCGAACCGTTATTATTTTCTTATAAAACAGCCATTTAGAAATGTCAGTTTTCAGTAGAACTAAGCCAATATTATTATTTTTTATTCTGTTGAACTAGAGGATCAATTATTTTTTTCTGGTCTTTGAAATATTCCTCCAGCAAGTCTTTTCATTCCTGTTCCTGCACTCAATACCCTAACACAGACCCTGATCTCCATGCTTAATTACTATTAGGGTTTTCTAGTTTCTTTTCCTGGAGTTCTTTAAGCAAAATAGTGTTCAAATAAATGTACTAAACCCCTCTCATCATATCGTCCCTTTGAGCGAACACTTTTAAGGCCATTTTAACACACTTTTATCAAAATTGAATTGCTCAGGAACATATTAATTCTTATCCCATCTAATCCCATTCTGTCAATTCTGTCTATACTAAATGCTTTGTAATTAGGTTATTTCTATTTTGTAACGAGTCAGCTGAGACTCAGGGAGAAGTTAAAGATCTTGAAAATGTCACTCATCTAGAAAGTGCGGGAGTCATAATTTGATGCAAAATGTTTTTGTTTTTAATTTATGCTTTTCCCATTACCTTCTTCATATGTCATTATCTGTATGCTTTCTTTGTAATGAAAAACCCTAATCAAACTCTATTTAAAAACAAAGGAATGTATTCTCTGCAACTAAAATATAGTTTCTAAACTGGATTGGCACAAAGACTCAGCATGTCCAGGACCTCATATTTTTTTAAACAAAAATTTTTTTAAAAATGTTATTTATTTATTTGACAGAGAGAGAGAGCAAGAGAGTGAGACAGCACAAGCAGGGGAAGGGGAGACGGAGAGGGAGAAGCAGGCTCAGGACCAAGATGACCCAGTCCCCACACAAGAAAATCTTGGAGATGTGGTCCTTGATGACTGGCTTGGACTTCTTCTTGCCCTTGTCAGTCTTGGGGACTTTGGTCCACATCTCCTTCACATTTTCCAGCACCATGCTGTAGCGCCTATCGGCCGCCTTCATATGACCCAGGAACTTCTTCTTGTTGTGGCAGCTGATGAGCCCTTGGGTGTTGTTCTTGACTGATGGTGTGAGCACAGAGAGTGGACCGGGTTAAACTCGTCCTTCTTCCGCTTCTGCAGCTCCTCTGGGGTCATCTCACCCTTGGGCTTGTTGAAGAGGCACATGGTGGTAGTGGCTGCCCTCCAGATCAGTGCCATCTTTCCATGTTGTTCTAAACACTGTATTTTTAGAGCAGTTTTAAATTCACAGCAAAGCCAAGGGGAAAGGTACAGGGATCTCCCATATGTTGTATGGCCCTGCACATACATAGCCTCCCTGTTATCAATATCCCCCACCAGACTGGTACATTTGTTACAATTGATGAACCTACATTGACACACCATGATCACCTAAAGTCCACAGTTTATATTAGGATTCACTGTTGGTATTATACATTCTATGGGTTTAGACAAGTGTATAATGACACGTATCCATCATTATGGTATCATACAGAATATTTTCATTGCCCTAAAAATCCTCTGTGCTTTGCTTATTCATCCCTCCTCCTCTCTCCAGTGTCTGACAACCACTGATCTTTTTACCATCTGCATAGTTTTACCTTTTTCAGAATGTCATGCAGTTGGAATCGTACAGTATACAGCTTTTCCAGATTGGCTTCTTTCCCTTAGTAATATACAGTTAAGATTCCTTCATGTCTTGTCATGGACTGGTAGTTCATTTCTTTTTAGCACTGAATAACATTCCATTGTCTGAATGTACCACAGTATGTTTATCCATTTATTTACTGAAGTGCATATTGGCTACTTCCACGTTTTGACAATTACGAATAAAGTTGCCATAAACATCCATATGCAGGTTTTTGTGTGAACATAAGATTTCAACTCTTTTGAGTAAATACCGAGAAGTGTGATTGCAGGAGTATGCTTAGTTTTTTTTTTTTTTTTTTTTATTTAAAAGATTTTATTTATTTATTCATGAGAGATAGAGAGAGAGAGAGGCAGAGGGAGAGGCAGGCTCCCCGCGGAGCAGGGAGCCCGATGCGGGACTCGATCCCAGGACCCCGGGATCATGATCTGAGCTGAAGGCAGACGCTTAACCGACTGAGCCACCCAGGCGTCCCGTATGCTTAGTTTTTTAAGAGACTGCCAAACTCTCTTCCAAAGTGGCTGGACTATTTTGCATTTCCACCAGCAATGAAGGGAAGTTCCTACTGCTCCACATCTTCACCACCACTTGATGTTGTTAGTAATCCACACTTTGGCCACTCTAATAGATGTGTTGTGGTTTCTCATTGTTTTGATTTGCATTTCTCTGATGATACCTGCCTTGAAGCATCTTTTCATATGCTTATTCACTATCTGCATATCTTCTTTGGCGAGGTATCTGTTAAGCTCTTATTCCATTTTTAAATCAAGTTATCTGTTCTCTTATTGTTAAGTTTTCAAAGTTCTTTATATATTTTAGATAATAGTCCATTATCAGATGTGTGTTTTGCAAATGTTTTCTCACAGTATGTGTTTTTTTTTTTTTTAATTCTTTTGGCATTGTCTTTTGCAGAGCAGATTTTAATTTTAATCAAGTCCACATTACCAATTATTTCTCTCATGGTTCTTGCCTTTGGTGCTATATCTAAAAAGTCAGCCCCATACCCAAGGTCATCTAAATTTTTTCCTATATTATCTTCTGGGGACTTTATAATTTTTCCTTTTACATATAGGTCTGTGACCATTTTTAAATTAATTTTTGTAAAGGGTGTAAGATCTGCATCTAGATTCATATTTTTGTGTATGGATATCTGGTTATTTCAGCAGCATTTGTTAAAAAAGACTATCTTTGCTCCATTGTATTGCCTTTGTTCTTTTGTCAGAAATCAGTTGACCATATTTGTGTGAATTTATTTCTGGGTTCTCTATTCTGTTATATTTATCTATCTCTCTTCTTCGGCACTACAATGTCTTGATTATGGTAGCTGTATAGTAAATCTTGAAGTCAAGTAATTCAGTCCTCCAACTCTTGTTTTTCTCTTTCAATATTGTGTTGGCTCTTCTGAACTTTTTCTCTCTCTCTTGTGATTCTTGGAATCTATCCGTACAGTTGAGAAGAATCGACATTTTAATATTACTGAATTTTCCTATCCACAAACATGGAATATCTCTCCATTTATTTACTTCTTTGACTTTATTCATCAAAGTTTTATTGTTTTCCTCATATAGCTCTTGTACAGAGTTTGTTAGATTAATACTTATGTATGCCATTTTGGAGGTGCTATTGTAAATGGTATTGTGTTTTAATTTCAAATTCCACTCAGTCATTGTTAGTATATAGGAAAGTGACTGACTTTTATATATTAATCTTGTATCCTGCAAACTTGCTATATTGCTTATTAGTTTTAGGAGATTTTTTGGTTAATTCTTCCAGATAGCTACATAGATGATAATGTCATCTACAAGCAAAGATAGTTTTATTTTTTTCTTTCCCAATCTTATACCTTTTATTAACTTTTCTTATCAAATTGCATTTGCTAATACTTCCATGATGTTTAAAAGGAGTGGTAAGAGGGCATTATTACATTTTAAAATTATGTTACAGCTAATCTAAAAGTTACATTCCACCAAGAAGGTAAAAATGCTTGATACTTAGGCAACATAAGAAAATATCTTCAATATTTGGAAAACAAAAATTAGAATTGCAATGAATGATTATAGAAATTTCTATTTAAAGATGACAATGAGAAGACATTATTACTTATTTTCCATTCTTTGAAATTTATCAATAAGTATCACACCAAAATTAGCTTCTGAAAAAATATGTTTAAAGCAAATAAATTAATAGAAGTCATAGACAAATGATATGCTATGATAATGCCAGAAAAAGTCATAGAGAAATTCAATAAGTGAGTAGAAGAATGTTCAAACTATTTAATAATTTAAAACACACAACTTGAAGTAATAAAATACTTTATTTAAAAAAAAAGATTTTATTTATTTATTTATTTATTTATTTATTTATTTATTTATTTATTTATGAGAAAGAGTGTAAGTGGGGAGAGGAGTAGAGGGAGAGGGACAAGCAGACTCTGTGCTGTGTACGGAGTCTGACTCGGGGCTCCATCTCAC
This sequence comes from Mirounga angustirostris, assembly GCF_029215605.1. Classification (NCBI taxonomy): domain Eukaryota; kingdom Metazoa; phylum Chordata; class Mammalia; order Carnivora; family Phocidae; genus Mirounga; species Mirounga angustirostris. The sequence goes on from NW_026991710.1 coordinate 36,089,162, forward strand.
GACCCTGAGATCAAGACCTGAGCTGAAATCAAGAGTTGGACACTTAACCGACTGAGCCACCCAGGCACCCCAATAACAAAATATATTTCATAGGAACTAATAGATAAATTGCTAATATATTGTGTAAGAAAGTAAAAAAATATGCATTCACATCAATTTTTAGTGAAAGCATAAATTCGTGTAGATTTTCAGAGAACAAAAGCAGTGACTATCAGGATTCTTTTAAAAGATGCATAGCCTTTGCCCCCTAAAATTCCCCTTCTAGACTTCTCTCTTATAGAAATCTCAATGTGAAAAATATTTAAGTTGACTTGTTTATTTTGTTTTTTAGATTCCATATGTAAGTGAAATCAGATAGTATTTGTCTTTATCTGACTTATATTTTAGCATAATATACTCTATGTCCATCCATGTTGTTGGAAATGATAAGATCTCATTCTTTTTTATGGCTGAGTAATATTCAGGGGAGGTGAGTAGGAGGGTGGGTGAAAAAGATAAAGAGGATTAAGAGGTACAAACTTCCAGTTATAAGATAAATAAGTCACATAGATGAAAAGTATAGCATAGGGACTATAGTCAATAATCTTATAATGATGTTTGGTGACAGATGATGACTACACTTGTGTTGGTGAACATTTAGAAATGTATAGAATTGTTGAATCAGTATGTTGCATACCTGAAACTAATATAACATTGTATGTTAATTATACTTCAACAAAAATATTTAACTTGAGGGTGCCTGGGTGGCTCAACTGGTTGGGCGTCTGCCTTCGGCTCAGGTCATGATCCCAAATCCCAGGACTGAGGCTTGCATCGGGCTCCCTGCTTGGCGGGAAGTCTGCTTCTCCCTCTGACCCTTATCCTGCTCCTGCTCTTTCTCTCTCTTTCTGTCTCTCTCACTCTCTCTCAAATAAATAAATGAAATCTTTAAAAAAATATTTAAGTTGAAAATATAATTGGTAGCATTGTGTGTGATAGCAAAAAAAATAGTCTATCAAAAAGCGACTAGTCAACAAAGTTAAATATGAGATAGAATCTTAGGTAGACATGAAAAGAACACCAAATATGTAATGGCTACTTTATGTCATGATACCAGAGGATAATCATTTATATTATTTAAATAGAGAAAAACATGGTAGCCCAACTTTTTATATAAAAAAAAATTCAACACATGTAAATATTTTTGTATACATTGAGCTACAAAATGGCAACTCTTACTATTTAGACTAGCAAAGTCTTGCACAGCCCCTCAGCTATTACTATGACTTTTGGGGGTCAGAAGTTCACTCTAGTGCTAATTTGATGTTTTTATACTTTCAGAGGCAGGCATGGTAATTGCCAACCAGAGGCAATTTCAGCCAACTGTAGATGTAGGCATGTCAACACTAGATACTAAAAACAGGAATGAGATCAGGGCCTTTCTATTTTCCCTGTAAGTAGATTTCACTGTATGTCTTAACACATTTTAGAGCTCTAATGTATCTTGGCTTATAAGTACAGTGCATTAAAAATGTTGCCAACTTTTTTTCTCAATAAGTAAACAGTTTCTCACTGTCACTTAAAATAATCTCTTAGAAACTTGTAAAGCAGTAAGAGCAGAGAGATTCTTGTTTAGAAAAAAACAGTTTAGACAAATACACATTCTCCAAGCTATCTAAAATATTTTAAGCTAGAAAGCAGGAACAGATAGAAGTTAACAATGGCCATAAAAAAAGATAAACACAATAGTTTAGAAATCACTGTAGGTAAGAATATTTTAAATATATTTTATTATATATTTCTGATGCAAACCTTGAAAAAATCAGAATATGTTTTTGGTTTTGGATTTAAGCTTCAGTTAGGGTGAGACAGAATGTCCTCCCATATGTGGTTTACAGGTGCTATGAACTAACTTAAAAGCTTGTATATGGGGGCGCCTGGGTGGCTCAGTTGGTTAAGCGACTGCCTTCGGCTCAGGTCGTGATCCTGAAGTCCCTGGATCGAGTCCCACATCGGACTTCCTGCTCGGCAGGGAGTCTGCTTCTTCCTCTGACCCTCTTCCCTCTCGTGCTCTCTGTCTCTCATTCTCTCTCAAATAAATAAATAAAAATCTTAACAAAAAAAAAATAAAATAAAAGCTTGTATATGAACAGAGACTAAAACTTTGATTATGGGAGACAGTATTGTTCTTTGTTTATTTTTTCCAGGTTTATTGAGATATAATTGGCATATAAGATCGTATAAGTTTAATGATAACAAGACAATGATTTCATATAGTACATACTGTGAAATCATACCACAATAAATTTATTTAACAGTCATCATCTTACATAGTCAGAATTTTTTTCTTATGATGAGAACTTTAAAGATTTTTTCTCTTAGCAACTTTCAAATATACAAGACAGTATTGTTAATTATATTTGCCATGTTGTACATTACATCCTCAGAACTTTTTTATCTTATAACTGGAAATTTATGCTTTTTGAACATCTTCACTCCTTTTCCACACCCCCACCTTCTGCATCTGGTAACCACTAATCTGTTCCCTGTTTCTATGAGCTTGTTTTTCTTTTCTTCTTCTTTTCTTTTGGATTTCACATATAAGCAAGATCATATAGTATTTGTCTTTCTCTATGTGACTTATTTCACTTAGCATAATGCCCTCAAGCTTCACCCATGTTGCAGGATTTCCTTCTTTAATGTGGCTGAGTAATATTCCATTGTGTATGTACACTACATTTTCTTTATCCACTCATCCATCAATGGACACTTAAGTTGTTTCCATGTTTGGGTTATTGTAAATAATGTTGCAATAAACATGGGGGTGCAGATATCTCCTTGAGATTGCAATTTCATTTCCTTTGGATATATACCCAGAAGAGGAATTACTGGTCTTGTGCCAAAATTGACTTAAATATTTTATTTTAATATTTTAAAAATAATACTTAATCACTAGCAGATAGATATTGTATATAAATTATTTTACTAAACGTTATTTTAATATTTTTAAAATATTTATTTAAAATTAGTTTGCTTTAAAGGATAATATTTTTAACTTCTCCAACAGATTTTTTTAATGTTGACATGAAAATCATCAAATCATCAAATTTATAAAAATCAAATCTAATTGTGTATTAATTATTATTATATATAATTTGTTGAATGAAGTAAGCTATAGCGAAATCATCTATTAATTGTCAAGATGGTTAATCACTAGTCATGAAGTTAAGATTGCTATTGACCAAACTTTTTTTTTTAAAGACTTTATTTATTTATTTGACAGAGATAGCAAGAGAGTACAAGCAGGGGGAACAGTAGAGGGAGAGGGGGGAGAGGGAGAAGCAGACTTCCCGTGGAGCAAGGAGCCCAATGTGGGGCTTGATCCCAGGACCCTGGGATCATGATCTGATCCGAAGGCAGATGCTTGGGGCGCCTGGGTGGCTCAGTTGGTTAAGCGACTGCCTTCGGCTCAGGTCATGATCCTGGAGTCCCTGGATCGAGTCCCGCATCGGGCTCCCTGCTCGGCAGGGAGTCTGCTTCTCCCTCTGACCCTCCTCCCTCTCATGCTCTCTGTCTCTCATTCTCTCTGTCTCAAATAAATAAATAAAATCTTTAAAAAAACAAAAACAAAAACAAAACGAAGATAGATGCTTAACCATCTGAGCCACACAGGTGCCCCTGACCAAACTTTTCTTAATGACCCTTATATTTCCCCATGCTGAATACTGTCCCAATCTATGCCTGTGCACCTAGTGACCTTATCTCTTTTCAGTTTCATTGCTCATGTGCTACCCTGTGACTTTTCCCTTATGTTCTTAGATACCAACTATGGTCTTTTTCTAATTATAGATCTAAACACATGTGTTTTCTGCTCAGGAATGAGAAGTTAAATGCTACAGAGGAAAAAAAAACATAGTTGGTATCTAAGAACAATTTTGTACTTCTATGTACATTTTGTATACCTCTCTCTGTACATCTCCTTGATTCGAACACCTTTAAAAGCTAGTTCAAATTATTACCTGTCCCACATATTATTACAATATTTTGTGTAAAATTACTTCATTTGGGCCTTTGAAAATAATTTTAGTAGTCATTTTTTTTTCAGAATTCATGACTTTTTGGTAATTTCATAAACAATATTTGTTATTTGATCTTTTGAAGAGTTTATAGATGTCGGCATATCTTAGTTTTAAAATAAAAAACAGCATACATAGCACTGTAATGTGATAAAAAATGCTCACTGCGTCAGTGTGTAGTGGAGTTTTGGTAAGAGTTGTTGTTATGCACAATATATACAGATGTGGATATAGGTATAAAATCACCTTTAAAGATTAGTAGTATTGTTTTCTTTCTTCCAGTTTTCTTTTTGCTTATTAATTTTTGTATTTTTACAGACATGACTGACATGTCATAAAGTGCCCTGGAAATGGTTTAGCAACTCTCACTTCCAGAGTGGGAAAGTTAGAATAGATATAATTAATAATGCTTAAGGAAACATTGTCTACAGTGGGAACAGCAACATAGCATAGACAATATGCCTTCTTTAAGTGTTCTCCATATTTATTTATTTATTTTTTATTTTTTTTAAAGATTTTTATTTATTTGAGAGAGAGAGAGAATGAGAGACAGAGAGCATGAGAGGGAGGAGGGTCAGAGGGAGAAGCAGACTCCCTGCCGAGCAGGGAGCCCGATGCGGGACTCGATCCCGGGACTCCAGGATCATGACCTGAGCCGAAGGCAGTTGCTTAACCAACTGAGCCACCCAGGCACCCCAAGTGTTCTCCATATTTAAAGAATAATGTCTACAGAGCAATACAAGGCCTTCCATGAACTAATCTTTGACTTTTTATTTTCACTAGTCATTGAAGAAAGGACTGGGGCTTGGAAACTTGAGGAAAAGAGATGAGGTAGAAAGATATTGTAATAGTTAATATGAAAGTTGATAAAGCTTGAACTAAGGCAATAAGGATGGGAAAAATATAGTGGGATTCAAGAGACCCTTTTGATAGAATTGAGATACTTTGCTTATTAGTTGGAAGTAAAGAGAATGACTGCAACAAAAAAAAAAAAATTGCGGGGCGAAGGGAAAATGTACGTCTTTTCCTTGAAATGATGATCTGTTTAATAATGCGATCCCAAAGCAGCATAGAAAAATGGCAGATCTGAAGGTGTTGCATTTGGAATCAAGTTAATGATGTGACTTCTGTTTATACATTCTTGAGGTTTTCTGCTCAGGAATGAGAAGTTAAATGCTACAGAGGAAAAAAAATAGCATGTCAGGCTGTATTCTTAGTATTTAGCAAATATATTGTCCATTAAATGGAATGCAATTTGAAAACTAGACTCTAGATATGTAGACATGTTTCAGAAATTGGAAAATATTTCAATGTAGGACTTTGTGACAAATCAAGGTGTTATATAATAATACCATTAGATGTTAAATTATGCATCCATGGAACATTGGGTAGCAAGCACACTTACACAAAAGTCAAATATTTTCAAGTTTTCCCACTCAAAAGGACATAAAAAATGAAAACAAATGTCAATAAAATCTCTCAATTTTAAGTTTCCCTGCTCAGTATTTTTCAACCTTTGATACCTAGCAAGAAACAAAAGAAAGAACAACAACAAAAAAGTTAAATGAAAGTAATGGAAATGTCAGAAATATGATTATAAGAAAATCTTATATGTATTACTTTTTAGTTGCAGGAACTTGCTTACATATACCCAGGTATTTTGTTAGTAAAGTCATTACTATTTCACAGAAATGATTAAATATATCAGTTCTCCTGAAATTCTTTAAATAGCACCATGACTTCCAGACTCACTGCCTGCCCCCTAACAAGTGTGAATTACAGCTAGGAAGCTACACTGAAAATAGGTGGGGATGGAAATGAATAAAGAACCAAAAACAAGAGAGAAAGGCAGGAGAAGAGTGATACAAAGGGGAAATAACTTTATTTCTTAACTTTCTCCTCTGTTTCAGTCTCTGTGTTAGGATTAATTCTTTCATTATTTTTTCTATTATCTTCAATTCCACTATGAGATGGCATAATTTTAATAAACAGGTGAGAACCTGAAACCCAGAGAAGTTCAATTACTTTCCCTAAGCCTCACAGCAAGTAAGTATCTGAGATAGTTTAGACTGATTTCAAAGTCTGTTTTACTCTCCCAAAGCTAGGCTATTTTGAAGGCATAAAATTAAGAGCAGTTAATCAGCTAAACTCAATAGCTTATTAGATAGATTCTAGTTATTTATAATTTAATGGAAGAAAATGGCTAATATTTTTATTTGGGGGCTGGTGCTACTATTTATACCTCCTTAAATAGTTCAAACTCATCTGGTTGTGCTTGTTTTGCTCAAAAATGAAAAAAAACCAGTTTTTAAAATGCACCTTTTAAACTAGAACAAAATAAAAACATGATAAAATTCCAGAAAATCAAGTAGAATTCAAATAAGATAAACACAGATTTAGTGGCCTCATTTCAATATACTAGAATTAGGACACACTCCTTGAATTAAGATTAAGTTTAGTACATGGCCACTTAATTTAGGTCTACCTTAACCACCATTGGGGGAATGGACCTGCCATTCATTAGAATAAGAACTTTCCCAGAAGGTCTAGGATATTTCAATGTAGCAGCAATTCAAGAATTGGGACTAAAGATATGAGTCTGATCACAAAACATAAAAATTTGACTATAGCCTTTGATTAAGTGACAAAATGGCCAGGAATTAATTCCAAGAATTATGTCAGGTATTTGTTTCATAGCATATCATTTTTTTCTCCCCAGTTCTGATCTCAACTTAATAATAGAATCTAAAACTACTCTCTGTCTGTGATCAGATTCTTAGCTCAGAGCCTCAAAGTTTACTAAGCCTGTTTCCTTTCTTTGCTGCCCATCCAACCATAAACACTTGCATTAGGTTTACTTACATTCTCTACCTTCCTCACACACACACACACTCCAGGAGATGAAAGCAATGTTTCTATCTTGAGCTCAGATTGCCATGGTGCACAGGTGTTGTACCTAAAACATCTCAAGTATAACTTTCCAACATAGGAGATGAAACTTGAAACAAACCTAAGATATTTAAATAAATCCATAAGTGATGACTATATGGTTGGTTTTAAGGGAATTTATGACACTTTGACCAGGGCCATGTCTCATTTATTTGTATGGTATTTGGCACAGCACATAGCACCCATAGAATAAATATTCAATAATCAGATGATTAGTTGAAAAGAAACATTGATATCAGTAAGGTTCTTAGATTTAAGCAAATGAAGCTGACTCTGCCTGATTCAAGTAGCAAAGGAATAGACTGAAAGATTGGGGGAAAATGTTGGGACATGAATCTTGTACAATGGGTAGGGACAAAGGCAGTTAGGGGAAAGTGAGAATGACAGAATTACTCTAGAGAATGAGTTTGGTGCAGACACCACAACCACTGTTTTGAAACAGATACCATAGCTTGCTCCATCATCATCACCAGATGACCCACACTGGACACCTGACTCAGCCTCTTGCATTGCTGTCTCTATTGTCCCTTGAAGCTTGATCATGTTACTACCATCATTTGTCCACCTCCGGTATTAGGTGGTTCTCTGACCATGTCTCAACTGTTCTGTTTAATTTGAATATTGTATTCTATTTAAAATAAAATAGCACCAAAGTAGAGATCAGGGTGGTTAAAGGAAAACTGGTTGAAATATTTAGCTTGAGAAGATGAATAAAAGCTGTTTTAAATATTTAAAAGACAAACATATGAACTAATTTCAACTTTTTCAGGAGGATAGAGCAAAGATTAATGAGTAAAAATTATGACAAGATTTCTTTTTAATATAAAAAAGCCCAGAATTGGAATCGGCAAGATCCCTGCTGCAAAGAGTAATTATGCAGGAACAAGACAGTCACTTCCTAGGTTGTCATGGAACAAATTACTGTTTGAGTATGAGACTGGACTACATAATTGGTAAGATTAGAGTAACTCCAAGTCTCCACAGTCCTTTGATCTCTGCCTTTGAATTTCATGTAAAATATTTTAAATAGTTTACATGCTAATTGGTCTTCAAGTTGAAAGAAATTTTACATTTGTACAAAAGAACAAAATTTGCCTCCAGCCTCTTGAGCATGATTATTTATTTGTGATGCCACACCATTATTATTTCTCAGTGCTTTTCTTAGCAATTTATGGTGTTAACAGTTACATCTCAACTTGGTGTGGCTATGGAATTATTTGAACTATGACTATTGGAAACATATATCCTGTGTGCTTTTGGAATTTAGTATTTGGATTTTCATTCAAATAGTTTGCTAGACATTATAGAACATTTCATGCACATTTTTGCATGATTATTTAACTTTTTATTTTGAAAAATATTCCAAAGTATAAAGAAGTTGCAAAACAGTACAAAGAGTTCCTGTTAGCCCTTCACTCAGGTTCCCCAAAAGTTAATGTTACTATATTCGTTTAATCATTTTTTTTCACTGTGTGTGTGTGTGTGTGATCAAAGAAAAATTGCACTGATGGAGTTAAATAGGTAAAAAAGACTATTTGAGACTATCACAGTAGAGGAGCGAGACTGAACTCAATCCCCCTGAAACAAAATGTGAGAAGAATTTTAAACCGTGGGGTGACCTAATGGGTAGGTACTGGAGGACATTATAGAGGAGGTTGGTCAATGTGATCAGGCCATCTATGTTTGCTAATTGGTGTTTATCTAAATTCAGCTCCTACTCTCCCTCAGAGATGGGAAAATAGGGACACTATCTTTCTTGATGATTACATTTCAAAGGGATGACTCCTAGGTCATTGAGAAAGATATTGCTGGGTTATAAAACTGACAAAAGCTATGGAAATATTTACATCTCTAAGGGGCAAGAAAGAATTTACAATTGCAAGTTTTCCAAAGTAAATACTCTAAGAAAAAGTGAAGTGAGGGGCCTAGGGTTGTGAAGGAAGTTGTCAAAAGGTGAGAAGAATGGTAAGGCCATGTTGGCCAGTGTGTGTCTATATGGGTCATGATGGGTACAAATTATGGCATCCAGAGTTCAAAACAGCAGATGAATACACACACACACAAATACCTATATACATGTACATGTGTACGTGAATGTGTGCATATTTATATTTTTTCTAAAATGTATGAGAGTATGTTGCAGACATGTTACCTCTTAACCTCTAAACATTACAGTATGTACTCATACAAACGATATCATTCTTTTCTATACATTTTCATGTATAGATTTTCTTTTATTTTCTTCCATTACATAACCATAGTATAATTATTAAAATCAGAAAGTTAATCTCACATGTTTTTCACAACAACCCCAGGCTGGACAGTTACTGTTAGGCTAGTTTCTACAAATGAAAGGACCATGCATATTAACATTTGGCCCCAGTACTGGGGGCCAGAGATCTTCCCCAGATTCTATCGATTTAGGAAAGAAAAATTATTTAAGATTTACTACATGCTGTTTTCTCAGGATGCTGAACAGTAATTGATAGTGGTTAGGCATGTTTGTAATGAATATGAGGATTTATGTTTCAGTAATCTCAAGACGATATGTTTTCCATCAAGGTCTCTAGAATTTTGGAATTCCCTACTACTTCTGGCTGTGTCAGAAAACTGAGTAGTTTGAACTTAAATGCCTGTGGTGAGACCCATATGTTGTATTATGCTTTTGCCAGATTGACGTAGGAAGCTCAGCAAAAGCAAGGGAGTCCCTTCCATTATTAATGATTCTCTAGGCCCTTAGCCACACTCTGTGAGCCATAAAAATAAATAAATGAAATATTCATTAAAACATTTAAACTATCAATATTGTATAAATGAAGATGAAAGAAATGACATGGTATGAATAGACGCTCATTAGACCAAGTTATCATGTTAAAATTTTCCAAGAAAAATGAGTAGCTTTTGAAATCCCTCAATAATTCAAAGGATAAATTATTTTTTGTAAGTATCTGTAAGTCTTCAGTTTGGCTAGATACAAAAATCCACAGATACCAGAATGAGTATTATGTATTAAAAATATCAGTAAGGAAAACAAGGGAATTATCCTCCATTTTACCATTTCTAGTAAATTTGCATTTGTAAGCTTCTAGATATAAACTAACGTTTTTAATTTAGATCTTAACAGCATCCTGTTAGCATGTGGATATACAAGATACCTGATTGTTGAACAAGAATTTTGATTCAAAGTCCCCATCAGGAGCTGACATGTTTTTTCTGTAAAGTGAGATAGTAAATACTTTAGGTTTTGCAGGCCATGTATGGTCCCAATAACATATCTTTTTAAAATTTCTTTTGCAGCTTTATAAAAATATAAAAATTATTTTTAGCTCAAGGGCCATGACAAAACATACCAAGGATAGTATTTGGTTCATGGGTTTAAACTGTTTGCTGATCCTTGGTCTAAATCATATATATATTCAGCTGCAGAAGATTATAATAAACATAATTTATTTATATGGACTCATAGAAATTCTTAATTTTTTTGTTTAAGGAATTCATTGCTTTAATTTAACTGAAAACATTCAGTGGCAACAGTTCTAAAATGTATGTATTGCTGATCTTATTGCCAAATGACTAACAAACTGATGATTCAATTAATATTTTAGGGCTGAGTAAAATGAAAGGCTGAATTCAGGTTTAGAAAATATGCAGTTTATATTTGTCAACCTATTGGTATACTTGTATAGACAAACCTAACATGTTCAAGGTTATTATAAATCAATACCTAACTGAATATGGAAACAGTAATGCAGGGGTTACTTAGTTATTGTGTGATTTTGTGTGTGTATGTGCATGCATTTGTGCATGTGACTGTGTGTGTGTGATTATATCATGCAACTATTACAATTACTAATTAACCTACAATAATAATGATTGTTGTAAGCAATTTTAGTTGCAAAATGAAGAAGCCTGACATGAGATGGGCAAATACATTATGGTTTATTTTACTCACCACTATATAATTAGTATTTAGTAGAGTGTATCCATTGAGGATACTAAATAAATACTAAATGAATGGATAAAAAGAAGTTCCGATGAGCAAACTATTGATATCAGTGGGGCTCTAGTGATAGAGAGAAAATCAGGCCTGAAGTAATAAAGGAAACCAAACAGAAAATCAGGACAAGATTCAGACTCAAGGGAAGAGACAGGGACGACTTCTGGAACAGGAATACATGATAGGAGTTGAGAGTTAGGGTAGAAAAAGTCCCAGTACTACAACTCAAACATAAGAACAGAGGGGAACCATGCTGAATCCCTGAACTGATGGCCTGTAAACTCTTGTTTCTCTTGACTAGCAAATTTGGCCTCAGAGTATGTGTTGAGTTGACCCTACAAGTGGTGATCTGAGGGTTTCTCTGAAAAAAAGGCATCTTTGATTCGCCTTTCCCTGAAGATGAGCGATGTTGAGCATCTTTTCATATGTCTGCTGGCCATCTGTATATATTCTTTGGAAAAATGTCTATTCAGGTCCTCTGCCCATTTTTAATCAGATTTTTTTGGTGTTGAGTTGTATACGTTTTTAATATATTTTAGATATTGACCCCTTGTCAGATACGTCATTTGCAAATACCTTCTCCCTTTCAGTAGGTTGCCTTTTTGTTTTGTTGAGAGTTTCCCTCACTATGCAAAATCTTTTTATTTTGATGCAGTTCCAATAGTTTAATACACTAACAACAATAAAAAGATGTGTTCTAACCTAAAAATGACATCTTTGATTCTCAAAGGCAGCCAGAGTCTGACATCTGACAGTTGTTTCCTACTTAACTAATTAAATAAATAAATATAGTGGAAAATAAGTCAAGTAGATCATTAAATTTCCATTTTAAAAAATTTATTTGTATGTATAAAGTGTTCACACAGTCTTTATGAAATGATTACTAAATATGTTGGGACTCATAATGACTAACAATTTAGTAACTAAATGCTATTTTCTTTACATTATGATTCGTAGTTACTAATTACTCATCATGATTTTGATATTAATTCCTTGGGCTGTAGGACTAATATCAGTTCAAACCATGAACTTTTTTTGCCTCTTTCTTATAAAATCAGAGTAAATATGTCATAAAAATATCATTTAAAAATAATATTACATATTACAGGCACTAGTAAGATGCATAATTTCTGCAATAATAAAATCAGTATGAAAACAGAAGGATTTAATAATTTTATTTCACAGACAGTGCTGAGTTTAGATGATTTTTTTATTCTTTCAAAACTAAGAATTGGGAAAAATGATCACAAAGAAAACAGAGTAGTAATGTAAGTAGAAAATGCCTACATAACTTCATAGTGCTGTTAGCAATGAACTGTGAGTAACAGAAACAGGTGAATTGCTCTTCTATAACTCCGGATTTTCCTGAATTCCCATCCAGCCTAATAGTTGCAATACTTCACACAGTTCTTAGCATAACATAGTAATCCATAAATAATTGCTGTGCTGCAAAACCACAATTTTTTTTAACCAAAATCTTGAATGAAGTTTCAGACTATAAGGCGGAGGAGCACTACGGCTGGCCCCTATCAGTTTGCACAAGCAAAGTGTTCACTTTTCAGGAAAGATGCAAAACCTTATTGAACAATTAAATTGTATGAACTTAAAATTAAATTATACTAAAAACACAAGTAAAACATACGGAACTCACCATTTCCTAGCCATTTGATTACAGTGTACTACCTTTGATCCTGATTATTTAGATCTATTGTTTCCAGGTGGTGAAAATACTGTATATGGGTATATTTACTGCGCATCACTTCCCATTTTCACATTCAGCGAGGTCACTTTATAGCATGAAGTATGCCATGGTGGAAGTATTTATAGCAAAGAAATTAGCAAATGCTATAAACCAGAGCTATTTTCCAGTTAGAACACCCATCATTAAACATTTACCAGCACATAAATGTTCATCAAAATCAACATTTCTTTTTTCTATTTGTAGGATGATCGTATAAATGAAACAAGGGCTGCGAAGAGAGAACTTGATTCAAAATATTACACAAGGTGAAAACAAGTGACATGTTCATGCAGGTTTACTCATTAAAGAAGTCCTTCTGAATTAGGTAATAACACAGAAACAAACATTTTACTGGAAAGGACAGTCTGAATTATCCTTTAAGAAGACTTGCTAAGGTAGATCAATCGATATGTAATTGTCTCTAAATGGCAAGAAGACAAGGACAAGTTATTACAGTCTGCATGTGTTGATGAGTGATATTCATAAAGGTTCAACTTTTTCTCAGCCTTGAAAATGTCAAACATGTTTTTCATTTTGACCTCTACATTGACCACTGTATTAGTAACTATGCAACATGTTATTAGTGACATGAGCAAGCTTCTGGAAGTTGGATTCAAACATTTGGTACATTCATTAGAAGCCAAGCCTGGAGATTATTATCCTCTCTGAGCAGCCTCTTTATTAGTTTTACTTCCTATGGAAGGAAACAAATTTGGAAGAGAGATTGGCACTCATCAAGGGGAAAATAAAAACTCCCGGGAAAATAGATTCAAGATTAGTGTCTAAATTTCTCCCTGTTAACCATTGGGTTTGTATGGATATGGCAAATGAGAGAGGAATTAAATAAACAAATAAAATTTCATTTACAAACTCCAGAAATACAGATATGTATATGAATGTGTCTATAGAAATATATTTGCGGGCGCCTGGGTGGCTCAGTTGGTTAAGCAACTGTCTTCGGCTCAGGTCATGATCCCGGAGTCCCGGGATCGAGTCCCACATCGGGCTCCCTGCTCGGCGGGGAGTCTGGTTCTCCCTCTAACCCTACCCCCTCTTGTGCTCTCTCTCTCACTCTCTCTCTCTCTCAAATAAATAAATAAAAAAAATCTTAAAAAAAAAAAGAAATATATTTGCATACATACACAATAAAGAATTTCCCACCAAATATTGACAGTAATTGTCTCTGGGTGGTGGTGTGTATGGTGATTTTATTTTCTCTCTTTTTCTTAATTTAAAAATTTACCATTTAAAGCTCTTACAACTAGCATGCATTCCTTTATTATAAACAAAATAAATTAAAATAAAAATTCTAGAAAATTTAAAATATTGAGTTTTTAATATCTTCAAATTTGATATGGAGGTAGGTTGTTCCTAATTTCCTAAAAAATAAAAAAAAATAGAATTTAAAGCAAGAAGCCAAGTTTGCTCTCTTAAATGCAGTAATATTTCTTTTTGTCCTAAAAAAACCCACCAAAACTAAGTAGGGAAACAATTCTGTACAATTATATATAGATATGTTATTGTTTTTGCAATTTAAGTATAAAGTATAATTTAAGTATAAAATACCGGTTAAAAGTATAAGCTGCAAATGCCAGCAGATGCAGCTTAAAATCTTCACCACACCATTTACTATGGGATTTTGAAACAACTTATTTAATCTTTCTCCTTGTTTTCTCAACCATAAAATAGAGATAATAAAATCTACCTTGTAGGAATTTTATGAAGATTAAATATGAAAATACGTCTAGCATGTAATTAGCCATCAATAAATAGTAGCTTGAAATATCACTAAAAGTGGGAAAGGAATTTCAGAAATACATTTTAGCAGACTTCAATGGAATCCAGATATTCAGTCTTGAGATTTTGTTCTAACATTAGAACGTATTACTTTCACGTTGGAAAATGAAATGCTCAGACCTCTGACATTTAGAATGATAAGCCATGATACAAGCGTTCATTACAAACTAAAGTAACTTATACTGCTAGGAGAGTTGTGTAATCTTTGCTGCTCTCATTGGTGTGGTTGCAGTGTCTGCATCCTTCTGAACAGGCAGGAAGCAGAGCTGCGAATGTTTCCAGTTGCTGTTGCTTCAGGCTTTACACTCTAGCGTTAACTTGTGAAGCTCTAATGTGCAGAGCCAAGGATCTTCTTGAATATTTTCACAGTGCCTTTACATGGCAAACTGTTATTTTGTAATCTATGAGTCTAGGTGTTGCGTAGATTTGTGTTAATGTAATGCCTTCTTCAAATGTGGCAGAAGTCCAATTCAATGTGATACATACAGTCACCCAATAGTTACTGAGAGGCCGCTATGTGCTGGATCTTATTCCTGGAACTAGGAATCAATGAACACAGTAAATAAGTATATTTTATGAAGCTTATCCTTTAGTTGTAGGGAGATAATTATTTTTTTTATTTTTTAAAAGATTTTATTTATTTTTCAACAGAGAGAGAGAGACAGCGAAAGAGGGAACACAAGCGGGGGAGTGGGAGAGAGGGAAAAGCAGGCTTCCTGCTGAGCAGGGAGCCCAATGCGGCCCTCAATCCCAGGACCCTGGGATCATGACCTGAGCCAAAGGCAGATGCTTAACGACTGAGCCACCCAGGCGCCCCACTAAGCCTGCTTCTCCCTCTCCCACTCTCCCTGCTTGTGTTCCTGCTCTCTCTCTCTCTCTCTCTGTCAAATAAATAAATAAAATCTTTAAAAAATGATAATAATAAATAAATAAAAAGGATATAAGACACTGGTGAGGAACTAATATAATAAGCACTCTCATAGCTTTCAAAGATTTTTTTTTAACTACAACCCATGTTAAGAAATACACAAGCAGGGGGAGTGGGAGAAGGAGAAGCAGGCTTCCCCCTGAGCAGGGAGCCCGATGCAGGGCTCGATCCCAGGACCCTGGGATCATGACCTGAGGTGAAGGCAGACGCTT
Source organism: Mirounga angustirostris (assembly GCF_029215605.1). NCBI lineage: Eukaryota > Metazoa > Chordata > Mammalia > Carnivora > Phocidae > Mirounga > Mirounga angustirostris. The sequence goes on from NW_026991710.1 coordinate 36,104,841, forward strand.
AACGACTGAGCCACCCAGGCGCCTTAGTTGTAGGGAGATAATTATAATAAGTAATTTATAGATATGTTAGAAGCTGAGACGTACTGTGCGAAAATAGTGCAAGGTAAGAGAATTTGGTAAGATATATTTACGTGTACTTCTAGTCCCTGCATAAATATCACCTCAATGACACCTCCCCTGGCCACACTATATAAAATTGTAATCTCTCCCCAAACCCAAACTCCAATTCCGCTAAACTTGCTCTATGTTCTCCATAGCAATTATTGCTATTATTATTTATTATCTTTCTTCTTCCTCCCACGTGAATGTAAACTTCATGAGTGCAAGGATTGTTGTTTGTGCTTTGTGTTATTCTCACTTTAGGCAAAACCACCACTGGGAAATGGGTCCATAATGTGGCAGAAAATCTTGAAAACTGAGCAAAGAGCAAATGACTACGGGCCATATTAAGGAAATTCACACTTAGTGAACTGGACATTGTGAGCCACCGGGCACACGGCATAAGCTCTTTTGCACTTTGGGACAATTATTTCACTCTTGCCATAAGATGAGGGATGGATGGAGGCTCCAGGAAGTGCTGATGGCCTCCTCCAGGCAGTGGCAAGGAAGCTAAGAAGATGTGATGCCAACAAGAGGGGGGTGGGACTTGGTATCAACTGGAAATTGAAAATTAGAATTTAGAAGGACTTTCAAGGTTCCAGTTTGAATTACTAGGTGGAGAACAATGCATTTTAATGAACAGTGAGATTTTCAAAAACAGGAGGAAGGACACATTTGAGGATATATGTTCAGTTGAGACATTCTGAGTTTGAAAAAATAAGTGGGATATTCAGGCAGAGTAAGTAAACACTCGAACCCAGGATAGGAGTCCCAGATGTAATAGGATGGGGATTATAGCTTTGGGAATCATGAGCATATTGGTCAAGTTGAATAGTGTGGCTAAAAAAATAACAATGTTTTATGTGCTAGGGGAAAAACAAATAAAAAGGGGATTTTTTTTTTTTTATGGCAGCATAAAATCCCATTGGCACAACAATCCAGAGCACAGATGAAATAACTCTCTCCCTTGAAATAGGCCAGGAGGATACAATCATGTTTACTCCTATTCCTACTGATGTAACTACAGGAAATTTCCTTTTCCTCCTCTCCACTTGGGCTAGGCACACATCTTAGTAATCGTTCTAAACAATCAAACCTTCCTCGTTCATTACCCTTTCCCTATCTGTAGTACTTAGGGATTTGGGTGGTGATGCAATCTGCTACAAATCAACTAAAGATCTGAGCTAAAGGCACACTTGGTCAGCACCAGGTGATTCCACCTTTCACAGTTACCCAACATCTAAATCCCTGTCTCATACGAGCCTAGATCACTGCTATTTTTTCCAAACGTTCTTCATCTGATGCTAAGGTTATAAATCAATCATTTGGATTCCCTCTCCTTAAGTGTAAATCCCTCAGGAGTAAAATCATGTATAACAAGAAAGAGTTTTCTATTGCTTTTTGGTTCTTCTTTTGTACTCATCTGGAAAATTCACCTGTATGGTTCAGTTTCTACCTGAGCTATTGCGATCTTGAGGAAATCACATAAATATGCTCACAAGGATCATCATATATGTATTGTTAGAAATTTTTACTGGAGCCTTATCACTGATGGACAAGGATTAACTTGTTTTCCATCTCTTTTTCACCCCACAGTTAGAACAATTGCTAGTTTACTTCTTTAGTGATTTCTAGAAGCCTAAATTCCAACACCACTGACTCCTTAATTTAACACAACTCAATTCTCTTATTTCACAGAGGAAATAGAAGCCAAAAATTCTTTCAACTTCTTACACACCACTGACATATATCTTTCATCCTGACCCTTGTTATAGTGGAAAAAATATATTCTATTCCTGTGTTAAGATTTTTTTTTCAGTAAATGCCATCCCAAATTGTAATACTCTAATATCAAAATCTTTCAAAATTTCTACTTTATACTTTTTGCTAAATATTTCCAATTTATCATTATACTTGTATTTCCAATTCTATAATCCATGGCATGCAACAATTTTTTTGACTCTTCTTTCCCTTCTTTATTTTCTTTCTTATTGTATTTTTTTTTTCAATTTACAACAACCTTCTTATAAAGACTGTCTGCTTTCTTTGACCTGAAAGTGAGGAAGAATCACAATAAACCTAAGAGAAGAACATCTCATTATTTCTGCCATAGTTATATTAGCTTCACTTACAATGGGATAGACCCTGTGCTAAAAACTTTAAATAAAACATTTCACTTAATCCTCATTATAAACCTATAAAATAGGTAACTCTTTTTTTTTTTTTTAAATAAAGAAACTGAGACTTAGGACATGTTGAATTATTGTCCCAAGGTTCCACAAAAATGGTGGTCTTGTTGGGGCGCCTGGGTGGCTCAGTCGTTAAGCGTCTGCCTTTGGTGCAGGTCATGGTCTCAGGGTCCTGGGATCGAGCCCCGCATTGGGCTCCCTGCTCCGCGGGAAGCCTGCTTCTCCCTCTCCCACTCCCCCTGCTTCTCCCTCTCTCACTCCCCCTGCTTGTGTTCCCTCTCTCACTGTGTGTCTCTGTCAAATAAATAAATAAAATCTTTTAAAGAAATGGTGGTCTTGCTTCTGACTTAGGCAGTTTGACGTCAGAACTTGCGTTTTCATCATACATGAGAAAGGAGGTCACACACACACAATTAAAAAGAGAAAAAAAAGAAAAGAACAGATGTTATAGTCATGGTCTAGACATTCAGACCAAGTGTGAAAATGTGAAAAAGCAACAGAAGATGTGGTTGTTTCCATTCTCATGGATGTCCACTGCTACTTCAAGAGCAGTGGAGCATCATAACAGATCTAGCAGCCCTTACAAAAATTGCAAATTATTGCTGTTTTCACGTGAAACTAAAAATCAGTTGCTTAGATTTAAATTTAACCTCAGACACACAGTGAATATATTTTATTTTCAAACATGTACATATTAGCTTTTTATGTTGATAATATAAGCATTGTCTTGTTTTCCATTCTACCTATAAACAATTTCTGACTGATTATCAAGTTGTGAAGACCTCCAACCTCAAGTAGTTTCAAAAGCAAAACTAGCTTCAAAATACAAAATCTGCTTCTCCTAAGTGAAAGGATTTAAAATACATTGTGGATAAGGTGTTGTAAGCAAACCAGCTAAAACAGTGTGTCATTTAGGAGGTAAATGGACCGAAACAGATGGAAGGGGGAAGAGGAGAGCCTTCCTAGAGGCACAGTGTCTGTGTGTCACCAGCTGTTGCTGGGAGATAATTTGCAATGGCAAGTGATGTATAGGAGGAAATCCAATTGCCTGTAGTCTTCTGCTTTGGACTGTTAGGAGAAAGAGCCTCTACTTGAGTTCTTTTAATTGAAGGTGGAAGCTGGGATTTGCAATGCCCACTTAAAATGACACTTTTTGATTTGATTGAAATGTAAAACAATACTCAAAAATTGCCTATTTTATTCCACAGTGGGATTCAGCTAAAGCTGAATTCAGGGAGGGAGCCAGGGGAGTTTTGTGGGGGAGAGGGTAAAGGGTAAAAGGTAAGGGAGAATATGTTAGTAATCATGCCATATAGTCTGTAAACATTTTTATTATTTTAAATTTAAATTAGAATTTATTTTAAATGTTGTTATTTAAATATACAGAGGGGAAAATTGCCATTTAAGCCACAGTGGCCTGAATTTGCTTTTTAGTAGGGAAGTCTAATTTCTACATTAATTGATTCCTTTATTATGAAAGACAAAATGCCAAGGCATGAGGTGGCTAGCCTAGAATATAATAAAGAGGGCTGAACTTATCTAGGAGTTATAGTTTTTCACAGAGGCTGTATAAAAGGGGGTCTGTAGATGAGGGAAAGTCAGAGAAGGTATGATTAGGACATGAAGAAATGGTCTCAGATGATAAAGAAGCCAAAATAAATGGAAGAAGCCTGGGAACAAAGTCAAAGACAGCAGTTGAATACTTGAGTACTTATGTGATATCGTAGACAGGCAGTGCCTGGAAATTACACATGCTGGAAGCAGACTGTGGAATAGTATCCAGTAATTACAAGCAAGGTATTTTATTTGCACAGACAAATGGGTCTTAACAATGGTGTGCCAAGTGAAAAAAAATGATACTATTTATAATAAGATATAAAAATGAGGCTATTTCTGTAAATTATATGCATGCAAAAAGTGCATTTTATGAATTTTCAGTGAAATAAAAGATATGTTTAACACATGAAAATGAATACAGAGTGAGGGGAAAGGGTTTGTGGAGACAAAGTATATGAGGAATGAATAATCAATCAGACTTGAGATAACCCAAGACATATGAGGGAAGCTGGATGAGTCTGCTCTGGCTGCCATAACAAAGTTATCACAGACTGAGTGGCTTAAACAATGGACATTCATTTTCTCACAGTTTGGGAGTCCAGACATTCATGATCAAGGTGCCAGAAAATTTAATTTCTGGTGAAGACTATCTTCTTAGGTTGTAGACAACCCCTTCTCACTGTGTCCTCACCTGGCCTTTCTTCTGTGCTCTTTCAGATAGAGAGGTTGAGGGAGATCTTGGTGTTTCTTCCCGTTCTTTTATGACACCAATTTTATCAAATTAGGGCTCTACTAATATGACCACATTTGACCGTAATTACTTCCTCAAAGGGATTACTATATAGTTAACAATAAAGAAAAAAAAATCTGCACTGGAAGAAGACTTGTTGCTTTCTTCAATGTTACTATATGGTTTATTTAAACCAAACTATGATAATATAGAGAAGGGACTGAGGTGGCGGCTGCTAGAATCTGTGGATTTACAAAAGCAAACTGGCGGGACAGGAGTCCTTGAACCCACACTTCAGTAACAGACAGACAAGTCAGTTGCGTGCATACAGAGAACATAAGACAGGAGACATTTCAGTTTTTTGCTTTGTGTTACCATCTTATACATATGTATGTTACACTTTACATTTTAAATGACTACATATTTTGTGACAATGGCTAAAGATGTAACAGTTCCTTAGCCACTGGAATGAGATTTGCAAGAAGAGGATGGGGGGATTCTATTATCTCCTCTGGCTGTGGTAGGTAGATATTTGGGAAAACAGCAGGTCTAGGATTTTCAGCAGCTTCAGATCACCTTCTTTAGTGCTAGAAGCATTTGATTTCATCAGTGGTAAATTCCTGTTATTTTGGCATTTCCTAATTCCTTTTCAATCAACAGTCACCTTTCATAAATTTTATAAGCATGTATATTTCCTGTATTAAATCCCTTTTTGTTAAATATCTTGAATCATTTGTTTCCTGGAAGATTACTGAGTAATCATAGTAATTATTCACTAGGAATATTCTAAATCCTCTGTTAATAAACTAAAAATAAAATCTGATTGCTCAGCATTTAGTTAAGTCAAGTTTCTATTTACATTTAAGATTTTATGACCTATAACACTTTCAGTGAAATCTCATCTTGATAATTTTAACTTACGGTAATAGAGTCTATTGAAATTTTGTCCAAATTGTAGAAGAGTTAAGTATTTGAAAACTATGATTAATACAAGTTGAACTTGAATGTAATTTTATAATAAATTTATTCAAATATCAGAGAATTTATTTTATATATTAAAGAACAAGCAGAAGAATTTGGAAAATATTGAGCAATGGGGCTTAAAAGGGTATTTTTAACTCCTAAAGACTATTTTTAAAAAATATATATTAATTTATTTTTTTCCTTTTTAGTGTTTTTTTTTTTTTATCATAATGTCCTTTCAGGGGAAAAGAGTAAATTATATGAGAAGTAAAGTAAAAATAAAATTAAATAAAAATAAGGAAAAATATGGGACTATTTTTTAGTGGTAAGGGGAAACTGAGGTGCCTTGCTTTAGATCATTTATTTATTCAAAAAACATCTTTAAGAACATTTTTCATATATATATATAAATCTTAGATCATTTATTTATTCAAAAAACATCTTTAAGAACATTTTTCATATATATATAAATCTTAAATCCCTTTTTAGAATTCTTTTTCCTCCTTCTAGACAACTTTTGATTAGGGTTATGATTTTTCTGAATTATTTAATTTTCAACTTTTTGATCCAGGTATAACTTTAATTCTTTAAGTCTTTGGAGGAATAAGACCTGATTTTGTTAAGGTCTTAGGATCCCATTATCTAGGTTTTTAACTTCTTGCCTTATCAGTTCTTCAATGGTCCATCATGCTGTGCATTACTATCTCGTTTTCTTTTTTCTTTGTTTTTTTCTTTGTCTTTTTTTAAAGGATTACATTGTATACTTTTATTTCAGATGAATCCTGTACTAAATATATATATATATATATATATATTTAGCAACAGAAACATGATAGTGGTTGCTATTTAAAAAAAAGAAATCTTTTTGTTGGGTTTATAAAATTCTGATTTAAGAAATTTCCCATGTTACATTGAGAGATCAAGCCCAGGAGAGACTCTGATTAATTTAACCCAGATTCCTTTCTTTTCACTTTTATTGAGATATTATTGACATACTTTACTGCATAAGTTTAAGCTGTACAGTATAATGGTTTAACTTACATATATTGTGAAATAATTATGGCAATAAGACTATTTAATACTAGCTTGTTTTAATGGATGATTAGCCCAACAGATTTTCACAGACTAATTCCCATAAATACATTTAAATACAGAGACTTTTCCTTTTCCCATTCGTCTTATTATTTTTTAAAAAAATTTAAAGATTTTCTTTATTTGAGAGAGAGTGAGAGTGAGAGCAAGAAAGAGAGAGGGAGAACATGAGCAGGGGGAAGGGGCAGAGGCAGAGGGAGAAACAGACTCCCTGATGAGCAAGAAGCCCAGTGCAGGACCTGATCCCAAGACCCTGGGATCATGACCTGAGCAGAAGGCAGATGCTTAACCGACTGAGCCACCCAGGCACCCCGACCATTTGTTTTAGTTGGCTAGGGTTGCCATAGCAAAGTAACACAATTGTGGCTTTCTAACAACAGTAATTTATTTTTTTTACAGTTTTAAAATTTAGAAGTCCAAGATCAAGGTGTTGACACAGTTATTTCTTCTGAGGCTTCCCTTTGGCTTGTAAATGGCCATCTTCTTCTGGTCTCTGTATGTTCCTGCCTATGTCCTAATCTCCTCTCTTTATAAGCATACCAGTCATATTGCATAAAACCCACCCTAACTATCCCATTTTAATTTAGTTACTGCTGAAAGGCTTTATTTCCAAATAGTCACATTTTAAGGTGCTAGGGATTAGGACTTCAAAATATGAATTTTGGGAGAACATAATTCAGCCCATAACACATATCTACTTACTGACCACAAAATCGGAGAGAGCAAGATTAGTGAGCACCATCCTAATCCCTCTAAGTTTGGATATAATAAATGCAGTGGACTAATACCCTCTATTAAACTATTACCAAAGGTGAAAGACCATTCTCATGTCAGTTAGTGACCATTTATGTATATAATTCCTAACAGGTAGAGATAAAAAAGGTTTTGACTTACCTAACATGTATAAACCTTCTCATGCAAGACAAAAATAATAAAAAAAAAATTCTAGAAAATGTGAAAAGTGTTTAAGCACAATAATTCAAACACATTTGAAGAGGAAGAGAAAAAAAAACCTTTCAATGCATAAATGTACTTAAAGATGTACCATGAATAATCATTTATATTTTCCCATAATGTAGAAAGGAAAAAATACATTTAAAATGATTAATACTTCACTTTATTATAAGATGAAGAACAGCTTATTTTAAAATTTAAGAAGTATTGTTTCTGGTTTTCAAAATGTACTTTAGAATGAGGATATGTAGCTACTAAATATAGCAGCCTGATTTTTTTTTTTCTGAAAAGATACTTCTCAGTTTCAATGGGACATACAATTCTGAGAATGACTCAAATATGACAAAGTTCTTGCAGAGTTTTACAGTTGTTATAGGTCTTTGACATTGCTAGGAACAGCAAGTGAGGATTTAGATAATTTTCTATGGCAGCAAGTGGGTGTAAAAATTAAAGAAGAAAAGGTATGGATGAAGCTGACAAAATTAATGACTTGCTTCACTTTTAATTAATACTCAATGGCAAACTTTGTGAAATTATTGAAACCTTATCAATGTTAAATTTTATTTTTTAGATGTTTCAAAAATTCTTAATTATTTTGTTGTTATTGCCCATGTATATTTCACTTTTTCCTTTATTCTTTCTTGTATGTCTTAACTCCCATCTTGGAAGAATGGGAGAAAATGAATTGGTACTGTTTGTCTAATATTATTTTAGACATGTTGATATAAAGTCATTATCAAAAAGAAAGAAACAAACAAGAAAAATAAAGTCATTATCAATTGTCCTTGATGCTTTCAACCATGAAAAAGTATTTTAAAATTTATCAGTGCTTACTGTATCTAAGAAAGGGAAAACCTTTTTCCTTTAAAAAAGATTGTACTCATAAATATTAATAATTTCATAACATAATTTTGTATCATTTCTCTGCTGAATGTGTATGTTTGATAAATTTTAAGATTCACACAGCTAAATAAATGAACATGATATCTAAAGGTATTTTGTAAATTTCTGTTAGCCCAATATCTAGGTTTTACATTTTGAGGAAATTATTTTTCCTTAGAATGTACCCTACCTACTGGCTTGTAGAAGATTTCAGACATATTTAATTGTACTGAATAATGTATGTAAATCAAGAGTGTAGATATTATGTAAATATAAGTAGTTTATATCTGTTGTGGACAGAAATCTAGGAAATAAAAGAATCATGAGAGGACTAATGAGGAAAACCAAAGAAAATATGTATAACTGAGACATTTTAAAATAAGAAAATGTAAAAGAACGCAGTAAATTTTCTAAACTTCACAATGTCTTAAACTCCAGCTACATCTAATACTTTTAATATTGAAATTCTTGTTGACTCTTTTGGGTTCATCAGATTGCACATGTTTAACTATCAATGGAGTTTCCTTACACTATTGGTTATCCTTCTGTCAAAGTGGAAAGATGACATAGGCAGAACAGGTAAGATCTTCTTTGTTCTAGACCTCCCCATCATGACCACCATCTAGTAAACCTCCCCTATATTCTCACCACATATGCTCTGCCATGATCACATTGTGTTATAGTGTGTTGTATGTACATCTATTTCCAATAGTGGAATCAATAGGCATTGATTCTCAGTTTAAATGACAATGTCTGAAAATTTTAGCTCTCTGTAACAGTCTTGAAATAACATCTGAACCACTGCTGGGAAAAATATGTATATATAATATCAAAATTATGGTAATAAACAAGTGATCAGTTTAACAAGCAAAAGATCAAGTACTATGGAAAACTGAGAGGAGAAAAGAGTGGTTTTGATACTGGAACAGAGAATACACCTTGAAAGAGGCAGCATTTGAGTTGGACCTTATACATGAAAATTCATTAATTTTCAGGGTGGAATTTTAGATATGTATTACTCGTTTTAGCTACCATTTGTCATTGTCATATCCTAGCCTCAAAGAAAAAAAATCAACATGTGAGCTAGCCTTTATAAAATATGGTTATACATGAATAAGAAGATGGAACTTTCCTTTTATATTGTTTCCTCTTAAGTTATTTTAATGATGTGATTTCAGAAACAATTTCTGATAAAATTACTCAGTGTTATTTTATAAATTTATGATAATGAGGTATAATTTCCATTAAATTAAATTACTAGGTCAATAATATTGCTTGATATGCTGAAATACAGGTTCAGACACAGGGAGCATGTTGATTCCCTGAAAATTCATACCTGCTTTTGAGCTAAAAAGTAAAAATGGTGATACAAAATTAATGTACAAAAATCGGTTGTGTTTCTCTACACTAATAATGAAGTAGCAGAAAGGGAAATTAAGAAAACAGTCCCATTTACATTTGCACCAAAAAGAATAAAATACCTAGAAATAAACTTAACCAAGACGTGAAAGATCTGTGCTCCAAAAACTATAAAACATTGATGAAAGAAATTGAAGATGACACAAACAAATGGAAAGATATACCATGCTCATGGATTGGAAGAACCAACATTATTAAAAATGTTCATTAAAAAAGTAAAAATGGAATAGAGTTGAAATTTGTATTATTGTTGCTATTGTTTTCTAATTCTTAGTAAGAGCTGTTCATTTTGAAACACATCGTGTGACTAGCTCATGTCCTGTGATGAGGACATTTGACATTTCTACCCTATTTTCTAAATTACAACTAATACATGAAAATTATACCTTCCTTAGAAAAGAGTTATATATTTTATTGTCACATTTACATGATGTTACTCAGAGTTTCACTTCTTCAGAAGTAAATGTGATCACTTTTTGCCTGCTTATATTGTCATTTTAATAAGGAAAAGACTGCTGTACTGAAGATTGTTAAGAATTATGCGACAAAACTCACTCCATCCTGTGAACTTGAAAGAATTACTTTCACATGCAATCTTTTTTTCTTTCACTTAAAGTGATACTTTTCTTAAAAAAAATTAAAGTATTGTTGACAATGTTACATTCATTTCAGGTGTACAATATAGTAATTGGAGAAGTCTATGCAATTTTTATACAGTGGGTTTCAACTGATGGTAAAAATTACTGATGTTCCTTGATAACTCTATAGGTATCTATAGATATACTGAATCCATAGATATGCCAATCCTTTTTAATGTTTGAAAAATTTTTGTAACTATTCTAGATACATAATATTATAATGTCCATTAGCAGCTGGAATATTGAATTAAGTGTGGGATTATTAAATGGTACATCAAATTATTAAAAAAGGAAGTATTACACAAAATAAGGACTGTTTTTAAATTGCTGTAAATAAAAATTCTGAAACACAGGGTAAATTTAAACAATATGCTCCATTGCATCTCTTAGATGTTTTTTAGACCATGCAAAACCTTTCTTAGCGAATAGATAAATGAGCAAAGTCTAGGAAATAAACTATTCTACTCAGTGCCAGAGTGGTCCAGAACAACCATGTGGAGAATGCAAGGAAACAGAATCCAATTTAATTTCTTCAGCTGAGTTGTAAATAAAATGTTTTCCAAGTGTAAGCCTCAAAACAGAAAACCCAACAGCCTCTTCTTTAGTTGACTATGTTTACTGCATATTATCTGTAGCTTTCCTCACTTTATATCTAGCATCACAAACTGGATTTACAATCTCTTAAGCAGGTTGTACTTCTTTTGTTTATCCGGTGTACTTACCATAAAATAATCCATTGAGTAGGCGTTCTATATATATCTATTGATTTTGTGTGGAGTAAAAATAATGCATTTCTACATTATCTGAACTGAATATTGTCCTATGATAAAAAAACAACACAAGTATACCACATTTGAAAAATGAATGGTATTATATATAAACAAACATTGAGTTGTTTTTTCAAGATTAGAATATATTCTCTATGACCTATTTCATTCTCTAAGTCTATGATTTGGCTAAGAAATAACTACCCAGTGTTGTCTATATATTATTCCTATAGTACTATTTGATTCAAAAGTCTATTTTCTTGAATTAGGTATTCAATGCATACACCAACTCCTGCAAATGATGAGCAGTTTTTTGTTTTTTGGGTTTTTTTTTTTGGCAAGCTTGCCTAGGTAGTTTTAAAAATGAACCCAGCCATTGACTGGTGTGTTTTAATTGCTATAATTTGAATAATTAATTCTATGTTTAGAAAATGAGTTCAAGGTGGTGTGTGATTAACCATGTTTAATGAAGTCATTACCTGATTAAAACGCATTTCATGCCCATGACTGATTATATCCAAATGCTAATCAATTTGATTTAAATTGTCTCTATATATTTGAATTTGTTACAGGTTTGTGTTATACCTAATGTGATGAAAACTACATTGATATTCTATTATGGGTTATTGTTTATACTTTTGAACTCACTATTTCTAGAAGTATAGGAAATAGTGTATCAATTTCACTAAAAAATGACATCTGCAGAAAATATTCTTGGCTTAGGAAATGATTTCATTTTGGAAAGTGAGCTTTTAATAAAAGGGACTAGTTTGATTAAGAAGAGAGCTCTTTAGTGATAAATTAGGTGACTGAATTTCTGAGGGGCTTTCTTATATATTAACTTTAGCTCTGAGTCTTCACAAACAGAACATGTCAAACTTGTTATGTGGTCTTGAGAAAGTGAATGGTTTTAAAGAAAAGACATCTGAAATATCTTTAATAATAGAACTCAAGAGTGTGAAGAGAGATTTTTTAGAGGACAGGCACCAGCTGTTTTTCTTCTACACTGAGCACAGAACAAGAGAAAATATAATTAAACTAAGAAATGAGGTATTTTGGGTCTTAGGATTGCTTTGAAAGTATAAACTAAGTCTGTTATATGTTGAAATGCATTACTGAGGTTAGACTATGATACTCTTTTGTAGAATTTTAAAAGATGCATAATTTCTCATGTGATTTAGTTATATTACATGACTTCCTGCCCGAAGTGGTCAATAGCCTTTCAAAGTTGCTTCCTTCAACAAATAATCTTTTAGCGCCGTGGGACAAAATTTTCATATTTTCAGTACAAATCAGGTTTCAAAGAACAAGCCGTTGTTTACACTGTGAACTCAGCTGTGTTGACTATGATCTTTGACATTTACAATAAATAAATGCATACCTACTTACATACATACACACACATACATACATGCATGAATCAGTGCTCTTCCACTAGACTTTAAAAAATGTGTTTCATTGTGCAAATTTTCACATCTGAAGGTAATAGATTCTTCAATAATTATTAATAGCTTGTTGCTATTGGCTGATGGACAAAAAACATAAATATATTTTCCAGAGAAACATGATTTAGATTTGTTGCATAATGCATGGGGCGATTTTGAAAATGTATAAGCAGGTCAGGGGTTCTCAGCCTTGGCACTATTGACATTTGGGGCTGGACAATTCTTTGTTGTGAGGAGCTTCCCTGTGCCTGCTATGATGTTTAGCAATATCCCTGGCCTCCAGCCAATTTATACGAGTAGCATCCCAACCCTCAAGTAATGACAATGAAAAATGAACCCCAGACGTTGTCAAACGTTCTCTGCAGGGTGGGGAATGTGGTGGTGGTGACAAAAGTGCCCTCAGCTGAAAACCACTGAGGTAGATAATGACCAGTCTGTATCAGCACTGGTTTTGTTAATATTTATAAACATATGATCTGTGGTTGTTTTATGATAATTAATATAAAGGAGTAAAACTAATATAGTCTCTAACATATAAGTTCACCCAAGAAATACTTTTATCGAAGTGAACAAATGGATAAATGAATTAACATTAAAATGAATAAGTGAAATACAAGAAAAGTAAAAATTACAATGAATACTACAATCTGGAAGATGTTTCTTAAAAGATACTGATAAGTTTTGTATGTATCACTGTTCAACTCAAAAATAGATTGTCTTACGTGCAATTTAAACATAATATCATGTAAACATAACCAAACTAAATTTATTTTTCAAATTTTTCTAAGCTTTATAAACTTTTTGGATATTGGAAATAGCCAAAAGTAATTTGAATTTTTTACCATGCTTTACATTTTCAACTATTAAACAATTTTTAATACATTTTTACAACAATAGAATTAATTTTCTTTTCCTTGATTATTCTCTGCTTGGCAGTGGCTACCAGTAATGTGAGGTACACAAATGTGACTGATAACAGGAAGGAACATTGATTAATGATCACATGTCTGCCAACTCATTTTTTAAAACCACACTTTTTTTTCCAACCAGGAGTCTAGGCTTCTACATTTCTAAGAATATCTTTCCTAATACCTTAGGGAAGATTATATTAGTGATTCTTAAAATGACCAAAGCTGATATTCTCACAGGTTGAACTTCATTACATTAAGAGGATTTCTAGGGACCCCTCGGTGGCTCAGGCAATTAGGCAGCCAACTCTTGATTTCTGCTCAGGTCATGATCTCCAGGTCCTGGGATTGAGCCCCATGTGGGGCTCCATACTCAGTGTGGAGCCTGCTTGAAGATTCTCTCTCTCTCAAATAAATAAATAAATCTTTTTTTTTTTTAAAGAGGATTTCTTACTCCATGAAAATGTGCATTACCTAGAAAGCGGTCTAAGTTTTTTAAAATGAAAGACAGTTAAAAGTCATTAAAGTCATCTTAAAGTCATCTTGGCTGTCACCACCTTCACATATGAGACCACCATATACCAGTCATCCTCAGTGGACTCACCCTAATGGTGAGATTAGTCAAGCCATGTAAACCTTACACAATCACCAGTATAAAATCATGAGTTAAATAAATATTGTTTTAAAATACTACATTTTGGGATGATTTATTACACTGTGAAAGCTATCTATATAATGTCCTAAATAGCAAAGCATAGCAAAATTAAATGTATACATTATTCTTTTGACCAAGAATTATTATTATACAGGGCACCTGGGTGACTCAGTTGGTTAAGCCTCTGACTCTTGATTTTGGCTCAGGTCATGATCTCAGGGTTGTGAGATTGAGCCTTGCATTGGGCTCCATGCTGGGTGTGGAGCCTGCTTAAGATTGTCTTTCTTCCCCTCCCTCTTCCTCACTTCTCTTTTTTTCTCTCTCTCTGTCTCAAATATATATAAATATCTTATTTAGGTTCCACACCCAGCAAAGCCCAATGTGGGGCTTGAACTCATGACCCTGAGATCAAAACCTGAGCTGAAATCAAGAGTTGGACACTTAACTGACTGAGCCACCCAGGTGCCCCAAGAATTATTATATTTTTAATCAACAGAGACTGATAAAAATAATTGAACCTCCCAAGAATGTGTCATTTATTTATAGCTAAACAATCTTAAAAGAGTACTACACCAATTGTTACTTTCATAGAATTACAATTCCCAGAAAACCACATAATTCTATGAGACCTAAAAAATAATTGTTTATCCAAACAGAAGCACGTTAATTTCTATAGATTTAATTACTACAATATAAGTAGATATGTATACACATTACTATGAAATATAATCAATATTTAATAAATATTAACATGTTCATCTATAGCAGGGATCTATGACACTAAAAATTTTTATTTTTATCAGTGTTGTTTTGTAAAACTTTACAATCTTATTTTCTAGATAGAATAACTGTGTGATATGGTTCTGTAGCTCAAGTATTTTTGGCTCCATTTAAAATAATCAAACTAGTTTTTTGTTTATTTGTTCACAAGTATTTAAAAAGCTAGAAACATTTAACCAAATAGAACAGGCTGAAGATCATTTGGGAATTCTATCACTACATATAAGTGAAAGAAATATTATTCTCTATACATGTAAGTTCATTCTTGAGACTATAGGAATATATAATCAAAACATTTTAAAAGCCACTAATGTTATTTCTCTATAAAATTTGATTTTTTTTAAGATTTTATTTATTTATTCATGAGAGACAGAGAGAGAGAGAGAGAGAGAGGCAGAGGGAGAAGCAGGCTCCCAAGGAGCAGGGAGCCCGATGTGGGACTCGATCCCAGGACCCTGGGATCATGACCTGAGCTGAAGGCAGACGCTTAACCATCTGAGCCACCCAGGCACCCTATCTCTATAAAATTTGAAATAGACTTATTATTAATAACTAGACATTACTAATACATTGGCAGAGTACACATTCTTTATCACTGATTCCCTTATGTTTTTAGTCTCAGGCTTTGGTAAAGGTACAACAGAAACGAACTTCGTAAGATATTTAAAAGGCATGGCATAAAAAAGCAAGATTTCGATTCATTCAGCTTTAAAAAAATACATGAATTAAGGTGATGCAAAGCAATATAGTTTTAAAGTATATACTTGCTAAATAAAATGAAGGAAAAGTCTTGCTAATGGTGTCCACATAGTAGTGAAAGAAAGAATAATGTCCTAAGAATTAAGTTGAAAAAATATATCCTCTTTGGAGTAGAAAATATTCTTTTATTTTAATTTAATAAACCTGATATTTTGGATCAGTTGTAGATACACAACAAAATTGAGCAGTCCATAACCCTATGTTTTTAGTATGGCCATCCCCCATCAGAGTGGTGCACTTGTTACAAGTGATGAACTTACTTTGACACATCATTATGCCACAAAATTCATAGTTTACATTAAGGTTGCTCTTGGTGTTTTATAGGCATACCTTATTATTTTATTGTGCTTCACTTCGTTACATTTCAGAGACATTGAATTTTTTACAAATTGTAGGTTTGTGACAATTCTGTGTCAAACAAGTCTATCCGTACCATTTCTCCAATAGCACTCACTCACTTCATGTCTCTGTGTCACATTTTGGTAATTTTCACAATATTTTAAACTCTTTCATGATTATCGTATTTACTATGGTGATCTGTGATCAGCAGTGTTACTAGTGTTATTGTTTTGGGGTGCCATGACCTGTGCCCACACAGGACAGCAAAGTTAATCAATAAATGTTGTGTGTGTTCTGACTGCTTCACCACTGGCTGTTCCCCTCTCTTTCCCTCTTTTCCCTTGGGCCTCCCTATTCCCTGAGACACACCAAAGTTGAAATCAGTCCAATTAATAACCCAGCAATGGTTTCTAAGGTTCAAGTGAAAGGAAGAATCACATGTCTCTCACTTTAAACCAAAAGCTAGAAATAATTTAGTATGGAAGGCATGTTGAAAGCCAAGATAGGCTGAAAGCTAGACCTCTTGCACCAAACTGTCAGTGAAGTTGTGAATACAAAGGAAAAGTTCCTAAAGGAAATTAAAAGTATTACTCGAGTGAACACATGAATGATAAGAAAATAGAGCAGCCTTATTGCTGATATGGAGAAGGTTTTGGTGGTCCGGACAAAAGATCAAACCAACCAAAATGTTACCTTAAACAAAAGCCTAGTCCAGAGCAAAGTCCTAACTCTCTTCAGGTCTACGAAGGCTGAGAGAGGTGAGGAAGCCGCAGGAGACAAGTTGGAAGCCAGCAGAGGTTGGTTCATGAGGCTTGAGGAAAGCAGCTCCCTCCATAACATAAAAGTACAGGTGAAGCAGCAAGTGCTGATGTGAAAAGTGCAGCAAGTTACCCAGAAGATCTAGCTAAGATAGTTAATGAAGGTGGCTACACTAAACAACAGATTTCCAATCTAGATGATGTAGCCTTCTATTGGAAGAAGATGCCAGCTAGGACTTTCACAGCTAGAGCAGAGAAGTCAATGCCTGGCTTCAAAGTTTCAAACACCAAGTTGGCTCTCTTGTGAAGGGTTAATTCTTCTGAGGGATCTGGGCAAAGTGAATTGAAAAACTTCTGGAAAGAATTTATTATCTTTAGATGCCATCCATGATTCTTTGGTAAGAGGCCAAAATATCAACATTGGCTAGAGTGTGGAAGAAGTGGAGTCCAAGCCTCATGGATGACTTGGAGGGGCTCAAGACCAGCAGAGGAAGTACCTACAGATGTGGTGAGAATAGCAAGAGAACTAGAATTAGAAGTAGAGCCTGAAGATGGCACTGAATTGTGGCAATCTCATCATAAAACTTGAACAGATGAGGAGTTGCTTCTTATGAGCAAGCAAAAAGAAAGTGGTTTCTTGAGATGAAATCTACTCCTAGTGAAGGTTATTGAAATGGAAACAAAAAATTTACAATATTACATAAACACTGCTGATAAAGCAGTGGCAAGCTTTGAGAAGATTGACTCCCTTTCTGAAAGGCTTACTGTGAGTAAAATGTTATCAAAGAGCATCACAGGCTACAGAGAAATCATTCATGAAAAGAAGAGTCCGTCAATGTGACAAACTTCACTGATGTCTTAAGAAATTGCCACAGCCACCCCAACTACCAGCAACCACCACCTTGATCAGTCAGCAGCCACCAACATTGAGACAAGATTTTGTACCAGCAGAAGATTATGACTCACTGAAAGCTCAGATGATGGTTAGTACTTTTTAGCAATAAAATATTTTATTTTATTTTATTTTTTAGTCATAATTCCATTGAACACTTAATAGACTACAGTATAGTGTAAAGATAACTTTTATATCCATTGGGGAACCAAAAAATTCATTTCACTCACTTTATTGCAATATTCACTTTATTGTGGTGGTCTGGAGCCAAACCTACAATATCTTTGAGGTATGCTTATAATATAGAGTTCTAAACATGGCAAATAGCACAATCCGTTAAGATGAAATTACAACAGCAATATGTGAAATGTGTCTCTCAAGAACTTTAGTGAATTTATCTAAAGTTGCAGAAGTATATTTGGCATATTTTCTAAAATGTATTAAATTACATTTGCATATGGATACAATTTAAAAGTTTACTTCACTCAATCTGTCTTAATCCCTAGTGGATTACAAAATAACAGGAAATGCTGAAAGATGTTTTACTTTTCTTCAAGAATTTGATTATTGAAACATACTTCATTGGGTTGATTTGTTTATGGTACATAATTCTCTAGAATGTGTGCATGTTTTAAATTTAGATACATGTTCAAGTGACACCAATACATACAAGTTTTAAAGGCATTATAAAAATAGAAATATTTAATTTACAAACTTCTGATCTAAAAATCATGATATCATAGACTCAGATTTGGAAGGGACTTTGAAATCTATATCAGTACCTAAGTCATTTATTCATTGGAAAGCTCAAAACTCAGATTTTAACTCATGCTTTGACAAGTATTTGATGACAATAGTATAATATCTAATTCGCTTGTTTTGCTTTTCAGGCTATTCATTTTTAGTTAGCTCAATTATTATTCAGTATTTTATGACTAATTAATAGTATAGGTATAATTGTCACAATTATAGTGACATCTTTTTCAGCTTCTAGAAGCTGTCTGCATTCCTTGGCTAGTGGCCTTTTCCTTGCACTATCCTAACATGTTGATTTATCATCACATTTCCTATTCACTCTGATCCTCCTGCCTCCCTCTAAAAATGACCCATGATTACATTGTATTCATCCAGGTAATCCAAGGTAAATTCCCATCTTAAAACCTTTAATATATTCACATTTGTAAAATCTCTTTTTACAATATAGGATAACATAGTCACAGGTTCAGGGGATTAAGGTATAGACATCTTTGCAAGGGTAGGGGACATTATTTGGCCTACCACAAGTGCCTAATATGGACCTGCAATAGTCAGGAATCTGGAGATATGGCAGTAAACAAACATTTGAATTTATGTTAATAGGTCTTACATTCTGGAGGATAAAAAGCATCAGTCACAACATAGTGACTGAATTTAGAACCCTGAAATAATATGTGTGGTATAAGAAACCTTTAAGATAATCTCCCAAAGATCCCCATCTCCTAATATTCATGCTCTTGTGTAATCCCCTTCAACTGAGTATAAGCTAGACCTAGAGACTCATTTCCTAAGAACAGGATATATCAACAGTGATAGAACATCATTTTCTCGATTACACTACAAAATGCCTGTGGCTTCTATTTTGCTTCCCATTTTTACTCACTCCCTAGCTTGCTCTAAGGGAAGCCAGCTGACATATTGTGAGCTTCCCCACTGAGAGGACTAACTGCCCTTCCCAGTGTGGATGGGTCTTTACAATTCACTGAAGGCCTGAAGAGAATAAAAAAGGCTGAGGCAGGGAGAATTTGCTTTCTCTCTCTATCTTGGAGCTGAGACATTGGTCTTCTCCTGCCTACAGACTTGGACTTAGACTGGAACTTATACCACCAGCTCTCCTGAATCCCAGATCTTCAGACTTGGACTGGACCTGATCTTGGGATTTCTCACCCTCTGCAATCACATGAGTCAATTCCTTATAATCTCTTCATATACATCCTATTGATTCTGTTTCTTTGGAGAACACTAACACAGTGCATGTTGTCCCATTGGTTAAAAATTATGAGGGAAGAAATGAATTCTAGAGCAGGGGGAAATGAAAAGCCCAGCTTTGGGGCGCCTGGGTGGCTCAGTCGGTTAAGCGTCTGCCTTTGGCTCAGGTCATGATCCCAGGATCCTGGGATGGATTCCGCATCGGGCTCCCTGCTCAGTGGGGAGCCTGCTTCTCCTTCTCCCTCTGCCCCTCCCCCCAGCTCATGTTCTCTCTCTTGCTCTGCTGTCTCTCTCTCTCATAAATAAATAAAATCTTAAAAAAAAGAAAAGAAAAATCCAGCTTTGACCATAATATATTTGATTTGGAACATCCAATTGCAGATGTCAAGAAAGAATTTTGTTAACAGAGATCGAGTTCTCTTATTCATTAATTATTTAACACATTGCGCCTTATGCCAAAGATGTGACAGTTCACAGAGGTCTGGGAAGTGTAGATTAAAAAGACAACAGCACACAGATGGTGTACCAGCTAGTTATGCTATCTCTGAAAGCAACAAAATGTCTGACAAATAGTGACTTAAATAGTAGGAGTTAATTTTCTCATCTAGCAAAAACTCTGAAGGTAAAGGCTTGCTATGATCAAGGTAAAAGTAAAAACAGTGGTTCAGGGGCTCAACAATATTAGGAATCTGTGTGTTTGTGTGTGTTTAATCTTCCTCTCACTGTTGCAAGTTCACTATAGCAGCTCCAAACACCATGTCATGTTCAAACATAGAAAAACGGAGCAGCATGGAGTAAAGTCCTTCTTAGCACACGCAGCCCTCTCTTGAGAGATTCAAAATCATTCCCAAAAGCCCTTCAGAAAATTTTCTCTTTCCTCTAATTGGTGGAAAAAAAAAATCAACCATAATATCACTCCAAGACTGAGGGCTGGGTTTACTTTTCTATAGACTTAGGGCTCTTGATTTGATACATGAAAAGAAAAATAAAATTCTACTTGGTAAAGAAAGAGAGAGAGAGAGGAGAGAGAATGATTTAGAGTGGGCATCTTAATAGAACTCCAAATTTATATAGGAACTGATTCAAGGCCAGGGGATGAATTAGTTTTATTTTAATTAAATTACGGCAAACTTTTCCACATTACAGCAAAATTTTCCACACTGAGTTTTCTTCATTGGTCTATGAGTGAGCATGTGACCCAATTCTGGCCAATAAAACATGAAAAGTATTTCTGAAAGCTGTGTCAACGTTACCTTCCTGTTACCTGAAGACATCAGGAAAACATTTTTTTTTTTCAGGCTTTCCTCTTGCTTTCAACTCTATTGTATAAAAATAGAATGATTTAAGGTATGGCAGCCATTTTGTAACTATGAGATAAAGACCAAAAACCAAAGCCACTTACAACACAACTTCCTGACTTCATTGATTCACTCAACTAATCCCTTATTATTTAAACTCATACAACATGGACATTCTGTTATTTGTAACTAAAAAGAGCATATATAATATAGATACCATTTAAATCCATAGAAATGAAGGTATTTGTTGTAAAGGGAAAAACTGCAGAGAACGGAGAGAAAAAGTCTCATTACTGAGGTTTGGCAACATTGAGGGAGGAATAGATGAGGAACCTGCTAAGGAGATAGAGAACTGGTAAAAGGACAACCAAAAGAGTAGTGTGTTCTGGAAACTTGAGAGGGTGTTTCATGAAAAGAAATCATTGTGAGCTATATAGAATGCTCCTGAAAGTCTGAGCATATTGAAAACAGCAATTTAAAAATAACTTTGGCAATATAAAGGTCTTTGGAAACTTTGAAAGGACTTCTCTTTGAGTTACTGAGAGAAAGAAGCTATATTAGAACACATAGGTTCAAGGAAGTGTGACTGTAATGTTTAGAAAAATATCTGTCAGTGTTTGGCCATGAAGTAAAATTGATAAAAGGCAGTAAATGAAGCCTGCTTTGTTGTTGCGATTGCTATCTAGTGGAAGGTACTAAAGGAAATTTGCATGGTGATGATGTTATAAGCAATGGAGAAAGAGATATTTATGATGCTGGAGAAAAAAGAAGCCACAGGAGTACTCTTGAGAGGAGATTATCTCTGGAGCACAGGAGAAGAGATTAGCTTCTGAGGAAGGGTTGTTTTCTTTATTGTAACAAGAAGATGTGATGATGAGGTAAAGACAATTCCTCGTGGTTTTTTGAGAGGCTGAGACACTTTTGCTGGCCCATTTTTCTCAGAGGAGGATCCCTTTACTCTGTCTACCAATTCAAATGTTAATCTCATTCAGAAACACCCTCACAAGCACAACCAGAAATAAGGTTTAGCCAAATATCTCATTACGTCATGGCCCAGTCAGGATGACACATAAAATTAATGATCACAATCATCATTGAAGAGGGAGGGATTGGTCTTTATCTCATAGTTACAAGATGCGTACAAGAATGTATGAGGTAACAGACTTTACTTAAGTTGAGCTAAAATGCCAGAACATTTTCTTGTGAACAAACTTTATGTCAAGGATCCCTCATCTTTTACTATACAATCAAAGCTTTGACGTTAAAGGCAACATTTTCAATATATTCTCATTAAATTATATTAACTCAGTTTTACACAAGAATACCTTTCTTCAAACTATTTTAATCATGGTTTTTAATTGCTGGTGTTATTTCTCCTTTCTAGCTTGTTGGATCTGCAATTCTGGTAAACATGTGTTTTCCGTGGGCTTGTCATTCAACATTAGCACTGGGCCCAGGGCAGAGATCAGTGGCACTTTATGAAACATAAGGATCATTAGTGGTAGTAATATTGGCAGATATTCCTAAAATATTTTTAAAAATAATTCTCACTGTGGACCTCAAAATTGAATCAGATTCATAATTCTGGAAAAATCTAAATCTTAATAAAATTTTACCAAATCTGATTTTAAAGATGGAATTCCCTAAAATTTTATCTAAATATCATTCAGATGTAGAAATTATTTATAGGCAACGTGAATCTGGTTTCTGTTTTGCAAATGGTTAATTTGCCCACATTCAGTGCTTTTTATTTATTTTGTTCTGTTTTCCTATACTATGTATATTTCACAGCAATCAATTATTCCTTAGACTATTTTCAGGGAAAAATACACATATTTCAAAATCAATTCATATTTCCTGCTGCCTCTCTAGAGGTGTCATGGAAACCAAGAATGTGGACTCTGGAGAGAATCTACCTAGGTTATAATTCTGGCTCTGACATTTATTAACTGTGTGATCTTTAAAAAACTTACTGTGTCCTCTCTATGTGAAAGAATAATGTTTTAGTTGGTTTAGACTGTAAAGTAAAATAGATGGGGTAGTTTACAAACAATGGAAATTCATTTCTCACAGTCTGGAGGCTGGAAGTCCAAGATCAGGGTACCATATGGTTGGGTTCTGGTGAGGGTCCTCCTCTTCGAGGGTGTAGACTATGGACTTCTTGTTGTATCCTCAGATGGTGAAAAGAGAGCAAGGTAGCTCTCTGGCCTCTTCTGGTAAGGCCACTAATCCTATTTCCAAGGGCTCCAATCTCATGGTCTAATTACCTCCCCATGGCCCTACAACATATGAATTTTGAGGGAACATAAACATTCACTCCACAACAGACAGAGACACATTTCTCCATATTTACATAATCCAAACACCTGCCACACAGTGTTGTTAATGATCTAAAAATTTATTTAAGAACTACTTTTTGCAAAGCATTGTTCCAAGCACTTTAAATGTATTAATTCATGTTATCATATAACAACCCATGGAATAAGTATGTTAATATTCCCATCTAATGGATGAGAAAAATCTAAGTAACTTGCCCCTGGTCACACAATTTATAAGTGGTATAACTGGGATTAAACTCGAAGCAAAATTTTGCATAAAATTTACACATTTAATTATACTTAGAAATCCAGTAGGGAACCAATCAATTTATCTGTGATCTTTGTGAATTGAAGCAGGTTTTGAAAAGCTGTTAATAAAAACAACAATCAAACAAATAAAGAGCAGGTATATCTCAAGGTTCACTGTATATTCACATCAGATTATATTCAGTATATGATATTACAATATTAAGAAACAAATATAAATATATTAAATTGCCAGCTTATGGATTTTGAGGCTCATTTTGATCCTCGTATATTTTTATTAAACATAAAAAGGTTATTGAACAGTCTGAACCCAGTATATCCGTGACATAGTTTTGTGTGCCTTCAGTGACCTCTTTCTAACTTTGCTCCCACATCATTTAATCAGATTTTAAGCAAACCCCATAGTTGTCTGGTCATTTTCAGTTATTCAAAATAATCCAATCCAGTTTAAAATAGCAGTAATCACAGATATGGTGAGTAAGCTATCCCAGTGTTATAGCCTCTCTCCATACTACAATGTCTCTGCAATATGTGCTCAAATCGACCAGAAAAGAAAATCAGCAAACAGATTTCCAAACAATTCTTTCATTCATTTATTCACCCATTTAGCAAATATTGAGTAACTACCATTTGCGCCTACTAGGGAATCGAACAGTCAACAAAACTAATAGAACTCCTGCTTTAATGGACCTTATATTCTAATGGGGGGTGGGGGTGGAGAGTGTCCATTGGAGATAGGTGCTTTGAAGAGAAACTGCAGCTAGGTAAGAGGAAGGGAGTTAATGGAAAGTTATTTTTTAAAGCTTGCCAGGAAAAGTCTCCATGAATAGATGACAACTGAGTGAAAGTCAATGAAGTAAGGGAGGACTGTTCTAGGCAGAGAGACTGTATCTGGAAGGGCACTGTCTTAAAAGCATGTTTGGTGCCCTAGAAGGTGCAATGGTGAGTCATGGAGGAGAAGGAAGGTAGGAGTTGATGTCCAAGAGATAGCCAAGATCAGTTCCTACTGGACCTTTCCAGGTTATGCTAAGAGCTTTATATTCTTTTTTTTTTTTTTTTTACTTTTTTCATGTTATGGGAATCCATTAGAGGGTTTCAAGAAAGGAGGAATGTGATATAACATAGGTTTTAAAAAGAATTACCAGCCGAAAGGTGAATCATCAACTGGGGTCAAGATTGGGAGGATGAGGTAAGTAAGGAAGCTATTGTAGTCTAGGCAAAAGTCAATGGTGGCTTGGCCTTTACTCATAGTATTGAAGTTGGTGGGAAGCTGTTGGATGCAGGATTTCCTGATGGATTTATATAAATGTGGGAAAAACAAAGGAGTTAAGAATTATTACAAGATCTGTTTGTTTGGGGGCTTACACAACAAGGTCAATGGTAGTGCTATTTTCTGAGATAAAAAGAAGATGAGAGAATACCAATAATTTTGTTTATGGCATATGAATTTGAGATGCTTTTTAGTTAACCTGGTGGAGTTATAAAGATTCCTACTGTCCTGATGAATATAAATTGCGTTTAAAAAAAGACCCTATTTAAAATATAGCAGGAGAGCTGTCTTACTGGTAAAACTTGTTTGATTTTTTTTTAACTAGCATAAAGTAATTTAGTAGAAAGGATGTTGGCAATAATTTATTAAGAGCAGATTTGCAATTATGCTAGTGTATTAAATGCAGTCACCCTTACAGTCATGTGCAATTGACCGATATAATGCGCTGCTTGCTAGGTCATTCAATTTAAGAGGGTTATAACAGCTAATCTTTTTAGCAATCAAAAAGATCCCACGACAAATAAACATTTAGAAAGAGGGTGAATTTTAACTAGTGAAAGCAAGTGGGGATATTATTTTTGCAACCTGGAAACAAGTCTACCTTCTTCTTATATAACTAATTTAAAATGTGGAATTTTGATTTGGGGTGTTAAAGATAACTTTCTCTCTCTCCTATCGATCATCTATCTATCTATCTATCATCTATCATCATCTATCTGTATCTATCATCATCTATTCTCACTCCATTTCCTCCTGGTGGAAAAAGTGGTCCCTTTTCTCATGTTCGAAGCAAATCCCTCAATTTGTGCTTTTGAAAAAAGCTTTCCTGCTTTGACTTCTTTAGTCATAAAATTGTTCACCATTCATCAGTCCTTACGTTTTTGTATCTTTAACTCTTCTCTCTCTGTCCATTGTCACTGCTTCTACACATGGAACAAAGTGTTTGTCTTTGCAAATTTAAAAATAAAACTCAGTTGTCTCTGCAATACTTTTTTCATTCTTCCACTGTTAAAATTCTTGCTAAAAAGAGAATGCTCGCTGCCTTTATTTCAAAGTGGGAGCTCTCACATTTCACTCATTTCTTTCCCTACTGCTGTCAAGCTTCTGCCTCTATTATTTCGTTGAAATTCCTCTCTAAAAGGTTACTTGTGGGCCTGCTAAATTCTAAAAGATTATTTTTATCTTCATATTACTTGGATTTGTTTAACATTTAACATTTTTTGATCATCCTTCTTGGTTTTTCTCCTTTATTGGCTTCTAGGATCCCAATTTCTAGTTTAAAATCCTAGTTTTTTTGGGCGCCTGGGTGGCTCAGTTGGTTAAGCGACTGCCTTCGGCTCAGGTCATGATCCTGGAGTCCCGGGATCGAGTCCCACATCGGGCTCCCTGCTCAGCAGGGAGTCTGCTTCTCCCTCTGACCCTCCCCCATCTCATGCTCTCTCTCTCTCATTCTCTCTGTCTCAAATAAATAAATAAAATTTAAAAAAAAAATAAATAAAATCCTAGTTTTTTTTTTTAATTTATCTAAATATTCCCATTCAGTTTTGCATTTTTCTTCTTGTAATGCCAATTAAGGTTAAAATCCACCAAGATTCCATTTGCACTTTTTCTCTGCTCATCACTTCTCTTTCTCTTTCTCTCTCTGTTCCTCTACCTTTCCTTTTTTCACTTTTCATAAAAATGATCATCCATCCCTATTAGGATAACTTCTGCTGTTGACCACAATATCTAGTCTAATGCAATAGAGCAAATGTTCCTTGAGGGAGGCTTGCTCACTGTTGCATCCCCAGAACACTACCTGTTACATAATAGGTTCTCAATAAATGTTTACTAAGCCAATCTATATTTACTGTGCAAATTGTCATCTAAACTCTGGACTTGTATACATAAGAGTATAGGAGATACCTGTAAATAGCCTCAAAGCACCTCATACACAACAAGAACAAAAGGATAACATTAATTTCCCCCAAATATTTACCATTATTCACTCAGTCATCTAAATTCTATTTAAGGGATATAATTTAAAAAGCCACCTCTCCCTTAAACCTACAGGCAATCAATCACCATGTCCTGTAAATTCTATTTCCTTAAACTCTAACTTGCCCTCGCTACATTCATGACTTCTGCTATAGATTATATACTCATCAGCTCTCACTGGAACTATGAGTAAAACTGGTCTCCCTGCCAATAACACCCCCTTTTCCAATTCATGTTCTACATTGCAGACAAAAGCTCTACCTGAAACACAAACTCAACAATTTCTTCTCCTGAATAAAAATATTTGCTGATATTCACTGCTCAGGACAAAGTCTACATTCTTTGCTGCTGTACACAAGACCCTTTAGGAGCTGCCACCTGCTTAAAGCTTATTTCTTCAGATTTTACAATATTTTGCTTTCCTCCCACTCCTTTACAACCTATGCTTCAGGCAAACCAAACCCATTTACATTTCATAAATAAAAATCAGACTCTTATAAACCAAGTTTTTTTTTTAAACTCAAGAGATACACTTTCATTGTCATGTTCTTCCCCTGCTGCTAATCTTGGCAATTTAGATAACTCCTTCTTATTTTTAAGACACATCTCAAGTGCCCTCTTCTCTGGGAAGAATTTCTGAGGCTCTGCTCCACAAATAGAACAAGATGCTTCTACTTTCTCTATATCAATCTTATTTTATTCTATTATTAATGCAGCTGCTTATTTCCCGATCGACTGTAAACTCCCTAGGAATATTCTTACTTCATTAGCAAATTTCACAGTGTCCAGCACAAAAATAGAGCCTTAATATAGATCATGAGTTATACAGATTTCCAAATGGAGCTTGGTTTTTAATATCCATCTTAGCTTTCTTAGTCTAGACAAACAATTCAGAGGGGAAAATCTCTGTAGACCACACAATACATTATAGACACAACTTTTTCTTATTAGCATAGACTCACATCGCAGTTTATGAAGATGGCACTTTTCCTAAAGTTCATTTGTCTTCAATCTTTTAGGATATTTCAGAGAGTACTCTTGCCTTTGTCAGAATCTATGTCCCACAAATGGCTTTGTGACTTGGGATGGAAAAGAGAGGTTTATTTTGTGAAGGAGGAAGAAATATGTATATCTTGAGAGTAAAGGTTCATTTCACAGATGGGATAAAGGCAAGGTAGCCTGATTTTGAGAGTAAGTGTTACTGTAAGGACAGCATCCAGGGTGATTTCTGAAGAGAGAATAAAAGTTTGCACACGTGCGCACGTGCACAGGACCAAGTTCATAAGTCCTTTAAACACGTGAACAAACAGAAACTAAGAATCTAGATTAAAATTATATTTCTGGAGAAACTCCAGGGAATGCTCATGAGAACACAGGTTAATTATCCTTCTAGTGAGCCAAAAAGAAATATGATTATTTTTGAAGACTACTCTTGCAAGATAATGAAAGCTTACCAATAAATGTTATTTTAACTTAATTTCTGATAGTTATACATTCGACGATATTAAAGAATTATTTATTAGAACAACTTACACAATTATTATCAAAGAGTTGCCTAGAGAGTCCGAAGGCGAGAGGGTCACGACTACTGTTGCAGATTACTTCACAACTGATCATCTGCCTGTCATAAATATGGTTGTATTTATAAATTGACAAGGTCAGGAGAGGGAGCAAAAGTAATTATTTCCTTTTTCATTCTGCAATATAGCTCAATGCCTGCAGTAGGGTATATTTTCAAGGTTTTTTTAGATGGATAAATAATTATTATCAAAAGATCACTTATTCATATTGAAAAGCATATTCACCTAGTTAAATAAGGGAATGTGTAAAAGGATTATAGGTTACTAAAATTTAAATATTATTGAAATTATCAAAAACATAAAGTAAACAGTAATTAACCATTGGTAGTTGGG
Organism: Mirounga angustirostris; assembly: GCF_029215605.1. Taxonomy (NCBI): domain Eukaryota; kingdom Metazoa; phylum Chordata; class Mammalia; order Carnivora; family Phocidae; genus Mirounga; species Mirounga angustirostris. The sequence goes on from NW_026991710.1 coordinate 36,133,675, forward strand.
AAAAACATCTTATCTTGTGGAAAAATTAAATGAATTTAATTTCCATTCTGAGTAAAAAAATAATGGGCTTCACTTTACGTCTGACGTACGCTCTTCTATCCTTCAAAGCACAGTCATGCATTCAAAGAGCCTATGTACTTTTTTAAATAATCAGAATCCTTATGGGCTCACTGGAGACATAAAAGTGGTTTTTTAAATTTTTCAGATCACATGATCTTTCAAGTAAAAATCTTTGTTGCAGAGGGATTTTCTTATTAGCACTTCTGTTAGGTTCCTGACTCTTCAGATTGTTAAATTATTTTGTTTTTCATTTCAGGAGGCAGTACTGATACCTCCAGCCTGTTCTAGCGTCGTTAGTGCAATAGGAGCAAAGAAAAGAACTGGAAGCACACGTTTTCTTTGTCAAAACTTCAATGCAGTCCTGTCTCTCCCTCGCTCGCTCCCTCCATCTCCGCTCGCTCTCTCACTCCTTCACTCTCTCAGATCTTGTTCGAGATTTTCTTCTTTTCTTCCCAGAATTCAAGCGCGCCTTGTCCTCGCTGCCGATTCAGTCTCAGGACGGCCACACGAGAGATGGTTCCTCAGAGCTGCAAATGTGTCCAGGCGTTTCTCCACTGTCATTTTCTGAATCTCAGTTAGAGATCAATTCTTTTTTCCTGCTCGTTTTTCCCACATGGCCCATAGAGTTTCTTTTCTTTTTTTTTTAAGAATTTTATTTTTTATTATTTTTTTAAGACTTTATTTATTTATTTGAGAGAGAGAGAATGAGAGAGAGAGCACATGAGAGGGGGGAGGGTCAGAGGGAGAAGCAGACCCCCCGCCGAGCAGGGAGCCCGATGCGGGACTCGATCCCGGGACTCCAGGATCATGACCTGAGCCGAAGGCAGTCGCCCAACCGACTGAGCCACCCAGGTGCCCCGAGTTTCTTTTCTTACTAAGTAAATCCAATTTAGCATCAGCGCGGTCTCACACCTAATGCAGTTGCTTTCCCGAGAAGGGCGAGCAGTCGGTGTCACCACTGAGAACATCAGCATCTCTGGGCAGCATTTAGCCTGGCAACTGGGTTCTCTCTCGGCCCTCCGTGTGACCCTCTTACACTCCTTGACAAGTTCTTGCTACTCACCGAAGTTTTTAGACTATTATCATTCTCTTCCCTACTTTTCATCAGGGGCAGGCATGCAGCATCCACATTCATGATATTATTTTTTGTGATACTTCTTTTAGTTTCCTAGTAGATTAAAATAATAAAACAAAAGTATTGCAAATATAGGCCTCTAAAAGCATCTATTTAGGTCTCAATTATCCAAGGTAATAGCTAATGTAAAAAAAAAAAAAAAAGAAACATGAATAGATATAATCCACAAACAAGCCCTTGGCTCCTTGATTTAAAACTGCAATTGATTATCATTAGTAGATTTTAGTTTCATCAAGAGATGCACAACAAGAATTATCTGAATAATTAAGTTCATCTGTATAATATTTATTTGATGTCAGGCTCTGTATATGGCGTATTTCTTTATCAGTTTGGGTAAGCCTCAAAACAGCATTGTGTTAGTATCTATAATTTGAAGTGGAAATGGTATCATAAACACAGGCTCTGAGCCACTGATACAGAAATGTGAAAAAATAAACTAACGGGCAGGAAACTAACGTTGGCACACGGGGGGGAGGGGGTACGTGCTGCCTGGTTGTGCCTGAAGCATCCAGAATGGGAGAAGAGAACAATGGTGATTCTACTGTACACTTTGTCATGAGCATGGGAAGCAAGAGTTTCCAGATTTTACACCACACACACCCTAGCCTGTCTTCTCTCCTTTAAGTCAAGTTGCAAAGTACATGTATTTGTTAAAGGTATTTCTTTCACTTTAGAATAATTCGCCTTTCCATGGAAGGGGAGAAAAATTAAGCTGAATACTGAACAGTTGTTTGAGGTTCCACAAAACAAGATATAGTATAATGATCTCTTAGAGATAAAAAAAAGGCATTTATGTGTGGAGCTCCTGAACCATAACAATGGCTATAGTGGATTATGGATTTTAAATTTTGGTGTACGTTGAAACAATTTATTGGTTCCTTTGGCTTTGATTTCCAACTTTGTGGTGTAAGCAATTGAGTAAAGTTTGAGGTATTCTTTTTTTTTTTTTTAACTATTTTTCTTACACTACTAGAAAAAAATATATTCAAGATGCCAGAACGTAGACAAAGATTTTTCTAAATATTTCAATACCATCAGATGTATCATCACTCAAGATATTCTATTGGAAACAAAATTACCTGAGTCAAATTCCTTTAATCTAGTTTTGAAAGATGTTTTCTCCTATTTATATTGGAAAATCAATATGTTATACTATGGAAAATTCTAAAATATAGAGAAGGGAAAATAATAAATGATTATCACCGTTGTTCTCTGTTAAAAAATGTTTTGATTGTTTCCAAATATACATGCAAAAATATGTAACATGGAAGGAAAAAATGAAATTTTAAAAACTGGTGACAGAACTGCCCCTGAGGGTGGGAAAATGTCTTTCTTTTAAAAAACAACTTGATGATGGGCTTTTGAATCATACCATGTGAGTGCAAATCCCAGGCCATTGATCTTACTGCCTTTGTACGTTTGGACACTAACAAGTATTTGGCCTCATCTGTAAACTGCACAAACTATTATTTTCTGTTCTGTGGAGTTGATTTTATTTTTTTATTTTTTTATTAAAGATTTTTTATTTATTCATTTGTCAGAGAGAGAGAAAGAGAGAGAGAGAACACAAGCAGAGGGAGAAGCAGGCTCCCTGCTGAGCAAGGAGCCCGATGCGGGACTCGATACCGGGACCCTGGCATCATGACCTGAGCTGAGGGCAGATGCTTAACCGACTAAGCCACCCAGGTGTCCCTGTGGAGTTGATTTTAAATTAAGTGATGAAACAATCTCTTTTAGCCAGTACCTGGCCCATAATAAGATTTCAATACACATTACTCGTCACCAGCAGCAGCAACATTCACTGAAGATCCTTTGGGCTGTGAAAGAAGCTCCCAAGGCATGAATAAGATAGGAGAAGACAAAGATTCTCAGGTAAGACAGGCTTTGAGATCTGTCTCAGAAAGAGGGGATTTGGAACTCAGTGATAAGAGAATAAGGAGGAAGAGAAAAAGAGTAACAAAATGGTGGGAATTGCCCAGGCTGCGGAGAAAATATGGCAGGCTAGAGATTTCTTTTGATGGCAATGACCAAGATATTTCACAGACAGGCATGATTTATATTCAGTTTTCATTTCTGTGCCATGCAGCAATGCGGCCACCTTCCGCTACTCCTAAAACAGGAACAAAACTTGCTACATAGAAATTGAATGTGTAAGGGTATTTTGAGAAGTTCAGGAAAACATTCTGTGCTTCATGAGGGCCTAAAAGAAGGGAGCTGCCCTATAAGGAATTAGTGTGATGGAGAATTCATCAGGAGTAGAAAATCACAAGATGTGAGCCTTTAGAGATAAACAGAAGTTCGAATGCACTGTGGCTTGCAAATGCATATAAAATACAACATTATTTATTATTTGCATATATATGTAAATGATCACAAACCAACAAAATGAAGAAATGCACTTATGTTTATTTTGCAGGTAATACTTAAAATTGGTATCCTAATATAAATGCTATTTTGTAACCCACTTTTTAAAAAAAAAGATTTTTATTTATTTATTTGACAGAGAGAGAGACAGAGCGAGAGAGGGAACACAAGCAGAGGGAGTGGGAGGGAGAAGCAGGCTTCCTGCTGAGCAGGGAGCCCGATGTGGGGCTCGATCCCAGGACCCTGAGATCATGACCTGAGCCGAAGGCAGACACTTAACGACTGAGCCACCCAGGTGCCCCATCCCCGCTTTTTAACTTATTATGTCATACATATCCTTCCACATCTCTAAATACTTCTTACAGTATTATTTTCAAGGACTATTAAAGGATAATTTTTTAAAAGGTAAAATTAAAAAATTAAGACTTGAACAAATGTACAAAACTCAGAAGGTAAAGAATAGCCTTTCATATTGTAGGTGAAGGCATTAACTGATAAAGGAAGAAATGAAGAACCTAGAAATTGATCAAGCTATGTGAAAAATTTAACACATCTCTTGGCTTTTTTCAGTCTCCAGTATTATGGATGGGGACAAATCAAATTCCATGGGTAAGTTTTGTCCTTAATTATGCCTCTTTATATTCTAGAACAAATTGACACTGTGAAACAATGATATACTTGCTCAGTTGGTTAATAAGGTTAAAACTATTTTGATAATAATAATGTTTTATGTTCATATATACATATAATGAATGTTACCATTTTCTGATGAATCAAATCAATTTTATTAAAGTTCTCTTGGTTTTAATTTATACTATAATAAATATTGATGATTATAATCCTCATTATAAAAAACAACAACTTTTGGAGACCTTTACTAAATTTTAAGAGTGTAAGGAGCTCCAAAGACCATAAAGGATCTCTGTCTTAAGACAAAATGCATACAGTTGTGTTTCTTTGTTACTTATTACTCCTGGAATAGTCTAAACCACTTATATTTATTATAAATGCAAAATGAACTCTTTTTTATCTAATGTAAATAGAGTATAGAGATTTTTAAAAATTTTTTCCTCAAGAGAAGAAAAAACATTCACAAGATGATATAAAAAGATTATTACTTAGAAAGTGACTTGAAGCATGACTGAATTAGAAATATAGTGAGTTGAGAAATAGGAAAACTTCTATTTACATCATTAGGTCAGTACAGATAAATTAACCATTAACAAATGAACTTCCATTTAAGCTAAACTTACTCCCGAACTCTACCTTGGATTCCTATAAAGGACAGAAGAACTTGCTGAAGAGCAAAGGACAAATACAGAAGCCACAGCTCATGCATCACATAGTCATTAGAGACCAAAAGTCTTCAGCCGGAAGACTGAAAATTTAGAATTTGAAAGGAAAATGTAATTACTCCATTCTCTAATATAACAAATGAACCACCTGTTATGCGCCAAAGGCTATACTCATGGCTGAGAATAAAGAGGTGAATAAGACAGGCAAATTCCTTTTCTTCTGAAATTTATATTCCACCAGAAAAGAAGACACAAGTAATTGCCAACGTGCTAAATATTAGAGAGAAGAAAGGCACAGAGCTCCAAGAAGAACTAGAGACAGATATAATAAAAATGTTGGTTGGGTAAGCCAAAAACTAAAGGATAGATAAGAAAAGTCCGGAAGTGGGGCGCCTGGGTGGCTCAGTCGTTAAGCGTCTGCCTTCGGCTCAGGTCATGATCCCAGGGTCCTGGGATCGAGTCCCACATCGGGCTCCCTGCTCAGCGGGAAGCCTGCTTCTCCCTCTTCCACTCCCCCTGCTTGTGTTCCTGCTCTCGCTATATCTCTGTCAAATAAATAAATAAAATCTTTAAAAAAAAAAAAAAAGAAAAGAAAAATCCGGAAGTGGAAAGGGGGAGAAAGTTCTCAGAGCAAAAGCATAAAAAGATTAGGTGTATGATTTACAAGAAATCTAGAACTTGACTTTCACTAGTACTACAATGACCAAATAAATAGTCACTGCCTGATGTATATGAGTGACCATACTGATTTTTTTCCCCATCAGAATGTAAGCTCCAAGGAGATACAGTATTTGTGTGTATTGCTCAGTGCCGAATCCCCAGCTCTAGAAGGGTGTTTGGCATATCATGGGTGCTTAATATACATATACTGGGTGAGTAAACAGGTGGATGGTTGTTGGAGCAAATGAATTTTATATCTTTCTAACGCTGAATTATAAGTGAAATCATCGCTCTACCAAACAGTTCTAAGAAAACAGTGGCAAAAAGTGGTATCAAACGGTAATAAAATAGCAGTACACCTAATGCTGTTCCTCTTCTTAATTCGGTTAACTTTTATAGGAAATTTTTTTTTCACACCAGCCCTTCATAGTTCTTCCCAGTCTACTCATCACCTCGCTGGTCTCCTCAAGTCCACAGTCCTAGGACCCCAGTGTCATCCGGTGCTTCCCTCCGCTGTAACGTTTTAAGTGTGTCTCTAAATTCACTGATGGCCTTTTCTGTCTTCTCCCTTAACTGGAACTATTTGAGGGTAGAAAGACACTTATTTGTCTTTAAGCCACAGAGCTTTGAATTATGCCAGGGAAATACTCGGTGTTGCATAAATGTTTGATGAGTGAATTAGTGATTGACAGCCGGTTCTGAAACAGACTTTTTGTCTTTGTCTTTGTTTAAATTGAACTTAACTCGAGTGTTATTTAAAGGTTAAAGACAAATCCCTTTTTTTCTTATTGATTTTGAAATCTTTCTGCCATCTCAGATTCCCGTCCACTCTGCTTGCTTTTGCTAACCTCTTTGATTTTTAAAAAGAGATTTCTATTTTGAAATTATTTGTTTTTGTTTTTGTCTTAAATAATCAGTTTTATCCCAACTAAATCAAAGGTAAAAAGTCCCGACCTTGTGAAATATTTCTACTTCTGGGTGAAGACCTTTGCAGCATCAGTAACAAATACTCCGGCTGACCTAACGGGGCATTATTTCATTGCTTTTTTATTTGCTCAATCACTCAATAATTTTCACAGCGAAAGGGCTTACTCTGCCTACATTACGTCTTCTTTCTTTCTTCACTGACCTTTTGCTACAGCACTGTATTTCTTCTTTTTTTTTTTTAATTTTTTTTTTAAGATTTTATTTATTTATTTGAGACAGAGAGAATGAGAGAGAGAGAGCACATGAGAGGGGGGAGGGTCAGAGGGAGAAGCAGGCTCCCTGCCGAGCAGGGAGCCCGATGCGGGACTCGATCCCGGGACTCCAGGATCATGATCTGAGCCGAAGGCAGTCGCTTAACCAACTGAGCCACCCAGGCGCCCCTGTATTTCTTCTTTATAGGTTCGGATTCTTCTTGCTTATGAAAGTTATTCTGTGTGTTGAAGTGGCACAATGCTCCTTCTTGGAGTAATTCCTATCAGAGCTGACAATAAAATTGAAAGAAAATTCTCTTATGCCTGTAATTTTTTTCTATTCCAGAATGAAAACTGATTATAAAGAAGACAGTAATAAGTTATTGTAAATGGCCATTTGTTGTTACTTGGTTCATCTCCTGGCCTTCCTTTTTTGTGTTGAAAAGTTGAAACAGCTTGTGCTTTTTATTTTAATATTTTTAAAATGTATGTTATTGCTCAATGTTTCAATAGATATTCTTAGTTGCAAACTATAGAATAAGGCCCTGATTTATGAGGAAAATAGGATTGTAGTAAAGGATATCAGGTCGATTGCAGAATCTCTGGAAGGTCAAAAGAGTCAGGCTCCTAAATTATGCAGCCAGAATCCCCAAATGCATTTTGAGAATGTTCTAGCAAGAACGCCGTGGCTGCTACTGATGATCACCCACATGGTAGCTTGCACAGAATGTCCATCTTACGCACTTGACCCTGGGGCCGCAGCTCCAGGTCAAGCTTGACACCTCATCTACACGTGTCTGTATGAAGCTGGCACCTTCACTAAAACAGGGATTCTTCACATACCCACTTCTTCCCGTCACATCACAGTTTGTGCAGGTTCTCATTTGTGCTGGTGCTGCCAGGAAGCCTGAGAAAAAGTTTTCTGGTTTCCACTAGAGAAAGATGAGCACGTAGCGTAAGAAATGGTCAAAAAATAGGAAGGCTGTTCAAAGATGTTAGTGGTCACACATGTCCATGGCAGCCCCTCCTTATTTCCCTAATATCTTCAGTCTCTTCCACCGCTCTTCAACTTCCAAATGTCAGTAAAAATTGCATCATGGTCCCACCCAGATGCCCACATGGATAGGCAGCTATCCTTTTATTAAAAAATGAACGTACCTACTCTTTCCCCCCCAAATAGCACATATCATTTCTAAAGGCCGACCGTAATCAGTTCTAGTTCTGGTTTTGCTAGTGATCGCAATCCTATCTTTTTTTTTTTTTTTTAAGATTTTATTTATTTATTTGACAGAGAGAGAGCACAAGTAGGCAGAGTGGTAGACAGAGGGAGAAGGAGAAGCAGGCTTCCTGCTGAGCAGGGAGCCCGATGTGGGGCTCGATCCCAGGACCCTGGGATCATGACCTGAGCCGAAGGCAGACACTGAATGACTGAGCCACCCAGGCGCCCCATCGCAATCCTATCTTGGTATCTATAATCTGTGGGCTATTCGCCACCACCACTGTACAAGATATAAAATGGTAGAACACACTAGGGGCCAAAAGAAAGGGAAAATTAGGTCAAATGTATAAATATATAAATGGCACAACCAGAAAAGGAGTTGAGAAGATACTATACTTCCTCTTTCTGCTGCCTACCATTAGGCCATACAGAGATTTCATAACTTCATTAACCATGCGATATCTCTTTCCTGCTCATCTGGTGCCTCATTTGGTCATTCTGCTTGACCTGAAGGGAAGATGGAGTTTTCATTCCTAAGTGAAGTCACTAAAGTAATCTAGGTGCTTTACCCATTGGACGTGGCAGCATTATCAGGTGCCTAAGAGGAGCCCCTACCTTCCTGACATGTTCTTTCCTATGCCTAGTGTGTAATATCAAAGTCCATAGTAACAAGTAAGTGAAGTTAGTTTGCCAGTAGGTTAAGAGAAATAATAGTGAGAGGGGCCACTCTCCTTCTACCCCTTGGATTCTAGAATCATGAATTTCGAGTATAGGAGAAGAGCTATATCATACATTGGCTGCTGGCTTAGAACACATCACACATGCTATTCACAGCATCTCAACTTCACAAGATATTCACCATCTTGTGACTCTTCCCATTCTTCTACAGCTATTGCCCCCATGGAACAAGAGAAAAACTCACTAAAGGGTATATTAGAGGCGCCTGGCTGGCCAGTAGGTTAGGCATCTGCCTTCAGCTCAGGTTATGATCTCAGGATCCTGTGATCAAGCCCGGCATTGGGCTCTCTGCTCAGTGGGGAGTCTGCTTTTCCCTCTGTCCCTCCTCCTGCTCGTGCTCTCTCTCTCTCTCTCAGATAAATAAATAAAATCTTGGGGCGCATGGGTGGCTCAGTCATTAAGTGTCTGCCTTCGGCTCAGGTCATGATCCCAGGGTCCTGGGATCGAGCCCTGCATCAGGCTCCCTACGTGGCAGGAAGCCTGCTTCTCCCTCTCCCACTCCCCCTGCTTGTGTTCCCTCTCTTGCTGTGTCTCTCTCTCTGTCAAATAAATAAATAAAATCTTTAAAAATAAATAAATAAAACTTTTAAAAAATAAAGGATGCATTAGCTGGTGGACATCTTGTGGAGAGTTGCTCCTTGATGACGGGGTATGTGAGAAGAAAAAGTGAATCCCATAAAAAGCAGCTCATTCTCTTAATTCCTGGTGTGCAAACGAGTTCCTGGGTCAGAGTGTGTTGCAAGGACTATGAACACAGCAGCCTGGATTACTTGAACTGCAGAAAATAATATTCCGCTTCCTGTGGATGCTATGAGGATGAAATAAAATATAACAAATGAAGAAACAAACATGGCTACTCATGTATGGCAAGAGCTAAATACATGTTACTTATTATTGTTGATGTTGTAGGAGGGAGGGAGATCAGATGAAAGAGAGTGAGAGAAAGACGAAGAGGTGGAAGAGGAGGGAGAAGAAGTCCTAAGTGTGCAACAGGAAAGGAAAGGGAAGGAAAGGAGAGGAGAGGAGAGGAGAGGAGAGGAGAGGAGAGGAGAGGAGAGGAAAGGAGAAAGAAGTTTAGGACCTTCAGCAATTAGGTTAAGGGTTAGGAAGGTTAGGGAAGAAGTCCAATTGAGTCTTCAGATTCTTTAAACATCAAAGGGCCATTTATTACATTTCATGAAATAAAGATTGCATAAAAAAACAAGGCTATACTATTCTACAACTTGAGGCTGTAAAAGTAATAGGAGGCATAGCCAACAACTGAAGTTTAAACATTCTTTTCTAATTGGAGAGAGTCTAAGTGCTAGAAAATATTAGCAGGTCTAAGTGCTGGATAAGTATGTTGGAAGTACCGACAAGATACAGCAAAAACCCTTGGAGTATAGCATCATTGGTACGACTGTTGTAGCAGACCTCTGTGATTCAGGAGTCAATTAGTAGAGTGAGATAAATCTAACCAACTTAAACAACAGATATACTCATGCGAATGCTTAGAGTAGATGTGAAAATCCTTGCCCTCTGTGGTTTAGCATTGTAGAACTTCCCAAATCCAGATCTAAATCTCACATACAGACCTAGAAGACTGAATTCATGAATCCTTCAAATAATATGTCATTTAATTAAAGAGAAGTATCATTTAACAATTAGCTTAGTAGGTAGTGTTTTTATTTGTTATTAATTCCTCAATTTCTTAAATCTATCTTGAGTAAAATATATATATATTAAAGTTATTAGCAAATTACCACTCTAAATAAGTGTAATTCCAGATTTTCTTTCTAGTTGTGCATATATAAGTCTTAAGAATAAAATTAATTTAAATGGTATTCGAAATGAATTTGAAAAATTCAGTCACACAGTACTTAAATTTAACTTAAAATAGTAAGTTAATAGGTCAGTGTTTTCTTTTTTAAATTTCCTTTTTTTTCCCCCTTGAGGAGCCCTGAAGCCCTGAGATATTCTAAAGCCTTATGTAAAATTATACATTGTTGATTGTGAATGGGTGGGCCATCCCATCCCTTACTGACAAGAGCCTTGCTAACTTCTGGTATGAATGATTGAGTCCTTTCCTGTGAATAATGAAACCGGTGGCTTCAGTTTGCTAAAGTTAATAATAGCAGCTGACGGTTATTAAGTACTTAGTTCATGCTACATATTTTTTACATGTATTAGCATATTTTATTCTAAACAATGACCCACGAGTGGGATAAAACTAGGTTTACCAATTTACAGAACAGGGAACTGAGCCTGAGACAACTGAAGTCACTTGCTCAGGAACATCCACCTGAGTTCATACTATTAGCTATGATAGACTACTTGAGATTTCATAGTAGTTTATCATACAAAAGCACGCTCACTCAGCTTCAGTGGCATATTTTCAAAAGAATTTCTTATTCGCCATGGAAATTTTTATGAAATTTATTCTTTAGTTATAACAAGTGTAGAGCTCTGGAAGGCAATGGCATGCCATGACTTTGCATTGGTTTATATCCTGGGAGATTTACAAAGACCAGTCTTCCTGAGGCATTTGAGCTTCTTATTCTTGTCAGATCTGTATAATGCATGTCATATGTGGTTGGGTCATAATATGGTCCAATTAAGCTATATGTTTAAAAAAAAAAACATGTTAAAATATCAAAGCATTTCATTAAGGTCCCTTCATAGCTGCAGAGGGTCTGAGTAAAACTAACATTAAGCTCTAGAAGAGAACTTATTAAACTAAAAGTTTAGAAGGAAAGATTCTGGGATAGACTTGAGTTCAGATCCTGGCTTAAGTAGCTGGTGAAGCTGTTTGAGCATTAGCCAGCTACTTAAATTCTTGATGTTCAACTTTCCTCATCTGTTCAATGCAGATGACAATGCTGCTCTCTCCTGTAAGGTTTCTGGAGGATTAAATGAATTGATATATTTAAAGCACTTTCTTTTACATGCATGACATATTTTCTCTTAATATTAACACAAACATAGAAGATTTAAGAAGATTCCAAGATTATAAGTGCACTGCAAAGCAAAGCCATTTAAATATTATTAAGTGATATGAAGACAGGGCTTGGGGAAATTTGGGAAAGGAGAAACCAAACTGAAGAAATGTGGTAGATGAACAGAAAGGTAAGGTTTGGCTAAAAAAAAAAAAGAAAAAAAGAAGCAGCAGCAGAATCTGATGGAAAAGAACGCTGTGAGATACTTAGACATGAACCTGAGTGAAAATCCTCTTTATGACTTCATGTCATGCTGATATTCATGTTATGAGCTTCAGGCACTTTGCCAGTGGGACCCAACCTCTAAATCATTCTATTACTATGGCTATAGTCACACAGCTTCTCCTGCTGAATCTACAAGTTTATGATAGCTTATCTCTGCCCTTTACAGCACACCATTAATGGGGTCAATTCTTCATGCCAGGCAATACTTTTAGCTCCTTTTAAAAGGATGTCAATCTATCCAAGTTTTATACTCATGGAAGTCTACAAAAATTTATAACTCTCTTTTCATCTCTCACTCTACAATTTCATAGCAACCCTACGAAGAAATTAAATGAAGGAAAGAGACAATCTGAATTATGGAAAAACAGAAAGTTAAGGTCCCATCTTTGTAAAAAACCTGCCAATATTTAGTTATATTACATTACGTTCTGCTACAACAAAATGTTTAGAACACTATTTTATCAAAGAAATAATATTAGTCTTAAAAATCTATTAACTGCTGAATTTAATCCCATTGACTTAAATGACAAGTAACATTGCTGCAACAAACATTCAGGAAAGATAAAATGACATAGCCAAGATACTCATCTTTTTTTGTCTTTTATTTTTCTATGATTGCAGCCATTATACTTTTGTTAAATGGGGCAGAGTTAACTGAATAAACTATCTACTATCCACCTGTCTTTTGTGGATTCTGATTTTAACATATTTCCCTAGGAGGTTTTCTAGGGAAAGTAAGAGATTAAAAAGAAAAAAAAAAACTAATCTGAAAAATCTTACAGTTATAGTCTTTTGGAGGCAGGGTATAAAAACAAACAACAATACCACTAAAAATATTACTATTACTACTGCTACTACTAGCTAACTTTGACAGAGTACTTTTGATGTACCAATAGAGTCCTCAACACTGTAGCTATAGTAACTTCTTTGATCATCACAGCAGTCTAATGAGGTTAGTATCAGTATTAACCCATTTTTCAGATAAGGGAACAGAAGCACTAGGAGGTTAAATAGCTTACCTTAGGAGATCTAGCTATTTGGTAGCAGAGCCAGAATTCAAACTCTGTCTCTTGAGCCCTAAAACCCTTCCTTGTAGCCACCACATTTTACTGCCTCCAGAAAATCTGCCTTCATCCAGTTAGCCTGTCCTGTGCACCTTGCAGATCCTTTATCGTGACAATTACTCAAGTGGCATTATTAAATGGCTTCCTGGTGAGCTTATTGAGGACTGGATCCAGATCTTCCACCTTTGCTTCCAGTATCTTTCATAGCATCTGGTAGAACGGCATCAATTCAAGCTTATAGGATGTGTACATTGATGTTCCTTCTGTGTAAGAGAGCCTTCCCTTAAATTGTGTGGGACTTATTTTATTCAGGTATCTGCTCACATGTCACCTCCTCAGAGGAGCCTTCAAAAACTCTGGATCAAATTGAAAAGTAGCCCACAATCCTTTCCTCTTAACTTGTTATATTGTTACAGTTTTTTCTTCATGGCATTTTTCACTGCAACTCATTTTTACTGGTTTGTTAACTCTCTGCCTCATTGTCGGTATTGTAAAACTCATGACATATTTTGTTTTGTTCAGTCCTGCGTCTCCTGTGGCTAGAAAAGCATTTATTGTATAGTAAGTGTTCAATACATATTCATTTAATAATGAATGAATGAATGTGTGAATGGATGAAATGAATATCTGAAAGAATCATGGGGAACTCATAACGGGTTAATTCCAGGAAGGCAGCCTGCATAGATTAAAAGTAAAGAGAAAATAAAACTTCTTACAAAATATACGGGATGCCCGGGTGGCTCAGTCAGTTAAGTGTCTGCCTTCAGCTCAGGTCATGATCCCATGGTCCCGGGATCCAATCCTGCATCAGGCTCCTTGCTCAGCGGGGAGTCTGCTTCTCCCTCTGCCTGTCTATTCCCCTGCTTGTGCTCGCGCTCTTTCTCTCTCTGACAAATAAATAAATAAAATCTAAAAAAAAAAAAAAATCCTTGCAAAATTTAATATTACTAGAATTTTGTAAGAGTACCTATGGACATTTTTATTTTTGAGCAGTATTATTTATAACTACTTTCTGTTTCAAACGAAGATTTTGTGGGGTCTATGCAAATAAAAAAATATATTTCTACTGATATATATTAAATACTGTCAATATTAAACTAAGATATTTACCCATAAGCTCATTTACAAATTACGTATTTTTTAAATAGTCTTGCCTGTCATAGATTGAAGTTAAAATACATAAACTTCAAGATTTTGAGATTATTAAATACATGGGTATTAACCCATCAGCAATGTTGCTTCTATGTTGTTACTTTTCAAATAGGCTCAGAAAACATATATTAAAAAGCTGGATCCATTTTCTTTAGGAAATCTTTTTAATTGAAATATATTTGGCACACGGTATTGTGGAAATTTAAGGTGTGCAGCACGTTTATTTGTTCATTTGTAAATTACAATACAATTGCCATTGCTGAGACAGCATCTCTAGCAACTCACAGAATTATCACTTCTTTTTTGTGGTGGGAATAATTAATTAACTTTGATTATTTAAGATATATTAAAAAAATCCCTATATAAGCAGATGTCATGAAAATAATCTGCAATTGTAGAGGAGTGGTACTTAAATATTCCTTATATTTGGTAGAAATCGTGTTGACTTAATTCTAATTTGGTAATGTTAAGGAATAGTTTAAAAATGAAATACAGCATGTGGGAATTAACATCATTAAAGATACAAAACTTTGTTCTATTTATATTTTAAAAGTTTTAAAAATGTGGTTTATTGTATAATGTACATTAGGATAATAACTTAAAATATAATTTCTGACAAAATTTTATGTGTATATATGTACATAATTATGTGTTGTATAACACTGCACTTAGAACTAATATGAGCTGAGAGCTATTATTTTAATCACAACTTGCAATTAAAGTCCCCCATACTCCCTACAAAATCCAAGTTTTATTCCTATGCTTTAATTTTCTTCACTAATTGTTTTCTCACTTCAGTGATAAATCTGTCTTCCAGTTGCCTCGGGATGTAATAGTCACTCAATTTTCCTTTCACATAAAAAAAGCAAGAATTATACTCATACACATGTTTAATAATGTCAAAGTATTCATTCTAAAGAGCTTCATCTACATAAGAGAACTATCATTACCGGGCCTGGAATGCATTCATTCATTAATTCATTCATTCACCCAATATTCTTTTTCTTCTTCATTTACACACTCATCCATTAATCCATTCATTCAACACATATTTAATGAGCTTTTTCGGAGAAGACATATTGATAGAAATTAAAATTATATTTAAAAAAGGAGGATCATAAAGTTGTGTTTGAGGCAGAGTATGAAATTCAGGTTGTTAGAGTGAAGCCTGAGGGTGGGGAAATGATACGGGATGAGGATTGACAAGGAATGGGAGCCATATTACCAAGGATCCTTCAGGCCTTAGTGAAAGATACAAGTACAGTACTGAGTTAGATGAGATGCTATTAAACAATTTTCCTCAGAAGAGAATAGCCTGGCCTTTATTTTCAAAGAATAACTTTAAATGTTATGTGGAGAACATACTGTAGGATGCAAAGATAATGGTGGAGTAGAGACTGGAATGTCACATCAAAAACACCTAAATTATGAGGCCAAGACGTCACAGAAAATTGGGAAGAAGAGCAGTGGTTTTAACACATGAGCAAATTCAAGTGTAAATAATTTTTTTTTTTTTGGCATCAGGAAACATAGGACATGATTCTGAAAATAATAATAGAAGCAACACCAAAAATAATGGTAATAGCTAATGGTTAAGCAGTACTACTATAGAGTAAGAAAATCTGTGTATATTAACTTGTTTATCTCCACAGAGTTAGCTAAATTCAAGTTTATGAGCATAGCCCTCCACACTACTAAGTCTACCCAAACTTCAGATATCAGCCACAAATCAGGAGGTCCCCAGGGTCACCCTCACTTATGATCAACTGACTACAAAGTTGGGGGATCCTATAACCACCTCCAGTTTCCATAATTCTTTAGAACAAGTCACAGAACTCAGGAAAGTACTGTCCTACTACCTAGAATTTCATTTTTTATAGCCAAAGGATACAAATCAAAATCAGACAAAGGAAGAAAGGCAGAGGGTGGAATCTGGGACTGAAAGATTCCAAAAACAAAGCCTTTATTTATTTTTTTTAAGGATTTTATTTATTTATTTGACAGAGACACAGCGAGAGAGAGAACACAAGCAGGGGGAGTGGGAGAGGGAGAAGCAAGCTCCCCACTGAGCAGGGAGCCCGATGCGGGGCTGGATCTCAGGACCCTGGGATCATGACCTGAGCCAAAGGCAGACGCTTAACGACTGAGCCACCTAGGTGCCCCAACACAAAGCCTTTATATCTTTGGGGAGGTGGTACCCTCCCAGCATTCATGTATGGTAACACACAAACGGAGTATCACCAACTTAAGAAGCTCACCACAAGTTCAGTGTCCAGAGATTTTATTGATGCTTTATTACATAAGCATGATTGATTGAATCATGGTGTGGTCAAATCCCCTGCCCTCCCCAGAGGTCCGGCTGGTGTCATGTGCCTCAACATTCCAGTGCTATAGTCACAGGCTTGATCTCTGCATGGATAGTCTCCACACTGAGATTATCAGAGGTAGTTGGCCCTATCTTTAGTTATGCCATTAGCATAAATGATCAGACATGGTTTTATGGACCCACTACAGATAACAAAATCCCTCCTATAACTGGGGAAATTCCAAGGGTTACGTACTAGGAGCTGGGACAAAGGCCAGATCCCTCTTTGGGTGGGATTAATTCTTGATGATGATGATGATGATGATATTAGTAACAACAAAAGCAAATACTAATAGCAAATGATTAAAAAGCACTTACTACACACTGAGGAAATTTGCATGTAGTAACTTGTTAATTCTCATAATAATCCTATGAAACTATTGCAGTCACATTACAGATGAAGAAACTGAGGCCCGAATAAATTAACCTGCCCAAGGCCAAAGATTAAGAGGGATGTAGACATAGGATTGGAACTCTAGGAAATTGTCCTTAAATCTGTGTTTTTAACAACAATATTATGCAGCCTGACGGTAGGGATATCTGAAATTAAATCTGGAAACAGGATATCAGCATTAGGAGATAGGGCTAGATAGGAAATGAGGGCCAAAGTGCTGACTTTTTAAGATCCTACATTTCTGAGCTACAGAGAATGATCAAACCATGGAAGAGTCTCTAAATTGAGTGATGCCAAATGCATGATGATTAAATTCATTTGAATTCTTAACAGTATCTTAATAGCATCTTGAATAGTGTCTTGTGGTCCAGTCAGCTTTCTCTCACACTCCTCAAAACCATTATGTTAAGTGTTCTCCATACTCCTTTTAATGTGCTCAGAAATAGCAATCAGAAGCCTCTTTTCCTAATATAAATGTTGAGAGAAGTGGGTTCTGTGATCTTTAGATTTTTAAAACAATGTAACTGCTTTTAAAGAAAAGAGTTTGAGATGTCACATTGCTGTCTCATTTGGAAACAGCTGGTTTTATGTCAAGCATATTCTTCAATTTACTAAAGGCAAAACTTGATTTGTCTTTTCTAGATTACTCCAAGACCTAAAGGTGATCTTAGGGGTTGGGGATGAGAGTGGTTGAGAAGGGAAGGGAGATAGAGATTTCAAAGCACTGATTATATAACTCAAGAGTTCTACACTCTATCCTTTATTTCTTGCAATCTGTACACTGTCCGTAGGAAATTTCTGGGGTGCTCATGGCTTAAGTAGAAGCTTTAGTTAGTTTTTAAGATTTATTTTTTTTTAATTTTTAATTTATTTATTTTTTAAAGATTTTATTTATTTATTTGAGAGAGAGAGAATGAGAGAGAGAGAGAGCATGAGGGAGGGAGGGTCAGAGGGAGAAGCAGACCCCCCGCCGAGCAGGGAGCCCGATGCGGGACTCGATCCTGGGACTCCAGGATCATGACCTGAACCGAAGGCAGTTGCTTAACCAACTGAGCCACCCAGGTGCCCAAGATTTATTTATTTTAGAGAGAAAGTGTGTGAGCATGGGGGGAGGGGCAGAGGGAGAAGAGAATCTTTTTTTTTTTTAATTTTTAAAAAAGATTTTATTTATTTATTTGAGAGAGAGAAGGAGCACAAGTAGGAGGAGGGGCAGGGGGAGGGGGACCAGCAAACTGCCCGCTGAGTGGGGAGCCCAACGTAAGGCTCTGATCCCAGGACCCTGAGATTCTGGCCTGAGCCAAAGGCAGACGCTTAACTGATGGAGCCACCCAGGCGCCCTGGGAGAAGAGAATCTTAAGCCGATTCTGCAATGAGCATGAAGCCCAAGGCAGAGCTCAATCTCACGACTCTGAGATCACAACCCTGAGATCACGGCCTGAACCGAAATAAAGTTGAACCCCTTACCAACTGACTGTGCCACCCAGGCACTCCTAAATAGAAGCCTCGGTTTTGAGAAAATAAATAAATAAATAAATAAATAAATAAATAAATAAATAAATAAATAAATAAGAGCAACAACTCCCGACACCTATCAGCTGATATTTGTCCCGACCAAAAAAACTAGACCACAGTGTTCCCTACTTAACATAAACAATTTCATAGAATCCCAACATCAAACAAGAGCACAGGGTGACTGGTGAAATAAGAGCATTTTGTAATCATGCTTGAGTGTAGACAAAAGCTAGAACACTGCAATCTCAAAAAGGACCAAACACAGCCCTTCTGAGCTAATGGGAGTGACCGTTGCTTTACCAATTGAGCTATTCCATTTCTTCTACCTCGTAGATAAAAATTACTAGGGTACTCAATCATAGAATTGCCTTGTTTTCGGGCGCCTGGGTGGCTCAGTTGGTTAAGCGACTGCCTTCGGCTCAGGTCATGATCCTGGAGTCCCGGGATCGAGTCCCGCATCGGGCTCACTGCTCGGCAGGGAGTCTGCTTCTCCCTCTGACCCTCGCCCCTCTCATGTGCTCTCTCTCTCATTCTCTCTCTCAAATAAATAAATAAAATCTTTAAAAAAAAAAAAAGAATTGCCTTGTTTTCTAAAAGTGCCCAACCCAGAACATATTCTTTGTGCTATGTCCAAAATTATTTCACACAAAATCTTTTAAAATATAAAACAGAATAAAGCTTTAATGACATTAATCTCCAACTTCAATCTTTAAATGACATTAAATCTTTAATGACATTAATTTCCAACTCCTAAATCAAGCCCTTCCTAACACTATCTCACTGACGGACTCCATATTTCCCTGTGGTGCATTGTTTTCTTTACTGCAAAAGTCAGTGACTCAACTATATTTGATGACAGATATGTTTCATGTGGTATTTGTCACATTAGCATTGAGAGTCTGCTAACTCCCAGCATTTATCTCTAGTTTGGTATTCTTTTGTGAAATCCAGAACCATCTGTCAACTGTCTACTGTTCAGTCCCAAGACTTATTTTCCAGGTAGTGGATAATTCGTGAATTCCAAACTGAAACATTACACGTCTCCCTCATTTGCATTTTTACCTTTATTATTTATTTTCATTAAAGACATTACTTTCCATCAAGCATTTTTTGACTGAATTTATTTTATTAGAGCAGTTTTAGGTTCACAGCAAAATTGAGGGGAAGGTATAGTGACTTAATATATATCCTCTGCCCCTACACAGGCACAGTCTCTCCCGTTATCAACAGCACCCAACAGAGTGGTACATTTGTTACCATTTATTGAACCTACATTGACACATCAAAATCACCCAAAGTTCACAGCTTACATTAGGGTTCACTCTTGGTGTTACACATCGTATGGGTTTGGACAAAAGTACAGTGACATATATCTATTATTATGGCCCACCAAGTTTTTTTAAAACAGAATTATTGGAGACATTTGTTGCTCTCCGTATTGGCACTGAAAGTCTAGTGTCCTGAGAAAACCCTCAGTCCCAGGAAAACCAGGACATTTGATCACCTGATATCAATTTACACTTGCAAAACATCTCTTGAATATAGATAGTTCTTTTATAGCAAATGCTATCACCTGAGTCCATATCTCTCATAATATCCCCTCTGTCTCCTAGAAACTTTCTTTTTTTCATTTCATTATTCAGTCTGAGCAAAGTAAGGTGAAATCAAATTTTGTTATTTGCATTTTAGTATCCTTCATTCTTCCCGTATTGCCTTTAGGATGGCATCCAAAAGCTTCTTCATTCTCTATAACAATATCAAGGGTTGTCAAACTATAGCCAAATCCAGCCAGGCTGATTTTGTAAATAAAGTTGTTTTTTTTTAAATTTTATTTGCAAGAGAGAGAATGAGAGACAGAGAGCATGAGAGGGGAAGGGTCAGAGGGAGAAGCAGACCCCCCGCTGAGCAGGGAGCCTGATGCGGGACTCGATCCAGGGACTCCAGGATCATGACCTGAGCTGAAGGCAGTCGCTTAACCAACTGAGCCACCCAGGCACCCGTAAATAAAATTTTGTTGGAATACAACCTCATCTATTAATTTAGTTATCTAAGACTGTTTTCAATCTACAATGGTAGAGTTAGATATTGTAAAAAGAGTTTATGGCACCCTGGCTTTTTATAGAAAATGTTTGCTGATCATTGCCACTTAAAGTGTGGTCCACAACCATGCCAGTCCATAAAGTGTGATAAGATAAATACAAAAATTGAGAGGAAAGATCTAGAAACTTTCATAGCAATTTAACAGAATAATTTCATGTTTGTTGAATCTAATAATTTAGAAAATAATAATAATGTAAGCTTTTATTTTAGATGTCTTTTTTTGTATTTACTCATTGTTATTACACTGAAAAATAATTGGTTCCCGAAAGACTGGGGTGTGTGTGTATGTTTGCATGGGTGTGTAGAGGCTCCTTCATATCAGGTGGTTTGAGAAGAATTGCTCCACCAATTCTGTTATGTCAGCCTTATCTTGTATCATTTTTCCCTTAGCTTTTGCATTTCAGCAGTTCTGGAATTTCTTTTCTTCAATGGATTATTCTCTCCTTTACTTCAGGACTTCTAATATCTCATTTTCTCTACTTGAATCTCCTACTCTCCCTCCCACCAAACTTGTCATCTGGCCAAGTACTTCTCAAGAGCAACTAAAATATACCTTCATCATCAATGTTTTTCTTTACCTCTCCAACCAACTAATACAAACTAAGGGAAGATTTCCTTCAATTCATTAGTACTTTATACACAGTTTTTAGTAACTCATTAGTCCTTTAGTAATTCATGCATAATTTATACATATTTTTTAGTCTGACCATATTTTCATTTTGTTTGTTGGACTACTTTATTTGGAATATGGAAAAGATACAGAAAAGTAATGTTATTCAAGAAAAAGAAGTCCTGTGATGACAACTGATTCCTTAATAGTGGATTGTAAGTTTGTGAGGGTGGGGCCAAAATTATCTTGTTCACCACTGTCTATCCTGAGTCTGACCTATTTAACACATACTCAAATATTTAATGAGTGAGTGAGTAGCTGAATAAATGGAATACAAGTGGTGGAGGTTCAGTGTCTGGCCAATTGGTAAAAGGGAAAGGGACACAGACTCTGAGGCTGCTAGGGAAACAATCTTGGGCAGGGAGGATGGGGGTGGGAAGGGAAATATAAAAACAAAGCCTGTGAATGAATGGATGGATTTAATGGCATAGAAGGAAATGGAAATAGTTATGTGAGTAAAGAAGGGAGCAATTACAATAATTTCATGGCAGAAATAATTTTTTGCATCTCAAAAGCACAAAAGCCATGTCATTTTATTAATACTAACACAGTTGTAAACCCTTACTATGTGGTGGCCACTGTTTTAAGCACTTTTCACATATTAATTTACTTAATTATCAAGCAATGTTATGACTAAATATTATTACTTTCCCTGTTTTATAGATGAGAAAATGTAGGCAGACAGAGGGCAAGTCCAAACAGTTACAACCAGGCAGCTTTTTCTGCCCACAGGTCCTGTCCCTGTGCTTTAATAAAACTACTTTTTTGCACCAAAAACCCCACAAAACAAACAAACAAAACAAAACAAAAAACCAAAAACAAAAACAGTAAGAGCCATAATTGTTTGAATCAACTATCTGGTCAGATATCTAGTGGATTCAGACAATGTAAATAATCAATTGTATTTTTAAATCTTCCCTAAATAGACTTCTATTTCGATTTACTTTTTCTAAAAAACATCAAACTTGTTATTCACTACTCTTCAATTCATTAAGTGCTTTCACTTCTTTGTTAGACATAATGTGTACACATTTGCTCTCTGACACCTTCAACCTGTTCATCCAGGTTACAGTGATCCGTATTACTGCTCTCTTTGAATTCCTTTGAAAGTCATTTGTGCCTGCCCCCTGGATGTCCTGGTGGCCAAAGTAGGAGCAGGCTGTGTTTTGTATGATTCCTTCACAAGTTCACAATTCTAAATAATCTGAATAGCTTTTAGAACTGCACTTATTCTTTTTCAAAGGCTTAATTTATTCATCTAACTTTATGTGCTCACAAATCAATGACACTTCATAATCTTATTAAGATATGCAGGCTATGATATTAATGACAAAATCTTAACTAGTTTGTTATATACGTCAGACCTAAATGAGTAAATTTTTATAGCATTAAAGAGAAGCATTTGATATTCCTCTGCAAATCTATTAATAGCGATTATTTTTATTAAATTAATTGAATTGTTAGAGTGTGCAAATGCATATGTATATATTATAAACCAGTCAATTTTTGTGCTAATATTTCTTTGTCAAATTATTGTGATTTTATTGTCATTTTGCTTGTTGAATTATTTTATTTGGAATATGGAAAAGATATCAAAAAATTATGTTATTCAAGAAAAAGAAGGCGCCTGGGTGGCTCAGTCAGTTGTGTCTGTCTTCAGCTCAGGTCATGATCCTAGGGTCCTGGGATCAAGCCCCCCGTGGGTTCCCTGCTGAGTGGAGAGCCTGCTTCTCCCTCTCCCTCTGCCCCTCTCCCCAGCTCATGCTCTCCGGCCCCTCTCTCAAATAAATAAATGAAATCTTAAAAAAAAAAAAAAAAGGAAAAAGAAAAAGAAGTGTACTCGAGCTTAGAAATTTAGATATTTACAATACTTCCATATCTCCCGAGTGGCAATTAATTCTGATACATTAAAGGAAAGATCTATCTTCACATTTTAGGAAATATCCTTGACAACAAGTTCAAATTCAGACATCGCTTCCTCCAGAAATCCTTCCTGTGGGCCACAACCGTTGGTTAGCAGTCCATCCTTTGTGCTTTTTCCTAATTTCCCTTTAAGGACATTTATCATACTTGTGCAAAATATTGGTGAGATGTGAGTATTGAAAGGGAATATTATCAATACTCCTGTGAACAGATGCATTTTGATTCAGATAACAGCTATCTCTCCTCAACAGGGCCTATGGGGAAATGGCAAACAGAAAACACAATAATGGCTTTTACTTAGCTGGCCTTGAGCCACAGTCCTGATGCAGAGTACCATACTGAGGGGAACTGGAACCCAGGAACTAATTCAGAGGCCTGACAGGCTTCTGAATTCCCATAATCTGCTGGAAAAATGCAAGTAAAGAGAAGATTTCTGGCATGGCCCAAGTGAGCTTCAGATGAAGAAGAATATTGAAAATAAAGAAGAGAGGAGAGGTTTCTTAAAAATGTCCTAAATTCCTAAATTGATTCATTCACCTCATGTAAAGGGAACAAAATGTGTTACAAGATTTCACTTAGCTAGATTTTAAAGATTTATTGGTGGGAGAGAGACATGGTCCCTGGCTCATGGAGCTTAGTCTCCTAGTATTGCTATAGCATGTTTGTCTCCACTTAACCTAAAGCTCTCTGAGGACACAGATCGCATTTCTTCCATTCACTGGGCTGCCTCAGCATATGGTGTAGTGCTTTCAACACAGCAAGACTCATGCACATTTGCCAATTTATTGTGCAGAATATACTGGGTGCTAAGACCTGTGTGCTCACTGTTAATAAAATATTTATGAATATTGGGCTAGACTGAATTTGAGAAAGTCTGCTTGCAGATGTAGATAGATACAGATGCAAATATCTATGTAGGAATTTACAGATATAGAAAGAAACTCACTTGCCCAGTTTCTCCTCTGTAGTGCTCCCTGTTGAAAGGTCTATTCTAAGGTTTGTGAGCTATGGCTGGGTAGACAAACCTAGAGCACACACAATACAATTTTCATGCGGCTGCTTTGCTGCAAATTAATATACATTCAAACTATTAACAAGTAAGGGTCTTTCGATTCCTGAGAAATTTAAAAATTAATTAAGTAATGCTAACCAAATAGGATTTGAACTCTCATAAATAGAATCTTGATCTGCAACAACAACAAAAGCTGAAAAAGTGGAAAAAAAATTTTAAAAATATTGAAGTCACTTCTGTGACTTTATTTTTTTTTAAAGATTTTATTTATTTATTTTGAGAGAGAGAAAATGAGAGACAGAGAGCATGAGAGGGAGGAGGGTCAGAAGGAGAAGCAGACTCCCTGCCGGGCAGGGAGCCCGATGCGGGACTCGATCCGGGGACTCCAGGATCATGACCTGAGCCGAAGGCAGTCGCTTAACCAACTGAGCCACCCAGGCGCCCACTTCTGTGACTTTAAAGAGCAGATTACCACAACAAAAGTAATAGTTTCTGATAGGGCATTGTTAAAATAGTTGAAATACCATCACCGAGAACATTTATTTAAAGGCATTTTGCTGAAACTTCCACTAAGGTGAAATGGAATGCCACACATCTATTGTATCCTTCCCAACCTTGTTTTCTCTTATGTTGGAAGAATACTGTACTACTCTTGTGTAGTAAGTTGAAGAAGGAGAAGAAGGAAAGAAGGATGATAATAAGGAGGACAGGGACTAGGACGAGGAGGATGAGGAGAAGAGGAGAGGGAGAGGCAAAAAGAGGAGGAGGAGGAGGAGGTGGTGGAGAAGAAGGAGAAGAAAGAAGTGGAAGAGGAAGAGGGAAAAGAAAGCGAAGGAGGAGAAAGCATCAGGACACTATTATGGTGAACAGAAGTTGTACAAGTGTCACTTGAAAACCTTAGTCTCACCTTCTTTTTCTATAGATCTGGTAAAACCTTTTAAATAACTGAAATATAAGCTGGGAAAATAGAAACTCTGGGGAAAGAAATTAATAAAGAAAATATTTTATCTTATAGAATCCAAGTACCTATTATCTAGGACACATGAGTAACATGGAACTATTGCCAATCTGTTTCTCGTATAACATACAAATGCGGAAAAACTAAATGACCCTCTATCTGCTAATGTCACTTACTGAAAACAAACCAAAACAAAAGAGGTAAATAGTTTAAAAGCAACTTGCTGAAATTCAATAAAAAGTAAAATATGAACGCTTGTCAAAAGGACAGTAAAATTGAATACGGATTTTAGGAAAATGACGAATATTTTACTTGTACTCATATCAAATATTTTAAATAATAATAAACATGATCATGCAGATATCGATCACACAAACATTAAAAGTACTTAGGAGACTAAATTTACTGAGAATACTTCATTTTAAGAACCATCTATCTCTGTGTTTTTAATTTGTCACTCTTGAGTATGCATGGTTTACTTTAGGAAATATTTTTAAAGGAAAAAAAGATTAGCATGTAATGAGTAAAATAAAATAGATTACTTTCGTAGTCTTGCTGCCACAAGAAGGGAATGATACTGTTTCATATTATTAGCACTGTTTAATTGGTGAAACACTTCATATTCACAGACACAACAATTTTGTGCAGACGGTCATGACTCAATCTTGAAGATAAGGCTGTAGGGGCCCAGAGAAGGTAGTGGCCTTTAAGCAGAGCACTAAGAGCCAAAAGAAAGACAAGGTGGTTTCTCATTGTTAGCTCACTGCCTCTTTTGTGAAAGATTCCACTAACTATAATTAGCAGTGCACCAAATACTACTTAGTTCCCATAATGTAAAAATACAGCAAACTAATGAAAAACGTCAGTATTCCAATCCACAATCTTCCGCTCTAAGGAAATGAATAGACTTGAATTCCAATCCACGATCTTCCGCTCTAAGGAAATGAATAGACTTGAAGTGTTTGACCTTTCCTCTTTTCACAAGGAACTACAAAATAAACCTCAGAGACACTGAGTCCAGAGAAGTTTCTTATTCTTAAGATCCTAAAGATGCATTGGAACAAGTCTTACCGAGCCGGTCAGTGTTTCCCAAACTTTGCTATATAACAGAGTAATATGCAGAACTTTAAAAAGTCCCAGTGCCTTGGTGGCAGACTATCCCAATTAAATCAGAATGTCTGGGGGTAAGAAGAACAGGTATTTTTAAAAGATCCCAATGAAGCCAAGTTGGGGAACTACTGAAATGTCTCAAGGAAGTGGTTAGTCTTACGTGGACCCTGGGTCACCCTCTCTGTCCCTCAGTGTCTTTCAAGTTTCTCTGACAATAAAAGGTATCTTGGACTCTCCTGAACAACTGATCACCCCCAGCTCCTCTTTTGGAGATTCTGATTTAGAGGGTCTGGGTAGGATACCTAGGAATATGTATTTTTAACAAGTACCTCCCAGTGATTCTTAGCTCAGTGAAGTTTAGGAAACATTAAGAGGTGGTTGATAATAGAGAACTTATTGGAAACCAATATCCCTTCTGAGCAAAAATCCCAGGTGATTTTTTAAAATTCTTTTATCAGGGGAGGGAATCCTGCTGTGGAGAGAAATTCTTTATGTATTCCTATTTTCAAAATAGGAGTATATTAGTTCTACAACAGTATGAAAATTAATAGTATTTAATTCCTTTACTCATTAGCAGATAGAGATCCCCCTTCATCATGAAAGTACAGGGAAGTTCTTTAGAATTATGAAAACACAACAGAGAAGTCAAAACACCAGACTGGTTAATTTGCACATTCGGTATTTCTTACATTAAAAATAAGCAATTATTCTTATTATATAACAAAGATATGAAGTTCTTGGGAGGATTTTACTCTAATTTACTATGTGGTAAAGTGATTGGAAAATTGTGTAACTGACAAGATTATATAACATTTCTTCTATAAAGTCGAAACTTCCCAAATCTTATGCAAAGAGTATTGTAATAGATGATGTTTAGCAGTTTAAAGAGAATATTAAAGAGCTGGACAGTAAATGACAAATTCAGAAGAATAATTCTCAATATCTGGTCCCATCATCATCACTTGGGAATTTATTCAATATGTAAATTCTTGGACCTCACCCTAATTTATTGAATCAGAATTCTGGGGCCCAGCAATCTGTGTTTTAATAAGCCCTCAGGGTGATTCTCATAGAATGATAAAATTGAGAAGCAGTTATTTAGAATAATCTTTGTGAATCTGGCTCATAATGGATGTTAAAGTGTAATTTTCCAAGACGTAAAAGCATGGCTTCCATATAAATATAAAATGAACATGTGTCAAAGATTTTATTCAACACCTCAATTCATGAAGGAAACAATAAGAAGTAAAAATTCAAGTTCACCCCAAAACATTTAAAAGTGATAGAATTGAGACCAAATGCTCATCAAGCAGCAAAGAGGGCTCTATAATTAGTAGTGTGCCCATAATATTTAATAACTCTCCAAATTTGAGGGACCTCGCTGGCTCAGTCGGAAGAACATGCAACTCGATCTCAGGGTCATGAGTTTGAGCTCCAGGTTGGGTATAGAGATTACTTAAAAATAGAATCTTTAAAAAAATAAATCTCCAGATTAAAAAATATACATGTATGTGTGTATATAAATACACATACACATATATACATAGTTTGCTATACATTTTACTGTCATAAAGGATGTTTGGCACAAAACTCAAAAATAGTAATATAATATGTAATCATAATGTTGATTTCTTTCACTGTAAATTCCATATAGCCAGTTGCTTCTCACAAAATACTATGTTGATCTTAGCCAAATTTGTGTATCTGTAGGCAACATATGGCTACAGATCAACCAGGATTTGACAAAATGGAATTGCATTTCAATCGACTCTTTTGTCAGTAATTTTATTGTCTTTAAATATGATATGTGATCTAATACTAAACTAAAAATACGATATGTGATCTACTACTAAACTATTCCTAATCTTCATACAAATTATATTCATTGAAATGAAGCTACTTTTATCCTTAACACTATGGAAGTGTAACACAATTTCACTTACTTCTCAGTGATATGAACAAATGCTGAATCAGATAAT
This sequence comes from Mirounga angustirostris, assembly GCF_029215605.1. Taxonomy (NCBI): domain Eukaryota; kingdom Metazoa; phylum Chordata; class Mammalia; order Carnivora; family Phocidae; genus Mirounga; species Mirounga angustirostris. The sequence goes on from NW_026991710.1 coordinate 36,161,763, forward strand.
AGTTTTCAAATATTGGGAAAACATCTTCTGAAATTTTTTTGCTATTCATAGTGCAATAGTTAGAGACACAGCACACTCAAATAAAATTTGCATTATTAACATTTTCCCCATCTTTTGAGTAAGTAAACAATCAACAAAACAACCAGTCAAGCCCAAATTGGTAGTTTGGACTGATTTCCACTGTGTAAATATTCTCCCACCATGGCCAATTTCAAATTCCTAATGTGCTATTACTGAACACAGTTGGGAAGAGATGGGCAATAGTATACCATTACAGAATAATCTACCATATAGATATGATAGGTGTAAATAATCTTGAAAGTACAAATGATAGTAAAATAATTAGGAAATGATAAGCTGTGGGTTTTATTGCTTTTTAAAATATAATTAATTTAATTTAATTCCATTTCTCTCCACCCCTAGTCTATTGCCTGGATCATTATAATGGATTCCTAATGATGTCTCTATTTATAAACAAATTTCTATATGGTTGACAAAAATAAAATCTTGAAGACACAAATCATGTTCTATTGTTCCCCTAATAAAAATTCATCAATGGCTTTCTGTTGGCCAGGGTATAAAGTATAAATCCTTAACATGGCTACAAAGTCTTGCATGACGTGACTATTGTTTACTCTCAAGAGCTCAGACTCCTCACATTATTGGTCTCCAAATTCCAGCTGCCCCAGTTATATTACACTTACACCCCTTCTTTATCTGCTACTCATCTTTTAAGCCTTATCTTTAACACAATCTCCTCAGGAAGCCCTCTTTGACCTCACACCATCTGAAAGTAAATTATTTAGGAATTTTCCACATGCTTTTATAGAATAGAATATTTCTTTTTTGTGACATTTCTAGTATTTATAATGGCTGGGTTAGAATCTGCCTTCCCTCCTAGTTGTAAGTTCTCTGATGGTGTGTGCAGTGTCTAAGTTCATTGTATCTCTAGAACTCTTCCCTATCACATTTGTCAGGGAAAGTGCTTCTCGGGTTTTCCCAACTGACTGGACACTTTGTGTTCTTTCAGACAAGCAATACCTTCTTGCTTGTTGTTAGTTACCTGATTACAGTTGCATTTAAAATTTATTTGCCTATTTTTCTTTTTCTGATTATAGAATCTTTTAATCATACACAAAGATAATAATGAATTCCCATGTATCCTAGTATATATCTTCTGCCAATAAACCATAGCATAATCGATACTGTGATTGGATGTAAACAAAGTCTGCTCCAATCTTCACATAGACTGCCTTTCTGAACTTCAGGATGGAAATATAAGAATGCATATCCCAGATCCCTAATACTCTTTCAATTATAATTGTAGATTTGATTTAAGATCTGCCAATCAGACATACCCCTATGAATTCCATAGAAAAGTAGGCTGCAAAGCATCCATATCCAGATATGGACAACAGCAGAGGAGGCATGGACCTGAAGGTCATGACTATAGCCCAAACTCCCTGACTCTATAGCAGCTGCTTGATGTGACAGCAAGAACACATTCCTTGGAGTTGCAGTCTGTGGTCTCACATGGAGAATCATTCCCATCAGCCAAACCCAGAATCCACTTCAACTCCCCTAAACATTCTATATGTCCTATATCATCCTGTTATAAGACTTTTCTTTCGCAAATTAGCTATAGTAGATTCTCTGTTTGCAACTGAACACTGATCAATAGAAGAATCATCACCACCTCTCAGGGTTCCTGTGAAATCTCCTATTCCACTCATTTTGGGGTACTCAGGGTTGCATAACACCCTGTAGAAAAATGGAGGCTTTTGACACATGGCTGTACTCAGCTATATGATTCAGCAAAGTGTAATTCAAAGGAAGGAGCCCCAGTAACAAGAAAAAGAAATTTGTTTTCAGGATTACAATCAAAGATAAACAGTATATACGGAAATGAGCAGCATGGTCAAGAGAAAGAAAAACATTCAGGAAGTCATGAAGGCTCAGTAAGTGGTCAAACTGAAAGAAGAGATTAGATATGATGCATATGCATCAATGGCTGACTCAGGATACATCTTTTCTGAAATTGTACTAATTGTATTTGTTATGTTCTACTGTTAGAGTAGACATTTAATTAGGCTCTAACAGATTGCCTGGAGTCCAGCAAAGAGGAAGTCATAGGCAACTATGAGGAAGTCAGAGGCCTGTCTTGGCAGCACTCCAAAACAAAACCATAGAAACTGGATCAAACCAGACAGGGCCAAGATGGCTTGTCAAGCAGACCAAAGTTCACATTTTTCCTTCATTATACTACATTAACATATTAAAATGTCCTCCCTAAAGGTGCAATAACAGGAAACTCCTGACTAAATAAGGAAGAAGTGCAGAACCCATATTTCTAAAGAGACCACCCTGCTTCCAAGAAATCCCAGCTTCAAGAAATGAATATTCTACCCCTTGTTAACAACTGTCAATAAAAGACAGAAACCCAAACTGGGCACAGCTCTCCTTTGAGCTTGCCCGCTTTTACATCCTGAGAGTGTGCTTTTGCTTTAATAAACTTTCCTCTTGTACTTCTCATCTACTGTGCTGTGTCTGTTCTTGAATTCTTTCTCGTGATGACACCAAAAGCCTGTGGTGACACCTTTTGGATGGTTGGGTTGAGGCCTCAAAGCATGGCCCAAGGTCAACTCAGTCGGCCTGGGAACATCTATGGTCTAGAAGCAGATCTTTAAACCCAGGGAGTACAATAGATTTCCTCATGAAAATAACCCTCTAAAGATATTCCCACAATGCATTTTTCTCATTCCATTTCTCTTCCAACCACAATTGTTTCCCTAGTCAGTTGTTACAGGTGCCTATTGATCTCAGCAGTTTTCCCCTTTTCTAATCTATCGCATTGTATCCATACTGCCCCACACATGGTAGGACTTAAGAAAGTATTTGATTAATGAATGAATAACACTTTTGCCAATAACAACATTATTTTTCTTCCTATTCATATTGTGTTGTCCAAAAATTACAGCATACTGTTCAAATCTACTCTATACTCTCAGACAAAAATATTAATAGCACCCTTTACAGTCTTATTTTCAAGAGGAAAAAATGAGAAAACAACTAAAATCTCATGAATGGGAAGTTCTTTTTTCCAGGGAAGAAAATTAAAGCACTTTTTAAGTATAAAAATACTTTATTACTGGGGAGCCTGGATGGCTCAGTCGTTGGGCATCTGCCTTTTGCTCAGGTCATGATCCCAGAGTCCTGGGATCCAGCCCCGCATGGGGCTCCCTGTTCTACGGGAGGCCTGCTTCTCCCTCTCCCACTCCCCCTGCTTGTGTTCCCTCTCTCGCTGTGTCTCTCTCTGTCAAATAAATAAATAAAATCTTAAAAAAAACACTTTATTACTTGCTTTTTAATCAACGAAAAATTTTGCTACAACTCCCAGGTGTTGTCTTTCAACAGGGTGGCTTCACATTTGTAAAGATGAAGTTGTGCTTTTATCGAAGTTGTAACTCATAGCAACCTACTGTGCCCAGTGTTTCTGCAATAAGTAAATTTGCATATAATGATTTCTCTGAGTACAAAAACCTTAACTCTCTGTTATTTTCCAGTTCAATTTCATTAAATTCAAAATTGATTTTTAATACACTCTATGAATGTGCTGAAGTTTTCAAGCACTTTAAAAACTCA